>NC_143552.1:92928500-94302500 GCF_054136105.1 Typopeltis vanoorti
TTACAGTTATCAGATTAATCACACCAAACAAACGAACAATACAATTACATGAGTAAAGGCTTGACTGATTCTCCCCATATTTTTAGTCAGTATTTCGGGGAAAAAAACAAAAACAAACCAGTTTCTGTTGTGTAACGGCTGCTAATCGTTGAATTATAAGTGTTCAAAGGAACTTTTACTACCAATCAGTTCGTTTCTCAACACCCTGTGCACCATAATAATATCCTGACAGCAGGAAGTGCGTTGATCTTGAGATGGCAGCAACCGCAACTGTCTGAAAGTAATAATAAAGAATGTAGCTACTTATCCCATCTGTTATTACACTTGAATATCCGCACACCGCCTTGAAACATCAAGCACCACTTGTTTCCCGTGGCCTTGATTTCATTTCCAGCCACGTGTCTATTAATCTGTTTTAAACTGTCCAGATTTTCTGTATAGCAGTCACAGATGCTCTGCAGCTGTTATGTAAAACATATTTCAGCCATAAATGACCCCTTGATGCAAATTATCTTTGGGTTCTTTAATTTCAAATTACTTTTCATCTGTATTTCTCCATTTGCAATAAAAATACGTAAAATAAATATGTTTTTATCTGGAATTTTATCATTTTCAAACCGTTGAAAAAGAAACTTTCTTAAAATCAATAACGACTTTGCAAACATCCGGATTGTTTGCATAATTTTCATTCCAATTCCACACACTTTTTGTCTTAGAAACTTCAATGTGAATCAATGCAACAACTACGGAAATTCGGTTATGGAAATATTAAGAAAGTCCAGTATCTACCAGATTTATTAACATAAAATATCTAATTCAGAAGAACAAACTATTCTTTCTTTTGAAAGAATCCTTGAACATTGTGAAGCACAAACATAAATAAATACTCGAGTTGAAGTGTCAGTGCCAACGAAATACGTTCACTGGAACCAAACATTCACTGGAATTTTATCAACTGGCGCTTGGCCACACCAACAGCTTGAAATGGTATCCTTGGCTGGCATACTTATTTTCTTTTGATTTTGTTATTATCATCATCGTCTTATTATTATTGGTTTACATCTGGTATGTGTCCTTATAGAAGGGAATAATATAAAATATTGTATTAACGCCAAGAATTAGGATTATTTTTATTTTTTTAATTATTTCTTTTTATTTGTTTTATCAACAAATAAGGAAACACAAGTGTAGGCAATCATAAAAAATGTGCCTTTCGTAACTGCATACCTGGATGGTAACATCACTTACGATCACAAATAATTGAAACTAAGACTTTTCTTTGGCATATTTACTAAAGACATCATTACGTTTTACTTAGTTTTTTATATCAAAATGGTCCAGTTGCAGAGACAAAATATTACCATCGTTTCAGATCGTTTTGCCAAAAAGTATAATTATTATAAAAAAGGAATCCTTCTTTGAACAGTCTTGAACCAAAGACTACTTGAAGAAGGCAACGGGTGCGTATTATCTCTTGACTATACTGAATTTAGAATTAATTATCTTATAATTATAATTGTTTACGTTGATATTATACTGATCACAGTTGAATTTTTGGTCGTCAATATTCCAATGCTCTCGTGAGAAATTTAAAAGTTACTGATACTGAAGAGTGCATAAAAGTTATATAATTTTAATAAATTAATACATTTTTAATAAATTAACTTTTATTAATTAATTTTAAAACGGTTAATTTTTAATAAATTAACCATTTTTTTCTTTATATACTGTAGACACATACTTTTACTTTCCCAGTACGAATAATCCGACTAAAACCAAATCGAAACGATTAACAAATTTTAATGGAGATCCTCAGTACTATTTTTTTAATCCATCCAAAGAAGAATTAATATTAATTTCAATCAGTTTGAATTTTTCCCCTGCAAATAGCCAGAGACATTTCTGTAATTTCTAATATCAAATTTGACTAAATATGCATGACAAAAAAATACTTAACATCCACAATATTTCTTTAGGTCTGCTGTTATACCAGTGAAACCTAAAAGGACTAAAATTCGAAACTTGATCGAAAACTGTTAAAATGTTTTTCATGGGCAACCACTTTTACTTTTATTAAACATATCGTGCAACGTTATGAACTCAATGAGCCATTAAAATATTTTTCTTCCCATTTGCGTTTTTGGAATACTCTATTTTTACTATAAATTATCAATGGAATTGGCCATAAATACTCACACTTTTCTTAAATCTAAGAATAAATAATATTTTAAAGAATATTTTTAAAAAATTGATTATTTAATTCGCAGTTGTTGAATTTTCTTCATGACTCTTTGAATATGATATACAATATGGCCGCTTGAATTTCAAGCAGAAATATACTATACCTTACTCAAAATTAAAGTAATTTTTTAGAAGTCGAAAACATTTAATTGAAAAGCATCAGTTGCCAAAGAATAACAGACACTATAAAAATGGCAAACTTTTATAAACTAACGTGATTATTACCTGAATTTTGTACATCTTGTGGAATCGGTGTACTGTGTTTACCAAGTTGTCCGAATAGATAGCATCTTTGCTACAAGCAATGTCATATTTGACATCTGAGGAAGCACTATGTATACAGAATACCCAAGCTAATCAGTACAGATTTTATGAATCAGCATAAGAAGACAAGGGAATTAGGGGGGGGGGGAGAACGTTTTCTGCATAGAGTCCATCATTAGCTGGTTTTTTTTTTTGCATTGTTTAGTAATCAGTCATGTTTATGTCAAAAATATGATAGACTTAATTATATATTCCGTTTAGCCTATTTGTCCAGTAAAATACTTGAACTATATAGATGTATCGCTTCTTTAAAAATCTATCTATGTCGTTCATGATATCATAATTACTTAACAATATAAAAATGCATAAAATTATATGGTGGATGCACTAATTTTACATCTCATTAAATAAAATATACTGTGATAATATACTATTATCACAGTATATAGTAGACTATACGTCGCTGATAATATAACATTAATTATAGGCAATTATGTCGCGTTTTCTAATTAATATTTCAATCTTTTTCCTTATTATGAGCGGTCTTCGCAATATAAGTGCATTTGTTATACAGCTATGTTTCTGGTGTTGTTGTTTGCTCGTGTCATTTGCCTCTGTATTAAATTTCTTAATGTCTTCTCACACGTATTTCCGTACGGTTCTACAAGGCTATTATGAGTATTTTTATTTGATGTAGTAGTTTGGATGCCACCTTTCACTGTCTGTATCTTTTCCATTGGTGAAGGACTAGCGTAATGAGATACAGTCTCACTGCATGAAGTGCAATTTTCTTGGACTCATACTGTTTAAATTATATTTGAAATGTAAAGTGTCTTATTTCTGTTGAATTCTGTTGGATTTTTTCCCCATAAGAAACTTTCGTCAATTAATTACTATAATTATTTCTCGACGCCATCAATATCATTCAAATACTTCTCTTAAAATCAAAATACCTGATAACAATTTCAAAAAAGTATATTTTATCGCTTTGTCCAAATAAAAAGAGTATTTGTTACTGAGAAGGGAATGAATATTTGCTTTGAATTTCAATAGTCGATGGTGTGTGTCCATTTGCATACGCATCTAATTTGAATAAATACTATTTAGCCAAAGTACTGCCACTATGAATCGATCCATCAGATATTGATTTTATGCTTCCAAGTACTTTTATCCACTCCCTCCATTATTCGACATGTTATTAATAATGAAATCATTACTGTGTATAAAAAATACATTTTAACCTATTATCACAGTATATAGTAGACTATCTCAACCGGTTTGTAAACAAGCAACAAACTAATAATAAAAATGCTGCGCGCGCAAAGATTACGTTTATTTGTATTGTTCATATGCATAACATGTAACAGTGATAAATCCTAATTATGAACATAAAGAGTGAAGGACGTTGGGAGAACAGAGTAATAAATTATAGACAGACAAAAAGATTAAAGCAAGGAGACAGACGGAAACGGCCATTATGTGACTTTCCTATTGTTGGTTTTGATGAGTTATATCTCATTCATAAACTTTTACATAAATCACTAATATTTTTTTGTTACAAATGGACTAAATTCTATAAAAAAAATGCATACTATGCAGAGTGTCAACATTTACTTATGACAAAAATGTATAGCCATTCCAGATTTTTCATAACTATCCATCATTCATGTGTTTTAGGAGTCGTTTTTACTTTCCTTTCTTCTTATATGAAGAGTCCTTCCTTTCTTTGTGTGTGTGTGTGTGTGTGTGTGTGTGTGTGTGTGTGTGTGTGTGTGTGTGTGTGTGTGTGTGTGTGTGTGATTTAGCCACTTGTGCTATGTGTCCTCCCCCCCCCCTAAACTTCAACTCCCTATCCACCAACACACTCAAATCTCTGGCTTCGTCAACTTCCTGGAGTACAATTCCACCAATGTGATATACTGCTGCTAATTTTTTCACCCCAAAATGCATAACCTTACACTTTGCTACATTAAACTGACATCCATTCTCGTTAGTCCAGACTGCCAATCTATCCAAATCATCCTGCAAAAAATTTGACATCATGTGCATTCACTATTGCTCTACCCAAATTATGCCAACAAGTTTCACTAACTGGGCCTGGGCTGTTTGGCTTCTTCAGGGCATACAAACAATAAAATACAACTCAAAGTCGCTAGTACATAGAATGTACTCAGCATGCCTGAAAAATTTATGCTATGAAGGAAATATATATATATATATATATATATTTTTTTTATATTTATATATATATATATATATATATATATATATATATATGGTCCAAACAGCAAGCATGCACAAAGTTGTCTAGAGACACTTGTAAATAACAAAATGTCTTCAACAACGTCATACGAGTATTTGTAGGATTTTTTATTGTTTTCTGACATTCCCAAATAACTCCAGCTAAATTATTTCAGACGAAATATTGAAGTGTGTTAATTAATTATTAATTTGTACGAGATGTTATCAAAAAAAAGTTTCTGATTTATAATCTTTTTTTCTCTCCAGGATAACAGCTCCTATGTAAGCAAATACATTCTGCGATTTTTTGCTTTGTGTTTACAAACCGGTTGAGGAAAAATTTTTAAATTAACTTAGGAAAATTATTCTACGCATTGCTGTGTACTCTTTCACTGTTTTTTAAGTCTGTCTCTTTTTTTCTTCTTTTTTTGATAGAATAAAAATCTGAAAGGACACATCACACTTTACAAAATATTATTTCTGGATAATAGCACAAGCTAAAACTTAGTTGAATGACAAATGCAGAGTTGCCCATCAAATCAAATTTCTTCTTAACTCAGAAGAATCCTTGTAGTGTTTATGAACTTTTTTTAATGATGACACTGCGCAGCATATTAAATCATTTATTCTCAAATTCCATATTTGCTTGAAGTTTCGTGGACTGTTAATCAAACATTCGTCTCGGATCAATATTTAGCTTCGCTTCATAAAAATCTAAAATATGACTTTCATTGTTGCATCATATTTAAAGAAGAACAAATATCATCTTCCTATGGAGATTTTACGCGTAAATAAAGGGGAAAAATTTAATGTCCTCCGCTTTTCCAAATCAAAGTCATATTTTCTCACGGAACTCGGCTCATCTCTGTTATTCGATGAAGGAGCGCATGACAAGATCGTACGTGAGATTCATATATTAATTGGTTCTTAGTAATAGCATCATATTTCCTTATTTATATTATAATCGTAATTAATTTATAATATAATCCTAGTTAATACTAAAAGTAAATAGAAGTTTAAGAAATATTTTTAAATTAAATTAGAAATATAAACCTGCAAAAATATAATACGTCTTATTACACGTGTGAATTTAGTGGTGGAATCAGTAGCATTATACTTTGTGCTTTTCATAAAGCATGATAAAAGTTGAATTGTTGAAAGTAAGACTGTTTATCTTTAAATAAGAACGGCTAAAGGTCATTGTGAAGTCACTCTAAAAAGTGGCATGGTGTAACTCCAGTTTTATGTAGTTCCTTGGGATCTCCTTTAATGCTACATCGGTCACTTTCATATTTAAATACTCACAATATCTTACGAGCTCAATGTCATTCTTGTATTGAACTGATTTTAAATAAATAAAATTTAAAAAAAATAGTGAGCAACCAAAACGTAGTCTTCAAAAGGTACCGGAACCCTATGACGCATCATTGAAGAGAACATTGCCTAAAGTATGTTACGATGAGAAAATTCCCAGTCCCTGAACACTTCTATTGATAGTAATCTGCCTGCAAGTATTTTTGTCACGCGCTCTGCGTGGAAAATTCTCTCCTGTAGCCCATCGAAGATGTTACAACAATGAAGACTGCTACACAATGGCTTAGTAAGAAAAACTCTGCATGCATTGCGAAAGGGAGATTTAAAAAAAAAAATCCCTGCAAGCTTTCTAGTATTGTTATAATATTATCAAACACACTCCTTCAATTACCGGTTTGGAAACAGCGTCGTCCTACTGACAACGTCATTGTGTGTATGTGACAGTGCTGATGATCCAACAGATTGTTCCCTTTTCTTCAGCCGTGATTACGGCGCTGTTTTACTTTAGATGGAATGAACTCTTTAGCCTTTGCCTTCTTTTAACATTTGTCTTCATCTGCGAATTTGCCCTATTACCCTTTTCTTTCTTTCGACTCACGGACACTTAATGACTTAAATAATTTATTTCCTGTTTGGCTCTGGATTTCTATCTCTCTGGATTTCTTACTAAATTTTCCTCTTTCTTCTTATCTCTCTCTCTCTCTCTCTGTCTCTCTGAATTTTTTTTTCTTTCTGTCTTTCTAATCTTCTTCTTTCTCGTCCTTCAAAACACGTGACTACCAAAGAATTGTAACTGTTTTTTTTTTCCTTTTGTCTTCAGCAGTCATAAAGAATAAAATTAAAATGTAATTGAGGTGGTAGAGGCCGTAGCATACAGCGTATTGTCCTGCAGCCATCTTGACGTTCTGTTTATCCAAATAACCATATCACTGATAATTGTATGCATAGAAACTACATTCGTTCCTCACACAATCTATTTTTTCATTTCGTCATTGTATGGCATGCCATCTAAGTATATTAATAAGACACAATGAAAATTTCTTATGGTTTAAATAGCGGGTTGCAGCCATGAAGACTGCTACACAATGCAATGTTTATTGTGTAGCAGTTTATTTATTGTGTTGAGTGAAAGTGAAAAATGTGATTAAAAAATTTTAAAATTTAAGTTTCGCATCTTCCTATATGACATATTACGCACTTGATTTTTTACTACTTTTTAATTTTATTCTCTATATAATAATAAATTAAATTAATTAACAAATTTATTCTCTATATAATAATAAATTATTTAAAGGTAAAGGCGTCTCTAAAAATTCGGACGATCCCTAGGCCACTCAGTCGTAGGCGAAAGACTGTCCATCTCAGCGGTGGCTCCACTCAGTGATGGCCTTCCACCTACCACCACCGAGCAGAACCACTCGAATTCCGAAGAAAGACATTCACCGACAAAACCCCTCACCGGGCCGTGCCAGAGAACACTTTCCCTGGAGACTCAAATGCTCCTTAAGGCAAAAACCTTAAGAGAGCGTACTCATATTAGCAATAGCCGAGCCTCAGTTAGAGCTTCATTGGCTACAGCAGGGGTCGCCAAACTTCTTTGACCGTCGACTCCTTCAAGAGTTTCTTGACTTTTTATCGACCCCTCTATTTTACTATTACGTAATTATAACAGGATAAGCAGAAAAGACGCTTGTTGGTAAATACGTCATTTTGGCCTACTTGATTAGCCTCCGTAACTATTTTCATGACTTTGCTCCATCTTACAGGTCCTATTCATGTCGCTGTTCCCACGATTCACTCTTAATTGCGTTGTCATTCAGGATGGAGATAATTCAAGTTAACCGAATTAAATATTACCCGTACAACGATGTCTTACATTTTTCTATCGACCCCTGAGCCCGAATCGACTCCTAACAATGTTATATCGACCCCTGGGGGTCGATATCAACCACTTTGGCGACTACTGGGCTACAGCATTACCATCCATTTTTAATTAACAAATATCATTCATAACAATCACCGCTTTACGTAACACTAATTGCATTTTAGTTTTTAACATTATTTAAACTACAAAATGGTGTTGTTGGCTAGTTTAGCTATATTCCTAAATTTCTAATAGTTCCTTGGATTCCTTTATCAATTCCAATTTTAAATTACTTTTTAGCTGCTATTTCATACATAAAAATCAACTATGAACTCCCAATCAATCTTCCAAGGACATTAAAGAAGAAGATTCATTGACTAAATGGTGACCTGACGTTTCTTGAAAAAAATCAATAAACAGCTACTTAAGATTTCGCAGCGGAAATAGCGGTATTTGAGGGTTAGTGTGAGAGTACGTTGGTGTATAGGCCAGACCAGTGAATGCAATGCACTTACTTGGTTAAGAAAAACATTTCCGGCATATAAGGACTTTAATAGTGATGACTTATAGAGACTTGCTTCTTCTGTTCTAACTGTGGATGTGTAACGGGCCAAGGACAGTTTTGCCGACAGTCACGTGAGTTCTAGAGTGCATTTTATTTACGAGAAACAGTGGGTGTATCGGGGTGACCACTACTTGACGTCAGTTATCTGGAACGCTCTGCAATAAATAGTAGAAAGGATGAGGTGAGATCACAACCTGTTCGGTATGGGTGGGAACGATTTACTTGTGGGACCTTCGTGTAACTGCACGAGAAGTACTTCAAGTAATAATGTGTGTTAAGTAGGCACACAGATATTTCAACTATTTGGTCATGCAAGAAACGTTGCCACTCCCATGTTATGTAATGGAGATATACAGGATAAATAAATAGATTACAGCATGAAAACAGCTCATGTATGTCTTTAAATTGCATTTCTACTCTTTTGAATATTCTAATCACTTGTAACTGTTGACGTTAAAAATTTGCTCTCCACACAGATGTGATTCTCATGAAGAACAAATAATACAGTAACATTATTAATACATTAGGAAACTGTAGATAATGTTTTACTGATATTATAGGGATATAATATTGATATTATACTTACGCACCTAACGAGAGTTCGCTTATGAAGAATATAACTCTCTGGCATGGAAATGCTCTAGTATTCAATAGAGAACTTTGCCCTCTTAAGTCTCTGAAGAGAACCAACAATTCAAAATAGCTACAGTTGTGAAATCTAACAAATGCCCTAATAAAATGCGAATATGCGGGCTCGGGAGCAGAATTTGTGTCCCTTAAGTAGCACAATTCAACTCCCATGCCGAAGCTTTATTCTCATAAACTTTCTAGCAAAAATTTGAAATTTTAATTTGATTTAAAATGATAACGGATATTTAATAACCTGACTATAGTTTACTAATCTTGCCAAACAATTCCTTCTAGGTTCTATCTCTATTTATTAAGAATCAGCATAAATTCCGGAGCCATGGAAGGTTCATAAATTGATGCTGATTGTTAAGATGTGTGTTGGTTATGGAGGTTTAATACAAGGGCAGCACAAGGTCTCTCAAAGAGGCCACCTTTCTCGTTTCTGGTAATGATTTGGGAACTTTTGTTATTCTTATGCTGCAGCTGTGTGTGTGTGTGTGTGTGTGTATATATATATATATATAATTTTATTGTCATATCCAGCCATGACGCAAATAGTTCTTTATTTTTTGCTGAAGTGAAAAATTGCCGTCATTAGACTACTTTAGATATGGGGGCCTGAGTTGTTGGGGAATATTGTTAAAGCCATTATATAATTAACAAGATGGTCTACCTCCCGCTGCATATCATTCTATCATTAAACTAGTACTCGTTCCCAGGGTCGCAACGAGAAATGCAATTATGCTACATGCCTTAATGGTTGAAAAAAAATCCGTCTAAGAAAAATTGTTAGTCATTTTTTTTTCTTTAATGTATAATTCGGATGAGTGAGAAATATATTAACCGCTATGCAATGGGTTGTAGTTCTAATTTTAAATAATTAACTCGTTTTTTTTTTTCTTTCATGCAGAAGGAAATGGAAACGATATAAACAGGATATGTCCGGATATTAGAATCGGTGAAGATGACCTCCCAGGTAAGGTTATATTTTTAAACATTTATTCAAACCGTAAAGCACAATTTAGTAATTATTAGTCACACCAAAATGAACTATTACAAATGTACACTTGATATTGTTTCACCTGCATGTATTCATATAACGAATAATACCAGCTTAAAATGAATTGGTTTTTAAACCGGAAGAAAACTAAACCTTGTGTATCAAACGTAACGTTTTTATAAGACAGATAGGCATTACGCATTAATACTTGCTTCATCGGTGAATGGTAGTGACGTATCATAGTGGGTTATTATGCCGTACTAAGAATACAGCAGCCTACTGCTTTACTGAAATGGTTCTCTATAGCACGCACTGTAAGTTTTTCTTTCCATCACCCTAATTTGTAGAAGGTTTCTCTCTGAATGGCCAGCTTCAGCGGAGTACTAGTGAGTAAAAAATTCCATCTTACCTAACATGATATGGATATTTATAAAAGTCTTTCGAGATAAATGTAAGTTGATTTTTGTTGGAAATGTATTCAGTTATTTGAGTGACTGTTCTACAAAAACTTCTAAATATAAAAAGTAAACTCGCTAAGGTTTTTCTCTAAACGAGAGCAGGAATCACCCTTTCAGTTCTAAGACTTTTTTATTGTGACAGTTTGCTGAGTTGCGGGATTAAAAACCCGAATTTCTCAGAAAATCCTTCCTGGCTTTTCAAAGAGAGAATGTCTCTAATATCAGTTGAAAAATAAAAGGCCTAGTAAAAGTTCCTGTATTTGATAGAATCAAATATTATTTACTGAGAGTAAGATGATGTTTAAATAACCCCAGGAATTCTGTTTTAAATACCAAATGGAACTCTTTTTCAAACAGCTTCAAGATTCTAATAAGCCTACAGATAAAAATCCCCGATCATCTAAAGGTCATCGATATTTGTGAGCGTCTTTATCAACGCCATACTGGAATTCTAACTCGTAGCCCATTGATTAGATAGAGGGGACGCTATTTCCTCGACTAACTAGAGCGGCAATGATATTGGCACTGCCATCTTGTTAATGGTAGACTTGAAGCGACCAAAGAAATTGGATTCCTGAGATAGATTTCTAGCTTATCTAATTGTAGATCCATTGACAGTACCAATACGGTGAATTTTGAACCTTTAGTCGGCAGGTTGATACAAAAAAAATCTTTCTGTTTGAGGGAGTATACACACCACAATACATAGGAATTAAATCGATGTATTCCTCCGAGATTGCAATTTGTGTGAACACAAATTGCAATCTCGTAAAGTGTTTTTACTCATTTGCGTCTTAACATGGTATACGCTCTAGTTAACAATATCAATGTTTATAAGCAGAATTAGAAATGATAATATCATTTTCATTAATCTTAATAATTATTCATCAGATGCTTTTACTGCATTTGAATAAATGTAGAATTCGACTGCTTTAAAGAACAGACGAAACCTTAATTAGATATCATACTGAGAAAAATATTTATGTAGCAAACTTTAAATTTTGTTACATAATTTAGATCTTTTAATGTTATTCTTCAAATCAAACTTCTTATGTCCTCAGGCTTCGATCTTATAAGGAAATTTCGAGTGGACGATAGAGAGTTCGATTTTCCGGGTGTGAAAAGAGTCCGTGGTTCAAACCGGATGCAAACGGCGTATCGACTCTCCAAAAATGCAGATCTGACGCTTCCTACACGGTAAGTTACAACGTCAATATTAGGTGATGTGACTATTTTAATCAGTAGAATATAATTAGAATTAAATAAACTGTAGAAGTTGAAACCACACTTCTAAATCAATTTTATTTTTTGTTCTTATACGAAGTGGACGGTTTCTGATTCTTATTATTGATTCTCAACGTATTATTCTGCTGTTGATGAGACCTTTTGTGAATCTGATGTGAATATTTTAGGTGACGAACTACTTTTTATGACTACTTGCTTATTAGAGGCCTGAAATAGCTTCAGTAAGAAGTTCCATGTTTCGAACTAGAACAGGAAAACTGGATTATCGAACTCTTAGACCTTCTATGGTACTAAATATGAAATAGGTTTAAGGCCTTCACGCGCGCGCGCGTGTGTGTGTGTGTGTGTTTAAGGAAATATTCCTTGAAAAAAAAATCTTATTACGTTGATGAAAAACTCATGGCGAACATGTTGAAACTAAAGTTCAACCGAAATTTTGCACGGCAATATAAATAAAAAAAAAATCAAAATTGAAATGAAATCATCTGGATTTGTTTTCAGTTTTTTTCAATAACATCGCAAATTAGTGAATTGTATTGACATAGTTTTTAATATATTTGGAGTTCAAATCACATTTATATGTATTAATAAACAAGATTATGTCTTTAAGTCTTTAAAACAAAACGATATGTTTTTATGTCTAATCACAATGATGAATGAAATCTCTCTCTCTCTCTCTCTCTCTCTCTCTCTCTCTCTCTCTCTCTCTCTCTCTTTTGGCAGAAGTTTTCCTCTGTCTACGTTCAACTATTCATTCTGTAGGAATTTGTTTACGTCATGGGGTCCAAAATGGTATTATGTCGTATATTTATGCAGCATCTGGAAATAATTTATTTTCTCCTAATGTGTGGCAGCATTTATTTTCTTACTTTTTCTCCGTCTTGTATGTATCGCTTCGGATGACTCAGAGGCTTCTTTTTATAGAAAGAAATGTTGAAAATGTTTAAAATGCGACGTTTTATAAAATAAGCGTCAGTTTACTGTTACAGTAATGTTTAATTTTTTTTTTGTTGCATTTAATGTGGATGACGACCACTAGGGGACTTAAATGAGAACCCAAATGTTCCAGTGAATAATCTTCTACTGAAATGATTGCAAATAAATTTAATAGAAGGAATGATAATATCGCCTTTCTTGAAGAGACCAAGATTTAACGTTTATTTTGGTTATAATATTCCCAGAGAAAGTAAGCGGAGTAGCAATCTAGATTTTGAAACAAAAATTATGCAATTAGGGTAGCTAAGCTATTTATAGCAGTGATACGCAAAAACATTTAATGAACTGTAGTTGTCTAAGTAAAATGAAACCCTCACCCATCTAAGTTGTCCAGTTGTCAGTAAGTGACCCTTAAACTTTGACTCTTAAAAAGAATCCGCAAGTTTTAAATTAAAAGTTTGTAAATTAGCGCCGTTGTAAATTAGAGACTTGAGGAAATTTCCCACGTCCATTCCTAGCGCAGACCCCTGTTAACTGGTAGTCTGAAGAGAAGATGGAGAAGATAATTCTAATCATCTCTATCTGATTATATTAATCTCTCTTTTTTTTTTTTTTTTGCTTTCCAGCTGTGTTGTGCGTGCGCGCCTGTTCACAAGATCGTAGATTTCGACAAAGTAAACTAGGTCATCGCTTGTAATCAAATACTCTAAATTACACCTTCCCAGTAGAGGGCGTGGTAACACAAAATATTCCTCTAAACCCAGTGATTCCAAACGTATACACACATTTCCTGTTGTTTTGTTTAAGTATAGTAAAATAATAATTTTATTAACTAAGTATCCATAGCAACAGAATAAATAAACACATGTCGAGAAGAAGTATGATCCCTTGGATGCAACGGATGTTGTGTAAATTCATTTACACGTTCAGTTAAAAGTAAAATAGCTTTTAAAAAGAGATTAGTTGTGTAAGTTGTATATTAAAAAAAATGATTAGCTTTTCTCACTAAGCAATAA
Source organism: Typopeltis vanoorti (assembly GCF_054136105.1). NCBI lineage: Eukaryota > Metazoa > Arthropoda > Arachnida > Uropygi > Thelyphonidae > Typopeltis > Typopeltis vanoorti. Next base: position 92,942,275 of record NC_143552.1, read on the forward strand.
TTTTAGACGTCGAAATGTAATCCTGAATACTTTGTTCATGATAAATAAAAAAATCGAAATCGTTAAGGAATTCTACCAGGTTATATACTGATCAGTTATTTATCTAATGAAATTCTAAAAATGTTATGGGAGACTGACATATTCTGTTATGAAAATGAAAAAAGTGTTTCCACTGTTGAAGTGTCTTTGAATTTATATTTTGTATAATTAAAGTTCACTTATTATAATATATGCCGTGGCATATTCTGTAAGCAGTGATAGTTTCTACATGCAAAAGATGTCATGCTGTTACCACAGTTCAGATTTTCTGCAACATGCTGCTTTTGATTCATTTGTATCAAGCAAGAGCCGGTGCTGTAATATTTTAGATGTAACGGTGGTTCCAAAACAACCTGAGGGCATCTCTGCAGAAGTTGAATGCCATGAATAATTCCTAAAAGAATGAGCATTCTGTATTGCACTCGTCGGCGTGATAAAGTAGAGGATTCTTCACTTTTTTTATGTTCCTTACCAAGAATTATGATGAAAAAAACTACCTTGTAGGGAAATAGTGAATACTTTGAAAACCAAAATCATTGTTGTTTTTATGTATATAATTCACTTGCAGGTGAAAGAAGAATTGCCAGTGTGACAAGTGACGTGCAGTTTTTGCTGCGCTACTAAATGTCACAGACAATAAGTTTTCTTGTATATTATGCCATTCATAGAATACAAACGTCATTCTTGTCATTGTGGTTGCCGCCTTACTGTTTCTTCTTCTTCTTTTTTTTATTATTTATTACAGCTCCTGACCGGTTCATAATGCAGCATCTTAGAACGAAAGCATAAAAACATAAAGAAAAAAAACTGAACTGGTTTACAATTTAAAAAAATAAAAATAAAAATTATCAGTTGCCGTATACTTTTTAGACCATGTCCACGCAGATACTCTCTTTTTCTCTCTATTCTTTGGAAGGTTTTTTTAGATCCTAGTAATTTGCCATCTTTAATCTGAAAACATCCGCTATGGGCTCTCGGAAAACGTGAATTAGCATGCCTACATTGTTTATTCTCTCTCTCTCTCTCTCTCTCTCTTGCGAGAGAGAGAGAGAGAGAGAGAGAGCGTGTGTGTGTGGTAATTGAACAGCTTTATATACAGCATAAGTCATACGCTCTCTAGAATACGAAGTACCATTCTGATGAAATGCATTCTGTATCCAGTGCACAAAAAAGACGTTATTTCTACTTAGCTTCTAATTTTACTAATATTAAATATAATACAATTTCACGCTTCCTAACATATTTGTACTACACATTTTGAAAGGGAATTCAAGCCGTATTATGTATAAATAAACATCTTGTATAAAATCGTTAAGCCATGAAGAGGGAAATATGGTTTCTGTCGACCGCAATGCACCGTGAACAGAGATTGGAAAGTCATAAAATAGAGTCAAGTAACTACTTACGTGTTTAATTATTCGTTAAGATCTGTTTCTTCACAGAGGGTTGTGTTTCGATCACCCCTCAAACTCTTCAGATTTCATACTTCAGATTACTGAGGTATATAGATTAAGAGGATATTATGGAATGTCGGTAGTCGGAAGTACTCCTAGGAAGCTGAGTGAAGCTCTTAAAATTCAATTTATGAAAAAAAGGCAATATAAAAATGCTTTATCTGATGATACTAGAATTTCTTGCATGCATCGGACCAGAAAGAGAAAGAGTCAGTGCTCAGTATACTACGATTCATTGCCTTGATGCCTACCAACGAAATCATAAAAAAAAAAGTTTAAAAATAACACACTGTATAATAATAAAATATTTCCGAAATAATGCTGGTCTTCTGAACATATGGAGCAGTTCATTTATATTATTTCTAAATAATATAAAATTGTAGTAATAATGTATTGATATCCAATTTATACTAAACAGTCATACAATTTACTATTTTACTATAGTAATTTATAGTAAGTATTTACTATAAGCCGGCCTGGTTGGCCGAGTGGTTAGCGTATCCGCTTTCCAGCCAATAGGCTGCGGGTTCGAATCCCGCGTAGGCATGGATGTTTGTGATTGTCTTCCACCTTCATACATTCCTTCACCCAAGTATAGATGTACTCTCCCAATATGGACTGGGTCACCATTGGAGCAGTAGACCCAATCCTACCGCAATGGGAGAGGCTTTCACCCTACAGTGGGTAGAAAAATAAGCTGATCATCATCATCATCATTTACTATAAATTGGACATCCTTCCTTCAACAGTGAATGTCACTGTCAAGGACACAATATCGCTGATCACATTATCTAACGATGAGTTTACTTATTCCATTGTAACCATAGTGATATTCTCGTTTACCTTATTGTTGTATGTAGAGAGAGAAATTATTGACTGAGCAAGTAAAGATGGCCAATTTTTTAACCGAATCTAGCATGAGTACGCATGTTCAGTTCAACAAGCATGAAATCCCAGAAAATGGCACTATGACAAGATATTTGTTTGAAGGTATTGTTATCGTGATAAGCGAAGTGATGCAGAGAATTGGTTTTACTTATTTTTCTCTGTATTAAAAAAAGAGGAAAAGCGTGTATCATGTGTGTGTGTGTGTGTGTGTGTGTTATGCATTGACGCTGTATTGATAAAAAAAAAATGTGTATTTGCAATTCTTGTTTAGAAGATTTACAAAATTTGTTATCTCACACAGATTTTTAAAGTGATTATATATTTTTTTTTTCAGTTTCAATATTCTTATGCTGGATATTCCAATATACGAATATTTTATTCAAATATTCGCATCCTAGCTACGCTAACTCCTGTCATCCTGTTAGAGGACGCTACCAACTGAAATGTAATATTCGTACTTACAAGCATATCTGTTCCGATAAGTAAAATGTTAGACTTCACAGTGCAGTTATTCATTTGCCTTTTGATTCTGTGATTAACAATTGGATATCACAAATCATTCAGAGGATACTCATTGTGGAAAGTCAGCTGAGGGGAGAAACACGAGAGGGCTGGAGGTTTGCGAGAGTCACCGAGTAGAAGTCTTACCCAAGTGCATTAAATAAATTTAACTTATTGCTTTTTAATAAATAATAATAATAAATATACTGCAATTTATTTCGAAATAAAAGTATTAAAACGTTTCATAGGGTGTTCCATATGTGAGTAAATTCCTCTTCCTATCCTTTCCAAAGACTTTATCCAAATTTTGAAAAGAAAAGGGGCTGCGAATTCTCTTGTATGATGAAACTACGAACTAGATCTTCATGCAAGCCGTTAAGTGTGGTATTTCCAGGTTATTGCTCTGTCTATAAACCAGCTATTTCGAAATACTTCCAACTTAATATTTCACAATTCGTGGCAAGATTGTCGGCAATCGCTGTCACGTGTGCTATTTCAAGTTCCTGTTAATAAATCAACTCTAAACACAATCCCGATGTTTCGATTTGGTATGAATACGTTTAATCTTTCCATTCAGGTTTTTTCTTCACTTGCTTTTCCTAACAATAATTGAGCAACTATTAATTTTTTAATTTTTTTTTTAATTCGGAGAGTCCGTAGCTCAGTCGGTCTATGACGATTCCTTTTGTTTGGAAAAACCTGGAATGAATAACCTGTCTGAGAGAAGAATCTTTATGAAGAGTTTTCGACTGGCGGTGAGTTGGTGATAATCTAATGACTTATCAGATGAAATGCAGTTGCTTTGAAGTTTTCTTTCTCATTATTTCGTTTAAACAAACAACTTTTTCACCTTTAAGTGTATAAAATACCTTGTTAAGCATAGTCAGTTATAGGCAACTCCTGAAAGGTGATTGAAATCATCTTGAGGGCATTGAGAATTGGGAAATATTAGGGTAAAAAGGAAACAAAACAATCGGTCATAAGTATATAAAATAAAAAATAAACATAAAAAATAGAAAGATTACCAACTACAAAAGTAATATGCTTCTCAGACCTATAAATATTATAATAAATAAATAAAAATGCTAATTTCAAATTAATATTGTTACATTCAGAACGTTTGATTTATTTTCGGATGCAACAATGTCCAATGAACTGTTGCATAAGTTTCTATCATTGTGATGTAATTCCTGTTTGAAACAATTCGAAGTATGAGTTGTAATTCCGAATATGCATTAATCTAATCTACGATGTTATTATTAAGTATTCAGAATGTGAAGATCCACTTTAGGTTACGTTAGTGCTCCTGAGTAGAACAACCCGCCACCCGCATCTGAAAGCGTATCCTTCTTAGTTCAGTTAGTATCGAAGATGTCCTTTGGTTTAAAATAGTTGGGTTGTTCCTACGTGGAAATAAAAGAACATTCTCCCACAGAAGAGGCTAAAAACGACACTTGCAATTAACAGTTCTAATTGCACTGGTTTTATAGCTGATTTGCTTCGGACATAATTCAAGACAACAAAATGATACTTATGCTTGCTTCGAATGCTGTTAGTATTCGAAGCAAGCATAAGTATCATTTTTACTTCATTAGAATCAATGTTTGAATGGATTTTTTTTCTTTTGATTTCTTTCTTTCTAATAGCTTGTTTTAATCTTGTTTTCTTTTTTTTAATGAAAAATGACAATAATTGCAATTTTCTGTGATTACTACTTATGGCAAGATACTCATATTGTCTTTGCTAAACCAAACAATCTTTATTTATAAAAACACTTTCATAGCACAATTGGAAATACTGGATTAGAGGATTGTCTAGCATACGAGGTTAGTTAAAGAAGTTTGTTAAAGAAGCGAAAAGAAACAAAATCGACTTTGACGTATAATGTACTCTCTTTTCATGACATTGGTTACCACCTGGCAGTTCCAATCAATTTCTATTTATTATATCAATTATTTTTGAAAAATATTTTTATTTTTCGCTTCCTTGTAACTTAATTCAAGTTATTCTTGGATGAATGCTAGTTGAGATCAATCCTTTTCCTCTAACCTAATGCAATACTCTCAGCTATTCACATATTTTAATCGTAATTCTAGTTACCTGTTAGAAAGTATTCTCGTGATCTTCTCTACTTTCTCTTTTCAAAAGTTCTCGTCTATTATCAGCTTTCTTCTATGGTTTTTAATTATCTTCCACCTTCATTTGATATTTCCTGATATTTTGACCTTGCTATTTTTCACATTCGATAACCACTATAATTTCTCCTTCGTAATTGCCTTTCATACTTCTAATTACTCTCTTGTGATTTTATGCACTGACCTTATTCTCATAATGACATTTCAGACTGTCATCATCCTCTCCATTGACTCAGCCAGCACTGGCTTTCATCCTCACATCAATTTCACAACTAACAGCAACGCCTCATTTGGCTAAGTGGTTTGGCTCTTTCTCATTCCCCTAAAAAAAAGATTCCTGGATTCAAATCCCAGTGTGCGAGGAATTTTTTATATATGTTAAATTAGTTCGTCCAACAGTTCGAGTTTTTCTTCTCTTAAAAAAATTGCCTTAGTTGTTTTAGCGATAAAGACTACAAGTCCCTCATCAATATTTTTTTAAGGGAAGAGGGTTCTTTATTTATTTAGTACACTATTTCAGTCTCTCTTTCAACAAGAACATCATTATTTTCGATGTTAATATTAAAGTTTCTTCTTTCTGAATTTTTAATACTATCCAGATGCCCCGTACACCATTCCGGTTTTGTATGCAGCCCCCTACCTCTTCCATTATATTTTTTATTACTTTTCTTCTCCATATGCGACTGTAGCAATGATAATAGTTTATAAAACTGGCTTCTGTTGTAGATCTTCTTAAATGTCAATGTAGTACTTTCTTTTGAAGTTATACTGACATTCCATCCTTACTTGTAATTTCACACTTTTTCACTGTTCGTAAGAATAATAAGCCTGTCTACAACAAGAAAAACACGATACACACTCTATTTTCAAAGCATATATTTGTGTCGATAGTTACTTGGGCTTTAACTGACTTATTTATACTTTTCTTTTACGTATTATCTCAGACAACATGATTACCTAAGGTGGGAAACGCCTTTTTCGTGGAAGTGTCTTGGCAAATTGCACTGTCTGATACGTGTTTGCTTTTCCTTATTAGTTTATGATGTGTCATAGCAAACTAGGAAAAAACACAGAACTGTATAAGTTCAAGACATTGTAGAACAATATTTAATGTGGATGTGGTTATAATATAAACTGTTGTGCATTCGATGCATTCATTAGATGACGAGGTAGTCTTTTTGGTGTAATTTTAATGTTGTGGCTTGAGTGAGTTCATCAGTTTTGTTAAGCATGTGAACCCAACTCAAGCTTAACTAAACTCAGAGATTGATACTCAGAGAACGAAACTCTACCATAGAAAACAAGTTATTCTTAAATTCTTTAATGTATACAGCCTATTTTAGTAATATAATTAAATATTGTGAAACACGAAACAATACTGAGCAACAAATTTCCTTTTGAGATGACAATAATTAGATTTTGTCAGTTTGATCTGACAACATTGTTAATGTGCTGAAGCTGAATTATTGACAATGGACTGTAAATTCGCTAATTGTTACAAGATTTAGTGAGCGATGAAGTGACATCAGTCACTTTCATTAGATCATTTATAACATTGAGTTTAAGAGCCTAACTCAGTTTTTAACATTTCATGGGTGCTTTCCACCATTTACATGAGATGTCCGTTAAGGAAGAGATGGTAAAATGCTATTTAGAAAGCCTCTAAGGGATAAGTGAAACAATTTTTGACCGTTTTAAATTTACTTGATAGGCATCTGATGACTGCAAACAATGGTGTCGATTTAGCTTATAAGTTCAATTTTTTAACCTCCTGTATTTAGTAAAATTAATGCACTAGAAGATTCTTTCTACCTTCTAATCCTTTCACTCCAATAGTATATTGGGTCGAAAAAACATTTGATGATATTGAAAAATGCATCTTTTATAAGTATTTCCCATGATTTCTATATTTGCTCTGAACTGATATATCCGTTATTTCAGAGAATAAATAATGAACTAAATCCTGCCTTGGTGAAGTCAGAATATTGCCTGATTAATCTCACGATATCATGGTTCAATCGAATCTAAAGAAAAAAAATCAATTTGTAGTTTCATGTTATTTTCTTACTAGTTCGACTGTTTTGGGATATTTTCTTCCCGCAAAACAGACGAACCTCCTGCTACCTCCGTCTGAGACAGGTATCTAAGAATTTGGAGTCTAGTCATCAAATCTTCTGTCCAGTGTAGAGGTATGCTTTCATCAGATCAAAGAATCATTCATCATGCTAAATCATCATTATCAGATTTTATCCAAGTCTTGTAGGTAATTATCCAGCCGCACAGTGCTCCATTAGTTCTAGTTTCTCACGGATGATGGATATCCTTATTATCATTCTAGTGTCGGTTCACTGATCTTGCGCGCGATAAGAATATGTAGATGTATCGAATCACCACGAGAAGTAGAGCAGTGTGTCGGTTTTTCTGGTGAACAAATCGAATAAAGTTGGTGGAGTTCCCCCATTTGAACGGTTTTGAATACAATGAGTATTCAAAAATTATCCTTTTTCATTATTAATTTGGATCCACTGCAGGAAGGAACCAATCATTCATTATACGTTGAATAAATTGCTGTGTTTTTTTGATTGGAGTGATTCACCGGACACTTTTTTATAGCACGCCTGTTCGTTGAAGCAGCGATCTGTGTTTTTGAGCAAATGCAGTATTGAATCTGTCTGGTTTACATGCGAAGTTTGTTATCTGATTATTAGCAACAATATAAATATAATGATCGGTGAAAATAATGGCATGTTCTTCTTTCTTCGTTGAAGTACGCTATTACGATGACTTAATTCTGTGATATTTAATCTCGGATATATATATAACCATTAAAGGATATTTATAACTGAAAATAAGTGGAAATTATTTGATTTGATTGAATTAACAGTTTTGATTGAATAAGCATGAAGATTTAAAAAATTTTTAAATCTTCATGCCTTGATTAGAAAAAAAATAACAAAAAAAAATTTACACTTACAACTGTGCAGATGCACGAGATTCCACTTTTTTGCAGGATCGTTCTTCCTCCATCTTCCTCCTTCTTCTTCTTCTTCTCCAGATCTGAAACCACTCCTGAGTAATTAATTTTCTTTAACAGAAACTGCAACTGGGATTATCCTAAAAATGGAACGTGAGTGTCCGTTATCCTTTGATAACGGACATTCGGCTTCTTTGATCTAGGAACACCTAGGGCTTGACTGCTCATAACAACAAAAAAGAAGGCCAGCTTCGCTTCATTCGTTTGAAAGAGAGGCGAATGACGCAGAGTTGGCGTGCTTTTAATGACCCGTTAAAGACCTTCAGGGTGAACATAAACATGTGCCTGCAAATGTCTGTTTCTCGTATTCAAAAACCGAGCCAGTTACTGCACGGGTTCATTGGTAAGTAACACCACTTGCCCTGAAGGTGTACTATGACATTATAGAAATCCTTTGATGCTCCGACCACATTTGATAATCCAACCTTGTCTTGCCCATGAAATACAATAACTGCGGCATCCCAAAAAACTGTTGTTTCTAATCTGAGCACGAGTATATTTTAGTATCATTCGGGAACCATTTGTTCTTAATATATCTCTTGTACATTTAGATATACTTATCAAGAAAGCAAGTTAAATGCAATGTATTTTCATTTTTCACGTGATATATTCGTGATTGTGTGTGTGTGTGTGTAATTCAATAAATAACGCCTTTAATCAATGTCGATTTTTTTTATATGGATTGCTTTTCTCTTTTATTAGGGCGATATTTCCTTTAGGATTGCCTGAAGAATTTTCTTTTATTGCAACATTCCGTAAACGAAACGGTCGCAAAGAGCCATGGTCCCTGATTAGAATCAGTGATTTGTTAGGAAAACTCCAATTTGCAGTAGTTCTTCATCCTCGTAAACAAAGACTTGAAATGCATACACTGGATATTGATGGGAAAATTCAACCTTCAAAGTTCAATGACGTCGATGTAAGTATCGTGTTGTTTGTGTATAAAGCTGTAAGAATGGTATGAAAATTAAAATAAAAATACCTTCAGCTAGCTAACGATTAAATGTATGTTTTAATAGAATTAAATTTAGTCTTTAATCAGCTATTATATGTGATGTTTTCGTTAGTTTTACTTGAAATTGACGAAACAAATAATAAAATTCTCTCTCTCTCTCTCTCTCTCTCTCTCTCTATTTTATTTATTTGTTTTCACAGTTTAGAATTTATAACTTTCATTACAATTCACAGACATTTTGATTCATAGCAAAGAGGGTTTATCATTTAAGAGTCCACCAAGTTAAATAGTGATAAATCATTCTCCTCTTACAAGGCAAAAACCGCCTGAGAAATATTTGTCACTGTCAGTCACACCCTGCTTCATATGACTATCACTAGCAACGATGCCACTTTGGATGTATCTCGTTTCATACCATCTTGTTTGTATGTTTTTACTGGCGACTACGCCACACATTTATTTTATCATCCTTGTAAATCTTTTATCGAATTTTTTTTCTTCTTTCCTCCGAAGAGTTGGTATAGTTTTTTTCCATAGCAAAAAAAGTACGTTGGTTAACATTTCTTTCTAGTTAAAACAGTAAGGCTAAATTCTAAACATTTTAGTTGAAGCGACTTCATTTTAAGGATATCAGAAATTTATTTGAAATGTTGTGCGGAGTGGTTCAGTACCTTACTTGAGTATGAAGAAAACCTGGTATTCAGATGAGATTGTGGAACCGAAAGGCGAGCATATTTTTAAATCCAGATTGGGAAAAGATGAAAAAGATAGGAGGGGAAAAAGAGAGAGAGAGAGATTGTGATGTGTACTAATGATATGAATGTGTTTGTATGTATTTTTTCTCCCATCTTAAATCATCTTAAATACAATACTACACCCTTTCCTCTTTAACTGTCCACACTTCCGGGTTGAAGGATCATCAATAGTCACATCAGAAAACAGTTACTTTCTTGATGAGGGGGATGCTTCTAATTTCAGATTCTATTTAAAAAAAAAAATATATATATATGAAGTGCAGACATAGTCTAATAACTTTCATATAACTTTCAAGATGCTTGTAGAAGAAAGATAAGATAGGGTGTATGTTAATGAACACTGGAAAAGCATTTGCCCTTTTTTTCAGTGGATTCGAGAGCTGGGTCGATCTTTGTCGTTACAAAAGGTTCAGGTTTCTTCCAAGAGGAAAAAATTCCAGACGAAACTCAAATTTTTAAACCCTGAGGCTCAGTACATTTGCTACAGAACTCACCTGAACACATACGAATAAATACTAGTTGGCATTAGGCACACATGGCGACAATTATTTAATGCATTCTTGTTCATCTCTCGTTAAACACACCACAGAAGTATACTCAACGATTGAGATGGCACATGTGAAAGATGGTTGTTTAATGATTTGTAGATCAACAAGGTTTTTAAGCTAAATAATACTATCATATTAAATACTTAATTAAAAACGCTGTGTATTATTCTCTATAATCTCTATCTACTTTTGCGACCATCAGAGTGCTGTGGTTTCAGCTAAAATACGCTTAGGAGATGCTTTTCATAGCTATCTTCGTATTCTTTTCATTGCTTTTAGGTGATAGGATGGTATTAGTTATTTACCAGGCTTCAACATATTAATACCTGTGAGTGTTATTGGAATTATAGCAGAAGCAACTCAGGCTAAGAGGCCAAAATAAAATGTATGTTAATTGCTCATGTTCTTCTGACTAATTTTCCTGTTTTTTCGCGATAAAAAATTGAATTTCCAAGAGAAAACACCCTGTTTTTTCAACATTTAAGTCTCAATTAAATTTCTTGTTTTATTTTAGTTTTTATTAGTTTATAATAATATGGTTATTTCAACCTTTTATTAATGGGAGTCGCATATATATTCTTTAAACAATTTACGAATATTATTTTCCGTAAGTGCTCTTTATTTTCAAGTAGATCCAAGTAGTATAATTGAATTTCAAGTTAGATTTATATCATTAGATCATACAAAACTATTTTACATTATAAATAAAACAATTTTTATATTTGTTCTATATTCACATAATTTAGTACAGCACGCTTATTTATTACTATTATTTTCACTGCTTAGCTGGATGATAAACAGTGGCATAAGATTGATCTCAGCGTATTCCAGGACAGAGTCACGCTTTATATAGATTGCATAAAGCAGTCTACGCTAGCCTTGGAACCACGGAGACCGATTGATGTAAATGGAGGAATAGGGATCGCCAAATATGAAGATAACGATAGTTCTGTTCCAGTAAGTCGGACGAAAGCGTTTAAAAATTATTTAATACTATGTTTCTAAATTGAACACGTATGCTTAATATATTATTATATTGTCTTATAAATTTATGTTTGATGATAATATTAATGAGAAATGTCTGTCTCATAATATTAATTCATTTGTTTTTAGCTGGATTTGCAGTGGATGATTATGACTTGCGACCCAACAAGATCAGAAAGAGAAACATGCCCTGAACTGCCGGTAAGTGTGTGTGTATGTGTGTAGTTTCGATTAAGTTTTCTACTTAGAGCTAATAATTAATTATTAAATTCTAGATTCTAATGAAGCTAGTGTTTTGGCAGTTCACCATATAACCAACTATATCACATATTTCAGAGATTGCGTACTCTTCATGCAACTTCCGTCATGGTTATTTCGTCCCTCCCTAATATAGTGTGTTTATTTTAGTTTCAAGACATCTTCAAATGTGAGAATCTCAGTAATCTTCAATAAGCATGAAAATTCCGCAAGGATATCGAAACCCTTAAACTTAAAACGATCATAAGTCGATTAAAGTTAAGGGATGTTTATGTACTTCGTTAAACAGATTTCTTTAATTAATATGATAGAAACAGAAATTAACGCTTCCTAAATATATAACACTCACTATTTTCATATACCAGCGCTTTCAACAAAACAAAACCCATTTCCTTAACGATTTTAATTAATTAATATGTAATTAATTATTTAATTAAAATAAGGAGAACTGAAACGGTTTCTCTTTATTATAAAATACTGTTATAAATACGTCAAATATTTACAGGATTGTAGTGATGATAAAATTAATTAGCTATCCTAAAACATCATCAAATAATGAAGTGTTGAGAGCATCAAAACTATCATGAAACTGTTAGGTTAGGCCTATGTTCTGACTTTGTTCGCCGTGGAAAAATCCTGATACATTAAGGGCTCCGTAAACCGAAAAAACTTTGGGAACCACTGACCTAAACTATTCACAGGAATATTAGAAAAAATATTTTAAAAATTATCGAATTGAAAAGTAGAAGAATTATATTAAATAAAAAGAACGAAATCGCTTACGATTGTTTATGACACTACCTTTTGAGGTAACCTCAGCACTGGAACTGCAAAAATTATTACTTGGGTGAATACAGGAAGCTAAAAGAAAGGATTAAATATAATCCTTTCTTTTGATGTCTGATGAAGAAAAAATAATTATTTTTTTCTAAATAACAAACAGGTATTTTAACAAGGAACGTACTCCTTTTCACTCTAGTTAGTCATAGATTTATTCAATTAACATGTTAGTATTTCTGTTACCACTCGAAACATCACAGCCATACAACAATCCTACTCCCCCCTACAATACGTTAGTAAAATCAGTCGCATCACTTTATAGCCAGACTTTGTATGTTGCTATAGAAATATGAATTTTATTGTAAGTTTAGTGTAAATAATAAATGTGCCGAAAATCTCTACAGCACGATCCAGACTAATCACTTTATTCTTATTATAGGCAAAAAGACTAAAACCTGCTCCTGAGTGTCAGGTGTGTCCTCCTGGAACTCCTGGATTCAACGGGACAGACGTAAGTTATCTGGACTGAAATAAACGAAAAACAAACATAAACGAATGCTTTAAAAAAACTCCGATTATCATAATATAATCACACATAAATATAGTTACAGCTAATACTTTAATCCAATATTGAATTCAATGGAAATTGACATCGTGAATCATTCCCACTGGGGAAGAAATTGCATTTCTCAATTCTGTTGTAATATTACATGATTTAGTATATTAAAACTGAACTGTTCTAGGGCCTTCCGGGACCGGCTGGACCTCCAGGTCCAAGAGGTGAACGAGGTATTCAAGGATGGCCTGGAGTTCCGGGTCCAAAGGGAGAACCCGGTACGCAAGGACCAGCGGTAAGTGCTCTTTTTTTCCTATTTAAGTAATGTTTATCTTATTCTTTCTATTATTTATACTCCTGGAAAGTAAGGCTATCCTCCATTTCCTAATGTTACATTTTGGAAACTGGAAAATTAATGCAGCTCAGAAAATACATTATGTATATAAAAATGATTTTGAAACTTTTTATAGGGATTGCAAGGGCCTGCCGGGCTACCCGGACTACCTGGGACGGATGGACCATTGGTATGTCCTTCTCATGTTCTTAACATTCTGTTAATATTATCATCTAAGGTGTTGTTTGTTTTTGTTCAATATGTATTAGATGACTATTTCTTCATTTTAGGGACCTCCAGGAGAAAGGGGAGAATTTGGATTTCCTGGAACCCCTGGAAAACTGGTATGTTCTTCATATTTCTCTCAAAAATCAGATAATATATATCTTTATTATCTTGTGTTGCTCACTTGGATTCAATTGCTATTAAAGATGAAGCTCTCGCTTAATTATTGCATATCATTCGGGTTATAGATAAAAAGATAAAAACATTTTATGTAATTGAGGTATGGTTTTCAAATATTAATAAAACAGTTTTAAAACATGCTAAAATATGCTTTAAATATAAATAAAAATCAAAGACATTAGTTTTCTATAGTGTTTCCATCGTATTCAACGCATTTATTTGCTTTTTAAATATGTAACATACAACTAAAAGTTTTCAAATAAATGCTATAATAATATTTTTAGGGACCGAAAGGCGAACAAGGAGAACCTGGTACGCGTGGCGAACCTGGACCGCCAGTGAGTATAAGTAATATTTATATAATTACACTTTATCTTTCTTTTCTCATTTTGTTATCTTTATTTACATACGATAGATGCAGATTTAAATATTAGATGATTAAATTGCTATGAAAATATGAATATATTTTATATTCATATACTGCCTGATTGAAAAATTAGAACGAATTCTCTCTTCGTTATCTTGTAAGATATTGTTGTTTGACGTGTATATGGTGGACACCTGTTCGCCAACGAAGAATGACTTAAGTGTCCGGAAAATCATAATACAGTAATTAAAGGGATGATGGAACTTGAACTCCTTTATCCAATTTAGATGTTCGGTTTATTTAATTTGTTTTCTTGTGAAACACTCCACACGTATAGATATGTTAGAATCAATTTGCGATTAATTTACTTAAATGAATCAGGACGGTGTTAGAATAACCCGAAACGTAGTCGGATTAAAATAATGTGTTTTTACTTGTAAACAGTTTCGAAAACTCATTTTCAGGATTCATCATTTCGATGTAAAACTTGGCTATATAAATTACGGCCTACTACAAGACACGGTAACAGATCATATGTTCTAAAAAAAGAAAGGATTTTGCAGCATCCGAAATATAATTTAAAGTCGGTTCTATAGTGATAATAATGCTTTCGGATCTTTCATTAAGAGATTTGAGGAACTTTTTTTTTTTTCAATTTACAACGCCTCTGTAGTGCAGTTAAAACAACCGATTCTCATTAAAAATATCTGGATTTGACTAAGAGGATCTATCACTATATATAAATGTTTCTCGTGTGCATTAGTGGAGGCATTAATTTCTGAAACAGTTTATCCCCCCCTCCCTCCCTCCCTCCCCCCAAAAAACATGGCTGTGAACACAAATAGAGAGAGAGAAAGATATGCGTGCTCGCAGTTTATAGGCGTAACACAGCCACCTAACTAATATCCTTAATTGTTTTGGAATAAGCAACCAACTAACAGCAAATTACTTAAAGATATATTTGAAACAAATGAGTCAAGGCATTGACCTCCAGGAAAGAAATGCATTATGGCATGATATTAATAATATGGCATGACTAAATATTGTTTTATTGCTCGGTAAATTTTATTGTCAAAGATATCAGTAGGCCCAATCCATGTCATATGAATACTTCCCATCCTACAGAATATATTCCATCTCCTGCACTTTGGGTACTGTTACACGAAGGTTCATCGCCAGGTGAACTGACACTGAAATCGAGAATGAGTGTCTGATTTCGTGCGACCTTCGTATTTTTACAAACCTAAACGTGAACCTGAAGTCTTCACACGGCTGTTGACGACAATGGACCGTATTCCCAATTTCCGCTTAAAAACCATCTTTGCGAATATGCTAACCACTTCTACGTATAGCTGATTAGCAATTAAACATGAAAATTCTTAATTCAGTGTTTCTCTATTATTCGTTCCTGCCATCGTTTGTGATATGACTTAGAAAATATAATGTATTTATATTTTCCTAGATCCTAGATTCCACAATATGGCGTCCTCGGAGTGTACCGCTCAGAGGATCAAACAGGTGGTGGTGGTCAGAAAGAGTGCTAGTCCTAGCTAGGTGGGGGGGGGGGGTCAGAGAGTGCTAGTCCTGGCTATGAGCGAGATGGGGAAGTCCAATAAATGTTGCAATTTGCATCCCTTGTGCGAGCTGCCATGGAGAAGGAAGTTTCACACTCTTAACGCATTTGGCCCAGCGCTTAACTGTGTGCTCACGCCAACAGACACATTTTTCGGACGAGTATGAATTTCCATCCGGCTCACATCTTCCACAGAAACATTGCCATTACTCTTTGCTTCTTGTGTTCCTCTAAGACATTTTAAACTGTGTGCTGCACACCAGTGGCGTACTCAGGATTTAATCTTGGGGGGGGGGGGGGTTAAGTAGACGATTTGAGAATACACACCACGCACGCATCGCATACGACCTATGACTGAGCACCTGCAATGATCGTCAATACATGAAACCCGTGATCTCCTCTGCTCCTGCTCGGACAAACGAAGTATCGCTCGATCCGCCCGAGCACTACTTCGTTCGTCTTCTGTTCACAGCGGCCGTGATTCCCAAGAGCTATAGAGTATTCCCACCTTATGTGACCGCTAATTCATAAGTAGTATAGAAATAGAAGACACAAGACAACCTAAATAAAAAAATAATAAATTTTAATTAGGAAAAGATTTTTGGAAATTTTTCTAGTGGTTTTTTTTTTTCCTTTTTCTTTGGGGCTGACCGAATGCAGCACAACCTACTGTAGGGTGAAACTAGAAACTACTAGTCAGTGACGTATCAGCTTTTTCACGCGTTAAAAAAATAAAATAAAATAAGTTTCAGTCCATCAGTATAAGTTGTTTGAATAGTTGTTTTAGAATATCTAATTGAACCGATAGACATGGTAATAATGAATATTTTTTTTTCTTTTGGAAAGGGCATAACAGGATCAAGGGGACCACGGGGACTCCCAGGCTCTAGCGAAGGTGTTCCTGTAAGTACTTCATGTTTAACCATAACCACTATTTTTTCTTTCTAATGACTCACCTCTTTTGAACAAAGTTTGCCTTTAATCTTAAGATCATCTGGAATAGATTGAAATTTGTTTTGTATATATATATCATTCA
This sequence comes from Typopeltis vanoorti, assembly GCF_054136105.1. Lineage (NCBI taxonomy): Eukaryota > Metazoa > Arthropoda > Arachnida > Uropygi > Thelyphonidae > Typopeltis > Typopeltis vanoorti. The sequence continues at coordinate 92,958,877 of NC_143552.1, forward strand.
ATATAATATACTGAATGATATATTATATCACTACAATTATTCAAAATAGTGGTGATTCTAAATGTAAATTTTGTAGTGATGATGAACAGCCTATTGGGTCTACTATTCCCATGGTGACCCAATCCACATGGCAGAGTGTATCTATACTTAGATGAATGAATGAATGTATGAAGGTGGAAGACAATCACAAACATCCATGCCCACAGTGGGATTCGAACTCGCAGCCTCTTGGCTGGAGAGCGGATACGCTAACCACGCGGCCAACCAGGCCGGCAAATTTCGTACTAACATTAGTAAAATAATATGTATTAAATATTACTATTCCATTTCCGGCTTTCTTACATCTTGCTGCTGAAAATTATTAATATATCGGGGTTGGGTTAAATATTCAGATGGCCTATTGTTTGTTGTGTTCATTGATTCGACCACTCTATGTTGATGCAAAATATGTATGGACACATCACCGTTATATTACAATTAAAGTCAAGGAAAAAATTTTGTCTCTGCAAATTAAATATATTTGCAGTAGTCTAGTTGACGCTTTTGGTCTCTGATAGCCAGACAAACTTCAGAATCTTTGAAGAAATACTCGTACTTGATAGAATGACTTGCAATTTCGCATGGATGCTTCTGACAGATGTACCAACTTAGAAATAAAAATTCTTGCAATAGTGTTGCCATCTATGGTCCAGGCCGAGAACTTTTCAGACTACCCTCGTATACTGTTCGCTTCTTATAATCGTTTATATTTTATAACAAGTAGGATACATTTATTCATACGGGAATAGTTTTCCTTTATAACCTCCCCATGCAATTATTTTTTAATTTGCAATTAGTTTACTACAAAACATTCTTCAGGACGATACTCCTGACATTTTCTTTTACATAATTAGTCATTTCTACAGCTCCAGGAGTTAATTTTTCGACTCATCTTAAATTAACACAATGGACATGATATTAGGGGTTGCAACCTATTCGCACTTTTCTTTCTCATTTTCAGTCAACACGCTGATATTTAGCTTATCAGGATTAATCTCATTAAAGTAAAAGGTTTACAATGATTTTACTTTTATTTATTTTAAGAATAAAAGCATGCATTACTTAAGGGAAATTAAAGTCTGATTAATTTTGTCAAACTCCCGTATTATATATTTATTTCGATGTTTATTTCTAGTGTCATCTCACACAATGTCAAATAATTTGCATATCATTTCTTCTATTTTTCCTTGTTTTATATTTAAATTTGTAAAAATATACAAAGTAGTGTACATTTCGATCTATTTCTATCCGTAGAAATGTAAAGAATTGAGCCAATAAAGAGAAAACCAAGTTTAATGTTTTATAATATGAGCTAGCAATATAAATGGTTAGCAGTATCAATATATGTGTAGCAGTGTGTATGGACAAAAGTATTTATCCCATGCATATTTTATTAGTTTTTATAAGTCTTTCCTTTAGAGATGTAATAAGATTTTCCGGTTGCCTTATTCCAGATCTCTTTTCTAATTGTATTTTTTTCCTCCAAAGGTTGAGGGCCCACCTGGACCTCCAGGAAATATAGGCCCATCTGGTCCACCGGTATGTATCCATATACTGTTTATGTTACTATAATAAAGTGACAGTAGTTTATGAAATGTCATCCAACGTAACACAACTATCCTATTTTCATAATACTGTATAAATTTGATTATTTAATATACTCACCTCCCTTTATTTTGATCTAGTTGAGCCAAAATTAAGTTGAGACCTTAAACAATATAAAATTATATTCCTAAATTTTGACCAAAAGGATTGAAATATGTGACCTTTATCGGTACTGTTTTGCCTTGAAGGCCATGTTGCTTATAACAGTATTACTTGTTTTGAATTTATAAGTGGATATTAACAAACAAGCAAAGCATTGACGTTTAATTTTTGTTTTGACGGATATTTAATTTCAACGAGCGTACAGTTAGTAGTGACCTTCCACTGTTCCTACGACTGATTCCAAAGTGCTATTCTCAGCCCTGAAGCATCGTATACTAGAAGCTCAATGATGCATAATATAAACCTGCCAATCATTCACGCAGGCAGCGATAAAGTGAATGGTTAACGACAGACTATCTTCACAGTTATAACGATGATTAAGACGCGCAGATGTCATCGGAACGCTTTGATAACATCAGCTGTTTTATCCTGGCTTATAATAATCTGTGCCGCCATCCTTGTTTGTGTTCGTGGTGCAGAACGTGGGTTGTAAAGTTTCAATAAGTCATGATGGCTTCATCGTATTCCTTGCTGGTTCAATTCATTTACCTTGAGCTGACCGAAAACGGGAAATATCGTAATAATATAACAAGGTCGTACTACGTGACATCCCGGGTGGTCTTATGACGAAATTTCATGGTCAGAAGAGTGAAGTGTTTTATGCTTAAATAAACGACTTTTTCTTTATTTTTTTTAACTTCTTTCAAAATTTATTTCCTGCTTTGCAGTTCTGACAACTTCAGTATAATGGTTATAAATCATACTGATTTGGAGATTAAGTTTTATTGTTGACTTATAAAAAAAAAAAAGGAGCTGGAAGGTAACAAGAACTGTACATGACATATTAAAACACGTTACATAAAATAGTACACAATAATATACACACGTAACATGTATTTTTATGAAACAGAATTACGAAACATTAAACATACACCTGTGTGAAATTAAATTATTTAAAAACATTCTGTAATCTACTTGTTACGAACAAATAAATTATTTTATTTTAGGGCGAACAAGGAATTCAAGGTGCTGTAGGCCCTCCTGGAGTTGAAGGACAAAAGGTAAGACTTCAGCGATTTTACTTGTACATTATGGATTTAATTTTAATAACAATAATGGAATTTCTAAGAGTTAATCATTAATTAATTATTATTTCAACTATTTTCGAAACACTGCGCAGTTATTTTTAGAAAAAGCATATGGTGTTTTAACTGTCATTAATAACATTATATATCATGTATCAGTTGATTCACAATACTATATCAATTGCTAAATATAATATCCGACAATAAAATCAGAATCATCTCGTTTTCATTCGGTTTTTTAAACCACCTAATCATATTTTACTACCAAATCGAATATTTAAATTTCTCCAAATTTAATTTTAAACCCACTTCTCTGTCTATTGCTTCAAACCTTTTTTTTTAAGTTATCTCTGTGAAGACATTTGTCATCCGAACAATCACCAACGCTACACAATTTTGCATCATCATCAACAAAGATGATGCATAGCGGTGCAATGTCATGATTATCATTACATTGCATTAATGTTGCAATGTAAAATATTCGGAAGTGGTTTGCTGTAAGTCCAAACCCAAACCTTAAGGATGTTTGAAGTGATTTGAAAATTTTATATTTAGTCTATAGACAGCGTTTCGAAATTATTTTTTTTTCTTGCCTACGATGCGATACTAACACGAATATCTTGTAGTCTAATAGCTTTTGGTAAGCAGAATTTACATTAACCGAAAGAGAAAAAAATTACATTTAATACTTAAACATAAATCATTGATAAGTGTTGAATAACAAAGGTCCTAAAACTGAGCCCTCGCGAACTCTGTTTCTTACCGCCTGACCCCATAAAGTCTCCTCTTCTTTTTGTTGTCGGTCTGTCAACATTTAACTAAATAATTATCAATGCTCAGTTGACTCATTTTAATCAGCAGTTCATATGTGGGCCACTATCAAACACTTCACAGAAATCTGAATAAATCATGTCATAGTCATTGCAGAAATATATTTCAGTCGTCACCTCTTCATAAAAAAAGTTAACACATTTGTCAAAATCATCAGATAACTATATGAATATACTGAAACTATATGTACTTTACTTCTATTTTACTTCTATTTATAGAAGTATTTAGAATTGTTCTTAGCATTCTTAGCCAACTGCTAATGTCTATTTCAGTTTTGAAATACTTTAATTTTTTTGGTTGAAGGAATAAATATTTCGCCACTTGAATTGGTTTTCCAAAAGTTTCCTCTCAAGACATGCTTATTCAGAATCAAATGCGTCACCGTGCAGGCTGACAAACTCATGATTATGTTTCCAGAAGCGTCTTTAAATGGCACAGATAAGAGAAGGCATTCAAAGAGTAGTTCAGAGCCATGTGTGATATATCGCACTCGTCTTTTGAAACAGTGTTTTAACACCCATGTTACATTGTTTACACGGCCTATAACATTCATATAGGCTGAATAAACAGATAGTGGGTGGTCTGCCTACATTCATTTAGTGAAGGAAGCTTCTTCACAGTTATTTATAGAGGGAACGGTGCATTCACTTTCTCGAGTACATTAAAAAAGAAAGAAAAAAAGCCTGCAAACATGACGATTCTTTGAGGACAAAATCTTTATATAAGATCACAGAAACTTTGCTTCTTGGAAATCTCACGAATAACATCTGTTGAAGTATTTTAACCAACTTGTCGAATGAAGGCTGATGGAAACAACATGGACACATATATGACACTAAGAATGCCTGTGATTCTAGAGATAATTCTTATGTGTTCTTTTTTCCACTTTAGTGAAAAGAAAACATCTAAGAATACATTGTGGATGATTTCATGTTTGCTGCTTTGCATGCATGAAGATCCCATCGCAAATGTAGCTTCAAATACATCATCCTTTTAGACGTGTTCCCTGTCTCATTCCTAAGAAAGCATAGCGAGCATGTCATAAAAGCGACCAAGTTGTAGTAGAATCTTCGGACTGCTTTAACATATAAGAACTTTTACAAACTGAAATAGAAGTTACGGTTATATTATTGTCGATTACTATAATTAAAGCATTTGCAATATGATGGGAAATACCGTCACAACGAACTAATTTTAATAAATATTTCTGTCATTAGTTTTACTGTAAACCACGGTTTCATTTACGGTATTCAATTTCAGTAATTATCTCATGTTATTCGAATTGAACTCCTTTACAACTAAGTTTACAGATTAACAATATAAAAATTAGCGAAATCTAATGCATCTGTTTTCTTTTTCTTCTTTATGCATTCGATTTTATGATTTGTTTATATGGAATGTTGTCTTTTCATTTGCATTTATCAAGGCTTATGACAGCGGAAAAAAATCTTTGTGCCTTTCCAATTAAATGTGTATCTCATGTAAAAGTCTTTCTTGATCTTTCTCGTTTATAATATTCGCTTGAGAATGTGGAAAGAGAAATCGAAGAAGTAAATCAAATATTACAATCATTCTTATCACATTCGAACTTTTTCAACTGAACATTGAATGTTAACAGAAACAATGATATTACTTTCTTTAATAACAAACTGATCAGATCACAACTCAACAGGCACTGCATTCTTCCTCATACTTCCCTTCAAAAACCTTCTACAAACATATAAATAGACATGTTTGTAGAAGCTTGTCTTTAATTGGTTTCAAAAAGAACATCCGTTTACAAAAACAAAACTCGAGTTTCAGATGTTATCAGTTAGATAACAGTGTCAGGGATGAACTGCTGAAAGAAAAAAAGAAAGAAAGTTATAAAATGTTTTAATAGGTTTTTAAAATAGCATATACGAGTATATCATCGTATATCAACTCGTTTTCTTTATTTTTTTTCTTTATTTATGTTAAATTTTTTTCGCAATTTTTCAGGGAGAAAAAGGATCACGGGGTGAACGAGGTTTACCTGGAAGAAGAGGACCAGCAGTAAGTATTACTCCAAGATGTTATAATATTTATAACTATATTATATATACAATCATATATAGTATGTCTAGTACAGCATGAAATACAAGCAAGAATAAAAAAGATGACAGGCGATTTGTCACATCCAGCCAGTGTGCTAAATCTCCTGTCATGAAGAAGTATTTCGTTATAAAACATGAGCAATATTCGTCCCACGTTGCCCATTTTATGCTTCCCTAGAAATATTTTCCAGACACTAAAACGGAGCAGTTTGAAATCTTTTGATAAGCTATAAAATCTTCCATTGTATTTGAGAGTTAGTTTTTCTTTTTTAATATTTTACTGGATTTCGATAGTACAGAAGAGGGTTCTATATTGCTCCATATTTAATTCTACCCTGGAATAATAATTTCACTTAGAGCTCAAATCTTGTTAACACTAAGTATAAAGCTATGCGATATCAAAGTAAGGTTATAAAGTTTCTTGTCATCAGTTGACCGATATACTTCACAAGTTTAATAAATCGTTAAATATGCATTAGTTCAATTAGGCTGTATATTCCTGAACAATTATGTAGAATTAAATTTAGTATTTTAATATAAACTAAATTAAATTTAATTAATATTTAGTTAGCATGAATTACTAATTTAATCATATGCAAATTCTTTCTTTCCCTGCGTTTAACATATGAAACTTAACGAATGATTTGAAACTGTAATTAAAGGAAAATTACTATATGCATCGTTTTCTCTTTGTAATAGATCGAATCGCCAGTGAATATTAGCATATGATTTATCATATGCTAATATTCACTAGCGATTCGTTCATAGACTCTTTCATATACAAATGAAAGAGTCCTGTGGAAATGTCATTTGCATCCATAGTGCTAGACCGCCCGAAGAAAGACCGTTGTAAATTCGATTCTAGTTGCCGAGTAGAGATAATTTTTCTAAACCTTTCTTCAATCGATTTTCGAGTTAGCTGATCTTTTGCACGAGAAAGTAGCTTTTTTTTTCCCTCCCGGAAACGTTTTCATTCCCGCAACTCAAGAAAATCTACCACACTACTTTCAGACATTAATATATAGTATTAGGGTTAGGATGGTAGTTTGCGTACTATCGTCCCCAGATGCCAATTTAAAAAAATCATTGATGGTGTTGGGCCAGCTATCCGTGATTAGCTAAGGGTGAAACTGTCTGCTCCTCAGTTTCCAAAACGGTAAGGCTATCTAGCCTGGCCTGCTCCCTTTCGGGAATAGAAGGCGTTAGAGGATTATTATCAGTAGGGTTTTTTTTTTTTTTTTGATAATTTTTCCTGCAAGCTGGTGAAACTATACTAGTGTAGTTTCTCGTCCAAAAAATTGTTCCTTTTCAGTTCCTATTCATGCCGAACAATCAAGTGTTACACAATCTTGAGAGTCCTAAAGTGCCACACCAAGCAACTGCGGATGATCGGTAAGTGCCGAAAGGTCTACAGAGTTGAACTCGAATTTGAACCGCTCTTGACATCATTATGCCCTGCATTCTACCATTCGAAGTATCGGGTCGGTGAAAATCAACGACATTGTAGATTATCCTTGTATTTCACACGGAATCGCTTAGGTAATTATCAGTGGCGGCTCGTGGCTTGAAATCGTGGAGGTGTTGCAACTTTCGAAATATACATACACACTGTAAGTACAGTGTATACGTCTTTGGATAAAATATCAGAATTATGGTAAAAATTTAAAAAAAAATTAAACATGATAAATATTGTTTATTATCGATAAATTAGACAGTTTGGTATAATTCAAAATTGCTTTAAAATAAAATCCATTCCTTTAATGTAATTAAAGGAATGGATTTACAATTTTTGGACATTACAATTAAATCCTTTAATTGTAGTGCTCAAATATTTAAAGAGACGGAATAAACACGATAACCACTACGAACACTCCACTACTGGCGCAAGCTGCATATAAACAACAGTGGAACTGCGCAGTGGACAGTGCCGCATTGCGCTAATAGCTCGCATCTCACTATGACTTGCATATGCTTGCGCGCGTAGCAATATGGCACAGTGCTGTTATCGTCCTTCGCCCTCCTAAGTGCTACAAGATGGATTTTTATTATTTTTTATACAAAATAAGAGAATTGCATTGGATTGTTGATGATAAAATTAAATATTACAAGCAAATATAAATAAATTAATAAATATATTTATATATCAAAAAAATTGGGGATGCTGCAGTTTCGTAGTGCCTATGCACGAGCTGGCCCATGGTTATTATGCCATTGCAAGCCTGTGGCAATGCTTCATGGCAGCGGTCAAATTCCATTTTATGATGAAACGATGAAACAAATATCTTAACAAAAATTACTTTTTTATTTACTCTCGTACCTTATAATATCTCTAATTCCGTGCACTCACTTAGATCTGCTATTATGTTTCAGGGTACTACAGGAATTCAGGGAATTACTGGTAAACCAGGAATAGTTGGGCCCCCTGTAAGTAAATGTTTTTTTTCCTTAAACTCATTCTGAAAACGAATATCATTGCTAAAGAAACATCTTTTGATTAGCTGAGGAATTTTAGCATCTTGTTCGTATTGTTTAGGGACCACCAGGGAGAGATGGCTCACCTGGCACAGCAACAAATGTAGCTACAATACCGGTAAGTATCGAAAAAATCACTTTTTTAATCATTATTTCTCATTGCGAGCAAATGACTATAAAACTATGTGTTTAAACAATTCCTCAACTTGTTCGTATTTAATATAAATGTTAACTAATTTTCATTATTCTAATTATTTTATTCTGAGAATTTATCCTATTATGTTTGGTTGGAAATACCTGGATTCGTATCCCCTCAGTTAAAAAAAAACACACTCAGTTAACAGACAGTTAGCCTCATTAACCTCAGTTCCTTCTGTACAACCTGATTCAAACGAGCCTTACGTTTATAATTTAACTTTCGCTTCTAACCCAAAAGTTAATAGTTCAAGCTCAGCATAACGATTTAGATTTCGAGTCTCATTGTCACATGGAAATTTATAAATATCTTGCGATGATAGCGACTCAAAATTGATCGTAAAATCACCATGTTTATTTCTGAAAGCAGCGCTTCTTGATGATTTAACCAGCGAGAGAGAGAGAGAGAGAGGTGTTAAAGGCTGTCACATTAATCAAGAATGCATCCATCAGAATCCAGAATAATGGTCATTGGGATCAACTATTGCTATTGCTCATTAAAAGATGGAATCATAATGAAGACCAAAAAATGGCAGTCAGGCAGACTGATCATGTGAACTAACAGAATGAGAGAAGAGAGGGTGTCGAAATCAGATTGTACATTTCTCCATTCGTAGTTCAGCGGATTCACTGCTTCCGGAGGTAGGAAATTTATAGCAGAGGTTTTGTGCTGGAGCATTATGCGTTAAACTCCATAGTCTGCATACAAATTAAACGTTACCCAACACAATATAAAGATTCGACTGAGGTAGCGCACAGCCGGTTTCATTAGATAATAGCCTACTGGAAAGTTACGGTATGGAATAACAACTCATTAAATGCAATGTAAAATTAAATGCCACTTGCCAGGCGAACGTTATTTACCAGAGTGTATCACACCAACTGTTTAGGATGGCGATGCTGGTGTTAATGGCATGCGGATTATTCTCCCAAAAATTAGCACTAAATTATGTTGCCATTTTACATAATTCCGTTTCTTGAACTGTAGCGACTCTATTGAAATATTACTGCATCATAATTATCGCTGTGGTTATTGGAATAACATCCTTAAATAATGTTGACTTAGAAGAAAAGATAATTACACTGCCAGTTTTGATTTCTTGCTAATAAAGCCATAAATATCTTAAACATGATGGGGGAAAGAACTACATGCACAAAAAGGCACCTATAGTTAATAATATTCACTATGAGTCATCCGTTTAAGTAAATGAAGATACGTAGGTAATAATTAAGAGGAAAATAAATAAATAAATCACATTAACAATGACTACAGCTGTGAGTGTCAGCAAAGAGTTGGGGAAAAAACCACCTTACCGGCCATTATGGATCAAATACGCATCCTCGTACGCTTCGTATCCATCATATATTTCAATGTAATATCAATGGTATTACAATTTTAATATGCACTTCGCATCCATGATAACCTTGACGTCTCTAGACGTCTTGGCCGGCAGCGTGGTTTATTGCAAATGTCTTCCGCTTACTTTTCATTATTGTAAAATTTAAAGAAAGTGTTATGCGTGCATCAGTCTCTTTGCTAAGTGTAAACGAATCAAAGAGAGTGCCAGTTCCGAAAGTTCTTGAGACATCCACTCATTCTTATTAGAAAGTGATTTCAAGGTCATTGGAATGCGTGATGTAGCTTAGCTGTTCGACATGACGTGCAAGGGCGTCTCATTCATGGTTTATGCAAATCGAACGAGAAGACCTTGGAACTACTCTATTTGCATCACAATCTATACGTGAAAATCACTTCTGCTAGTGAGAAATCATGTTTCACTTTGACGTTTATTGAGTACGCGTTAGCTGCAGTCTTACAGTAATAGTCATTTTTCACCTGTAGCTTTTTGAATAGTAAATCATTCTTTGATGCGATTGAATATAAGAACGTTTTAAAATAGACTTTTCGTTTATTTATTTCACAACTTTTATTTTTTTTTCTGTAATTGTCAATACTTCATCACAGAAACGGACTAGAAAAATAAATTTGTGAAATAAACACAATCACATACGCTGCCCTCACATACTAAATGATACTAATTAGGTTTAGGTAAACCAAAAAATGCAAACAACAACAAATTAGCATTTCGTGTATAGTCAAATAATATGTTCAAGACTACAAGGCAAGTGTGGATCAATATCGACCATTTGCTAATTTCTGGGGATGGTAAATGGCCTATTTTTTGGTGGGAGGAAAACGAAGCCCAGCAACGAAATCCAGAAAAATGCCATTGTCTTAGACTTGCTAAGCCATCTTCAGTAGATAAGCCAAATTATGAGTTAATCTGGCGGTATATATAAACTACCTGTTTCATCGTCCGTTTTTATCATTATTTATTTTTTTATTTTTTTTGACCGACCAACTGGTTTGTGTACACATTAATGTCTTAAATGTCAAGATTTTTTTTTTTAAAAAAGCGTTGATGTTAATAAGGAATCAATATCAGAAAGTAAAACACCGAATTCTCTAACGTCAGATAAAGCTTGACAGTTGCACAACAAAAGTCCATAGATATATTAGCTTAGGTTCATTTTTTTCCGTTGTTCGTTTCAGCTGAGATAGATGATTTAGTTACGATAGATAATTGAGAATATATTGTATACCATTTCAATGAATTAGAAAATCTTAAACAGAAAAATACCGATGTACTTTTTAAATGTTGATATTGCACGCTAAAACATTTTTCTGTGCTACTGTTATCGATCCAGAAAAACCCCAAGAAAGAAAATTATATCGTTGATAAATGTTAGATATTTTGGCTCGCCCAAAATCATTTATTGCTGTCATCATGATAAATTATAGGTAACGTGACAGGCATGTCTCGTGTCAACTGTGCATGAGCCAGTAATTTCAACTTTTGTCGAACTGTTACAGTTTATTCGAGTAGTGAAGTAAGAATCAAACGTTCAGCTTTTTCCAGTTTAAGTAAGTGGAAATTTAATAACTGGGTTTTCTCCACTTCTATTACCAAAATATTGACGCTATTAACTGTATATTGTTTAATACAACTGGAAAAGCCTCAAACTTCAGTATGAGCAATTATATGATACATTTGGATTCATTTGTGTCACGATGATTCGGAACACTAGCATACTGACTCATTTATAAATTATTTTTAAACATGCAATTCTAAATTAAAATAAACTTTTAACCTTAAATGTCACGTATTTATAAAAAATGTTATTCTATATTTTTAAGTTTGAAGCAATATTTAAAGACCTAAACTCTCCTTTATTGTTAATCAGAACAAAATTTGTAGTCTCTGCTCTGAAATTAACTAAATAAAAAACATGCGTACAACTGCCTATTCCTGTGTCTCTAAAAGATGCACGTTTTACACCTCTAGCCGGTTAGAGCGTTAGTGAGGACAACGACCATGAATTACTCCTGCCTAAAATGACTGGTAAAAATATTCCGAGTATTTCAACCGCGTTTTAGGACGTGGAATGTTTTAGAATGATTGACAAAACCAAAAATAGCCGGTAAAGAAGACAACGTTCTTCTTATCTTCCAGAAATAACTCTTTAGTTTCTAGTTTTAGTTACGTGCTGCAATTTTCTAAAGTGAAGGATGAAAATAGTTTCAAAAATGAAATGTATTGTTAATAAATTAAAAAAAATAATAATAAAGCCAGTCATGTTAAGAATGAGGATGTGTGAAAGTGAAAGCGTCTGTTTATCGCGGGACAGGAGCCAAAATAGCTTGGGCATCTATTCTTATAGTATCTATTTCTCAAATTAGTTATTTTTACATCTGTGTTAAATGTCTCATGTAGAGAGTGAGGTTTAATCCCTCTAGTTAGGCAAACAAAACGAACTACCACTTTTATCTTAATGAATGTTAGAAAAAAAGCATAGTTCAAAGTTATATGCTGTCACGTTGAATAAATCTGATTAATATACGAGTCGAAAATGTTTGTTATGTATAACAAAATCTAATATCTATTTCAGGGTTCACCAGGCATACCAGGAGAACCCGGTGATGTTGGAAAACCAGGACAAAAGGTATGAATGTTTTTGTTTTTGTAATTCCAAAACAAAATGGTTTACCTAGCAACTAATCCTCTTCAATCTTCCAACATGTAATTTGAATGATACCCTTAAAGGGCATGCCAAACATAGTGTGAAGATGAAGAGCTTTCTCTCATCTTCGGGGTACAGAAGTAAAGTAGTTCTCCAGGCTGTCCGCCACTTAGCCTGCAGAACCTAACCTGGTATCTGCGCTTTTAAATATCTTCCCGATCAGCTACTGCATAATCGCACCGTCAGGTCGCTCTTGATAGGAGGCCTTGTAATAGTATGCAGGGACACCGTTGAAGCCGCATTATGGCCTGGAGACTGGATGCTCTTCATATGGACAACGTTATGAGTTTACTCCTCCCACTCTATGTTCCTCTGCTCTTTGTTCTCTTCGACTATTAAATACCATCATAACAATGAATTCAAATAGATAAAGTTTAAACTATGGTTAAAATAAAATAAAAAGATTACCTCAAAAATAAAAAAAATAAAAACTCAAAAACATTACAAAAAAAAAAATCCAACATTGACTTAACCAGCATTTATGGCAATAAACATTAATCTAAAAAAAGGTGCATCGTCACCTATAGATATCTAAATTAGGTCTCTTTTTTGACAACGAATCCCAAATTACTACCACAACAACGCTATCTAAAATATATTCTTTTAATTCCACCATAAGGGTTAGTATTTATGCCTTCACGCAATCGACACGATATTCCCTGTTCGTAGATCATATCAATTTCCTCTTTTTTAAATATTCTGTGGCTTAAGACTTCTTTGCCTCAATATGTATCATTCATCTGTTGTCTCTACCATCCCCCCCCCCTAAACTCTGAAAATTATTCTGACCTCGTTGAATACTTATCTTTTAAGCATGATTTCCTGGACTGCAGGAAATCATGCTTAAGTTTTCTGGTTAAGCTTTTCTTAACCTGTCCACTTGATAATTCAGATCATAACCTCATGAATTTCATCTCTAGCAGAAAACCCTCCTCTAAACCATTCTCAACCTGGTATGTCGACAGAATAACAAATACTTTCCATGGCCAGACTCTTCCTTAAATCCTGATACTTGTTATGACCGTGTTAAGAAATTATCCACGTTGAAATGTAGATCTTCGTTTCCCACTCTGTTTAAAATTCCCGCTGTCAAACTATGGTTTTCCAACAAAAAAAAGAGAAAAAACTCCAGCTTTATCTACAGTTTACACTGAAACCCAAACTCTTCCCTTAGCATAGGCGGCGAGTTTTATACATTTAGTCCTTTCAGAGGTAGACTCTGCACCGATAAGACTAAATGTATAAAACTCGCCCCTGTGCCAATGGTATTCATGCCTGGTCCCTTGCATTCTGCCGATCTGTGCTCACCTCTCTCTCTCTCTCTCTCTCTCTCTCTCTCTCTCACACACACACACACACACACACACACACACACACACACACACACACACACACACAGATGGCAATATTGCCGAATCGTCTAAAAATAAAGCTGACCTCCTGGCATCATGCTACATCCAAATCCTGCACAGACAATAAAGATAAATCATCTCTAGCTTTATTTATAACATTCATTCCATATTATATTCCTTGCCTCCCTAGTCTTCCTCCAGAAAGTCATCAGAAGAATCTTAAACAACTTTTGAACTTCTGGCTCATCTACGGCTGATTAAAAAAAAAAGGGGGGGGGGGAGCGTGTACCATCAACCTGTCGACCTTTCTGTCTAAAGTAATGATTTTAGACAGAGCATAGACTTTTTCAAGCCATTAACCATGCGATCCTGGGTTACGTCTCAGGTTCACTTCTGATTTTCATGTTGGTTTTAACGATTCATTTCTTATGTATTCCCTATTATTACACGATCCCCGGTTATACTCAAAAATTCGCATATTTATGTGTTTTTAAAGAGTTAGCGTATGTTGATACGCTTTTAATTTGCTGGAAACATTCCATTAGTTTATATGGGTAATACAAACTCTATGATCAGAACGAAGAGAGCACTAAAGCTCCCAAGGATAAATCCAGAAAACTTCTCGTTTCTCAAAATTTATATATCCTCCAACAAGGATGTCCTTAATTCTAAACAATCTGTAAATAGATAGGTTACTAATTGTCTCCAAAATAACATTGACTCTCTCCCTTTTCAGGTGTAAATCCAATAAATATATCATTAATGACTAGCTTAAGCCATAATAAACAATAATGACACCCCCCATACACACACACTAGCGAATAAATCTACTTTCTAAAGTGAATCCCAAAAATCATTTGTGATTCACTTTAGATCCGAAATGAATCCCAAACATCATTTGGATATTCGGTACACTCCAGGACCTGAAACTATAAAAAGTGTTTCTTAGCTTTAGTTTCAATATTATTCGTATCGTCAAGTATTCTTCGTAAATCTGCCATCGTTTAAAGCTCAGCGATTCTCTATAAGTGCCACTGATCATCTTCTATTTTCCTGAAACGATTATATACTTGAGCTATGAAAACAAAGCTAAGTACGTTTGTCAACAGTTTTATTACACAAATAATATTGTTATGAATATCCCGGAATATAAGTATACAATGTAAAACGAATCCTTAAATTATTTTTCAACATTAATTTCAACCTAGACGAGGCGTTTGCCCTATTGATCTAATAATTTTTAATTTTATTATCAAAGAATATAACTAGCTTCCCACGAAAACATTGGTGAACTATCAATGAGGACCTGACTAGGACTGAAGAAAAGATCATGTACTATTCGTCTTCAGCAACTGAGATATGGAATTACATCTGTCGCCAGCTATTTGTCACAAGACAAGAGTTCAGGGTATTTCAACAACTTTTGACTTTGTTTACAATGGTGTTGCGATATGATTTGAAAACGACAAGTTTAGCCGGCACCTTCTTCTGGGATATACAACTTTTATGTCATAAAAATGTCATAAAAAGAGAGATCTTTGCTTATTTCTCTCTACAAAGGAATACAACATGATTCCTTTGTAGGTTAAAGGATATGATTTTGTTATATAAAATGTCCATATGATGAATTTATTGGCTTGTAGCTGAGAAAGCACTGTTTCGCCTAAATGCATGAAATATAAAGCATCTTTCATGATCCATATTTAACCACTCTACCGGCGATAACTGGCAATTTTCCAAGACTTCATATTGCAAAAAAATTACAATTATTGACTATCACTATATAATTTCAGAATTAAGGTATAAGTTTGATTTAAAAGAACCTTTTAGAATACGAACTGCTAACTAATGTTACAGAGAGCATTAAACTAGGAATCAAAGGTATAAACTCTCTCTCTCTCTCTCTCTCTCTCTCTCTCTCTAAGCATTTTCATCCAGATATTTAAAAAGAATGTTGTTGTTTTTTAGAATATAGTGTTGGTTCATTAACTTGAATGATGCTGAAATTTAATCTTAATTTAGAAAGGGTTGAGAAACTCAAGAGAAGGGGAAATTAAAGTTACAACAAAAAGGATGGTTTGACCTTTAACACCTACCAACTTTTTCAAGGAAAAGTCGTTTAGTAAGCATATAATAAATCTGTCTTGACTGTTAAATTAAACAAGCACTTTTGAGAAACTTAAAAGTGTGAATGAGTTATTTGTGCTAAATACGGAATCTGTACATAAATTATTAACTACATTATACAGGGAGCAAGGAGCATTTCCTTCTTCTCCTGGGATAGCTACGAGTAGTTGAAAGGTCATTGCATTTACGTCCTTGGCTGCATTTACAGAAAGCCAGCAAGATATTATCTACTTATGATAATGAAGAATCCTTTGTTGCCAAGATATGCGATATGCATCTTAAAAATATTCAAGGTGATGATAATGGCCTTATTCTACAGCAGGTTTAGCTTCTGTAAGAGTTATTATGAACAAGACAACAATCTGTAGAATTACTCGTAGAAAAGTAAGATTACTTAAGGATGTTTTGCTAATAAAGAAAATATTAAGAATAATTTTTCTGTTGAAGAAAATAAAAAGCAAGTTCGCAGTCAGTGTTTGTGAGCCAAATTACTTATTACCGTGAAATATTCAACTTTCATAGTTAAAAAATTACCCATAATTAATTTTGTAATTTCTCTTTGTTCTATTTTATAATTTCGAATAATTTTTCCGGTTCCAGGGTGAAAAAGGATCAAGAGGAGATTTAGGACCTTCGGGCTTAACTGGATCTAAGGTGAGATAATAAAGAACCTTAAAAATAAAAAGGTTAAAAAATAATAACATCAAAATTTGAATTAAATAAATACATCCGAATATGATATGTCTGTAAAAATATCAGAAATTTAATTTAAAATCTATCAAATTGAATTTTTATGTTTCAGAGACACGTCATAGTTGATAAAACTTGAAGCGTCTCCCATGTTCACGCTTCGCTGATAAACGTCCTCCCGATTAATTAATTCATCTGTTAATTTATCACGTAGGTGATTTGATCAGCTCTTAACGTAAAGAGAAATCTCGGAAAGCATTCTACTCACGAACTGTTGCTCTGATGCACAGAAGATGTAAAAGTGAAAAAATCTATGCTAAGACTAACTGACGTGCTCAAATCACTTAATCGATTTGTGGCAGGATGATCTCATTAAGTCTTTCATTTTTGACACGCTATAATTTGTGGCTTTCTCTTTATACGATGCCTTTGCCTTCTTCCGTACTCAATTGGATATAAACTAGTTGTATATATGGTTCTACTTGTTTAGGTTAGTTTTGTCCACGTCATTTAAGATCACTCGGACTCTTTCTGCAGATGCTCGACTTTATTGTGTCGGTCATTTTAACTCGTCCTGCAAGTGCACAAAAGAACTCTCTCTCTCTCTTCAAAAACAATCTAAATGCTAACATTAATGAAAAACGACGAGAACTTCATTACTTCGATATTAGAGTTTCATTTAATTGGGAAATGGAAGCAGAACAATTTCTAAACTGGAACACACTATGACATACAACTGAGCCCAAACTCCGAAATCCACACGAAATTAAAATCAGCCTATATAAGTTTTATAATTTTTGAATAAATACAGAATTCATTTTCTACTCACTGTATAAATTTACATCTTATCGTGGCCTGTAAGTTACCACTGACTTTGACGAGTGAAGAGTTCTATGTTAATTTTTTACAAATGTGTTTGAGATTTACATGGGGAAATAGGTATTTCCCCATGTAAATCTCATTTTCAAAGTGCTTTTCTAATTTTTATTTCAGAAAAATCCTTAACTAACTAGATCTAGCTTATCCCCTTTTATTAAGTGAATTTGACAAATTACTTTTATCCCATGTAAACTGTCAGTATTCAAGTTGGACAACATGCTTGGTTGTACAATTCCATTGGTCGAGTATAATATCAGTATGATTTCATCTGAAGAAAATTTGGGTTGTGATCTCTTTTAATTTTACAAAAAGTATCGTCAATTCCTTTTATTCCCAAATGGAGTACACCGTTTCAAACTAATAACTTTATTATTAATTTAATTTAATTAGCTTAAAGTTGATGTAAGTGGGCCTCCGTAATGAGACCCCCCAGACTCCATGGAGGTGCCCTTATAATAATAATACTAACTTTATTAATACTTTTATTAATTATAAGATATGATAGTTTTCCCTCAAACTGTACAAATATAGCATCAAATAGTAATAAAGATGCGATTTGAATAAACTGAAAGTGAATTAAATCTTCTAGATAATAATACTGACTTTCGAAAAATTAGGAATCTCAGCAGCAACTTCAGAAAGAAAAGACTCCATGGAATAGATTCTTTCGCAGCTTTTGTTTAAGAAATTCGAATATTTTAATTTTTGTAATGTGGAAAATATGTTTACTGTTATTTCGTATGTTATTTATCTACCTGCAAGACAAAATATTGTTGTTTTCTGATACCTGCTTTTTCTTGCTTTTTGAAGACTTTTATAGTAGTCAGCAGCTGTCTGTTTTCAGATTCCATTCTCTTTGATTTTTCCAGTCCTCATCCTGTAAGTCTTTTTTCTTCATAATTCTCGCAATGGTTTCTCTCCATACATTCCTTGTTCTTCCCCTTTTTCTTCTTCCAGGGATGACCAATTCATAATTCTCAATGGCCACCTTTCTTAACTCATTCGCTGGACATGTTGATACCAGTTCAAAGCAAGTACCGACATCCTCTGCTTAAAAGGTTGTTCAATTTCTATTTCTGTTCGAATATATGCATTCCTCATACATTCCATATGTGTTTCTCTCAAAGTTTTTCAGAAATAATCAATCTCCACAATTTCTACTCATTTCCTTTTGCTGTTAGTGAGAGTCCAATACTCCCATCCATAGGTCATTATACTCTCTAATCCCCTGATACATCTTAGTTTTCCTTGAGATCTTGTGACTCCATAAGGTCTCAAGAAATACTTTTGTTATATGTGAAACACATATCAATCAAAAGTATTCTGAAAATTAATTGAAGACAATTCAAAAAACATATCTAACCACAAAAGCGGCATAAAGAGTAATGGAACA
Source organism: Typopeltis vanoorti (assembly GCF_054136105.1). Classification (NCBI taxonomy): domain Eukaryota; kingdom Metazoa; phylum Arthropoda; class Arachnida; order Uropygi; family Thelyphonidae; genus Typopeltis; species Typopeltis vanoorti. The sequence goes on from NC_143552.1 coordinate 92,977,805, forward strand.
TCGTTATGGAGTTTCCAAACGCTCATCAAAGACTGGTTTAAGGGTGACGTAATTTACGTGTGATTTCATGTCATCGGTATTGTTCCTAAGTTAAATATTTAGGCATCTCTCTCTCTCTCTCTCTCTCTCTCTCTCTCAATCGACGAAAGACACAAGGAAGATGCATGGCAAATACTGGTCATCCTTCACCTATCCTGTGTGCAGTTTTTTGTTTTGTTGGAGAGGCTTCATACCCCCCAATGGTGGCTGTCTGTTTCTGGTCGTTGCTTTTAACGTTTGATGCATTCAGATGCACTTCGAGATTGTAATTTGAACTTGTTTGACCAATTGTAGCTTGTCTATTTACCATCCTGTCGATGGTAAATGCGATTCTATCGATCTTTCATCTTCTAGCATCGATATTTTTTCTTTACCACATACCTGACGTTGACTTGATGTTTTGTCTTTAACACGCCGTTATCACACACACACACACACACACACACACACACACACACACACACACACACACACACACACACACACACACACACACACACACACACACACAGAGAGAGAGAGAGAGAGAGAGAGAGGCGAGGAGTTACATCTGGTTTTCCTAACAGGGCAACGGTTTCCGAGATACACTTACCAGCCATCTATTTCCCTCTAGGCGGTGGTAAGAGATTCGAAGAGATCTCACTCAAGCCTCCGAGGCTTTATCACCCACACTTGAACGTACATACTGTCTCTCTGAGATAGTTTACCCTATTATTATGACTACTAAATCTTCCAGTTACACCTGTTACCACCAGTTAATCGCGTGTAACTAGTAGATTCAATTTAGTATCAGAATGTCTCTTTGGGGCACAAATCGCATGGTGCTAAATTGTCGAAATGGTTTTCAGTATGTAAAATGCTGTTTATCGTAATATGAAATTACGACTCCTACCACTCAACAATGACGACAGTAGCGCGGAGCTAGTACAAGTTCGTGTAAATTTTAGAACAAGGAAGAAGAAGCAGAAGAAGAACGTGCCTGGTTGAATAATATATTCGACATACATGAACGTGTGCTGTCTGTAGCATGTCATCCTGTGTGCTAGAATATGACAATCATAATCTTTTTCTGCTGCGTCACGGAACTAGACAACTGAATAGAAATCGACCTCTGATTTACGGGCAAACCTGTGTCTGTCAAGCGAACTACTTCTTACATCCATCCCGCAGCAAAATTATTTAATTTAAAGACATATACGCTAACCAATGTTTAAAATAATCAAGAACAACAAAAATAATCAGCAATCGACGCGTGTTATAAGTTTAACTTATAAAAGAGCACTGGTCGAATTAATGTTTTTTTTTTTTTTTCTTTTCCCGAATTGGAATAGCAAAGCTATATACGGTGTTCAAAAGAAGGCGCTGGTGTCCATTGCGATTTATGTTTCATTATTTAAACGGGAAAGTCAAAATTGCATATTTTTTTTTAGAATCATGTGGAATTTTCTGTTGAGTTCTTCATGTGGATCGTATTATTTACTTACATGAGCTTTAACAATTAGCTCTCTAAAAAAAAATAAATCTAGAGAACAGAAGTGATTTTTATTACCATTAACGATTGTCCCACATAGGTTACGGGTACCGGATACAAATATGGTATGACGTGAAAATTTTTACATATCAAAAGGTAATTATTGTTTTATTACTAATACACGTTACTGTAATCCAAAGCATGCTCAGGACAACTGAGATTTCTGAACGTTATAATTATCAGACCGATTTTTTAAGTGTGTCGTCTTGGATAAACATCCTCAATAATATAATTAGCATTTCCTTTGTGTATACCAGAATTATTGGTGGGCCATAATTTTTATGAGTGCTTAAACATATTTGCAAATCCCGTTTACCAGAATTATCGGTGTGCCATGATTTTTATGACTGCCTTTAAATACGTTTGAAAATCTCCTATACTTTCCCTAAACTAAACAGAAGCAAACGAAAAAAAGTAAGAGTACAGGTTTTGGCATCCTAATATTACTCACTCACTTACCTACTCACTCTCAGATGGCGCTGCTCCACCTTTTAAATTGCATATTTAATCTGCCATTAACTTATATCGGCGGTTTATGGACAATAAATCATCCGTATTTTCGTTTCTCTTATAGGGAGAAAAAGGAGAAAGAGGAGAAGGTGGATTCGCTGGACTTGATGGTCAGAAAGTAAGAATTTTTTTCTTTAAATTTATTACCTTTGTAATGTTATTCGAAACGGAATATTTCGAATATCTTAAAATTCAACACTAATCATAGCTTCTTATTTCTGTGGTTCATCTTTCCTCCAACTCCAGTCCACAAAAGATTAGAAACCAATGAATATATTGACCTAGGTTGGGTTGATTTGATAAAATGGGACTCTGCATCAGAGTTCAAACGTGGTTCATTCCAAGTAAACTCTTCAGTAATTTGACATTGGTATTATGCTGAATAGAAATCATCTAGTAATACTTGAAGACTCACCAACATTCCTTCCTTAGTTGGATTCAAATCCACGCTCTTTGGTATCAAAGCTGAGATGTTATTTACCTGATCACACAGGTCGACATATAAATGAGAGAAGGAAGAAAAAAAATGCATGACTCATAATTGCAGCTACTCGTACTACTTTTACGTAGTACGAGGCCTACTCTTATGCCCAGCGGCAGGTCCCACTGTCTTAAGCAGTAATTTACGTTTTAAAGGCATACTAATCATTCATTCATAAACAGCCTTCGTGTTGTAAACCTTAACTCTCAAATCCTTGTCACGCATGACCTCTTCCTTCTGTCTTTATCACTGATTCATTCTGTAATAAACCATATTGCTGCCTGCCGGGCCTCAGCTTCATTCACGCACGTAAAAAAAAAAAGAAAAAAAAAAGAGAAAAAAAACCTTTAATCTAAGTTGTTTGCAGACTGCAACGATTTATAGAACAACTCAGTGAGAGTTGCACTTTTCATAATATTCTCCTGTAATTAGTATACACACACTGGGGCAGAAGGAGGTGAATAAGTTAGTGCAATACATGTGCTCAAAACAACCAAATTAGTCTGTTGTTGTTCTGGGATTTGCAAAACTTCAACCGGCTTCCCCGAACAGACTCTGCGATTTGAAATATGATTTCTGTAATAATCTAGCTTTCTTCCAGCTAATGAACCAATGGCATTGCAAACATATCAGCATGACTTGGGAAAAAGATCACTTTCATCAAATGAGAGAAAGCCAAGTTGTTAAACCAGTCATATTTCAAATTGCAGAGGCTGTTCATGAAAGCGACTCAAGTTCTACAAAACCTTTCAAATTACAAGAGAGTTGATCTTTTATTTATGAACGAATTTTGGTCCACTGCCATATCTTCCAGTCAGACCAAAACTGTTAATTACAAAAGATAACCCACAACTCTCACATTCAATTCTAAAAATGCAACTTTTTCTGTTAAATTTGATTGTTTCATACTTCCTTGATAATGCTAACTTGAAACAAGAAAACGTTGATATAGAAATATTTAGTTTCGTCATGAAATAATTTATTTCATTCCGTGTTTCACGTACCTTTTCTTCCAAAGAAATCAAAATGAATGCGATTTAATATGGAAATACGAAACTGACGATTTCACAAATTTTAATAAAAATAATGAGTTCCAAATTTTATTGTAAATCCTTTCATCTGAAGCGAAGTTGTTATAAGGAACAGACTGACACAGATATAGATTGAAACTTTATTATCAAAAGGAATGTAGTAGGTACTTTAATATAACGAAATATTAAAAGAGAGAGAGAGAGAGAGAGAGAGAGAAAAACTAACCTTTTAATTTTCATTTTGTAGGGAGATCGAGGCGCTCCAGGAAAAGCAGGGGAAGCGGGAGAACGTGGAGAACGCGTAAGAGGAATTTCTAGTTTTTATTAACTATTTATCAACTGATAACAAAAAATATGTAACCTGAATAACATAGATGAGTTGAACAATATAGCATTCCTGTGAGCTTTAGATATCGTTTTGCATTTTCAAAAGATCATTTTCATGCACTGATTAGAAATTTTCTTCAGAGACAAAATGTTTATTTCAGGGATTTCCCGGTGCTCCTGGACTACGAGGAGAGCCTGGATTGATTGGTTTCCCGGTAAGATTTTAATGTTTCCTTTTCACATAGAAAGCGCGTATATGAGATTAAAAGTGAATTTATTATTTTTCGTCTTAATTTCCTTCCTAATTACGGTTTTATTTATATTTATTTTAAAGGACATAAAAAAGAATTCGTACGTGCACCACAAAATCTCATGAAATGTGTTCCGATTTAGGTTTGAATCTAAAAATTTGAGAAATTTTATTTTTCAGGGACCGGCCGGACCACACGGTTCTCCAGGACAACCAGGACTGAAAGGTGATAAAGTACGTGAAAAATATTTAAGCATAGTTTTCTATGATTGTGTCATAATTGATTACCTTGGTTACAGTTTGGCGTAGTTGAAATACGACACATCGTCTCATCAGTACAAACATTAAAATGAATTAAATTGGCTTGGAATTTAAGTTTCCGAAATTATGTTAAGTTTTTACAATCGCAATAATCAAATAACAACTATGGAAAGATTTAAAATTGTTCCATTGATAATTGAGAAAATAAAATAAAAACAGTAAAAACAAAACATTTTCAGAAGAAATAACAATGATGACGTCACCTAATTTAATTGTTAATATGTATTAACAATTCTCTTTCGACTTATAGATAGAAATGTTTTATCCACTGATGACCATTTTTCTTGTATGTTTTGTTGAATCTTTCATAATATTAAGATTTCAGTTTCTGGGTTTTAGTAACAATTTAACTTTGGAATCTTCAACAGCTTATCAGTAGCTTACGACTGGTAAGTGAACCAAACTATTACCGCTACAAGAATGAAATATCCATCATTGAGCTTTTGAAATGAAAAAACTCTACAGAGATCATTCATTTCAGTAGTGGAAAGCAATGAAAACAAGTTATTCTCTTCAACGAGCTGTAAAAGGATATACTGAAACCCTGCTTATATGTGTGCAAATCATTCTGGTTTTATAAAGAGAAGTCCACTAGAGTTTGATTTGCATTGATTGCATTTTTATGGGCCTGTACACGAAAGGTCGGTTGGCTAGCCTATAGCACGTTAGTACTATGGGAAACGGAAAACTCATAACTGCTTTACGATCATCTAACGCAATTATGGGTCTATTATTATTTTTTATTTTTCACGTGAGCTTTCATACAACTAATTCTATTACATACACCTGATATAAGCAAGGTAATTCATACTACGATGCTCATCAGAAAATATTTTAAACTGTGCTAGTTTTGTTCGACTTAAATATGTCATGTGAACATACATAAGAAAACTAAATGATTTATCTAATCACTTGAAAAATACTTTTTCAAGTTAAAAGGGAATTCATTTTATTTAGCTAATTAATCAATGCAATTACAATGCAGTTGTAATTACAATTAATTACATTTACAATTAATTGAAGTATAACTAATGTAATTAATGTACTTAAAATAACTAATTTTAATTAAAAATTAAATATTATTTAGTATATTTGCAATTATCATTATTTACTAATGTATTTATTTCACGGGATGGATCGCATACATAAGGGTAAACATTCTATAATTGGAAGAAATACCCACAAAGCCTTTTAAAGAACGGGGGGAATGAGGGATGATTCTGACTCTGCTCACCTTCCCTTAGTGCGCACCTATTTAAGTAGTTATCGACCTTCGTACTCAACAGGATGTGTTCACAATTTGTGATCTAACCAACAAAAAACATATTGATGGTATATCAAGAGGAAATGTGAAACTACAGCGTAGTCAACTACTGGAACAAACTCCAACTCAGCATCAGCAGATTTCAAGAAAGGCATCATGAACGTAAGAAGTATCAGAGTTGAAAAGAAATGAAACTGCAGAAAAATTAGAGATGTGCAAAGTAGACATAATTAGTGTTACCAAGATAAAGAAGACAAAAACATCTGAATCTCATAATTGGATTATGAGAATTAGTATTGACCATTTTTATGGTCAATACTAGTCTAGTCAATACTTTTTTTTGGCCACTTCCTCGTATAGATGTTAGCAAACTTCGCAATGTGTGGTATATTATAGAAACTGCCACATTAATTGACGATGTTTATAATATGAACATTGCTATTCTATACTAATTTAGTAAATAAACTGATAGTTAAAATAAGTAAAACTCTTGATTTAATCAGATTCGGTAATTTTCTCGGTTGAGTGCAAAATTAATCCAGGCATATAATTAACAGAGTTTAAATATTTTGCTTATTTTTATATAATAAATCATTCATAAATAGCATCGTCTTATTTTTTAATCTTCATGAAAGGTTTTTCTGCTGATTATCTGTCATTGAATTTTTAGGGAGAAGCCGGAGAACCTGGGAAACCCGGAGATGTTGCCCGAGCAGGTGAACCAGTAAGCGATTTTTCTTATCCGTTTTTTAAGCAGTTTTTCTCTCACTTTCAATGAAGAGTAGTAGATTGAGGGGGTTAACTAATCAATGGTTCTGTTATAACTCTACATTTGCTATGTACATGTTGTAATGTTAGTACATGTACTAAAATTACAGCAACATATCTAATAAATACATTAACTAAATCAATATCTAAATAATTTTACTGATTTAACGAGAAACGTATTCATGTTGGTAATATGAGTAGCGACAGTTTGTTGCTTGAGCAGTACTTAGAATGTACTTAAATTACTTAGTAATTAATATATATGAAATAGATGAAAGGTTTTGTAGGTAGCTATTTTCAGACCTTTACTTAATCACGAGCTATGTTTGTGAAGCTCTTCATAGAAAACATTCGACCCATCGTTGAAATTTTAATGAAGAAAACGGACACAAAATGATATACCGCATTCCCCCCCCCCCCTTATCCGCGGGTTCGCTTTTCGCAGTTACCCGTGGTCAACTCCAGTCCGAAAATATTAAATGGAAAGTTAAAGAAACAAACAATTCATAAGTTTTAAATTGCACGCCGTTCTGAATATCATGATGAAATCTCGTGCTGTCCTGCTCCGTCCCGTCTGAGACGTGAATCATCCTTTTATCCAGCGTATTCACGCTGTAGTATTTATGCTACCTCTCCTCCCCGCCCCCGTTAGTCACTTAGTAGCCGTATCGGTTATTAGATCGACTCTCGGAGTATTGCAGTGCTTCTGTTCAAGTAACCCATATTTTACTTAATAATTGCCAGTAGTGATGTTGACAATTCAGATATGCCAAAGAGAAGTCGTAAAATGCTTCCTTTAGGTGAAAGTTATCGACTTCATAAGGAAAAAAAAATATATCGTATGCTGAAGTTGCAAAGATTCCATTCACATTCAGATAACGTTTATTACAGTTTGTTCTATTTTATTATCAGTGATTTTTGTTAATTTCTTACTATGCCTAATTTATAAATTAAACTTTATCATAGGAAAAACACAGGGAACTTTATTATGTGTGTATAGGAAAAAACATAGTATATATAGGGTTCGGTACTATCCAGGGTTTCAGTATCCACTGAGGGGTCTTATCCCCCGTGGATAAGGGGATACTGTATACGAAATGAGTTGTAGAAATTAATTAAGAATAAAAAGGGATGAGTCGTATGAGTCGCAAAATGAATAAATAAATATCAGTCAATAAATTATAGGAAAAGCATTCAACCCATAAGTTAATCTATTAGCTATTTTTTTTATGAATATCTTAAAAGTAAAGCAGTGAAAATAGGTTTCCTTTCGTAACTTCAAATGAAAAGCCTGTACGCAGCTGTATTTCTAGGATACAAGTGTCAGTTATCTTTCTGCTTGGAAAAAATTACGGTTATAACTTTATTCACTTTTCCCGTTTATATATATATATATATATATATATATATATATATATATATATATATATATATATATATATATATATATATATATATATATATATATATATATATATATATATATATATTGTATTATATTTATTATATTATTTAGTATTATATTTATTAATGTTATAAATTTTATTAATATTAAATCAGCTGTACACTTTCGTAAATCAAGTCCTAATTTACTTAAAGGCTTTTATGCTTAATCATAAATATGGAAGAAATATTCTCTTTAGTAAGATATTGCATAAGAGAACAAAATAAAATGCCAATTATTATTAGTTTAGATTGACAAAAATAAGCGTTGCATTTTGAAGTAAATTTCATCGCATAACATGATCGGTAAAAAAAGGCGATCAACATAAATTTCATCCTTTATAATTGGTAAACTTTTTTTTTTCACCAAGCCTTCTCATTCGTGAAGAATTCCCTCCATTGTCATACACCGAACCGTGTTATTAGCGCGTATGATAAGACATCAAGTGAGAGCATAACAACGCACAGTGACATTCTTTTTTTGATTAATTACTTAAGACTGATTAAATATTATCACTAATCTCCATTGCCGAAGGACTCTTTCTGTTGTATCTCACATACATTCGGAATGATAACGTCCTTTGTATAGCAGGGATCAGCAAATTTTCTACTCTCGTTGCGTTGAACAGAGAATAAAATGGTATTGCATTCTATTCATGCCAATTCTGTTTCATTTCCCAATTCACAATCCAAATTCTCACAGTTTGGTTGATTCGTTGGTTATTGTAATCAAACCAACCATTATGGAAAGTTAGCTGGAAAAACTTTGGGTACTTCTGCTTCAGTTAAAAAAAATTGTTTGATCAAAAAATATCCATTGTCGTATTTCACTATTTAATTTAAACCAAGCATTAATAGGGTTGCAAACTTAGCGCTGTAATTGTCTGATCGCCAAGTATTGTAACCCAGCGGTAAACCTTTCTACATAATTGCCGCATTTATCTCTAAATGAGAAAGATAATATTTTAATTGACTAATAGCTTTATTATTCAAACAGTTTATAATAGACCAGCTCAAATGAATGAATAATCACTGTCTGTCTTGCAGGGATCAGCAGGTCCCCCTGGACCACCTGGAGAACCAGGAACGGATGGAGCTAAAGTATGTATAGCTTTTGTTGCCCACTCTGAAACACAACTGTAAAAGAAATTAATTAAAACCAGTCTTGTTTACAGAAGTTTAACTTATAGATAACACTTAATTATTCATTCCATCCCTGAAAATAGAAAGTTCAACTGTGACCTGCTTTATGAGAACGATTATAATATCTTTTATTATATGGAAATAACGCGCTTAAATGCTGTGAAGTTTGAGGAATAAGCTATGAATAGTGCGGCAATGTTCTGCAAGTCGCATGTGTGTGTATGTTCGAGTGTACACGATATTTCAAATATGCGATACGCATTTTCAGTATGCTAAGTGAAAGTGGACTACCTCCACTAACGAGTCAATTTTCATCCGTTAATGGAGATTGTCCATAAATTATTTAACATTATTTTTAAAGATTTCTTAAATCTTTCCCTTTCTCTCTTATCATGTCCTTTCTTGCTTCTTCCTTAATGCTAGTCAATCCAACCCAGCCATATATATATATATATATATATATATATATATATATATATATATATATATATATATATATATATATATATATATATATATATATATATATATATAAGTATAATGGGCCTGTTGTCATAGAAGATTAACTTCCCGTCTCTTTCACAGCACTACACAATTTAGGCAAGAATTCCTAACGGGAGAACAATGCACAGTTTGTTTAATAAGTTGTGGGAGGTGTCACTGATAGGTACCCTTTAATAGTTGGAATCAATAATTGGTATCCCTTTATGGATTCCTTTGGGGTTGATAGAGAGATATGTGTCATATTTACGGGATAACGAGTCAGCAAAAAATTAAATGTGTGGGTTGTCAGTCAGGGGTGGCAGGATCTGCACTCTGGTATAGTTTCTTATTAGAGTGGATCTTCTGTAGCTCAAACTGATTTCGTTTGAACTACAAACAGAGCCCCTTCTGTTGAAAAGACCTGGGTTCGAATCCGTATATGACGAGAGGAATCTTTATCAAGAATTTTCAATTAAAAAGGTGAGGCACTCCTCTGCTGCATCTCTAAAGCATATGGGATGCAGCAGCAGAGAAGTGCCTCACCTGCAGATTGTGTGTGTGTGGGGGGGGGTGTTCGTGCGTGCGTGCGTGCGGGTTCAAGAGGCAGGTATTGAGGGACGAAGAAGAACCTGAGTTTCAGGGAGAAAAAAACTTTCATCTCCCTGTGAGACCGGCTAACTCACATTTGATCTAATCTAAAGCACCTAATCAAGGTTCCTCAAGTCACAAACGAGATTTTTCCAACCTAAGGGCTCGTCTATAACTACTGAGTTCTTGGTAATATGGGGGGCTCTGTTTGTTTCTCTAGACTACGGTTTTCGGATTATCTCACCTTTAGACTACCCACGGTACTAATGTACGGGGGTGCGCGCAACAGCTAGGTTCTCGTTCCTGCACCCTGTTAGTATCCACTAGGGGAAGCTAAAGCTGCTATCAACCAAACGCAAGTGATATAACTAAAATGCTCCAAATTTCTCCCCTAAAGGAGGCCAGGCCTGAGACCTGGGGCCAGGCCTAAAAATAATATCGTTTAATATTGAAAGTTTCTCCAGTATCATGCAAGAGCTCATTGCAAATATTTGCAGAGATAATGACTGTGATGTGCTCTGCCTGCAAGAAATTCACAGAGGAGAAGGTGCTTCAAGACCTTACATCCATGGCATGAAACTCATCAAAGAAAAACCTCACGATAAATATGGTAGTGCAATATTTACAAAAGAGAACTTGATCCCATCGTCCATTGACTCAACGAACGACAGAAACAGTGAGATTACAATCACATTAAAAAATATCTCAATCACCTCAGTGATTGAGATATAAAAAATATCTCAATCACCTATAAACCACCAGAAGAATCTTTTTTCCTTCCCTGATATCCTCCTCAATAATAATGCATACATGACTAATGTTGTATTAGGTGACTTTAATAGCCATGGTGTTAACTGGGGTTTACACAAAGTCCAATGAAGATGGAGAACTTGTTGAAAAATGTGCTGAAAACCTTTCTCTAAACCTGATACATAATCCAAAACTCCCTGCATCTTTAAACAGTGGCAGATGAAAGCGAAGCTATAACCCTGACCTCATATTTATTAGCTCAAAAATATCCAACATTTGTGTTAAAAAGGTTTTAAATTCGATTCCGCATTCTCAACATAGACCTATAATGCTTCAGTTCAACCCAGAAATTATGCCTAACACAGTTCCTTACAGACGCCTATTTAATTTCCAAAAAGCTAATTGGAAGGATTTCATGGAAGATCTCGACCGCTCCATGGAACAAGTCCCTCTAAACCCTCAAGAGTATCCTGAATTCATAAAAATACTGAGGAAAATCTCCACCAAACACATCCCCCGAGGATTCCCACAAACTACATTCCAGGCCTTTCCAGTGACAATGAAGCCCAGTATACTGATTACTTACAACTTTACAACACCAACCCCTTCTCAGAAGAGACTATCCAAGCAGGAGAAAAATTATGCTCCAAGATGGCAGAGGAAAGGCGTTCCTCGTGGAAAAAGAAATAGAAGGGTTTGATATGACCCATAGTAGCAGAAAGGCATGGAACTTTATCCACAGAATTAGGAAGGATTTCACTAAGCCATATGAGCATCCCCAGGTAACAGCTAATCAAATTGCTCACCAGCTGCTGCTGAATGGAAAATTCACTAAAAAGCACACAAAAAATAAGATACTTAGAACCTCAAGTGAGGAACAAAATATGATTAACTCAGATTTCACCATCACTGAACTCAACGCTGCCATAAACCTATTAAAACCTAGAAAATATGCAGGCCTCGATGATGTCTGTAATGAACAGATTAAACATTTTGGAACAAGGACTAAAAGAGTGGCTATTAAATCTATACAACACTTGCCTCAGAACCCTAAGGATACCAACTATCTGGAGGCATGCCAAAGTGGTGGCCTTTCTGAAACCAGGGAAAACTCCAACAGAAGCAAAAAATTACAGACCTATATCACTAGTCAGCAACCTCTTTAAACTCTATGAACGATTAATTTTGAAGAGGCTACAACCCCCATCTTATTGCTGAGCAGGCTGGCTTTAGACCAGGCAAGTCCTACATATCACAAATTCTCAACCTTACTCAATATATAGAAAATGGTTTATGAGCAAAAACTAGCCACAGGAACAGTCTTTATAGACCTAACTGCAGCATATGATACCATAAACCATCTCACACTCAAAAATAAAACATACAGAATAACTAGACTATCGCCTTGTCCTCCTGATCCACTCACTCTTGGAAAACAGACGCTTTTAGGTGGACCTGGGGGGGGGGGGTAGGAAGAACTTCTGGCACCTCCAAAAAAATGGCTTTCCCCAGGGAAGTGTGTTATCACCATTATTTTTCAACATCTACGTCAATGATCTCCCCATCTTCCCTGTATAATTCACCTACTAAATCTAAGCTGATCTCATTATAATGTATCCTAATTTGTTGTAAATCATGTTGTACTACTGTACCACTTGTGTTTGGATACGAAATGAATACTGATGTACGACAGGTTTACAAACTTTCCTGTGGAGTCCTATAAAAAAAATACAAATTAAGTTGTTCATTGCCGAAATCAAGTGTACTACGACTTACTGCTTGAGGTTTTATAAAAAAAATCGATGAACAGCGTGTTTTAGTTCAAGAAAGACTGAAAACTTTCCTTTTGAAAATGAGTGAGTGCCACTCCTTATGCTAATATATCAGAGGTCGAAGCGTTTTTATTCCTTTTAGGTTGCGAATTTTATCCAACTAAAAACATATTATTTTATTATTCAAATTAAGGGGATATTAAATCCTACATTGTTTTAAAACCGAATAAGAAACTCAAAGATTGGAATCAGAGAGTTTCATGCCGAATATAGTAAACTATAAGTATCAACGGCCACTACTTGCATTAGCTCACGCTAGTGGCCGCTGATACTTTTATAGTTTACTATATTCGGCACGAAACTCTCTGATTCCAATCTTTGAGTTTCTTATTCGGTTTTAAAACAATATGGGATTTAATATCCCCTTAATTTGAATAATGTTTATATCGCCGAAATGAAGCCTATTGGCTCTTTATATTTAAGTATATTATTTTATTTTTTAAACTCTAGAGTTTAAACTTCATGTAAATAGTTTAACAGTAGACCTTGTCAAATGAAATGTTTTCATTATTAAAGAACTATCTCCGTCCTTGTTTTTATCCAGTATTAATACAGATTTGCTGTTTATAAAAATGTCTTGCTTTATCCTACTTGAAAGCATTCAGAGGTATCTTTTCTCCCTGCAAATTCTTCAAATTTTTGTTTATTAATCACAGTATTTATTTTGCGTTTTTGATATTTCAGGGAGATATTGGGCCCCCTGGAACTGCAGGTTCTGCTGGTCTTCCCGGGCTTCCGGTGAGTATTATTTGCCTTTTTGTTTGCATTGCTTTATTATTCTTAGATTACACACTAGTGTGTGTGTGTGTGTGTGTGTGTGTGTTCATTTCCGGACGGACTCGCATTAAATTTCTTTTGCAATATTCATAATCTTAACATTCATGCATTGAATTTGCATTCCTCTCATTCAACTAAAAAAAAAATGCACGTTATAGTTAAATTTCAGCCGGAAAGTTAGCCAAGAATGAATAATTAAATCTGATAATTATCAAAACATTAAACTTTTCGCGCTCAGTCCGCATGTGCAATATATTCATAGTAATATAGAAATAAATGAGAGCTTCCATAGTTGCCTAAGAATTACACAATTTCTTGTCTGAAGTTGAAAATATTCCATAATTTAAAACATATACCCCCCTCCCGAAAATTGCATTTAGTTTATCATTGCTTATGTTTTGCTTCTTCTTAGGGTGCACTAGGCCAACCTGGAATCCAGGGAGAAGAAGGAGCCGTGGTAAGTTTTAGCAGCATTTTTATATTATGTTTACTTGGCTGAATAACACAGAAATTTTCATAACGTTTGCCACTTGAATCATTTTGAATGTTTACGTTTAAAATTTATTTTACAATTTAAAGATAACTACATCATCACAAGATGATTGTACTGATAACAATAATGAATTAAATAGCAAATAAAGCAGAACCAGTCTGTTCTTGTTTCATAAGAACGTTGATCAAACCAGGAAAATTACATTGGATGTGATCTTCATAGGTTTTGAAAACGTTTTTGATAGGTACAGCATGATAACTTCTTAGATTTGTGAAAGATTTGTGAAACCGGGCTAACAATACTAGGGTATGGTATACAGTGGTGCAATCTCGAGCAAAATTAGAGTGACTGCTATACCATAAGTCTAAATGGATGCCATGTTTATCGCTTCCAGATCAGGTCTTGTGCTTGATAGCAAAGGGAAGGAAGCAGAATTACATGCAACTGTTTGTGGAGGATGCAAACACAGAAAGAATTATTAAATGTCAAGAATGATATTGTGAAGCTTCGGTCTAATTCACATTAGAATTCCTCGAATTCCTCTCAAAGTTTAAGCTTATGTTCGCTGATAGGTATAAGGATGTGTCGACCAGTACTGATTCATATACTTTACGAAACACACTCACTTATAGCTGCGAGCAAAAGTCCGTTCATTCATTCTACTTTCTTTGGCATGAAGTTTCACAGTTTGTCACTAGAATGCATGGACTGAGTTCTAATTTCTACTATACATAGGACATTCGTATCCATGATACGAATGTCTCTACTGATTTTTAGAGTTTGATTGCTGTAACACGTTTAGAATTCATGACCGGCTGTACCAACATTACTTGAGTGCTAAGTCAAAACGCTGCGACAACAACAAAAACTGACAACAAGAATTCGAAGAGTTCTTCCTGACATGTGGCTGTTTCTCTAGTAGGACAATGTGCGGTTCTATAGGCGTTAAATCTCGAAAGTTTTAGAATATAAATATTCTGAAAGCCTACAGTAGCAAGTTGAAGAAAAATTAATAGAATCACAATAATTGAATCACATAGTTTATATATTAAAGTCCAATTCTGAAACTTAAAATGAAGGGGGGGGGATAATTTAGTTGAATATTTTTCAAATGACTCTCCAAATGTTAATGCCACTTCATATTGAATAATGATTGTCATAAAGTAAGCCTAGACAGAAGTCTAGGCTTACTTTATGCAACAGATCATAAACTACAGTAACGAGAGCAAAACACTTGAAACACTTGTGTTACTCAGCATGCAATTTTAGTAGTCAAGTGTTCGGAATTTTTTATATTGAATCGAGCGATATAATACTTTTAAAACGATCCTACATTAACAAACGTAACATTCCGTTTTCGAGTAAAAATTGGTTGCTATTTTTAAATACCTGAAATTATTTTTAATTATTTGTTCAAAAAACGTATTGGCCATTTTATATGTGTATTGTTTACATTTATGATAAAATAATTATTTAATTTTTTTTTCAGGGACCAAAAGGCTCAAAAGGTGATGTAGGACCTCGTGGACCTGATGGATTAATTGTGAGTTTTTTCTAATTATAAATATTGCAAGAAAGTATAATAATTTGAATCGAATAATTTATCCATCATTTTTAGAAATATTTGGAATATGCGTAAAACATTTGAAGCACATTCGTATCTACATTTATATGATGAGATTCAAGTAAAAAACGAAAGGAATCATTTCGAATAATTTTAATGGCTATCATGAATGTTGAGTATGAAGACAGATTGAGAAAATGCAATTGGCAGAAATATGATCGAGACATATAAGCTATTAATGGATTATTACCAGATTAATGTGGGAAAGATTTGCATAGAATAGGCAAAGATAGGGAGAGAACAAGAGGCCATCCCTTGAAGCTGTATAAGGAGAATGTGAGCAAGGGGAGTGAGGAGTAGATTTTTTTTGCATTAAGAGTGGTGGGTGATTGGAATGCATTGCCTGAGAGTCTGGTGAGCGCAGAGAAAGTGAACATATTTAAGGCGCGGTGTGATAAACAGTGTGTGTAACAGTGGGACCTCCCGCTGTTATTATTATTATTATTATTAAACCTCCATAGAATCAAAAGACTTCATAGAGATTTTATTATAATAATAATAATAATAGAAACATTCAAAATGCTCTTAAATTAAACTTGTAATCTAAAGGCCTTAGTCTGTCGGTGGTAACGACTGAGCAAGGCAATAATGTATTTCGAAAATAACTGATATTAAACATTTTTTTTAAATAATAAGCAAAATTAAAATGACGTTTGATTATACAAGATATCCTTTTATAAGTAACATCGACTAAACACACCGATAATACGTGCATACTGTTTACGTATACTTTCAGTTTTTCTTTGTTATTCTTTTTTCCTTCCGACAGATGGAGTAGCATAAGTCACGAATGACTTCAAAACAAATTACAAAAATTAGTTTTTTTAAGTGTCCGCTGTTCTGTATTCAGATTTGCGAATCTGAATAAAAAATACGTCTTCATTCAGGTCATCACAATGCATCATAATTGATATGATGCGTTTATGGATTTTGATGGAATTTGTTCTACACAACTCAATTAAAATCATGGACTAAAACTATACATAGTTCCACATTATATGTAACAGCTTATTCATATTAATCACTTTTATACCAAACGATTGAAATAACTGAAAGAAACATGAATTAACTGTTATTTTACCACATTAAAGATTCTAAGTAGTAACTATCGGTAAGTTGCTTTTATTCGTACACTGGTTTAGAAATTTCTGCAACCATTCGTGCGTTTTGAGCGTGAAGATCATTATTTGGGAGTACAGTGATGAGAAGCTCGTTTATTCTACAGCACGTTTATCATCACCTCTCAATCTAGGTTATAGGAACTTTTTTCTATTATTTTTGCAACCCAGTCTTAGGAGAAGATTTCAAAGTTTCTCACTTCAAAAATTATGTTTTTTTCCCTTCTTCCAGTGACATCAACCTATCGTGGTCTTCGCTTAAATTGCCAATTAAATGTATCTAAGATGAAATAGAATAAGGTAGTGGGGAGGTTGAAAAATTTTGTTTCATTCAATTATTATTTTAAACAAAGTAAATTAAAATAATTTGGTACTTTGTATAAAACTAAAATGATATCAATACTAAAGGGGAAAGAAGGAAATCGATACACGCTTGATTAAAAATTTCACTAAGCATGATTTTAAAAATTACCTTCAAGAAGCGAAACAGAATGGGAAATACAAATGCAGGCTATGACTTTGAAATCATTAATTTTATAAAGGACGATAAGATTAGTGTTACATTACAAACTACTAACAGAACACTGCTTCGAAGATGCTTTTATGGAGTAGTGTTGCTAAAATGTGGCTTGGTATGAAAATCGGCGTGCAACTGTACAATAGTTTCATTGTTTAAAAAAAAAAAAAAAAAAAAATCAGCTAACGCCTTTTTATTCCCGTATACGAGAGTAGGCGAGGCCATTTAGCCCTATCTAACTTTTGGAGACTGAGTGGGCAGTTCAATCTCCACTGGTACCCAATCAGAGACAGATGGCCCAAGGCTATCACTAATTAAGCGGTACGCAGTGAAGAGAGACGGCTCAAAAATGTGCCGCCATCTCGTGGTCCCTAACCCTAACACAATATATTTTTTTTTAATGTCTGAAAATAATGTGGGTTCTACGGTCGATTTTCTTGAGTTTACAGGACGAAAAACCCGAGTTTCCGGGAGGAAAAACCTGCTTGCCCGTGCCAGAGATCGACTAACTCGGGAACCGGTCGAAAAAAGGCTTAGAAAAATTTCCTCTAGTCGCCGACTAGACTCGAAACCACATCCGCTGAGCTACACAGGCTCTACACAGTTTCATTGTTTCGAACTTAAATTAATCTTGATGTATCCTAATTGTCTCTTTCCATTCCAGCCAATTACAATTAGTTTTCAGCATGTTGCATTTAGAGCTGCATTTCTTTCGGAACAAAAGATTTGGTGACAACATCTAATAAACTGGCTACACGTTTTCAGAACCTTTCTCACTTACATTTGATTTCGACAGCTTTTCCTGAACAAATATGGAAAGTATATTAATTCCGTTGTCTTAAAGAACTTGTAAAGAGATAATGAAAAGAGAACAAGAAGGTAGGTGATGAACTGAATGAATAAGAAATGGAAAAATAATGCACATTAATAAGCAGAAACCCTAGGATATGATGAATTTGGGCGAGTTTACCGGACTTTCATTCTGACACAAATTAAAAAAAAAATCATTGGTTTTAATATATTAAACTTCAAAGGATCTGTAAATACATGTATGGCGTGGGTCCATGTATCCGCGAGCACTTCGTCTTCTAACAGACAGTGGCGAAATTATCGCCATCAATGATCTCCTCTAAAAGAGAACACTAATTCATAGAGGATTCTAGAGGATGTTCTACTCTCTCTCAATGAAAAATATCGTCATTTCATTCAGTTCGTCACCTACCTTCTTGTTCTCTTTTATTATCTCTTTACTAGTTCTTTAAGACAACGGAATTATTATATTTTCATATTTATTCAGGAAAAGCTATCGACATCATCGTCATACAGATAAAAGTTTCATTTATTTCATCTTCCCATCCACAGAAAGTCCTGACCCTATCATGAGATTCATCAGAAAACTCTTGCGACTGTCATTGGTGGAATAGTAACTAATGGACTCGTGTACATGAAGCAATCGGCTGCGATATTTCGAAAGAACATAGAAAATGTCATGTTCTGTTGAGACAGATACCAAGACTCGCTCTGGGGTACACGAAGTCGACCTAGCTGACGACATTCTATTCCGCCATACTGAGTATATCTGGTTTAATTGCTATAGTTGACAAGCTCTGAAAGCTAGTGCACGGTTCCTTTTCATCCGAATCTATGCAGTGCCGTGTGAAATCTCTCTCTCTCTCTCTCTCTCTCTCGTTATTGTTGTGTTCAAATGACGTCATTCTATTAAGTTTTACCAGTGTGTGTGTGTGTGTGTGTGTGTTGTCATTGTTCTAATCAATCTTAGTTTTGGACACTCATCTAAGTGTTTACTCTTGGATTTACTCCACCATTATTATTGGAGACTGCACACCAGTCAACCCATGTTCTACTTTTGTACTGAAGCATTCAAAACCACTGATTCGATTTCCATAAAAAATTTTGCATTGCTTTTTGATATTACAGCGTATAAATACTTAGGGAGACAACTTCAGGATCATATGCAAATCTGAACGAAAGAATACTTATGTTGTCAAAGACATAGAATACCCAAAATTTAAACTTGAACCATTAATACTTTATTAAAGTTTTCATTATATTTTCGTATCATAGAATAGAGTGTTCAAAACTTTATAAAGATCTACGCAGAGAAGGATATTTCGTTTGGTTATGAAATCTGTCTTCCTCTGATTTCTAGAGGGAAAAATAGTAATAATAATAACAAAATACACATACTAGAACTTCACAACCGCTCTAAGTGCAGGTGATTAAAGGAAAGAAAACATTAACCAGAAAATGTGTTATCATTAAAAATTAAATAGATCGTTTAAAAACATATAAATGATTTATCATTTGGATATTTGACTCATACTTTATGCAATTAAGACAAAAGAATGCTAATTAAAAAACAGTTTTAAAGCCTAATAATAATAATAATAATAAAAGTCCAAGTGAGCTTTTCCTAACTTATTTAAGCAACTGATGCAGAAAGAAGAAAACTGAATTTTCAAATCAGATCCTATAAAAAAAAATAATTAAAAAAAACAATAACAACAACAGATGTTTGTAACAACCAGCGTGTACTAACCCACAACTGACATTTTAAGTGAAAACAAAGAAAGGGACATCATGCTCAGTAACAAGAGAACTCCATTCTTCTGACACTCCTGTTCTACGTACTTTTTTTTTTCCGGAGAATACCGGAAGTACACGAGAGAAGCCTTTCATGTTATGAGAACAATACACCTCGTATTAATCTTATCTCTCTCTGTCTCTGGAGTCTGATATGAGGTCAAATCCCTTTTGTGAATATCGTATTGCCACCTAATACTCCTCTGGGCCGTTTGAATGTTTCGTCTGGAAAACAAGTTTACTGGTAACTAGACTGTACTGAATATCTGCTAGACGTCTACTGATGAGTAAGCAAAAAAAAAAAAAAAAAAAAATCATGAAATAGAACTGTCTAGAGAGAGAGAGACTGAATAGATCATTTGTTTTCTTTTGTCATTGCCTCTAAGCAGTTACAAAATTCTTTTCTAAGATTCATGAAGGAACTTATTTTTGTGCCAGCTTCTTATCAACCCAGTTGCCTATTTGCATTCCGGTAATTCCTTTTAGTATAATGGTTTTCCTATAAGAAATTTGAGTCCGTTTTTTTTCTGATGATTCCTTTCAAAAAAAAAAAAAAAAACTGAAAGAAAAAGGCAAATAACAAATATCAGGTAACGACTTTTTATAACAAAGATGCCTGTAGGAATATTTTAAAATACTCTAGTTGCTGATTTTTCTTCTTCTCTACACATGGTTATTGCAGAATAAGAATAATGAACACAATAGGCTTATTCTGTAATGACTTGCAAGCAGTGTAGCTAGAGCCTTTGCCGCCCAGGGCGATCCCTGAGTTTGTCGCCCCTCTCAATACACACCAAAAATACTACAAAAAGTCAAAACGACGTATAAGGAAATAAATTAAAACACTATGTTTATTTTTGAAGTAAAACTTTAATTCCAACATTCTAAAATGTTATTTTTGTTGCTTTTCTGTTAGCAAAATCGTCGATGACATTGGCGAAGTCTATTTCGTAGTAATGTAGGTAATTCTTAATCCATTTTATTTAGAAAAACTCCTCTCACAACTGGCAACACTTACAGCAATTGTCAGGAAAATTCGCAATAGTATTACAATCTTTGGAAATGAGTTCTCGAGACTGTATTTTAGAATTAACTGTTCAAAATGATTCAAAGTGCCGCCAGGGGCAGACCGCCCTCCCTAGCTACGCCTCTGCTTGCAAGTTCTCTATTTCAGTATAGCTATAACCACTTTCGTATTCGTTTGCTCTTGTGATTTCTATTCAATCTTAATAATCAGACTGCAGAAATAACATTTATGATTTAATTATGATTTGAATTTAACTCATGAACGACAAATAAGGCATGTGAAAATAAACAAAATTACTTTGTTTTGAGATGACAGAGAAAAAACATTTCCTTCAGGAAATCGTTTATCATCCCACAAGACAAGACAAGACAAACCGGCCGTAGAATACATGCAGTTGGTTGGCACACATAGTAAACAGATAGGATTAATCTCCTTGTTATAGCATTAATTAGGTTTCCACGAAAGCAAGTCGCTTGGCGATGAGAGGTCATCGAACCTAACACGTAAAGAAAAGTTGAAAATAAAATGTAGTCATTGCAAAAAAAAAAAAAAAAAAAAATCGCCTTCCTTTACGAATTGTTTTGAGAATAAGGCGATTAATTCCGGTTATTCATTATCTGACCTACAGTGCAAAAGCAAACATTTTCATAGAAAAAAAAAAAAAAAAGTTTCATTTGTGCTGTTTCCATGCATAGAAACAGCACACGTGGATTCTATTACACGCGCAAGTGATCCAAATGAAAATGAACTCGGAAAAAATATATCTTAATCTAAAAAGCATTACTGAAAAAATTATCATTTTTGGATGGGGAAGGACTGGAGTTTATTCATATTTATAAAGTTGCTAATGACCACATAAAATTAGATAGAAATTATAAACTCCGCAGGAACTTGATAAATTGGCCTGTATGATATATACAAAATTCCTTTGAACTGTGTCTTACGGTTTTGATGTACATGGTATTTTGAAAATCGATACTTTAAACTACTTTCCAAATACTGTAACACACAATTTTCTCTGCGGTCAGAAGAATTTTCGCTGCCGATGTGACATATGACACATTGACATTGATCAAGCTACAATATTCGAAGGTAAGATAGTCGGTTGCGTTTCTTAAAAATGATCTGAAGCTAGTTTTAGGGTTGTAGTACCACCTAGCGGTTTGTTTGTAACCGCAACTGAGAAGTTGTACCTGCGCTAGTCTCTGAAATACCGTTTCTGTCGGTATAGCAGTTTTAATTTTAATTTAAATTGAATTTAAATGTAAAATTTTGAATTGAAATCAGATGTAAAATTTGAAAGGGAAATTAAATTTTAAAATGTAAAAATTTAAATTTAAATAAATTTTTATTTAAAAACGTAAATTTAAAACGATGCATTAAGTTCCAGTATCAATGCCTTAAAAGTCCTCTACCAACCTTCCAAAATGTAGAAATATATGTGAATCATAAGTGGATTCGCTGCTATTGTGGAATTCTCCGAAAATATTGAAAATTAAATATATTAATGTAATCACAGCATTCGAAGAATTTAATTTCTTGTTATTTATTTTCAGGGTCAACCAGGACCTCCAGGTTTAATGGGACCCTTTGGAAAGCATGGCCCTAAGGTGTGTCTTATTTCAGCTCATATAAAAAAGAAAGTATAAAGATTTACTACATAATCCACGATAGATTTCATTCTCTGTGTTTTCATGGTTCAGTTATTTTGATTAAAAGAAAAAATAGTATATTTAAGTTTAGAAAAAAAAAAAAGAATAACATTTTTGTTTAAAGGACTTGCAAGAAACTTTCTTAAATGCCACGTTTCTCGTTTTTTTTTTTTTTTAATTATATGTTGTGAAAACAAATGCATTAATGCTACGAATGCAGCAGTAGTACAATACAGAGACTTTAAAATGTTCACATTTTATGTATATCAATACTTTGCTATATAATTAGTCTTCGGTATGGCCATTGCACTTAAAGATCACCCTTTTGTTTATTTGTTTCGTCCCTTCGAATTTCAAAAAATAAATAAATAAATAAAAACGTGTAGGCAAGATGGATTCAAACGCATCATGCTCGAAGTACTGGCGACCATCTTACAACTATGAACAGATCATCTATTTCGTCCTTGACGAAGTAACGTCATTGCTATATTATGTCATTTACATTAATTACCAACAGACGAAACTACTTTATTACATACAAGGGTAAATAGTTTGGTTAAGAATCTTTTGCCTTTTTAAAAACAAATAAAATAGTACGAAAACAAAATTTCATACTTGACCTACTTCTGACCCTACTTGAACTTTACTTAGAACTGCAGCACAAGCTGAGAGTATGGTAAGGAGTATTCAATAATATATTATGCCACCCACAAATATCAAAAAATTGCGATATCCCCCCCCCCAAAAAAAAAAGAGAAAGTGGACGTTACTACATATTCCACTGCGTAGTTTAGAAAATAGCTATAGATAGCAAAAAACGAGAAAAAAGCTTCGTTGTCTTAAATTATGAATATCTAAATATCTTCTGTGTGACAGCATGTTTTTCAATGAGTTCTTTATGTGCAAATATATTAGCGTATAAGTTATTTTATTTTATCAGCCCCCTCTCTAATCATTCATCGATAATTAAGAGCAATAAATCAGCCATAAATCCTGAGTTAGCATAAACACCAGATCAACCTTTGATTTTAAAAGTCAAAAGTTTAAGTCATTCAGCCTCCTTAGAATAGGTTTGTTGAAATCACGTTAGATTGCGTGCATTTTTAATTAGTTCCCATCCAGATCTTAATCAAGTAACTGTATGATAGCTCTTGAATTCAGAAACTACAGAGCTTAAAATAACTGCGATTAACATTTAGACAGGCGTGCCTAAGGTAATACAAATTCTTTTGAGCTTCACTTTCAGAGTCGAGTTAAGCTCGGCAGTAATATAATGAAAAATGCTCCCACCAGTGGTGACACTGGATCTTCGAGATCTGGTTCAATTTTGCAATAAAATTCCAAGTACTTTATTTTAAAACATTACAAAATGTATTTAAACGGTTTCTGTTTTTTTTTTTTTTTTTTTATGTTCAGTCTCACTTACAGCACATAAGAGTTAGGTGACCATGGAAACAGGCGGTATGTATGCTGGTTTACTAAAAAAAAAAAATGCGTTGATTCCTAATGATACAATTGAACAGTCGGATTAACTTGGGCGCATGGAGCTTAACTTTTAAAAAATTAAAAAATTAAAAAATAAAAATAAAAAACCTCATGTTTTATTGTTTTAACTATCTGCATTAAAATGGTTATTATTCCAATCTCCATTCTCTGATTATCTGTACAGTCATCCCGCGACTTACGTCGGGGTTTCGTTCCATCAGGCAGGACATAAGTCGATACATTCAATCGATAGAGTTATAGAGGTTATGGACTTAACCGTAATAAGCATACTGTCATTTTAATTTTTAAACCTTATTATAAAACTGTACTGTGCGTTACTGCCACTATAAAACAGGAGAATAATCACCCAAATCTTCCTCCATAATCACATATTCATTACCTTTCCTGTGTGAATGATCAGGCTGTGGCTCTTCTGATGTAACCTTTGTTTTTATGATGAAAATGTCCAATGTGCTTTGCTTGTTCCTCTTCTTCTTTTCACCATAAATTTGTTTATAGCAAGCAAACGCATCATGTGCTTTCCTTTCTATTATTAAGTAGCGTTCAACATTGGGGTCCATGTCTTCAGCTATTTTGAGGACATCGCTAACTGCAGAGAACATTTCTGCAGGACCCTTCACTGTGAATTGTTTGACCACCTCTCCTTGTTTCTCTTTTTCCTCTTCCTTTTCTCGTTCTTCCTCTTCTGCAACACGTTGTTCCTCCAGTTCGACCAATTCTTCGTTGGTCAACTCTTCAGGGGGCACTTCCTATGAGTTGAACTATGTCGTCATCATTCACTTCAAGATTCAGGTTGTTTGCTGGGCCCACTATTTCTTCATTCAATTTAATAAAGGTCTTCATTTTTTTTTCAAAACTTCCAAAATCGTGCACAAACCTTTTTAATGTCTTTTTCCATATGCCACTCATACGTTGAGAGATCACTTCGTCCCAAACTACAATATTTTTAATAACATGATAAATATTGAATGTTTTCCAGAATTGCATGAGAGTCTGGTCGTTTCCTTCATTAGTAGAAATGGCCTGTAAAAAAAGTTCTCCGTAGATAATAAACCTTAAATACTGCCTAGAAATCCCTGATCCATCGGTTGAATTAATGAAGTAGTGTTTGGAGAGAAAAACATGAACTTGAACTTGGTGAAGATAATCGATATAAGACGGATGACCTGAAGCATTATCTAGAATTAATAAAATTATAAATTCTACATTTTTTTAACACAATAGCTTTCCATTTCACTGGCATAACAGTTGATAACAGGCATCCGCAAACAATTTTTGAGTGTCATTCACGACTTCTTATATCTCTGCTAATGAACTGAAAGAATATGCTTCCTTTTGAAGGCTTGTGGATTCTCACTGTGCCATATCACAAATGGTTTCAGTTTATATCCAGCCGCATTACCACCTAACAGAATCGCAAGATGGTCTTTAAGAGCTTTGAAACCAGGCATAGATTTTAGCTTTTTGTAGATGAATGTCCGCTCGGGCATTTTTTTCCGAAACAAGGAGGTTTGATCCATATTGAATATTTGCTGTGGCAAATGATTTTCCTCTGTAATAATTTTATCCAATTTCTCCACAAACTTGGCAGCCTTCTCATCGGAACTTGCAGATTCACCATATATTTTCACATTATGTAGTGCAAAACTCTGCCTTGAATCTCATGAACCAACCGGAAGAAGCGTTGAATTCGTAGTCATAATTGGGGCCTACTTTCTCCTTCAACATGTTGAAGAGACTTAGTGCCTTAGCGGTTATGGTCATCGTGCTAAGAGGTATGCGCTTTTGGTTTAGATCCTCTATGCATGATGGAAGTAGCTTTTCCAATCACTGATGGGACCTTATCGTCGCTTCGTCACTATCGTTGAACTTGCAACTTCGTTTCAAGATCAATTGCTCGCCTCCTTTTCTGTGATTCTTCACTAGGTTTTTTTGGATTGGGTGTGTAGGGGCCATTGTTGCGCAAAATATCGTGAAATATTTATCGATAAATACACAAATAACATAATTTTTCAAACACAAAATCAACACAGGAACTGTTGAAGCCAAGTGCCAACTGCTGAGGGAGGTTGCCGCTGAATGCGCTGTTGCCACTGCATTGTTGCTAAATAAAATCCTTTTTACTTTACGCTCGCTTACGTCTTGTTCGAAAGTATAGTCGAAAATGTTATTTATTGCATTATGGGATCAAGGACGTAACTCGAACGGACGTAAGTCGAGGGATGACCGTATTCTAATTCTAGCTCCATCCACTAGCTAACATTTGTTGTACAGTTACGATATTTAAGTAGTTCTAACATTCATTTGCAAATTATCTGTATTCGTGAATATGTGTCCTGCAATAACAAGTATCAAAATATCGCAAGGGACTTGGGAGATAATGAACTTTCCTATTTCATAACGTTTAATACAAACTAGCTTATGAAAAAAGTTTGTCTTTTAATTTCAAACCACACCTTGGTCTTTAATTAGCTTCTAAAACAAAATCAAAATTATTGGGAAAAACAAGATACACTTATCTAAACAAAAGATGTTTTACTTTACAAAAATCATTAATAGTTTTCAGCCTTTGTTGTCGTAGTAACTGCTTTAATTTCTAGCAGAACGTTGAGTCCTGTGCGCTATGCTCCACTCCTTTAAAACATCAGTAACGTCCAGTAATGAAAAAGCCTGCGCTGACTGTGCCTAAATCTGCGTTCCATTTTACCCCACAGATATTTTTCATTTTCAGAATGGGATGCTGTTCTAGCGCTGCTGCAATATTCCGATATCATCCTCTTCGGACCACGTCTTTATAAATTGACTTGTAACCTGAAGTAGCATTGCCAGCTGTCAGTATTTTAATTCTGTCGTGTGTTTTGATTTTAAGTGTCACCTATAATAACTTCCATTTCTTTAGTACTTTGTGCCAACTGTGGAGCTGCGATGCTTACTTTCTTAAATGATTAATTGCATAAATGCTTAATTTCCCAGCCCAAACTATGTCCAAGCGTACCATTTTCTGTTCCTTTATAGGCCTCAAAATGTGTGGAGATGCATCTAATTTTCGGGAAATTGAAGGGATCCTCTCATTATTTTGGTGGCTAGTGTATTTAACAATAAGAGTTTATCCTCCTGATCAGAATATTAGTCAGCTCGTTGAATTATTCTTGTCAATAGTTCAGTATTTTTTTCTCTCTTATTACCTTTGGTATCCCCTATTACGTGTCAATGATAGTGCATTCAGAGAATCAACGAGTTTAGCAACTAAATAAAATTTTTCCATAGAATTTGAAGAAAAACACGATACATTTTCTTAATTGAATGTTTATTGGATTGTCAAATCATACAGAAAGAAAAGTATGCCGTAAAAAATAAGCAGGCCAGAAGTGATAAACAGTAGTCATAAATATGGTAACAACTATACACTTTTCATATTATCATCCGTATAACATAAAATATTTGTCACAATAACACGGTTTTTAAGAAGCATTATGACGACCTGGATTCAAGTTCAACCTAGGACGTGAAGAATGTTTATAAGAAATTTTCAAATGAAGATAGGTTAACCGGTCTCAAATGGAAGTGGCGGGGTTTCGTCTTTCTGAAACTCTTGCTTATCATCCAGCAAAACAGGCAACCAACCGAAGAACACATTCAGTTAACAAACTTATGGCGCTAGTCTCCTAGCTCGGCTGTTTCGACCAGAATCGAAATGAAATCAATATTGTTTATATCATTAGAGTGTCCAGTATCAAATTCGGCTTAATCAAATGAAAAGGCAAATTAAACAACAACAACAATAACAACAAAAATACATGTCTGAACATGCCACTCAAACATCCTGCTATAAAAGATCGAAAATCACTGTTAATTCACTATTCTCACTTTAGATTTCTCTTCCGTCTTGTTTCGAATTTGTATCAATTAATATTTTATTTTACCAACAACGTTTTATTTCTTTGTTCATTCTTAACTTTTATAACCGTTTTTCCCAACCTGCATCTAAAATGCGTTGTCAAGTATGAAATTTTCAAGGACCCCCCCCCCCCGTTACTTCGTCTTCTATATTAAACATCGCATTGGAATTCACATTTTTCTAAAGTCTTCATTATCCATTCAATTTGATGTTCTATATTCAGAGGGAAAGTTTTAATTATGCATGTATCTTATTTCACAGTAATTTTATTTTTTAAGGAACTAATTAAAGTCTAAGAGATGGTTTGATAATTTAAAAAATGTTCATTATCTTAATAAGACGGCTATTTTTTGTTGAGCGCAATTAATGTGATCGTGTACACTACTACACCTATATCGAATAATTATTACATTTTGACCTTCGCCGAGTTAGCTGCTGATATGTTGAACTCGTGTAGATGGATTTACTGACACAGTTTTAATCATAAACAAGCAATGTCCTTCAAACCTGTAATGATAAAACTGATATAAATGTTTACAAGACACGCGCGCACTTCTGTGTGTAGGCGGCTGGGTGGGTGGTTAGTAAAGGTGACGTCAACCATCATTAAATTGAACTTATAGCAAAGAGTGGTAATGACATCCAGAGTAATAATGACATTCGTCTAAGGACAAGAAAAAATTACGCAGGAAGAAACGAACATTAATATTATAGTTGTATTTCACGTGAGCAGTACACATTAAAATTAATGCAAAGAATAAATAAAACAGTAAAGGGCTTTATAAGACAAGTTATTGTTCTGCTCCTAAATGAATACCTGAAAAATGTGGCTCAATACGTTATGTTAGTAGTGAACTTTTAGCGCGTGGATATCCGCATTGATAATATGACCTAGTAGAGCATACCTAAAAGACAATAGTCATGTTGAATACAGATTCAGATTAATATATTGAGAAAATCAGTTTGGGGCATTTGGTCAATTTACATCATATTCTATTTTATGTTATGTTTGGCGCTTCGTATTGAGAATGTATATTTTTATATTTTCAGGGTGATCAAGGCGATAGAGGTCCTAGAGGACCAGAAGGACCAAGAGGTCTTCCAGGCCCTGTTGTAAGTTGTTATAGTCGTTCTTGATATGCTATTTTTGACTTTACATCCGTTATATGAAACTATTTCCTAGTATTAATTCAAGCTTTCTGTAAACATTACTATATGAAATGCATTATTTCATAGCAGGTATTTTTGTTTTATTTTACAAAGGGTAATTCCGGCGCATTAGGACCACCTGGACCTCCAGGAATACCAGGAATGCTTGGACCACCTGGGCCACCCGTGAGTATCGATGCTCTCCTTATTTTCTTTAATTTGCAACGAGTTAGTAGACGCAGAACTAATTCTCAAGACATCAGTAAATATTTCTTGATATTTATTTCAATTTTTTCACATAAAATGTTATCATGTTTTTCATGATAATTATCATGTATTTATTCTTCTATTTATTTTTTTATAGGGACCGCCTGGTCCTCCTGGCCCCCCTGGGCCAAAAGTAAGTATATCGCAAATTGAAATCGACTGGCATTAAAACTCATCGTTAAACTGGAAACTCGCATGTGTTGGAATGTGAATTTAACTTGGAATTTATAATTCGTTCTTTGCAAACTTTTTACGAGAATATGCTTTTATTTTAAATGCATTTAACTTATTGCAGGGTGACGAAAGGCTTTCCGTTGGTCCAGAAGAACTCCGAGGAGTAGGATTTCGTGGAGAAGATTTTTATGAACTGCGAGGCCCTCAAGTAAGATTTTACGTAACATTTAATTTCGTAAAAGTTTGAGCACTTCGATTTTATTAGTGATAATGTCCTATAATTACACAGTGTTGTTAAATTAAAATGATTGCAGTTCATGTAAGTGTGTAATTTTGCATTATAAATCATCTAAATTAAGCAGTCAAAAAGCTTGTTAGGTAGTAAAAAAGATAATTTCATGCAATAAATTGTTGTCTGTTCCATCTGTCTTTTTTTCCTACGAAGTGAGTATTAATGTTTCGAACCTGTTCAGAATCTATTAGTAATGTTCATTAAACCCTTAAATTATCTATTTTCGCTCAAAACTGCATTAATTTTTTAAAAGTTGTATTTAGTCGAAACCCACTAGGTGGACATTGTGGAACTCGATTGTTCGTCCCCATTAAGCTACTTTTACGCCCTTGATTATCATTAACGATTCGTTTGGGAAAAACATTAAATTATTGAGGGAAAAAAAGGAAAACTGCGAATTACACTGATCAATAAATTAACCAGTGTAATTTGTTGTGTAACATAAATGAATTAAGGTGAGTTTAATGTATTCCGAGGTGATGAATCCAGCAGAAAAAAAAATTTTATCACGTAAGCCTTTTTGCAGACATGTCAGTTTTTCATAATAGTGTCAAAATAGATTTTGGGGATATCGTATCATGAATTAGTCAGTAATAATACTAAATTTTGACACTGTTATCAATTAATTTCTCTTTTGTAGATGTCGCTCCCAAAGCATGTAGAAGTGGTATGAAACATAGAGACACGGTTTAGACATATTTGAACAAAATATGTCCAAACCTTTCTTTACATCAAGAAATTACGTGACATAAATTCAATCTTTTGGGTTTCCATAGGTGCTTAAAAAATGTCTCTGATCTTTTGTTTATTTTACTACATTTATTATAATAAATGTAGTAAAATATGCAAGTATTTTAATGTTACTGTTTATATTAATTTCAGAAAATATGTTATTTTCTAAGTAATATTTCTTACATTTTATCTTTAAACAATACATAGCAGAGTTTTTTGTGTACTTGTAGAAACAACTAGAACTCGACATGCGCAGTAAAAAGCTCCATTTTGTAATTCTACAGGTGAAAAACATAGCTTCCATCTGTTTGATCCTAGTTACAAATTCCTGTTTTGATATGTTTTATTGAAAGTTTACATTTTTATTCAGTTTTATACGACATCGATAGCTGACAATGGTAATTAACTGAAAGTAAATAAAATTGATTTTTCCCGTCCAATGGACCATGACTAGAATATTGTGTTTTTGAAGTGGACCTCCCACGATGAGTCTACGGACTCGGTGCCTGTAAAATAATAAGAATAAGAATAATGGCTCGCAGTTTGTTGGATAACAGTTTCTATTAAAATTTTATGAAGTAGGCTAATAAAATAAGATAAAAATATCAAATTCCCAGAGTCAACTGAAGACACATAAAAAATTATATAATAACACACCCACCCACCCACCCAACCACACACACACACACACACACACACACACACACACACACACACACACACACACACCTCAAAACACCACTACCATTTGACAATGGAATTATATTTAAAAGAGGCAGTAAATTATTTCTATGATTTTAAAACTAAGACAAAAATAGTTCAATTAATTTCTTGTTGACGCATAATTCAAAAAAATTATTCAGATAGTACAGTAGGAGGGTAATCATTCCCTATGAAATTAAATATTACCATGACGAGACAGTGGAAAATTTCTTTTCTTTTTTTTTTTATTACATCCACACACAGGAGGTCACAAAACCTGTAGCATATAAATGCGGATTGAAGGCTAGTGTCAGGAGTAAAGTAATCTATTGATATTATTTTTGAAGAGCTGCAAGTTGTAGTCATTGGAGAAATACTTATAAAGGCTGAACCAAGGTATAGCTAAATAGCACCTTATGAAAATATTCGAAGAAGAGACAAAATGCGGAAACTGACCGCTATAAGATGAATGGCTAAAGCGATTCTGTGAGAGCGGGGTTGTTAAACAACCGATTCTCCTTCTAAGTTTCCATTCTGAACAGCATTAAGAATTTTGTAAGAGTTTAGGTATACAACCCCAATTCTGAGAGAGAGAGAGAGAGAGAGCGCTTTCGCAGCATCAGTTTCAACGATATCCTTCGGCCGGAGAGAACTAGGTTTTAATCCTGTCTTGGGCGTCAAAAGACTGTGTCGGACTTTTCAACTGAAAGCCAATTAGCTGGTCTCATACTGGATAGCAGGATTTTTTCTCTCGGAAAATTTGGTTTTTCATCCCGCAATCGGGGTAAACCGGCCAGTAGAACTCAAGCAATTCTCATACAAAGTATACTTAAAAAGAACAGAGCAAACCCCCGGTGGTAGACCGGATGATTAACTTAGCTGCATTTCGGCCCAAAGGTTCGAATCCTGCCTTGGATATGAATATTGGCCATTGTCTTTCAACTTCACATATTCATTCATGCAAATATATATACAATTTCCAAAATGGACTGGCTTACCCAAGCCTACCCAACCCTACCCAACATGAGAGGCCATTACATGGCAGAAGTGAAGATACAGACTGAATATCATCAATCATAGAACTAATCACTTTATCTAGAATTATGGTTACGAAATCCAAAGATACTTAGAACGTTGTGGGCCCTTAAATGACTGTTAGACCACTAATGATGATGAAGTAACCAAACAGATGAAAAGTAATCTATTGAACAAAAAACATGCCAAGTTTTTTGGAAGCCGAAGATACTTTAGAAGTAATGTGATAATGTGATTATACAGAAGAGGCATTTGGTCTTGACTGTTACGTTGAGCATAATGAGAGGTAAGGCGAAAAACTAAGGTCCTTTTTGAAAAAAACAAAACAAAACAAAAGACAACACTATGTTTTGGAAGCATCGAAGTTTACTAGGTTATTATTGCTTCATTGAGGGGTGGTGTTCGAGTGTTCAGGGCACATATTGCAGGTGATCTTCAAGCTGGAGAGGTTTAAGTACTGCAAGATTTGTCGTATGTGCAAGATGAATGCCCTAATGAGCAAAACTAAAGAGTAGACACAAGATCATTTATGTATACTAGGAAGAGGGTTGATGAAATAACAGAGCCATAAAGAACAGCAGCATTAATTGGAAAATATGAAAAGAGAACAGTTTTTACCATAGCACTCACGCACGCGCACACACACACACACACACACACACACACACACACACACACACACACACACACACACACACACACACACACACACACACACACACACACACACACACACAATGACCCTAGAGAAAATTGGCAATCCAGAAGCCCTTGACGGCGAACCCTATCATATTCTTTGGAAATGTCAAGTGTAGCAGCACAAGTTTCTCCAAACCTTTCTATAGCATCTGTTTAGAAGTGAGCTAGCGAGGAAACTCGTGTAGGTTTTGATTGGAAGAATCGATATCGATCGTCACTGATTAGCTGACATTTCCGCTAGCGTAGAAGTTGACTGTTGATGACCGTCTCCATTACTTTAGTCAGCGCTGAGATGAGAGCATTTCTTCAGTAGTAGACAATCCTTGTATCACTTTTAATTATATTAAAAGGGATGTGTCTACAATCACTTTTAATATAATTAAAATAAGGTGTCTGATGTCTTTCTACCAGAAGACCACGAGAGATGGGATGCGACGTTCCAAACAAAGAAGTGATTTTCTTGGTTATCTATGCAGAAGTTAGATGAGAAGAAGGATGCCAGGAGGTCGGCTTTATCTTTAAGTGATGTTGCAACAATACCAGCTAGGAGAGAGAGAGAGAGAGGTTGAAGTACAGACTGACAGAAGCTGAAGCCAGAAGCTTTTGCTAGGGATTTGAAGGGTTGACTGCCATTGACACAAGCTAGATTTCTCCACATTTAGCCCTTTAGAAGTGGGACTTAGCCCTATTAGTGATAATTTTCCAAGTGTTGAGAGCTTCGCTATAGGCTTCAATGAAGCTGGAATTTTTGTTTCAAGCCACTGACAAGAATTATTATTTTTATTTTTATTTATTTATTTTTTTTAATCGCTCTGGCACACCTCTTGGAAAACCATGGCTTTAATATTGGGCTGTTGCGTATTTACTCGAATATAACTCTTCCCCCCGCGTATATCTCGCACCCCTGGTTTTACTTTATGAAAAAAGAAATTAAAAATTTCGCATATACCTCGCGCACGAAAAAAAACTTTAAGAAATAGATAATGAATGTTGTTATGGCAGTTTCAGATATTTTGGAATTCGGGTAAAGAGAATTAACATTTCAACTTAACAATCGTCGGTTTGCCTTTGTCACTGAGTCGCGTGATCTTTTCTAACCAACCAGTAGAGGAAATGCGGGAGTGAGAGCATTGACTTCTACTCGACCTTCGATTGCGCGTGGGTGGAGCAGTGAATAAGATGAGGTTTAGATTCTATATGGAGTGGATGGCAGCCGGTGGCTACGACCTGACTCCGGTAGGGATCTGTTGTGCAACTGGATTTTGAGAACTTAGGACATGATTTCAAGAGAAATAATTGCCAAGTGTGTTTAAAAAAAAAAAAAAAAAAAAACGACATCTCTGATGCCCTGGATGAGAGCGAAGATGACGCTGTTGAGTAGATCAGTGCTTCCCAAACTTCTGGATGTCAGGGGCCCCTTTTGCAAAAATTAAAATATTTCACGGCCCCCCCCTCGAAAAAAAATCGTAATAGAGAGATATATTATTATTATATTTATTGTATTTATATTCAATACAAAACATACACAGCGAATATTGTAAAAATAAATTGCATATATTACATTTTTTGCCTCTTACCGTTTGGTTCTGAAGACGATGCGGGCTGTTCTGGTAAAATATGAAATACTGTCCTTTTTTTGAGTCTGTTTCTGCTTCTTCTGATTGTTCGCGGGATTTTTTTTTTATTTTTTATCAGCCACTTATCCATCTCAGGGTTAAATTTTTAACTTAGAATAGATCAAATAATAGCACCACTTACCGATACTGGCACAACACAGACTAACAACATGAAATTAGTGAATATTGAATAAGAGAATCCCCGGACCAGGAACATTTTTCTCTTTTGTGACTTTTCTCCCTTTACGGTAATTAAGCCTAACGCGAAACAGACAGCAAAGGCAGGTTATTAAAATGTGCATATGATTCGTGCGGTATTATTAACAAAAGATCGTGCGACCGAAAG
This sequence comes from Typopeltis vanoorti, assembly GCF_054136105.1. NCBI lineage: Eukaryota > Metazoa > Arthropoda > Arachnida > Uropygi > Thelyphonidae > Typopeltis > Typopeltis vanoorti. Next base: position 93,012,794 of record NC_143552.1, read on the forward strand.
ATAAAAGCATAGCTGACAATTGAGTTGAAATGCTAACTCTCTTCAACCGAATTCCATATGTGAAACTGCCATAACATTCATTATATATATATATATATTATTTAGTTTTAACACTTTTACGAATTTTAATACGTTCGGTTGAATTTTATTGCTGCCTTGGGAAATCGAACTGGCACACATCTAATTAATAACAATAGTTTTTAGTTAGATACTGTGTTTGCCCATGCAACATATGGTTTAGCATGGTTTCTGTATGAGGGGACATGTGATTCATTAATTAGTGTGTTTTTATCCCAGTTGTCTCTAATTGCACTATTTGTTGAGAAATATATTAGCAGACTGCTCATACCTTATTCAGTGGCATAATAAAAGTACTTGTTTTTATTGCCTCTGCAGTATTGTGGCTGTTAGGGAGGGCGTGTTGTTTACCACTGCAAGCGAGTTACTATCTCCCCACATGAACTTGTTTAAGCTTTTTTTCATGTGTGAAGTATATGCGAAACTTTTATTGGTAACAGAAAACTAGCTCGGATGACAGTGATATATACATATTTATATACATATCAAACGAGTTTTGATATATATATAAAGTCAATATCAACAGTCCCTGATTACGAACGCGAATGCGTGATGAAAGGGACAGGACGATTTGGAGCTTCCCTGGAGAGCATTCGAAGTAAAGGCAATTAACCACTGCTTTGAAATGAAACATATGAATAAGCAATATTTACTAATATTCATTAAGCGCCGAAATACGCAGGAAGCAAAGTTTGTGAACCAACACCAATGTGTGAATTTTTCCATTAAAATATAAAAAATAACAAAAAAGAAATAATAAAAGTTAAATACGTTTCTTTTAAAATAAAAAATCTACTTAGTCTTAAAATATTTTAAATTTGTTTTCATTATTTCACGGCCCCCTCAACAAAACCTACGGCCCCCAAGGGGGTCGCGGCCCATAGTTTGGGAAGCGTTGGAGTAGATGACTGTTTGTTTTAATTTAATTACAGAAGCACTGTAGCTAAAAATTCAAATATATCGTGTGATGAAGGTGAGCGGCCGATCGCGTAAATAATTGATAATTAAAATTTAAATGCATTCATTTTAAAAATGATGTGAGCAATTATAAATTATAATGAATACTGAGGATTTAATTATGAACGTCAGTTTAGTTTTTTTCCTGAAAAACGTTAGTTTCCGAAAATCCCCGCATATATCTCGCACCACGATTTTTTAACTTTAATTTTGTGGAAAAAAAGTGCCAGTTATATTCGAATAAATACGGTATTTTCAAGAGAGTAGGGAATAAAGACCCTTATTCCCTACTCCATCGTGGAATATTTCTTCAGCAAGATTACAAAATTATTGGAATCGGAAGAACGAAAACAGTAGTAAAAGTGGAGTAAAAATCTAGATCTTTCACTTATCGTTGTTGTAGCTCCAAATGATATTAAGGTTCTGAATGATTAGGAAGAAGGCTTTCCACAAGAGATTAAACATGGATGAGTGATATGAGTTACCAAGAAAAGTGGTCACCTCAATAGTGAGCTCCACCCTTAGTTGTCATTGAAAGCTGTTTATGAATGATTTCATGAGCATACTGTTAGGAGAGGATGAGGCAGACAACCCTAACACGGCTTTGTCTGAAGTAGTATGAGTTCTAAGATCAATTTTCTTGAGTTACGGGATTAAATAAGTTTCAGGAAGAAAAATATATATATATATACTTGCTTGTGCTAAAGATCTACTAACTCGGGAACAGGGTGAAGAAAAGGCCTAGTAAAGTTCCTCTAGTTAGCGTCTAGAATCGGATTTCTAATTGTCTTTCTTCTGGAGATGTAAGACTATAGAAGCAAGCCCAATTTCCAAAGGAGTACGCAGGCACCCCGCTAGCATTTCAAAAGCTGGATAAATAAAATATTCGGAAAATGAACCTTTCAGAGTAAACATTCAACATCCATCAATATGTTTTTGTTTTGTTCTGAAGTAAAAATAAATAAATGAATTAAAAGGTGCCAAGAACTACTGAAAATGCTCATAAAATTTTCAGTAGTTCTTCTTGAAATGAAACATTCTTGCAATTCACTATTAGCGTTCTTATTAATCTGTAAATATCCAACTAAATAATGTTTTCAATTATTCCAAATATTTTATTTGTTGATAGCACATATGACTAAAACCGATGTTCTTATTTTTAGGGAATAAAAGGACCATCTGGATCACCTGGAATGGTATGGCTTTAATATTTGCTGTTTTAGAACTGTATTCATTTTTATTGGTTAACTGAGTGTGATCATCAAAGTTTTTTGTACGAAGCATACGTATTATACATAATAATAATAATAATAATAATAATAATAATAATAATAATAATAATAATAATAATAATAATAATAATAATAATAATAATAATAATAATAATAATAAATTAAATATGCCAGAAAATAATATTCTTGTTTAATCATTTATCCAAGTTTGCACGTAAAATAGATAAAGAGCAAACTGTCTTTGCTTTCACTTGGATAAAGGATTAAACACGAATATCAGTTTTTGGAATATTTAATTTAATTTATAACCAAGTGAAAAAAATTCAATAAATAAACTGGAATCGTTTGTATTTTCAGCTTAAATTGAGATACATAAATATAAAGCTAAGTTTACAGATCAATTGGGGGTATGGGGGCGGGAGTTCTAACTTCATCAGTATTAGGCATTCGAGAACTGCTGGCATAGTCATCCACTCTCTAATCAACGAGTCATGGGGGGTTGATCCCGGTGTGGCAATGACTTCTGTGAAAGTTTTTTGACAAAGTTTACATTCCGAATGTAAGTGTTATCGAATGCAATTTTCAGCTATGCATCATTAACGCATGGAATCATTATTAAGAAAAAAAATAATTATTTTAAATTTCTCAATAAATTATGTATTATGTACGAATTCTCCTACTCAAATTGTGACGACTGCTTCATTTGAATAATTTGTAAATTCGCGGCGATCACTCGTGAAGCTTCGTTCAGCTTCGTATATGAACGCACATTACATTGGAAGCCTGCAACAACGCGAAGAGCGTACGATCTATTCTATTCTATTCCCTCAGCCATACGGCTGGTGGGAGTAGCTATATGCTACCATACTAGGGAAAATTATTATGAGCAAGGTGGTTTCCCGTTGTCTTCCTTGCCGTGCTATATCCTATGACTGTAGGCTGTGTGTTCACGAGGCCGGTTTGCCTGCTTGTGGGATGAAAAACCCCAGAAAAACTGGTGGAAAAAACCCTGCTATCCACGCCCAAGACCGACTAACTTGGATATGGCTGAGAGAGATCCTTAAGCTCCTCACGTCATCGATGGGAATCAAACCAGGGTCACTCCTTCCCCAGGCATATGGTTGTGAAGCGCATAGCCACTAGGCTAACCGCGCGGACGACGTTATAATACCTATAATAAATATAATTTTTTTTAGCTTTCAAATTCTTAAGTATGGATCATCGGTTAAAGACTGCATTTATAAAACACAAAAGAGAGCAATATAGCAGATACAAGTAGCTGTAGGCAAGAAAACGTTGATATTGTATCTGGATCAAATGAAATTGATAAGGGTGTGTCGTCTGACATCTCTAAAGGACCAACTAGGAAGAAGATGAAAAATCTTCGTAAGTACGATATGAATTACTTGAAATGTCGATTTTCATGGACGGGAAATAAAGAGGAACCTATTCCATTATGTGTCATTTGTGGTGAAAACTTTAAAAAATGAAAGCATGAAACCATCTAATTCAAATCGCCATTTTGAAGCGAAACATAATGAATACAAGGACAAACCTGTAGAAAATTTTCAAAATAAACTAAAAAATTTAAAAGAATCTGAAAAAAAAATTATGTCGATCGTGTCAGGAAGTGAAAATAGGAAGTCTTTAGAAGCTTCATATCGTGTGTCGTTCTTTAATACAAAAAAGTAGTGCAGCGGAAACAATTGGTGAAACTTTGGTCATCCTTGCAACAAAAATAATAGCAGAAATTATGATCGGAGATAATTGTTATCCGATATACGTAAGCGTCGTTATTATGCGTTGCAGGTCGATGAATCCGCCGACATTACAAATTTGGAATTTGTAATGTCGGTGCATTCATCATCAGAATGTTTGTAATGTCATACAAACCTTTTATTTTGCTAACCCATGCCAGAACATACAACAGGAGAAGAAATATTCAACAATATAAATACATTTATGCATCACAACAAGCTTGATTGGAAAAGTTGGTTTGGAATAAGCAAGCACGGAGGAAATCCATGGTCGGATCTTAAAAAAAGGGCTTGTTCCAAGGATTCAAGCTGCTGCACCAGATGCAAAGTCGACACACTGCTGCTTGCACAGAGAGGCTTTGGTTACACATATGATATCTAGAGACTTAAAAAAGTTCTGGAAAATCATCAATTATATTAAAGGCCGTTCACTAAATGCCAGACTTTTCTCTCAACTTTGCGAAGAAATGGTAAGTAATCATATACAACTTCTTTTCCATACCGACGTTCGTTGGCTTTCTGAATTTCATCTAAACGAGTAAGAAAAAGTCCTTACTCGTTTAGATGAAAAGCCAAACGGCGATAGTTCGTCGGCATAAAACGTTTAGATCGTAGTTTTCGATCTTAGAGTTTCGCATACTGGCTGAAAAACAATAAGAGATTTTTATCACCCCCCCCCCCAATTCCTTACTCGTTTATTTGAACTTCCGAATTAATGACAAATTTTTCTTGATGAAAATTTTGAATTGAAAAAATATTTACATACTTGGAAATGGCTCAGTCAATTAGTATACTTGGCAGATATATTTACTGTATTATTAAATAATCTTAATTTGTCTTTACAATGCAATTAAATTTCTATGTTTCATGTCCAAAATAAAGTGAACGCCACATTGGCAAAGATGAAATTATGGCAAAAGCGGGTTGGTAATGGAGAATCTGACGTGTTTCCATCTCTTCATGAATTGCTCGCAAGTTCAAATGAACAAATTTATGGTGATGTGAAAACTACTATCATGCAGCACTCATAAAGCTTACAAATGCATCTAGAAAAGTATTTCCCTGAATTGGACATTAATATCGAGTGGATAAGATACCCTTTCGATATCAACAAATCTATGCCAAAGGGTCTATCGTCAATAGAAGAAGAACAACTTTTAGAACTAGCTTCTGATGGTTTCCTAAAAAATAAATACAACGAGAATACGTTATCATCATTTTGGCTAGAAATACAGAATGAATTTCCTGAATTAACAGATAAAGCTCTAAGGTTCATTTTTCCATTTCCAAGATCATATCTGTGCGAAGTTGGATTTTCGGTCCTTGTAGATATTAAGACGGAGAAGAGGAACCGCATTATAGATGTCGAACCGCTTCAGAGATTAAAATTAACAATTATAGAGCTAAATTTTGCTGAAATTTTATACCACGATAAGCAATTTCACTCCTCTCATTGATGATAAATTATTTAAATTAAGCAAAAAAATTATATTTTTATAAATTTTGTTCTATTAAAAAAAATCATATTTTTCTGTTTACATGTACATCACATCTAAATTCAAATAAAATAGACATTTACAATGAAATATAGTTTTATTTATTATTATTATTATTATTATTATTATTATTATTTGATAAGGGGATACTTGGTAATAATGAAAATTTAAGAAGGACCACATGGATATCTGAAGTTTGAGACACATTGCTCTAGAGTCAGTGTCCCGCATTATGCAGCCCTTAGCTCACCCATGGTGATAATCCACTATAGACTTACAGACTTTTTTGGGTGGGATTCATATTTGAAAAAAAAAATCAAAGAGATGGTTAATCCAACGAAAGTGTCAAAAACATTTTGGATAACCTTTGATCTGTTTAGACGGTAGACCAATTCCCTGTTAATACATATTAACATTTCATTTCAATTTCACAATAATAGTTGTTCCCGTATTAGAATAAATGAATACCATAAATTTGAAAATTCAATACCATTGGATTGCAATGAAGTCATATCAATAATACTGATCTTCGCTATAAACATATGAAGACCTTATCATTATGTTCGATATCTGCGATTTATCTCGAATCCATAAACTTTCATCTTCAACATTCATAACAGTGCAACGCCTACGTGTTGACATATCTCGAACTGTTTATCTTTATATTTGCTCTTTAGGTTTGTTGTGTCATTTGATTATGCCTTCATATGTTTACCTCTCTTTCATACTCCCTCTTTGTGATTTCAAGTTTTACGAGCTTTATTTTTTTCTTTCTCATGCTTACAATACTCTCTTTTATTCATTTCCAAAATTCTAATTTTCTATTTTCTATTTTCTTTTCATAGTTTTTATCTCCAATAAGTAGTTTGATTCCATTTACAATTCCCAAGTATTTCATTTCACTGTAATTATTGAAATGAATGTCACGTGTATATCTAGATATTTTATAACTCTGCATACTATTGCAAATCTCATATTTCTGTATGTCCATGTATCCCCCCCCGACTCATTTTCTATGTATAAATCTTTCAGTATCTTAAATGATCGTATTTCAGATCATTCCAAATATCCATGGTTTCGTCACTGTTACTGTAAGCACAATCTCGAAACATTTTGACTCTATCATACAGGAGTATTTCTTTAAATGAAGCAAATCTTTTTTTTTCTTTTTGTTTTAAGCTTCAAGTTGTTGCGTGTCCAATATTTCAATGCAAACAGCCTGTCCATTGTTTTCTGGTCTACCAATTGGTATTTTTTCGTTTAGTTTCTAGTTTATGGCTAGTTCAACAATTCATTTTGGGTCCATGATTAACAGGTTGACCCCATTCCGATCCGATCTCTTTTTTTTATTTTTATCTATGTGTTTATGGGTAAATCTTTTCATTTTTTACTTTATCAAATATTGTTTTATTAACTATTTTAATGAATATCTTCATTTCGCATGTCGAATTTAGCTGTTGCATTATTGGTGTTTCTATTCTTATTTCATATGCATACGTCAATATTAGTAGGACTACTGATTTCTATATTCTTCCTTTTGTTTCTTTTGTTAGATGTTTATTTTTCAACATAGTTGAATTTAAACGCCCTGATATTTTATGAGTCTTCAGGGACTGTTCTTTTACTTTATCTTGTGTTATATTTTCGCTGTTCATAGCTATTCCTAGGTATTTAAATTTCATTACTTATTCCAGTATTTGTCGATTTAATTTTAGTTTACAAGTGATTGGTTCTTTTGCAATCACCATTGTTTTTAATTTCTTTGTTGATATTTGCATGATAAAAAGTGTTTTATATATCTGTTGGAGTTTGAATAACTGTTTTTGGAGATCATCTTCATTTTCTGCAAGTAATGCTACATCATCTGTATATTCAACCAAATTATTTTTTTTAATTTTTATTCCATTTAATATCTGTTATTTAATATTTATTTCACCCTTTCCGTATAGGAATTTTCTGTGTATTTGTGTTCTGATAACTTATTATATATTCATTTTTTGTGTATAGATGCCTTTGATCAATGCAATGCCACCTTTCTTGGTACTAGTGTTTTCAGGACTTCATGTAATCGGATTATGTCGCTTGAATACATTTATTCCAGCGATGTTAAAGCGCCATTATCCCGTCCCTGTAGTGGTTCTCAATAAGATCTACAAAACCTTCTCCAAGGCAATGACACACACAAATATTGATTTGTTAAATTATTACTTTTTCTGTTATTTTCTTTATAATAAATATAGCATCACTAGATGATCTTGCCTTCTGGAATTCTTGTTGTTCATCATTATAATTTAGTCCTGAGTCTAATTCTTCTTTGATAATTCTTGTATATATACGAGTGTGGTCTGGAAAGTTCTCGGCCTAACAGTGAAAAACCGAATTTATAATTTCAAAATTATTTTTATTTTTCAACATAATCTCCATAATCTCCCTTAAGACTAATACATTTATTCCAGCGATGTTCCAGCGCCACTATCCCATCCCTGTAGTGGTTCTCAGTAAGCTCTACAAAATACTCTTCTACAGCTGCAATCACCTCTTGATTCGAAGAAAAATGCTGACCAGCGAGGAAGATTTTTAGTTTTGGGAAGAGATAGGAGAGGAAACCAAATCTGGGGAATAGGGTGGATGTTCCAACAATTCATAGTGCAGATGCCTTAATTTTCCCATTGCCAGAACACCTTTGTAGGCAGGTGCATTGTCCTGATGAAATATGATTTTTTTCTTTCACAAATAGGTCTTTTCTCACGAATGTTTTCGTCTAGTCTGGTTAAAAGATCGGAATAATATTCCTCGGTTATTGTTTTACCTTTCCTACTGATGGAACCGACTTTGTTTTCTTTGGCGTTGAACAGCCAGCTTCTGTCCACTGGTTTGACTGCTGTTTTGATTCCTGTGTGTAATGGTAAATCCAAGTCTCGTCCATAGTAATAAATCGACGCACAACATCAGTTTTATTCTTGTTAAAACGCTCCAAGCACTGTTCAGAGATTTTTAATGCGAGTGCGTTTTTGATCTGCTGTGAACAAGCGCAGTACCCATCTTGCACAAAGTTTTTTCATTTGCAATTCTTTATGCAAAATATATTCTACACGTATTTTTAAATTGCCTATAGTCTCAGAAATTTCACGCACTTTGAATCGCCGGTCTTCTAATACCATATCGTGCACTTGATCAATGATTTCTGGTGTTGTTACACTTTCTGGACGTCCTTCACGTGGATCATCTTCAAGGCTGGTACGGCCATGTTTAAACTCGGCAGCCCATTTTTTAATTGTCAAAAACGAAGGAGAAGAGTGCCCATAAACTTTTATGAACTTCGAATGAATTTCTTTTGGTGTTAAACCTTCTTTTACAAAGAATTTTATAACCGCACGATACTCAATTTTATCGTGCGGTTATAAAATGTTTTGGGTCAGATTTTGTTCCCTTTTTAAATATTGGTATTATAATATTCATTCTCTATTCGTTGGGAATCTTTCTTTTCTCAAATATATGTTTAATTAAATTTGTCATTGTTTCCATCAGAGTAAGTGCCCTCCATCGATGAGTCATTGGACTCCCTGGAGGTATCATGTAATAATAATAATAATATTTTAGCATTTTATTAGAAATTCCCATCAGTTAAGATTATTTACTATTTCTCAATTTTGAGGTGACCGATTAATAAATCTGAGGTGAATAAATTTTAAAATAAAAATAATAAACTCTCCTTATAAAAGCTCTTCCTCAGCTCTGACTGACATTTAGAAATCGATGAGTAACCAGCCTCTACCCTTAGCCGTCAAAGATGGCTGAGCCCACTGCTACTGATGCTTTTAAAGACATCAGTAGAATAAGTAAGGTAGGCATCTTCCCCTATCTTGTGGTCCTAAACGGCAATAAGTATATATTATTGTCTGAAATAGCGTGAGTCTATGGCCAATTTTCTTGCGTTGTAGGATTAAAAACTCTACTTGTGAATCAAAGCTCATCTAATTGAGGAACGGGATGAACAAAAAGGACCAGAAAAAAGTTAACAGTTGATTCTACTATTAGCAAATACATATCCACAGGTCTCACATGCATCTGGATAATTTCTAAAATTCATTATATACTATTATCCCTAATTTTAAACGTCTTATTAGCGACATGCATCAAACCATAGGAATGCCGCTTTTTATGATAGTCCATTCTCCAATAAGAGTTACGTAAGATGGATTAAGATTAAATAATTAAGGAACCATAGCTACCAAATACGGAAAATTGTTAAACGACTCCAGTCTTCCAAAAAGGAAGATGTTAGGCTCACCCAGGCAATTAGAATCATCGTTCACTTAAAGATATTCTCAAACACACGTCAAGTAGGAATCGAACCCACAGTTTGTAGGTTTAAAAGTCTAGAAACTATCCATTGATCAAAAGGACCAGTAGTGCTATACTGTATGTATTTCTTTGCGTTCAATGAGCGTCATAGTGAACACTTCTCATCAGACTTCTTCACCAGAAAAAGGCGAAGTCTGGAACATCTCAAAGGATATCTGAATAGAGGAACATCTAAAGGTTCTTGTATCTTTTAATCATCTTTTTCTATACATATGTGATATTTTCTCTCTGATCCCAAACCTTATCCATACTACTTCTCTCATGATAGCACACTCCATTCCTTGGAACATATGTGATATAATTTGAGGATCTTCTATCATCAATGTCTTAAATATTGTTAAATATTGTGTGTACGTAATCTGGACTGCTTTATTGGTGGTACTAAAGCCTTTGATATTATCCATATTGTCAGATCTGTACAAATCTGAAATCCGCCCGACTTCAACATATTCTTTCCACCTTTAGGATAATTCTTCAAACCTTCTCTCTCTCCTCTCTGATACATTGTTTCAAACTCTTCAACACTCTTCAATATATTTAATCTAATTCTGCTGAGATATTTTTGAAAAATATTAATTAATAATTTTCTAATCATCGCCTCCACTGGATGAATACCTCTGTATGTTTCTTTCATTTCAGTCGATCGTGTGCATTCCTATGCAATAAATGTCATAATAATCTTTAATTTTGTGTAATAATAATCTCATCGTCTCATTTTACTGCAGGCCTGTCTGGTCACTGATGTTCAGTTCTTAGTGTCTGCATTCTGTTATTCTCTTTATCCATTTGTTATCACACATTTCTAATCGAAATTTTCATTGCCTTTTGTTATTACTGCAATATCCATAACATTTTTTGTTTCTTATTCACTCATTATTCTTTTCCTTTAAACGTGTTATCTCCAGAATGGCTCTTTCCATATTTCGCTGTATTGTTTGCAGTCTCTCCAATACAGGGGGGGGGGGGGGAAGATCTGAAAAGTTCTCATAAACACCTAGAACAAAAATGTTTTTTCATATAAATTTTTTTTCAGAAACTATCTTTTCTTTTAGGATATGTATAAAGACATAAATTTAATTTTTCTTCTAGGTGTTTATCAGAACTTTCCAATCTCCTCCCTCGTACTTTATTGTACGAGGGAGGGAGTTGGAAGGGGGTTCGAGTACACATTGGTTGTAAATCTTTCTTTTTAACAGATTGGTAAATTTGATTTAAATATACGATAATGGTTGCAAACTTTTCAACCTGTTGTTATATTTCATATCAAACTTAAGATCACTTGTAATGATTTGTGGAAGATATTTGCACGAACTTACCTCTTTCAGTTTGTTTTTGATTTATTCCTACTTGTTTTCTTTATAGAATATTTCAACTATACATCATTTTGAAGTATCCATATTGCTTTTCTGACCTTTCCCATTTTTGTTAACAGCCAGGAGAACGTGGCGCACCTGGCGAAAGGGGTCATCCAGGACCACCTGGCTCTATGGCAATGCCTGGATCACCAGGACCACCCGGACCACCTGGAATTTCTGGTAATAGAGGTCAGCCAGGCATGCCTGGACTTCCTGGACCAGCAGTAATTATCTTTTTAAAAAATTATATCACTTTCTTTAATTTTTTGTGCATTGACTCACCAATACTAAATGAATAAGAGTTCATATGGTAAATTAATGTATGTATAGGGACGAGGATTTACTGAAGACGAAATGAGAGAACTTTGTGCTTCCGTTTTACGAGGTAAGAATGTTTTTGCTATTATTACTTCAAAATACTCTTAAATGACATATTCTGTTGTTTAATGTGAAAAGAATAAATTAGGTTGTCATTCTAGTTTAAATAACAATCTTAATTAGTTTTCACTTTTATTGTTGTTGTTTTATTTGTATTGTTGTTCGTGGATTCAAAAACATAAACTTATTCTATGCAGTCATTTGGAACCGAAATTATTCGAAATGCGTCGCTATTCATATGTTACGAAGTGTGGTCAAATAATTGATGAGGGAGTGACCCCCCCCCACACACACACACAGAGAGAGAGAGAGAGAGATGTCGAATTCAGTATCCACTGAAAATCGCTCTTTACAACAAGCACTGTAACCTACTTCATAAACTTCACCACTATTGGTTGTTTCGGTTCAAAATAACTGCAGTTATTTAGTTGAAAATATTAGGGTTCTATGAATCTTTTAGGTTGTAGATTATTTTCATTATCCAATCGGGTCTTAGAAGCGATTTCGAAAGCATCGTATTTGGCCAAGCACATGGCCATCCATGATTTTGAGGACATCCGCACGAGAGTGTGCAAACCGCTTCCCTCTTGTAATTGAAAACCTAACTCGATTTATTATTCGAAATAGTTTTAAAGATCTACTGTCGATTTATTTGAATTTCCGGTGTGTTGGAAAGCCCAATTTTTCCAAAGAGTTTAAAACGCTGCTTGCCTGCTATCTCGGAAACCAACCAAAAAAAAAAAAAAAAAAAAGGTTATTGCTTGTACTCAGAGAATAATCAATCTTAAAATGGCCTTTCTGCTGGCAGTGCAGCATTACGCATGGTTGTTACACAGTTATAATTAGTATTCCGATAATTAAAAGTTCTACACTTTTAATTATCGCTGGAACGAGACATCCTTAAAGCCTTGCTACGATGACTATTTGTCCTTTATCTCCCAAAGCCAGTCCATTTGGAAATCATCGACAGCCCATTGAAGAATGACCAATAGACAGTCCTCATCTAACCACACACATTGAGGAAGGTTAATGAAAGGTAGACGAAATTTTTCACATTTTCACAAACCTAAATTCGACTATGCATTAAAGACCTGTCCTTGTATGCGTTTGTATGAACTGCCACATACATGCACGTGATTAATATCTGAAAATAATTGCGTAGGTATATTTCATGAAGAATGTATCACTAGAAGTTCTCTCGAAATAAAGTGACTCCATCCTGCCTACCTTGAGATACGGTCATCAGTCAAATACTAATAAAAATAAGTTTTTAAAAAAAAAAAAAAAACATTATGCACCCGTATCCTAACTGCAGACGAGAATTAATGGCGTGCACACTATCAGTCTCAGTGTCCTCTGTGGATAGATAAAAGGTACTCATTTTATGTCCCTATCTGTCCATGTTGACAAATGATTTCATCCACGTTTATAAATGGATGCTTCAATCAACTGAAGGACGCATTATCTTTACGAGTGACTCATGATATGCTGGCACGTTTAATTCAGTGTCTGAATGTTCCGCAGTTGCAAAGAACCTCTGGAATAGCTGGATCACAAACATTTGCTATCAGAATCAGAATGCTGTTTGTGTAGGAAGTTCCACTCAACGTCCACTCAGGTACAATATTTAGTCAGCTTGAAATACAGTCAATCCTTTCCACATACCACGCTGGTTTTTTGTAATGCCTGACACTTGTTCAGTGTGATAAAAATAACGAGTACATCCGACATAATATACGCCGAGGAAAAGAGCCAAAGTTGTTTTTATTATCCAACACTATAACAAAAACATAAACTATATATGAGGCCAAACTGCATGTGTGTTTCTGGCCGATTAAATTGTTTGCAATGATAGGAATTTTCAAGTTTGCAATTTTCTTCCGGAAAAAACAAATTCCAGTTGCCACCTCCATATATGATGAGACCGGCTATCTAAATCTCAGATGGAGAGAGAGAGAGAGAGAGAGAGAGAGAGAGAAAAAACTTGCAAAGATTCTTCGTCTACAAGACGGGTACAAAGCGAGGCCTTTCAAACCAAAGGGTATCGTCCATACCTAGTTAAGACACATAAGTGGTGTTTGAGTAATAACATGATAATATTGTCCACAGCAGATATTCTGAAGATACTTAAATATGTTCGGAACATATGCTCAAGAATAAATTACACATGATAATAATCACAAATTGTAATACACACACACACACACACACACACACACACACACACACACACACACACACACACACACACACACACACACAGTTCAAGTCATTAAACGATTTTAAATCACGTAATTAGCATAAATTTCATAACTGAATTTTCCATAAATATCTTCTAATAAAATTCGCCAATATTTATTTCGTAATATAAATTTCAAAACTGATTATTTTTCTGCTAAACTCAACTCATTTGAACAAATGAAGAAAACCAGTAAGAACAAAAAAAGTCTCAGTAGATCGCTAACTGGAGAATGGTGGGTCATCCACATGAAAATGAATCTAGTGTTGTTCACTGTCAACCTATCTATCTGATTATTTAAAAGCATTTTTATAATATAACTTCCGTCTATTGCGTATATCATTTGCACGTGTTCCCATTCCTCATCGAGATTCGAAACTCTGAGTTTACAGCCCATAAGTTTGTATCATTTTTTTCGACTTCAACGTGGAATCGTATACAAAGGCAATGAGAGAGCTTATTATTAGGGAACTCTGAAAGATGGTACATCGACCGGATTTTCATCGAAAATACATTCTTCCTTAACAGTGCATTCCTCAGAGGTAAGGATATTGATACTAAGTTATCTCTTTTATTACCTTAGAAAAATGATTGCAATCATTCAATTTCATATTGAAGATAAAGTATTTGGTCAGTACAGCAATCCCTCGATTAGTGAGCCTAATGCGTTCTTTAAAACAGGCGCATTAATCGAAAACGCACTAATCAAATATAATAACCTATGGGGAAAAGTATGATTCGTTCCTCAAATTTCTCTTTCGAACCTTAATTTTTTTATAAAAGAATTAAGGTATATCTCAGGGCCTAGTTAAAGGAAAACCATTAAGTTAAAAGGCAATAAAATATATTCAGAATATAAATTTATTATTCTGCTTCTTAACAAAGAATTGAGCTAACGTAGTTTGGCGGGCATTCTGTGTATTTTTTTCATACAATCGACGGTATAGCCCTATTGCCTCTTCTACTCTTCTGCAAATTTTACTGCTTCTCTCTTCATCAGGGTCATCCTCAAAGCATTGCTGCTTAAAAATTTCTATTGTACAAAAAAATATTTTCAAATTTCTGTGAAATCTCTTTTGGCTGACTATCAGTTGTTAAATTTTCTTCATATTCTTCGGGATCTTTCCGCTGTGCATCTAAAATTAGCAGTTCGGAATCACTCAATTCTTCAGAATGAGATTTAATTAACTCTTGGACGTTATTACTGAAAGGGAGAAAGAAACGAAGGACGTACGAATTGGTCGCCAACATGCGAAATTACGTGCTTTATAGATAAAATTTCCCAACTGTTATACAAGCAAAATAGTTACCACTTTAAAAACTACAATGATCATAAAAGAGCAGTTAATTTTCCGACGAGTAATAATAAACAACTCATCCCAGAAGACGGATTGATTACCCTATTATCGGAATGGCATGTCTCAAAAAGGATTCTCCTTTTTGTGACATGCGCAGAAGTGTCGAAGGGTCTCGAATCTGTGTGCGTACTATAGCAGACGACATAAATTTTGGCGGTAAAAATTTGTAACATAGTGTACATGGAAGTAGTGTAGTATGCCATTAAAAATAACTTTGTAAAATATTTTAAATCGGTAACTAAATTATTTCATTCTGGTAAGTGATTTTTTGAAAGTTAGCCATAAAAATGTATTGATAGAAAATTTTTAAAATCTGTAACATTTATTTTTAAGATGTATATAGGCGCACTAATCGAATTTTATAGGTGCACTAATCGAATTTGGGTATTGAAAAAAAAAATGACGCACTAATCGCACTAATCTGGGGATTACTGTAATTTCAAAATTGTTCTTAAATCATTTGTTTTGTTCAAATCGTATTGTAAGAAAAATTTTAAGTATTACTCTATATAAATGTGTGTATATATAATATTGCCATTCTAATTTTTCATAGAACAATTAGCAGAGCTCTCTACCAAACTTCGAGGTCCTCCTGGACCACCAGGGAGGGGGAAGTCAGGTCGTCTTGGTCCACCGGGACCTCAGGGAGTCCCAGGTATTAAACCCATATATTGCATGATGTCCATGCTGAGGCTTGAGCATCAGGCGCTAAATTTAATTTAGTGAGTGGTAGTGAGTAGAAAAAGCTTCAATAGGTGATCATCTATAACATTCCCCCAGTGAATTAATAGCTTTACATAGTTATTCCGATTTATTTCATAATAACAGGAGTTATCTATGGAAGACATATGATTTCATAGTATATGAATATTCATTTGTTTTAATTAACCACAAAAAAAGAGCATCGTAATTCATGAGGCTGCCTGGAACGTTGAAAAACCCAAAGTACTGCTTAATTACTTTTCTATATTTATCTATAATCTTATTATAATTATATATTAGATCGTTTTAACAAGTTTTACGCTAGTAGAATTGTATACTGGGGTGTTTGATGTGAGTTTGATAAGATGTTGTTAATTTTGGTACGAAATTTTAAACGTCAAGTGGATGTTTTGGAAAAAAAATAGTTATGCATGATGTTGAAGAAATTGTAGAAGGGTTAGGAAAATAGACGACTGTATTATTCGTAGTTATGCTAAGTGCATTTGAAATTCGAGCGGGCAGTTTTCGTAACCTAGTGTGAGAATACCACCCTACTTATTAGAGGTCTGACTGAACTCAAGTAAAAAAAAAATCATGTTTGTTCTCTAGAGCAAGACTTAAGAATTATCTAACATATTGCCCCACAACGGTGTTAAATTCACATTACGAAACTTAGCACAAATACAAACTTTGTGATTTGTATATTTTTCTCTCTTTCTCTCTCTCTCTCTCTCTCTCCTTGGCATAATACATTACTATATGAAACTCAGATATATAATTATACTATTTTGGCACCAAGAGCCGAGATCACTGCTGTACATGTAAAGTATTTATCTCATTACTCCAACGGATGCTTGTAGACAACAACCACTAAACCGGATCATAACGTGTTGCAGCTTAAAGCTAATCCATGTTATACTATACGTATAGTATAATTTAATTGATGGAGGCATTTCATTAAAGAAATGATTATCGCACAGAAAATCTGAGAATATGTTAATATCAAGGAACCATCTAATGAGCATAGACGCACTCATTGATGAAGTTCTTCCTTGCCAAGATTTGAAGTAAATTTCACTAACTTATGGTGTGCAAAGCCTACTTATAAAATTCTTCTTATTTCTGTTTTGTTTATGAATGTTTGAGATAAAAATTAATCAACCCTATGTACCACATTTCCTTTTTACACTGAAATTAATCTAATTTTAAATCTCCATGTTTAAAGACATTTCCATATTTGACTGTTGAGTAGAACAGAACTCTTTTGGAAAGGTAACACATAAAGTGGTTTAATGTTCCTCCTTCGTGTAAAAATCTGATATCTAAAAAACGATTCACGTGGCTTTGACAGAAAAACATTGTTTCACACAAGATACACAGTTAACCATACACAATAACCATGTCGTGTTTAAAAAACTGAATAACATAAACCTTTCTACGAATCTCATGCTTTCAGTACCAAATGATCTTGTCCAAATTCTTTAAATGTGAAACAAGTCGTATACTAGTTGGATACACGTTTATCTTTAACGTAGCCTCATTTGTAATCATTCCAGAATGTGCCTAATGCAACGGATATACTAAAGGTTTTTTCCAAATGGCTTCTATTGCAATGGTTTCATGATCATGTATTTCACCAAATGTTCTTTTTTCTTATGGAACATTTGATTAGTGAATTATTAGTAGAAGAACAATCATGCATCATTCTTATTTAGTATACCCGTAGGTTGCATTGTTGAATCATATTCGTTTCAGTTATAAGAATATACCCCATTCTTCATAAATCATATTTAAATTTTATTTTTAATCCACTGGTGACCTACAAGCTCATTTATTTGAGAGATTTTGTCGTATTAGTCTTCTTATTAATAGGAGCTGATTATGAGATTTGCTGTTACGAAAGACTGGAGTTTAAACCAAAAGCATACCCTTAGAAAATATATTTTTGTCAGTGACATCATAGGAGTACTCAGCTTTTAATTTCAAAAGGAAAGGAAACAAGCAGCTTTTTAAGTTGCTTCCTAAGTGCCTTCCAAATACATTCTTAACTTGTTAACTTTCTTAAGAAGCTAGCTGACAACTTGTTTTACATAATTAATTTGATTTATTTGATCTTTTTAAAGTAATCTGCATTTTGTAAGAAGCCAGAAATTTCTGATTAATTTAAAGAACACGACAAATATAAAGAATTTCCAAATGCTTCACGAACATATGTTCAAGGCATTTGGCTCTATTGTGCAATTTTTCCGTTTTCTCCACGAACTGATTAAGCCCAACAGCTATCCAAATTTAGAATTTGAACTTCAACCATAAGTTCTAATTTCAATAAATTAATTAATTAACTAAATTCATTTGAATTAAATTAGTTCCATTTATTTCTTTTACCAAATCTTTCCATTATCTTCGATTTCTTTGCAAAAACTTAAGCATTGCAATTTCTTCGCAAATGTTTAAGTTTTAAAATGGTGTGGTACTGGGGAATATTTTCGTGGAAGTTAGTAGCTTAACTATTCCTCTTTTTCAAAAGTATAAGATTCACTTAATCAGGAATTATCTCATCATCCAATATGTTTTAGTCATATTTAGAACTGCTTCATATAGTGGGTGGAGAAACCTCCGTCTCTTAAACGTTGTAATATGAGAACACAGTGTTTAAGGAACGTTTCAAGCATAAATTCGTTTAATTGAATAAATATAGATTTACTAAAAACTTCATACTTCTTGCTGAATCTAATTATTTTAATGAGATTAATGATTTAAAGAGTCGGCCTGGATGTCCGAGTGAATAGCGTATCCACTCAAGAACCAGCTGACTGCATGGGCAGATCCCGCCATCGGCACAAATGCTTGCGTAAAGACATTCGTAAAGACAAAGACATTCGAATGTCTTTAGTGGGTGATTGGTTTCATCATCAGGTATAAGGGTTTCCAAAATATTTAATCCTTAGCCTTCCCATGGTGTTAAATATAGTATGGATACATTTATGACCTTTTATGGGTAAGATATACCTGATAAATAAATAAAACTTTTCACGTCTGTCATTCGAATTATCAGTGGGGAGTTCAAAACTTGATAATTTTTATCTATAATGATTAAAATAAAATAAAGTAATTACTAAAAGAAAAGAATTATTGAAATGGATATGGTACCCTACCCACCGAAATCTCTGAAGTCACGCAATATGCCAGTATTAGGATTCATTTAAATAATTATAGATAAAAATTATCAAGTTATGAATTCACCACTGATAATTCGTATGACAGCAAGATAAAATGTAGGATTAATTTTCTTGAAATCTACGTAAATCAATAAACAATTGCTATAAATAACATATTAAAATAAGAACAAATCGGCTCAAAATAACATGATTTTTTTCAATGACAGTTGAATTATTCTGTCACTTTATTGAGGGAGCCCAAAAACCTTTCTCCCCTCATTTTGACTTACTGCTGTTTATGACGTTTAGCACGCAATCGTGATTTATTTTTGGATATTTTGGTTTTATCTTTGAATACTTCAACTTCTGTCTACTGTATTAAACCTTGAGCTCGCAATTGTATTCATTTTAATTAGCCGTATGACTAGCTATGACGTGAAAGTTATTCCCCTTACTTGCAGTCTAAAGTTAGATTTTTGAGTTTCCGGTAAATCCTACAGTCAGTAAGATTTTCTCTTTCATCCTTGTACTGCTTAATAGATATATTAATGTTAACTACGTTACTAAGTCGGATTGTATTTGGCTTTCAAGTAGCCATTCCGGTATTTTTGTAATCATTCAATATTTTTAATAAATCTATTTTAAATTCTTCACTATCTTCTTCATCATCACTTCCTAATTCCGTTTGGTGAATGTGAATTTAGGCATATTTCAAAAAAATAGTGTCAAATTCTTTAATTCTTTCTGAAGACTATATGAAAGGATAATTGTGTCATTCGATTATGTATACGATCAATATTTTTGTATATAATTATGGGAAAACCATTTATGTTATTCAAAATTCAGAGATCTCAAATAGTTGTATTTTATATGCAAAACTGACTTGCATATTAACTAGATAAAGATTGGGTGTTCCCTTTGAGTTTCTGGTGGACCTAGACAGCATGGAGCTTCTGCCAAAAATAAATCATCTATGATTTCAATTTATATGTATATATTTCTTTCTACAGAAAAAATGGAGGAGCTAATCCGTGGGCTACGTGGTCCTCCTGGCTTACCCGGTCATGGCTTACCAGGAAGGCCAGGACCTGCTGGGAAATCTGGAATTCCAGGTAGCCTCTCATGCATGCTCTTTTTCTGGCATGTCGCTCTGGCCTGCTGCTATTGTATGTGCCATGTGATTGTACGTCTCCTTAACTAAACCAGTTTGAAACGCCACAGTTAACTATATTTCGATGCCTATGCCTAACTCTCAGCATACAAACGCTTTGCTTATTTGAACTATTTTTGCTTTGTTCTTAAAGTGACTGTCTTTTTTTTTCCTTATCTTCAGGCAAACTATCTCTCCACGTTTTTGCACAGTATATGGTTGCACACTGTGTGGATAAAGATGACTTTTTTTTTTCCTGTCTAAAGGCTATTACCCTTAGGAGACTAGCCCTCTAAACCTGTATATATACCGTATATACCTTTAGTTTGCTGTCAGTTGAAACCCAAAGCGATCTGGAAAAAAAAATAGTTCTAAAGAATTACGATCTACCTAATTACATTTACTTCCCGTCAATTCATTTGGTCTCGATGTGATTGGCCAAAAGCATTCCCGGAGAATCTTAGCAAACTGTACATATTCGGCAATGATTTCATTTCATGCTAGTGATATGCTTGTATATGTAGAAAGATAAAATTGATATAATAATAAAGGAAAATATAATACAATAATAATGATATTTTTTTTGTCCACGCAGTGTGCGGAAACTTAAAATTCTAATCGCAACTGTTATTTATTTTGATTATTTTTGAAGATCGAAAATTGAAATACAATGCTTATTTTCCTACATGGATTGTTGTCAATGATATTTATTTTTTTAAATTTCATTTTATTCTTTACAGCCATATTTAATGACAGAAATAACTATGACTTTCACACTAATGCCAAAGTGGAAGTCATTGATAATTTTTTTTTCTTCACGATACAAGCAATTATGCTATCAAAAGTATCGTGAAGGAGCAATTATATATTTGAAATAAACCATAGATCCATTACTAACTTTTTTTAACAGTATGTGTTAAAAACTTCAAATCAACTACTGAACTTTAATCCGTAGTTAATTGGCCTACTAACAACAACATTGGTATTCGTGGTGTAACAATGATAGTCGGATTACCCTGTTATCTAAGCAGTGTGCCTGTTAAGTAACGAGGCACATTTTTAAGGGCGTGCTGTAAATAGAATTGAGCAAAAACAGTATATAATTTTAACCACTGGAGCGTTCTGTTTTCCAACAAGCATATAGCAGCGTTAGCTCTCCTGTAGAAACTGTTTGAGTGAGACGGCATTAGTGGCTCGTGTCAAAAATCCTTTTAACACTTTCATTGCCAAGCTGAAAATGGGAATTTCGTGTGGTGGCCAATTTTTTTTTATTTAGTTAGCGACGTCCACGCGATAACGGGTGATCGGCCGTTTGGTGAGCACTCATATCGCGTGATTGGCAATGAACGTGTTAAAAAAGTATTAAGATCGTATCATTTTAGAGAGATAACTGGTGATGAATCGTGATGCTTCCAGTATGAACCAGAAAAGCATAGAATGACAACCGTTGACGGTCTCCAAGACAACAAAAGATTTGACTGTAGAATTTCGCGAGTCAAAATTGTTCATAACGATTTTCTTCCGGATATATTCAAACGATTAACAGTCAGTACTATCTCGGTGTCATGCAACGTCTTAATCGACGCAAGATGAGATGATAGGATGATACTACTGGCTGTCGCTGCACGACAAGGGAATAAAAGATATAAATACTGAAAATATGTAAAAAATTGGAGAAAATAGAAGAACATAAGTCATTAAAACGGTCTCCTCAGAGGATCTACTTCAACTTTCTGCAGCCTTTGGCTACTTTTTTTACGTGTTCCCATTTCAGAAATAATTCAGATAACATATCAAAGGTTGGAGTTTCTCAGACGCTACACTAGCATACTTCTTAAAATTCCCATGAAATTTATGACATTGTCATTCCCATGAAATTTATGACACGGTCATAAAATATTCATGAAATTCATGAATATTTTATGACCGTTCTCAGTAAACGAAAGTAATCAGATGTCGAAACTGAAACAAAGTAATGTTTGGTCTTATGCAAGTCCTACTTTAAAGGCTAAATCTAGAGAGCAATCGTCATCATATATCGACCGCAGCAGTTCTTGAATTGGTTGCAAGTTGAAGATATTTCAGCAGATATCGCTCCTCTTGCCCTAGTTATGGTTATAATGACAATAATTATGATCATGACTTGTAAAAATGGATGACTTTGTGAGTACTCTTCACTAACCATCTGCACTTGTGACTGGAAAGAATTTCTCATTTAATGTTCCAGGAAATTTCTAGAAAATTCACTCTATTGATTCGCAGAAACTTTTTAGTACTTCTTAATAAAGTCTTAAACAGTTGTATCTTCATTCCCTTGTACGTGTGCCTGCGAAAGTATCTTTTGATTTTTCTTTATTTCACATAATATGCAATTTGTTTCTTAGATCTCTCGATAACAGCATTTTCGACAACCCTTCAACTCTTTACTGATATCATATAACAAAAGAATCATGATTATTCTGCATAATATCTGTTGTTATTAAGAAGAATCAGATAAATCATTATTTTACAAACGATTTTATTCTCTTTCATGTAATAAGTGTAAGCTACTACGTAGAAAAATTTGTGTGTGTGTGTGTGTGTGTGTGTGTGTGTGTGTGTGTGTGTGTGTGTGTGTGTGTGTGTGTGTGTGTGTGTGTGTGTGTGTGTGTGTGTGTGTGTGTGTGTGAGAGAGAGAGAGAGAGAGAGAGAGAGAGAGAGAGAGAGAGAGAATGTGTGCAACTTTAATACAATAGTCAATATGCATATGTAATTCAATATTGAATTTATTCAGGTGATCCAGGAACACCAGGACTTCCAGGAGAACGAGGTTTTATGGGAATGCCGGGTATTCCAGGTCCACCTGGCTCTTCTGGTCCGAAAGGTATAGATTGTTAAAATTATAAAGTATCTAAAATATTTAATAAAAGTAGTCCAAGTCCTGTGTATTTCTGCTTGGCTGTTTTCTATTTTATTATCTGTTAATACCATTACTTGCTTATGTTTAATACTTATTGAACCATGTGAAAAACGACAGTCTGTCTTAGCAGCTTTCATGGCGTAATTTTTCTGATGATATCACGAATTCGTATACAGAAATGTACTCCTTTTCATCTACTTGGAACCTGATGATATATTATTATTTATTTATTTTCTTCCTCCTCTTTATTTTATTTTCTTCCAGTTACTTTCTTCCTCCTCTTCAGCCTCCTACTACTGAACCCGTTGGGATTTAATATATTTTATCCCGTAAAATATTCCTTATAATATCTTCCTTATCTTACCAAAGAGAAAAAGAGAGAGAGAGAGAGAGAAAGAGATAATATCAGTTATTTCTCTCTCTCTCTCTCTCTCTCTCTATCTATCTATCTATCTATCTATCTATCTATGAACCACAGTCCCACAATCTCAACTTGTTCTAAAATTTGGTTTTCCACTTTGATTTTTAACTTTGGCGTTTAATTTTTCTTCCTAATATAAACAGAATAACTAATATTGTATACATATAAACAGAACTAATATAAATATACTCTACTCATGAAAAAGATAAACAATGTGGATTTCCTTAACTGAACACAGCGGATTGCCAAATTTCGGTAAAAAAAAAAATCCGATGTGCATTGTCCATAAGTTCTAAATAGTGAATCTTCACTCGAGAATTGTATTGTGTCAGTCAACTGTATGGAGGATCTTATGAAAGTAACTGCAAATGAAGATCTGAAAATCAAACAAAAGACTAAACGAACCAATACAACTTTTATTCGAAGTCATGAGGAAGATACAATCGCTTTTCTTTCATTTCTTGAATACTCATAGTTGTATATTGTTTATTCTCAGATTGGGTTACTTCAAGTTGCTGCAGTCCGCTATTTAATATACTGCTCCAACTTAAAGCAAAGTTTCACAACTGATTTCTATTATAATAAGCATATATCCTTCCCATTATACGATAAATTCATTTTAGCAGTGAAAATCTATTGATATGAAAAAAATATTGATATGAAAACCCAATCTCTGTGTTAATTGTAGCAGTGGACACCTATGAAATGACTCAAGAATCAACGAACTATTGTTTTATTTTACACGCAAACGCTTTTCTTAAGACAGTTCGAAAGGATCAACATTGCTCACTTGCAAATAAAGCTACGAGAGTTCGTAATGATGCTTGTTATTAATCATTGAGATTAACTCTTGATTTTATATAACCGTTGTATGCATAAAATCATTTTGAGCTTATATATATAAGGGATATTACACAAGATATGTACTGCAATAAAATTATATATAGTTATATAGTATATAGTTATTGTGATTCATTTCAGGAGAAAAAGGAGAGAAAGGTGACAGAGGACCAGAAGGAATAGGATTAGAGGGTCCTATGGGCCTACGAGGACTACCTGGTCAGTATATGTATAAGCTTAAATTTAAATAATGTTTAAATTAATAACATACTTTTTTAACAATTCCGTTGCTTTTGTTTGATTAAATAAAAATTGCTTCACAAACTACTGCTTAATAATAAGAAGAAAAAGACTATTATTGTTTAGCGAAACTATGCGGTTAATCACAACCATTAACAACAGCGCTTAATAATCTGTAAATTGAACTTTAAACTGATAAGTATTTATTATAAGGATTCCGAAAAGTGAATTTAATTTCATAGTGAATGAAGCACAGTATAATAATAATTTATATACTTTGATTGATGATTGTACACGAAAAATTATGAATTCATAAGCGTTGAAACGACTATCCACAAGGAAGACGGCTGGTCTGTATCTTCCACTTTTAGAAGTCCATTCTTTAGTCCTAAAAAGAAGAGGACTTGAACAGTCGTTAGTGACTTGCAGTGGGTAAAAATGCAGCAGTGTATATCTGTTGCTTTAAACATCCTCAAGTCTACCACTTTTAATTAAATTCATACTAAGTAAGCAGTTTAGTGAGATTAAAAAAAATACTTCATCTACGCATGCTCTCTGATTCCAAATTTTTAGTTTGTTATACTTTGGGGAAACGTAGTAGACTCTAAACAGTGTGACAGCTATATTAAAATTTAAAATTTAATATTTTTATTTCTTTATTTTAGGTCCTCCAGGCCCTTCAGGAACCGGAGTTCCTGGACGAACAGGGGATC
This sequence comes from Typopeltis vanoorti, assembly GCF_054136105.1. NCBI lineage: Eukaryota > Metazoa > Arthropoda > Arachnida > Uropygi > Thelyphonidae > Typopeltis > Typopeltis vanoorti. The sequence continues at coordinate 93,038,132 of NC_143552.1, forward strand.
GAGGAGCACCAGGTAGACAAGGAGTAGCAGGGATAAGAGGACCTCCAGGTCCACAAGGACCTCCCGGTTATTGTGAACTCTGTAGCTATCCAGGAGCTGACTTAGTCAGTGCCATACAAGCCCAGGCTAGCCAAGACACAAAAGGGAATACACTGGAATAGCGGGAACTGTGATCAATCAAACTGAATCACTGCCATAATATGAAAATGAGTACTCACAGTGAATGTTCAACGACTGGTGCTAGTACAGAGGAAGATGCCAATAGTTAAGGAGACTGCTCTTGAGAAGGAAACACTAAAGGTTTCTATTGCTGCTGGGATGATTATATTAAGTCATATGTGTGTGTGCACTGAAGAATTGATATTGCCGATTCAGATAACATTATCTCCAGGCTTTTCATCGAGAGGGGATTCCTCCCCTCATGAAGAATGTTATGCCGCCGAGGGATACTTACTGCCAATTATCCTACTTGTTTTTATAAAGCTTTTAGGTTATATTATTCTTATCATAAACATCAGAAGAAGGAAAAGTGATATAAAGAAGATTTAAATTTGGATGAATTTGCCGGTGAAGTCCTTTTTCGTTTTTCTAAGATGCGCTGCATGCCAGTTGAGTATGTCTTGGAAGGATATTACTCTGAACGTTCACCAGTACATCGATGTCAGTGTAATCATTAAGACATTCTCGAGGCGTCAACTGACAGGCGTAAGCTTAGGAGGACACAAGCATGACATTTGGTGCCATACTGCTTCTTTAGCAGAACCTTGTGTATGAAAAACTGGCCTTTATGATGACCTTAAATGCGTGTGTGTGTGTGTGTGTGTGTGTGTGTGTGTGTGTGTGTGTGTGTGTGTGTGTGTGTGTGTGTGTGTGTGTGTGTGTGTGTGAGCTCAAAAACATTAAACACTGCCATGTAATTTATGCCAGAAGACTAGATGATTAAGTCATATTTTACTAAAAAAACATATCTTTAAAACTGTTGGGATGGAAACTTTATATAAAATAGATTTCCTATAATGCTTATTTTGTGATCTGTGATTCTCTTATATCACTATTTTTTTTTTCCTTTTTCCCAACACCAGGGATAGATTTTATAGACAATAAAAAGAGTATATTCAGCCGTGTCGTAGATAAATAAACTCTTCGGTAATTATATTTTAGTGATATTTCTCATCTCAAATGAGATGCAAGAGAGAAAACTGCCATAACTTGGTGCTAAAATCATGACATCATTCCTTAGCCACATTTTAATTAAATTGAAACTTTTTTGTTAAGTCTTTTCTTATGTGTGTAGTTCTAACAGAATATAAATATTTTTCTGGTTTCGGTTTATATCGTAACGATGTAACAAGTAGATGGTTCGGGAGCCATACTTCTCTACCCCTCCCCACTATTCCTTCAAACATTTATGTTATTTTTTAACAGAAAATTTAATCAGTCAAATATCTATTTAAAAAAAAAAAGATATTATATGTGCATTCTTTCCTTCAAACAAACAAACAAAACGAAACAACAAACAATAATAAAATTGGCAGGTAACACTATTCCTCAAATAAATTCTGAATTCAGTGTGGAATTTCGGTCATATAACTTATTTGATAGTATTTTACCCTCGTTAGTCGTTTTCAAAAGATGTAAATCAAAGTTGATTTTTTTTTAATTCTTATAAGTTGTGGAAAGTAATTTATTCCACTTATGGGAGCCAGCAAGGATGGGTAGGTGAGATTCTCATCAAAATAAAAAAAAATTGCTAGCTGCTACAAAGCTGAAAGTTATTTAAAAAGTGAAAATTCGAATTTACATACTAAATAAGGAAAACATTGCATTCTTTTAAGATGTAAACAGCATAAACAAATCCGGTTTCTATTTTAAGGATATGTTACTGGAATCTGTAATATTATAAAATAAAAATAAACAAATAAATCCACTAACGCTTTTTATTTCCCAAAGGGAGTAAACGAATCTTCAGATACAGGAATGTTGTTGTTGATGTATTCTTCTGCCTAATGCTTGTTTTAGGGGATGAAAACTCGATTTTCGATGAATAAAAACCTTTCTTCCCCCTCCCCCCCCTCTCTCTCTATGAGACAGGAGAACTCGCATTTCATTTAAAAGCCTTTAGTCTCGCAAACTTTATCAGCTATCAGTACTAAAATTTGTACGGAGCATGTCCATAACGTAAATATGTAGTTTGTTAAATTGTCGTGGGATTGGATTGAAGAATCAGTTCGATACTGTTTTCTGAGCATGACAGAGTAGGAGCAAAGACAAAAGGGATTTTATTAAGAGAATGTATAGTAATGACGGTATCTCTCGACTTGTCTTTAAACATCCATTTGGATTTTACCACTGGAGGTCGCTCTCTACGTATTCCCTTGGCCCTGACGTTATTACCAATTTTCCAATAACTTAAACAGCGATTTTAAAAAAATAACAAATAAATTAAAATAAAATAAAAAAATAAGCTCTGAAGGGAAAGAAAAATGTAAAGGATCCACTCTACGATCTTACGGGAGATATATAATACTTATGCCAGAGAACCCTTAGTTACGGTCTCTGACAACCGCATCTGTTTTGACGTGTAAACTATTGTACTGTAATCTATCTCCATGACAAAGCTGTTTCGTTTGAGGCCATGGAAACGTTTCCTCACGTCCATCTATGTGAGGCCATAAGATGTGTGCTTATGTTTCCATGGTAATAATAAAGGCTGTGCTTAGCAACTGAGTGGTATGATGAACGTTTGAGTCAAACTTTGTTACATTATTCTTTTGAATTGGTTGGGGGGGGGGGGGGGAATAGAAGGAAGAAAGAATAAGCAATGTATTTAAACCGACCAATAGATTAGCTATTGAAAACAAAAATCGGATAATTATCACAAATCAATCTACAATACAGCAATCGTTTTAGATATATGAAACGGTTTACTGAACTGCACACATACGAAAAGATTAATTTTAATTAGTAATGATTTCCTAATTATTATTAGAAAATGCTTGCTACTAACATCTAAGTATATATGAATAAGATAATTTAGTATTTACTAGTGGCAGAGGAGTAATGCAGTCATGTAACTAGATAATGTGATCTCATGTTCATCTAAAGGGAAAACTTTAATTTAGAGAGAAGAGTTCGAGAGGAATCCATTTTAATATATAATTATGTCTGTTAAAGAAATTTAAAATGGCATTTGTTCATTTTTATGAAGTTAAAAGTTTATTCGATTTTTTTTTTAAATTATCACCCACTGTCCAATAACTCAAATCAAATCGATGCATCCTTTCTCGTTTTTCATCTGTAATAAGAACTGTTGCCATATTACAGGCATCTGAAGTGCCTTTTGTTCAAATTAATCTGTTGGAAAATAGCGTATTTAGTCTTTTGCCAACATTTCCCGATTACCAGTATCGCTCATGTCTGAAAAACGTTTTACAAAATGTATCCTTACTGGGCACTAGTCCATTAAAATTGTGGATTCTTTGAAATTATGCCCAGTAGAAGATTTTTTTAATGAAAGATCTTGTTTTTTATATTTTTCGAAATGAAAAAACAAGTTTTCTAGGATTTCTACGTATGTTTGTATGTATGTGTGTGTGTGTGTGCATGCTCGCGATTCGTTTTCAAGGTTAGCTTAATCTAAAAACTGTAGCTTGTAAATTGTTTAATTTAGTGTGTATATTAGGGTATGGGTACGGAAATGAGTGGAGGTGCCATTTGATTATTACTATCAAGAAAATATAATGAAAAAAAAAAAAGAAAGCTCTTTAAATTACGTGTTAACTTTGTGTTATTATGTGGGCTTTTATAGAAGACTGCTGGGAATATTGTTTTTAAAACAATTGGAGTTGAATAAGTAGCTCTTTGGAACTAAAATAAAATTGGACGATTCAAAAATAGGATGTTATCTCTTCATAAAAGTATTTAGTCGTATTTACTTTAACAGGAACATTTCTGTAACTGATCGCTTGCAAAGAAGGTCAAAATCTGTATTTAAATCTGAATTTGCTTTCTTTGAGGTCTCTGCAAAACCAGTCTTTGCGCTAATCTTATACCGTACATTCGTACTATGAAAGATAAAAAGAGATAAATCCTGTAACACACTCTTTATTACCAAACGGACTATGCAGACATCTTTGAATTCTAATTTTAGCAGTCTGTTTCCAGTCATCCACTCACTCACAGCTGAGCTCGAGGTTGTCAGTGAATCAAGACTTTAAGGAAGAGATAACAAGTACCGCCAACTCGTGGACCTAAATCTCGACAGAGAATATCTGAAATAGTGTGAGTTCTGAGGTCTTTTATTTATTTATTTATTTTTAGCTGCGGGACCGCAAAAGATTAATATTTGTTTCTGCAGTAAAATTTTATGTAATTATTTCTAATGAAGTTAATGAGTTTAATTAAGTCTGACTTCGGAACTAAAGGAAAAAATCTCCATCAATTTATTTTAAAACTGATTTATAGTAGTATTTCTGCATCCACGATTTCATCTTCATAGTTATTATATCTCAGTTATTTTCGACAATAAAATAAAATTAAAATGGTAAGCAGATAAATATGCTTAAATCTGCATTTAAAAAAATTGTCTGAAAAAGCTAGGTCCTCAAAGAAAGCAGATGCAAAAGTATTGATTAATTTCTTTGGTTTCTGTACAGCTGTAATCTGAAACAGATTTTGCCCATATTGTCAGTTGGTAAATAAAGCAATTTCCTAAAAACTTAATTGTTGGTGTGATCATTCATATTTTCTTAAGCAAAGTTTTTTTTTCTACATCAACTATAGTTTGGGCAAATTAACTGAAATGCGCTTCTCGACTGTTTTCTTCATCGGTTTATATGATGTGACACTTTTATTCTAAGTCACTAACTGAAAGATTATTAATAGAAATTTATTTATCACTTTTTTTAAAACAATCTTCGCTATGAAAAGTTTTTCAAGACACATAATATACTGTATCTTTATTGATGTCATAAAGTTATTATTATTATTATTATTATTATTATTATTATTATTATTATTATTATTATTATTATTATTACGGGCGACTCCAGGGAGTCCTTAGACTCATGGAGGGAGGCCCTAAACATCATGTCCACACAACTATATGACATTCTCACAGTATCTATCATACCATGCCTTGAATTCACTCACCGTCATAGCACCCACACAGACTCTGGCAGCTTATTCCACTCATTTACCACTCTAAAAGTAAAGAACCCAGCTCTAACACCCCTGCTAACCACACTCTTGCCCAGTTTCCATAGGTATCCCCTAGTTCTCCCACCACCAGTCCTGATCTCAAAAAATCCTCTGAATTAATGCTATAGAAACCCTTTAGCAATTTGAATGTCTCAATCATATCTTCCCTTTTCCGCCTATCAACTAATTTTTGCAACCCACAAATCTTCAACCTGTTTTCATATGGTTCATTACATAGACCGGCTATCATCTTAGTCACTCGCCTCTGGATCCTCTCCACCTCCTCCCCATCAAGAAGGAACCGAGGTGACCAAATCTGGGTACAGTAGTCGAGATGAGGGCTTATTAAGGCTTGGTACAGAGGTACAATAACTTGCTTGTCTCTGCTCGTCAAGGTATTTTTCAACAACCAAGTGAGTTGATGAGCTGATTTCGCTACTTTTGCAATGTCCCCCCTAAACTTCATCTCCCTATCCACCAACTCTCCCAAGTCCCTGGCCTCATCAATCTCCTGGAGTACAGTTCCACCAATGTGGTATACTGCTGCTAACCTTTTCACCCCAAAATGCATAACCTTACATTTTTCCACATTAAATTGACATCCATTCTCCTTAGCCCAGAACTCCAATCTATCCAAGTCGTCCTGCAAGATTTTGACATCATTTGCATTCACTATTGCCCTACCCAACTTTGCATCATCAGCGAATAAATGAACTGTTCCTCTTAGATCCTTCCCTATATCGTTAATGAACAAATTAAATAACAGTGGTCCAAGAACAGAACCTTGTGGCACACCACTAGTCAGAGGCCGTCTTTTGGACTCTACTCCTGAATAAACTACTCTTTGATATCTATAGTGGGTGGTTGATATCGTTGATATCAACCGCCCACCTATCCATCTCACCAACCCTATATCCGTTCCCATATGTTGTAGTTTACGGATTAGAATTCCATGTGGTATCCTGTCAAATGCCTTTGCCAGGTCCAGCAGTATCGCTATAAACCCATTACCCTTATCCAGTTCAGCCGTCACCGTATTATAAACCTTGAGCAAGTTACTGAGGCATGATCTACCCTTCACAAAGCCATGCTGTCCCTCGTACAGTATATCATTTTCATCTATCCATTCCTGAATTTTTCCCTTGACTACTTTCTCCAAGACCTTGACAACGACTCCTGATATGCTGATCGGTCGGTAATTTGCAACTGTAGTCTGGGATCCTCCTTTATGCAGCGGAACTATTTCCCCCCTCTTTCCACATCTTCGAGACTAAACCAGACCCGAGACGCAGATTAAACAACATGGTCAAGGGCGCTGATAATTCGTTAGCCGCTTCACGCAAGACCTGTGCCGGTATACCATCCAATCCCACAGATGTATTCACATTAAGGTTCTGTAATAGACTATTCACCTCCACTTCATTCATCACAATTCCCGTATAAACTAATGGTTCCTTCATTTTTTTCAATGTCACCACCTGGATGATATACTTTTGCAAAGTGCTCGCTCAGTAACTCCACTATATCGACTGATTCAGTGACCTTCTTACCATTGTCATTCCTTAAATCATTTTGCCGTGTGCAGTTTATTTCTTGCTTGCAGCTTATTGAAAGAACTGTTTGGGATTCTCTTTAGCTTGCATAGCTAGTTTCCTTTCATAATCCGCTTTTGCTTTTTTTTTACCACACTCGTTACCCTTCTGACCTGGACTTTATACCGTTCGTGTGCCTGCAAGTCACCTCTTTCTTTAAATTCCCTCCACAGTTGTTTCTTTTTTTTTTGCAGCTCAAGCTTAATGGTGTTATTCATCCATTTAACCCCTACTTGTTTTACTATTCGGACCCTAGGTATACAATCAGCCATAACCTCCTCTATGTTCCTGTAAGTTCTAGTGTTAACAAACTGATTTCCTTAAGCACATGATCCTGTATGTCCTATAACTCCTTAGCGAATTTTTTTTCTCTAATGAGTTATTTTTAAATCAATAAAAAAATATTTTTTTTTATTCCAACCTGTAATTCCGGAACTCCGTAAATACTTTTTGGATAGTTCTGTAAATTCGAAAGAAGCCTTCTTTTGATATTGGACTTCTTACTTCGCTATAAATGGAGTGATGGTAGACAGTGGACGAAAGTTACAAGGGCACATTGCAAGTGCTGCAATGACTGCAGATTGTATTGCTGCTATGATAAAAAGTTCTGGGATAAGGAGGTTGTGGTGCCTCTGTATAAGGCATTGTTCCCACCACTCATGGACTGCTGTGCTCATATTTGGTCGCTTGGTTTTCACTGTGATGTGAAAACACTAGAGAGGGTCGAAAGACAAATGAACAAACTGATATCAGGACTCAAAGTGTTAGTTATGAAGAGCGTTTGAGAGAATGTGGATTATAGAAGTTGATGATTAGGAGGAAAAGAGGAGATATGATAGGGACCTTCAAGTTAGTTAAGGAATTCTATCAGATTAATATGGAAGGAATTTTAAAAGGAGTAGATGTTAAGAAGGGAAGAATGAGAAGTCATCCCTGGACGTATAAGGATGTGATGAAGAAGGGTGTGAGGAGTAGATTTTTTACGAGGAGAGGCGGTGAGTGGAATGCATTGCTGGAGTTAATTGTGAATGCAGGGAGTGTAAATAATTTCATAGATCATTATGATAGACATGTTGCTGGTTGAGTGGACCTAAAATGATGAGTCTATTAACTCAATGAAAGTTACCGAAATAATAATGATAAAACTGTAAATAATTCATTTCACGTTTGCGGTTTCAGAAATCGTCTCGTTCCTCATCTACGAGGGAGGAGGGGGGGGATGAAAAGTTCTCATAAACACCTAGAATAAAAATGATATTAAAGCAACTGATATAACCACAAGAAAGAACATATCTTAACCCCCATTCCTTTTAATTTAGGATATAAGAAGTTGTATCATGTATCTCAATTCCTTCGTGGTGATTATCATAACTTTTCAGTACACCTTCTTACATTTAATAGGCAGCAGATTGAATTTTTTTTTTCTTTTAGCTCTGGCTAAAAGAAAAAAAAATTCCAAGTGCCAAACCTAGAATCCTCTGTGTTTGGCCATCTTGTTCTAAAGTATCCTTGTACCAGCATGATAGCATCCATCTACTGTCTCTACCTCTCCAAATTCTAAAAATCACTCTGAGTTCTTGACTTTCGGTCACTGAAGCTCGAATATCTAAAGTTCAATTACCCAAACATTGATGTATCTTCCTAGATGACGTCACTGAACACAACACAAAACACTAACGCAAATTCTCCATACAACACTCAGAATAGAAGATAGTATACGCCAATCTACCCAACATGTGATTTTTTCTGAGTTATCCTTACAAATATACCGTTGAGGTCACCTACCTCGCTTCTCGAAACTAAGACTATATTCTTGTACAAGTTTCCCCTTTCAGAATGGCCCTTCAATCAACCATTCACAATCTCATGTTCTTCGGGACTTTACTCTTTTTCTGTGTTCGAGCCACGGATTCGATTCTTCTGATCTAAACATCTACTCTGAGCGAACTACTGAAATTATCCTGAAGGAGTTCATTCCTCGTCTATTCAAAATGTCCCCTGCCTATTCAAACCATGGTTTAACGACATTCTACAAAGGCAATCCAAAAAGAAAAATTCAGCATACTACAGATGGTTTATCATAAGAACTCCAACCTTACTACTTAACACTACTGAAGCACTTAATAAATGCAAAATAACCATCAACAAATCGAAAGCACACAATCTATCGGGAAGATAATTGCATATTCAAAAGAGTTGTCTCGGCATGATCATGATGTGAGGAGTACTCCATTTTCTTCGAAGATAGCATTGGATTTTCCTTAAGGAGCTGTGATAGTAACCATAAAGCACACACACACACACACACACACACACACACACACACACACACACACACACACACACACACACACACACACACACACACACACACATGACCTTTGGATTGTTTCACGTTTAACAACAATGGGTAGATTATCAGATGGCAGAGGAAAAGAATCTTATATGCGGATGTATCACTTTTCCTGTCACATAAAGTGTAGCTGCGTCTCTGAAACAACTCTTGACACAGCTATGATGTTATATCCTGAATGGTTATGTCCGTGCAAGGGATATTCGCCATAAGTTTTCTGTAGCGCATTCTCCTTATGGCTACTGTATTGTATCGAATTCAACAGCCTTATAAACGACTGTCGAACATGATCAGATGTCTACTCACTCGCAAGTGGTCGGTTGGGACTCTTCCTCTTACAGATATAACTAGTCTCCTGAAATTTGTGATTCCATTTACGAATCGATTTGCAGTTTCATGCTTTTTTCTAAATGTTTGCTGAATAAATACAGTAGAATTTGTGGAATGAAACTCCAAGACACAAAGATGACAGTTCCATTTGCCAGTTTTCTCCGCATTTAATCTGCAGCACAAAACATCGTGCACTCTAGCGGCAATAGGAAACTAATTGAATTTCCGTTGCAAATTATGTATGATGAATTTTTCTACAACTAGTTCTTTCTTCGTAAAAAATTTAGTAATAGGTCACATCATTTGACTTACTCTGTGTATGATTATGTAGAACAAAATACATTTTAATTTAAGTATACGTTTTCCTATATTTTAAAAAAAAGATCAGTCTAGATGTGGAGTACCTTTGATATATACTGTCTCCACATTCAGAGGTATGATGCGCACTTATAGCCAGCCTACTTGATTCAGTGGATAGCGTCTCCGCTCTTCAGATTTCTGCGGACATGTTCGAATCCCTCCGGACACATTGATACTTGTAGATGTCTGATGTCTTATTTATTAGTAGTATTTCCAGATTATTTAACCCAACCTCCCACTGTATGTACTATATGATTTTACCAACTTTTCGTATGTGGCGCACACAGAATGTAGGTATGCTACACACTAATTCTAATATTGGTAATTTGAAACGCATATTCTACTTCGAAAGCGTCATTTTGTACCAAAAAGTTTATACTTCTATAAGGTATAAAATATTGCCATATCTTTTCAATGTAGAGCAGTGTTTATATACAGTGTTCAACTGGTAAGTTCCTAGTAGTCTGATTTTCATTTTCAGTGTGAATAACTATTGTTGCAATTATTTTTGTTTTCTCTTCATATGAAACATATGAAATATGCCTGTATAGCCGTGTGGAAATGGCATTTGATTCCATAATGCTAGGATGTATGAAAAAAAGACATTCTAAATTCTAAATCTAAATTACACAACTTCCACTGGTTAGCCCTTGTTCTCTCCTTTCTTGCCATGTACTGAAAAAATAAAGTCTTCAGTGTGTCAATCCTATAAAACCCCTTTAATAATTTAAATACTTCTATCATGTCTCCACTTTTTCGTTTATCAGCCTGTAGCCTGTAGTCTTCACTCGCCTCTGAATCCTCTCCAAAACTTCGCGAAATCCGAGAGTATAAATCTGTGCGTGTTAGGAGTCAGATGTGGCCTTATTAAAGCCTTACATAAGGGAACAATTACCTCTCTGTCCCTACTTGTTAGAGTGTTCTTCAACAACCACGTAATCTGATATGCTGTTTTCGTTACCTTCGCAATATGTCCACTAAACTTGAACTCTCTGTCCATAATCACATCCAAGTCCCTGCCTCATCAGTTTTCTGCAGTTCAGTTCCACCAATATAGTATACAGCTTCTGATCTCTTCCCAAAGTGCATCCATTACCTTTCACTTGAATATTTCCTGTGAAATCATTTCCTATATCATTGCTATACAAATAAAACAATAGAGGACCAAGTACTGCAAGTACTGAGCTCTGTGGTAACCACATGTTAAGATAGATTGTGGCATTCAGGTGGTGTTTAACTGGTATCAAGAGACCTAACATATGCCAAGGAAACATTCCCCAGACTGTTACACCCCGTCACCAGCCCTGATCTGTTGCTAGTTGACAGGAAGGTTCCATGGCCTCGTTGTTGCCGCCATAATCTGGTTCTGATATCATCATGATACGCTAGAAAACTGCACTCGTCACATTAGCGACATTTTTCCAGTAGTCAGCTGTCCAATGTTGGAGATCATGTGTCCACTGAAGATGCATCTTCCTGCTCTTAATTGACAGCATTGGAACCTGATCCTTTATTCATCTCTGACAGGGACAGCGTACAACGAACAGTGCACTCCGAGATGATGTTCTGGGGATTGTACATAGCTATGATTTGACTGGTTGTGGCCCTAATACCACGTTCCGTAATCCTCTTCATTTTTCTCTGACCTCGTGTATCACTGAGCTGTCTCCTTACACAAGGACTGTGGTTGGCTTGAAGTTGTCTGATTATTGCACGACTTCTTGTACACCCTAAACACTGTTGCTCATAAAAAAATTCAGAAAAGTAGACATTTGAGAGATACTCTACTGACAGCTGCATGACTGGCACAGCAATCAGACCTGCTCAACCTCACCTTTTAACATTTTGATTCAACAAACACAAAAAATAGAACCCTCGGATGCCTGTCTGCCTGATCTACATAGCAGAATCCAGCCAAGTGACTTGAGAAACTATATTTTTCTAAATTGGAAGATATTCCTAATAAAGTGGCCACTGAGTGCACAACAGTCTTCCATGCTGTCTGTATCTTGCCAAAGCGTTAGCAACGTTGAAAACTATCATGGTATACCTATTCCCCTTGGCAAACACAATCCTAACATTATGAAATGCGAGCAACCTACAAAACATGATCTTCCCTAAGTAAACCGTGCTGTTCATTGCAATTTATAGATTTTCTGTCTACCCACTTTTGCACATTATCTATTACCAATTTTTCAAAATCGTCGCCACCACTCAGAGATACTGATAGATCAAGAGTTAGACACACTAGTCTTTGCAAAGCGCGTTGTGTGATGGAATTATAATGCATTCTTTCTACTCATGTACAATGTTCCCTGTGCTGAGATTCAGTTTATACAGCCAGGTCAAAAGGCTCAGCCAGCTAAATAGAAAAGTCTTTTAGCATCCGAGATGATAACCCATCAACCCCTATTGCTGAATTCTTATTTAGTTTATGTAACAGCTCTAGTACCACCTCTCGTGCACCTGGTTTTCTTTATCCAGTGTAGAAGTAGTATGTTCTATGTTGCCTACACCAAGTTGATAGCTTTTAGCAAAATGGCCACTTATTAGTTTAGCAGTCTTTTCTGCTTCTGAATATCATCCACATTCAAGAGAATTCTTCTTTCGTATCCATTCTTTCTTTTACATGAAATATAACGATATAATCATTTCTGGTTTTTTTTAACTTGAAAATCCAGTTTCCTTTCATATACGGCTCTCCGTACAATAGTTGTAACTCTTTTGTCCTGTAACTAATAATTTTCACAACTTACATCATCCTTATGCGCATAGTATTCCTTCCATATCTTTTTTTTTAAAGAACCTCTTGATCAATAATATACTCAATAAGGCATTCATTTCACTTCTCCCATGTTTCTTCCTTGAACGCTAGAGACGAATTTCGATATTGAATCTTTGATGTATTTAATACTTCCCATGCAGTACCAATATCCTTCCCATCTTGCAGGCGATGCAATGGGATCGAACCTGGTATTCCCCTCATTCGGTCATAATTTCCTGCTTTATAGCATGAACGTTTTCTGAATTGAATATCCATGCACTTAACCACTTCCCAGGGCAGTAAATGATAATCACCACTCCCAAATGAAGGCAGAAGAGTCAAATCTTTTACAAAGCCGCTATGACAGTATAATCAAGTCTAGCATTCTTTGACCTTGAGCTTCTTGTAACATGCTGAGAGGAAGTTGTCTCATAACAGCTCAATAAATTCGGCTTCATTCTTCTCGTTCATTGCTGCCCAATCAAAGTTTAGATGATTAGTCAACCATGATGACTAATCGTTTAGCACCCATTACGTTTATTTGGCAATGCATTTACTCCTCCCTATCAGCTGATCCACTAGGTCGTAGCAACATCTCAATATATATTTGATTCTGTTCGATTCCACTTCACACCATATAGCTTCAAACTCATTGCTACATGGAAAACTGTTACTAATATTGCAATAATAGATTTCTATCCTAACCGGACTCAAATTATCCGATATCTTTAGCATTATGCCCCTTTCTTTATTGTGTATCCTCCTAAAAACTACTGTACCCTGTAAACGCACTCAATTCCAGTTTCTGGGAGGTAGATTTTACTAATGACAAAATTTGATGCACAACGTATTGACTAAGACAACATGCTTAATCCTTTGTTCCTGATATTCCTGGAATTTGTGTACAAATGTGTTATCTCCATGTTTTTTGTATGCTTTGTTCTTTAGTCTACATGATCTAGTTAGAAATCTTTCAGATTTCTGTTCATATCTAACACTTCACTTAAGCAGACATCCTTGAACAACATAAGTGAGAACTGGATGAGAGTGGAATTTTTTTTTTATATAATCATCCCCATTATTAAACATAGTTGTATCATTAATATACTTGCATTACTGACATATATGCTTTTACGCATAGATTCTCACTATGTTCTTCATCATAATCTACTTCACCTGGTTATTTGTAATAAACCTCATACTAATAAATAATTTCTCTAGAATGTTGATACCAAATGCATTCAAGTGTGGACCATCCTTCTTACATAAATGGATCCTTCCTTCAAACTCCAAAATATCTAAAATCTAAAATAACCAAAATCCAATATCCAAAATCTAGCGACTAATAATCTTTCTACACAAGCTACTACATCGAATCATTTGCCATCGTAGCCCTTCTTGAATGCTATCACATCGAAGTAGCACACTTTTACTTTCTGTTCACTCTCACTTCTTCCATAAATCCTTTCATATCCTCTCTCATACTGTATTTATCATCAGACAAATCGATTTTTTCCCACCGGCACTACCATCTCTTTTCTGTTTTTCAATTACATTCGTGACATTTTGAATTTTAGCACTGGAAAACTCGAAATTTTATCATATTCATCAATCGCATGTTTTATAACTGTCTCCATACCATACCATACCTTTTATTTACCTTATCGATTTTATTTACCTGATTATCAATATGTAATATCATATCTTACATAACTCAGTGGTTCTTTTTTCTCCTTTTGGTGCTTATCTTCCATGTCGGTTTTCAACTTTTTCCAATTTTCTCATTGGCCGTCTAATAACGTGTCTTGATATTTCCAAAGTTAATCCATTCTCAATATCCTTGTTAGATTCCAAAACTGCATGATTCCGTTCACTGGTACAAGCCTTCACAACTACTCTATGATTTTCATTATTATTATTAGGTGATCATGTCGTACTAACCTGGGAAGTAGCCAACTATATAAGTCTACCAATCAAGACAGGTTACATGTTGAACTACAGCCTCTGTTCAAAAAGAAACTGAACTTTTCGAAAATGGCGCCACCTGTTGTATCTTTTTGTTGTCGAAAGCGGCAACCTTCATTAGTGTAATGTCAACTGTTTATGACATTTGTTTCATTAGAAACTGAGTTATAGTGCCAAAATTTGATAAACGTTTTACCGAAACGCATGAAATGCTTAAAAATGCATATAGTAATGAATGAATGCTTATCCCGTATTACGAGTGGTTTAAGCGATTTCAAAGTGGTCGTGAGACGCTTGAGGACAACGAAAAGCTGGGCCGTCCAAAAACTGGACTGAATTGAGGATTCCAAAATGAACTGTGCACAACATTTTGACCGAGAATTTGGGCCTTCGTAAATTAAATTGAATTCGCGATTTGTTCCCCACAAGTTGACCGACGACCAAAAAAATGTATCGAATTGAACACTGCAAGGACCTCGTTAAAACCGCTCGTAAGGACTCAAACTTGAAAAGATCGTTACTGGTGACGAAACGTGGTGTTTTGAGTATGAGCCCGAAACAAAGTGCCAGAGTGCTGAGTGGAGACCATCAGAAGAGGGGCATCTGAAAAAAGTCGCTTGGAGAAGTCAAAAGTAAAGACAATGCTGATTTATTTCTACGATTCCAAGGGCATTATCCACAAAAAATTCGTTCTGTCTGATCAAACGGTCAATTGTGAGTTTTATCTCGAAGTTTTGAAGCGATTGATAGCGAGAATTCGTAGCGTACGGCATGAATATCGTGACGACCGACCGTTCGTCAAAACACACTGTCACTCTTGACACTATAACTCGGCTTCTAATGAAACAAATGTCATAACAGTTGAAACAACACTAACGAAGGTTATCGCTTTCGACAACAAAAAGATGCAACAGGCGGCGCCACTAGTTTCTTCTATTTTCGAAAAGTTCGGTGTCTTTTTGGACAGAGGTTGTACAAGTCTGAAAATTATGACAAACTCAGAAGAATACTGTTTGGTTCCATGATATCAGCTGTTGAATAGAGAGGATATCAGTAGTGCATCATGCGAAGCTTTGACAAGATGCTTAAATGATAAAGTATCTAAATGTGTCCATAGAGTTCGAAAAACAAGTAGAAATGAAATAGATGTGCAATCTTATTAAACAAGAGATTCATAAGAAGATGACGTGGAAGGAATATCGCGAGAACAAGATTGAAGGGAGTTATGAAATATATAGGCTAAACAAAGTTATGACCATTGTAAAGAAAGCTAAGTTGAAATATGAAAGGAAATTAGGTGCACAGGCTAAATGCAAACCGAAAGAATTTTACCGTTAGGTCGCAAGTAAAAGTAAGAATAAATGCGTACCACTACGTGGGATGAAGAGACACATGAGAAGGAAGTTCTAAAGCTGTTTCATGACCTGGATAATTCACAATTGGGACAGATGGGATATCAGCAAGTGTGCTGAAGGAATGTTCAGCTGATATGGCTAGGCTCTTGACGTGTTTGTATAATTTAAGTCTTATCTCAGGAAAGATTCTAGAGGAATGGAAGAAAACGTATGATAATCTATTGCACAAAGGTGGTGTGAAGACTGATGTGTCTCACTGTCAACCTATCAATATCTATGGAGTAATTGTAAAGATTTTAGAGAAGTTAGTAAGAATTGGTATACAGAAATGGGTGGACAAACAAGATATACTTTGTAAGGAACAGTATGAGTTTAGTGAAGAGAGGCTATGTTTGAGCAATTTCCTCATATTTTATAATGTTACAGCTGAGTTGATTAAAGGGTTGGATATGATACTGTTGGCTTCGATAAGGCATATGATTATATTTAAAGATTATGAGATTGGAATAAAAACTATTAGCTTGGATAAGTGGATGGCTGACGGACAAGTATCAAAAAGTGGTATATGGGGGGGGGGGGGGAATGTGAATCTGCTAGATTTAAAGTGACCAGTGGTGTCCCCCAGGGATCAGTCCCGAGACCATTGTTATTTAATCTACACATTAATTATATTGAAAAGGGACCGGTAGATCTTCAATTGTTTTCTTACAATTCAAAGACAGGAAGGGCAATCAGAAGTGTGTACATCAATTTACATTAATTAATTGAATTAATTGAATAGTTTGGAAGTGTCAGTCAATTCAGTGTTAGTGAATGTAAAGTTGTGCACGTCGGTGTAATGCAATATCCAGCAATATACTTAATTGGTGATTATATTTGGAGTAACTGATAAGGCTAGAGATCTTGAAGTTATGGTGGATAGAAAGCTAAATTTCAAAAATCACATAACAAAAATTAAAAATACAACTCAGAGGATAACTGCAATGTCGAAACGAAATTGACATGTAAGAATATGGAAGTAATTTTGCCTCTTTATACAAGGCCTTGATATGACTGCACCTGGACCAGGTGTGGGATAAAGAAGCAGTGAACAGGCTGCAAAGAGTAACAAAGATGATACCGGGATTATGGAATGTGGATTACGAGGAGAGATTTGGAGTATGTGGACTACAAAACACTGGTAGACAAAAAAAAAAAAAAAGATGGGTGACATGATAGAGTGCAATGAACTTGAAAGGGCGTTATAGGATGTCGTTTAATAAAATTTTTCATTCTATGGAAAGTGGGGAGAGACTTGTCCTTTGTGGAAGTTAAGTTTGTGTGCTGTTGAGAAAGGGGTAAGAGCTAGATTTTTTTCTCATAGAACCACGAGTGGAACTGTCTGCCTGATGAAATAGTGAATCTTGTATCTATGTGAATAAGCTTAGAGAAGGCATGACAGTTAGTGTGGGAGATGAATGGCCTCCGTCAATAAATCCTTGACACCCTGGTGGCCTAAGAATAAATTAACATGCCATACCCACATATACAGGATAATAATTTGTTATACGTTCTGCAGCTTCTCATTAATGGGAAAGTTGGGGGGGGGGGGGGGGAAGAAAAATGTCAGACTGCAGGTATTGCTGTAAATGGTTTGTAAAAACTGTAGAAACAACTAGTCAATCCTTATCTTAGTTTAATGGAACGATTTAATGAAGTTGAATGTTGGGCAGAGGTAGATTAGTACATCCAACAATGATACATGAACTGGTGGTCTATTTTTTTGAATAAAAAGTTACATGGGGAAAATATGGAAATTAGTGTGACGGCTAAATAACAGAGATAGAATGTGAAGGGTTTAGTATTTTCAGGAAAGAGAGAAAATATAGGATAGGGAGGGGAACTGCTGTTGTTAGCAGATGAATTGCAGACAAAAAGAATAGCAGATAGATGAGAGAGTGGGTGTTCATTTGAAGCAGTCTGATGTAAGATCAAGGTCAATAACACAAAATAAATGGTCGTTGCTGTTATAGGCCGGGGGGGGGGGGGTTCAGAGACGATCTAGAAGACATGCATCAGCAAATTAGTATACTGGGATCCAAAAGCTAAGGACAAACTACATGTTTACCTGTATATGAAAACATTTTCATGACTGCAGTCAAATGTCAACATAAACATACGGCCAGCATATTAATAACTATATTACACAAAAATGTGTTATAAATTTCGTACAAATTAAATTGCAATACGTTTTTGGCAAAAGTGATGAATTTCCTAAGGACCTAGTTTAAGAATTAATGTACAATGCTTAAAGAGAACTATACAGAGAGACATTTCAGTATGGAATATGTCCACCTCGTAGTGCTTCAGGCAAACTGGCCCATTCCTCCTCCTTCAGAGCAAAGATAAGGCCTGGTTTGTTTCCTGGAAGGGAATGACAAGCAGCAATGCATCTTCCTATTGCGTTCCATACGCGTTCTATGGGGTTGAGATATGGGGAACGTGCTGGCCACTCGATTCGATTAATATCCTCGGTCTCTAGAAGTACATCCACTGCTTGTGTACGATGTGTGGCATCGTCATCCATAAAAATGAATTCTTTATCCACAGCATCACGGAACAATCGAACATGACGAAGAACTTCATTACGATATCGTTCACCAGTCGTAGTCCCTTTTCACAGCATTTGTTGCTTGCTGTGTCCATTAAGCATAATATCTCCCCACACCATGACCCCAGCACCGCCGTATATATTCCTTTCGAGAACATTCTCGCGATGGTAAGCAGTACTACTGTCACGCCAAATCAAGTGTCGTCTAGAATCGGAGAAAAGACTAAAATGACGTTCATCTGT
Source organism: Typopeltis vanoorti (assembly GCF_054136105.1). NCBI lineage: Eukaryota > Metazoa > Arthropoda > Arachnida > Uropygi > Thelyphonidae > Typopeltis > Typopeltis vanoorti. Next base: position 93,056,883 of record NC_143552.1, read on the forward strand.
AAAGAGTACATTAGCCCATTGGTGTCTTATCCAGTTTTCATGGATACATGAAAACGTGTTCTACGATGAGCTGTAGATAAAGGGATGCAGAGCACAGGCTACTTTTCGCATACGTCTCACAGGTTTTTCGAGATATCCGAGCACCTGTGATTGACCTGAGCCGATTTGCCATACGTCGATTACGTTTTGCTGTTATAACCAAAATTCTGTCATCATGCTCCATAGTAGAGCGAAGGTGACCTCTTAACGAACGTCTGGAACACATTGCATTGGTTGGAAATGCTTACCAGAGTCTGGATACAACGCAATGTAAGATTCCAAACACTCTGGTAACATTAGTAATTCTGCAGGCTTCTTCAAATCTTTCTAATAATTCTTCCCTGCATGAAATCATCTGGTGATGTCTTTGAGACATTACAAGACAACCAGGTTTTCAACTTTATTCCTTCAAGAAAAGAGCTTCAAACACAATTCGCTTAGCGCCTTTTGCCTTAAATCTTGTTGAGTGCTACCATGTAACCCCTTTGGGCACAATTCGAAAATTTCAATGTGTACCCGCGTTCTACTCTAAATCGCCAGTTATAAAAATTACCACAAGCTGATTCGTCTGAATTCGCGGTTGTAATCTTCAGAAATAATTTTCGTTTTGGACACCAGTACAGTGTATAATGAGTGCAAGTCGAGGGATTATTATGGGAGATTTCAACTATGGAGATATAGATTGGTAGTAAGAGAGATCACATGGCAGGAAGGAAATTAAATTTATAACCTAATGAGAGATTACTGCTTGAGGCAGCATGCGATGGAGGGGACTCAAGGTGCAAGAGTATTGGTCCTGGTCATAGGATCAGAAAAGCTATCCATAACCAAGTGGCCACATTGCCTCCAATTGGGGAAAGTGGTCATGTGGTCTTGACTTGGGAGATTGTAAAAAAAAGGAAGTATGTTCTGTCAAGAAGGGACATATGTGAAATTACTATGCAGGTGATTATGGAGGAAGCTGAATGATGTTCTAACGCATAAAATCCTGCAGAGGATGTTAGTAGTGAATGGGAGATAGTCAAGGGGATTCTAGAGGAAACTATATTAAATTGTATACCTATGATAAGGAGGGGTAATCTGGTAAAAGTTAGATGGATGAGTGATATCATTAAGCATGAGAATCAGAAAAACAAATTCCTGTGGAAGATATTATTATTATTACGTGATACCTCCAGGGAGTCCAAAGACTCATAAAGAGAAAGGTGACCAATAAAATCATAAAGAGTACAAGGGTCAGTCAAGAAGGGTGACCAGTATGGTAAGGAAAGCAAAATCAGATTACGAGAAGAAACTGGCCAAAAAGCCAAGGGAATTGCCCAAGACCTCTTTCATTATGTGGCAAGTAAGAGGAAGGATGATTATGAAAGATTAACAAACTGAGTGGTGATGGTCACGAGGAGACAGAAGCGGATAAAATAGTTGAATTACTGAATGACTACTTTACAAGGATATACCATCATAGTGAGGTTACTGCTTTAACCTATGTGACAGACTAATGCAGAAACAGAGGCGGATGAATTGGAGTTTCTTGGGATACTGCAGAATCTCAATGTAAATACAGCTGTGAGATTAGATGGGATATCAGCTCAGTTTCATGGAAGTGTGCAAAGGAACAAGCAATGTCTCTGACTAGGCTCTTTAATTCGTCTTAGCTCTGGTAGAGTTCCAAGAGAGTGGAAAGAGGGAAAAAGGAGAACCTGCTTTGCATAAGGGAGATTCTAAGATTGCAGTAGCAAATTACAGACCAAACAGTATCTCAGGAGTGGTGGTAGAAGTACTGAAAAAATAGTCAGAGAGAAAATTCAGGAATGGGTGGATAGGAATATGATACTCTATGAGGAACAACATGGATTTGTGAAGTCATGCCTCAGTAATTTACTAACTTTTTATAATGGAGTGAAAGCTGAGTTGGGAAATGATTCCACTGGATTTTGCAAAGGCATTTGACTAAATACCACATGGAACTGTATGCAATTTAGAAGAAATGGGGATGGATATGACACTGGTTATTTGGATAAGAGGATGGCTACTAGGCAGATATAAAAAGTTGTATAGGGAGGAGAAAAATCTAGGTTCAAGCTGGTGATTATTGGTGTGCTACAAGGGGTCTGTGTTGGAACCATTGCTGTTTAATTTGTACATAAATGATATAGGAAATAACCTGAAAGGAAATATTCAGTTGACGATGCAAAATTGGGTAGAGTAATAGCGAATCAACGAGATGTGGGGAGCTTGTAGGATGATTTAAATAGAGTATTGGCAAAAGATAATAGCTCCAGTTTCATAGAGAGATATAGTTATGGATTTTTTGGATAAACAGATTACAAGCTGTGTACCACATTGATGGAAATGTACTATGGGAAATAGATGAAACTATCGATTTAGGGGTAGTGGTACAGACAGAGTGTTGAAGTTTAGAGGACATATTGTTCGGGTAGATAAGATTACTTGAATATTGAAGAACACATTAACATGTAGAAATAAGGACGTTATCTCTTTATAAGGCCTTGATACGTCCACATCTAGATTACTGTGCTCAGGTCTGGTTTCCTGGATTTCTCTGGGGAGGTGAAGTGGTGAAGAAGATTCAGAAGTGAGCAACGAAGATGTTGAGTGTTCTGTGGAGCATTCCCTATGAGAAGAAGTAGGTGTATAGACTGCAGAAGTTGGTTGATAGGTGAAAAAGAGGGGATATAATAGAAACATTTAAGTTACTTAATGTGCTCTATAAAATTGATGCAGGGGAAACATTTTGGCACTTAGCTAGAGGGAGCAGAATAAGCAATTCCTGGAAGTTGAGCAAACGTGTGGTTAGTAGAGGCATGAGGAGTAGATTTTTCGCTTGGAGAGTTGTGAATGGGTGAAATGGGTTGCCAGAGAGTCAGTTGTTAGCACTCTGTCTGTTAATAGGTCCAATAAATTGTGTGGATAAATTGGGTCTCCTATAAAGTCTTTGGACTCCGTGGTGGTGCCCATACAATAACAATAATAATAATTAGTGATAGTCTTGGGGCAGCTATCTGATTGACTACTGGTGGAGATTAAACTGCCCCTCCCCCTCCTTCAGTCTCTAAAAGTTAGGTAGTGTTAATCAGCCTCTCCTACTCCATATATAGAGAATGAAAGGCATAACTAATTTTTTGTTATAATTATGTAGCAATGTTTTAGTTTTTCTCCATGTGTACACTATGTACCAATAACTGTCCAGACACTAACAATTTACAATATACCAGCAGGCAAACCCTAATATCGGGTATGTCTGACTTTGGCTTTGATCACCTCCTGCACCCTTTCAGAGAGACTTTCCACCCATGTCCGGCAAACATCAGTTGGAATTTGTCTCCATTCTTCCATCAAAGCAGCACTGAATTCAGTGAGGGATAGAGGACATGCTGCTCTGGACCTCAATTGCCACTCCAATTCATTGCAGTGTTCGATGGGGTTGAGGTCAGGACTCTGCACAGGCCAGAGTAGTCATTTAATACACATCTCTTCATACCATTCCACAACAGCTGCAGCTTTGTGGCAGCTGTTGTGGAATGGTATGAAGTCCACATTGTCGTTTTGATAGTAACACAGGTTCGTTCTATAAAAACACCACAGTGTAGGCAGCACCTGATTATACAGAATATCAAGATAGCGAGCTGTCTTCATTGAACCACAGATAACGACCAGTGGTCCCACTCCAAACCAGTTGAATGTCCTCCACACCATTACCCCTCCACCACCAAACTTTACTGTGGATACAACACACTGTGATAGCATGCATTCACCCAGGCTTCACACCCTACCTGTCAGACTGGAAACAGGTGAACCTTGATTCATCGCTCCAGAGTACCATTTTTCACTGGTTAATTTTCCAGTTCACACACTCTTTGCACCAGGCTAGACGAGCCGCCATGTTCGTTGTTGTGATGTTCGGCTTGTGTGCCATTGCTTTTCCGTGGAAACCCAGTAAATGGAGCTCTCTTCGTACAGTATTAGTGCTCATCATGATGTTACTGGCGTTCTGGAACTCATCATGGATGGTCTGTGCTGATTGTAGCTGGCTTTTGCATGCCACCCGTTTTAACAACCTCTTCTCCCTGTCAATTATTTTTGGTGGCGCCCTGGGTGTTTTCCTGCACTAGTGATGCCAGAACGTCTGCATTTGTTGATCACATTGCCAACCATTGATTTTGAATGCTCCAGTTGAGCAGCAATGGCACGTATGGACATGCCACTAATGTGACAGCCCAATGATGACACCTCTCTCGAAGCCACTGAGTTCATGCCATGTTGCCATATCATCTGTATCCAACTGCTACGATGAAATACTGCTTCTTACTATCTGTACACCAGCTTTTATGTTAACAAACCTGAAAATGTTCGATAACTTCAAGTAACAGGGGTGTCCAGACAATTATTGGCAGATAGTATATATCAATTTAGAAAGTATGCAAACTGCTTCATAAAAATAGCTGAAGGGAAAATTAGAAGAAAACAAATCTAGATATAGACCTAACAAGTGTTATCAGGTCTAAATTTTTACCTTAAGAAAGTCTATAAATCATGATTATTAAATAACATTGAAAAATTTAGCATGAATATCAGCAAATAAAAGGAAACTATGAAAATAAGAAAGATAACAGAGATCATACAAAACAATGTTTAAACTAATTTTAACTTGTGGATCTAATAAATACAGCTGTTCAAAAATTATAGAACAGATATGAGAGTTCTAAAGAAAATTAGCATCAACTGTAGACCATACTTCAAAATTTTCAAAGAACAATTTGGTCGTTAATATTCAATATTAACGACCAAATTGCCATATCTAATGCTAATGATGTGGTCACAGAATAGAAGATTAGTAAAAGAAGTACTTTAATTAAAAAATAGCACCAAAAATCCAGATGACCAAGGTATAGATAGGAATCCTATTTAACACGTTCCCACCTTGTGTCTCTCACTGTATTTCACAATAGGTAACATGAGATGCTTCCTGGCATGAATATGCAGAAGGACTACTATCTATATCTTGATCTTCACTAGTCCTTTTAAAGAACAAAGTATAGGAGCTGATCAAATCATGGGCCTCACAAATAATGGAACAGTCTGAAAAGTTTATAAGAAGTTAATAATGAAATATATTTTGCTGGATGATCATATCAGGTACATCCTTACAATCATATTCTTCTTGGGTATGTCATTCTGAAGATTGGCTAGTGGTAGCAGTATAACATATCCTGGACGATTTTTTTTTTTTTTTCCATAGCACTTATTGTTTTTATATATAGGAAATTCTTGGTCCCTCTTGGCCTCTTTTTTTTTTTTGCAGTCTCCTCCATTACATCTGTAAGCAATTGTCTCTTGTTAATGGGGTTCATCAGTGGCTTCCCATCTGGAACCATATGTACAACATCATTAGTCTTTCTTTCTATTCAACTTATTCTTCTTTAGCATCAAAGTTTGAAGGCCTCCAACTTTCTTATGGTTAAATCTCACAGCATATAATGCTATGTTCCATACATATGTTTTCAGCAGCCACTTTGTTAACTGAATCACAACTCCTTTACTAGCAAAAGGGTTTATTATAGGGTTTTTTTTTTTTTTTTTTTTTTTTTTGGCCAAGCCTATTTCTGCTCTTATATCCGATTGACTTCTTTCATCTGCAATGAGATTCCCAAGGTATTCAAAGGGATCTGCTGTATTTGATTATTTCCGAAAAATTCATTTTCATGGGATACACTTCACTCGTAATTAATCATCATCATCATCATACGTATCAAGGATTTAGGCCTAGTATGGCCTGTTCCGGCCTTAGAAGTCATCGTTTAAGAGGACGTCCTGGTTTTCTTTTTCCTAATGGCTTGTACTTTAAGGCTTGTTTTGGTAATCTTTCTGTTTTCATTCTTTGAACGTGTTCCATCCATCTATGTTTATATTTTTTAATTTTTTCAATTACTGGTTTTTGGTTTAATTCTTTCATAATATCTTCGTTTCTTTTGTGATCAAATTGGGTATACTTTGCAGTTTTTCTCATAAACTTCATTTCTGCTGTTGTTAATCTTTGTTTGTCTTTTTGTTTTATTGTCCAGATTTCGCTTTCATACATTAAGACCGGTAGGGCTAATGTATTGTATACTTTTAGCCTGTTTGTTTTTGAACTAGGTTTGGTTTAAATATAGAGTTAATTACTCCTGTTATTTTTAAATATTTTGCAATTTTTATGTTTATATCTTTTTCATATGTGATCATACATCCTAGGTAGTTAAATGAATTCACCTGTTCTAAGATCTTGTTATCTATTACTATTTTAGTTCTTGCTGGATCTTGTCCTTTAAAGGCCATAGTTTTTGATTTTTCCGTTGATATTATCATACTCGTAATTAATAATTTTATTAATTAATAAAATCAAATATTTAAAAGTACCTTTAACATAAAACAAAATTACATGATAACTACAGTAAAAAAATTTAATGGAAGTACAGATATTTCATAATGAAAAGAAGAGTATATCATCAGTGTGAAAACAAGCAAATCAAAGAAAGGAATACAATCTACATACAATAATTAGTTTACCAATTAAAAATTGTTGCTGCATGCTAGAACTGAATATTAATAAATAGTGCAATTGGAAGAATGGCAGTACATTGTACCCTTCGATTGGAAAAGGCCTAAGTTCGATTCTCGTCATGACGAGAGGAATCACTATATGGTTTTTTTTTTTTTTTCAATTAAAGTCTCATACGGAGGTAGCCGAGTTTTTTTCTCCCAGAAACTCAGGTTTTTCATCATGCTTACAGAGAAATCGACCTTGAGAACACAATTTACAAACAAAAAATAGTTGTGGTGGTGGGCAGTATATGCCGTTGGTGTGTGATGATGATAGTGGTGACTTGCTGTAGTTGGTGGATTAAGCATTGGGGATGGAGAGATGTAGAGTAGGTTCCTTCCCTCGACGAGTCCTTGGAGATGGAGAGATGTAGAGTAGGTTCCTTCCCTCGATGAGTCCTTGGAGATGTCATGGAATAATAATTTATAATATATTAATGATTAGAATCAATCATTTCAACTTAGGCTAAGTTGATGTAAATAGGCTTCAACTTTCTTTGAAAAGGCATTCATATTCAAAACTGCTTCTATGAAGAAGACAAGCTTCATGCCATAAGATATTGTGTTTAGAATACTATGCTGTGCCAGATCAGACTTTTTGAGGTTTCATGACCTGTTTGTCCAAAGTATGTCAAATTACATTCACAAGGGAATCTTAGCAGGTGATGGTAACACATATTTTTTCTATCAACAAATTTTCTGATCTGTTACCATCTACAAAAAAACTGTCACGATATCTTCGGCTGCTATTCAATAGATTCATTATGAATGCAATTTGACAAACATTGGGCAGACAGGCCATACTGTCAGATAGGGGGAAAAAATTAATGATCAGTACCACACTGAATACATGAAACCTCAAAAGCTGGTCTAGCACAGCATGGTATTCACACTAAACTCAGTATCCCGTGGGATGAAACTAGTCTTATTCACCAAAGCAATTTTCAATATGAATGCCTTTTCAAAGAAAGTTGTGAAGCAAATTTACATCAGCCTAAAATGATTCTCTCTCCCAAAAGTTTGGAAGATTCTCATTTTATGTAAACATCAAAAATAGTTTCATTAATATTAATTTCTAGCATGTGGCAAACATTTTAAATTGGCAAACCAATTGCTGTATGTAACTTGTGTTTCTGTTTCGATTTGCTTGTTTCCACACAATGATGTACTGTTATTTTCAGTACAAAATAACTACACCTTCATTAAAAATTTTACTGTGGTTATCATGTGTTTTATCATTTAGTTTTCTTATAAAATTTTTAGCTTATGTTGTGTGAAAATTTCTTCCATCTGATAATTTATTGCCGCTTTAACCTCTTTAATGTAGAGGTTAAACAGTAATGGAAAAAGAGAACATCCCTGTCCTACACCTTTGCATATCCTTGCTGTTGGTTGTTTCTATTTAAGCTTCTTAGCGCTTGTAAAGATTAAATATGAGCCATCTATTTCTCCGATCTTTATTGTTTTTAAGATTTGAAACATTTGTTTCTAGTCATGACTATCAAAGGATTACTCCAATTCAAGGAAAATTATCAGTATTTTTATTCTTCTCAAATATTCTTTCAATTCTAAGAGCTAGATTATATCTCTTGTTTACTGAACCCAAACTGGCCACTGCCAATATATTCTTGATTTTCACACTTGTCGGCATTATTTTAGGAATGGAAATGTCAGAATACTGTGTAAAGTCATTGAGCATGATTCCAGTTTTATATATATATATATCCCTTATGATATTGAACAGATATGACTTATAAAATATTCAAGAAATCTAACTTAGTTCTGAGGGAATGTTATCAATATCTTTTTTGCAGGATATAATCACCAGAAAATGATCATTAGTCATTTAAAAATGTTTTATTTTTTTATTTACTGAATTATATGCAGAAAAATTTTTGTGGCTAAAATTTAAATGGGAATACTATGAATGTGTTGATGCTAAAAAAAACTAGCATCCAATTTTGCTTGTCAAAATAATGCTTGTCGGCATTATTTTAGGAATGGAAATGTCAGAACACCGTATAAAGTCATTGAGCATGATTCCAGTTTCATATATATATATATATATATATCCCTTATGATATTGAACAGATATGACTTATAAAATATTCAAGAAATCTAAGGGAATGTTATCAATATCTTTTTTACAGGATATAATCAATCACCAGAAAATGATCATTAGTAATTTAAACATGCTTTATTTTTTTATTTACTGAATTATATGCAGAAAAATTTTCTGTGGCTAAAATTTAAATGAGAATACTGTGAATATGGTTTCAGTTGATGCTAAAAAACTGGCATCCAATTTTTTAAAGAAAATTTTATATTTTCAAGATAAGCAAATTTTTGTTGATAACTATTTTCCAACTACATTTCATTTTGAGATGAACCAAAAGATATTTTTAAAAAAATCAAAAGGGCATTAATAAATTCAAGAATACAAATTTAAGAATAAGAACATTCCAAAAGACAAACTCAACAAGGATGGCCATATTGGTCATTTAAGTGATTAAGATTAAAATTAAGACAATTCTAGAAAGCAAGATTGCCTTGATGTCTCCAGATAAATCTCTTTATTTGCTTGCACTGAGTATACAAATATTATTCCAATAACATGACAAACAATAAAAACAATATCTACAAGCATGGTCAACATGTTTTTTTTTTAATTTAAAACAACTTTAATGATCTTCTGTTCAAAATTTGTTATAACAGAAAGTTTTAACATCTGCATAGCTTGTAAGGTGATAAAAGTTGCAACATACAACAATTATATGGAATAAAAGAGTAAAATAACATGAGTCTTAATAAAATAACCACAGCAGAATCTGCCAGTTCATCTTTCAATGATTGTGATAACATCTCTTTTATTGAAGAAAAGGAGCTAGGGAGATGAAGTATTTTTTTTATACAAATATATCCTAATGATACATAAGCAGTTAACTATTACTTATGAAGTTCTCTCACATAATATAAACATATGCAAGAGATGTCCAAAATGCACAGAACTCAAACCTGATGAAAATATACTTGCAAACTTAATGACATCCTCCCTCATCCCAACAAAGAAGAAACAATTAAGCATATCTAAAACCAAATAAAAGGAACTAGACACTTAAACCTTGCGCTTTCTGCATCTAGTTTGTCCACAGGAATTAATGACAAACAAATTTTTAAAAAAGTTCTTTTTGTATATCATGTAAAATAAAAGAACAAAGTAGCAATTTATAGTCATCATAAGTTACTTATACATTTGAAGAAAAATGGTCTGACCAGTGTACAATTCTGTTTAATAAGAAAATAAGTGGTTTAAAAAAAAAAATTAAAAACTCCAATTCATAAATCTGGGTAAAAATCTCAAAACATTTAGAACTTACCCCACAAACTCTTATTATTTTTATCTATACAATAATTTAACTGAAATAAGAATTATTTATTTCTGAAGTATATGAACATGTGTAAATTTAATCATCAAAAAAAAAAGTACAACTATTATTTAGCAAATAAATTTTAAATATATATATATTTTTGCAGACTTAAATTATGCATTCACGTATCTATATGCATAAGAATGAGTTTGTAAAAACTTGGAGAAGAAAGAAAGTTTAATGGTTAATATGGCTAAATAACTGAATGGCTGCTCAATATGGCAACTCTTATTCATAATAAATAAAGAAAAATTTATTTACTCTTATTGAATAGAGGACAAAAAAAGCATACACAAAATGAGGAAGCAATAAATATGGATCTCTTCCAGGAATTTCATAATAAGAGGCTGCTCTTTCTTTATATTACAAAGTGGAACAGATTATAAATGATTTTCTTAAAAAATGATTGAATATACAAAAAGAAAATGCCATATATTTATATATTTATATATATACAATGCAGCACAAAATGACACATCAAAATGAGCTTGTCAGCAAATACTGGATAGAGGCACAACTTTTGAGCTTCAGCTGCAGCAATACAATCAACATTAAGTACAAATTCACTAATATCAATAGACATCTCGATAATCACAGTAACCACATTTGTAACAAATACAGGAAACAATGAGGGAAAATTCTTTTCACTTTGTTCAAATTTGAAAGTGAAAATTCTGTGAACAAAATCTGTATAGAGATTCTACATTAAAAAAAAAAAAAAAAGATTTATACAAACTAATAATTTTCCCCGTCATGAGAGTTTAACATTATCATAAACTTTTAGTTAACAGATATTTAACAATTATCTTGCTCTAGAATATCTGAATATATTTATCAACATTCAAAATTGTAAGTTAATGCCATTACTTATGGAAGGGTGAACAACACTGGACATTCGGCAATTCTTCATTTCTCCTCTAAAGGTAATAACAGGCTGGACGGAATATTATATAGCTTGAACATGGTCTTATATTCTCAGATGTTCCACATTATGACAATAAACAGTGCTTCTAACATAGCACAAGGTAATATCATATAAATGAAAAGTAATCCAATATACAGAATTAGATATCAGAAATCCTCTGAAAAAACAAATATCCATAGTAAAAGCCATCAGAAAAAAGATCAATGTAGAACATGGGAAGAAAAAACATATAAAAATATATTATACTACAATATCAAAGTTTCTGGTTTTGAAACCATAAAATACGATACTTTTTATATATTTCAACATTTTTTTTTTATTTGGAATCAACATATTTATAAATGGAATTCAATAATTAGCATTTTATAATTTTAATATGTATAACTTTGATAAGTTGTTAATGAAGGGATGTGTAGGGACATAGAGGGCAATTCAATATGGTCATATTAAGTACTATAGAATAATTTGAAACAAACTCAATCATTTTTTGTAATTCTTTGATTTCTACTTAATCACTTATCTCCACTCTTTGTATTACTTTCTTCTATCATATCAAGTTCCACATTTAAATATCAGTATTGATATAAATATACCTGGCACTGTAATTTGTGCAGACAACACTGAACACTGTTCAACCATGCAAAGAATTGAAAATTAATAGAAGCAAAATAAGATGACATTAAGTACTCTAAAAAACTCAGATCAATAATCACAGTATATCCTGTTCTTGTATTTGAATGTTCATTATTTATCATTTCATCTCACAGAAGTTGCAAGTTTCACTATTAATATTACAACAAATTCTACATATATAGGGATGATGTAGTAAATTATGTACAAAGCAAGAAGTTTAATATCAGAAACTTCACTTATCAAAGAACATTTGCCTTTTGATTTCCAACTGTTTCATAACTGCTTCAGTGCAATTTGTTATGTGTACATATAAACATCTACAGCATTTTAAGATTCTACTGAATTGTTTAGATTTTTAGATAAATGAATAGAAAATTACATACAATATTGTTACAAAATGAAATTTAACAGCCTTACTAAAACATTTAACAAGGCCTGCAATGATCTGTCATTAATTAAGTTTTACTTCAATTGTTAGTCTATCACTTTATTAAACTAAGAAAGAAATTCAATTTAAAAAATCTTTTTATTACTTTTCTTTAATCCCTTAACATTATGAAGATAGTTCTTTGAAATGCCTTTATATCACACAAATTAAAATATAATAAGGCAACGTGAAAATCTTGAGTTAAAAAAATCATTAAAGACTGTCTTCCTTAACATAATATACATCCTCATAAATCTATGAACAGCAATTTGATGTATCTAGTAGAGGATACAGGGAATAAAGTTATTCTTCTCCTTTTGTGTCTCAAAAATTCTAAATAGTTCTTAAATGCTATCAGAAACATTATTAAAGTTAAACAACTAGTCTATCTATTTTAAGTGACAAGAGCAGGATATATAATAATGAATTTTTAAAGGAATGCTCTTAAACCTTTTAAGATATTAAGAGCATTCCTTTAATTAATATATGATAAATTTTGCTTTTCTATCTCCAATTCATCTTCAAAATGGTTTTTTATAATGACTAAAAATCCTACCATCCTACATTTGCATGCTCTTCTTTTGGTTCAGAAGATGTATAATTAAATTAATTGCAATCTGTCATGTTATCCTTACCTAAATTATGGACATTAAATTTATCAATATAAGACAAAACAAAATTAATGTTATGAAAGATAATGAACATAATATTCAGCTTTTTTTTTGCGTTTTTAATTAAAATTGTGCCCCCCCCCCCTTTCCATATAGTTTTGAATAACTTTGCTATTCAATTAATCCCAAAGTTAATTATTACCATTAGAATTTTAAAAATTACTATATAAATCTACAAAGATAGCTCTCTAAATCTGAAATAATTAAATTTATGATTATGCCAATCTCTTAATTAATAGCCAATGGTCTGAAAAAGAGAATTTAAAAAGTCTCAATCTTCATATATATACCCATGACTCTTAATCAGTTCCTTTACATAAATGGAACCACATTCAATAACAACTTATCATAGTTATACTGAACTTCAAAGATGTTTTAAATCTCATTAATAATGAAGAAATTATTTGCCTTTCAAACAACTTATTGCTTTAATTTATAGCATACTTTTTAAATAACATTAATAAAAATCCATGGTATTGCTAAATAGCTTTCATCAGTAAAGATATACATAGTTTAGTATTTTTCAGATATGTATACATAGTTATTCTCTTTTTGAATTTCTTGAATATTTCTGACTACCTTGAATTTTAATATAAATACAAAAATGTTCTACTTTATTCACATCACACATATGGTCCCGAATACAAACCTTAGCATGTTTATGTGTATTGTGTGTGTACACATCTATATATATATTAGTTTGGTTGTGTGCTGTGAAACATAAAAGCAAGCCAAACACTAAATTATAAAAATATTTGATCTCTGATGACAAAAAAAAAAGCTTTCAAGAATGTCAAGATAAACAAAATCTAGCATTCCAGAAAAGAAGTTTAAATTATTGTCTAACAAGATTAAAAGAAAAAATAAAACATATCCTAGAAGATCATAAGTGAAGCAAAACATGAGAGAGAAATAGTAGATGGCATACAGAAGTCTAGAATTGATTGCATTTGATGGAACATGCAAAAATTTCAACCTGTTCTTCATTTTATATCATGAATTCACACAATTTCAATCAATCCACTCATTAATTGTATCAGTAATAATGCAATTTATATTATGACAGTTAAAAAAAACATAATTTAGCTAAGTTATTAATTTAATAAAAGTAGGCATGATTAACCTCTCATTGTTTTAAATTCATTATTAAGTTCTAATATATGGCAGTAAAAGAAATTTTCTACTGATTTGGCATTTTGCTTTGTAATCCTGTACATGGAAGCCACATAGTCAATGGAATTCTAAGACAAATATATTTCAAGTTTAAAATCTAATGACATGGGGAAAAAGATGGACTTCTTGGTGCAAGGAAGAAATGCCATTCACACAAAATAATATACAATAGGACTCCCAATCTAGTTGATTGGCACTGTCTATTTTCTGCTGGCACTAGAGAGAGCACCTGAGGGTAAAGTGGCAGCTTTTTGGGGTTGGAACTTATGAGTTGACCGCATGGAAGCCCTGTAATATAAACCTAAAATAAGCTCGTGAAATTCAAATTTATATGCAAATAAATGTTAAATATTCTACAATTATTCAGTCAACTTATCTCAGTAATAACTATAGAGTATCCATGTAAATGCACAAATAAATAATGTTAACATCAAGAAACAATAAAGCAAAGTTATTATTTATGAATAGAAACACGATCTCATAACTAAACAGCATTTCATTTAACAGAATCCCACAGATACTGGAATTTCTTAATATTCAATCCTGTTGCTATAAAGGAAGGTTATAATCAGTCAATTATTTCTACATTTATTATATGTTTGCTGTATTTAATCATGACAACAAATTACACCTTAGTGCACTTACAAAAACAAAGGTAGGACCAATTATTGTTTCAAAATATATAAGGTACATGAGGGCAAATTAGGCCCACCTTATTTAAAATTTGAATAAGTTAGACAATTGTTTAGATTAATTGAAACAACAGTGTTCATATTAAAGTTTGTATTATCACTAATTAATAATAACACAAATAAGAACAATTCTTGCAGTAATTTATATTTTAACCAAGTCTTTAAAAAACACCTTGTGTGGGCCTTATTAAACCATAGAGTTTAATAAGGCCCTTGAACAAAATTAAATATTTAAAAAAAAATATAACAATTATTTTTAATTATTATTAATTTTAATCATAATTATTAGCAGGGCCTGTGTTGCTCAGTAGAAGTGGCATTTGCACTCTACATCGCTTGACCGCATGACGAAAGGTGTTTGAATGTAGTCACCGACTAGAGAAACTTTTTCTAAGCCTTTTCTCGACCGGTTCCAGAATTAGTCGATCTATGGCATGGGCTAGCGGGTTTTTCCTCCCAGAAACTCGGATTTTTCGTCCCATAAACTCAAGAAAATCGGCCATTAAAAATTTTCAGACATTAAAAATATTGTGTTAGGGTTAGGGATCACCAGACGGCAGCACTTACTATCCGCCTTCTTCACTGCATGCCGATTAATTAGTGATAGCCTTGAGCCAACTATCTCTGATTGGCTACCAGTGGAGATTGAACTGCCCACTCAGTCTCCAAAAGTTAGATAGGGCTAAAAAACGGCCTTTCCCACTCCTGTATTTCCTGTATGAGAAAAAAAAGGCATTAGCTGATTTATTTTATTTTTTTTTATAATTATTAGCTTAAGCACACTCATAAAGGCATACAAATATGCCACATTTTTCTTTGGTGAGACCAACACACTCTTCATGGTACCATTTAAGACACCATGTGCACTGCCTCATATCAGCAACCTTTTCTTCTCTGCATCCATGGCAATACCACCCCTCTTCTGACACTCTGTTTGTTCCTGTATTTTTTTTGGTTCTTCCTGTTTTTTAGTGGCAGCCTTCTCTTCCTTACTATCCTTTTCTTTGAAAAGATCTTTGGTCACTCTCTGGCCCTTATAATTTAACGCTTTTCTTCGTGGTGTTGCCATGAAAATTTGGCGTTGGCATTAACTCCTGAAATGATGACTTCAAAGAGTTCTTTGTTTTTAGATTTGCCAATGGAATCTCATCATCAGAGTTATCTGAATCACAAGATAAAGGATTAGGACATGTTCTTACAGCTTGAGCAGGATTCAAAAATTGAGCTTTACGTTTAGAAATTGTTGGGTTTCTCTTTAAAAATAACTTCAACCAATCTTTTCCTGCGAGGCCACTTTCTTTATTGAAGTTATTCCTAATTTCATTTTGTTCGCAAAATATAAAAGTTTGCCTGCGTATAGCTTTTGGAGTTAAAGGGATGCCAATTGAAGCAAACTTTACTATTCTTTCTACCAAGTTCTTCGCTTGTTCTTTTGTTAGCACAGTATTTCTTCCTAATCTTTTTGTCATCTTCTCTGTCTTTAAATGGTTCCTCAATGTTCTTCTAGGTACTCCACAGCATTCTGATGCTGCATGTTGTGATAGTTGTCCTCTTTGCACAGCTTTCACAGCTGCTTCTAGTCTTTCATCAGTCCAAAGACCCCATTTCTTCTTAACTTCTGAGATTTTCAGAGGCCTTTAGCAATAAAATAACTATTATGAGCAATCATCAAAAAATAAAATCATAAATTATAGCAGTTTAATAAAGTCCATCAACAAATTTACTCGGCCTTATTAACCAATGAACTAGATTAGATCACATCTATTTTCACATAAAATATGAATTCAAATCAGTTAAAACATTTTTTTTCATAAAACTGAATGTTGAAAAAACAATTTAAATATAAAAACAATGTGAAAAGAACAATATTTTTAATTAAAACATACAAATTATTGCAGCGTAATATTATTAAAAGGGAAGACACAATCACCTCCCACAAAGGTCTAGGTCAAACTGACACAATACAGTCGCTAGACAATATGGTGCCACTGATTTGCCATTGTTTATTGTGTCCTCTGTGTGTGTGTGTGTGTGTGTGTGTGTGTGTGTGTGTGTGTGTGTGTGTGTGTGTGTGTGTGTGTGTGTGTGTGTGTGTGTGTGTGTGTGTGTGTGTATGAAACCAAACCGGCGCAACTTACGGTAAATGTGATTTTTTTTAAACTTTATTAGACTGAGCCTCATTTGCCTCAGGTACCTTATATGACAAATAAAAATCAATGTAGAAAAATAAATATAAAAAAGATGAATATAAAACAAAAAAGTATTAAAATTCATAAAATGTACATAAGTCAGGTTTTTAAAGGCATATTTACAATAAGTTAAACTAATAAGTATATAATTTATATGAGACGGTAAAGATTACGGGGTGCTTAAGGGTCAAAGCTATATAACTGAGAGGAGACCTCCACATAACCTTCAAAGGAATGTGGCGAAATGACCAGGGATTCTGACCTAATGTCCAATCCTCACCTTCTTGTGGTGCACCCTGTTAGGTATCTACCTGGATACTGAATGGATAAGGATGGGCTGACAATTTAGGGTTTAGCCGACCAAATTGTATTCTTATTGGCTTAAACCAAAATTTCAAATGATGGTACAACATGACAGAATTTCATGCCAGCTGGGGCGTCGATACCATGATATCTATGATGTACTACACAGTTGCCCATGCAGAAAAAGTTGATATCACAGGAAAGTGATTGTTCCCAAATAGATTGTCATCAGGTTCACATTAAAAACAGTGGACAGATAGTTAAGTCGATGGCAGTGAATTTTCAAGTAGACATATATGGAAGAAGGTATCTTCCTGCAATCAAGCATGCACTCAACTTTTTCTGTTGTTTGTTCAGACATCACACCACAGTGTCGTGTCTGTTTAAATCCCCCATTAAAAGTAACAGATATAATAAGCGATATGACATCAAAGTCATCTTGAGAACAAGCTGCAACAGGAGGAATACAATATACCATTATTATATTTCTGACAGAGTTGAATTGGAGAACAACTGCTCCTACATTCATATCAGCTGACTAGCTGAATGGACAGAGTTTGTTTTCCGATCAATATGCAATGGGTTTGAATTTCACTGTTTCACTATGAGCATGGATGCTTACAATTGTTTCCAGATGAGAGATAAATTTCATTGCTTTCAGACCTTGGTTATTGGCGGTCTCAAGTGGCTTGCTAAAAGCTCTATTTGGTTTCTAGAGCTAGATTTCCAAATTATCTAATCCTAAGCCCACCATAGCACTAATGAACTATAGGCTTGCAGTTTCTTGTGATAAGGATTCACATAAAAAAATAAATAAAAGTTATGAAAATCATAAGGAGCAAGCCAAAAGAGTTACAAGTGTTGTACAGAAAGTTAAGTCTGAATATGAAAATAAATTAGCGCTGCATACTAAAGAAAACCCAAAAGAATTTTGCATTATGCTGTAAGTAAAAAAAAGAATAAATAGGAAAGAATAACTACTGAATGCATAGAAGATTGTTCAACCAATGAGTGCCCATTTTGCTAAAAGCTATCAACGTAATGTATGCAACAATATGTTCAATTGCAATCGCTTCATAGGATAAAGAAACAGGTGTGTATGAGGAGGAGGTATAAGAGATGCTGCATAAACTGAATAAGAATTCAGCAATAGGGACTGGTGGGATATCAGCACAGATGCTTAAAGTGTTCAGATGAATTGGCTATTTCTTTGACCAGACTATATAATTTTAGTCTCAGAACAGGAAGATTCTGCAGGAGTGTAAAGAATGTATGGTAATCCCACTGCACAAGGGTGGTGAAGACTGACATATCCAAAATTTCTGGAGTGGTGGCAAAGATGCTGCAAAAGTTGGTTAGGGCTCACATTCAGAAATGGGTTAACAGAGAAACTATACTCTGCAATGAAAGAATGGATTTACTATGGGAAGGCTCATGCTCGAGCAACTTGTTGATTTTCTATAACGTTACCACTGAGTTGGACAAGGGGAATGGATACACCATGATACTTTTAGACTTTGCTAAGGTTTTTAACAGAATACGTGGAAGACAGTTGCATAAAATGGTGAATATGGGATTGGATTATAAAATATTAGCATGGATAAGAGGATGGCTGGCTGACAGATATCAAAAAAGTAGTATATGGGGAATATGAGTCTGCAAGATTTAAGGTAACCAATAATGTACTACAAAGATCAGTCCTTGGTCCATTGTTATTCAATCTTTAAATTAATGATTTCAGGAAGGGTTTGAGGTGAATATCAGTGTATTTCCAATTAATCTGCATATCTTTGCATCATTAGCAAATAGGAGACATACACCTATTTGCTGATATGCAGAGCAATTGGAAATACACTGATATGCAGTACTTGCAGAATGATTTGAATAGGCTGGAATTGTGGATGAGTGAAATGGCCTGTCATTGCAATGTTAGTGAAATAAAGGCATGCATTTTCAGTGTGATTAGATATCCAATGTCATATTATATTGGTGGTTTTACGCTAAAAGAAACTGATCAGGCTAGGAATCTTGGAGCTTTATAGATAGGAAGTTGAAGTTCAAGGGCCATAAGCAAGACTGCAAATACAGCTCACAGGATAATCACAATGTTGAAATGAACCTTGACATGTAAAGATAAGGAGGTCATTTTGCTTCTTTATAAGGCCTTGATGACTTCGCTCGGAATACTGTGTGCCGTTTGGATTTCCTGGTTTCCATGGTAATTCTGATATAGTGGAGAGTGTGAAGGGGAGTGTTAAAAATGGATATCAGGATCGTGATATATAAATTATGAAGACAGAGTGAGAATATATGGCCTGCAGCCACTAACATACAGGAGAAAGATGGATGATATAAGTTGATTTACAAACTTCTGACAGTGTCATACAGGATATCAGTTAATTTTATGGAGGATGGAATAGGATTAGAGGGCATCCTTGGAAGTTGAAATGAATGCCATCAAGAAGGGGGCTGCTGAGAGCCAATTTTTTTTTCTCAGAGTGGTGCATGATTGCAATAGATTGCCATTGAAGGTGGTGAGTGTAGGTAGTGTGAATGAATTCAAGAACAGGTATGACAGCTTTCATAGGTAATATATACAGGAAATATTGTGAAATGACCCATAACCTAAGAAATTTAATTTTATATTATTAAGGTGATGTCCAACTTTGTTAGCAAAATTGCATGTAGCATACACTATTCACTAAAAAAATAAAACCAAAGAAAAATCTATCAATTTCATCAATGTTAAACTGATTATTATTATTATTAGATATGCAAGAAAAGAATAAATGATGGATTGATACAAAGTACAAACTGTCAGAGACAAAATAAACATAATTCACAGCAAGAGGAAATATTAAACATTATAACAGAAATATATACTCCATGACAAGGTAATGAAGAAACTAATTTGTAAAATTTCTAAGATACATATAATAGCAACTAATATGAAATATGATATCTCATCATTTTGTACAATGGATAGTTTTGTACAAAGGATCAGAGCAGCATGATTTTACATATGAAAGCATATTACATTACACATTTTTTTTTGTCTGTGTGTATTCTGGACAAGCTGATAATGAATTTATCTCTCTGTCTCTCTCTCTCTATATATATATAGAGAGAGAGAGATACCTATATATCTCCATTGTTCACCATCACTTTGGAATACTTCATTAACATTACACTACAAATGGTCATTATTATCAAGAGTCACTACTATAAATCATTAGTACTGTAATTTATTGGAGTTCTTAAATTATTTCAGTCAAAATTTGACTCTGGTTTTTGATTAAAGAGCAGTGCTTCACAATCATGCCACATGACAGGAGTAATTTAACAGGACAAAGTGGAAATATTATATTTATTATTAAATATTATTATTATTATTATCTGAGGCCTCCAGGGAGTCAAGGGCTTACCGAGGGAGGCTATAAATCACCCAAACCAGCTGTCATATCTTCCCTGTGATTCATTCATTAGATACACTCACTACTCCTAAAGGCAAACTATTCCATTCACTCACTGCTCTGTGAGAGAAAAAAAACTTAACTTTTACTCCTTTCTTGGCAGTTAACAAACTTAACTTCCATGGATGCTGCCCCCCCCCCCCCCCAAGTGTTCTCTCTCCTCACCTTCCATGTAAAGAAAATTTTCATCAGACGCTATCCCATTCAAAATATTACAGACCTCTATCACATTATCCTTCTTTCTTCTGTTAACCAGAGTCTGTAATCCACATAATCTAAATCCCATAATGTGGATATAATCTTTATAACTCTTCTTTGCACCCTTTCCACAGCTTCTTTCCCTTGGAATCTAGGAGCAAATCTGCACACAAGGTGTGGTCTTATGAGAGCCTTATAAAGAAGCAAAATGACTTCCTTATCCTTACATTTCAAGGTTTGCTTCAACACCACAATTATAGATTTCTATTTGCAACTTTTTCTATGCGACCTTTGAACTTCAAATTCCTATCCACCAATATGACAAGATCCCTTGCTTTCTCAGTGTCTTGTAGCATAACTCTACAAATATAGTATGCCACTGGAAATCTAATCATGTCAAAGTGCATAACTTTACACTTACTAATGTTAAACTGACAGCCATTTTTGTTTGCTCAAATTTCCAGCCTATTCAAATCGTTTTGTAAGTGCTAAATATCAGTAGCATCCCTGATTGCCCTGCCTATCTTTGCATCATTGGCAAACAATTGCACATCTGATGTTAGATCAGGCAGGGTCATTAATGTATAGATTGAACAACAATGGCCCAAGGACTGAACCCTGAGATACACCACTGATCACCTTAAATCTGATGGATTCACACCCATTGGATACCACTTTTTGATATCTGTCTATCTGTCTGTCAACCATCTCCTGATCTAAGTCAAGAGTTTATATTACAATCCCATATTCTCCAGTTTATGCAACAGCCTCTTGTGTGGTATCTGCCTTAGCAAAATCCAACATTATCATAGTGTACCCATTCCCTTTATCCAACTCACCCATAACATTGTTATAAAATATGAGCAAATTGCTTAAACATGACCGTCCTTGAGTATACCCATGCTATTCCTTGCAGCATATAGCTTGTTTGTCTACCCATTTCTGTATGCAAGTTCTTACCAAAATCTCTAAAATCTTCACTACAAACCAGAGATACTGATAGGTTGGTAGTTAGACACATCAGTTTTTGCACCACCCCTTGTACAATGGAACTATCATACATTCCTTCTATTCTTGTGCTATCATTCCTAAGTTGAGACTCAAGTTATACAAACATGTGAAAGGCCTAGCAAATTCGACAAAACATTCTTTTAAGCAAATGGGTCGATATTTCCTCTGTTCCTGTAGACAAACTTTTATCTGGTTGTGGAACAGCTCTTCACCCTCATTTTCAAGTACCTTTAACTCATAATTCAATGTAGCAGTGGCACTGTGCACCATGTTACATACACCTGGTTGATATATCTTAGCAAAATGAGCCCTCATTAGCTTCTGACACTCTACCATCTGCATTCAATAGTTATTCTTTCATATTCATTCTTTATTTTTGCTTGCAGCATATGATAAAATTTTTTGGATTACCTTTAGCTTGCATGGCCAATTTCTTTTCATACTAATAAAGATTAATAATAATGAAATAAAAGCCAAGAAGTACTTTGAAAATAACAAAAGTCAAAAGTAATTCTTAATTCTTCCCTACCATTTCCTGCAACCAATTTCAATGGAATATACGAGGGTGGTCTGAAAAGTTCTCGGCCTAACAATGAGAAAAAAAAAAAAAAAATTTATTTCAAAATTATTTTTATTTTTCTACACAATCTCCATCACGACTAACACATTTATTCCAGTGATGCTCCAGCACAATTATCCTGTCCCAATGTAGTGGTTCTCAGTATGATCTGCAAAATAGCCCTCTACAGCTGCAATCACCTCTTGATACGAAGAAAAACGCTGACCAGCGAGGAAGAGTTTTAGTTTTGAGAAGAGATAAAAGTCAGAGGGAGTCAAATCTGGGGAATAGGCTGGATGTCCCAACAATTCATAGTGCAGATCCCTTAATTTTCCCATTGCTAAAACACCTTTGTGGGCAGGTGCACTGTCCTGATGAAAGATGATTTTTTTCTTCAGCAAACCAGGTCTTTTCTCACAAATTTTTTTTCATCTAGTCTGGTTAAAAGATCAGAATAATATTCCCTGGTTATTGTTTTACCCTTTTCAAGATAATTAATAAACAAAATGCCTTTAGCATCCCAAAACACAGATGCCGTGACCTTCCCTGCTGATGGAACCGACTTTGTCTTCTTTGGGGCTGAACAACCAACTTCTGTCCACTGTTTTGACTGCTTTTAGGATTCTGGTGTGTAATGGTGAATCCAAGTCTCATCCATAGTAATAAATCGACGCACAAAATCAGTTTTATTCTTGTTAAAACGCTCCAAGCACTGTTTAGAGATTTTCATGCGAGTGCGTTTTTGATCTACTGTGAGCAAGCGTGGCAACCATCTTGCGCAAAGCTTTTTTCATTTGCAATTCTTCATGCAAAATATATCCTACACGTTCTTTTGAAATGCCTATAGTCTCAGCAATTTCACACACTTTGACTCGCCGGTCATCCAATACCATATCGTGCACTTGATTAATGATTTCTAGTGATGTTACACTTTCTGGATGTCCTTCACGTGGATCATCTTCAAGGCTGGTATGGTCACGTTTAAACTCGGCAGCCCATTTCTTAATTGTCAAAAACAAAGGAGAAAAGTGCCCATAAACTTTTATGAACTTTGAATAAATTTCTTTTGGCGATAGTTAAACCTTCTTTTACAAAGAATTTTATAACCGCACGATACTCAATTTTATCCATTTTAAGGGATACAGACAACATTTTTGCTTCAGACAGCTGTATAAAACAAACCACTTAATAGAATGCCTTGCAATTTCACATGGATGCTTATGACAGATGTACCAACTTAGAAAAAAAAAAAAATCTTGCCGATAGTGTTGCCATCAATGGTTGAGGCCGAGAACTTTCCACACCAGCCTAGTAGCTGTTTCTCACATTGTTAAAAGTGAGAAACTGCTAAAATATAAGGGATCTTCATTTCAGTGGTCACTTCCTTCACAAGCACCTAACCAAACTGCACTGTTCAACAGACTTTGATCAAATTTGCATATGAGTGTGTGTCTTACTGCTTCAGTTCACCTAGGAAATCCAGAACAATCACAGCGAAAAGAAGGAGGGAGGTGGATTGGAGGGGAATGCTTCCTGTTCAGACAAATGATGCAGGTCATATTATTCAGTTTTGAATATGACTTTCTTATGCTGATAAAGGTCCCCTAAGAATCAACATGACTTGACCAAAATTGTATATGAAGGAAAAGAAAAGAAAATCATGCTGCAACTATTAATTGCAATGTTCAACTGACTTCAGCCAGTTTTTTACTATATTACATAACTTATCAGAAAAAATAAGTGACATCTCATTAAAAAAAAAAAAATTCATAATTCACTCTGAAATCTGAGCAATACCATACAGTAGGAACATATCGCACATTAAAATAACAACAGTAAAGCAGCTGCCCTAAATTTTAGCCAAATTCCTGCTTCTCGGTAAATGGTTCATTCAGTTTTTTTTTTTTTTTGTATAACATGTCTGTTTTAATGAGATTAAAGACTAAATATTATTCATTTTGGGGTGCTTAAGTGTCAAAGCTGTATAACTGAGAGGAGACCTCCACATAGTCTTTAAAGCAGTGGTCGCCAAAGGGGTCGATTGACAGAAAAATATCAGACATCATTGTATGGGTAATATTTAATTCGGTTAACTTGGATTACTCCATGACAAGAGACATGGAGGTAATGACAATGCAATTAAGAGTGAATCGTGGGATCAGTACCTCCATCTTACAGGTCCATGAATAGGACCTGTAAGATGGAGTAAGGTCATGAAAATAGTTACCGAGGCCAATCAAGTAGGCCAAAATGACGTATTTACCAATAAACAAATGTTGGTGGTTCCTGCCGGCCAGCGCAGTGGGAGTGAGATTGCAACACATGCGTGGTTCTTATTTACTGATACAAGTATTTGATCCCAGTCTCATTTTTGCGCATCGACATACAAGTGAGCGTTAATGTTCTAAAATTCATCAACATACTATAATTCAACATATTATAATTCAATCGTTATTCATTCACGAACTAAACTTCTCTATGTTGAAGAGGT
This sequence comes from Typopeltis vanoorti, assembly GCF_054136105.1. Classification (NCBI taxonomy): domain Eukaryota; kingdom Metazoa; phylum Arthropoda; class Arachnida; order Uropygi; family Thelyphonidae; genus Typopeltis; species Typopeltis vanoorti. Next base: position 93,081,695 of record NC_143552.1, read on the forward strand.
GAGCAGCGCTGGTAGTAATAACAGTGATATTAATACCAGTACATGTGTAGAGGCTTAAGTGCTGTGAGGACATCATGTTGGAGGCTTAATGGATTTTTACAACACTCAAAAAGAATTAAAATAGAATTTAATACTTCCTATATTTCGTCCTAGTCACTAAGACATCTACGGGGATTACAAAAACAATTAATGTAACATATACACAAATAACAAACAATACTAAGCCCAACCACGTGGGTGACACTAAAGTCCTATCTAGGTAGAGCGCCCTCTAAGGGCAGTAGTAGGTGGCCTGGAATGTAAGGTGGGAACTCTGGTGATGGGTGTTTCCCAAATCTTCGGAAGCTTAATGCAACCGTATTTATTGAGATTTGGTTGGTTTTTGAGAGCTGCTGCTGCTGCTTCTAAGAAAAGTCTCTCTTTCTTGAATTTGCTGTGGTGGAGCATGGTGGTTTTCTTCCATGATACCCTGTGGGTGGTGTCCAAAACATGGTCAGCCAAGCCTGAATGGCCAGGGGCATCAGGGGGCCATAGTTGTGTTTGAAGATGTAAGACTTGTGTTCCTCTAGACGGATGGATGCTGATCTGCCTGTCTGTCCAAAGTACGGCCAGCTTACAGGAACAGGGTACTTTGTAAACTACAGGCAGAGAGAGAGGAGGGAGCTGATCTTTCGTAGAACGGATAAGAGTAGCAAGTTTGCAGTGGGGCTTATATGCTGTGTGTAGGTTGTACTGTTTTAGTATCTTGGCTATTTTTTTGGATGTGCCATGCCACGGATGTAGGGTATGGTGATGGCATTTTTAAATTCTTTGTTGACGAGAAGGACGGGGAATGGGGGAGGAGTTGATTATTTTTTTGATACTGTGATCACTGTAGCCATTGGAGAGGAAAGTGCTGTGTATGTGGTTAAGCTCAGTAGTGAGGGCGGTTCCACTGGAACAAAGATTGTGGGCTCTCTTGGTAAGAGTTTTAATAATGCCATATTGTTGAGAGGGGTGGTGGTGGGAGAGTTTGTGAATGTATCTGCCTGTGTGTGTGGGTTTTTTGTATACGGCGAAGGTAAATGTATCATTAGGCAGGCGTGTGACTAAGGTGTCTAGGAAGGGTAAACAATTGTTCTTTTCCTATTCCATAGTGAACTGGATTCTTGGACGTAGACTATTGAGATGACTGAGGAAGGAGTCTAACGTGTCTGGGCCATGAGGCCAAATAGAGAACACATCTACATATCTTAGCCAGATAGAAGGTTTGAGTGGGGCTGAGTCTATGGCTCGTTTTTCAAAATCTTCCATATAGAAATTGGCAAGGGGGGGGGGGGGGAACCCATGGCAGTTCCCTCTATCTGCTTGTAGATTTTGTTATTCCAAGAGAAATATCCAGAGTTAATGGCAAAGGAAAAGAGATCTAAGATGTCAGAGGGGAAAACGTTTTCTAAGAGAGATAAGGTGTCAATTAAGGGAATATTGGTAAACAAAGAGGAGATATCAAAGCTTACCAATATGTCTGTCTTATTCAAGGTTAAATTTTCTGTGAGGGCTTTAAAGTGGGTCGAGTTTTTTATATAGGAAGGGGACCTTCCGGTGAGGGGGATCAGAGAGTTGGCCAGCTGTTTAGATAGTCTATAGCAAGGTGCATTGGTGGCATCTACTATAGGCCTGAGTGGGGAATTGGGTTTGTGGATTTCTGGTAAACCGTATATTTGGGGGGGACGGGAGCGGAAAGGTTTAAGTTTTTTCGTGACGTCAGGGGGCCAGGAAGATACTTTTTTGAGTAAGATTTTTAGTTTCTTAACTTGCATTTTTGTGGGGTCGTGTTCTAGCGGGATGTAGGTAGCGCGATCGCGGAGGATGATGTTCATTTTACGATTGTATTCACTGGTATTAAGAACGACTGTGGCATTACCCTTATCCGCTCTGGTGATGACGATACTTTTTTCTTTACGTAGTTTCAGAAGAGCCATGCGTTGGGCATATGATAAATTACTTTTTGGCGGCGAAGAATGCGCGAGGATGCTGGCTACGTCAAGTCTGATGTTGTTAGCTATCTCCAACGGTAAGCGACCGATTCCACGTTCGATGTTCACCATTACGTCAAGCACCGGCACTTCCTTCGGAGCGACGGCAAAATTACGGCTGAGGCAAAGGGCGCTGACGGCATCGTCGTTGAGCCTTTTGGAAGAGAGGTTTATTACTGTCTGGAGCAGTTGAATTTGTGGTTGTGGTTTGCTTTTCACAAGGTTGCTATATTTCTTGAAATGTTATTTTTTATTTTTTGGAATTCTCTCCGTGCGGAAGTTTCCGAGATGCCAGAGAGAATCGACCAAAGTTCAGGGTTAAGAACGGTGGAGTGCTCTGAATGTAAGGAGCCAATGGCAGCATTCGTCACTGCAAGGGTAGCACGTGTAGAGGCGATTTGCTCGCGGAGTAATGCCCGGCTGGCACGGTTATATATACCAAGTGCTTTTTTGGAATGGAAATTGATCTTCATTTTAACGCAGTTTGGTATCACTCTTGTATCCCGACATCGTTTTAAAAAGGCCAGCCTATTTAGTTGCCTAGATAGTCGTAGTTTTGACTTACCGTATTGCTTGGATTTGCGTGCTAATTCTTCTCCATGGATGATTAGAATATGTGTGTAGAGGTGTAAGTGCTGTGAGGACAACATGTTGGAGACTTAATGGATTTTTACAACACTCAAAAAGAATTAAAATAGAATTTAATACTTCCTATATTTTGTCCTAGTCACTAGGACATATCTACGGGGATTACAAAATCAATTAATGTAACATATACACAAATAACAAACAATACTAAGCCCAACCACGTGGGTGACACTAAAGTCCTATCTAGGTAGAGCGCCCTCTAAGGGCAGTAGTAGGTGGCCTGGAATGTAAGGTGGGAACTCTGGTGATGAGTGTTTCCCAAATCTTTGGAAGCTTAATGCAACTGTATTTATTGAGATTTGGTTGGTTTTTGAGAGCTGCTGCTGCTTCTAAGAAACGCCCTCACTACTGAGCTTAACAGCACTTTCCTCTCCAATGGCTACAGGGATCACAGTATCAAAAAAATAATCAACTCCTCCCCCATTCCCTGTCCTTCTCGTCAACAAAGAATTTAAAAATGCCATCACCATACCCTACATCCGTGGCACATCCGAAAAAATAGCCAAGATACTAAAACAGTACAACCTACACACAGCATATAAGCCCCACTGCAAACTTGCTACCCTTATCCGTTCTACGAAAGATCAGCTCCCTCCTCTCTCTCTCTGCCTGTAGTTTACAAAGTACCCTGTTCCTGTAAGCTGGCGTACTTTGGACAGACAGGCAAATCAGCATCCATCCGTCTAGAGGAACACAAGTCTTACATCTTCAAACACAACTATGGCCATTCAGGCTTGGCTGACCATGTTTTGGACACCACCCACAGGGTATCATGGAAGAAAACCACCATGCTCCACCACAGCAAATTCAAGAAAGAGAGACTTTTCTTAGAAGCAGCAGCAGCTCTCAAAAACCAACCAAATCTCAATAAATACGGTTGCATTAAGCTTCCGAAGATTTGGGAAACACTCATCACCAGAGTTCCCACCTTACATTCCAGACCACCTACTACTGCCCTTAGAGGGCGCTCTACCTAGATAGGACTTTAGTGTCACCCACGTGGATGGGCTTAGTATTGTTTGTTATTTGTGTATATGTTACATTAATTGTTTTTGTAATCCCCGTAGATGTCCTAGTGACTAGGACGAAATATAGGAAGTATTAAATTCTATTTTAATTCTTTTTGAGTGTTGTAAAAATCCATTAAGCCTCCAACATGATTTAATACCAGTAGTTTATTAATATCACTAGTAATATCAGTGATATTACTAGTGATAGTAATAGTAATATAATAATATATACTATATTATACATACAATAAACACTGTAACTATAAAATAAACAATCTAAAAACTCACATAAGCGTCTTTTTTTGCTTGTCCTATTATAATTACGTAATAGTAAAATATAGGGGGTCGATCAAAAGTCAAGAAACTCTTGAAGGGGTCGACGGGCAAATAACTTTGGTGACCCCTGCTTTAAAGGAATGCAGAGAAATGACCAGTGCTTCTAACCTAATGCCCAATCCTCACCTTCTCGTGGTGCACCCTGTTGGATATCTACCTGGATAATGAACGAACACGGATGGGCTGGCAATTTGGGATTTGGTCGACCAAATTGTATTCTTATTGCCTTAAACCAAAATACAAAATGATAGCATATGACGAAATTTCATGCCGGCTGGGGTGTTGTCCGGTTAAACAAGGCCCCAGTTGTTTTCACCAGGGAACCAAGGCAAACAGTGAAACGTCAGCTACTGGAACAAATCTGAAAACACACCCGAACTCAACATCACCAGAGTTCAAGATCAGTACTATCAACATAAGAAGCCTGCATGGCAAAAAAATGGAGCTAGCCGAGGAATTGGATAAGTACAGATCGACATAATAGCAGTGACTGAAACAAAAAAGACAAAAACTGGTGAGATCTTTCTGAGCAATAAATACAAAATGTTATATTCAGGCAATGACAATCAAGGAAAAGAAGTTGTAGCATAGTATTCAACACAAAATATGAGGCTAATCTTCTTGAATGGCAGGCAGTCTAAAGTACAGTGATGTGGGCAAATATGAGAATGGGGAACTAGACAATGAGACTTATTTGTCCAATCGAATTATTTCGATTTTGTGACCACATTTTTATTAAAAAAGACTGTTTTTTAAAACTAAACAAATACTAAAAAACCAACCCGACAAGTTTCATTAGTTGTCAGACTAGGATCTTCAGGGGTAAAGAAAACTAACAGTTTAAAGCACAAACTATAAGAAATTATGAAAAAAAAAACAAGTTCATTTGTTGATACTATGAACATCAAAAAAGTTCGTTAAAAAACCGAATAACAGATCTATACAACCGTTAATACATGTTAGCTGGAAACAATGCTATTTGATGTCGAGTTCAGTGGTTCACTCTGACCAAGGTCTGAACTGAATTAATTTTTGATAAATGCTGACCAAACTTGATTTAAAATCAAACCTTGATTTTTGTTGCATTACGTAGGAATTTTGATCATATTTGCTTCCTCTTTGAATTTTCTTGTAAAACAGTTTTTATCAAAGTAGGACAAGTTTGTTCTGTCCCAGAGTACATCGTGACCAATAGAAGTTCTGTGAAATTCCTACACAATGCAACAAAAATCAAAGTTTGATTTTAAATCAAGTTTGGTCAGCGTTTATCAAAAATTTACCCAGTTCAGACCTCACTCAGAGGGAAAGTGAACCACAGAATGTGACATCAAATAGCATCATTTCCAGTTAACATGTATTAACGGTTGTATAGATCTGTTATTCGGTTTTTCAATGAACTTTTTTGATGTTCATAATACCAACAAATGGACTTGTTTTTTTTTTTTCGTAATTCTTATAGTTTGTGCTTAAACTGTTAGTTATCTTTACACCTGAAGATGTTAGTCTGACGACTAACGAAACTCGTCGCGTTTGATTTCTAGTACTCGTTTAGTTTTAAAAAACAGTCTTTTTAAATAAAAATGTGGTAAAAAAAAACCTGAAATAATTCGATTGAACTTCTTAACCACAGAAACCTCCACAGGAGACTTATATGTGCCTATGGTCCCAAAGAAGGTTCTACTAAGGTAGAAGCAGAATTTTTTGAGGCCTTAGAGAAAGCAACTGACACAATGAAAAAGAAAAGGTGGTCCTTGTTGGGGATCTAAATAGCAGAATAAATGATTGTCAGACATACAAAAATAGTTTGGGAAAATTTGGAGAAAAGAGCAAAGCTAATAATAATGGCAAATACTTGTTGGATTTCTGCTGACATGGACTGGTTATTACTAACACCATGTTCCAACATAAAAACATGCACAAATTCACATGGAGAGAAGAATCAAGGAATAAGAAAGTATAATTGACTATGTTATTGTTGATAGTGATGTTTTCTCCCTGGTACAAGACACCAGAGTGTAAGAGGATTTGAAATTGGAAGTGAGCACTATCTAGTCTTGAGCAGGATAAAATTGAATTTCATTTTGAAAAGAATAACATGTAAGAAAGTTTTAAAGCAAATAAAAGTTGAGCAGCTCTCAGATGTGAACTGTAGACTAAAATACACAAAGATTATTGAAGAAAAAATGAAAGAGTTTGAGAACAGGAACCAAACCTTGGAGATTCAGTGGCAAGCCTTGAAGAAAACCCTGATTGATTCAGCCAGAGAGGCATGTGGTGAGGTTGTCTGCAAAGATAGAAAAATCAGAACTCCATGGTGGACACAGGAAGTTAAAGAGGCAGTGAAGGAAAAGAAGAAAGCATATCAAAAGTTCCTGGCAAATAAGTCAGCATTTGTTCTTAGAGAATACAGAGACAAATGTAAGAAAGCTAAACACTGTGTAAAACTGTCTAAACAAAAGCCATGGGCAGACTTTGGTAAGAACACAGAGAAAATAAATATCAAGGAGGTGGCAAAATATTCTGGAGGTTGTTGAAGAAGCTTAGAAATGGAGGAAAGAGTGCTGTAAAAGAAGTTAGAGATGATAAAGGTGACATGAAAATGGGAGAAAAAGATATCCTTGAAGTATGGAGTAATTACTATGAAAAATTGGTAAATGAAACAAGCAGTGATAGCACTGTAGTCAGGAATACATTCAGTAGAAAAAGCCATCAAAGACATGAAATGTGGAAAGGCAGTAGAAGTAGATGATATTCAACCAGAAATGCTGAATGGGTATAAAAGTCTTACAGGGGCTGCACTGCATAGTTCAGAAGGCCTGAACAGAGGGACGAATTCCCGATGATCGGAGTAGAGCTCTCATAAAACCCATATATAAAAGGGGAAATAAAACTGAATGTGAGAATTACATAGGTATTTCCCTACTGATTGTTCCTGGTAAGATTTATGCAAGTATACTTGAGAAACGGTTGAGAAGAATAGCGAAAGAAAAGCTTGGTGAAGAACAAGCTGGATTCAGGACAAATAGAAGCTGTCAGGATCAGATATTCACTTTACGACAAATAGTCGAGAAAGCATGGGAATATAACAAAGATCTGTATTTAAGTTTTGTCAATCCGGAAAAGGCTTATGACAAGGTGCCAAGAGAGAAACCATTCAATATGCTACAGTTATATGGTGTCAATGGGGCATTATATCAAGCAATACTTAGTCTTTATTTGAGTTGTAAGTCAGCAGTTAGAATTGAAGGAAGTACAGGAAGATGGTTTAATGTTAAATCTGGTGTGAGACAAGGATGTATTTATTCCCTCTGTTATTCATTATCTATATGGATCACATTATGAAGGAAAGTGGTATTAAACATGATTTCAAAATTGGAGATGTTAATGTCAGCTCTTTGCTTTATGCAGACAATGTTATACTTCTAAATAAATCTGATACAAGTCTGCAAGATTACCTGACTAAATTGAATAACTGTTGTAATAGATATGGTATGAAGGTCAGCAATAAAAAGACAAAGACAAAGACAATGAAAATAGGTAGCATCATTGAAATTATCAACTGCATTGTGAACGGAGAACCTGTGGAACAAGTAAAATATTTCAGCTACTTAGGCATGATTTTTAGTGAAGATACTAAATTAAATACAGAAATTGACAACATACTCAACAAAGCTGGTATGGTAGGAAGTCAAATTAATAAATTCATATGGAATATGAGAGAAATTAGTCGGAACACTAAATTAGCTTATAAAAGACAGTGCTCAAACCAGTTTTAACGTATGGATCTGAGAACTGGGTCAGAAGTAAAACACTTGACCAAAGACTAGAGACCACAGATATGAGAGTCCTGAGAAAGATTAGAGGTGTGAACAGATGGCATCAATGGCAAGAACTTGACATTGTCAGCATCCAATAATGTGTTAGCAGAACTAATCTCAGATGGTATGGTCACTTAAACAGAATGGGCGAGGAAAGATTAACAAAACAAGTGTTCTCTGCCAGGTTGGCAGGAAAACAACCCATAGGAAGACCAAGATATAGGTGGATTAATACGGTACAAAGTGCCTTAGACAAAAGAAATATAAGATCTTATAATGTTGGAGTCTTGTTAAGTAACAGACTAATTTGGAGGAAAATTGTAGATAGGAAGTTAGTAATGATGTAAATTTTTCATGTAGTACATCATATCTTGTACACCCCTTGAGGATACATGGCAGGAATTTGATGATGATGATAATATTATTCATTATGAAGAGTGGCCAGCTAGGCAGGATTTTGTCTCATGACAAAGTAATATTTTAAATAAGTCTCTAAGATCTAAGCCAGCCTGGTTGGCTCAGTGGTTAGCATATCCAGTCAAAAGGCTGTGGGCTCAAATCCCGCTGTGGGCATGGAGGTTTGTGATTGTCTGTGAAAATAGTGGTGGTGGTTGGCAGTAGATGGCGCTGGTGTAGATGATGAAGGTAGTTGCGATTAATGGAGTGGTGAGGACAGAAAGTTGTAGAGCAGATGCCCTCCCTCAATGAGTCTGTGGACTCCCTGGAGGTGTTATGTAATAATAATAATAATAATATAATTTTCCTGCTACAACTTCAAAAAAAGTACAAAAAAAAGTCAAAAGTTTTCTTGCTACAACTTCACACTACACTAGCACATTGGTACAATTTTTTTGTGAAATCTCTAAACAAGAATAGTGAAACATTTTCATCTGCAGAATCGATTTCCAAGAATAAGTGAAGCTGTAATAAAACAAGCAGTTTTTCTTGACACACAAATATTGATAATTATAAGGTACCAATTGTTCCAAAAGCAACAGCAAATTAAACTGACCAGAAAAAAATCAACAAGACTGCAATGCTGAGTAAGCCAAAATCAGAATACTAAGAATTTTTCAAAGAATATTGTATTCTAGGAGTACTGTAGGATGACTGAATAGCTTTAACAATTTTACAGAAGTGGAGAACAAGTGTTGAGAATATCTCAGGATCTGGAACTATGCATAGTATCTTAGGATTGAACTGCTTGCTCAGAAATGGATCAACACCCCAAAATAATGATTTAACTTGAATGGAGCCCCCATCCCCACACACTTATATATCAGAATGGTAGACCACATATTAAAACAGGTTAACATTTTATATTAGTCATGATATAATATTTTATTTTAGGAGTATGAAGTTTTAGACACACCTACATTTTTTTAAAGATGAAGATGATGACACTACAGCAGTTGTGTCTTTAAATATTCAAAGTACATGTAAAATATTCTTAACCACTAGCAACTTCCTACAGAACTTATTAAAACATAAAACCAGATTAACACCATCTGATATATTATCATGGCACAATGTTGTATATAATACCAATCTGGTTAAACATAAATATTGTATATAAATTAACTCATCTATATATAAATTGCCAATATGGCTGCAACATTTCTTACATGAAATCCACCAAATGTTCTTTAAAACCAAGTATAATTGAACATTACCATGACTGCAATGTTCAATTACACTTGATCATTATAATCATGCCAACAACAAAATGAAAATATGAATAAAAATTCCTCCACTAAAATACCACTATATGCTGTACAATCAAAACAAAATTGAGATCACCATTACTCATATCCAAGTTATCATCATCATCAAATTCCTGCCATGTACCCTCAAGGGGTGTACAGGATATGACAGTACTACATGAAAAAATTACATCATTACTAACTTCCTATCTACAATTTTCCTCCAAATCAGTCTGTTACTTGTCAAGACTCCAACATTATAAGATTTTATATTTCTATTGTCTAAGGCACTTTGTACCATATCAATCCACTATCTTGGTCTTCCTCTGGGTCGTTTTCCTGCCAACCTGGCAGAGAACACTTGTTTTGCTAATCTTTCCTCTCCCATTCTATTTAAGTAACTATACCACCTGAGATTAGCTCTGCTAATGCATTCCTGGATGCTGACAATGTCAAGTTCATTCCTAATAACCTCATTTTTAATATGATATTGCCATTGATGCCATCTGTTCACGCCTGTAATCTTTCTCAGGACTCTCATATCTGCAGTCTCTAGTCTTTGGTCAAGTGTTTTATTTCTGACCCAGCTCTCAGATCCATAAGTTAAAACTGGTTTGAACACTGTCTTGTATACAGCTAATTTAGTGTTCCGACTAATTTCTCTCTTATTCCATATGAATTTATTCAATTGACTTCCCACCATACCAGCTTTGCTGATTCTGTTGTCTATTTCTATATTTAATTTACCATCTTCAGTAAAAATCATGCCTAAGTAGCTGAAATGTTTTACTTGTTCCACAGGTTCTCCATTCACACACAGTTGACATTTTCAATGATTCTGCCTATTGTCATTGTCTTTGTCTTTTTATTGCTGACCTTCATACCATATCTATTACAACAGCTATTCAATTTAGTCAGAGAATCTTGCAGACTTGTAGCAGATTTATTTAGAAGTATAACATCATCCACATAAAGCAAAGAGCTGACATTAACATCTCCAATTTTGATATCAGGTTTAATACCACTTTCCTTCATAATGTGATCCATATAGATAATGAATAACAGAGGGGGATAATGTACATCCCTGTCTCACACCAGATTTTACATTAAACCATCTTCCTGTACTTCCTTCAATTCTAACTGCTGACTTACAACTCAAATAAAGACTAAGTATTGCTTGATATAATGCCCCATTGACACCATATAACCGCAGCGTACTGAATAGCTTTTCTCTTGGCACCTTGTCATATGCCTTTTCCAAATCGACAAAACTTAAATACAGATCTTTGTTATATTCCCATGCTTTCTCGACTATTTGTCGTAAAGTGAAGATCTGATCCTGACAGCCTCTATTTGGCCTGAATCCAGCTTGTTCTTCACCAAGCTTTTCTTCCACAATTCTTCTCAACCGTTTCTCAAGTATACTTGCATAGATCTTGCCAGGAACACTCAGTAAGGAAATACCTATGTAATTCTCACATTCAGTTTTATTTCCCTTTTTATATATGGGTACTATGAGAGCTCTACTCCAATCATCGGGAATTCGTCCCTCTGTCCAGGCTTTCTGAACTATGCAGTGCAGCCACTGTAAGACTTTTATACCACCATACTTCAGCATTTCTGGTCGAATATCATCTACTCCTGCTGCCTTTCCACATTTCAAGCCTTTGATGGCTTTTTCTACTTCAAGTATGGATATGTATTCCTGACTGCATGCCTGGTCAGTATTTTTTACCACTGTGCTGTCATCACTGCCTGTTTCATTTAGCAGTTTTTTAAAGTAATTACTCCATACTTCAAGGATATCTTTTTCTCCAGTTTTCATGTCACATTTATCATCTCTAACTCCTTTTACAGCACTATTTCCTCCATTCCTAATCTTCTTCAACAACCTCCAGAATATTTTGCCACCTTCTTAATATTTATTTTCTATATTCTTGCCAAAGTCCTCCGATGACTTTTGTTTAGCAAGTTTTACACACTGTTTAGCTTCTTTCTTACATTTGACTCTGTATTCTGTAAGAGTAAAAGCTGACTTATTTGCCAGGAACTTTTGATATGCTTTCTTCTTTTCCTTCACTGCCTCTTTAACTTCCTGTGTCCACCAGGGAGTTCTGATTTTTTTTATCCTTGCACACAACCTCACCACATGCCTCTCTGGCAGAATCAATCAATGTTTTCTTCAGAGTTTGCCACTGAATCTCCAAGCCTTGATTCCTGTTCTCAAACGCTTTCATTTTCTTTTCAATAATCTTTCTGTATTTTAGTCTACAGTTCACATCTGAGAGCTGCTCAACTTTTATTTGCTTTAAAACTTTCTTACATGTTATTCTTTTCAATATGAAATTCAATTTTATCCTGCTCAAGACTAAATAATGATCACTTCCAATTTCAAATTCTCTGTATACTCTGGTGTCCTGAACCAGGGAGAAAACATCACTATCAACAATAACATAGTCAATGAGACTTTTCTTATTCCTTGCCACTTCTCTCCATGTGAATTTGTGCACATTTTTATGTTGGAACATGGTGTTAGTAATAACCAGTCCATGTCCTGAGCAGAAATCCAACAGATATTTGCCATTATTATTAGCTTTGCTCTTTTCTCCAAATTTTCCCAAAATATTTTTGTATGTCTCACAATCATATCCTACTCTGCTATTTAGATCCCCAATAAGGACCAACTTTTCCTTTTTCATTGTGTCAGTTGCTTTTTCTAAAGCGTCAAAAAATTCCTCCACTTCTACCTTAGTAGAACCTTCTGTGGGACCATAGGCACAAATAAGTCTCATTGTCCAGTTCCCCATTCTCATATTTGCCCACATTACTCTACTTGAGATTACTCTACCGACTGCCATTCAAGAAGATTAGCCTCGTATTTTGTGTTGAATACTATGGCTACTCCTTCTTTTTCTTGATTGTCATTGCCTGAATATAACATTTTGTATTTATTGCTCAGAAAGATCTCACCAGTTTTGGTCTTTTTTGTTTCAGTCACCCCTATTATGTCGATCTGGTAATTATCTAATTCCTCAGCTAACTCCATTTCTTTACCATTCAGGCTTCTTACGTTGATAGTACCGATCTTTAACTCTGGTGTTTTTGAGTTGGGGTTTGTTTTCAGATTTCTTCCAGCTGACTTTTCGCTGTTCGCCCTGGTTCCCTGGCGAAAACAACAGGGGCCTTGTTTAACCAGGCGACGATGTCCAAGATAATGAAAGCAAATTGCTCTGAATGCACTGCTATAAGAACTGACCAATACACAATAAGCACAAAAGACCCAATCTAATTTTGACCTCATGACAATTAAATAAATTACTTCCCATTACTCTAAAACCAATCCAATTCCACTCAACACCTTATTCTATTAACAACATGACAAGTTCACAGCAAGTTTTTATGTTTTCTGTAACCTGATGATGATTTCTCCAAAATTGCCAGCATACTCGTCCTGTTGGCTTGTCATGCATTCATAGTCCCCCACCCACCCACCCACTCCCCCTATTCTTTTTAAATCCACAATTTTTGAGTCATTGTCTTTTACCATTTTCACTTATTTTTGTTTCATTCTTGCCATCTAATCTTCTTCACTGGTTCTATTCTTACGTTATTTCAAATTAAATACTGTTTATTGGAACTATATCAAATTTCATACAATGTAGCACAGTCTTCATCTCCAAAACAATCCATATCTAAAAATTCACGTGTATGCCACAGTAATTAACTTTTTAAAATGTAAATATTTCATCTTAAGTATCATAAGACATCATCATTACAGTTATTAAACAACAAAAAGAATTACATTCAAAAAAAAATTAGTGCACATGCTAATATTGGAATCCCTCTATGTACACATTAGCATGTTTAAAGATTAAAAACTATTGGGCTGTAATTAAATTAAAATATAACTGATAAATTTATTTTATACAATTGAGGATAACAATTTCCCAGACTTATGGAATAGTGAGACAGTCGTTTGAGTTAAGATTGGTCTATGACGTAAGGCTTCAGCACTTTCTTTATACAAATGCTCATATTTATATATGGATCTATGTAGTAGCTTGGTGTTTTGCATTGGATCCTGTGAATAGAGTTTTCAACTCCGTGTTGTGCGAGGCCAGATTTGTGAAGTTTGATAAGACGGATGTGGTCTTGATGTTCAGAGATGCATTTATTTACAGATCTTCTTGTCTGTCCATAGTAAGACAAGTTACAACATGGCACTTCATATACGCCATGTAGCATCAGTGGTGAGAGTTTGTCTTTCGAAGAAGGTAACAAATTGTGAATTTGGCTGATGAGGTAGCAGCAAGTTTGTATTTCTTCATAACTTTCGACAAATGTTCAGAGATGCCTTTGATATATGGTATAGGAGTCCTGTGGGCTTCTTCTTGTCTGGGTTGATTTGTATGAGAGTGGCTAATTATTTTTTAGATGGTTACTATTGGATTATATCCATTTAGTAAGGTGTATCTTTAATAATTTCCAATTCTTGTTTTAAAGATAATTCAGAGGAACAAAATTTGTGTGCTCTGGATACTAAAGATTTTATGATACCATATTTTTGAGATGGATGGCTAGCCAATGTACTGTGGATATAATGACCTGAAAAAGTTGATTTTCGGTAGACAGAAGTGGAAACGTCTTTGCAGTCTGGAGTCATGGAACAAGAACTCCTTATTTCTAAATAATATCAACAACCTACATCCTTGCACCAAATTCACACTAGAAAAAAATATTTCATCACAAGGTATTTCCTTTCTTGATGAACACATCCAACGTAAACAAGATGGTTCCATTTCATCTACTGAAACACAACCCATGACCAGTTGGTTGCAGACAGTGATGAGCTATAGGGGCTCACCCAAGCACTTTGTTAAATTTTTTCTCAAATTTGCGAGTCCCTTGTTCTTCTTGTTTACTTTTTTGTTTTCAAAAAAAAAATAAAAATAAAATAAAAATAAAAAATAATATTTTGAAATATATTAAGCGAAAACAAAGTGATTTTATTAAATAAAATATTATAGTTACTGCTACCACCATTTTACAAATAAGAATTCACTTTTGGTAATCACATATAAATAAATAGGACTATAAAATAATGCCCCTTGATTGGTACCGTTGATTATCACTTGAAGTATAAAAACAAAAGAGAAATATAACGTACTTCAATAGATAACATTTATTTATTCTTTATAGATTGTTTGTCATAAAAACGTCTATCGCAAGCAAAAGAAATTTATTTTGTTTATAAAAAATATGGACTATTGCATATTGTGTGATTATATTTTGATAGTTAAATAATGTTTTTCTTATGTAAGATAAATTAACAAGCTGTATTAATAAGAGTTTTTATGTGAAATACTGCTTTTTTTTTTTTGCTCGACAATACGAGCCCTTTGTTAAAATTTCCACAGCTCACCACTGGTTGCAGAGCAGATGCATTACTACTCAGTCAATCAGGCCAATGTTTCATTCATTCATTGGTTTATTCATTTATTTCATTAACATATTTCACTCTGTTTTTAGAAAAGTGAAGAGATCTTACCTTGGAGATCCTCTTGTCTCTTGCTGAGCTGCATAACCACATTTCTCAATTTTTTTGCGAAGCCGCGTTACCCACATTCTCTGATCTTCTTCGCTGCTGGCCAGCAACAGCAATTCTCTTGCAGAGTTTGGGTCATAATTTACTTTGCATGGGGCTATGACTTCTTCTTTCTTATCTAAATGCTCTTTGTGAACCTTTACTCTGCACCCTATATAAAAAAAAATCTTTTTCAGTGTTTTGCTTTTTTTTTTTTTTTACTATTAAAGAAGTTTTTATTTATAATAAGGCCAAACACCCACACACAAAGGTCCTGGACCAATACATCTTGCTGCTGATTAGTTGAAGATTAAGAAGCAAAAAATAAATATTAGTTTTGAATATCTATTGTAATTTCTAATTTTTAAAAACACATCTCATAAAAAACATAAGTAAAAAAAATTGAGAAAGATGCTGTGGAAGCAGGTTACTGCATTTAAAAACGACAAAATTTTGACATTTTTAATAATTAAGTGCATTGCTGCTGGATGCTGTTTTTGGTATTAATTGAATTAAAGAAATTTACATTCTCAACAATGACATCCCAAGGCAGATACCCTGGCACATCCTTCAAAATACATGGTGAAAAGACTATAAATAACATAAGAAAGTTACATTTCAAATTTTAAAGAAGGTTGTTCCCAATTAATCTTAACATGCTGGATTTTGAGAGATTCTTGAGCAATGTCAGAAGCAGTTATATTCCATATTTGGTAAAAATCAGTTGGTCCGCACAATTAGCCTAGTGGCTAGGTGCTTCCTGGGGAAGGAGTGGCCTAGGTTTGATTCCCATCGATGACGTGAGGAGCTTAAGGATCTTCCTCAGCCATAGCCAAGTTAGCGTGTCTTGGGGGTGGACAGAAGGTTCCCCCCTAAAATTAATCTGGAGTTTTTCATCCCCCTAAGCAAGTAAAACGGCCCCGTGAACACACATGGATACAGTCATGAATGTTGCCCTTGGGGGATGAAACAAAGGAGTGGTGAACCGGCTGCATTAATATGCCAGTAACCCCTCATTAGGAGGGGACTCGACCCATCCTAGACAGGTGAGAAGGATAGGATAGAAAAATCAGTTGCACAGCATAATCTGCATGGTATCAGAGTAGGTAATTGCTGCCCCACTTCATTTCAGTAAGACTCAGCTGAATTTTTCAGGAGAGCTTTAGCACTGTAAGCAAAGACGTGTCTGTGTGTTTTTACAACTCAAGTCATTAGGATGGCAGTCTTCAATTCTCAGTGTTTTGGAATAAAATACACACAGGCCATTATATTTATGAAGAGTCACACTATTATCCTAATTAAAAAAAAAAATTAGACTATTTAGATCTTAATACATCATGTCCATGCTTTAAGTTCTACAGATGACTTACTGCATACAGAATTGGATCATATCAAAATAAGCTTTCTTAACAAATGGTTTTGGTGAAGCCTTTATTAATAAAACTTTCAAGAGTTATAAAATTCCCTCTTCTTCTGCTCAAGAAAGAAATACTGGAATGCATTGCAAAAATTTTAAAGAATCTAAACATTGTATGAGGCATTCTGTTATATCAGAAAAATCTCCAAGTTTGTGACATCTAATATTTCTAAGGGTTAGCAAATGTTCATTGGAATTACAAGCATAAGTCAGACCTCATGATAAAAAATATATAGAGAATAATTACACACGAAAGATTTTTTACTAACTTCAACACTAGTACATATAACAGAGTAAAAAACAAACCTGAATTAAACTTTCTTTTATGTTCGGTAAAATGCCACAAGAGCAACGAATCTGATAAACTCCATTGCTTTATGGGCAGATGTGGAGGTTTCAATGGATGCAAGAACGCAAATATCTTGTACATTGGGATAGAAGCCACTGTGATATAACAAGACAGTTATTGCTGTCGTTCTGTAGTATAATGTATGTCATATCACAGATCTGCTGCTGTTTTATTTTCGATAAATGCAGACACAAAACCTGGTACAGAATTAAGCTTTGGTTTTTTGTTACATCATGTGGTGTGTGTGTGTGTGTGTGTGTGTTCTGAAATATTTTTTTTTTTCTGATACACAACATTTTAATTTTATACCAAAATACTTGGTGGTTGGCTTGTGTTTGCAGTGTGAAAAGGCTAATCCAGATTTATGTTTCCTTCCCAACATCCTGTCTCTACCATTCTCCTAATGCTGCCAACCATCCTGAATTTTGATTTCCTTTCCTTTAAAGTCGATATCCTTCAATCCAACTTTCCTAACATTGGAGACTTGAATGTTTATAACACCAGCTGGTTCTCCTACTCCATAAAAAAAAAGGATATCTTGAAGACTCTCAGCTAATAAATAACTGCCAGTATGATTTCAGTTTATGCTACCAACATCTGAACAAATACCATGGAAAAGTTTGCCGAGTCCCAAGTGGTTGCCCTTGATATCTACTAGACTTTTAATTAGATCTCTGGCACAAAGGCCAGTCTGCCTCTGACCTCTGCAGTTGAACTGCCAGATTTCTGACCAGATGCTCACTTTGGGTGATGGTGGATGGTTCCATATCTAAGTATGCAACTAATGCAGGAGTACAAATACAATACAACTAATATAAATCCCTTCTATATATAAATGATTTACTCCAGCAGACTACAAACTCAATACACAGTTTTGCTGATGATATCACATTGCAATCCCCCCCCCCCCCTCATTTATTTGAGAAACCAGGCAATGCACAAATCACAATCTCCAAAACATTCATCAGTGGGATTTCGATAATCGTGTCAATTTAAACACTAGCAAAACACAACTCTGTCTTATTCTTACCCTCTTTCTCCCCCCCCCCAAAAAAAACCTCCACCAGCCTTACTTTTGACAACATCCAAATCCCATGTATGATGAGATCTATCACCTTCTTAGGATAAACAATAACCTCAAAATCTTTCTTGGCACAAACATATTACAAATATTTCCTCCTCTTGTTTTTATGGGAAATCCATCTACGAGAGTTTGGTCAACTTATAGTACACTAGTACTATGGATGGACAAGAAGGAACTTGTCCACATTTATATTGAAGAACTGTGGATTGGATACTGTATTCCTTGGGTAACATATAAGATGTCAAACTGTTCCAGAGGGCAGCGGTAGAAGGGATGAATGAAAAGGAAAATTTGTTTTGTAAGTTTGGAGATCCACTGTGTGAGAGAGTGGGGATATTATTGATGCTAATTTTGATTAGCACTAACTGATACCACCTCCTGTTTTCTGCCCAGCTTAAAAGACACATAAGTGCTGTCCTCTTGTTTTTTAGTAGTACAAGCCAAAGGCAACTCAGATGCCAAGAATTGTACTCTCATATGCTCTCTGATCAAATTTTTGAAACTTTCAAATTTTCTATATATATTCGGTTTTGAAATAAGGTTGGATCTTTAATATCTGCTATTTCTATTTATTTTACATCACCAAAATTTTATTTTTATTTTATTATTATTATTATTTTTTTTTTTATGGGAAAATCCATCTACAAGAGTTTGGTCAACTTATAGTACACTAGTACTATGGATGGAGAAGAAGGAACTTGTCCACATTTATATTGAAGACATGTGGATTGTATATTATATTCCTTGGGTAACACATAAGATGTCAGACTGTTCCAGAGTTGATTAATTGTTGCACACATTTGACAGGGTGGGGATATTATTGATGCTAATTTGATGAACACTAACTGTGGAAGTATTTGTAGGCGATGCCAGGTGGAAACTGAGCGCCTGTCTACAAATACTTCTACAGTTAGTGCTCATCAAAATTAGCATCAATAATATCCCCACCCTGTCAAATGTGTGCAACAATTAATCAACACTCTCTCATACACAGTGGATCTCCAAACTCACAGAACATATTTTTCCTCCTTTTCATTCATCCCTTCTACTGCTGCCCTCTGGAACAGTCTGACATCTTATGTGTTACCCAAGGAATACAATATACAATCCACAGTTCTTCAATATAAATGTGGACAAGTTCCTTCTTCTCCATCCAGAGTACTAGTGTACTATAAGTTGACCAAACTCTCGTAGATGGATTTCCCCATAAAAAAGAATAATAATAATAAAATAAAAATAAAATTTCGGTGATGTAAAATAAATAGAAATAGGGGATATTAAAGATCCAACCTTACTTCAAAACCGAATATATATAGAAACTTTGAAAGTTTCAAAAATTTGACCAGAGAGCATATGAGAATACAATTCTTGACATAAGAGTTGACTTTAGCTTACACTACTAAAAACAAGAGGACAGCACTTATGTGTCTTTTGAGCAGGGCAGCAAACAGGAGGTGGTATCAATAGCAGATCATAATAAAAAAGAGACATTAGGAAGGAATATATAACATTATCAGCATGCAAGATGTGTACATTGAGCTGCTCTAAGGTGGCATGCCCCTTTAGAGGAGCTCATGTCAAGATAAAAGACCTTGAGGAAGACTAAGATCCAGGTAAACTGATGCAGTTAGAAATGTAATAGAAGACCAAAATATCTGACTGAAAATTAGTAATAATGCAAACTTAATCATGCATTACTATCACAGTATCCTGTACAACCTTTGAGGGCACGTGTCAGGAATTCGCAATCATGATTTTTTCTCCTGTACAGTAAAACCCCGAAGTTACGCGGTAGGTGGGACCAACAAAAAAGCGCATAAGTTGAATTCGCGTAACTCAGGGTATAATTTTGCATGTAATTTTATATACAAACATACAATTGGGACCAAAGGTTTATAAAACACCTATATTTTTTTAAGAAATATAATCATAATTGTAGTTTTTCATACATAAAAAAAAGAAAGTTATTTCGATGTCGATGGTTTCATAAAATCTAATAGATTTGTCTGAAGGCATAATTTCTTTTTCTTGTCACACAAAATTTCTTCATAGCAAGCTAATGATTTTTTTATTCCTTGCCTTGTGGCTACAATTCGTTCCTCGTTAGAATCTATGTAATCCAAAATCTGTAAACATTTCTTTTATGATTGTTCTTACTGTGGATTCCTGTAGATCGAACTTCTTTGCTAGCTCACAAACTTTTATTCCGCCTTCAAAATCCTTAATAATGTTGAGTTTTGTTCCAAAGTCAATGTTTTTCTTTTTTTGCCAGCTGTAGAAGAATCGGACTTGCTTCTTTTGGATGACATTATTTTTTATGTGATACAATTTTTATCAAGAATATAACATTAAACAATTGCAAGGTTTGTAGACTATAAAAATCATGTATGAATGGATACTGCGCGAAACACGTTAGTGTTTGTTCACAGCATGTGCCGGAAAGATACAACTAGTGGTGAAGCGGAACGGGAATACGTACATATAAGAAACCGCGTAACTCCGGATTCGCATAAGTCAGGATATGACTGTACTTCATTTGAGAATTTTTCTGATCCAGAGTGCTATTGTATGTATTTACGAAGTCTTTCCTGGTGGTTACAGGAAAATTCATCAAAAAGCGAATTCATCGAAAGACAATTCGTGGAAAATGCAATTCATCGAAAAACAATTCACCGAAAATTTTAAATTTTCGATAATGTTATGGTAAAACTAATCCATTTAAAACAAAAATTGAACCATGCAGACAGCTTCTTGTACCAACAACTTCTACTAAGTCATTTAAGTCAGAGAGTTATTGTAATACAGAATTTGGGCACATTATTTTTTTGTTGCCCCGAATATAGCTGAACTGAAAACTGGAACAACCATTCGACATTTTCTTGTAAAAGTTTCAAACAGCGAATCTGAGTAAAATTTATCCCATAATAATTGCTGTATTGAAGTCGCATATTACTACTAGCAACAATAATAATAATGAAGCCCGCATAGTTCAGTCGGTAAAAACGAAGCCGTTTAGTTAGAAAGAACTGGGTAGTTGGATCCCATTTACGCATAATTTTTATCAGTCCTGTTCTGTTAAAGGTAAGTTAGCTGGCATAATATAGATACGGCTGGGCTTTTCTTCCGGAAACAGGCAAATCAGTCCCATGAACAGACATGAAACAGTTATCGGACAAGAAAGACTATAAGAAACCATATTATTCTATAATTTTTCCCTATGAAAGTAGCATTGTAATCTCCTTATTCACAGTTCAGGTTTTGTTCTAAACGGATCAATTTTCTCATAACATTTTCGAAAATTTAAAATTTTCGGTGAACTGTTTTTTCAATGAATTGCATTTGCGATGAATTGTCGTTCAATGAATTGCCTTTCGATGAATTGTCTTTTGATGAACTCTCCGGATACCTTCCTGGTTGGCATTTTAAAAGTGAACAAGTAGGAGCAAGCAGTATGTCTGCAAACATCTCCAAAATAGAAAGCACTTAGTTCATGTTCACGTCAACACATCCCATACACTGCTTTATCTGGACTCCCTCCATCTTCCTCTGAGAGAGAAAGTGAAAGTAGGATAATTCATTTAGTGATCAGGGAATTTCTTGATGCTACATTATCATTGGGTTTTATCTGGTAGCTTTGCTTGCAGCAAATGCATTACCACTGTCTACTTCAAATTGGGCAATTCTGAGTCCCTGATGATATTTGGCATTGCGTTGAAGATCATTATCTGAATTAGCTATAATAAAATAGCTGGATAGGAGAGGAAGTATGTAGGTAGATAGGCTTAAATAATTAAGCCTATCTACCTACGTAATGTTACACCATGTCAAATGGATACATGTTTCTCATAACTATTAATGAAAAGAGAAATGCAAAATCATTTCAATAATTTGCAATGAGTCAGTTCAATATAAGTGAAATATGTATTATTTACATGCCTATTCTATTATTTAGTCAGAAACTTACTTCGACATTCAAGGGCTGGTGGAGGTCGGAACATATGCCATAACGGCCTTGGACAAACTTCACATGTTGTCGGCATATGGAAATTTATGGGAACAAAATCGTGACCTTTATGCTCTACAGTACCAGTCTGCATCAACTATAATAAAATAATAATAATTTTAAATTATATGCATTTTTCAATGAATTTTCAATACATCTATTAAACATTGCCTTATTAAACTTGCATTATTAAATATCATTTAAAAAAAAAATCTGAATTAAAGAGTAGTGATCTTATATTTGTCATCATCATCATGCGTATCAAGGACGTACAAGGCTTAGCACGGTCCGTTCCGGCCTTAGAAGTCATCGTTGAATCGTTTAAGAGGACGTCTGGTTTTCTTTTTCCTAATGGCTTGTACTTTAAAGCTTGTTTTGGTAATCTTTCTGTTTTCATTCTTTGAACGTGTTCCATCCATTTATGTTTATATTTTTTAATTTTTTCTATTACTGGCTCTTGGTTTAATTCTTTCATAATTTCTTCATTTCTTTTGTGATCAAATAGGGCATACTTTGCAGTTTTTCTCATAAACTTCATTTCTGCTGTTGTTAATCTTTGTCTTTTTGTTTTATTGTCCGGATTTCGCTTCCATACATTAAGACTGGTAGGGCTAATGTATTGTATACTTTTAGTCTGGTTTGTTTTTGAACTACGTTTGATTTAAATATAGAGTTAATTACACCCGTTGTTTTTAAATATTTTGCAATTATATCTTTTTCATTTTCATATGTGATCATACATCCTAGGTAGTTAAATGAATTCACCTGTTCCAAGATCTTGTTATCTATTACTATTTTAGTTCTTGCTGGATCTTGTCCTTTAAAGGCCATAGTTTTTTGATTTTTCTGTTGATATTATCATACCATAATCTTTGGATATCTCATTTAGATCTAAAATAGCTTTCTGTAAGTTATCTTCAGAATTTGTAATTATTATCTGGTCGCTGACAAAGAGAAGAGTGTTTAAGTTTACTGTAGGAGAAAGGTTAATTCCTTGATGTAAATTTTTATTCCATTTTATTATTATTTCATTTAAGTAGATATTAAAAAGAGTTGCTGAGAGGGGGACATCCCTGTCGGACCCCTTGGTTTATCTCTCTTTTATTCTTGGTTTATCTCGTATATGATAGCTCCTGATTTAATCTTATTTGTATTTGATTATTTTCATATATACTTGTGATAGCTTTCAGGATATTATTTGGTATTTGTCTTTCTTTTAATATGTTAAATAATATGTTTCTTTTAACTTGGTCAAATGCTTTTTCAAAGTCAATAAATGCAATATGTGTTTCTAAATTGTATTCTCTTCTTTTGTCTATTATTAATTTTAGGCAAAAGGCCGGGTCTATACATGACATCCTTTTCTAAATCCATTCTGTACTTCTAAAATAAAGTTTTCGGAATATTTCATTAGTTTGCTATTTAAGATTCTGCTATATATTTTATAACAGGAATTTAGTATACTGATACCTCTATAGTTTTTAAGGTCATCTTTTTTTTTAATTTTTAATTTTTAATTTAATTACCTTTTTTAAAGATAGGAATCACAATTGCATCTTATATTTGTAAACTTTGTTAATGCTAAAGATAAGGATGTTTTATTTTTTGGGGGGAGGAGGGGCTTTGTTAATAAAAGTAACCTTATGACTTCTGAGACCAAATTACTGTTCTCAGAGTCAAACAGCTTTACCAGATTGAAAACAGCTACAAACAATTTCTCTATTCATCAAATGGATCTAAACTCAATATTTTACTACTCAAAGCATATACTAATGCCTAACTCAAAACTCTGAAATCAAATAAAAAAGGCTTCATGGGTAATACAGAGTATTATATACTTATAGTAACATCCAAGTTGAATATTTTCTAAGCATAAAGTAATAAAAATTACAAAAGTCTGTGCAAAACAAACTGGAGTTTCTACCATGTCAGCTACACAGTGATAGACTGAATGGTGTGTAACGAATTTTGTATTTTCATTACAATGTTTAAAAAGGGTTTGCTTTACTTGCAAATCAGCTTGAAATTTACTAGCTATCTTCAGAGCAGAAGTATTTTATCCACTCTAAATTACACAACTTTTCTCTGGACCAAGAGTTTTATAGTAATTAATCTGGATCGGCAAAATTAATCTGACTTTTACAACAAGATAAAAGAATATCATAAACAATTATAAGCATCTTCCCTACAATTTGTTTTTAATATGATCTGCAACCATGCAGAGGATTTTCCAAAAATCCATAAGTTTTGATTTTCCTAAAGGTAGAAGGGGATTCCAACTTTTTTTTTTTTTTTAATCAACATTTTTGTCCTTTTGTGAAGTCTTTGTTTCATTCTTGAAATCATGTTAGTGATGAAAGATCGATTCAGTATGGACATTTTAAATTATTCTTTTAAAAATTTAAGTGACTTATACCAACAGAAAGTTGTAAACCTAGCCCACTAGTATCACAGGTAGGCTAAGGGTTATTAGATGAGGAACCCCGTTCCAGAAACCAAATATAGAATTGCCCCCCCCCCCAGCCACTTTGGGTCTCCAATAAGTAGGATGGTGGCTTCACATTGTGATGAAATTCATCCACCACTAAAAAAAGCATTCACAATATCTATGTCCAGTGGAATTCAAACCTGTAGCTACTATACTGATTAAAACGCAAGTTCACTACTTCACTTGGCAAACCAGGCTGGCCAAACTTTACATGTTGTCGGCATATAGAAATTTATGGGAATAAAACCATGACCTTTATGCTATACAGTACCAGTCTGCATCAACTATAATAATAATAAGTATAACATCTATTATTCTTGATGTTATACGAATACCAGTAACACATTGTTACTGGTATTCATATACATAAAATTAGAAGGTGTCTCCAGTTTGCAATAAAAAAAAAAATATTAAAAAAAAAATATTTAAAAAAAAATTGTAAACTGGAGGGCTCTTCTGATTTATAAGACAAAATTGCTTTGATAATTCTATCTTTGTAGAATTCTACCTCAATGCTTTGTACACTGACTCGGGAAACTGGTAGTTTTGGTCATAAAATAAATATGTTATAGCGTTTCTACAGTTTTGCTGCACCTAATAAGCTCATATGAGTACTAGTTTCTTTCCATTATCTGAATTTATTTATCTTAAAAGAATATGAAATCCCCAAATCATTAAACTATTCTGATTTATTACATCCACTTATCTTAATTTCAAAATTAAGCCAAGACTTTTAATGCAAAAATAAAAATTTTTAAAAAATTTAATTATTAAAAAAAAATAAAAATACAATTATTTACATAAAACTTTATTTTTAAAATTTCATAAGAGATACTTTCTCTTACACACACAAAATTAACTTCAGAGTAATAACAACAATTAAGTTTCAAGTTTGACAAACAAAAGCCTTTGTTAATCCTTTTTTAAAAAATTATTTCTCCACTACAGTCATATGTGTATACAATCAGTTCAAATAAGAGCACCATACTTTAATTCACAACAAGTATCCATCCTCAAAGAGGAAACTCTTTTCTTAACTTGAAAACAAAAAAAATAAACATATCCTACCTCAGCAGGCACTTTAGCAGAAAGGTTTCACTACAGATTTACCTTGGTTCTGAAAATATTCATAAAGAAACAACCATGGTATGGAACTCTGACTTGACACTGTTTAAAACAATTTTTCCATTTGAACTGTTCCTAAGTTCTGCCTTCGGAATAATATATCTTCCTTGTCTCCAAGTATATTTTACTATAGAGAATCCTAAATTGCGCAAGTGTAGAATACCATATAGAAAACTGCGCAAATTTCTTTTTTTTAAATTCTATCTTCAGTTCAAAATATATGTTAGCAACAACATAAGTGTGGACAGCAATAGTAGTCCAATTACTAAAGGAAAATAACTTTCTCCTAAATATATTAGTCTATCTTTTAAACGAAATATTTCAGAAGCCTTCTTTAGATTTATATCTTATGGTGGTTCATTAGCATTTCAAAGAAATTATTTCAGATAAACCATTAGTTTTTGATTCTTTTAACTTTTCTACTGTCCTTTCAAGAAAATTAATATTACATTCAGTCTCCACTACAGTGTGTGTGTGTGTGCGCGTGCACGTGCGTGCTGGTGGTGGTGGTGTGTGGGGAGTTTGGAACTGTTACTACAAGTTGTGCTACTACTTGGATGTCTGCACTTGCAATGCACCCACCTCAAACTATTGATGTAACTTAATGAAGTCTTCTTTCAATGGGGAGGATAATATGGAAAATAAAAGTGAGATAAGAAAAATAGTTGTATTATACAGTTTCACTCCGTTAAAATAACAGGTGACAATTTCATGATATCTGGTGACTGAAAATAAGTGTAGTTCAATGAACATATCTGAACACTTTATAAAGGTCTTGTAAAGTGGGAGAATAACTTCCTTGTTTCTACAAGTTAGTCCCCCCCCTTTGCTTTAACACTACAGTTATTATCCAATGTGATGTCTTAACCACCTTCGCAATGCAGCCTCTAAACTTAACTCACTGTTCCACTATTATCACTGAGTCTCCAGTTTCATCAACTACTTGCAGCGAATTTCCATCCAAAGAACACTCAAAATGCATATTGAATTTAGCAACATCAAACATGATATTCATTAACATTTGCCCATAGAATCAGTCTGTTCAAGTCAGCCTGTAATGATTTTCTATAAGAAATATCCTTTATCACTTGACCCAAGTTAGCATTATCTACTTGAAACAATGTTTCCCTCCAGACCATCTCCAGTGTCATTAATATACAAGTTAAACAGGAGTGGTCCAAGGACAGAACCCTGCATACTCCAATAACCATCCACATTCTCTTAGATTCAGCTCCTCCATACATCACTGATACCTATTGGATAACACTCTCCAATCCATGCCACAAGCCTGCAATGTACATCCATGCCTTTGAGTTTGTATGATCAACTTCTGTGTGGAATTCTGTGAAATGCATTGGCAAAATCTAAAACAATCATTGTGTATCCAATCACCTTATCTAACTGTGCTTTTGCTCTGTTGTAAAATATGAGTAGACTGATAAAATAAGACTTACCTTTAACAAAGTCATGCCATTCTCTATAAAAGATCAAAGTGTTATCTACACATCTCTGGATGTGATTCCTCATCATCTTCTCTAATACTGTAATTAAATACTCTAGCATTACAGACTGGTCTACATTTGGCTATATCAGTTCTATCTTCACCCCTGTATAGTGGAATTATCTTGTCTTCCTTTCACTATACAGGGGTGGAGCTAGAACTGATATAGCCAAATGTAGACCAGTCTGTAATGCTGGAGAATTTAATTACAGTATTAGAGAAGATGATGAGGAATCACATCCAGAGATGTGTAGATAACACTTTGATCTTTTATAGAGAATGGCATGGCTTTGTTAAAGGTAAGTCTTATTTTATCAGTCTACTCATATTTTACAATATGAGTAGTCTTCTAGTCAAAGACTCAAATTATACAACCAGGTTAGGAGCATAGCTAATTCTCTAGCACACTCCTTTAACTCATGTTCTGATATATCAAATCAACTTATGTTAGCATCAAGCTCTTGCAATATATTTTTAACACTTCTACCCCTTATCTTTTCATTCAGATCTATCTCACCTTCCAAAGAATTAATGGATCTGTCAGAAATGCATACTTTGCCAAAATGATTACTTAGTAATCAGCTATTTCAGGTGATTTTGACACTTTTCTACAATCTATATTTACTATGGTTACCCTACCATGATAATTCTTCCCTTTACTTGCCACATAGTGAAAGAACTGTCTCGGATTTCCTTCAACCTTTATTATGGGTTGCTTCTTTCCATATTCTATTTTTACCTTTCTCATCATGGTTGTTATTCAAGCCTGTTCTTTGTATTGTCCATATGACTGATCAATTTTACAAAATACAGCTTCCATGATTTTCTTTTTCCATTTCACTCCTGCAATTCATTTTTCTGACTCTGGGAATGCAGTTAGTTATAACTTTCCTTAGATGCTTCCTGATCACTTTCCATGCATTACTAATTCCTCTGGTCACAGTTTAAAATGCCTTATTAGTTCCATATATACACCCTCTGTACAAAAAGAAACCGAACTTTTGATAGAAAATAAAACACAGGCCAATTATAATTATTCAAATCATTTATTTCAATCAACATACTCTCCCTCAGCTTTGATACAGCATTTGGCACGGTCAATTAATTCATTAAATGAGTTTTTTATATCGGTTTTTGGGATACTGTTGAGAGTCGTGGGTTACAGCTGCTTGAACGTTTTCAATGGTGTCATATCACTTTCCTTTCATTGGCAAATGAAGTCAGTGGGAAGAGAAAGAAGTCACAGGGTGCTAAATCAGGTGAATACGGCGAGTGATCCAACACACAAACTTGGTTTTTGCTCAAAAACTGTCTAACAATGTTCGAACGATGAGATGGTACATTATCGTGCAAAAGTGACCAGCTGCCTGCATCATGATATTCATGCTGTACGCAATGAATTCTCGCTATCAACACTTCAAAATTTCAAGATAAAACTCACCGTTGATCGTTTGGCCAGGCGGAATGAATTCTTTGTGGATAATGCCCTTGGAATCATAGAAACAAATCAGTATTGTCTTTACTTTTGACTTCTTCAAGCGACTTTTTTTCAGATGTCCCTTTCCTGGTGGTCTCCACTCCGCACTTTGTTTCGGGCTCATACTCAAAACACCACATTTCGTCACCAGTAACGATCGTTTCAAGGAAGTTTGAGTCCTTATGAGAGGTTTTAATGAAGTCCTTGCAGTGTTCAATTCGATACATTTTTTGGTCATCAGTCACCTTGTGGGGAAGAAATTGCAAATTCAATTTACGAAGGCCCAAACTCTCGGTCAAAATGTTGTGCACAGTTGATTTTGGAATCCCCAATTCATCTTCAATCAATCTCATGGACGATTTCGGGTTTTCTTTGATGAAAGCCAAGCGTCTCATGACCACTTTGAAATCGCTTAAACCACTCGTAAACTTGAGTACAGGATAAGCATTCATCACTGTATGCTTTTTGAAGCATTTGATGCATTTCTGTAAAACTTTTACCAAGTTTAACACAAAAGTCAATTGCAGCTCTCTGTTTGAAACTCGTTTTCCGACCGTTCGTCAAAACACGGTCACTCTTGGCAACTCAGCTTCTAATGAAACAAATGTCAAAAACAGTCGACACGACACTAATAAAGGCTGCAGCTTGAACTACGAGCTGATCTTGTAGCTTATGTCACCCATCACCAGACATGGAAAGGTTCAGAGAAACTTGGGCTGTTGCCTTCGAAATTTCCAAAGCTTTCAATTGTATATGCCATAGAGGCCTGCTAAAGAAACTGTCATACTTTGGTCCCCTGCCACCCTCTGTAACTGGGTAGTCAGCTTTCTCACTGGTCATCTCTGCAAGTTACGGTACATGATTCCCTCTCTTCAAGCTCCAACATCAATGCTGGAGCACCTCAAGGTTCTTGCATATTACCTACTCTCCTGAATGTAAATGACCCACTCATTTGACAAACCATGCTACTCCGACTACAACTAGTGCCTTAAACACTGATCTACAACTATTCTTCAATGAGGCAAAGAGAACCTTGTCATGTTCAATTCCATGTAAAGAGTTTTGCCTTTTCTCTCACAGAACAGATCTCAGCTCACCTACCTTTACCCTCAGTAATTGTGTATTACTGAGGGTAAAGTGAATAAAATCTCTATTCCTGGACTAACATTTATCTCCAGTCTCTCTCTCTTGGTATAAACAGATTGCATCAATCACCTCCTCAGCATCCAAAAATCTAGGCATTCTGTTTCATTTAAGTCGCTATTTTATACCAAACCATCTCTTAACTAAATACAAATCCACCCATGCTTAGAATACTGCTCACATACTTAGGTTGGTGCACTTAAAACTTCCCTTAAAGGGAAGTTTTAAGTGCACCAATAAATTTGGGCAGAAATCCTTGATTTCTGCCCAAAGAAGAGCAATTAAGCTCATAAGTAAAGCTTACAGATTTACTTCAGTCTCTATCTCACAAATGCAGTGCTTCAACACTGTGTCTATTCTACAGGTACTTCCATGGTCACTGCTCCAGTGAATTGGCAACCGTCATTCCTCTACTCTCAGTTGCACCTGCTAATATAAGAGCATTAGCTGCCCAGCATCCCTTTACTGTGCAACTGCAAATCAAACCACCTCCCTCTCTGCCTCATTTATTCCGCCAACCGCTGTTCCAGAGGACAGAGTTGATTGGGAATACTCTTCATGGAGTATTCCCAATCAACTTCCCAATCGACTGTGGTGGCACATCACTGAAAAAGTTCAGTGATGTGCCACCACAGGTATTACTATGTAGTCCTGTTGTATGCTTTTCTGGAGGCTTCAACTCTCTGAAGATCAGTCACTCCACACACACACCATCCATCCATCCATCTCATTGACAGTCTACCCTTCCTCTTTTTCCAGGAACTTTACCTTCTATTACTGTTCTGAGAAGTCCTCCTTCCATCCTTTCAATGTGTCCAAAATATTTTAACTTTCTTCTGTCGATATCCTTAAAGTTCTACTGATCTTTTCTAACACCCATTCATTTGTACGCATTTCAGCGTGTTATATCCTCAACAGCCTTCTGTAACACTACATCTCAAAAAAGCAGCTATTCTTTTCTTATCTGACTTCTTTAGGTTCCAAGTCTGACATCCATAAGTCACAGTTGGAAAAACAACTGCATCCAAAATCCTCACCTTTGTTCCCATGGAGATAGATCCATCATTTCAAAATTTAGACATGTCTCTGACTGTTGTTTTAGCATTCCTAACCTTTTTCTGACATCTTCTGAACAGCAATTCGTCACATTAATAATGTGATCCAGCACTCAAACTTTCTGATTTCCTCAATTCTTTCTCCGTTAAGGTACACTCGTGTCTCAAGAGCTTCCCTGTTTGCATTTCCTCTGTTATTACTGATCTTGTTAACTTTATCAAGAATTTGTCTTAGTTCTTCCTTGTCATTACAGGGGAGTACGGTATCATCCAGCATACCTCAGATTACTGGTCACATTAAAAGCTATCCTAATTCCTGCCTTGAGCTTATCCAATGCTTCACTCATGATGTCCTCCACATATATACTAAAGAAGTAAGGAGAAAGTAAACATCCTTGCCTAACTCCTATTCCCATCTGAAACCAATCAGTCAATCCAACACCTGTTCTTACCATGGCTCCCTGTACAAGTTGGCTATCAACCTGATAGTGAGTTGAGGGAAAACCCATTCTTTCCATTACTTCCCACAGTTTCACATGCTGAACAGAGTCAAAAGCTTTAGAATAGTCTAAGAAACACATTACCGGAGGGAGTCTGAATTCTTTATTTATTTTTAATATATATATATATTACGAGCCTGTGTAGCTCAGCGGATGTGGTGTTTGCACACCACAGTGCTTGACCGGAAGAAGTCAAGCACTGCGGTGTGCAATGAAGGAAGACTTGCTTTTGAATCTATCGGTGACTAGAGGAAATTTTTCTAAGCCTTTTTTCGACCAGTTCCCGAGTTAGTCGATCTCTAACATGGGCAAGCAGGTTTTTTCTGCCGGAAACTCAGGTTTTTCGTCCCATAAACTCAAGAAAATCGACCGTAGAATCACTTAATTAGTGATAGCCTTGGGCCAGCTATCTCTGATTGGCTACCAGTGGAGATTGAACTGCCCACTCAGTCTCCAAAAGTTAGATAGGACTAAAACAGCCTCACCTACTTCCTATATGGGAACAAAAAGGTGTTAGCTGATTGATAGCATATATATTTTTCTATGATCTGTCTAAGGCAAAGGATCTGATCTCTGGTGGCCTTACCTTTCCTAAAACTTGCTTGTTCCTTGGGCATCTCTGCCCCAAAAAAACACCAATAAACTTTTATTTGTCTTTATCATGGCAATGATGTGCTTATGGATCTCTTGAACTCTCATGTATGGGATCAATAAAAATAAAAACTTTTCCTTGTAATTTGACTTTTAGAATAAATAGCAGCTGAATGTCCAACTACTGACCGAAACATCTGTTTCTGCACTTTCAAAAAATCTTAATGTTTTTCCTGAGGTTCACCATTAACATTAGGGATCTGAAAATTCTTCATTTTGCACATGGAATAAGATTACTTTATCATTAGCTATTGCAAATAAAATTCCTGAAATAAATTTCAGATTAACCTCTTAACAAATTTGCCTGAATATATTCAGATATGCCAATAAGACCAAAAATTAATTTACCAAAACATCTTGTATTTTTTTTCCTAATTTTATTTTAGGAATTTAAATGAAAATACTCATATGTATATTTCCATTCATGTATTTTGTTTTGGTTGTGGCTCAAGATGGAATTTAGATTCTAACTGGTGAAATGGTGTATGTGGATAGCATGATGCATGGCAGAAATGAATAAAAAATAAGGTATTTTTGGTGTCAAACTTTCTCTCAAAAAATTAGTCAGGAGGTTAATTAAAATTGGAAAGAAACGTAAGAGAAATAATAAAAAAAGTAATGTTTTTTATTCTAAAATTTGTTTTATAATTCATCATGTTGACTATGGTATTGCATATGATGAACATCAAATACTTCACAATAAAAATAGAAGATATTATAAATCCATTATTATTATATAGCCAAATTTCAAAATTGATCAGAGAGTTTACGAGAATACAACCTCTGGCAATGAAGTTGCCTCTGTATGGCACTACTGAAAAGACATTAAAATACAAAATTAATAACAGAAAATCTCATGTAAAAAGATTATTTAATAGTATAATTTTCGCCTGTGTTTCACAGGCATCTTTAGCACATTTTAAGCTCAAATTAAACAATAACTGACAATTCCAAAAAGAACCACCTAAGTAGCTAGTGTAAGATAACTAAAAAGGTCAATAAATTTCCTTAAAAAAAAAAAAATAATAAAATAAAAAAAATTATATATACAATAAAAAATTAGGAAAGATTAGCTGAATTATAAAGTACTATCTCCCATAAAGGGGATAGACATAAACCATCAGATCTGTTTAAGTTAGGCAAGTGAAGTTTCACATGTTTCTTTATAAAGCCATTCCATGAGGAACCGACTTTTGTGAAGAACTCTTCTTTTTCCAATGAACTCTATGTCTAGTGAAGATGGCATGTTCTGCAAGTCCAGACTGTTCAGGTTCAAGGTATTGAATATAAAACTGGTCTTCTTCTAGCTGTATAGAGGCAGATCTTCCTGTTTGTCCAAAATAAGATAATCCACAAGAGCAAGGAATCTGGTAAACACCTGGATAATTAAGATGTGGAAGCTTGTCCTTAGGAGAAGTGAGAAAGGTGGAGATTTTTCTGAATGGTCGAAAGGCAACAAAAATATTCAGATTATCTGATTTCAGACAAACAGGAAGGTCTGTCTCTATTCAGCTAGAAGAAAACCAGTCTTATATTCAATACCTTGAACCTGAACAGTCTGGACTTGCAGAACATGCCATCTTCACTAGACATAGAGTTCACTGGAAAAAGACAAGAGTCCTTCACAAAAGTTGGTTCCTCATAGAAGGGCTTTATAAAGAAACATGTGAAACTTTACTTCACTCACCTAACTTAAACAGATCTGATGGTTTACGTCTATCCCTTTATTCTGATAGTACTTTATAATTCAGCTAATCTTTCCTAACTTTTTATTGTGTATGTGTGTGTGTGTATATATATATACAGGGTGTTCGGGATAAATTTGACAGTTTCGTAAGGAAAAAGAAAATCTTCTTTGTATCTATTAAATTTAATGAATTGACAAAAAAACATTACAGGCAGAGTTAATTACAATACTATCAACAAGATTTACTCAAAATAACCACCATTAGCATCGATCACAGCTTCAATTCTGCTTCGGAACCTCGAACAAGCTGATGCTACAGTCTCCCTGGGAAGGGCCGCAAAAACTGTTTTAATTTTATCCATTAACTGGGCTTTTGTATTACTGGAAGTGCGATTGGTGTCTTTTTCAACTGCGCCCCATACAAAATAATCCATGGGGTTAAGGTCTGGGGAGTTTGGAGGCCAAACATTTGGACTGGTGAAGTCGTAGAAATTTTCAGACAACAATTTTTGACTTTTCCCAGAGGTGTGGCAAGTGGCCGAATCCTGCTGCCATACATACGGCCTACCATTGGCTACCCTTGTTATCCAGGGCTTGACTACAGTTAGCAACTCCACGAACAAAGCCCGAATTCCAATGCCAGGGTTCTTCAACACCTGTTCCTGCAGATTTGCGAGGAATTCTGCTGTACGAACGCAATCAGATCGTCTGCTAGGGATCTTTCTTCTTGCTACATCCTCGTAGTCACCATTGCAAGTCTCTAGTTCATGCCTGATTGTTTTTACTGTATTCAGGGAGCATTGGGCAGCAGTCGTAATATCCTTATTTTGATGGCGGGCACGAATCATCATGATACAAGTTATTCTCTTCCATGATTCAGGTGGGTTCCAGCTATCCATCCTTTCTGACATCTTGTATATGAATGAAGAAGGGTCCAAACTTTTAAATGAAGAGAAGTGTGTGTTAATACATGTAACTTACGGAAAAATATAATTAATTATAAATATGTCAAATTTATCCCGAACACCCTGTATATATATATATATATATATATATATATATATATATATATATATATATATATATATATATATATATATATATATATATATATATATTTTTTTTTTTTTTTTTTTTTTGTTAGGAAATTTATCGACTTTTTTAGTTATCTTACACTAGCTACTTAGGTGGTGCTTTTTGAAATTGTCAGTTATTGTTCAATTTGACTTAAAATGTACTGAAGATGCCTGTGACACACAGGCGAAAATTATACTATTAAATAATCTTTTTAACATGAGTTTTTCCATTATTAATTTTGTATTTATGTCTGCTCACAGTTTGCCATTATTAAAACTTAAAAGACATGAACTCTGCCCAGAAGGCTATGTTCAACTTCTAGTGCTTTTATATATTAAGGTTCAATATGACAGCTATTTCAAGGTGCTAGTTCTCATCAGAGACCAGGCAAATAAAAACTGTAAAAATCCTCTTTTAATACTGTAGGGTTCCAAAATCAGACATATGCTTTAGATTCATTATCTCCAACCTGAGAAATCTGGTCCTGTAGAACATAAAATTTCTACTAACTACAAAATCGTTTGGAAAAATACAACTATTCTTCATATAACTCTTTCAAATCTACAAGAACAGGGGTGTTCAACTCGTTGATCGCGGAGCGATTTTTGGTCAATCTCTTGTGTATTCCTCCTTACTTACAAATTTAATTAAAACTGAAAACATAATATTTTATTTATCATTATTTTTGTATTATTTTTAATTCTCTTTAAGTGTATTGCTATTGTTTATTTTTCATCAAAATTGTCAAATCAGTAATTTTCTTATAAGTCCGGGTAAATGAATTAATTTGGATCAGTGGATTATAAGCAAAGTGTAAAAACTCAATTGTAGCTTAAATATTAAATATTCCAAAGCACATTACATCGATTTTTTACTTAGGTTAAGTCCCACGTGAATATTGTAAAAAATAACCTTTGTCTCAGTATAGTTTGTATTTGATGTTTTTGTAAATAACTCTTTTGAAGCTAACTGCATATACTGCTTTAATAAGAATATGTTAGAGTGTTAAAAACAAAGGCAATGTTTTTGTCACCGAAGCTGTACACGGCAGCATTAGAAAGATTGTTACTGAAACTTGTATGCATGAGAAAGGCTTGCAGGCTCTAAGTGTAAACATCTCCGAAGTCAGCCAGAAAGAGTTCAAACAACTTTCTGATGGCTGGCAACTTACAATCAAAAGAAAGTGGAGAAGAACAAAAGGCGTGCCGAACTTGAAACTTAAGATGAAAGACTCATACAGATTCTTTGGGGGGCCAAACTTCATGCGAGGTCTCAGAGGAGGCATAATAAAAAGGGACTGAAGGAAGCAGAAGGGGGGTCCCGGTTCTAGAATTGCTGTCAGAGAGGAGGCCGTCCAGTCCAGAGTCACTGTCAGAGAGACTGCCCAGATCCACATTGCTTGAGAGAGGAGTTTCCCGCTTCCAGAAAGGAGGTTCTTGGTTCGAGACATCGCTAGAGAGAGAGAGAGACTACTTCTAGGCCGCAGACAAGGTTTCAAATGCTGAAAGAAAGAGTTCCAATTGCTGGAGAAAAGTTTCCAGGCCAGGTTAATGTCAGACATTGACCAGTGTGTTGCGTTTTCATTACATTTTGATGAACCAAACGACTTCACCGATATTGCTCAGTTAATGGTATTTATTCACATGGTATTTCAAGATTATTCAAGTAAAGAAGAACTTTTGGAAATTATACCATTATTGGGAAGGACTAGGGGAGAAGACATTTTTTCGGCATTTGATGAATTTGTGAAACAACACAAACTTCCACTTTTTAAACTTGAGTCTATTACTACTGATGGTGCTCCTTCAATGATAGATAATAAATCAGGCTTCATTTCATTATGTAAAAACGATGACAAATATCCAGAATTTTTAATGAACCACTGTATTACTCACCAACGAGTACTGTGTAGTAATAGATTAAACACAAAAGATGTTTTGGATATTATATTTAAAATTGTAAATTCTCTTCGAGGAAAATCTCTGCAACGGCAATTATTTAAATTACAGGCAGATGATGATGAAAGGGGACTTCTGTTGTACAATAATGTTTGTTGGCTCAGCAGAAGTCAATTTTTAGAAAGATTTTTTGTATTAATTAACAATATAAAAAATTTTCTTGATGAAAAAGGAGATATTTATCCACAATTGAGTGATAAAAGATGGTTGTTACACTTATCATTTTTAGTAGATTTCTGTACAAAATTAAGCAATTTAAATTTAGAGTTACAAGGTAGAGATAAAAATTTAATTGACATGTTAAGTTCAATAAAAACTTTCCAACAATAGTTACTTTTATTAAAGAAAAATATAAATGACCGCGAATTTAGATATCTCACATATTTATTAACATTTTTTGAACAAAATCAAGAAATGCTTCGCTATGATTTAAAAGAATTTATTTGTGAAATAGAATTAGTTGAGGAAGAAATAAATTCAAGATTTAAAGATTTTAATAGAATTGAAATGATTGTATCTTTTATCAATAATCCATTTCAAGAAAACTTGAACATCATAGAAATTTCAAATAAAATTAGTGGGCTGTTTGATATAAACCAAGCTGAAGTAGGCTTGGGATAATAAACATTCAGAATAGTTCACATTTAAAATCAATAAACAATGAAGTCATTTGGAAGTATGCACATGAAAAATTCCCAATATTAACTGATATTGTGCGAAAAATTCTATCGTGTTTCGGATCGACACTTGTCAGAATCCGCTTTTTCAAATATGACCGTCATAAAAAATCAATTAAGAAACCAAATTACAAATGATCGTTTGGATGATTGTCTGTGATTGGCCACTTCTTCATACTTGACTATGAAAATATTGCGAGGTCCAAACAATGCCAAATTTCACATTAACTTAATCAACCAGCATTTCCTGTAACTGGTGAGTTTGTAATCAATCTGTTGTTTTTTAACTTTGGTTTTCCAAAATAGAGAAATAAATATTTTATTCCAATATATATATATATATATATATTTTTTTTTTTTTTTTTTTTTTTGTTGTATTAAAATAATTAAAAGTGAGAAATAAATTTTTAAATACACATATAAAGTTTTTAGTTGTGTATTTTTTTTAGTTGTTTATTTGTGCATAATCAGATATCAGGTTGAGGGAACGTGATCTATATAAGAGAGTAGATCGGCGAATAACTTTTTATAGAAAAGTAGCTCGCGTAGTAAAAAAAGATTGAACACCACTGTACAAGATCCATTCAACAAATGCTATGAAGCCTCTCACAATTAACTTAAATTCAATTACAGTGATGATTTAAAAATTTTAGAAAATGGTTATCTCGAACAGGCTCTGCTAATGTAATAATTTAACACACATAATTCTTATGAAATGTTATTGTTCTTTTATTTATAAGTACCACTATCTATTGGTGTGCTTTTTGTGTTTTATATTGTTCTACAGGTTTCTAATCATATCATATCATATTGGTGGCCTAAGAGCTAAAGAAAGAATGTATTTTGTAATAAATACTTTTATTTAGAACTTGGTAATATTTGTTTCCATTCAGTCTTTCTTTATGTAATTGTCCATTTGATGCGCTTTTATTCTAATGATAATATGATCGTTACAAAGCACAATTTTCATAATAAACACTTTGTGTAATTTAAATGTAAAGTAAATTCATTATGTCTATTAATTATTTAGTATTAATAACCAGACATGTAATGCATGATTAGAACGAAAGTTTATAATGAAAGCTTACCCAATAGATCTTTGTGTGATATTAAATCCATTGCCTTCATAGTATCAAAAGCAGTCACTTCAGTTTCCTGAACATGCCATTGTTCAAAGCAGATGAGATAACCAAGAAAATTTTTGATATCAGCAGAATCCATTGCTTATCAGTTGAGATTTATGGCCAGTGTGAAGTTCATTCATAATGCAGTTGGGTGGATGATGCACCATTTTATTAGAAAAGTTGGTTCAATTCTCTTTGTTGATGATACTCCACAGCAAGTTGGACTAGGTATGAAATGAAAAACCCTTACCACTACTGTATGAGAACAGCTAACTTGCCTTTGATGATAGTACTCTTATTCTGAATAAATGTTTATCATCAAAGGCAAGTTAGCTGTTCTCATATAGTAGTGGTAAAGGTTTTTCATTATCATTATATTCATATTATGTATTCATATTTATATATTCATATAAATATCATCAAAATACTTTGATGATATTTTTCATATCATCAAAGGCAAGTTAGTTGGTCTCATGTGGTGGTGGTAGGGGCTTTTCATTCTATAAACAGTCCAACTAGTTGAAGAACATACAGTGAGGTTAGACAAACATCAGAGCATATAATGGATCTATAACAACAGCTAAAGCAACTAAGGCTATGAGTCAAGTGTATTAAGTATGTTAATAGCATGTGGCTGGCTGTTTATTCTGCAGGATGAATAATTCCAGTTTCTGGGAAAGAAACCTTGCTACACCTATATGAGACCAGCTAACTCACTTTTAGCCAGAAAATCCTTCACTATGTTCCTTAAGAGGGGGGGGGGGCATGGTTGCACACAAGGATGGCAACTCCTCTATGCACAGGTATGTCCCTCCCCCATTCTGTCTTACAGATGATACTGACATTTTGTATTGCAGGATCAACACTGAGTTTCAGGTATGTCTCCTATGGGCAAAGGTACACCAGTTTATACTTAAGCAAGACAGTCTTGATGTCATCAACATTTTGTCAGAATTCATAATTCCATTGCAGAGATGCTTTCATTATTTTTGATGGATGCATTTGGATTCCAATATTGTGAGGCCTTGGATATTTTTTCTTTTTTAGGGAATTGGAAACAGCCAGTGTATATCATTTCTTCCTCAACAGGAAAATATCCAAGATATCATCAAATTAAACTATGTTGAGGACACCAAGTATTTTAATGGATTTATTTTCTTGGAGGAATACAGATATCCATCCTATCTACTAAAGGATATAGAAGCATGTCTTGTTTTTTTTTAAGGTGCATGTTCCTTTATTTTATTTTATTTTTTTTCCACTAGTGAATTCTCACATAGTGGGACCATCTTTGGCATGTCATCAGGAGTGAGCCCATATTGATTTCTGTTTGATTTGCTCTCAAGAGATAGCAAGCTATCGTATTATTCAGTTTTGATGTATTTGTGAGAAGGTGAGACTGTCATACAAGTTAAGGTCCTGTTGACACCCTTCACAGTTGCTTTCAAAGCATAAAAGGGTTTACTACTATGTGTTGTTTCTACTTTTATGGCATACTGCCTCTATACCTCTTGACAAGGGGTGCTCTGTTTTCATTTTTTAAATCTCCTTTTCATCTTTCCACTTTTGGCATGCTCAGGAGTACAATGTGTGATCTCCCTCACAATTAGGGTATTTCAGTGTTTTGCACCTACAGTCTTTGTTCTCATGATTTTTACTGCCATATTGGCCACAGATGGCAGATCTACAACAGAAAGTATGAGAGTGACCATACTTCTAACATTTCAAGCAGCACAAAGGATTTTGGATGTACAACTGATAGAGCAATTGAGATACCCTGCTTTCACTGATGTTGGGGTCTCAGCATGATGAATGTAAAGATGATATTCCTAGTCAGAACCAGGTGACCATCCCTGTATATGAGGATTCTCCTTATGGCTGTCACTCCCTGATCCTTTGGTCTAAAGGAAGTTGCCTCATCAGGAACTAGGACGTCCCACTGTAATATTAATCCTTGAGGAATATTCAAAAGTTTTTTTAGTTTTTTTTTGTGTGTGTGTGTGTGTGTGCGTGTGTGTGTGTGTGTGTGGAGGGGGAAGTAATATGATTGGTATTTCTCCAATAGATGTTGCAGGAAGGAGCTGTTCTGATTGTGTCTGGGTTGCTTTTTCAACAAGAATGTCTCCTGAATGGAGATTTTTTTTTAAACCAGATGGACATCTGGATGAAAGAAGGATAGACTGGCTATTTGCTTGTTGAATGTAAAATTAAGAATGATGATATATTTGTTGCTTTTTGTTTTCCAATAATGTGCAAATGGTTTCTGAACGGGGTGCTTAAGGGTCAAAACTGTATAACTGAGAGGAGACCTCCACATAGCCTTTAAAGGAATGCGGAGAACCGACCAGGGCTTCTGACCTAATGTCCAATCCTCACCTTCTCGTGGTGCACCCTGTTGGGTATCTACTTTGATACTGAACGAACGAGGATGGGCTGGCAATTTGGGATTTAGCCGACCAAATTGTATTCTTATTGGTTAAACCAAAATAAAAAAATGATGGTACAACATGACAAAATTTCATGCCGGCTGGGGCGTCGCCCGGTTAAACAAGGCCCCCGTTGTTTTTGCCAGGGAACCAGGGCGAACAGCGAAAAGTCAGCTACTGGAACAAATCTGAAAACAAACCCCAACTCAACATCACCAGAGTTAAAGATCGGTACTATCAACGTAAGAAGCCTTAATGGCAAAGAAATGGAGCTAGCTGAGGAATTAGATAAGTACCAGATCGACATAATAGGGGTGACTGAAACAAAAAAAACCAAAACTGGTGAGATCTTTCTGAGCAATAAATACAAAATGTTATATTCAGGCAATAACAATCAAGGAAAAGAAGGAGTAGCCATAGTATTCAACACAAAATACGAGGCTAATCTTCTTGAATGGCAGTCAGTCTCAAGTAGAGTAATGTGGGCAAATATGAGAATGGGGAACTGGACAATGAGACTTATTTGTGCCTATGGTCCCACAGAAGGTTCTACTAAGGTAGAAGTGGAGGAATTTTTTGAGGCTTTAGAAAAAGCAACTGACACAATGAAAAAGGAAAAGTTGGTCCTTGTTGGGGATCTAAATAGTAGAGTAGGAAATGATTGTGAGACATACAAAAACATTTTGGGAAAATTTGGAGAAAAGAGCAAAGCTAATAATAATGGCAAATATCTGTTGGATTTCTGCTCAGGACATGGACTGGTTATTACTAACACCATGTTCCAACATAAAAATGTGCACAAATTCACATGGAGAGAAGAGGCTAGGAATAAGAAAAGTCTCATTGACTATGTTATTGTTGATAGCGATGTTTTCTCCCTAGTGCAGGACACCAGAGTGTACAGAGGATTTGAAATTGGAAGTGATCACTATTTAGTCTTGAGCAGGATAAAATTGAATTTCATATTGAAAAGAATAACATGTAGGAAAGTTTTAAAGCGAATAAAAGTTGAGCAGCTCTCAGATGTAAACTGTAGACTAAAATACAGAAATATTATTGAAAAGAAAATGAAAGAGTTTGAGAACAGGAATCAAACCTTGGAGATTCAGTGGCAAACTCTGAAGGAAACATTGATTGATTCTGCCAGAGAGGCATGTGGTGAGGTTGTTTGCAAAGATAAAAAAATCAGAACTCCCTGGTGGACACAGGAAGTTAAAGAGGCAGTGAAGGAAAAGAAGAAAGCATATCAAAAGTTCCTGGCAAATAAGTCAGCTTTTACTCTTACAGAATACAGAGACAAATGTAAGAAAGCTAAACAGTGTGTAAAACTAGCTAAACAAAAGTCATGGGAGGACTTTGGCAAGAATATAGAAAATAAATATCAAGAAGGTGGCAAAATATTCTGGAGGTTGTTGAAGAAGCTTAGGAATGGAGGAAAGAGTGCTGTAAAAGGAATTAGAGATGATAAAGGTGAAATGAAAACAGGAGAAAAAGATATCCTTGAAGTATGGAGTAATTACTTTGAAAAACTGCTAAATGAAACAAGCAGTTATGACAGCACAGTGATAAAAAACACTGACCAGGCATGCAGTCAGGAATACATATCCATACTTGAAGTAGAAAAAGCCATCAAAGGCTTGAAATGTGGAAAGGCAGCAGGAGTAGATGATATTCGACCAGAAATGCTGAAGTATGGTGGTATAAGAGTCTTACAGTGGCTGCACTGCATAGTTCAGAAAGCCTGGACAGAGGGACGAATTCCCGATGATTGGAGTAGAGCTCTCATAGTACCCATATATAAAAAGGGAAATAAAACTGAATGTGAGAATTACAGAGGTATTTCCCTACTGAGTGTTCCTGGCAAGATCTATGCAAGTATACTTGAGAAACGGTTGAGAAGAATTGTGGAAGAAAAGCTTGGTGAAGAACAAGCTGGATTCAGGCCAAATAGAGGCTGTCAGGATCAGATCTTCACTTTACGACAAATAGTCGAGAAAGCATGGGAATATAACAAAGATCTGTATTTAAGTTTTGTCGATTTGGAAAAGGCATATGACAAGGTGCCAAGAGAGAAGCTATTCAATACGCTGCAGTTATATGGTGTCAATGGGGCATTATATCAAGCAATACTTAGTCTTTATTTGAGTTGTGAGTCAGCAGTTAGAATTGAAGGAAGTACAGGAAGATGGTTTAATGTTAAATCTGGTGTGAGACAAGGATGTACATTATCCCCTCTGTTATTCATTATCTATATGGATCACATTATGAAAGAATGTGGTATTAAACCTGATATCAAAATTGGAGATGTTAATGTCAGCTCTTTGCTTTATGCGGATGATGTTATACTTCTAAATAAATCCGCTACAAGTCTGCAAGATTCTCTAACTAAATTGAATAGCTGTTGTAATAGATATGGTATGAAGGTCAGCAATAAAAAGACAAAGACAATGAAAATAGGCAGAATCATTGAAAATGTCAACTGTGTTGTGAATGGAGAACCTGTGGAACAAGTAAAACATTTCAGCTACTTAGGCATGATTTTTACTGAAGATGGTAAACTAAATATAGAAATAGACAACAGAATCAGCAAAGCTGGTATCGTGGGAAGTCAATTGAATAAATTCATATGGAATAAGAAAGAAATTAGTCGGAACACTAAATTAGCTGTATACAAGACTGTGTTCAAACCAATTTTAACTTATGGATCTGAGAGCTGGGTCAGAAGTAAAACACTTGACCAAAGACTAGAGACCACAGATATGAGAGTCCTGAGAAAGATTAGAGGTGTGAACAGATGGCATCAATGGCAATATCATATTAAAAATGAGGATATTAGGAAAGAACTTGACATTGTCACTATCCAGGAATGCGTTAGCACAGCTAATCTCAGATGGTATGGTCACTTAAATAGAATGGGAGAGGAAAGATTAGCAAAACAAGTGTTCTCTGCCAGGTTGGCAGGAAAACGACCCAGAGGAAGACCAAGATATAGGTGGATTGATACGGTACAAAGTGCCTTAGACGATAGAAATATAAGATCTGATAATGTTGGAGTCTTGACAAGTAACAGACTGATTTGGAGGAAAATTGTAGATAGGAAGTTAGTAATGATGTAATTTTTTCATGTAGTACTGTCATATCCTGTACACCCCTTGAGGGTACATGGCAGGAATTTGATGATGATGATGATGATGATGATGATGATGATGGTTTCTGAACTTGGATGGAGACTGCTGAGAGGGTCCTGATAAACATGAGGATGTAAAATTACTCTTTCTTAAAAGAAGTTTCAGCACCATAGAGCTATACATGGACATCCAATCTCAGGCAAGCAATGACTGCACTCATGAGTGGAATGCTAGGGCTAATCTGATGCCCTACCAACACCACAGCAAGCCCTGGGTCCTGTCCCAGACCAGGAGGAAGGATACTTACTACAACACTGCTAACCCTTGCTAGAAAACTCACTGACTGACTGATCTTGGCTGTACCATCCATAACCATCTGAATGCACTTCACAGCAAATGTGGCAGCAAGGAATTCGATCACTGTGCTGGTAGTGGTTTCAAAGATAGGAGAGTGAAAAAGACTCAGTAGAAGCAGAGCAAAAAATATAGGAAGAAAAGTACAGAAAAAAGAGAAAGAATGAAAAGGGCCAATACCATTATTGGGAGATTCCCTCCACTATGAATATGTGCCTCTCACATGGAGAGAGAAAGTTGAAAAAATGAAATAATCATGTTCATGTCAAAATGATTTTCTAAAATTTTCTAAATTTGCTAAACATCTTAAGGGAATCCATC
Organism: Typopeltis vanoorti; assembly: GCF_054136105.1. Lineage (NCBI taxonomy): Eukaryota > Metazoa > Arthropoda > Arachnida > Uropygi > Thelyphonidae > Typopeltis > Typopeltis vanoorti. The sequence continues at coordinate 93,126,354 of NC_143552.1, forward strand.
TCAAAAGTAATGAACAGATGAAATATGACCACTTTGAAAAACTTGTTATGCAGTGAAGAAAATGCATTGAAAATGAGGGAAATGATATCAAGAAGCAGTGTATGAAAATAAAGTAGAGACTTCAAAGAACCTTTTTTTTATTTCAATGACCTATCTCTTTTGAATAAGAAGCTGACATTCTAAAAGTAATGCAGGCATTCTTTTTAGGATACAACTTCACAGTACTCATTAATTATAATTATAAGGTCCTAAATGTTGCATATTAAGATGATACATAATACTATAGTTGAACATTAAATTAAAAATTCTCTATATCAATAAATAAAATACTTGCATCCTTTGGCAGTTGCATTTCTGGTGGATGAGCAGTATCTCCTGGTTTTCGGCTTTCACCTTCCCCAGCATACAACAACTTAAAAAAATAAAATAAAATCATTACAGTTAAAATTTTTATAACAGTTTTATATTTCATAAAAAGAGAGAGAGAGAGAGAGAGAGGAAGAGAGATAGAAACATTTACTGTAAGTAAACTAATTTTAGAATAGCTTGAGAAAGTCATTTTCTTGCAAGACATGTTTCAGTTCATTCAATAATCTTAAAAAGTTCATAAAAGCAATCTATAAGTAGTACAATAAACAAAGCTAAGGTTTATTGTAATGGAACTTTCCTTTTTTATCGATTCCTGTAGGTAAAGAATTAGGATCAATGGATTATTTCTTAATTAAAAGTTTTAAATTAAAAAGAGTAATAAATCACATACCTGGATAATATGAAGGTCGGATGGTTGCAATATATAGAACAAATTTTAAAAGTTAGCCAAGAAATGATGTGAGATTTGGAAACAATATGGAAGGTAAAAACCAAATAAAAATAACCAAAACCAGATTTTTCTAGGAACCAGATTCGATGTAAAATCATCCCTTGTTTTTTGTTGTTGTTTTTTTTTGTCTATAAAGAGGATACTTCATTTCAACTGATTCTTTGAATGCTCTTGAGTTAAAGTGGTAATCAATGTGAAGCATTTCAATTTAGTTGCCATTCTACTAGATGTGTATCTGTTGTATGTGCTGCCAGCCCTGATTTGTGCTTTCTTTCATTCTCAATGTCTTTGATGTTGAGAAAAAAATTCATTAAGACTTATTTGTGTGGTTTAGAATTATTTCCAAGGTAACCAAAGGAATTCCTGTTGATGGTGAAGAGAGAAATAATGTACCATACAATCTAAAATTGCTAATTCACTTTGATTGAAATGGTCTAGAAAAAAAGGTTATGATCTGGATCCTAGTCTTTTCAATCAAGATATTATATCATTCTGATTACAGAGAAAGGAGATGCAATGGACTTATAGAGTGAGGAGTAATTCAGGTTGGACTGCATACAATTAATGAAACACTAAGACCACGAAACATTGTCTGTAAACTGTACATGTTCACTGGCCTATATTGCCTGTTTTGCAGGAGAAAAAGCCCTGCCATCTCTCTCTCACTGATCAACTAGTTTCAAATAAAATGACTACAATATTATGACTATAGAAGTTTTATAACAGAAACAGCAAATGCATATGATTACCAAATAAAGCGATTTTAGACAAAAAAACAAAGGAAGAAATTTCTGCTTTATGGTGTGTGTGTGTGTGGCAAAGTGGTAACACTTGGCCACACAGCAGCAATGTTGTGTTACAGAACTAATGTCTTCCACACACACAAACCAACTCGACAAAAACATAAGCACAAAACTACATTTAAAACAGATGAATAATCAACTGGGATATTAGATTTGAAAGAAAACTGGGAAATTTAGATCCTGCATATGAAAATGAACTTTGACTCAATCAGAATTAGGAAGTGGGGGGGGGGGATTTTTTGAAGCGAATTTAAAAATTTAAGATATTTCATCTTTTTTATATATGTGAAATTGTTCTGTCAATGTGATTTTATAGCTCTTTAATATAGCAATTACTCAGAATCATGATTCTTTAAAGTACATTTAAGAGATATCTATAAAGAATAACGAACTAATCCATGTATTAAGGATTAAATGTTGGGAGAAACTCATATTTGAAGCTTAATAGAGTGAAGCAGCACTGAAAATGGATTCAAAATATTATTTAATTGTCCCAGTATTTCGTCTCAGTCACTGAGACATCGTCATAGAGTACAGAATGAGAATTTTACTGTGTGCACGCACGCACGCACACACACACACACACACACACACACAGGCAACACAAAACTAAGTGAAACACGTGGACAAAAGACTAGAGTCCTAACTAAATGGGGTGTCCTCTCTGGGTACCTCTTGGAGGGCTAGGATATAAACTGGGATCTTGAAGTGTTCATGTTTCCCATATTTTGGGAAGTTTAGTGCAACCATATTATTTAAATTAAGCAGATTTCAGAGAGCAGTTATAGATTCAAAAAAATGTCTTTCTCTTTTAAATTTACTGCAGTGGATCATGGTGGTCTTTCCAACTGATTCTATGTGCCACATCTAAAGCATAGTGCATAAAGCCTGATTGACCACAGTCGTGACTGCATATCTTCCTGTTTGTCCATAATATGCCAACTTGCAGGAACAGGGCACTTTGGCACAGAGAGAGAGAGGAGGAAGTTGATCTTCAGCAGAACGTATAAAGGTAGCAATCTAAGGTAAAGTAAGATATGGTTGAGGATTGGGGGAAGGACATTTTTTTGATACTGTGTAGGAAATGTAGCCATTAAATAAGCAGGTGTAGTGTATGTGATAAGTTCTGCTGTAAGAGAGGACCATTTTCTGTGATTTAAGGAGGCCAGGAAGAAACGTTTTTGAGCTTCTGGATTCTAAACTAGAATTCTACTTTAGAATCTTCTGGATTCTGGATTCAGCCTTCCAGATTTTAAACCCACACCTCTAGTTCGACCTCTTCATACAGTAGTTTAAATTTTATCAAAAAGGCTTAGTGATGCTGCCATTGGTATCATTAGTCTTAGCCATAATTTTGCCATTGCTCCATATGAAGTATGAGCACTAGATCAACATCAAATGCAGTATCAGTAATTTATCTCTGGAAATAGCTAACATCAGGCTTGACGTTACCAGCATTCTTTCTCGATCTTTGCCTCCAGAAAGAAATCTGTTATCTTGCCGACTTGTGCCCTCAAGAAACTACATAAAGATAGTAGTATAGTGATCAGCAGAGCTGATAAGGGGAGTGCTACCGTTATTCTTAATACCAGTGAATACAAGAGAAAAATGGACATCATTCTCAGAGACCACTATACCTTCAGATGTTTACATTACAATCCCACCAAATCTTGGATCAAAAAATTTAAGTCTGCTCAAAAAAAAGTTTCTTCCTGGCTCCTTAAATCACAAAAAAACTCAACTCTTCAGTTCTCATCCCCCCCCACCAGATATATAGATTACAAAAAATACACAAACCCAATTCCCCCACCCACCCAAAGACCTATAGTAGATGGTACAGATTCCTCCATGATAAAAATAAGCACAAAACAGTAAGCTCTCTTATCCCCCCTCATCATATATCATACCTAATCCTGTGGCTTCCTCTCTTTGAGAGGGGTTGCAACTGATTACTAGGGAGATATGACACAATAGTTTCCCATTGCCTTCCTTGGCATAAGTATTTATGATTGTATCGGTTGTGTTCACAAGACCAGTTTGCCTGTTTTGGGTGATGAAAAACCCACATTACTGGGAGGAAAAATCCTCCACCTCTGTATGAGACCGGTTAAATTCTAAATGCTAATTTTCAATTGGAATACCGATTTGTGCATCACAATGCACATTTAATATCCATGCTGGTCAAATGAAGTAAATTTTACTATCATGATTCTAGATAAGCCATTGGACATATCTGAGATCAAATAAAATAATAGAAATTTAAATCAATTAACAATACCTGAAATATGCGAGGAATATCTCTAGCTTCTGCACGAATTACATCACCCTGAGTTACTGACCTTACATGGAATAATTTACTGTAAAATAAAAATATTTTTAATTGACTTACACATGCAATATTAATGTAAATATGGAAAAATATACATCAGTACCAATACTTTTACAATTAAACAATGCAAAACTATTTTTGGAAAGCACCACTACTTTGCACAAAAAAAAATAACATAAATAACTATTATTTTTCAGGAAATAACATGTACTAAAATATTAATTATAATAACTTTAATATTTAATTAATACTTTCCTATATTTTGGCAACATTACATTGCCATAATCAGGGGATCACAAAAACGATGATATGTGCACACAGGCACTAATACTGGGCAAATGAGGTTTAAGAAATGCAACAAAGTCGGAGCCTAGAACCATAGATGACATCCCTTAGGGGAATAGATTGGTGGTCTTAGCTGATTGACTGAAGATCTGAGGATGAGTACTTTCCAAATTTTGGGCAGTCTCATGCACCTTAAATTTATTGAGGTTTGGAAAGATTTTCAGGGCTGGGGCATATTCAAGGAATACCCTCTGTATGAAAAGAAACTGGCCCTGCAAGCAAAAGACAACTCACAGGAATTGTATTGAAATGCAACAAGTAAAAGAAAGGATGAATATGAAAGAATAACTCTTCTGAATGCAGATGGCGTGAGGATAACAGATGCAGAAGAGGTTGTTCAATAATGAGTGCCTATTTTACTAAAAGCTATCAACTTGGTGTATGCAATATTGAGTTCACTGTTACCTCTTCAGTGAATGAAGATCTTGAGTGTATGAAGAGGAGGTATTAGAGCTGTTGCACAAACTGAATAACAATTCAGCAATAGGGACTGATGGGAGATCAGCAAGGGTGCTAAAAGTGTTCAGCTGAACTGCCTATTCCTTTGACCAGGCTACATAATTTGAGTTGTAGAACAGGAAAGATTCCACAGGAATGGAAAGAATGTATGGTAACATCACTGCAGAAGGGTGGCGCAAAAACTGACATATCCAATATCGATCAATCAGTATCTAAGGAGCGTGAAGATTTTGGAAAAACTGGTTAGAGCTCGCATTCAGAAATGGGTTGACAGTGAATCTGTACTTTGCAACGAACAGCATGGGTTTACTAAAGGAAGGTCATATTTTAGCAACTTGTTCATATTCTATAATGTTACCATTGAACTATACAAGGGGAATGGATACACCATGCTACTTTTGTATTGTGCTAAAGCTTTTGACAGAATACAGCATGAAAGATTGTTGGATAAATTGGAGAATATGGGTTTAGATATAAAATATTAGCATGGATAAGAAGTTGGCTGACTGACAGATATCAAAAAGTGATATATGGAGGGATGTGAGTCTGCATGATTTAAGGTAATCAGTGGTGTACCACAAGAATCATTCCTTGGACCACTGTTATTCAATCTACATTAATGATATTGGGAAGGATTTGACAGACAGGTAACATACAGCTATTTGCTGACGATGCAAATATACATCATCCTCTGTCCAAAAAGAAACCAAACTTTTGATAGAAAATAAAACACAGGCCAATTATAATTATTCAAATCATTTATTTCAATCAATATACTCTCCCTCAGCTTCGATACAACATTTGGCACAGTCAATTAATTCGTTAAAGAAGTTTTTATATAGATTTTCGGGATACTGTTGAGGGTCATGGTTTCTGCAACTCAAACATTTTCAATCGTGTCGTATCACTTTCCTTTCATCGGCAAATGAAGTCTGGGAAAGAGAAAGAAGTCACATAGTGCTAAATCAGGTGAATACGGCGAGTGATTCAACACACAAACTTGGATTTTGCTCAAAAACTGTCTCACACAGTTCGAACGATGAGATGGTGCATTAACATGCAAAAGTGACCAGCTGCCTGCATCACAATATTCATGCCGTATGCGACAAATTCTCACTATCAATCGCTTCAAAATTTCAAGATAAAACTCACCATTGATCGTTTGGCTAGGCAGAATGAATTCCTTGTGAATAATGCCCTTGGAATCATAGAAACAAATCAGCATTGTCTTTACTTTTGACTTCTCCAAGCAACTTTTTTCCAGATGCCCCTTTTCTGGTGGTCTCCACTCAGCACTCTGTTTCGAGTTCATACTCAAAACACCACGTTTCGTCACCAGTAACGTTTTCAAGGAAGTTTGAGTCCTTATGAGCAGTTTCAATGAGGTTATTGTAATTTCAATTCAATACATTTTTTGGTCATCTGTCAATGTGGGGAACAAATTGCGAAATCAATTTACGAAGGCCCAAACTCTCAATCAAAATGTTGTGCACAGTTGATTTTGGAATCCCCAATTCATCTTCAATCAATCTCACGGATGATTTCGGATTTCCTTTGATGAAATCATGCAGTTTTTGGATGCTAACTTTGCTCAGTCCAGTTTTGGACGGCTCAGTTTTTCATCATCCTCAAGCATCTCATGACCACTTTGAAAAAGCTTAAACCACTTGTAAACTTGAGTACGGGATAAGCATTCATTACCATATGTTTTTTGGTAAAACTTTTACCTTAATACAAAAGTCAATCGAAGCTCTCTGCTTGAAACTCATTTTCCGACCGTTCGTCGAAACACACTGTCACTCTTGGCACTATAACTCGGCTTCTAATGAAACGAATGTCATAAACAGTTGACACAACACTAATGCAGGTTGCCGCTTTCAACAACAAAAAAATACAACATGTGGAGCCACTAGTTTCTTCTATTTTTGAAAAGTTCAGCTTCTTTTTGAACAGGGGGTGTAGGTAGGGTAATCAGGAATGCTACTGATATGCAGAATGATTTGAATAGGCTGGAAATGTTAGCATGAGAAAATGGATGTCAGTAAATGCAAAGTTATGCACTTTGTCATGATTAGATATCCAATGTCATATTATATTGGTGGGACTACGCTGAAAGAAACCGACTAGGCTAGGGATCTTGGAATAGATAGCAAGTTGAAGTTCAGAGGCCATGTAACAAAGATTGCCAATGCAACTCAAAAGATATAAATTAAAGATACAGAGTTTGCACCTGAAGTATTTTCAGGACTGTGGCAACTCGTGGTAAAGGTGGTATGACTTCACATCACTTGCCCTTAGTATCCCATAATGCAGAGCACATCTCCTTGTGGACATGTAGAATACTATGCATTATGGAAAGGATCAGTTTTGATCTTTATTGAGGTCTCATCAGTTGGAGTCAGACCCAGAGGTGATTACCTTGATGGACCTGTGGTTTCAGTCGGGATTTCTCTATGACTGCAGGTCATAAAGAGTCCAGCTATTCCTGTCTTGGGCTTTTCTTCTCCATTTTCTTCCAACTTTCTTAATCATTGGGTCTTCCCACCTTAAGGCTGGTCTTCCAGGTTTTCTTTTGGTATCTCTCGGATACCAGTTTATAACTCTGACTATCCATCTGTTGTCTCTCATTCTGGCGAGATGTCCTGCCCATCTTCTTTTGCTGTTGTAGATTGTTTTTATTATATCTGTGAGTCCAGACTTCTTCCTGATTTCTATGTGTCTTATGTGGTCTATTTTGTTTATATTGCATATTCTTCTTCTTTCTATTGCACGTTGAGTCGTTATTAAGCTTTGTTCTTCTTTTAAAGTTGTGTTCCATGTTTCACTGCCATAAGTTAATGCTGGTAAGATGTGACTATTGAAAAGATGGGCTCTTATGTCTATATCTATGTTTTGGTTGGTAATTGTTGATTTTATTTTGTTGAAGGCTATCCAAGCAGCTCTTTTTCTCCTTGCTATTTCACTTGATAGATCATTATTCATTATTCAACTTTTTCGATGGTGTGAGAGTTCTAAGTGATTGTATGATCTTTACAGTATTTGTTTTTCATCCATCTTGTTTTGTCAGGGTGTATTTCCAATCCAATTTTTTGGCAGTTTTGGCTCATGTTATTCAGCATTGATTCTAGGAGTTTGGGCGAGTGAGATATTAATACCACATCATTGGCGAATAATAGGATATTTAATATTTCACCATCAATGTTTATTCCATCTTTCATGTTAATTTTTCGAATGATGCTGTCCAGGGTAGATGTGAAGAGATTAGGTGATAAGACATCACCCTGACGTACTCCTCTACTTAAGTTGATTTTAATCAGGTGATTGAAAAGGGTGATATATGTTGTGCTTTCTTTGTAGATATCTTTTATGAGTTGGATGTATGCTTTTTCTATGCCTTGTTCTATTAAAGCTTGGAATACTGCGTTATGCTCGACAGTGTCAAATGCCTTTTTAAAATCTATAAAAAGAAGACAAAGGGGGATCTGGTATTATCTGCATCTTTCTGTTAGCTGAGTAATGGTTTGAATTTGATCTATTGTTAAAAAGCCTTTTTTGAAACCAGCCTGTTCTTTGCAGCTATTTTTATTGATGGAGGTTTGTATTCAGTTTAGGATGATTCTGGCGAATATTTTATGTGTGTGCGCTAATAGACAGATAGGTCTGTAGTTACTGATGTCTTCTTTATTACCTTTTTTATGCAGAATTATGGTCTTTGATATTTTCCATTTAGTAGGTACTTTCCTTAATTGTATATACCCAGAGGTGATACCAAGGCTGAAGTAATGCAGAAGTCATATTTTTCATATAAGAGTTGCCAAAAGGTGTCACACCTTATTATTATAATACTCTGGATTAGAGATAGTTAGTTGATGAAAGTTTTTCCACTTGGTTATACTATAAATTAAAGATACCAAGAAATTATATACTTGGTTTAATGCTTTGTCCAAGTGTAAGCAAACAAAGTTTGCACCTGAAGTATTTTCAGGACAGATTCTCCTTGTGGACATGTATAATGCATAAGGTGTGACACCTTTTGGCAAGAAGATGTACTCTGCATTATGGGATACTAAGGCAAGTGATGTGAAGTCATACCACCTTTACCATGAGTTGCCCCAGTCCTGAAAATACTTCAGGCGCAAACTTTGTTTGCTAACACTTGGATAAAGGATTAAACCAAGTATATAATTTCTTGGTATCTTTAATTTATAATACGCCAAGTGGAAAAACTTATATCAACTCAAAAGATAATTGCAATGCTGAACAAACTTTGACTTGTCAAGATAAGGATGTCATTTTTGCCTCTTTACAAGGCCTTGATAAGACCTCACTTGGACTACTGTGTGCAGGTCTGGTCTCTGTTGTGATTCTGACAGTGAAGAGAGTGCAAAGAAGAGTGTAAAAATGTTATTAGGATTACAGAATACTGATTATGAAGACAGACTGAAAATTTGTAGACTGCAGACGCTAGCAAACAGGAGAAAGAGAGATGATATGATTGAGATTTACAAACTTCTGAAAGAGTCATACAGGATTTACGTTGATGGAATTTTTCATTTTATGGAGGGTGGGGAAAGGACAAGAGGGTATCCTTGGAAGCTGAGAATGAATGCTGCTGAGAAGAGGGTGAAGGCTAGATTTTTCTCACATAGGGTAGTACATGATTCTAATGGATTGCCATTGGATATTGTGTGTGCAAGCAATAGAGAAATCAGAAGAGCCATCAAGCAGGATAAGGAAATGTTCTGTACTAATAAATGTGAAAAAATAGAGTTCCAGATGAGAAGTCATAACTATAAAAGGATGTTTTATTTAGTTCGTGACTTAAAGCACAAGTTTAAGCCTAAATTGAATGTCATCAAAGACAGGAATGGATCATTACTAACAGAAGAGTTGGAAATCAAAAACAGATGGAAAGAATACTGTGAGGAACTGTACAGCAGAGTGGATAAAAAAAATGTGGAGTCCTCCCACCAAGAAAATTTTGATTTGGAACTTCCTCCACTTAGGCATGAAGTTGAAAGAGCAGTTAAGCAGCTCAACAGCAATAAGGACCCAGGTGCAGATGAAATCCCAGCAGAGTTAATTAAGGCCACAGGGGATGGAGGGATAAGAGTGTTTCATAGATTGATTACAAGGATATGGGAGACAGGATCATGGCCTAGAGACTGGAAGAAGTCAGTTTTCATACCACTACACAAGAAAGGTGATAAGAAGGTATGCAAGAATTATAGAACTATTAGTTTGATATCTCATGCAAGCAAAATTTTATTAAAGATCATGCTAAATAGGATTGAGGCAGAGATGCCCGAGGAACAAGCAGGTTTTAGGAAAGGTAGGGACACCAGAGATCAGATCCTTTGCCTTAGACAGATCATAGAAAAATATAAAGAATTCAGACTCCCTCTGGTAATGTGTTTCTTAGACTACTCTAAACCTTTTGACTGTGTCGAGCATGTGAAACTGTGGGAAGTAATGAAAATAATGGGTTTTCCTCAACATACTATCAGGTTGATAGCCAATTTGTATAAGGAGCAAGAAGCCACAGTAAGAACAGGTGTTGGATTGACTGACTGGCTTCAAGTTGGAAAAGGAGTTAGACAAGGATGTTTACTTTCTCCTCACTTGTTTAGTATATATGCAGAGGACATCATGCATGAATACAGTACTCCTTTGTAATGACATTGAAGAACTAGGACTAATTCTTGACAAAGTTAACAAGATCAGTAATAATAGAGGACTTCAACTCAATTCTAGCAAGACAAAGATCATAGTTCTCAAAGGTAAAACAAACAGAGAAGCTCTTGAGAAACAAGTGTATCTTAATGGAGAAAGAATTGAGGAAGTCAGCAAGTTTGAGTACCTGGGATCCATTATTAATGTGAAGAATTGCTGTTCAGAAGATGACAGAAAAAGGGATAGGAATGGCTAAAACAACAGTCAGAGAACTGTCTAAAATCTGGAAGGATGGATCTATCTCCATGGGAACAAAGTTGAGGATTTCAGATGCAGTTCTTTTTCCAACAGCAACTTATGGATGCGAGACTTGGAACCTAAAAAAGTCAGATAAGAAACGGATATCTGCTTTTGAGATGTGGTGTTACAGAAGGCTGTTGAGGATATCATACACTGAAAGGCATACAAATGAATGGGTGTTAGAAAAGATTAGTAGAACTTTAAGGCTCCTTAAGGATATTGACAGAAGAAAGTTAAAATATTTTGGACACATAGAAAGGATGGAAGGAGGACTTCTCAGAACAGTAATAGAAGGTAAAGTTCCTGGAAAAAGAGGCAGGGGTAGACCATCAATGAGATGGATGGATGGCATGTGTGGAGTGACTGATCTTCAGAGAGTTAAGGCTGCCAGAAAAGCAAACAACAGGACTACATGGCGAGGCCTGGTGTGGAACATCATCAAGCATCGTAGTGACCATACAGCATCTGTAGATGTCCAGTGAACATAGAGAGAGAGAGAGCAATGTGAATGAATTTAAGAATAAGTATGATAGCTGGTGCATGTAACATGTGGCATCTCTCTCCATACGTCCCTGATTCCCTGGAAGTCTTTCTTAATAATAATAATTCAAATGGTCTTTGTAATTTATCTAAAAGAATGTATTACATACAAGGAAGGTAGTGATTGCAGATGATTAAAAAAGGTATATTTTGCAATGAATTTCTTATATAGTGATATGAATCATAATCACAACTGAACCCAGAATGATTTCTACACATGTACTATACATATATGAGGGTTGTTGTTTGAAAAGTATGGTAAATTTCCAATAGATAGTGATACAATTCATTCATTCATACCAGTGTCAACAAGTATCATCTTTTTCATGACCCCTGGCAAAATTTTAGCCACGTCTGACACGTAGTTCTCGTTTGGCAAACATGTGAAATGACTGTTCACATTTTTCATAAAAATGGAGAAAAACGAGTTTTGTGCAGTGATAAAACACTTTTATTTGAAGAGGTGGGTGGCCGCACAGATCAAAGCCGAGTTAGATGCAGTTCTTAGGGACTCTGCACCAACATTAAAACTATTTATTTTTGGATAAATGAGTTTAAAATTGGTTGTAAGTCCATCGAAGATTAAGCGTGCTCCGGACACCCAACTGAGGTCACTATGAAGGAAATAATTGCAAAAATCCATGGTATCATTATGGAAGACCACCATGTGAAAGCATGTGAAATTGCTGAGATAGTAAGCATCTCAACTGAACAGGCTTGTAATATCCTGCATAAAATATTGCACATGAAAAAAATGTGTGTGCACGATTGTTGACTGTCGATCAAAAATGTATGCAAAAAGATATCTCAATGCATTGTTTGGAGATGTTTAATCACAATTTGCAGGATTTTTTGTGTCAATTCGTGACTATAGACAAAACTTGGATCCACCACTACACACCTGAGTCCTGAAAGAGCACTGAAAAAAATGAATACCATTTTGTCAGCTGGGAAGGTGATGGCCACTGTTTTTTGGGATTCCCAAGGAATTATCATGATAGACTATTTGGAAAAGAGTAAGACAATAACAGGAATCTATTATGCATCATTGTTGAACCGTTTGAAAGAAGAAATGAAGAAAAAACGGCCAAGACTGGCACACAAAAAAAGTGCTCTTTCATCAAGACATTGCACCATTCACACATCACCTGTCGCAATGGCAAAATTGCATGAACTGAGATTCAAATTGGTTCCACATCAATCATATTATTCTCTGGACATGGCCCCGTGTGATATCATGTTCCCAAACTTCAAAATTTGGCTTGGTGGGAAAAGATTTTCTTTGAACGAGGATGTCATCAAGGCTGTCAATGACCATTTTCCACAATTTAACAAATCCTACTTCATAGATGGGACGAAAAAATTGCAAACACGCTGGACCAAATGTACAGACCTTGATGGAGACTATGCTGAGAAATAAAGGTAATTTTTTCCAAAAAAATGTGTTTAACTTATTTTTTTACCAAACTTTTCAAACAACCCTCGTAAATTTCCTTTTGCCTAACAACCATTAAAATGGAATGGAATTAAAATGATTCAACAGATTTCAATAGTGATCGTGAATAGCATCAATTCAGGGAAGAATTATTATTTCAAAGTATTCTTCCAATTATACATCATCATCAAATTCCTACCATGTACCCTCAAGGGGTGTACAGGATATGACAGTACTACATGAAAAAATTACATCATTACTAACTTCCTATCTACAATTTTCCTCCAAATCAGTCTGTTACTTGTCAAGACTCCAACATTATCAGATCTTATATTTCTATCGTCTAAGGCACTTTGTACCGTATCAATCCACCTATATCTTGGTCTTCCTCTGGGTGGTTTTCCTGCAAACCTGGCAAAGAACACTTTTGCTAATCTTTCCTTGCCCATTCTGTTTACGTGACCATACCACCTGAGATTGGCTCTGCTAATGCATTCCTGGATGCTGACAACGTCTAGTTCTTTCCAAATATATACTCATTTTTAATATGACGTTGCCATTGATGCCATCTGTTCAGGCCTCTTGGTCAAGTGTTTTACTTCTGACCCAGCTCTCAGATACATAAGTTAAAGCTGGTTTGAACACTGTCTTGTATATATACAGCTAATTTAGTGTTCCGACTAATTTCTCTATTATTCCATATGAATTTATTCAATTGACTTCCTACCATACCAGCTTTGTTGATTCTGTTGTCTATTTCCCTATTAAATTTACCATCTTCACTAAAAATCGTGCCTAAGTAGCAGATATGTTTTACTTGTTCCACAGGTTCCCCGTTCACAACACAGTTTAAATTTTCAACAATTCTACCTATTTTCATTGTCTTTGTCTTTTTAATGCTGACCTTCATACCATATCTATTACAACAGTTATTCAATTTAGTCAGGGAATCTTGCAAACTTGTAGCAGATTTATTTAGAAGTGTAACATCATCCACATAAAGCAAAGAGCTGACATTAACATCTCCAATTCTGATATCATGTTTAATACCACTTTCCTTCATAATGTGATCCCTATAGATAATGAATAAAAGAGGGGATATTGTACATCCTTGTCTCAAATCAGATTTAATATTAAACTATATTCCTCTACTTCCTTTAATTCTAACTGCTGACTTACAACTCAAATAAGGACAAAGTATTGCTTGATATAATGCCTCATTGACACTATATAACTGTAGCGTATTGAATAACTTCTCTCTCTTGGCACCTTGTCATATGCCTTTTCCAGATCGACAAAACTTAAATACAGATCTTTGTTATATTCCCATGCTTTCTCGACTATTTATCGTAAAGTGAAGATCTGATCCTGACAGCCTCTATTTGGCATGAATCCAGCTTGTTCTTCACCAATCTTTTCTTTCACAATTCTTCTCAACCGTTTCTCAAGTATACTTGCATCGATCTTGCCAGGAACACTCAGTAGGGAAATACCTCTGTAATTCTCACATTCAGTTTTATTTCCCTTTTTATATATGGGTACTATTAAAGCACAACTCCAATCATCGGGAATTCGTCCCTCTGTCCAGGCTTTCTGAACCATGCAGTGCAGCCACTGTAAGACTTTTATATCACCATACTTCAGCATTTCTGGTCGAATATCATCTACTCATGTTGCCTTTCCACATTTCAACCCTTTGATGGCTTTTCTACTTCAAATGGATATGTATTGCTGACTGTATGCCTGTTGAGTGTTTTTTACCACTGTACTATCACTGCTTGTTTCATTTAGCAATTTGTCGAAGTAATTACTCCATACTTCAAGGATATCTTTTTCTCCCATTTTCATGTCACCTTTATCATCTCTAACTCCTTTTACAGCACTCTTTCCTCCATTTCGAACCTTCTTCAACAACCTCCAGAATATCTTACCACCGTCTTGATATTTATTTTCTATGTTCTTGCCAAAGTTCTCCCATGACTTTTATTTAGCTAGTTTTACACAGTGTTTGGCTTTCTGACATTTGTCTCTATATTCTCTAAGAACAAAAGCTGACTTATTTGCAAGGAACTTTTGATATGCTTTCTTCTTTTCCTTCACTGCTTCTTTAACTTCCTGTGTCCACCATGGAGTTCTGATTTTTCTATCCTTTCAGACTACCTCACCACATGCCTCTCTGGCTGAATCAATCAGGGTTTTCTTCAAGGCTTGCCACTGAATCTCCAAGATTTGGTTCCTGTTCTCAAACTCTTTCATTTTTTCTTCAATAATCAATGTGTATTTTAGTCTACAGTTCACATCTGAGAGCTGCTCAAATTTTATTTGCTTTAGAACTTTCTAACATGTTATTATTTTCAATATGAAATTCAATTTTATTCTGCTCAAGACTAAATAGTGATCACTTCCAATTTCAAATCCTCTGTACACTCTGGTGTCCTGCACCAGGAAGAAAACATCACTATCAACAATAACATAGTCAATGAGACGTTTCTTATTCCTTGCCTCTTCTCTCCATGTGAATTTGTGCACATTTTTATGTTGGAACATGGTGTTAGTAATAACCAGTCCATGTCCTGAGCAGAAATCCAACAGGTATTTGCAATTATTATTAGCTTTGCTCTTTTCTCCAAATATTCCCAAACTATTTTTGTATGTCTGACAATCATTTCCTACTCTGCTATTTAGACCCCCAACAAGGACCAACTTTTCCTTTTTCATTGTATCAGTTGCTTTTTCTAAAGCATCAAAAAATTTCCTCCACTTCTTCCTTAGTAGAACCTTCTGTGGGACCATAGGCACAAATAAGTCTCATTGTCGAATTCCCCATTCTGGGTATTAGTCCACATCACTCTACTTGAGACTGCCTGCCATTCAAGAAGAATAGCCTCGTATTTTGTGTTGAATACTATGGTTACTCCTTCTTTTCCTTGATTGTCATTCCCTGAATATAACATTTTGTATTTATTGCTCAGAAAGATCTCACCAGTTTTTGTCTTTTTTGTTTTAGCCACCCCTATTATGTCGATCTGGTACTTATCTAATTCCTCAGCTAGCTCCATTTCTTTGCCATTCAGGCGTCTTATGTTGATAGTACCAATCTTTAACTCTAGTTATGTTGAGTTCGGGTGTGCTTTGAGATTTGTTCCAGTAGCTGAATTTTTGCTGTTCGCCCTAGTTCCCAGGCGAAAAGAACAGGGCTTTGTTTAACCGGGCGACAACCCGGCCGGCATGAAATTTTGTCATGTCGTACCATCATTTTGTATATTGGTTTAAGCCAATAAGAATACAATTTAGATCGGCTAAATTCCAAATTGCCAGCCCATCCTCGTTCATTCAGTATCCAGGTAGATACCCAACAGGGTGCACCACATGAAGGTGAGGATTGGACATTAGGTCAGAAGCCCTGGTCGGTTCTCCGTATTCCTTTGAAGGCTATGTGGAGGTCTTCTCTCAGTTATACAGCTTTGACCCTTAAGCACCCCTCCAATTATACATATATAATTAAAAAAAAAAGAAAAGAAAACTTTTAAAGCATAATTTCAAACTGTGGGGCCAATAAAAATGATACTTTAATTAGGATGTGAGAACAATTTTTCTTCAACCAGTCTCAAACTAATGATTAGTTTTACAACACTAATTACTATATTACAGCAGAAACATATGACTAAACACATACAACAGTAGAAATTCAATTATTTATATATGATACCTCTCCTCTCTATCTCTGTATACCAAATAATTCACTATATGCATCCTCTGATCTTTCACTAGAAAGAGATTAGAAATATTCTTAATTAGTCAAAGTAGTCAGGAGTCTCATGTTCCAGAAGAAATCTTCCCACTGTGCCAGAATTAACACACTTCACAGACAGTGTCATATTCATCTTCATCTATCTAACAGGCATGAAAAGCAAGTCTTAACTAGCCCATTCCTGCAAAACATGATAAGAGTCAGCCATCAAATTATTAACCCATTGCAGTCACCTCTTAGAAACAACGAAGGTTATCAGCAGTTAACTTCATTAATTTGCTGGCCTGGTTGGTACCTCCAACCAACAAGCTGTGAGTTTAAATCTCCAAAGGCACAGATGTTTGTGATTTGTGTTTGTGAATGAGAGATGAATTTCACTGCCCAATGTAAAACTATTACCCTGCTTTACTGAAGGCCTGAAGTGGATTTAAAAAATATTCCATGTTTGGTCCCTAGAGGAGGATTTCTTGATTGCATAAAAAAATAAAATAAAATAAAAACAAACATGGGGGGGGGATATCCCTATCACACCTACAGTGGTAATGTACTATAGGTCTATAACCTTTCATGGGCAGAAATCATATAAAAAACTGGACAGTCACTAATTGGTGGTCACCAAAATGGATTATGCCACTCTTGATTCAGATCTAGCCATTATCATCTACCCACCTTTGGATACAAGTCACAGAAAGATCTAGAGAAACATATTCATATCTGACATTTCCAAGGAATCTGATCTAATCTGACATATAGGTCTCCTTGCTATGACAATCTTACAACTGTCTGCCTTCTACCCTTTATTATTAGGTCACCAGTTTGCAATCAAGCCATTCACTGCATGCTACGAATGGTTTCTTTGTTTTTGGATTTCTGTATCAAAGCTGAGGAGGATATCACAAATCTTATCCATAGTTTAACATCTCCAATTTTTGATATCAGGTTTACTACTGCTTTCCTTCATAATGTGATCCATATAGATAATGAATAACAGAGGGGATAATGTACATCCTCATTTGACACCAGATTTAACATAAAACCATCTTCCTGTACTTCCTTCAATTCTAACTGCTGACTTACAACTCAAATAAAGACTAAGTATTGCTTGATATAATTAACACCATATAACTGTAGCATTTTGAATAGTTTTTCTCTTGGCACCTTGTCATATTCTTTTTCCAGATCTGCAAAACTTAAATACAGATCTTTGTTATATTCCCATGATTTCTCAACTATTTGTCGTAAAGTGAAAATCTGATCCTGACAACCTCTATTTGGCCTGAATCCAGCTTGTTCTTCACCAAGCTTCTCTTCCACAATCCTTTACAACTGTTTCTCAAGTATACTGTCATAAATCTTACCAGGAACACTCAGTAGGGAAATACCTCTGTAATTCTTACGTTCAGTTTTATTTCCCTTTTTATATATGGGTACTATGAGAGCTCTATTCCAATCATCTGGAATTCGTTCCTCTGTCCAGGGCCTTCTGAACTATGTAGCACAGCTACCGCAAGATTTTTATACCTCCATACTTGAGTATTTCTGGTCGAATATCATCTACTCCCGCTGCCTTTCTACGTTTCAGCCTTGTGATTGCTTTTTCTACTTCAAGTATGGATATATTCCTGATTGCATGCATGTTGAATGTTTTTACCACTGTATCTTTTGTTATGAGATTGTTTCTATAAAGAGATTTTTTATACTCTGAGTGTTTTTTTTTTATTATTTAACAATTTTTTTTTTATTATTTAACAATAGTTATGTAATAAAATTACATAACTATTGTTATGTAATTTTATTTTAATATTAATCACATCTACCAGACTAAATAAACACCTTGTTTTCACAGCAACAAAATGTTCTTAGTCAGTTTCTTTGTTAGGGTCTTTTCCAAAAATAAACATTTTCTTCTTCTTTTCCATGGGATCCTTTCTTATCACCCTTATATAATATACAATATTATTCCTCCTGTTTCACTGAAGTATAAATACTCTTACCTCTTGAGTTCAATTTGATGCACAATTTACTATACCAGAGAAAAAAATAGTTTCTTCTACTACTTCATAAACAACATGAAGTAGAATTTTACCACTGTGCTGTCACAGTTTGTTTCTAGCAATTTTTTGAAGTTATTACTCCATACATCAAGGATATCTTTTTCTCCAGTTTTCATGTCACCTTTATCATGCTAGTTCCTTTTACAGCACTCTTCCTACATTTCTGAGCTTCTCAACAGCCTCCAGAATATTTTGCCACCTTCCTAATAGAGAGAGATGACTCTCTCTCTCTCTCGAAGAATTCCCCCAATCACTATTTCATGGATACTCTGTTTCTACATTATGTTTTACAAGTATTTTCACTGGTACTGCTCAGTACATCTAAATAACAAATTTCAATAAATTCCATCCACACAGTACAGTATGGTATAGTATAGAATAGAATTATTAATATCATTTCAATTTTCTTACAAAATAAAAATAACTAAACTAAACTAAAAATGAGATAAAAATCAGACTGAAACCAAAATTCTAACCTCCCCCCCCCCCCTCCATGAAATAACTCCAGTGCATCTGAAGCCAGGTGGCAGTTATTGCAACATATAATTTTGTCACATCTTTTGTTTGGGACCCAAATGGTCCCAAAAATGAAATGGTATATCATATTTCAGTAAGGATTCCGAATAAAAATTTTTAATAAAATCCATCCAGATAGTCTTAAAATAACTTCGGTTATATAGAAAACAGACAACATGAATCTAAAAAATACTTATGCATTTTACAAAGTACATCTAAAACTTAGTCAGCCTTCAGATCACCATTGTCAGTTTGCCAAATTATTTATATAGACCTTCAAAACAGCTCAAAGTGAATACTGTATGATTAATCAACCTTAAGTACTATTTCATGCTGTGTTTCATCTCCATGTAGTGCATTTTTGTAATTTTGGTATTTGTTAATTTGATCCCCAGAAAACCATGCATACTAGCAAAATGAACTGCAACAACAACAACAAAAAAGATATATTATATAATTTTATCATTCTCCACAAAAATCCTACAAGAAGATTGGTTCACATGAAAGACTGATGCTGAGCAAAAATGACTAGATTTAACTCATCAATAATGCAAAAAAGAGAACTTTTTTTTGAATAGAAGATTTGCTACAGCAAAATTTCTTTAAAATGGTACTGGTACTATGACTTTGACCACAACTTTTCAATATGTTAATTTGAGTGTCAGTGGAAAACAGTATTTTGCAATAATGAGGACTGACTATATAATAAAAGAGAAAGAATATAAAGGATGCCTGAACATCATCACATTCACAGGACAAATCACACCAAGCTTTGAAGCATTTTGAAGTTCATGTCTTCTCCTGGCTGATCAGTTGAGAAAGTTGTATATTATCATATTTCCTGCCTTGTAATTATAGTTGCAGGACTATGCATAACATGAAAAGTAGATTTTATTTAATCAGTTTCTTGTATGAAGTATTATAGAACAGTACAATTATAGCACAATAATACTGAAGGTAGCCATATTTTTGTGACAATTTCCTATAAATGGATTAACATGTCATCATAATCCTGGAACATAACTATGTGATTCTGCATTGAATTCATTTGCAATCATCTGTTCACATTTCCCAATGTGCCCAGATGACTAAAAGATCAATATGTGATCATGGATTTCTGACCATCCCAAAAAGAGAGAATTGTTTCCAAATTTGTGCTATTCTTCTGAGGCTACAGAAACCTCTTCCATCTCTGAATTCCTCAAAATGTATCAATTGCTGCCAGATGATCTATAATGTCACACTGTGCACAAATATGTTACACATTATATATATTCTAATAGCAGTTGAAACTTAAGTGATTAAGTGAAAAATATTAACGTTTCTGTCTTAGAAAATAATAGGATTTATTATTATTGAGTGTTAATAATATAAAAACTATCAGCTTTTAAAACACTTACTTTAAATTCAATATAAGTGCAGGATCAGCATTTGCCTTATCTGTTTCACTGTTATAGAAAATAATTTTACGACTGCTAACAACTACATACTGTTTCCTCCATCCATGACGTCGAATATTTTGTTTATTAGGAATAGCCAGCCATCCTTCTAAACGAATTTCTGAAAGAACAAGTTTTAATATTAGACATAAGCACCACTACTATGAACATGAATTTTACAAATCTATGCTACTTTACTTTTAATCAGGACAAGTGACTTTTTTTTTATTTTTATAAAGGCTTCAGAAGCTTGCACAGATGAAGCTGTCAAGTATCTTATGGACTGTTCTAATAAATATTATTACTGAGCTATGAACTTCCAGTAAAGGCAGACAGAGCTGGAATGCAACGAATGAAAGAGTTTGCTTTTTTTTAGCAGCAAAATACAGTACAATAACAAAATTTCATTCCTTGTTTTCCATCCTCCTTAAAAAACTTAGAGGAAAAGGAAATAACAGAATAATAAAACAGAGGACAGAAATACTCAATTTAATGTCCATAAACGTTTTAGCATATAGCAGCAGGTGACCAATTCCAGGCTACAGAGAAAAACCATTAGAAAATTGAAATGTAAAAGTCAGCTAGAGAGCATGATATTCAACTTAAAATGCTTATCCCCTCCCCCATATGGTCTCTTATTTTAAGATACATGTTTAGACATGAAGTTTGGGCTTTGCTTTCACACTGTTATTTTGCAAATAACTCATTTTTGTATCTTTTACGGGTTAAATATATAACCCGTATAAGAAGAGAATTCCAACACAGCCTTTTAAGGAATGCAGAGTGGCAAGTGGGGCTTTGGGCTATTTGTACAATCTTCACCTTCTCACAGACTACAACACCTGGTTACTGAACAAATAAGAATGGGCTAGCAATTTGGGATTCAGCTGATCAAACTGTATTCTACATTGGCTTAATGAAACTGATGGTGCAATATAATGAAATGGGTATAATAGCTGTGGTGCCACACAGTTCAACAAGGCCATCACTCTTTTCATCAAGGAAGCGTTGCAAACAGTAAAAGTTAGCTACTGGAACAAATTCAACATCAAAATCAGCAGAATTCAAGATAGACACCAACAACAACATAAGGAATATCAACAGAGAAGTGGAACTGGCAGAAGAATTAGAGAAATACCAGGTCACCATAATACAGAGAAAAATATAAGAAGCAAAGCCATGTGTTAAGAGTAGATAAACAAAAGTCATGGAACAACTATGGTAGAAATACCGAAGTAAATATCGTGAATGTAGCAAAATGTTCCTAGAGGCTATTGAAAAATCTTAATGGAGAAAAAAAAAGAGTACTCTAGAAGGAATCAGAGATGACAATAGTGACATAAACTGAGTAGTTTGAAATAATAACTTTGAAAGAATGTTAAATGAAGCAAAATTCACAATACCAAGCAGTGACAGAATTGAGCGTAAAAAATATTCAAGAGGAAAACAATCATGAGTACATATCAATACTTCAGGCAGAAAAAACTTTAAATACAAAAATGGAGGAATAAGTGTTATACAAGGGCTGCACTGTATAATTTAGGAAATATGGTCAGGTCGAATTCCAGACGACTGGACTAGAGCTCTTAAAATATCCATCAATAAAACTGAAAAATTAAACTAAATGTAAGAATTATCAACACCTTTTCTACTAAGTGTTCCCAAATAAGATTTATGCACATAATTCACAGGAGGTTAACTGTCAGAAGAAACTTGGTTAAGAATATGCGAAACAGCAGTTTCGTGAATGAATTTAAGAAAAACAGATAAAAAATTATGGAAATGTGCAAGAATTTAAGTTTTGTAGATTTGGAAAATGCATATGATAGAGGTACAAAGAAAAAAGCTGTTCAAAATGTTAGTTATTTATATGGTATTGTTATGTCCCTATCTTATGATTTTGTTTGTCTTACAAACTGCCTTCGTCTATATTTTCCAAACTTCTACTTTCAAAACATCACCAAAATTTCTACTAATATCTGAATTATTGTTCCCCGTAGTATCCCTAGTATTTGTATTTTAACTGCGCCCTTTGGGATATTTAGTTTAAGATATTTTATACATAAACAGAGAAAGGAACTCAAATATCTGAAAGTGTAACTATTGCAGTCGTGACACTAATTCTTGTTACTCGACATTAATTCCTTAAACTTCCCGTTTCTTAACGTTAATTCCCCGTGTGGTTAGGCTCGAATGTTTCTAAGCGGTGCATTGGATTTGCAATATCAGACAACTTCTTTCTTTTTCATTAAACAAAGGGTTTATTATTTCTCTAAACATGGTACATATTAAAATACTCAACTAAATTACTTACACACTAAAATTAGCTTAATACAAGTAGTTGGGCTATGATTCGACAAAAGTTACTATGATCATGCCGCCACAAAATTTCATACAAAACATGAATTCACTTAACAAAAAAATTTAGATCACCACACATTCAACTTCAAGTATACTAACAAAATCATTAACTACTCTAGCACATACTTATGACAATTCCGATTCTCTACATATCACACTAGGCATTCAAATTCCTCAGGCTACTTGGTTACTCAATTTACACTAATCAAACTCAATATTAACAAAACCATTTACTTCATTAACACACAACTATGTCATTAACTTTCCTTTTACAATGTAGTAGGCACTCAAGATTCTTAGGATAATTAATTATTCACAAATTATCAACACTAGCTAGCTTGCTTTTAACACTCTCTATCGAATTCTAAAGTCCTATTATAATTTCTCCCTAATCACTTTAACAGTTCCGTATTATGACAATGGTACCTATCACAAACAACTTCTAGTTAACATAAGACAAAATTCACAATACCTTTCTTTAGCTTCACTTACGGGCCTTCACCTTCTACTGAACGAACTTGCTTGCATAACTTCTTGCAATTCAGGGCTATATAAACATCTGCGCCGTCGGCTGTACTATGCAAAACGAGGACATCGATATTTTCACAGCTTCCTAAGACTCTATGGTATATTTCGCTTTCTACATAGGAATACGAGAATAGCTTTCCCGCTCACCTTCGATTCCTTGTTGTGGCATGAGGATATAAGCCATATCTCCCCACTCATGAACACAGTGAATTCCACTAGAAAACCAAACTAAAACCACCGCGACTATCCAAACGTTTCTTCTCTTCTCGCAAAAGGGCAAAAAGGCCTCAAGCCTCCTTGACTATCTAAACGTCTTCCCCAAAACCCAAAAGAGCCTACTCCTCGAAAAAAAGCCTCGGGGGGGGGGGGGGGGGGGGGGGGGGGGTTACCAACCCTTTTATAACTGCTCCCCTAACGGCGCCCTTTCTTACTTCTTTTTCCCACCTCCTACTTGTTTTCCGTCTGCCTACCAATTGGGTAGCATTTGGCCGCCATACGTCATTTTGATCAGCAACTCGTAACGAACTTTCTATCTAGGTATAGGCCCTAAGCGATATTCCGTTATTTCTCTTGTTAGCCTCTATCTTAACTCCCTTTTAAACCTTTTCTCAGAATTCCACTTAATGCTTAATCTGTAGCCTCTTACATAGCGTATTTCATGACTCATTCTTTTATACTTATGCACTTAACTCTTTCATTCTTAATCGCATTACTATATTAATTCTTAGTTAGCTACTTATTTAATACAAATTCCTTGTTTAGTCACAATACATCTTATCTTAATACATTCTTTTCCTTTGTTATCTTAACTAAACAATAGACCTTTACATTTTACTCAATTTATACTGGATGCAAGAATATTTTATTAATTAAATTATCCTTTTTATGCAGGGGTTTTTATTTATGTTATTTATTTTTCATGTTACACCATGATAACTGAGAATACTATATTCTCAAGATATCAGGTGTAACAGTATAAACAGCACAATGTACAGAGAAATAATTGGTTTATATTGCAAGTCAGGCCAGCAGTTATAACTAAAGGAAATACAGAAAGACAGTAATATAAGATCAGGTATCAGACAAGAATGCACACTAGCTCAAATTGTACTCATGATCTATAAGGATCACATTATGAAACAAAGTAGCATTAAATCTATTATCAAAATTGAAGCTGTTAATCTCAGCTTTATGCAATGATACTATGCTCTTAAATATTAATATTATCATCATTGTCATCATAGATCTCCAGGAAGTTTAGACTCATCGAGGGAGGCTTTAAATAACCCAAACCAACTATCGTACCTTCTCTTAAATTCATCCACACTAGATGAACTCACTATCCCTAAAGTCAAACCATTCCACTCACTCAGTACTTCATGAAAGAAAAACCTAGCTCTTGCTTCTTTCTTGACTGTGAACAAACTTAACTTTAATGTGTGACCCCGCCCCCTCCAGAGTTCTGTCGACACCTTCCACATAACAAAAAATTTCATCAGACAATATCCAATAACACCCATTCAAAAGTTTATAGACCTCTATTATATTACCCCCTCTTTCTCCTGTTAACCAGAATCTGTAATCCACATACTCAGAATCTGTCCTCATAATCTAAATCTCATAATCCAGATATAATCTTTGTAACTTTTCTTTGCACTCTTTCCATGGCTTCTTTTATCCCCTTAGAACACAGGAGACCAAATCTGCACATAATAATCCAAATGCAGTCTTATCAAGGCCTTATAAAGAGGAAAATGACTTTCTTATCCTCATATGTCAAGGCTCAACATTGCAATTAACCTCTGAGTTATATTTGCAACTTTTGCTATGTGACCTTTGAAATTCAAATTCCAATCCACCAAGATCCCTTGCTTCCTTAGTGTCTTGTAGCATTACCGTGCTAATATAATATGCCACTGGAAATCTCAAAATGTCAAAGTGCACATTAAACTGATAGCCATTTTCATTTGCCCAAATTCCCAGCCTATTCAAATAATTTTGTAAATGTTGGATATCTGTAGCATCTATGATTGCATTGCCTATCTTTTATTATCATCAGCAAACATTTGCATATCTCCTATTAGACCCTTTCTAATGTCATTAATGTATAAATTGAATAACAATGGCCCAAGGACTGAACTCACAGGTACACCATTGGTCACCTTAAATCTGGCAGATTCACACAAACTGTATACCACTTTGTGATACCTGTCTGTCTATCAACCATCCTCTGATCCAAGTCAATAGTTTATATTCCAATCTCATATTCTCCAGTTTATGCAACAGCATCTTGTGTGGTATCTGCCTTAGCAAAATCCACCATTATCATAATGTATCCATTCCCTTTATCCAAATCAACCGTAACATTGTTATAAAATATGAGGAAAATTGCTAAAACATGACCTTCCTTTAGTAAACCCATGTTGCTCCTTGCAGAGTATAGCTGGTTTGTCTACCCATTTCTATATGCGAGTCTCTCCTCTTCTCAAAAACCTTCACTACTACACCAGAGATACTGAGAAGTCAGCAGTTAGGTGCATCAGTTTTTGTATCACCCTTGTACAATGGAACTATCATGTATTTCTTCCATTCCTGTGGTATCATTCTTGAGCTGACTAAGTTATACAAACACGTGAAAAGTCTAGCCAATTCGGCGGAACATTCCTTTAACAAATGTGCTGATATTCCATCTGTCCCTGTTGACAAAATCTTATCCAGGTTATACAATAGCTCTTCAACCATGTTACATACACTTGGCTGGTATATTTTAACAAACTAAACACTCATTAATTGAAAAATCTCATTAGCTTCTTAACACTAGAGTACCATCTGCATTCAATAAAGTTATTCTTCCACGTTCATTCTTTCTTTTGCTTGCAGCATACCAATAAAATTTTTTGGATTGCCATTTGGATTTTAGCTTGTATAGCCAATTTATTTTCATACTCCATTTAGCTTCACGCAACAATACTTATTTTTCTGGCCTGAGCGTTATATATTTCATAACTCCTCTCACTCTTATTCTTATGATATTCTTTCCACATCTTCTTCTTCTTGTGGATCTCTTGTTTAATGAGGTTGCACATCCATTTTGCTCCCAACCTATTTATTCTTTGAACACTAGGGATGCACTCAGATACTACCTGATTTAAGCACTTTTTCAAAGATTCCCATGCATTGCTGACATTTTTCACATTCAGTAACTGATGCCATAGGACCAAAGATAATATTCTCCTAAGTTGATGATAATTTCCATCTTTGTAGTTCAGCATGTAAGTTGTTCTAATGGGAAGATCAATATAATTAGATACTTCCCAAGAAAGCACAGCATGGTAACTGTCACCAACTGGTTGGCTGTTTAAAATAGTAATATTCTTAGCAGAGATCCCTTCTGACGCTATGAACAAATCCAATACTCTTTGACCTCGAGTTCCTTCTTTCACATGCTGCTTGAGAAAGTTGTCTCACAACAATTCAATACATTTCTCTTCATTCTTATCATGAGATTTCTCTTCTACCCAATCAATGTTTGGATAACTAAAGTTGCCGATATCTCCAATATATCTTCATGATTCCTCAACTAAATTGTATAGCTGCCATAACAATTTTGACATCAAAATCCCAATAAAAAACTGTGCAGGAACATGGAAAATAACTACATCCTCAACATCTTATACTAATAAATACTGCAGCTATTTAGACATGATTTTTAGAGAATGTGGTAAATTAAATATTGAAATAGAGAACAGAATGAAGCAAAGCTGGTATGGCGTAGAGTGAAGTGAAATGAATAAAATCACACAAAATAGGATCGAAATTAATCAAATCACTAAACCAGCTATACAAAGAAATATAAAGAAATACAAAGGTACACAAAAAGTACTCAAACTAACTTAAATTTACAGATCTAAGCTGATTAGATTTAGGGAAATGAATAGATGTATCAGAGAGAGAGAATACCATTAAAACTGATAACAGTGAGGAATCTTGACATTATCATCATGGGCAGCTGCAGAGGGGGACAAACGGGACACTTACCCCACCCCAACAGAGGGGGGGGGGGTAAGTGCCCCGTTTAAAAGCCAGGAAAGCCAGGTTTTTCACCCCACAGCTAGGCAAACCAGCCAGAGAGCATATGCAATTTATATACAAAATATACTTATAAACATAGGACTAAACACCTTATCCTGGAATATAATAAATTTAGTTTAATCCTTTATCCAAGTGTGAACAAACAAAGTTTGCGCCTGAAAATATCTTCAGGACTGGGGTAAGGTAGTACAACACCGAGCTAGTCGCAGCAAAGGTGGAGCAAACTAACATCACTCCTATCTCAATATCTCCCATAATGCAAAACACATTTCCTTACGGATATGTATAATGTTATGCATTAAGGGAAGGGCCACTACCCAAATTAGTTTCACCCCACAGTTTAGTAACCTTGTTGGAGGCTGTCCCCACGTATGGAATGATAATTGTAATATATTGAGTGCCTTCTTGTTGTCTTTGTGGTGGATCAGAGAAAAGAATCTTGTTAACAAGTCTCTGGGGGTAGCCATTCAAGATGAGGTTGTTGGATATCATTGTCAATTCTTCTTGGAGATCTTTTTGGTCTGTTGTCATCCGGACAGCTCACTTCTTTAGCATATGTACAATGCTGAGTTTTTGAGAAATGTGGTGGCAGGAAGTGAAGTGTAAATAACGTCCTGTATTCGTGGGTTTTGTTTCCACAAGATATCGTTTCGCTGTTCAGTCATTGCCTAAAATTAAACTATTTTTTATGGAAGAAAACCATTTACCAGCAATTGACTGGCTTGGCAATGGGTAACCCCCCCCTCTCATCATCATCTTGTGCCGATCTTTTCATGGAAGATCTTGAAAGTAGAATTTTATCTCAAGTAGACCCCAAACCCATAATATAGTGGAGATATGTGGATGACATCTTCATTGTGTGTAACCACAAAAAAAAAGATAACTTATTTGAATTCCTAAATAAGATCAACTCCTTTCATCATTCAATCAAATTCACCCTGGACCTTGAAAAATAAAAACAACTAATTTCTGGATATCCTAATTAAGATGCAAGCTAATGGTCGTTTCAACCTCTCAGTTTACAGAAAACCCACGAATACAGGACATTATTTACACTTCAGCTCCTCCCACCACATTTCTCAAAATCTAAGCATTGTACATATGCTAAAGAAGAGAACTGTCTGGATTACAACAGACCAAAAAGATCTCCAAGACAAATTGACGCTGATATCCAACAACCTCATCTGGAATGGCTACCCCCGGAGACTTGTTAACAAGATTCTTTTCTCTGAACCACCACAAAGACAACAAGAAGACACTGAATATATTACCACAATCATCATTCTATATGTGGGGACAGCCTCCAACAAGGTTGCTAAACTCCTCAAACCACATAAAATAAGAGTGACCTTTAAACCTAAAGATACAATTCGAAAACTCTTAAGATCTTCAAAAGACTTCCATCCTTTCTTTAAATATCCCATGCTCATGCGGTTTAAGTTACATCAGCCAGACTTCAAGAAGCCTTGAGATAAGACAGAGAGAACACATCGGATATGTCAAAAACAACAGACAAGATATATCGGGCTTATCTTCCCATTTCTCCAGAACCAACCATGTCATTGAGAGGGATAAAAGCTGTATTCCTTACATAGAAGAGGATTACTGCTCTCATATTTTTAAAGAAGTCACAACAGTTGCCCGATCTATAGAAAATCTTAATAGGAACCAAGGTTTAATCTTATCCGAGATCTGGAAGACCCTAATTAGATCTCTAAACACACAAGAAATGAACTTCGGTACGAACTATAAAATGTTCCTAAACAATAACAAGTGAAATCATGTACATGCCACATGTGTATTGCACACGTTCAGTGTTGTTTTGTAATTTATAATTAGAATTCTGTTAAAGCCTAGTCTGTAACATGTTTTGTTAGCTTTAGTCCTATCATCAGTTCTGTACCCTGAGGATGCCAACAGCTAAAGTTCGTGAAACTAGTTGGTATTAAAATAGTTTTTTCTCAGATACTTGATCAACATTTCCCAAATAGTCAATTTACATGGAATAAAAACCTGTTTTATATATATACACAGTAAGCCAGCAACATACATGATGGGTGTGGGGCGTTAAAATGTCATTATATGTAGACAGCCAAAAATTATCTGCGAACTAGCCGCATACCTTCTTGTGAAACATGTATTCAGGAGAAGTTTGGTTGGTTCAAGAGTATTTAGGAGTTTGGCTGGTTTGAGAGTATAGTAGAGTAATTTATTTTGTTTAAATGCCATGGCAGGGACAGCAAATAGGATCATTTTGTGTTCGTGGCACACTGGGTAGTTCTTATTGCTAATGATTCAGAACAGCATAATTTGGTCTGTTTCTTGGAAATTGATAATGCGGATCTTTTCAATTTCAAGATACAATGTAAACATTGTATTGCATGCAGGGATATCTTGATAATGGGATTTTTGTTATTGCTGGTATGTTTCTGTTTGTGTTTTTTCTTTGTGGTAGAAAGTAAGAAATCTGATGTGGGAATATTCCAATCTCAATAATGTTCAAATTAAGTAAGATTTAATGGAACAAATGGTAGAATTAAGAATTATCAACACGTTAGCACAAGAAAAGCATATTTAATATATTGTGAGATATTTCAACTTGAAAATAAACTATCATCAGTGGCTTGACATGAAACAGTTATTTACAAGGTAGAATAAAAACAATTGCCCATTCAAAATTAGAACGAGCCAAAATCATATTAAAGATATCATTAGGATATCATTTTTGACAAGGATATGCAATCAATTCTGATAAATATGATTTAACGGCTACTTATATTCCTATCAATAAAATATCCACCTATTTCCCCATCTTCTAAAGATAAATGCTCAACTATGTCTCTTCCTGGTGTATACCAAGTTCCAGGTATTTTGGACAAACCGGACCGCTATAGAAAAAGAATACAAGAACATCAATCTTATATTCTTCAAACAAATTCGATAAGTCTGGATTGGAGCAACACGGAATAGAGACAAACCACAACATTCTCTGGTCCAAAACTCGCCTTCTACACAGATGTTGGTATTAATTCGAACGCCTATTCAAAGACAGGCGAGGCCTTACTTCAACACCCTAACTTGAATTTTGAATGACTGCATATCCTTGACAAAAATATGGGAAAGTTTGATCCGAATAACACATTTTTTATTTTAATCAAGACCTAGATACTACATCTGTCTAATGATATCTTTAATATGAATTTATAAATTAAGTTCTTTGTATGACATTGTAAATTTATACATGTAATTTATTTCTGCACTCTTATGTTTACCTTTCTTCAGTGAAATGATATCATGATTAGCGATGTAACATCACGCAGCTTGTTCTAATTTTGAATGATCAATTGCTTATATTCTACCTTGTAAAAAACAAAAACTGTTTCCTGTCAAGCCACTGATGATAGTTTGTTATTTTCAAATACCTGGCAATATATTAAATATACTTTTCTTGTGCTAGCGTGTTGATCATTCTTAATTTCATGTCACAAGTTTCTCTCAAAAGTAAAATGGTACAATTATATAACAGTATGATGTATATGACACTATATATCAATGATATATTACTGATATATATATATATTAAACAATATAAAAATCATTCACGTTAATAACATTAAAGCAAACAAACACAGTAGCATCAAATAATGTATATTCTTTTACTACAGGCTGCCACATTAAAATAAATATAAAGTGATACTTTTTGACTTTTAGTATCTGATGTTAAATAGTACTTACTAAAGATCTGCATTCTCTGACTGGGGAGAATCTGAGATAATTGAGAAGTGATTCCAAACCGTTTGTGGGACAAATGTGGATTTCTCAATTCACTAGTACCAGAACTAGTATTTCTAAGTTTGCCAATATCAGATATCAACTGCTGAGAATCTTTGATAAGGTGTATTGAAAATATTGATCTAATCATGTCTCAGTTCCACAAGCATATTGATTAGTGAAATTTTCCTCATTAGGCACTTTCAATACCAATCTGTTCTTTGAGGATTTGAGGAAGGATTTGAAGTTTTCTTAACCTTTTTATAACAATTTCCTAAGGGAGATTCCAGGTATTACTGCAGTACCTTTTCGATAGTAATATTTTTTTTTTATCCTATCTTAATCATAGTAAAGAACCTACTAGGGTGTTTGATATCCAGAAGCTTAAATGCCATAGGAGATAATCTCTACAACTCTATGATCTGAGGCTTTAACACCTAAGCTACCTGTGTTTTCTTTTATCTCCACAGTCTTGTACTACGACCAAATCTTCTACTGCTAAGCTTTGTTCCTTTCTCAATACCAATCACGATCAACTAATTATTGATCATAATCAATAAAGCTAGTCTATTCCTTTCAGATGAAGCTTCATTTATTACTGTCCAAGATGCATTAAACCTTTGCATCACATCCCTTAAAAATGTGTTAATGTCTTGGTATCCCACATTAGAATTAATATGAGATACCAAGGAAAATGAGGATCAAACCATACAATGGAAACATGGATTCTTCCTAGATACAGCTCTGGATAACAGATTAAAAAAGAAACAAGGTTGCAGGAAGGTTTAAGTCCTAATCCACTGCCTTAGACTCAGAGACTTGAAAGAATTAGATTCAATTATTTGTTCATTCGCTTGCAAAATTCATTATATTGACGCCAATAAGGAGTTGTAAATATTTTCTTGATATTTAAAACCTTACAAACTTGTAAAAGTAATTCTGATGTGAAATGTGGTCATCTCTATCAGTCAAGAATGATTTAGGGCAAATATACCTACAAATAATATTATCAACAAACCATTAAGCTGAGGTTTCCACCTTCTGGTCAGGCAGTGGAAATGCTCTCCTGAAGCATTAAATCTTTTAATTGGGTTGAGGAGACCAAGAATATCAGCAGAAATGTACTGGAACAGTTTGAGAGCTTCACAGAGTGAAAAAGCACCTACCTCTAAATCGATTACTTAGCTGACAAGTATGACAAGATTTCACATAATTTTTAACATCACATTTCATGCTTGGCCAATAATCTCTCTTCAATTCTAGACTATCTTTTTATGTCCACAGTGACATGCCAAAGAGGAGGCATGATACTGATTTAATATCCAAGGTATCTCCGATGGAGTTGCAAGTTTTTTGGCAGTTCTACTCTTACCTATTTTAACACAAAGTGATTAGAGAAAAAAAAAACTTTCTGGTTTTTAATCAGATGGGCATTCAAGCATTTTGAAGTGAGACATAGACTTCTCCCAAAATACATCCCACCGTTAAACAATTCTGATTTCATCAGAATCCCACTATTCTGAAATAGGCTCCATTAATGGATTTTGAGATGAAATAGTAACAAGATTGATATCCACGTTTTTTTTTTTTTTTAGTAGGATCAACATATTTTGACAACCTAGGAAAATAAACATCTACTAATATTTCCTGATTGAAAATCTTTTAATTTTACATTCTGGTCAAAGTCCCTTATATCGCACTGCAACTGACCGTTTATACTCTGAAAGAAATTCCACATGATTACAGGAACGAATACTTCAGTATCAAAAAGCACCTTGCATGGAGTACCAGCTACTGAAGCATTTACCAAATTCAAAGGTTCAACATTGCATGAATTTAATATATTCACAACAAGTAGTGTCCGCACATGCAGAAATTGCTAGCAGAAACTAGCTTTACCATATGTATGCCTTGAAACATCTAGTTGGTCAGATTTTGTAAGAACAAAATCTTGAAAAAAATTATGATTTCGTGGCATTCTGATTTACTCTACTATACCATGATTATCTCCATCCTCAAGATATTATTATGGAACAATCTAGAGGTGTGGCCCAGTTTACCACAGTTATAGCACCTATGTTTTGTTTCATTAAAACTAGAACAATTCTTACAAGTATGAGTATTACTATCAACATTTCTGAGTGAAAATTCTTTCCTTCTAGACGCTTTCAACTTGGAGATCTTTAACAAAAGTGAGCTGCTCCTCCAATCTAGTTAATTAATTCAGAAAAGTTTTTATCAATTTTTAGCTGAATTCTTCTTTTAAGAAATTCAGTTCTTGAACAAAATGCTTTGGTACTGAATCACCAAAATCTAAATCCTTTTCTCTCTCTCACTTGATGTTAGCTCAGAGAAATCAAGTTCGGGTAAGCTGATATCTTTAACTGAAGAAGGATTCATGCTTTGTAATAAATGCATCACTTTGAGCCATATCTAATGCCCGCGCAACATGCAGTGCTTCTTTCCTGTATACAGACCTAAAGTTCCGTTTTCAATTCATTCCTAAACTGAAAAAATAATTTGATCAATGAAATCTGTATCATTTTCATTTGAATTAAAACTTTGCACAAGAAGCTGTCGAAGTACCAAAAACATTAATATTTATTTCATAAGTTCGCAATATACAGCAATGAAATATAATGCAATTATGTTGGAATATTACTGTGATTTTACTCGACAGTTGTCAGTTCCATAGAATGTTGTCCCCCCCCCCCCATCTTCAATGACAAACAAAAATTCACAACAGCGAAGATGCATTAAATTCTCCATAGGAACTTATATAAGGAATCTGGAGAAAATTCCTTTCCTTCTCCTATATCAATTCCTTTTCCTTCAACATCGCTCTCTCTCTCTCTCTCTAGCTAGCTATTCTTTTTCTTGTGTCCATCAGTTGTTTGTTTCATATCACTCTGTAGAGTAATCACTGTATTCTCCATGATTTGTAAGTATATGAATGACATCACAATATCCAGGTATGGCAAATAGCAAGGAGCAATTCAATAATGAGAGATGGGATATATTTATCAGTAATAAACTTTAAGAGGAAGCTTCTTTTCCACTTGTCTATTTCATGCAGTCAGCATAAAAAATACCTATGGGTATTTTTAATTCCAATGATGCAGAAAGATATGTACATCTTCCGATTCTTGTTCCTTCTGCTCAATTCAAAAACTGTTTCCATCAGTAACTAAGCATGAGGATGCACATATTCTTAATAGCCTTGCTAGCCATCTACTAATAGCAAAACTATAAGTACTGCTGATATATTCTTCTTACAGTTTGAAGATCAATAACATAATTTTATCAACATAATATTTTTATACATTTTTATTTCACTTTTAATTAATTAAATTAACAATATATTTCATAAACAAAATCATGTAAATATATTTAAATATCCTTACAACAAACTGAAGGTTACAAAATTAAAATGACATGTGAAAAACAGGAGATATGATATAAATATGCTACAAAAGCTGTTTTATAATACCGGTACAATATACGGATGTCCAGAAAGTATAAAACAAAAGCTGTTTTATAATACCGGTGTAAAATATACGAGGGATGTCCAGAAAGTAAATTCCGATGGGCTGTAAGAGAAACAAAAATATACTTGCAAAAAAAACTTTATTGGAAATGAAAGTAGACATCTTTCACTACTTTTCTACATAATTTCCACCATTGTTCAGGCACTTATCATAACGGGGCACCAAGAGTTGTATACATTCATCCTAGAAGGTTGCTGCCTGTATTGACTGCTTCTTTGACCTCATCATTGTCTTGAAACTGTCAGCCACCAAGAAAAGATTTTACATGTTTGAACAGGTGAAAGTCGCTTGCCGTGAGGTCAGGACTATATGGGGGATGATGGAATTGTTCCCAGCTGAAGGTGGCGAGAAGGTGTTGTGTTACACCAGCGGTGTATGTGAGAGGGCGTTATCATGAATCAAAACAAGGTCCCTGGTAAGCATGCCGCGTTGTTTATTCTGGATCGCACGATGCAGTTTCTTAAGGGTCTTTCCTATTTCACGAGGCAGGCGATTCCATTATACATTCAGCAGGCGATTCGATTTTCTTAAGACATTATAAACATACACCAAGAAGCATATGCACTGCGAGGATGTCTGAAAATGGTACAATGCCTTGCTAACGAATCAACAAACTCAGCACACATGTGAACCATTGCAATCACAGCACTGCAGTGAAAATATTTAAAAACAGAACTCACTTTCTGGACGTCCCTCGTATTATTATTATTACATCACACCTCCAGGGAATCCAATGACTCATCAAGGAAGGACATCTACTCTGTCTCCACCACTCCACCAATCACAACTACCTTCATAATCTACACCAATCCCATCTACTGCCGACCATCACTACTAGTACTTTCGCAGACAATCACAAACATCCATGCCCATGGCAGGATTCTAACCCACAGCTTTTTGGCTGGACAGTGGATATGCTAACCACTCGGCCAACCAGGCTAGCTAATAATAAATATAACTCACGACATGAAGGGAAAGAACAAAGGGTAATCCCTAGAAGTTGTCTAAGAATGCAATTAACAAGAATGTGAAGACTAGATTTTTACTAGAAAGTGGAAAACGAAAATGAATAGAATGTTGTCAGAGGCAGTAGGAAATGTTTTATCAGTGAATGATTGTAAGAAGTATGATAGGTAATGTGTGAATAATGGTAGTGTGGCCTTCCCATGATGAATCTTGAGACTAAGGAGATGCCAGTATAATTTCAAATTCCATCATGTTCACTGGCATAACCAATATTTCTATAATTACATGATATAATTTATAGTTCTTGACTATGGCTTATGTGTTCCACAGTGACAATTTCAACTCAGTGTTATGTATGATGGTTATTCAGTTATTCCCCAATTAATTACACATTCAATCAAATATTTTTACATTATCTTGTTGTTCTTCATACCAATTACAGTGATGTTCTCTTGATATCAGTCCTAGTAGACCATTGCTTTCAAACTATTTTATGGTCACATTCAAACTCACCTGCATGATAACTTTGATACTTTGGCTACTATGACTTACTATACATCATAAATGGCATGTAGTATTCTACACACCATTCAGTATTCTTTCCAACTATTTGGCGAGATACCATATGTATTTTTCAAGTATCTGATTCTAAGATTATGCTCAAATTAATTATTTTGTACTTGAGACTACTTCTGACAAGATTTGGTTTCCTTGCTAAACTCTGTCTCTGTTGAAGGCTACTACCAATGCTATCGACATAGATTAGCAAAAGTAAGGTTCAAAATAATCTTGCCCAGCAGAAGTACCTATTCACAGCAAAAATGAAAATATGAGAGGGGGGGGGGGGTTCTGATAAACACCTAGGGAAAAAAATTATATGATTTGTGCACAAGGGAAAGACTTTTTCTCAGAGGATTGCAAATGATGCAGCAGCATTGTAACAAGTGTATAACAGTTAGTGGGGAATACATAGAATGCGTAAGTTACATGGCTCTACATCAATTCCTTCATGGTGATTATCAGAACTTTCCAGACTCCCTTCATATATAGTCAGTTACATGTATGCACACGCGTATATATATAACACCATAAAAGTTTATATATATATATATATATATTTTAAATCATAATATTACTGACTAGGAACACCGAGATAAGGTAAGATAAAAACTTTAATTAAAACACAACTAGTTTCGTCGGAACACCAACTTCTTCAGGTGTATAAATTATCACAAAAAATGGAAAAATAGCAAGATACATGGACTACTCATATAAACAAGTTAGGAATAACAACAATAAAATTTGAACTGGCATCTGCGTGGCAGGTCTAGCATTAGGCGTTAGTGAGTGGCAACTATCTCAAGAGCACTAGAACTGAATTACTGTGCTGTGTGAGTCAGGTAAGCTATAGCTTAAATTACTGTTCATGTGTGAGGGGTCCAGAACTATTTCTTTTGATTCTAAGATGCATCGTTCTCGTTCGTCAGTGCATTTATGGATATTAGTATGGATATACTAGAAAGATGCATATTAGAATCAAAAGAAATAGTTCTGGACCCCTCACACATGAACAGTAATTTAAGCTTTAGCTTACCTGGCTCACACAGTGCAGCAATTCAGTTCTGGCCCTCTCGAGATAGTTGTCACTAACTAACGCCTCACGCTAGACCTGCCACGCGGACACCAGTTCAAATTTGACTGTTGTTATTTCTAACTTGTATATATGAGTAGTCCATGTTTTTATCTTGCTATTTTTCCAGTTTTTGTGATAATTTATACACCTGAAGAAGTCGGCGTTCCGACGAAAATAGTTATGTTTTAATTAAAGTTTTCATCTTACCTTATCTCGGTATTCCTAGTCAGTAATATATATATATATATATATATATTGAAATAGATTAAATCAGTGATTCTTAACCAGTGGGACATGGCCACGAAAAATTTATAGAACATTTCAAGTTTTAAAGATTTTGAAATCTCTTAAAATAATTATTTTTTTGCTCCTTATTTTACTTTGTTTCAAACTTGTATCATTTTGTATTAATAATCTGAATTATGCAGTTTAATGCAATAGTTTCTTTTGTGGTGGCGCCACAGGTCGACTTTTCGCTTCTGGCAGCACTGCAAGTCATGACATCTGCCTACTGGATGAGTGAACATGTGACAGAAGTGATTCTCTGAAGTTTTTAACAATACTAGTACAAATACATAGAACTTAACATTAAGTGCTACTTGAGTGAAATTACTTTTGGTAACTTTCAGTGCTGTAATACTGATTTGTTATTTCTTAAAATTTATCCCCTTATAAAATGAGCAAAGAAAGAACAGCATTTAATTTCCTAAATATAGTTAAAGTAAGGTTTTTACAGTATATTAAGTAAAGTTAATTTCTGTTTTCCTATTTTTTTTTTGTCATTATAATCAGAAAGTAAAACCACTATTTTAAAAAAGTTTATTATTATTGTGATTATTATTATGTAACTACAAACTAGGAGGGGGGGGACACAAAAATATTTTTGGATACTTAGGGGAGCCACAACTACTAAAAGCTTAAGAACCACTGGATTAAATGACTAAGCTGACAGGTAAAAAAGAAACACTATTTTAAATAAACTGCACAACTAGTTTTGTCTTCTTTGAAGACTTCTTCAGGTGCATAACATGAAGGAACTACCAACAAACATTGCGATAGAAAAAAATCTATACATTAAAGCATTAACATATTAACGTTTGAAGCTGTCTTGTGTATATTTTAATTGTTGGGCATGAGCACGCATTCAAGGTCATGTGAATGCCAAAGTTGAATAGCAGCACAATGACAGTTTAAGAGATTATAGCTGAGGTTAATGTTGAGATGTACTGGATGGAGGACGATTTCTTTAGATTCCGCAATTCTTTCCAGTTCATCATAGCATTGAAAGATATTTTCAGATTTGTCCCATATGACTCAATGAATGAGTTTATGTTAGCATCAGTAGAATTCAGGACGTAGGTCGACAGAGCATTTGCTCTGTTTCTTTAAGGGAATGTGGAGAACTGACTAGGACTTCTGACCTAATGTCCAATCCTCAAATTCACACGGTGCACCCTGTTAGGTGTATACCTGGATAATGAAGAACGAGGATGGGCAGGAAATTGGGGATTTAGCCAATCAAATTGTATTCTTATTGGTTTAAACTACAATATAAAATGATGGTAAAACATGACAGAATTTCATGCTGGCTGGGGTGTTTCCCAGTTAAACAACCCCCATTATTTTTGACAGGGAACCATGGCAAACAATGAAAAGTCAGCTACTGGAACAAATCCTGAAACATACAACAACTCAACATCAACAGAGTTCAAGATCAGTACTATGAACATAAGAAAACTGAATGGCAAAGAGATGGAGATAGCTGAGGAAATGGATAAGTACCAGATAAACATAACAGGGGTGACTGAAACATAAAAGACAAAAAATCATGAGATCTTTCTGAACAATATATACAAAATGTTACATTCAAGCAATGAATGTAACATTTTGTATGACTGTAACATTCAGGGAAAAGGAGTAGCTATAGTATTCAACACTAAATATGAGGCTAATCTTCTTGAATGGTAGGCAGTCTCAAGTAGAGTGATGTGGCCAAATATCAAATGGGAAACTGGACAATGAGACTTATTTGTGCCTATGGTCCCACAGAAGTTGCTAGTAAGGTAGAAGTGTAGGAATTTTTCCAGGCTTTAGAGAAAGCAACTGACACAAAGAAAAAGGTGGTCCTTGGAGATTTAAATAGCAGAGTAGGAAATCATTGTCAGACAAAAATGCACCCTGTTGGGTATCAACCTGGATATTGAACGAATGAGGATGGGCTGTCAATTTGGGATTTAGCCAACCAAATTGGATTCTTATTGGCTTAAACCAATATACAAAATGATGGTACAACATGACAAAATTTCATGGGGTGCTTAAGGATCAAAGGTGTATAACTGAGAGGAGACCTCCACAAAGCCTTTAAAGGAATGCGGAGAACCGACCAGCGCGTCTGTCCTAATGTCCAATCCTCACCTTCTTGTGGTGTACCCTGTTGGGTTTCTACCTGGATACTGAACGAACGAGGATGGGCTGGCAATTTGGGATTTAGCCGAACAAACTGTATTCT
Organism: Typopeltis vanoorti; assembly: GCF_054136105.1. Taxonomy (NCBI): domain Eukaryota; kingdom Metazoa; phylum Arthropoda; class Arachnida; order Uropygi; family Thelyphonidae; genus Typopeltis; species Typopeltis vanoorti. The sequence goes on from NC_143552.1 coordinate 93,166,226, forward strand.
TATTGGCTTAAACAAAAAAATGGTACAACATGACAAAATTTCATGCCGGCTAGGTCGTCACACAGTTAAAGAAGCCCCACCCCCGTTGTTTTGGCCAGGGTACCAGGGCGAACAGTGAAAAGTCAGCTACTGGAACAAATCTGAAAGTACACCCCAATTCAATATCACCAGAGTTAAAGATTGGTACTATCAACATTAGAGGCCTGAATGGCTAAGAAATGGAGCTAGCTGAGGAATTAGATAAGTACCAGATCGACATAATAGGGGTGACTGAAACAAAAAGGACAAAAACTGGCAAGATCTTTCTGAGCAATAAATACAAAATGTTATATTCAGGCAATGACAATCAAGGAAAAGAAGGAGTAGCCATAGTATTCAACACAAAATATGAGGCGAATCTTCTTGAATGGCAGGCAGTCTCAAGTAGAGTGATGTGGGCAGATATCAGAATGGGGAATTGGACAATGAGACTTATTTGTGCCTATGGTCCCACAGAAGCCTCTACTAAGGTAGAAGTGCAGGAATTTTTTGATGCTTTAGAGAAAGCAACTGACACAATGAAAAAGGAAAAGTTGGTCCTAGTTGGGGATCTAAATAGCAGAGTACGAAATGATTGTCAGACATACAAAAATATTTTCGGAAAATTTGGAAAAAAGAGCAAAGTTAAAAAATAATGGCAAATACCTGTTGGATTTCTGCTCAGGACATGGAGCAGTTATTACTAACACCATGTTCCAACATAAAAATGTGCACAAATTCACATCGAGAGAAGAGGCAAGGAAAATGAAAAGTCTCATTGACTATGTTATTGTTGATAGTGATGTTTTCTCCCTGGTGTAGGACACCAGAGTGTACAGAGGATTTAAAATTGGAATTGATCACTATTTAGTCTTGAGCAGGATAAAATTGAATTTCATATTGAAAAAAATATCATGTAAAAAAGTTTTAAAGTGAATAAAAGTTGAGCAGCTCTCAGATGTGAACTAGACTAAAATACACATTGATTATTGAAGAAAAAATGAAAGAGTTTGAGAACAGGAACCAAACCTTGGAGATTCAGTGGCAAGCCTTGAAGAAAACCCTGATTGATTCAGCCAGAGAAGCATGTGGTGAGGCTGTCTGCAAGGATAGAAAAATTAGAACTTCATGGTGGACACACGAAGTTAAAGAAGCAGTGAAGGAAAAGAAGAAAGCATATCAAAAGTTCCTGGCAAATAAGTGAGCTTTTGTTCTTAGAGAACACACAGACAAATGTAAGAAAGTGAAACACTGTGTAAAACTAGTTAAACAAAAGTCATTGGAGGACTTTGGCAAGAACACAGAAAATAAATATCAAGAAGGTGATAAGATATTCTGGAGGTTGTTGAAGAAGCTTAAAAATGGAGGAAAGAATGCTGTAAAAGGAGTTAGAGATGATAAAGGTGACATGAAAATAGGAGAAAAAGATATCCTTGAAGAATGGAGTAATTACTTGGATGTCAGGATCAGATCTTCACCTTACGACAAATAGTTGAGAAAGCATGGGAATATAACAAAGATATGTTAAGTTCTGTCGATCTGGAAAAGGCATATGACAAAGTGCCAAGTGAGAAGCTATTCAATACGCTACAGTTATATGGTGTCAATGAGGCATTAGATCAAGCAATACTTTGTCTTTATTTGAGTTGTAAGTCAGCAGTTAGAATTGAAGGAAGTACAGGAAGATGGTTTAATGTTAAATCTGGTGTGAGACAAGGATGTACATTATCCCCACTATTATTCATTATCTATATGGATTACATTATGAAGGAAAGTGGTATTAAACATGATATCAAAATTGGAGATGTCAACGTATGCTCTTTGCTGTTAAACTTCTAAATAAATCCGCTACAAGTTTGCAAAATTCCCTGACTAAACTGAATAACTGTTGTAATAGATATGGTATGAAAGTCATCAATAAAAAGACATAGACAATGAAAATAGGTAGAATCGTTGAAAATATCAACTGTGTTGTGAATGGAGAACCTGTGGAATAAGTAAAACATTTCATCTAGTTAGGCACGATTTTTAGTGAAGATGGTAAATTTAATATGGAAATAGACAACAGAATCAACAAAGCTGGTATAGTAGGAAGTCAATTGAATAAATTTATATGGAATAAGAGAAATTAGACGGAACCCTAAATTAGCTGTATACAAGACAGAGTTCAAACCAGCTTTAACTTATGGATCTGAGAGCTGGGTCAGAAGTAAAACACTTGTCCAAGGACAGGAGACAGCAGATATGAGAGTCCAGAGAAAGATCTGAGGCATGAACAGATGGCATCAATGGCAATGTTATATTAAAAATGAGAATATTAAGAAAGAACTAGACATTGTCAGCATTTAGGAATGCATTAGCAGAGCTAATCTCAGGTGGTATAGTCACTTAAACAGAATGGGCGAGGAAAGATTAGCAAAGCAAGTGTTCTCTGCCAGGTTGGCAGGAAAACGACCCAGAGGAAGACCAAGATATAGGTGGATTGATACAGTACAAAGTGCCTTAGATGATAGAAATATAAGATCTGATAATGTTGGAGTCTTGACAAGTAACAGAATGATTTGGAGGAAAATTGTATATAGTAAGTTAGTAATGATGTAAATTTTTCATTTAGTACTATCATATCCTGTACACCCCCTTGAGGGTACATGTCAGGAATTTGATGATGATGACAAAAATATTTTGGGACAATTTGGAGAAAAGATCAAAGCTAATAATAATGGCAAACACACGTTGGATTTCTGTTCAGGACATGGACTGATTATTACTAACCCAATGTTCGAACATAAAAATGTACACCAATTCACATGGAGAGAAGAGGCAAGGAATAACAAGAGTCTCATTGACTATGTCACTGTTGATAGTGATGTTTTCTCACTCGTGCAGGACATTAGTGTACAGAGGATTTCAAATTAGAAGTGATCACCATCTAGTCTTGAGAGGATAAAAATTGAATTTCATATTGAAAAGAAGAACATGTAAGAAAATTTTAAAGCGAATGAAAGTTGAGCAGCTCTCAGATGTGAACTATAGACTAAAATACACAAACATTATTCAAGAAAAAATGAGAGTTTGAGAACAGGAACCAAACCTTGGAGATTCAGTGGCAAGCCCTGACGAAAACATTGATTGATTCAGCCAGAGGCATGTGATGAGGTTGTCTGCAAGAATAGAAAAATCAGAACTCTGAGGTGGAGACAGGAAGTTAAAGTGTCAGTGAAGGAAAAGAAGAAAGTGTATCAAATGTTCCTGGCAAATAAGTCAGCTTGTGCTCTTAGAGAATACAAAGACAAATGCAAGAAAGCTAAACACTGCATAAAACTAGTTAAACAAGTCATGGGAAGACTTTGGCAAGAACATCGAAAATAAATATCAGGAAGATGGCAAAATATTTTGCAAGCTGTTGAAAAAGCTCAGAAATGGAAGAAAGAATGCTGTAAAAGGAATTAAAGATGATAAAGGTGACATGAAAACTGGAGAATAAGATTCCTTGATGTATGGAGTAATTACTTTGAAAAATTGCTAAATGAAAAAATTAGTGACAGCAACAGTGATAAAAACACTCAATAGGCATCCAATTAGGAATAGGCATCCATACTTGAAGTAGAAAAAGCCATCAAAAGCCTGAAATATGGAAAGGCATAGGAGTAGATGATATCTGACCAGAAATTCTCCAGCATGGAAGTATAAAAGTCTTGCAGTGGCTGCACTGCATATTTCAGAAGGCATGGACAGAGGGAAGAATCCCAGATGATTGAATTAGAGCTCTCATAGTATCCATATACCTATATATCAAAAAAAAAAAAAAAAAAAAAAAAAAAAAAAAAAAAAAAAAAAAAAAAATCAGCTACGCGCCATTTTATTCCCATATACGGGGAGTAGGCGAGGCCATTTAGCACTATTTAACTTTGGAGACTGAGTGGGCAGTTCAATATCCACTGGTACCCAATCAGAGATAGATGGCCCAAGGCTATCACTAATTAAGCGGTACACAGTGAAGAGAGACGGCTCAAATGTGCCGCCATCTCGTGGTCCCTAACCCTAACACAATATATTTAATGTCTGAAATAACGTGGGTTCTACGGTCAATTTTCTTGAGTTTATGGGACGAAAAACCCGGTTGCCCATGCCAGAGATCGACTAACTCGGGAACCGGTCGAAAAAAGGCTTAGAAAAATTTCCTCTAGTCGCCGACTAGACTCGAAACCTAGTCTTCCTTCGTGCGGCCAAGTGCCGTGGTGTGCAAACGCCACATCCACTGAGCTACACAGGCTCTTATATACCTATATATTAAAAAGAGAAATAAAACAATGCGAGAATTAAGAGGTATTTCCCTACTGAGTGTACCTGGTAAGATTTATGCAAGTATACTTGAGAAACAGTTGAGAATGATTGTGGAAGGAAAGCTTGGTGAAGAACAAGCTGGAGTCAAGACAAATAGAGGGTGTCAGGATCAGATTTTCACTTTACAACAAATATTTAAGAAATCGTAGGGATATAACAAATATCTGTATTTATGTTTTGTAGACCTGCAAAAGTCATATGACAAGGTGCCAAGAGAAAAGCTATTCAAAACGCTACAGTTGTGTATTGTGTCAGTGGGGCATCATATCAAGCAATGCTTTTTCTTTATTTGAGTTGTAAGTCAGCAGTTAGAATTGAAAGAATTACAAGAAGATGATTTAATATCAAATCTGGTGTGAGACAAGGATGTACATTGTCCCCTCTGTTATTCATTATCTATATGGATCACATTATGAAGGAAAGTGGTATAAAACCTGATATCAAAATTAGAGATGTTAATCTCAGTTCTTTACTTTATGCAAATATTATACTTCTAAATAAATCCGGTACACAAGTCTGCAAGATTCCCTGACTAAATTGAATAACTGTTGTGATAGACATGGTATGAAGGTCAGTAATAACAAGACAGAGATAATGAAAATAGGCAGAAACATTGAAAATATCTATGCATTGTGAATGGAGAACCTATAGAACAAGTAAAACATTTCAAGTACTTGAGCACAATTTTTAGCGAAGATAATAAATTAAATATGGAAATAGACAACAGAATTAACAAAGCTGATATGGTGGGAAGTCAACTGAATAAATTTATATGGAATAAGAGAGAATAAAAACACTAAACAAGCTGTATACAAGAGTGTGTTCAGACCAATTTTAACTTATGGATCTGAGAGCTGGGTTAGAAATAAAACACTTCACCAAAGACTAGATACCACAGATTTTAGAGTCCTGCGAAAGATTATGGGTGTGAACAGATAGCATCACTGGCAATATCACATTGAAAATGAGAATATTAGAAAAGAACCTGACATTATTAGCATCCAAGAATATGTTAGCAGAGCTAATCTCAGGTGGTATGGTTATTTAAACATAATGGGAAAGGAAAGATTAACAAAACAAGTGTTCTCTGCTAGGTTGGCAGGAAAAAGATCCACAAAGGAAGACCACGATATAGATGTATTGATACAGTAAAAAGTGCCTTAGAAGATAGAAATATAAGATCTGATAATGTTGGAGTCTTCACAGGTAGCAGATTGATTTGGAGGAAAATTGTAGATTGGAAGTTAGTGGTGATGTAAATTTTTCACATATTACTATGATATCCTGTACACTTCTTGAGGGTAGGTCAGGAATTTGACGACAATGATGTTTTTGCTTAGGCGTAGTGAGCAAGGATTAGGGTTTAAGTAGAAGAGTGTAAGAAGTCTGGATATTATATTTTTTAAGAACTTGGGCTAATTTTGGCAAAACAGGACTAATATATGATTGGGTTATGGATCCTTTTTTCACTATTTCTATCTTCAATATGGTGAGTAGGTGATTTGAGTAGTAGCTTATTAACTGTTTGTTTTGAATAAACATTTTGTTGAAAGGTTGTAAGATGAAATTGAAGTTCTTTGTTAATATCTTCTTCTTCACAGAGGAGAGAGCAAGCATGTTTGCCTTGCATAGAAATAATGCAATGTTTTTGGGGTGGACAGTGATGGGACTGTGCATGGAGATATCTATTAGTGTGAGTGGGTTTTCTGTAAAAAAAGATTTTTTAATTTCTCAGATACACAAGTGAATTTGATATCTAGGCACAGAAGAGAGCCATCAATCTTTAATTCTGCAGTAAATTGGATTTTGGGTGTTGACTGTTCAGGTGGTCTAGGAAATTCTTTAAAGACTCAGGTCCATGACTTCAGATTAGGAAGAAGTTGTCTTCCTTATCTGGTATATCTTTTCCACAATCTAAGTTTCAATGGGAATGAAGAAATAATTTTTTCTTCAAACGATTCCATAAATTTGCTAGTATGGGGGCAATAAAGCATTACACATGGCTAAACCAAAGTTTAGTTTGTAAATGGTGTTTTTAAAGTGGAAATAACCAGTATTAACACAATGGGTTAATAAAGGCATAATTTTTATTGATTATATATATATAAAATACGTAAAATGTGTAAGTTACATGGTTCAACCTCAAGTCCTTCATGGTGATTATCAGAACTTTCCAGACTCCTCTCGTATATAGTCGGTTACACACGTATATATATAATAGCAAAAAAGTTTACATATATATATATATATAAACCAAAATAAAAAAATAAAAAACTGACCTGGAAACCCATCATCCATCTCATTATCTGGGCCGCTATTAATACTAGCTGTTTCACTATTAAGAAGAGCCAATTTCTGATGAAGTTCTTCTATTTCTGAATCTTTGGAATCCAATTCCATTTGTAATTTGACTTTTATTTCTTTTTCATCTGCCATCTGAACTTGATATTCAGATAGTTCTTTGTGGAACTTTGCCACCATTTGGTTATATTTTTCTCGTTCCTGCAAATAAATAATAAATAAATGTTTTGCTAATTATCAGCTAATTATATGACACGCATATCATTTCACTAATCCAATATAATCAAATGTAGTTCACTTTGCTACTAGCATTTGAATTCAACAATATTCTCACGTTTTGGTTTATTTAATTTTCATAGTTTTTCTCTAAAATAATAATACTTCCACAATACATTTGTTAACCGACATACTTATTTATATATTAAGACATAAAGTGTGTTCGTTATGTATATACGAATAAACAGTAATAATTGTTTGGATTTATGGAACTAATAAATGGTTTCTGTAACTAATAACTCTCACACAAGAAATTTTTATTTACATTGTTAGATAATGTTATAAAATTATTTGCATGGTTTTAATATGATTATTACTCGATATTTACAAACTTGACATTATGATCAATTTTCATGAGAAAGAAATAATGGGTGGTGGGGTGGGGATAAACAATAGCTGATTGACAGTTCATGATAGGTGCTGCATTATCAAACTATTTGAAATTCCTTTCAGTAGAATAATGGAGAAGATGGATCTTAGTCTTATGTGCCACTGGGCATAAAGAGTGGGGGGGGGTAGGCAGTTATATATATATATATAAATGAAAATATAAAAGAGAGCTAATTAGTGCAGTAATCAAGATTCATTTCAAAATTCAGTTAATTTAAAATGACTTCAATAGTCTGATATACATCATATTTGGCTTGAGCACATGGCATGAATTATTAACCAACTGTTGTATGAGTCTTCCCTTCTGACACCAAAACTAGCTGTCATTAATACTGAGTATAGAATAAATTATTCATTTGGCTACTATTAGTAGCAAATTTTTTTTAATATATATTATGTATATACTAGTACTGTCAGAACCACAGGTCTAAAATTATATACATCATCATGATTTATATCCTGTATATATATATATATATATATATATACAGGAGATCTACTATAATTATGCATGCATCAGGACATTTTTATGCAGGTTCAGAATGTCTGTCTTTTTTAAGGTGGAAGATATTTACCACCTAAAGCCTTGGGCCTCTATCAGGACATCTATCACTTAAATGCATTTAGGAACATTCAAGTGCATGTCTTGGAATCAAAACTTGATAGTTTTAAATTGCTGCAGGTTTTACACACTTTCATGGGTGGGACTGATATAAGAAAAACTCCATAATAAAATCCTTAACATTTACTGTACCACTTTGCACTATGGAATTCCAAGAATTCCACAGTTTGATAATACATCTTACTGGTATGCAACACTTATCATGAACTGACAGCTGACAACAGTTGGCTGGTAATTTCCCCCCCCCACACCCTCTCCAAAGAAAAAGTTATTACTAATACTGAAGTTGGAATAAATCATTCCATTTATTTTTTTTAACTACTGGTAAGGAATAAACTATTTTTGTTTATTGTGATTGCATGTATTATCAAATCCTAGTATTATGTATCAAATCCTATGTATTATATTATCCTAGTATTATCAAATGGACACAACTACTGAACAATATTGAATAATTTGGGAAAGATGACCAGATTTCAGAAAGGTGTGATAAAGGAGATTTTTTTTGAGAAAAATGCTTCAGTAGAAAGACTTATTAAAGAAGTAGAGCACAGTTACGAGATGAGCCAAATTGGCCAGCTATTTAGAATACAACCAGGAACATGATCAATCCATAACTTCTTAGGAGGCACATCAAATTATTTTTTTTTAAATTTGATTAAGCAGTAGCTTATTAATAGTCTGCTTATGATAACTATTCTTCTGAAAGGCTGTTAGAAGAAACTAACATTGAAAGAAAAAAACTAAAGTTTCTTCTAACAACATTTCAGAAAACGGCTATCATAAGCAGATTATTAATAAGCTGCTGCTTAATCCACTGTTCATCACATTGAAGATCATAATGATGTAAAAGATTTTATATTTGTTCCATATATCAGCTGTTTCAATAAAGATGGCCAAAACTTTCAAAAAAAAAAAATTATATATATATATATATATATATATATATAAAATCCACACTTCTTTCACTCCTCTAACCAAACTCTATTCCTTGCTTAGTACAGCAAAAGCTAAACATGACAGCTTAAAACATCCAGGCATTTACTGTCATGTAACTGCCTGGAAGCCTCCTAAGAAGAGGAAACTAGCATGCATTCAAATAATAAATAGTTTTTCTATTTCTTTTATCCCTTGGCTTTTAGTCATTTGAGTAGCTTTAACATATTTATGCTGATTCTGAAATGTGTAGCAAAGATTTTGGAGAAATTCCAACTCATTGTCACCATCAAACCTATCAACCAAATCCACGATCTCTTACCTTCTCTAAAACAAACTGTCACCACTTCTGTTACCTGTTGTTTACCAAATTTCATGTTCTTGCAAATTGTTTCATTTGGGTCAAATGGGAAGATCAGTCAAAAAAAATGTACCTCAGAGAGGCACAACCACCTCTATTTGGGTCAAAATGGTATTAGCACAATACCAAAGTGGTGAAGCCTTACTCCATCAGCCAAGTTTTAATCATAATGACTGCCTTTCTGGGAAATTGTTATTATTATTATTATTATTAGGGAGTCAAGGACTCATCAAGGGAGGCTTATATATAAATCACCCAAACCAGCTATCATACCTTCCTTTAAATTCATTCATGCTAGATGCACTCACTACCCCTAAATACAAACTATTCCACTCACTCCCTGCTCTGAAGGAGAAAAACCTAGCTCTTACCACTTTCTTGACCGTTTTCTTACCACTGACTTAACTTTCGTGGATGTGTGTTCTCTCCCCACTTCCATATAACAAATATGAAAGTGGAGAGATATAATTTCATCAGACAATATCCTATAACACCCATTCAAAAGTTTATAGACCTCTATCAAATCACACCCTGCTTTCTTCTGTTAATCAGAGTCATCCACATACTCACAATCTGTCCTAATAATTTAAATCCCATAATATGGATACAATCTCTGCAACTCTCTTTGCACCCTTTCCACAGCCTCTTTATCCACTTGGAATCCAGAAGACCAAATCTGTGCACAATAATCCAGGTGTAGTCTTATCAAAGCTTTATCTAGTTATAACCATTATTCACTATATCTGTGATGAGTTAAATCAACCTATTTTTTTTTAATCATTAATAACGTGATAAAAATAGATTCAAAAAAATATAAACGCGATTTCAGTTAGTATTTTTTAAAATCCAACATCATAACGATGTGATGTCAGTTTTCAAATCAATCCACCCAACTACTGTTACATACGAAATTGTCATGTTCAAATTATTTAACAAATTTTTCCACTTGGGCCTTCAAGATTGGATCGTTTATTGAGAAATCCAGCACTTCTTTATGTAGTGTACCACTGAAGCAATGCTTCACTGACATTTGCAAGTTCAACTTGCAAATGTCAGTGAAGCATTGCTTCAGTGGTACAATGTCAATACTGTTAAACAGGTAAAAGAAAACTTTTTTACATGCGTCAACACTTTTCTTACCATTTTATAACCCACCAATAATTTCAACATTTTCATGAACCAAGAGAAACCTTTTTTAGTAGACATGTTTCCTAAACAGATCTACTACACATGAGAGGTAGGTGATGAGGAAATAGTCCTCAAGGACAAGATTAGATTATAAAGCGACCCATAATCTGATGCAGGTGGTCATAAAAGCAAAGACACTAGTTTCATTGTGGACTATTCTAAGAAGAACTACCCAACAATTAACAATATTTGCATAAGCTACCAAAATTTGTATGGTATATCTGTATGCTCGTTATAAAAGTGAGCAATTATATGGAATTATGCGTGAATTAAAAACATAATTACTTTTTGCTCATTATGGCCATGAACTTACAGCTATATTTCTGTGCTAGTTACAAAAAATATGATGCGTGTGTGTATATATAGACTACTTGGAAAGAAGTCAATGGACACCATTCTTCCTGTAGGCAGCTGAAAATTTTTTACTTTGTTTCTATTATACATTAAAGAGACTAAGAAATTATATACTTGGTTTTAATCCTTTACCCAAGGAAGCAAATGGACTATAATTCATGCACAATGTTTTGTGCATGAATTATAGTCACGTTTGAGCTATTTGTATATAGAGACTAATGACTTCACATCACTTACCTTAGTATGTATCCCATAATGCAAAGTGCATACCCTTTCAGCCATGTAAAATGCTAAGCATAATGAGAAGGGTCACTACCCAGACTGGTTTTGACCTTTGAGGTCTCATCAGTTGGAGCCATACCCAGGAGAGATACCAAGGATGAAGTAATGCAGACTTTCAACATCTTTCTCTCAACCAGAGATTTTTATTAATAAGGTCTGGCACCTTTTGACTACTTGCATATGAGACCTATATGACATCTGCATTACAGTGGTATCTCGCTAATCCGAACTAATAAAAAACGTGCTCATTCGGATTAGCGAATTTCCCCCAAGAGACAACAATAACTAGTGTTTAAGACAAAAATAATCAGATTCTAATGGTACATCAATTTAATTCAGTAAATAAATGAAGTAACTGATAGAAAAAAAGCTACAGTACTGTAATGTAAAACAAAAAATAATACAGTACACAAGTTTATTTTAGTAAAAAATTTAGTTTGTATGTACCTGTATTGTTGAGGATTCTGATTTAATAAAATTGCATAGTTCAGTACGTAACTTAATTTGCATAAAAATATCACTTTCTTGTACACAACACAAAAAAGTTTCACAAAATAACACACAAAAAAAGTTTTTTTATTTCTTTGTAAAAAAAGTCACTGATTTTCTTTTGCTTCTTGGATGTTTAACTTTTTTCGAATGCTTCTTCTCGGAGCTGCATTAGCAATAAAATTTTGTGGAATGGCGTATCATTCTGCTTAGCCCATTCTATACATATTAAAACTGTCACCTGTCTCTTCATGTTTTACTTTTTTTTTTTCTTCGAGTTCTTCATCGTCATCATCGTCTTCTAATTCATTCTGTAGCGTCATATTTATAATTTCAGTGTCTGATTTGATTTCGAATTCGCTTTTGGTTCTATCTGTAATCCATTCTGTAACATCTCTTTGTGAAATTTCAACATCTGGATTTATATTTTTAACCAAATTATGCACATTTTGAATTTCTTCTTTTTGTGTATATTTGTGATTCATGCCGACAATACAGTACGTACTGTACAGTATAAAAAAGCAAACGTGAACACACAATACATCAAAATAGGCCTCCAGTATAACCGTACAATCGACAGTATTAAAAAATATACTGTACTGCGATAATAATAAAATAAATAATAATAGTTAGAATAACAATTATTAAATAAAAATAATAGTACACAAAATAATAATACTTAATAAAACTTTTTTTCTTTCAAACCGCAGTTCGGATTACTGGAGGGTTCAGACTAAAGAGGTTCAGATTAGTAAGATACCACTGTACTTCATCCTTGGTATCTCTCCCTGTCTTGTTTAAAGCCATTTGTATGTCTGCTGAAAGGTGTCTGTATTTGTGACCGCACACCCAGTCATAATGAAGTCATATGAAGAGGCACAATGCTTTATGCCTCTTCACAAAGCATTAGTATATTGTGTTTAATAGTAGAAATCATGAGAAGCCAGGAAACAATTAATGGAAATTAAGGGCCTTTAATAGGAATAAATGCAAAAATATACTATTGGTGATATTCAGAAATTTGTTTTGTATGAGAAGAATTGTCTCACTGATTGCGACATTTATGAAAAGGGCAGAAATGTCAAAACTGACCAATAAATCATCTTTGCCAAGTGTTATGTTTTTAATTTTGTTTATGAAGTGTTGTGTGTTCTTTATATAGGGTGTGTGCCCACAATGGATATCTTAAAAAAATTGCACAAAGAATACTATTCTCTCCATCATACTTATATGGTGATCAGAATACATCATGAAAAAACTTCACAACACTTCACAAACAAAATTAAAAACATAACACTTGGCAAAGATGATTTATTAGTCAGTTTTGACATTTCTGCCCTTTTCATAAATGTCGCAATCAGTGAGACAATTCTCCTACAAAACAAATTTTTGCCTGATATTACAGCTCTCTTTGTCTGCGTACTATGTTCCGGTTACTTCGTGTGGCAAAATAATTTTTACCTACAAAAAGAAAGTACTGCCATGGGTTCACCACTATTCCCCCCTCGCCCCATCCCAACTGCTAACTTTTATATAGAAGCTTTTGAGCAATGTGCTCTAGATTCCTTTACTTTAAAATTTACAGTTTAGCTTAGATACATCAATGATGTTTTCATTATCTGGCCACACGGCCGGCAAACATTAAACACATTCCTTAGCCACCTGAACAAACAACATGAGTGCATACAATTTACTACCGAAATTGAAAATCAGAACTTGTTTCCTTTCTGGATACACTGATCACACGTCTTCCCTCAGGCAGTCTATTCTTCACTGTTTACCGCAAGTCTACACATACTGGGGGTCAATATATATATATATGTGTGTGTGTGGTGTGTGTGTGTGTGTGTGTGTGTGTGTGTGTGTGTGTGTGCGCGCTAACTCATATCACCATCCTTTGCAAACACTTGGAGTCGTTAACATTCTCAAAACAGAGCTATAACAATTTGCTCTAATGAATAAGCTCTTAAACAAGAATTATAAATTATTAAAAATGCATTTATAAATAATGGCTATAGCAAAAATGCTATTAATAAAGTTCATACAACTTCATCAAAAAGTAATATAGATTACAGTAAAACCATAGCTATACCATACATTAAAGGGTTATCAGAAAAAATTAATAGAATTCTACACCATTCTAATCTTAATGCCACTTTTAAGCCACCTTTAAAATGAAAAAATATATTCAACTCATTTAAGGATCCTCTCCCCCATTGGCACACCCTGGAGTTTATTGCATCTATTGCACCTGTAACTTAACTTATATTGGGGAAACTGGACGTCCGTAAAAAAAAAGAACACAAACGACACATTAAATTTAACAATTTTGGTGAAATAGGCCTCTCAGATCATGCTCTTTACACCTTACACCAAATTGATTGGAAAAGTACTTATTCTTTACATCATACAAAAACCTGGTATGAACGGAATTTCAAGAAGTGTGTGAAATTTTGATTAACCACTCTAATCTTAACAATAATGGTTGCATAAAAATCCCAAGAATTTGGATGACACATTCAGCCTTATTGTTTCATTGCTGGAAAACTTAAATTTTCCAGCAAACCCCGACTTTAGGACTCTAAGCAATTTTTCTGCTTTTATTGCCACCATCCATACTGGTTTGTTGTAATTTATATGTATACTTATATTAAGTAATTTTTTTTATGTGAACATGTTGCTCTCCAGCTTAATTTAATTTAATTTTGTAACCTAATAGATAATAATAATAACAGGACTCTAGTTTTGATGAAGTAAGGTTTTTTTTCCCCACCAGAAGTTAGGCCAATAGTTTAATTGTTGATCAGTAATTTTAGTATACCACGTAGATTGTGGTGCACCTTGTTTCTTTGTGTGTGTGTGTGTGTATATATATATATATTGCCACTCGGCTAACTGCATTGTCTGCAGGTTAGCCGAGTAGCTATGCGCTTCGCAACCATATGCCTGCAAAAGGAGTGTCCTAGGTTTGATTCCCGTCGTTGATGTGAGGAACTTAAGGATCTTTCTCAGACATAGCCAAGTTAGCCAGTCTTGAGCGTGGACTGCAGGGTTTTTCTCCCCAGTTTATCTGGGGGTTTTCCTCCCACAAGAAGGCAAACCAGCCCTATGAACATACGCATCTACAGACATAGGACCCACTGGGAGGGATAGGGCTAGCCACCTTATCCTCGGGATAGGTACAGCTTGAAAGGCTTAGGATAGCTCCATAACAGGCCAATAGGCTTAATATGAAAAAGGAAGAAGAAGAAGATATGTGTATACTCCAGATGATGACCCTAATGTGAAGGTCGAAATGTCAAGTGTTTATTTTGGTTTATATTGAACTAAAGTTTTACTCTAACGCAGTAGTTGTTTCCATAATTTTCATGATGAATACTATTCTCTAATCCCTCTGCACAACAGATCCATGGCATTAATTACAGAGCCTCAATTTCCATCCCTTGTATTGACGAACTTTCACTAAAAATTGCAAATCTCTTGAAATACCATGACATTAGAGTGGCCTTCAAATTCATTATGATGATATCCTGGAGTTCACAATACTCCATGTTCTTGTGGCCATAATTTCATAAGGCAAACATCAAGAAGTTTAGAAATAAGGCAAAAGGAGAATACTGGAGACATCAATAACAACAGAGAAGACAGCTCAGGTCTGGCATTCCATTTCTCCCACAATGGATATCACCACAACACTGAATGGGACAAGAGCACTGTGTGGTACATACAAGACAACTTCAGCACCCACAACATCAAAGAGGCTACAATGGCAATCCACTCACAAGGCACTCTCAACAGAAACCAAGGGATGATTTTGTGTGATGACATTTGGAAGTCACTAATTAGATCTTTTAACACATTGGACTTTAATTTTTCTGCAAACTATCAGGCTCATCTACTGAACAATAACTGACCATGTGCCAGCTTCCATGCTCTAAGTGTTTCTGTTTTACTTGTATTTTTGTGTAACAGTTCCTACACATTCAGCATTTAGTTATGTAATGATTCATATATAACACTTGTTGTATATTCGTGTGTTCATCCTTAACCCAGATGAAGCCACTAGCTTAGGTGACAAAACTAGTAGGTTTATTAAATAATTATTACAACCTATAAACCTAGTTAGTTATATTTTATTACAAAATACCTTTAATTGATCTACAGATTTCATGAAACAAGATTTTCCCTCCAACATTGGCCAACTATTTGAATTTGTCTTTTATTCCAGCTAGTTTTCAACAAACAGATGGCGCAGCTTTGAGATTTTCTCTTCCCACAATACTTGCTAATTATTTGATGAAGCATTCTGAGTAGATTCCTCCATGACAATCTTTACACCAACAATTTAGCAGAGGTGATACAACATATATGTGTTACAAATTACTATCATATTGAAAAGAAAAATGTATACCAAAGTTTTAAAAAGAATCAATCTACAGCAGCTTTTAGAGGTGAACTATAGACTCAAATATACAAATATTATTCACACACACACACACACACAAAAAAAAAAAAAATCAAAACAAAGACCAAACTTTAGAGAAAGTTTAGAGAGCCAAATGGAAAAATCTGAAGAAAACATGGCAGTGAGGTGGTCAGCAAAGATATAAAAATTTGAATATTTATAATGAACTCAAGAAAAATAAGTAGTCCTGGAAAAGAAGAAATCCTATCAAAAGTAATTCAGTATATAATCTAAGAAAATATAGAGAAAATATGTAAGAAGCAAACCTGTGTGTAAAAGTAGATAAAAAAAATTCCTTGAGAAGAGTTTAGCATGAATATACACCCTCTGCCCAAAAAGAAAGTGAATTTTTCGAAAATAGAAGAAACTAGTGGCGCCACCTGTTTTATCTTTTTGTTGTCGAAAGCGGCAACCTTCATTAGTGTTGTGTCAACTGTTTATGACATTTGTTTCATTAGTGTTGTGTCAACTGTTTATGACATTTGTTTCATTAGAAGCAGAGTTATAGTGCCAAGAGTGACAGTGTGTTTTGACGAACTATCGGCCGTCACGATATTCATGCCGTATGCAACGAATTCTCGCTATCAATCGCTTCAAAACTTCGAGATAAAACTCACCATTGACTGTTTGGCCAGGCAGAAAGAATTCTTTGTGGATAATGCCCTTCGTATCATAGAAACAAATCAGCAATGTCTTTACATTTGACTTCTCTAAGCAACTTTATTTTGGATGCCCCATCTTCTGGTAATCTCCACTCAGCACTCTGGCACTTTGTTTCGGGCTCATACTGAAAACTCCATGTTTCATCATCAGTAACGATCGTTTCAAGGAAGTTTGAGTCCTTACGAGCGGTTTTAATGCGGTCCTTGCAGTGTTGAATTCAATACTTTTTTTTGGTCATCGGTCAACTTGTGGGGAACAAATCGCGAATTCAATTTAGGAAGGCCCAAACTCTTGGTCAAAATGTTGTGCACAGTTGATTTTGAAATCCCTAATTCATCTTCAATCAATCTCATTTTTGGACGATTTTGGGTTTTCTTTGATGAAATCACACATTTTGGATGTTAAATTCACTTAGTCCAGTTTTTGGATGGCCCAGCTTTTCGTCGTCCTCAAACGTCTCACGACCACTTTGAAATTGCTTAAACCACTCGTAAACTCAAGTACAGGATAAGCATTCATCACCATATGCTTTTTGAAGCATTTGATGCATTTCAGTAAAACTTTTACCAAGTTTAACACAAAAGTCAATCGCAGCTCTCTGTTTGAAACTCATTTTCTGACCGTTCGTCAAAACACACTGTTTCTTTTTGGACAGAAGGTGTAGAAGATAAATATCATGACAGTGATGAAATGTTCAGGCAGATAATGAAAAAAAAAGCTTAGAAATGGAATTAAGTGCACTGTTAAAAGAATCAAAGATAATAAAGATGACATAAAATAAAGATATTGAAGATGCCTGGAACAATTACTTTAAAAAGTGTCAGGATCAGATTTTTACTCTAAGACAAACAGTCATCATGGGAATGTAACAAAGATCTGTATTTGCTCAAAAAGTCAATTAATGATGTAAATAAGACATAACACAGAACAGTATATCATGTATATTTTATAAAGTAATAAGTCAGCTTTAGAATAGAAGGAGATATTGGGAGATGGTTTCATGTACAATGAAACCAGGGCGCAAGCTATCTTCACTCTAATTATCATCTATGTGGAACATATTATGAACATATTTTGATATTAAATTAAATACCAATTTCCACTGGCTTTAAACCTGATATGAATTAAAATATTCATATTAGCTCTGTACTATATGCAGATGATGCTATGCTCTTAAATAAAATCCAATAAAAAAAAGTATTCAGAACAATTTAACTGAATGACTGCTGTAACAAGTCTGGTATGAAAATCAGGAATAAAAAAAACTGTAAAAATAGGCATGAACACAGAAAACACCAGTTGTATTCTCAATGGAGAAACCATGAAACAAGCAAAATATTTCAATTATGGTGGATGGTATGGTGGAGAGGTGATTGAATAAATTTATAGAGAATAGTGAGAAATCAGACAAAACACTAAATTTGCTATATACCAGAACAGTTCAATTTTAAGTAATGAATCTGAGAGGTGAGTCAGAAATAGAACAGTTAGTCAAAGTTAATGCTACTTTTTTTTATAATGCAATCCATAGAGATGATGAATAAGAGTGGAGACAGTGCACACCATTGTTTTACGTCTGATTTTACATCGAACCATCTTCTTGCATTTCCTTCGATTCTAATTGCTGAATTACAAAACATGAGCTTATGATGGTATAAGAAAGTAAATGAACATGAGATGCAAGAGATCAACAGCTGATAAGAATAAGACTTCCCCAGATTTTTGGCAAGGAGAGGCAATCGTTCTGATTTAAATTAAGGTGATGATGCAGTAAGGCTTCGACACTTTCCTTGACTATGATGCAAGTACCTTTGAAAACTAGCAGAGATGAGTTGGAGAAAACTTGGAAGAGTAAAAAGTTGGCATCAGTAACAGAATCATATAAAAATAAGATATTAAGAAGAAACTTAACATTAGCCTTCAACAACATGTGGGCAGAGCTAATTGAAAGTAGTATGGTCACTTAAATAGAATAAGAGAGGAAAGGATAGAAATAACAATTGCTTGATGCCAGATGGCAATTAAAAGACTGAATTCAGAAGATGAAATGGTGCATCAAAGATAGCTTTTGCACTAATGTTACCGACAGCATAATAACAAGTTTACATTACTTTTTGATTAAAAGATTCAAATCAGATCTGCTTTGTATTTTGGCTTTCATTCTTCATTTACACCTTAACATATTACTCATCTTAACTCTGTATTAACTAAAATTCTTGGGGGTGGGGAATCATTTGCCCCTCAGAGCAGCATCTCCCCTCCTCAAGTTGGTAATTGGTCAGTTAGATATAACAATATACCTATTACTATAAAATAATAGCATTCCTACCATTGTAAGTTCCTGCTGCAATTTACGACACTCTCTCTCCTTTTTTCGTAGATCAGTTGCACTTGATTTATTCTTCTTTCCTGACCAGTCCTTCCTATTCATGATTTCAGCTAACTTATTGACAGCCTACAAAATATAAATCACTTTTTTGTTATATTTGTAACTATATATATAATATATATTTTGAGAATTGCATTTATTACAAATAATTAAACCATGTATCGTACAATTCTTTGTAATAAATGTAATTACAAATCTAATAAAAAAAAAATTATTTGTAAAAACATGCAGTTAACAAGTTTGCCATAACTAGCTAATAAAAAATGAAAATGTTTCAATTATGATAATTCAAAAATATAACTTACACAATGAGTATAAGCATTTTTTATTTTTAATTTACCTCAGAATATTAAGAATATCTTTACTTTTCTGAGATTCAAAATCTGTACTAAATACTCAAGACTATTTTTCATTTTACCTGAAGTTTTAGGATTTTTTCTTGTTGAAGTTGTTTATTCAATTGCTGAATTTGATCATCAACACCCACACTTTGGTTTCTAGCATTGCTCAAATCTGTCATTAAAAATAATAACAAAATAAATTTGAAATACACATATTCAGTCAACAACAGATAAGTACATTATTGTATGCTCTAATTCCCACTTTAGGTTTTATACATAATCTAAACCATGATAAATGAATATCATATTCATTTTCAAATAAAAATTCATATCTTTTTATGACAAATTAATAAAGAGTATTTAACACATAAAATCAAGGTCACTAGACTGATGATTTTGCAGTGATCAAAATCAACAATATGAATAATACTATTTGAGCCACTAATAATAACAACATATGGGCCTCTAACTAATGAGCAGGCGATGTGCAATATACAGCTGCTCCCTATCAAGTCAACCCTGCCTTCCCAAGTGGCAGCCTGTTTCCACAAAAGTAGCTCTGATAAAACCAATGAGTATTCCCAATACAAAAGGATACCTTCCTAGTTGGAGGAAATGCCAACTAGACCCACCGGGTGGTAGATGACCTTCATTGCTCGATGAAATGACATCACCCAGCTTATTGGAGGTCTGAAGCGGCAATGCCATGTTTGGTCTCCAGAACAGAGGAATTGCAGTGGAGAGGGTGCAAAGTAGATTATACTGAGAACTTGGAGTGTAGATTATGAAGACAGGTTGGGAATTTGTGGATTGCAAACACTAGCCAACATTGGACAGAGCAGTAGACCAGAAAGATAGAGACCTAAACTTCTGAATGGGTCATATAGGCTACAAGTAAGATACAAGTAATTGAATTTTTTATTATATACAGTTGATCATTGAACAATGCAGGGGTTAGGGACACTGAGCCCTCATGCAGTCGAAAATCCACGTATAACTTTTAACTCCACAAAAGTTTGACTACGAATAGCCTACTGTTGACCGGAAGCCTTACCGATAACATAAACAGTCAATCAGGACATATTTTGTATGTTATATGTATTATATACTGTATTCTTACCATAAAGTAAGCTAGAGAAAAGAAAATGTTAAGAAAATTTATAAGGAAAAGAAAATACATTTACAGTACTGTACTGTATTTATTGATACCGTAAGTTTATGCCGTCTGTTTACAAGATGAATTGTTTGTCTGTCTGTCAGTACCTACGTCAATATTGTCTTATATGATACAAAACACTTCAGTGTTATGTATATTACTAACACTAGACATCAAAGATGAAAAGATAACGTGAAAAAGAAATTCATATTTATTTATAGGTATAAAGATTCATACACTGATAACAAAGCAGCAGCAATATGATTGCTTCACAGTAGCCTATCCTATACACTAATGAATCATTTTTTTTTATTTTTATGCTAATTAGTTAAATTTAACTAATTAATTAATAACAGTTAATTTTATGCAGTTATGGTATAATACTGCATCTTTACATTTGTTTACGTTTCTCATGATCGTGAATGGCATCATGTACAGTTTATAAGTGTTTGTATGGAAGTTTTGTTATAAAAAGTTAAAAAATTTTAACTTTTTATAACAGATTTGTGTATATTTTATGGTAATAAATGATAAAATAGACTAGCACCTACATATATTTTATGCATTCATGACATACCTAACTTTTCCTAATTATTTTGATATTTCAAGGCTATGCAGTTCGTCTGTGAGTTTTTTCAAATTGTTGCAAATATCTAAAAATTTTTTAAATATACTTATTGCAAAAATTCCACATATAAGTGGACCTGTGCAGTTCAAACCAGTGGTCAACTGTATAGGATTGGGAATACATGAGAGGTAATCCATGGAAATTGAGGATGAATGCAATCAAGAAAGGGGTGAGAGCTATTAGATTATTCTCTCATAGTGCAGCATGATTGGAATGGATTGCTTTTGGAGGTGGTGGAGGGTTAAAACAGGAAATTAACCTTGGAGACAGTGGAAAAATCTGAAGAAAACATTGACTGATTTAGTCAGAGAGGAAGGTAAAGTTGTTTGCAAGAGTAAAAAAATCTAAAGTTCACTAGTGATCTTAAGAAAATGAAGTGATAATTCTGGAAAAGAAGAAAGCATATAGTTTTTAACAAGTTAGTTCACAGATGTCCTGAGAGAATATAGAGAAAAAAATATGAGAGCTAAGGTAAACAAAAGTCATGGGAAATGTGGTTTAAAATATAGAAGATGATGATAGAAGATGATATATGACATCATGAAGATGATATATTATCTTGATGATAACAGTAACATAAAAATATTCTGGATGCCTAGAGCAATTATTTTGAAAAATTATTAAATGCAATAAGCAGTGACAGAATAGTGGTAGAAAACTTCAAGATTGCAATCACGAGTACATAGTGATACTTGAGGTAGCATACGCCTTCAGAAATGTGGAAAGGCAGCTGGAGTACCTCATATCCAGCCAGATATACTCATATATCACAGAATAAAAGTTTTATAAAATGTTGGTTTCTCTTCCCCACATTTTTCTTCATGCAGTGTGGGTCATGTTTGGCATGAACCCTCAAGATCATGCCAAACATACTTAGAGATCCATAACCTACTCCATTTTTGAAGAATGTTTTGACTTATTTTGAAGAATGAAAAATCCTCCACTTCTGTATGAGACTGCCTAATTCACGTTTTGACTGAAAAGCATTGATAAAGGTTTTTCACATCATAGACAGAATTTGAATCCACGTACTTCCAACCAAGGCTGTGTCAAAACCAACTGAGCTATGGAGGCTCAAGTTCTGCTACAATAATCCAAATCTGACCTTCTAGCCAGTCCTTCAATTATGCAGTACAGCATGTAAAACTTTTATACTGTGATATATGAATATATCTGGCTGGATATCAGGTATTCCAACTGCCTTTCCAATTTCTGAAGGCATATTTTACCGCAAGTATCAATATGTACTCCTGATTGCATTCTTGAAATTTTCTACCACTATTCTATGACTGACATGCTCTCACTGACCAGAAATCCTATTCACAGTTTTGTTAATGATAGTACTTGCCACTCATATAGCAAACCTTGCAGTGATCAAACATCTCAAGATTCAAGATCATCTACGACTATGACAAGTTTATAATGATCTGCACACCAGATCAGCATTTAGGGCACTTGTAACTGGGTTGTTGATGTACCAATGAAGGATGGTACATCAACAACCCAGTTACTTTCAATGCTTCCAAAACATTAGTTTCATCTGTTTTTTTGCAAAAAAAACCTCAGTTCTCCTTCACTTATCTTAGATACTACTCACTTAACACCAAGACCAGATTCTCTCTCACACACAGACTGACTCTTATGCCTATCCTTTGCTGGCATAATCATATCTCCTTTATAGCATCTTCAGCTTCCAAAAAACTTGGCTTCCCCCATCCCCCAAGATGTTATGTTACTCCTCTTCTGTCTTGTTGCTTACTCAGTACACATTTCAAATCCACCCAACCTTGGAATACTGTTTTCACCTAAGACCTCTCTAAAAATTCTTGATTTTGCTCTGAAGAGAGCAGTTTTGGTTGACTGATGACTCTTCACTATCACTCTATCTTCAGCCAATGTCTCACAGAGGGTTAGTTTATATGCATTGTATGTCTTCTACAGATATTTCCATAGGCATGTTACAGAACTAACATTCATTATGCCCCCACCCCATTTTTTTCTGTACCTACAGGAACACAGAGCTCCCCAAAATCTCCATCTATTGCAATTCTCTGGAATAGCCTTCTCCATGAAGTATTCCCAAGGACTACAACCGCCAGCTTTTTAAGAAAAATATCAATAGATTACTTTACCCTTGACCCCCCCCCCTACACACACACACACACACATGGCATTTATTTGCTATGGGCTTTGTGGCTTCTCGTTTGTGAGTGATATATATATATATATATTTTTTTTTTTTTAAGTTTAATTTTTATTTCTTTTTAAATAAATAAACAATTTACACCATGATATATGGACAATATTTAGATCTGGCTATTATCACAGAGAGAGAGATTTCTTTATTATTGCCAAATTCTACAAAAAATGTACCTTCTTGAATACTTTTCAGTTTAAGGTTTAATTCATCCTTATCTCTGGTCAATTGTTCTACACTTTTCTTATAATCATTTTCTTTATCTTTTGCCTGCAAAGATGTGAAAAACAGGTCAATTTAAGAGTAACTCTAAATGGAATAGGTCATAGAAGTTTTTCTTTCAATTAACTATAATCTAAAAATAATTAAATTAAAAATGTAGTAAGATTTTTTTTAATCTTTTCAGTATCTAAAAGCAATACAAATACTCAACATTTTATTTTAAAAAATAACGGAAGAGAATTACTCAGTTACGTTTCACATCAGGTTCACATTTCTTCTGAAAACATAATATACAGAGTGGCCTCAATTAACATGATTAATTCATCCATTAATTCTGCAGTCCCATTTGCACAAAATGGAACCGCATTAATCAAACATAATGATCAACAAGAAAAATGACAATTGGTCCACGACCATCAGGAATATCCATAAAGAATTTTAAAAACATCTTTTAACCGTATACCATGTAAAAGATAACAAAAAGACACCTGTAATCATAGCATTAATTGCAAAATCATGGAGTAATCATAGAGTTAATTGCAAAAAATGCACAATAAAAAAACTATTTGTTATAGAAATATTGGAATACAGTTATTTGAACAGTGTTGGATTTTAATACTTGCAATTTCTGAAAGCTGACAACAAGCTTCTGCGAGTCCTGGCAAAATAAGATGCTTCTTTCAATGTTAGGATTAACATTCATTACCTTTGAGGTTCTCTATGATACAAAAGATTTGACTTTTTTTTTTTTTTTTTTTAATTGATGTCCCCTTTGCAGTAACATTTTCATCTGGCTCACACTCTTTTTCTTCAGCTTCTTCATTTATTCGCAGATTGTTTCTCTATTTGAAGGAGATCATTGTTATCTAGCTTTTCTGAATGTTAATTCAATAATTTTTGAATATTAGCTGTATCCATGCCTTTAAAACCAAGTTCATTACCAATATTAGTTGTCTTCAATAACTGTCTGAACTGAATCCTTGAAGCCAGTAAAAGTTTTTTCACTGAGGTAAAAGATGCTTCCAAACTTCTCTCATATAGCTGACTTCTTCCCATGCTGCATGGGAAGAAGTCAGCTTATGAGATGTTTTCGATGGCCACTCATATATTTTTATCAAAATTCTGGTACAGACATTGCACTGTCTCCTGTTGAAGCTGCAAGTGCATGTGCAAATAATCTACGGGGATAGTAATCCTTGGATGTCGCAATTGTTCCTGGGTCTGGGTTGCAATAATAAAGTCATATTCAGCAGTAAAAAAATAAAAATAAAAATAATAATAATTTCACATTTTTATTTAAATTTCAAGTGCAGAATGATGCCCAGATCTAAAATTATTTTTCTTGCAATAGGCTTCAACTGTTGGACAGAGATAAGATGCAAACCAGTCTTGAAATAGTGCTTTAGTCATCCACATTTTATTTGAACACAATATGACTGGAAGAGTATTATGATGATTGTATCTATTTAAAGTCCAAGGATTTTGTGTATGTATGGTAACCCAGGCATAGGCTTCAATTTAAAGTCATCTTCAGTGTTACTTCCTAATAAAAGCATCAGTCAGCCTTTTGAGACTTTATACCCAGGTTGTGATACTTCATTTGAAGCCAAATAAGTTTTAGTTGGCATCTTTTCTAAAATAGGCCTGTTTCATCTACATTGAAATTTGCTGATTATCATATTCACCATCCTAAATGATTTTTTGCAATTCTATAGGAAATTTGGCTGCAGCATCATCATCATCAGCACTAGCTGCTTTTCCTGTTACTTTTACATTATGCAATCCTGCTTGATTTATGAAACATTCAAATCCCCCCCCTGAACTAGTAACATGCATTTCAGTCTCCACCTTGATCATTTGTTTCTTCAAGCTTGGTAAAAATGTTAATAGCATTTGCTCTGAAAGTTTTCCTCAGATAATGTGATCTTCTATCCGAATTGAAGGACTTTCCATTTTAACTTTCCATTCCATTTCATAACCATGTTTAGGTTACTTCCCGTACATAGTACAACTGCCGCTTCTTTAAATACTCGATGTCTGTAATCCTCGTCTACGTAGGGCATGGAGCTGTTATTCCAGTCTATAGTGTGGTTCGAAGTTGAAAAGTGATGTGCCAATCCTGAGGTGATCGTTCTGTTGTGATTAACATCGCTTACATGTTCTTTCTGTCTTATTTCCAGGCTTCTCGAAGTCTGTCCAATGTAGGAAAGACCGCACGTGCATGGAATATTATACACACCTGGATATTTATAAAATGGCACATCGTCTTTAGGAGATCTTAGGACCTGTCTTATGCTATTTGTTGGTTGAAATACAACCCTGATGTTATGTGTCTTTAACAATCTTGCAATTTTTGTGGAAGTTGAACCTATAAAGGGGATGACTGCTGTTGAAATTTGCTGGGCGACTGTTCTTTCTTGTTGGTTATCTTTGTATAGAAATTTGTTGATGATGTATCTAGGATAACCATTTTGTGATAGAGTTGTAGCTATTTGAGACAGTTCTGCTTGAACTTCTTCCTCGTCAGAGATAAATTTTCTAGCTCGATTTTTTAGCATGTGGATGATGCTGTGTTTCTGTGACCTATGATGGTTAGAAGAGTAATGTAGATGTCTTCCAGTGTCCGTTGGTTTTTTGTAAATCGACAGTTTGATACTGTTTCCTTGTCTTTTTACTAGTAAGTCCAAGAAGTGTAGCTGTTCGTTATTTTCTACTTCTAGAGTAAATTTTATTTTATTGTGGAGTGCATTGATCCTGTTAACAAACATATGTAGGCTTTGTAAGAACGTAAGTACGTTATAAATATATGGTCTATGTAACAATAAGTCTTTATTTTGTAGCTTTGGTCATTTTTATTGCTGATTTTCATGCCAAATTTCTTACAGCTGTTATTCAATTTAGTTAAAGAATTTTGGAGACTTGGACTACATGTGTTTAGGAATACAACATCATCTGCATAAAACAAAGAGCTAAGTTTGACATCTCCAATTCTAATATCAGCCTAATGCCACTTTCTTTCATAATGTGATCCATATAGATGATGAATAAGAGTGGGGATAATTGTGCATACTTGTCTTACCCCTGATTTTACATCAAACCATCTTCCTATATTTCATTCAATGCTGACTGACAACTTAAATACAGACTATGGATTTCTCTGTATAATGCTCCATTGACCCTATATAATTGTAGTGTTTTGGAAAGCTTTCCTTTGGACACCTTGTTGTATGCATTTTCCAGATCTACAAAACTTAAGTAGAGATCCTTGTCATATTCCCATGATTTCTCAACTATTTGTCTTAAAGTGAAATCTGATATTTAATAACCTCTATTTGGCCTGAACCCCTCTCCAAGTTTCTCTTCCACAATCTTTCTCAACCACTTTCGTGGTCGAAAGTGGTTGAGAAAGGTTCTTGAAGCCTCTGAAATGCCAAGGATACCACAAAATGTAACAAAAAAAACTAGGCTTAATCCTATATCAAATTTGATCTTTCGTTAAAAATCTAACTACTACAGACCTGGAATACTACGTGCACTATGCTGCAGAACATGACAGCAACAACAAGCATTGTTCCAATGTGTATACAGCAATTAATTTAAATTATTTTTTTATTCTGGTTACTTGTTGGTATGTAAATTGTGAAGTTCTAATAACATCTATTATAGAAAATTAATTGTTTCTAGTCTTTTTTTTTTTTTTTTGTTATAACTTTTGCTAGTATCCCTGACAATGGAAGTCTGACAACTTAATAAACTTGTAGTTATATATGCTTATTTTATTAAACCCATTATTTGCCTACAAACATGTGGTCTCAATACTGGAAGTCTTCTACAAAGATTCGCCATTGCTGTGTTTTCTAAAATAAGAGTTGACTGCAACAGCAAAAACCAAAATGACCATTATTAGATGAAGCTTGTCCTGTGCAGATTCTGTATATAAATGGAGTTAAGACTAACTCTGAAAAGATGCTTTTATATATATCTTAAAGTAATTTTTTCTTTGTGTGTGTGTGTGTGTGTGAGTGTGTGGAAATAACATCAAAAACTGAAATTGTATTCACTGCTAGTAAACCAGGCATGTACTGCACCAGATTTCATATACAAATGAATTTGGTAAGAACTTTATGAGATGTCATATCATTATTGAAAGTTTTCAATAATTAATGCAAAATTATTTAATGTTAAAATTAAGTGCTTGTCATATAAACTCTAAAATGTAATTTAGAATTCAATTTGTTATAAAACATACCAAAGCAAAAGCGGTTTCCTTGTTAGATAGTTCTATCCTATGACGAGACATCAATTCTTTGATTTCAAGTTCTTTCATTGTCTTCTCTTTTTCCAAGTCAGCACCAGTTTCTTCAGCAATGGAGCGTGCTAAAGCTTCAGAATCTGCACGCGCAATGGCCAACTGAAGCTGATGAGTAAGGTTTAACCTGAATAATAACAACATTGTATTATTTGCTGCAATTAAGTCAAAAACAACCAGTGAAACTTTCAGTGAAATTTTTTCTTTACTTTTGTTGAATAATGGCTGATAACTCTTGTCAACCAATATAGAGATATTCCCCTCCTTTCCCACATTACGTTATATTAGTTACTATTGCAAAAAAAGCAAAACTACATTACTTATGAAATTCAATAGTGAAGTATTGGTGTGCTGTCATTTTTAAAATACAAACTAGTAGTTGTCCATTCAAACTACTTCCAGCTCATCTGCTGACTTATAAGATTGTTATGGTGTATAATAAAGGCATCTCAAAGTCTATAGTTCACTTACAGCTGACCAACTCTTAGGCATGTTAAACAGATTACAGCTAAGAATAAAAAAAGTTGGAAGAATTCCAATAAAGTTTCAGAGAATGAGTTGTTTTAGAAAGAGTTTAGAAAAATAAACCATTATTTGCAAATGTACAAGTAAGCTTTGATTGTACAGTTCAGTTACATGCGTATACAAATTTTGAGGAAAATATCTTCCTAGTGATTAATAAATTCCCAAATTACCTTGCATTAAAATAAAGTGATCAGAAGTCTTCACATTTATCACCTAAAAGTCAGTCAATTCCAGCTCATTTAGTAGCTGTCAACCTTTCCTTTTGATCACACTGACAATCATCATCTCCAGATTCTTCTTAAGTTTTTCACTGATTCTGAGAGCACAGTAGCGCATGCGGGGGGGGCTTGATTCCAAAGCTAAATAGAATGTGCTAATATGCAGTTTGTGAGTTATCTTGTCGAGCATGAATACAACTGCACTAAGACATCAAATATACCAGTGGTTTAATATTTACTTTAAATCATTCAAGATTCAGGAAGGAAGAATGACAAC
The DNA here is from genome assembly GCF_054136105.1 of Typopeltis vanoorti. Taxonomy (NCBI): domain Eukaryota; kingdom Metazoa; phylum Arthropoda; class Arachnida; order Uropygi; family Thelyphonidae; genus Typopeltis; species Typopeltis vanoorti. The sequence continues at coordinate 93,195,177 of NC_143552.1, forward strand.
ACTTATGACACATTGACAGTTAAGACTGGAAGCAGTTAGGAATTCAATGCCCAGTTGCACTTGTGTACATAGTGGCTAAGTGCAGACACACACAACTTCATCCATGTTGGCCTGCCAAAAATCCAATGAAACTCAAAACTTCAACCTTGATGTCTTCCTAGTAGTGAAATCCTTACATAACTATGTAGAACTACACAGTTATTCATGCTGCACAAATAAACAGCCAACCACTTTCATTAATGCATACATCATTACAATGCTTGCTTATGTGGTAGTGAATTATGAGATTTTTTTTTAGGGCAGGGTCTGTGGGAATCAGTTTGTTTATATATATATATATATATATATATATATAAAGCACATGAATAGCAGCATTAGCTACAGTTTACCTGATTTGCACAGCTTTGCTGTCCAGTGCTGGCATTCTCGCGATATCACACGCACACAAAAACATACAGCTGGAACTCCAATTTAAACTGTACTACAGTTTCTAGTAGATCTGTTGTTGTTATTATGTAATGTTTCTGTCGGATTATTGTGTATAATTCTTTGTACTTTGACACCTGAAGAAGTTGGTTTACCAACGAAACTAGTAGTGTCCCCATTAAACCTTATTCTTTATTATTCTCGGTGTTTTAGTCATTTAAATTAAATTAATAAGCATGCTGTTTAACCAAGTAAATCTAAATACGAATATGTATATATATATATATATATATATATATATATATATATATATATGAAAGGGAGAGGGGGCTATCCAACCCTTTTAAAATCAATTTTTCTCCCACTGTTATCTAGCAATGTACTCTCAACCAATAAATATAAAATGATGAAATTCACCTACATGAATGATATTGTCAGTGGGGAGTGATATTTCAAAAGAGAGAGAGATAATTGTAAAGTACTCATACATAATAGTTATAATTTATTCATGTATTATGAATAAACAGTCAAGATTTAAAGTTACTCTAATTACAATTACTTATGTGATTTTCTTCTTAGAAGTTAAGATTTTACAGAATAATTTAATATATAAAATAAAAATATACTGGAACTGCATAAATAGTATTAGCAATTGCATCCATTCAAGTAAGATGTTTTTAATCACTCTTGCTGAAAAATGTATGATAAAAATTTAGAGCAAATACATTATTAGTCAAATCTAACACTCTGCAATGAAAATTATTCGTTTACAAATCCATGTCTCATGTTCACGTATCTCAATGGTACAAAAAATTTTCAGACAGGTGAACATAATAACCCAAAGTTCTAGCATATAATCAACCATGTCACCGCCTTTTTTTTTCAACCCATTTGCTCCAACTTGTATAATAGGATTCTATGCAGTATACTGTCAAATGCCTCCCCTTCACAAAGTCATGCCATTCCCTATAGAGTATCATATTCTTATCTACCCATTCCTGAATTCTGTCCATAACAAACTTTTCCAATATTCAACTACTATCACTTCTGAGATATTAACTGGTTTATAGACTGCTGCATCAGTCTTTTGTCTTGCCCTTTTTTGCACTCCCTTAAGACTCTGCCAGTGCTGAGACTTAAAGTTAAACAGTCTAAGTAGAGGTATTGCCATTTCTCTTGCACTTTCATTAACACATGAGCTGACACCTGATCCAATTCATGGCTGTAATATGACTGAGAATGCTAAGTCACTGCATTATCTCCACCTAGATGACACACTCAAAAAGTCTACCATCAGCATTCATTGAAGTTATTTTTCCATAATCATTCCTTGTTTTACTTACCAATGAAAGAACTGTTTGAAATTTCCTTTGGTGTGCTCAGCTATTTGCTTTTCTTTTTCAGGAAATAACAATGCATACTAAAATATTAATTATAATAACTTTAATTAATACTTTCCTATATTTTGGCAATATAACACTGCCAGTTTCTACCAGATTCCTTGCAGTTGCAAACTGTCCTACTATGGGCAATCAGGCATGACAGCCAATATCAGAATTTCTGAACACAAGGACCACATCTTGTTCCACCATTACAGCCACTCAGGACTTGCTAACCATGCTTAAGACCACCCACTACAGGATATGCTGAAAAAAGGCCACTCTATTACCATAGCAAATACAAATACGAGAGGCTATTCCTTGAATCTGCCTTTTCTTCTCTCCTCATTCTCTATAACACTCATTTTCGAGTGTCTTTTCAACATTCAAAGTACTTACTTTTGACATGTACATGTCTACCATTTGCTTCATAACACTTCCAACATATTCTTTTTCAGCATTTTCACTTATCACCCACACAAACCACTCAATTTCAATAGCAAATACATAATGCATAATACAAACACTGCATCTCAAAGTCTCTCATACTGAATACTCTGAACATTGATGTCTTGGTTATTAACATCCTATAATGATCTGGTGGCATTACTAGTACTATAATAGTATTTAAAAATAAAGCAGAAACACAACCACTCAACAAACACACTGCACATTGAATTAAAAGTATATCAAACTAAATATAATAGAAATTATGCAATATTATAAATTAAAAACTAAAATATGACATTTTAATAGAGAAATGTTGCAAGAACATTCTTCCATGAAGATCTAACAACAGCTCCTCCTTATTCTAACTTAAAGAAATGCAAGTGCTTTAAGTCTTTTAATGCCACCCTCCCAGCACACACACACACAAACCAAACTCTTGCAGATTTCATATCCAAGAATTTGATATATAGCCTACTGCTTAAATGCCACCATGACTTAAACAACGCTGGGCCTAAAATGTAGAACTGAAGGCTTCTTGGAACAGCCAAAGAGATCGTATGCAGATAGATTACATGATAGCCATGTCTAGGTAATAAACCTCAGAAGTTTAAAATGCAAATGATATTGATTTATCTCCACCACAATGTGGAGTGTGCCATATTTTAGCACAACTGGTACACAGCAACCAAATCCTCTCTGCCTTCCCATTAGTGGGCTCCATTTGTAGCCCTCCCACCCCCAGTCAACATGCATTAAGTCAAACTAATAGAGGCAGGGGTTGGGGTGTGGCCCCCAACATCTCACATCCCAGAGGAAAGGCCAAACATCTGTTGTCTACAACTTAATGGTGCCAGAACACGCTTCACTGTATAATGTAATATTACTAGTTTTGCTTACTAAAAGCTTGTGATGGCCAAAACCAAAGATATGATTTGAACAATGTTTTCAGAATTATGTCAGACATCATGGAGAAAGCCGCATTTCTTCAAGGATAATGAAACAATTACTCTATGGACCAGATGCTAGATAGTATGCTAGACCAAACTTTTCTTCTCTCTTCATTCTCTATAATACTCATTTTCGAGTGTCTTTTCAATATTCAAAGTGCTGCTATCTTACTTTTGACATGTACAGGGTGTCCCAAAATTCACGCAAGATTTAAATTTAGCACCATTTGTGCGGTAAAGTGTTGCCAACGAGAAAAAAAAGACAGCGTGACAGCTGATAGTTCAGGGTTATTAAAAATGGAGCGCTACACGAAAGAACAACACATTTTCATGGATTATAGAACAACAACAACAAGTGGATGCTTATTTTTCGAACAAAATCATCTTCAGCGATGAGGAGGCTCATTTTCATCTTGATGGCTTCATTAATCGACAAAATTGTCGCATTTGGGGTTCAGAAAATCCATGAGTGATTGTTGAGAAACAAATGCATCCACAACGTGTCACTGTTTGGTGCGGATTTTGGGCTGGAGGCATCATCTGTCCATTCTTCTTCAAAAATTCGGCTGGTAAGGCAATAACAGTTAATGGTACTCGCTATCGTGACATGATAATCCAGTTTTTTGTGCCTAAATTGCAAGATATGGATGTGGATGACATGTGGTTTCAACAAGACGGTGCCACATGCCATACAGCCCGAGAAACAATTCAATTACTGCATGAGTCATTTCCTGGTCGTGTAATTTCCCGTTTTGGTGATCAGAATTGGCCGCCCAGATCTTAACGCCGTTGGACTTTTTTCTTTGGGGTTTTTTGAAGTCTAAGGTTTATGCCAACAAGCCCACGACCACCCATGCCTTGAAGGAGGAAATTGAGCGCTGTATCAACGAAATTCAGCCACATTTATGCAAAACAGTCATGGAAAATTTCGACAAAAGAGTGTGTATGTGCCAGCAAAGCCGTGGAGGCCATTTACCCGATATGCTATTCCATGCATAACCCTATACTGTATACTTTATGAATCAATAAGAAATTACAATTTTTAATTAAAAACCTGTGTTTTCTATCAAAATTACTTCTTGCGTGAATTTTGGGACACCCTGTACATGTCTACCATTTGCTCATAACACTTCCAACATATTCTTTTTCAGCATTTTCACTTATCACCCTTGCACAAACCACTCAATTTCAATAGCAAATACATAATGCATAATACAAACACTGCCATTATTCTGACAGGTGCCTTGAGGAAGTATTTCATACAGTGGGATTGGGGATGGGGGGGGGCACAATTTACAGAGGAGTTGGGCAAAATACTCCATATGTGTATGTATTGGGAGTGACATATATTTCATTTCAACTCAATTTAAATAAGAACCATGAAAAGTTAAGAAGAAAGAAAAAGATAAACTTCCTGAAGTCTTCCAGATTTATTTCACAAATATGTGGTCTTACATGCTATTTTTCAGACTGGAAATGTGAGTTTCTATTAGGAAACCTATTCCTAACAGGTTTAAATTTCAAATTTCATCTTCAAGCACTTTGTATCTGTTTTTCTCAATTACACATTCTTTGACATTAAGCATATGTTTGCTATGATATCATGTAAGAGCGTCCACAACTTAGAATCTCCTCTTATTGATTTTTTTTCTAACTACAAGTCAGCAAGCCTCATTCTATCAAATTCAGTGCCTCTATCAACCTCTTAATGCCACCAACTATTCTGAAATTCTATTCATTTCCTTTCTTTAAATGTTGATTTTCTCCAGTTCAACTTTCCTAATAGTGAGGTAATCCTCCTTGGTAATTTTAATGTTCTTTCATCTTCCTTGATGTAAGGATGCAGAGATATCTGCTGCCACCAATGATCTCATACAAACCTTTCGCACCACAGTAAAAGATAACATTATCCACTCTACAAACATTTTAGATTTCTGCCTCACTGGTGAACCTTTTACAGTCCACACACATTTCTTTTCCAGAGAGCACCAATTACTTCATCATCATCATCATCATCAAATTCCTGCCATGTACCCTCAAGGGGTGTACAGGATATGACAGTACTACATGAAAAAATTACATCATTACTAACTTCTTATCTACAATTTTCCTTCAAATCAGTCTGTTACTTGTCAAGACTCCAACATTATCAGATCTTATATTTCTATCGTCTAAGGCACTTTGTACCATATCAATCCACCTATAACTTGGTCTTCCTCTGGGTCGTTTTCCTGCCAACCTGGCAGAGAACACTTGTTTTGCTAATCTTTCCTCTCCCATTCTATTTAAGTGACCATACCATCTGAGATTAGCTCTGTTAACGCATTCCTGGATGCTGACAATGTCAAGTTCTTTCCTAATATCCTCATTTTTAATATGATATTGCCATTGATGCCATCTGTTCACGCCTCTAATCTTTCTCAGGACTCTCATATCTGCGGTCTCTAGTCTTTGGTCAAGTGTTTTACTTCTGACCCAGCTCTCAGATCCATAAGTTAAAATTGGTTTGAACACAGTCTTGTATACAGCTAATTTAGTGTTCCGACTAATTTCTTTCTTATTCCATATGAATTTATTCAATTGACTTCCCATGATACCAGCTTTGCTGATTCTGTTGTCTATTTCTATATTTAGTTTACCATCTTCAGTAAAAATTGTGCCTAAGTAGCTGAAATGTTTTAGCATGCTAAAACATTTCAGCTACTTAGGCTTTCAGCTTAGACTTTCAAACTTAGACTTTCAGCTACAAACATTTCAGTCACCAATTACTTAGCCAATCTAATTTAGGTGTTGTCCAGCATTATATGAATGCTAACTGGGATGCCTTCATGACTTCTATTCCTCATTTCATTTTAGATTATTGTTCTCATTCTTCTGATCCTTTTTAAACAATTCTGATCCAAATTTTTGCAATGAACATATAATTAACAACGCAAGCAAAGGTTTCTGTGGGTAAGCAGTTCTGGAGCTTTATATCTTTTACCTTTTTGATGAAATGTAAACTGTTCTTGATATTACATCAAGTATGGTCTGCCCTCATCAAAAATTAAACTGCCTCAGACCTCGGATATAACACACGTCAGCCACAGAACGTGGCAACAACTAACATCGTTCCATAATAAATTTAGTTTAATCCTTTATCCAAGTGTGAGCAAACAAAGTTTGCACCTGAAAATATCTTCAGGACTGGGGTAAGGTAGTACAACACTGGGCAACTCATAGCAAAGGTGGATCAAGCTAACATCACTCCTATCTCAGTATCTCCCATAATGCAAAACACATCTCCTTGCGGATATGTATAATGTTATACATTAAGGGAAGGGTCACTACCCAGACTAGTTTCAACCTTTATTGAGGTCTCTTCAGTAGGAGCCAGGCCCAGAGGTGGAGTCTATGATAGTCTAATCAAGTGAAAAATAACTTTTAGCATTGTTCCAACAAGCATGCAGTAACGAATGTATCATTTTGTATTCGGGTTCTCAATTAATAAACAGTCGTGAAGTCAAAAATTGGTTCTCCAAAAAACGTTCCTGTTTATAGCTAAGCCTGGAACATCCACAACAAAATTATTGCTATATGTCTGAAATTGATAGACCACTAAATGCAAGAAACTTGCATCACATCCAAATAGTAATCATGATTCATCATCTCTTCTTAGAGCTACTGGCTGCAAGTTCTGTTCAGGCCTGATTCTACCTCATTTGCACTAGGATGGCTCTACTGCAGCATTACGTACAAAAAATGTTCATCACCTGGCCTTTTACTTCTCACTGAATAGAACTTGATAAATGTATTCCTGCCATCCCAAATTTTTCACCAGAAAGAGATCAGGAGAATCTTGTTAAAACCAAATATCAAAAAGTTCCTGGTCCTGATGACATTTCTCAACAGTTGTGAAAGTTTGAGCTCCAGATTGACTGCTATGTTACCTTCTTAGTCTCTCCTGTTTCACTGGCATCTATCAACCCATTCAAAGAATGACCATTTATATTGTCCAATTTCTCTCATTTCAATTCTTTCTAAATAAGAGAGAAACTATTAAAACTCATTTTCTGCTCTACATAGGAATTGCTAAACTAATAAAGGATTGTTGGCATGGAATTCAATAGGGGACTTTATTGCTTACTGCCATCCATTTGGACAGATATCATTGGAAAATTTGAAGAATCAAGTGATTCTTCGATATCTCTAAGTGCTTGACCATGTACAGCAATAAAGCCTATTAAAACAAGCTTCCACCTTATGATGTATCTTCTGCAACTGAGTTGCTAGCTGTTTGTTTGGATGCACATTATACATGGAATGGTAGAGGATTTTTATTTTCAAACTTTAAAACTAATTAATGTTCAATAATGCTCTATTCATTCATGTATTCTTTTACTCTATATCAACAACCTTCTTCAGCTGACTGCATGTCCAATATAAAGTTTTGCTGATGACAGTTCACCACATTACTTTATCATTTGACAAACCTTGCACAACACAAATCACCAAAACTTAAAGAATATCAATTCTGTAACCTGAAATCCTATTCCCCAAATCATCCTTTAATGGGGTTCTGATAAAGGTGTTAATTTATGCCACCTTCAAGAAAATCTACCATTTTCTTGTTAGATTACTCTAACAAGAAAAACTAACAAATATGTTTATGTGAATTTCCCTGGACATAAACATAATTAATGCAATATGTTCATTATGGAGATCCACAATGGTTATGCTATACCTAATTATAAGCATTAAAACTACACTATATGCCGAACTTACAAATATTTTTAAACTTTGTCTGAATATAGACTTAGTATCAGATATTAACAAAAAAAAAAGTTACTTTCAAATAAAAAATCTCAACTATCCTGCATTTCACTCTTTTAACATAACAGAAAACCTTCCACACACAATTTGCAGAATTTCAGCAAAAAAAGAATTCTATGTTAAAATGACACATTTCCTTTCTTTAGTGGTTTAAAATAAACTATATAAAAGAATAACTAAATCTTTAAATTTGAAGCAAATATTATATTTCATGCATGTCCCACAATTACACGAGATTTTACTAATAAAGGCTTTGTTGGAACCCTCTCTTTTTCAGATTTGGTCAAGTCATTAATTATGAAAACAAAATTTGCTAGTCGTAAAACTTAACTCATGAATATTAATATTACTTTAATTGAATGCTTATTAATCATTTGCATTCTTACTACCAGAATCAGCTATCAAATCCTTCACATCTATGATCAGACTACCTACTTAGTTTTATCCTTATCCCAGCTTTTAAAAATCTTGCATTATCCTTACTAATTTTTGCTTTAATGGAAAAGGTAAAGCTCATGAAAGTTAGAGTGCCGTCAGGTAAAATATACATTTCAAAAAACAGCCATTTTAATTTTCAGTGATCCAGGTGTTGTATATCCCATTCAATAATCATGGGAATAAAAAAGCTAAAAATAATTCATATGTCAACAATCCATGTTCATTTCACAGTGATGTTATTGAAGTGATACATATAGTATAACTGATAACCATAAAATTCAAACAATATTCATCATGATTATTAAATATTCACCATTACCACAGTAATTATGAATTACTATGAATTAGGTGGAAAAAACTTTCAACAATGATTATTAATCAATAATTATCAACAATGATTAAACTAAAGATGCCAAGAAATAATATTCTTGTTTAATTCATTATTCAAGTGCAAGCAAACAGTTTGTGAGTGAAGTATCTTCATAACTAGGCTACTTGTATAAGTAGCTAATGACTTCCCTTTAATTGTCTTAGTATCTCATAATGCTAAACACACATCCTTTTAGGCGTGTATAATTATGTATAACTATGAATTATGGGAAGGACCAGACTTGTTTTGACCTTTATTGAGGCCTTATCAGCCAGACCCAGGAGCGATACAAAGGTTGAAGTAGGGATGAGACCTCAATAAAGGTCAGAATTGGTCTGGATAGTGACCCTCCTCATAATGCATAGCATTATATACAACATAATATACACATATCCCTGAAAGGGATATGTGTATATAATGTAAAGGCATTAGCCACTTTATACAGGTAGCCTAGTTGTGAAGATGCTTCACAAGCAAACTTGTTTATTTATACATGGATAAGGATTAAACAATAATATATAATTTGGTTACAGGAAAATTCATTGAAAAACAGTTAATCAAAAGACAATTCATCTAACGACAATTTAATGAATGAATTCGTCGAAAGGCAATTCATCGAACGATAATTCATCAAAAATGCAATTCATCGAAAAAACAATTCACCGAAAATTTTTCGATAAATTCTTTCATAATTCATCGAGAAGTAATTTTTCTTGCAAAGTATTATTTAAAAATGTTCAGTAACAATACGGAACGTTACTCATGAATACAGACAACATATGGAAGTGGTCATTGAAACGTAATAATTATTTTCTTGCATTTTAGAACATTTAATGTAAGTGTACATACTGCTTCATTGTGCAGACAGCGATTTATCTGTAGAGAAGACATTTTGTTCTAAGAAATTTTGTCACAATAACTCTAGTCCAACTGAAATTAAAAATTTCATTAAATTTCATCCAGCCAGAGCAGAATTGCTAATATCATTTTGGAATTTCTTTACGGAAATGTTATGATAAAAGTGATCCATTTGGAACTAAAACTGAAAACCGTGCAGACAGCTTCTTGTACTGAAAACTTCTGTGAATTCTGCTAAGTCAGCGAGTTATAGTAATATATAATTTCAACACTTTTCTTTGTAGCCTTGAATATAGCTGAACTGAAAACTGGAAAACAATTCACCGAATCTGAGTAAAATTTATCCATTAATAACTGTACGAGGCGCATAATTTTTATCAGTCCTCTTCAACTGAAGGTAAATTAGTAGGCCTAATAAGGAGATGACTAAGCTTTTCCTCCTGGAAATAAGCAAATCAGTCCCATGAACACACATATACAGACAGGAAATATTTATCAGACAAGAAAGACAATAAGAATCCATATTGTTTTATAATTATTCCTTAGTAAAGTAGCATTGTTATACCAACAATCATTATATTGAGGAGGATGAGGGAAAATAGTATTAACCCTTTGACATATAAATTATTTTTAAAGTTGGAACAGATAAAACTACTATTTATTTAATTCATGTGATTTATTTCGTTAATTGTTACCTTATTATAAAGAATATTAATAATTTTGCAAGGTATGATACTTTTCGAAGCACTTAGGTAAATGTAACGACATCAAACATTTTTTACATTGCCATGTAGTCTCACTTCTTACATTATGCTTGGCACATACATGGCATCTCTTTGCTGGGTGTTGCATTTTATCAGTAGGGGATATATGTTCAGGGAAATGTGCCTAATTTTATTGCCTGCAGTCTAATTGGGAAGTCCTCTTGCGATGGATGCCCACGGGTACTATAATTAGGTAAAGATATATTTGACAACATATCTTCTGCTACATTCAAACGGAAATTGACTATTGTTAGTTTTGATGTATTGGGTAGTTTGGAATATAAAACATAAGCATTGTAAATAGCAATATCCATCAAATAGAAAAATATTTTCTTGTAACCTTTGACGCATTTTCGCATAATTGGAAAACAAGCAAGTAGTTGGTCTTGCCTATCGACACCGCCCATTCCACAATTGTATTCAAGAACACATTTAGGTTTTATTACTTTTTCTTCATTGCCCCTCTTACTTCTCCTTACTTTTCCTGTATCTACCATTTCTTCTTTTGAATGCTTTGTGTTTATCATGTAAACATCCTTCTTATCGTGCCAACGTAATGACAAAATTACTCGACAAGATAAAGTTTCTGATTTGCCTTTTTTTATTTTATATGTCGTCAATTTCTTAGGCATATTCTTGCGATTTTTTCTAACTGTCCCACAACATTTGTACTATTTTTTCTCAAGAAATAAAATAATTCTGGTGACGAATACCAATTATCAAAGAATAACGTATATCCTTTTCCTAAAATAACGACATTTTGAGATGCAGGTGTATCGCTTCCTGGAATTTTATCCTTTCCTGTATAAATTTTGAACTTTGAACAATATCCAGATTCACATAGCTTGCAAAATTTTATCCCAAATTGTGCTCGTTTGCTAGCAATGAACTGTACATAATTTAGTCGGCCTCTATATTTCGTAAGGGATCCGTCAATTACTACATTTTTATCTGATGTATATAACTGCTGAAACGTATTATTCAGGTAGTCGACTATATTTCGCACTTTACATATTTTGTCGTCTTTCTTTATTGTTTCATTATCCACGAAATGGAGAAAATGAGATATAGCCAAGAAGCGTTTATGAGGCATAATTTTTGAATATATGGGTGTCTCGACCATAGCCCTCTATGACCAATAGATGTCTATATTAGATTTTTTTACCTGTAACATAATTATACATAATGCAAAATATGCCTGCAATTCGTCACTTGATATTGGATACCATTCTTCGATCTTATTAGTAATTTTAACTCTAAATTCGTTTGAAATTGATGCAAACTTTGTAACGTCTGCGATACATCAAAATCAATTTTGGTGCAATAAACAAAAGACTTGTCACAGATGTCATTGTATGTTAACGGGTTAATCATTAATATTATTACTACTACTACTACTAATAATAATAATAATAAATTGATTCTTTGATGTATATATTTTTCACAATATAATAATAAAATACAGGAATTCAGAGTAAAAATATTAAAAAACTTGAAAAAAAAATCATTCCTGAAGATTTTTCAATCATGTTTCACTTATTTACCCCTGTTTCCATTATTCCTCAACAACAGGAGTGACACATGTATTTATCTCCAGTATACGCCGTAAAAAAAATCGCTTTCCAAACAAAGTCAGATAAATAGTAGTTTACCGTATATAAGTGACCTGAAAGATATATCCCTCTCAAAAAAATTGCACGCACGCACACACATATCTTCACCCCACATGCCTTATAATTCATTTTTCAGTGAACTGTATTTTCGATGAATTGTTGTTTTTCGATCAATTGATCAATTGCATTTCGATAAATTAAGTTTTTGATTAACTGCTGATCGGTGAATTGCTTTTTCGAGGAATTGCCTTTCGAGGAATTGCTTTATCGATTAACTGTTGTTTGATTAACTGATTTTCGATGAATTGTTTATTCGGTGAATTGATTTTTAGATAAATTGTCATTCGATGAATTGTCTTCCGGTTAACGGTTTTTCGACGAACTCTCCGGATACCTATAATTTCTTTGAAGCTTTAATTTAATTAAGGTAATAATCATTATTTACTGTTATTAATGGTTCATGCTTTAATTTCACATACGAATATCGAAATTATACATACACATGACACAGAATTGTCATTAGATTTCAATAAAGATCAATAAAATGAATTTCATGAAAATCTGACTACCCAGCAAATTATATAATATAGATATACAAATTGAGATAATTGGCTTCAACATATTTGGCATCATTTTGAACATGATGTAAGTATAAGTAATTATTTGTAAGTCAAAAATTAATAATGTGCTTCAGAAATTATGCTCTTTCTCTTCATAAAAATAAAAACAAAACTATATAAAATATCTATGCAAAACCATTCTAGGTAAAAACTTACTTTTCATCTTCAAGAATTTGAATGGCTTGCTGTTTTTCATCAATTTCCTCTTTCATTTCTCTTACTTGAGTTTTATATAAGGTCTGAAATGCAATATATGTATTTTTTTGTTGTTTTTGTTTGCAACAAAAAATTCTGACTTGTAAAAAATCATTCCTCATTAAATACTATTAAAAAATAGTCCCATTCTACTTCACAGCTATTTACAGTTGAATGATGGACAAGACGACACATTACCTAATGTGAAATTTCCAACTTAACTCAGCGGGAATAAGCTGGTCAGCTGTGCAGAGATTAACTTTAAAAATCTATATTCAGGAAAATTTTGAAATAAAAAATAAATAAATAAGTCAAGCAATATGGTTATTGTGTATGCTTATGCAAAAGTAATGAAGGCTTTCAGATACAACTAATTACATCTTTTTAGCCAGTGCCAAAAAGGGTTTAAAAAAAAAAAAAAGCCCTGCCATTTCTATATGAGACAAACTTGCCTTCTTTAGAAACCCTTATATTTTTAAAGACAAAGGAGGACCTGATATTTGATTGCTACAGTCAAAGATAGTCATGCAATGTGACTGTGCTACATTTTTGACTCATTATTTCCTTCCCTTACCATTCCCCTTACTTTAATGACTATATTCATATTTTTGATTACTTATCTATGAAAGTTGATCAGATATGATCTAATTACCCATTCAGTGAAATAATCTTTCTTGTAGATTTTCAACATCCATAATTCAGGCTGGCTCCCCTTCTCTCACCATAATACCAGATAATCCTCATCATTTTCCAACACCCTGACCTTTTCTCAACTAGCTCTCCTTCCAAATAAATACACTGCTGACTGAGGAACTCTATGTACTACTACAAGATAAATTTTCCAAGAAAATTATGGCACTCTTCATACACTGGGTATACTCTGGGTACTTCAAGTACAATGATTCCATATACAAACAGAACTCAAGTTTAGCAGTGGGAAGTTGTCCTCTTCTCCTGTTTTGGTGATTCTTTGTATGAAAATATTTGAAAGAAAGGTCCTGGAAGAAGACTATCTCAAGTCTAAATTACAGAAAAGGTATGTTGATGACATCTTAATCTGGAGCTACAGAAAATCTTTGCTTTTAAATTTCCTTGACCACCTCAATAACCAATATCCAAGATAAAATTGACTCATTAGTTAGAATCTAATGATCCACTTCCATTTTTGGATCTACAACTAAGAAATCTGGTAAAATAAAAGTATCTTTTGAAAACTAACACAAACTGACAGCTACTGCCTCCTTTCACCATTACAGACCTCAAAAATTGGGTATCAATTCAATTTTAATTGGTTATCATTTCACCTCATTACTGATGAGATTTAACTAGACCAAGAACTATAGTTTCTAAAACACTTTCTACAAAACGGTTAAAATTAAAGCATTGTCTCAAGACTTAACCAACATGCCACTTGAGGTACTTCCAATGATGAGAAAACCAACAGTTTTATTACTCTTCCCTATATTAGCCCTATTTTCATTTAAAAAAAAAAAAGTTAAATCAAAACAGTATTCACAGTCAGCTTCCTAAAACATTCAGGTGTTTACCAACTATGGTGTGACTGCAGGACACCATACTATGAACAGAATGAGAAATCTATTGAACAATGCATTGAAAAACATATTAGAAACACTGAATGCGAGAAGTGAGGCCTCAGCTCTGTCATCACGTGCACTTTCTTCAGCTAACCTACAAGTTGCCTTGACAGAGAAACATCGGGTTATATGGAATGAGTCTGAACAATTATACTGTTATCACAAAACTGAAAGAAGAATTTGAAAATCTTTAGAAATGACATTGGATCCCAAACACCTAATATGAATCCTAATATTAACTTGCTGGAATACTTCCCAACTATAGCTAACTATGTAAGGATGAACAGACAAAGCATGTTCAACAATGCAATGAATGTCTAGATATAATTTAAAATCATCAGAATCCTATATAGCTCTATAATGGTTGTCACCTTACTTATCACTGTTCTTTGTCTTTTCTTTTCAAGTTACATGGTGATCAGCATTCATTTTGACAAAAATTATGGAAACTATTACCATATTAAGCAAAAATATTTTGATTTCTGATGTCTCAACTTTCATATGAAGGTTATCATCTGGAGTAAAGACACACACACACACAGAGAGAGAGAGGTGTATTCTCTCTCTCTCTGTTTGTATATATATATTACATACAGTATGCCAAAGTGAAACTAATATTAATCAACTGTTATTTTACTGGCCTTTAATATATATATATATATATATATATATATATATATATATATATATATAAACTACACGAAAGCTATACTCTATTTTTATGTGGCCAGAGAACAAATTTATGTTATCTTTTAATACAGCAATAATGGTGCCCCAATCAATAATTTAACACAAGTGTTTGTTATATTAAAGATCCTGGAATACTACAGCCCTAATTATATTTTATGACTTAGAACAAAAGGTTATGTGAGTAGAATACGTGCCATCCTTTATTCATGAGATTTTTAGACCATCATTATTGTTGAGATAAGGATGGTTGATTAGAATTTCACAGACCTCCTTAAATTTGCACTCATACCAAGTTTTTTGGGTTATGTAATGAACAAGTGCCTTTCCAGTCAATTCTGTGTAGAGTATCTAGGGCATGATCACAAAGTCCAGATTTACCATAATCATTAAATTTAATATGTTCTTTATATTCCTTTTTCCACATGGGAATTGTTCATCCAGTTTCACCTACATAAGGCAGGTAGCAGGTGCAGTGAATACGGTACACTCCAGGATGAGCCAGAGGAAGGGAATCCTTGGAGAAGTTGAATAAGTTCTTTAATTATGCAGGAGGATTAGAGGTGACATTAAGATTGTATTTTTTTAGCATTCTGTTTATTTTATCTGATATCCCTTTAATGTATGAAATGGCTACAGTTTTACTGCAACCTGGTTTATTTTCATTATTAGGTGTACTCTTGTGAAGAATATTATTGATAATATATTTGTTGTAGCCATTTTTTTAGGAAAATTATAAATTTTAATTCATTCTTAAGTGCTTGCTCATTGGAGCAAATCTTTAATGCACTGTTTTTTTAGGTTTTTGTATTGGTGTTGGTAAACGTTTATGCAGTATGTGTAGGCTTACTCTAAACAGAGAAGGAAAGACTTCCAGAAAGAAGACACATGACAAGTGTATCAAGAAATGGAAGTGTGTTCTGACTTTCAATTGCATGTGTTTGTAGTGTTTTTTCAGGTGTCCAAGAAAGTATGGTAGCTGGGGATCCAGATTAACAAAAATAGCTTTTGTTGGATTCTGATTATGTAGAGATTAGAGTAATTATTATTTGCTTCAGAATCCAACATGATCTTCCATCACAAAGGCTAGACTTGTAAATATTATTTAATGTAAACAACTTATTTTACATTTTAATATTCATATAACTACTTTAATTTTGTCTAATATCTAATTATTTAATCAAAGATATATGTATTAATAGTGATAAGACTGTATTAAATATTATTAAGCTATTTTAATTATTACTATGTTAATATTATAAGAACTTGTATTTGATAATTTAACTGTGCATTAATTGAAATCTAAATATTCTTATTTTGTTCCTGGTTGTAGAAGTTTAGTGTTATGCAATATCTCGATTTTATTATATTTTGTTTGGTTGTCATGGAAACATATGTAAGTGAACGAGCACATTTTTGGAACAGAACGTGGGGAGAAAGCTGAAAGTTTACTAAAAAGGAATTAGTTAAAGAGATCACGAGAGGAATTTAGGCGGGAAAAACGGATATAAAAAGCGAGGAACACTGGAAAAGAAAGAGCATTAGAGATTTATAAGAGAGAGATTGGCATTAGGTTGGAATCGGAGCATTCGGCATTCGAAAATCACAGTGCGATAATAGCGAGTCGGCAAGTCACTCAAGCAGCTAAATAAAGTCTACTAGTCGAGAGGCGGTTAGCTAATAAGTTGTAGAACAACAATTATAGCTACGAAAAAAAGGCTGAGAGACTATTAAATAGACTAGAGACACTTGAGTTGAGATTTAGTTTCAGCGCCGACCTTTCAAGGACATACGGAACCTTGAAGTATAGAGAATAAGTAGAGGCTGTGAAAATTGAAGTTTAACGATAGTTGTATTCAGAAGTATAGTGCTTAAAGAATTAATTGAATGCCAGAGAGATGAACAACTGTGCATATAAAACCTAAAATTAAGGAATTATTATATTGCTTTATTTCATGAGTGATCGGTAGTACTTTATGCAACAACGTTTGTTTATGTTATTGTGACCGATGATTAATTCAGTTATTGCTTAGAAGAATTATTTTAATGAGTGCTGTTTACTGTTCAAAGTGTTTACAGTTATAAAAAGTGTTTACGTATAAGTAAATGAAGAAGAAAAGATTATCGGTAAGATTATTCCAACCTTAATATTTCTGTACAGAGAAGTGTGTGAGTTTCATCTTAGAATTCCCTGATACTAACAGTAACTATTGTGGAGAATTAGCCGAAGTGTAAAATTAAAAGTGATTGTTTGTGAGGAAGTGTTACTGAAAATTTTATTGTATTTGGAATTTAAGGAACTGTGAGAAGACTGTAAAGTAGAGTTAGCAGAATTACCATTGTCTGAGTTTGCATGACTGTATTGCCAGGAAGGCTGAAGTGTTTCTAATAACTTAATTAGTGATTTGAAGTTAAGTGTAAAATGTGTGATTTTAAAATTAAATGTTTGTTTTTGTTAATCAAAAGTTGTATTTTGCCTGAATCTCTTTTACTGCACCATTCATAAAATATTCGAACCAAAGCGGGAGTGATAAAAAGGTTAAATTTACTCGGCCAGTATTTATAATAACAATATATAAAGGAAGGGTAGTTGAGAGTTGGTTTATCTTCAATTCTTGAACTAATTCAGATATAAAGTGGCGCAGTCTTTAAATATAAATTTCCTTTATATTTGAATTAGAAATCAACTTACAACGTATCAATTAGTTAAGAACATCGTATCAGTAATCATGTCGGATCCAAAGTAAGGATTGACAAGAAGTAGGATCCAACACTTTGACATACTTATGCAAACTTCTAGCAAAGGAATCTAGAAGTGGGGTGGGGGAGGCAGAAAGCCCATGGCTGTACCTTCTTTTTACACACACACAATTTTTGTGTGGTAAAAATTATTTCACCACACAAAATAACCAGAACATAGTATATGGGCAAAGAGGACTGTGATATTGGGCAGAAATATGTAAATGTATCCTGTAAAAGAAGAACCGTGTCATTAATTGGGACATTTGTGAAAAGAGAAAATATATCTAAACTGACTAATAAATCACTTTTGTCAAGTGAGATGTTTTTTTTTTTGTTTGCAAAATGCTGTGTGTGTGTATTTTTTCTATAGCAGTGAGAATGACCTAACTAATTTCTTGAGTATCGATGTTAGTTTCTTGGCTAGGTGATAACTAGGACTGTCAATACCATTAATTATCAGATGAAGTGGTATCTGATGTGGTATTCTCCTTATGAATCTTAGGCAGACTGTAAATTCTTGGGGAGCGAGCATAGTGTGGAATTAGTTTTTTAAAGCGTGTTAGAGGGCCTAATTTAAGTGACTGATTTAAGTAATCCTACCTACATTCTTTTCTACATTTTGGAGTTAGAAATGGCAGCATTTCCATTGGATGCCATGTGTGCTGCCATCAATACACAGCCTTGCAGACTTCTAATGTGCGTGAAGGCAAAAGGGGGGATATTTTAAACATTGGGTGCTGCTATATGCATTATACATATGGTTTGTATGTGCTGAAAGCTGTAAATGATTTACTGATAGATTAAAGATTTATGTGCTGTTAAGTTATAACAGTATTTAGAGCTAGACTATGTAATTTTCACATTTAGTTTTAATTCCCCTTTTTAACAGATGGGTGCAAAAAGAACTCTGCTTCAATGATTAAAAATTCTACCTTCTGACTGGGACTTTTGAATTATACAGTAGTTACTGTAAAACTTTGATACCTCCATATTAGAGCAATTCTAGTCAAATATCATCTACTACAGCTGCTGTTCTATGCTTCAGGTTTTTGAAATGTGGATGTGCTTTTTTTTTTAACCTGAAGGATTATTAATATGTACTCCTAATTACATTCTTCTTCCCAATTTTCTACCAACCACCTCTCTGCCACTTCTTGTTTCATTTAACAATTTTTCAAAGTAATTACTCCAGTCATCTAGAATATCATCAGTTTTTGTGTCACCTTTTCATCTATGATTCTTTTTACAATACTTATTCTTTCCTCCATTTCTAAGCTTACTAATAGTCCCCAGAATATTTTGCTACCTTCCTGATATTTCTCTTATATATTCTTAGGTCTTGACTATGAATACATGACTATGAATATAAATTATGAACTATGAATTATATATAAATATATAATACATGACTATTACTTGTTTAGCTACTCACATTGCTCTCTTTCTTATATTTTTCTCTATTCTTTTAGAGCATCTGCTGATTATATGTCATGAACTCTTAATGTGTTTTTGAGGATCACCTGTAAAATTCGATGTAGCTTGGAAATTTTCAAGCGCTTTACATCGACTTTTACAGAGGTCACATCTCAAAAGATTGTAATATAAAAATAAAATTTTGTAAAAAGAACATATTTAATCCTATGATAAAATTTAACCTGATCAAAAACATAGTAAACAAAGAATGGGTAAAGTTTGCAAGAAACAAAAAGAAAATGCTATGTCACTCCAACCTATATGTTATTGTTTAATAAGTGCTTTTGAAACCATTGTTTACGTGCTTTGTGTATGCCCACTGTCAAGGTTATTCTGAAAAGGGATGGCAAAATTCACAAGTAGTTCTGGTGCCTGTCTAATTGGATTTGTGTAGTATACCAGGAGAAGAAAGAACGGGTTGGTCGAAACAGAAGATCAAAGAATCGTGCCATATTCTTCGGGGGTCTAAACACTTCATGCAAGGTCCCGGAGACGGTGAAATAAAAAGGCATTGAAGATCGACAGAAACATCATCAGCAGTTAGAGGCAGAAATATCAGGAGTAGAATCCAGAAGACAGGCCATTACAACGAGCCATGCCAGAGGAGAAGCCGATGGGAATGATGAGAGAACAGCCAATGTAAATAGCTGAGGCAGTTTTGGTCAGATGTTCTTTTGCCGTGGGAGGTCAACTGAAGCCAATAGCCACAGAGCAAACTTCAAGCACTGGAGAACTTGCCGTTTGCTGAAACCTCTTGTCTGAGCTATTCGAGTGAAGGAGATTTGCAGTCCAAAGCCTGTTATTATCTCGATGAGACGCCCCGCAAGACTCTCCAGAAGGAAGCCTAAGGCCTGAGATGAAAGGAAAAGCATAGGGACTTTAGTGCAAGACCTTGGATGAGTGTGCATCACAGAGCCTCTGTAAGTTTGTTTCATCTTTTGTTATACATTCTCTTTTGTAATCTAGGAGATACATTATAGATGGACAGATAAGAATTAAGTTAATAGTAATAAGATATGTGTATAAAGGAGTCATTTGGCATGTTAACAATTGGTATAAAATTTATGAAGTAACTTGACATAGTTAGCTAACCTCTTTGTGGGTGGATTAGAATTTTAATTAGTTGATTTTGTAAGCAGAGAATAAATAAGTAATTGTGCTATAGAATTATTTAGTATTGAAGTGAAAAAGTTTCTCTTTACACTAAAGGTTTGACAGATAGGTAGAGGGCAACCTCCATATCATTTGATTGATGTGCCTTTCATACTAGTGTAAATAAAATGTGTTTTGTTTATATGTCAATAGAGTGCTGCCTGATCTTTCAAATTACAATGCACTGTTCTAAATAAATGCGAACCTAAGAGCGGAAACCAAGTAAGATAGCAGAAGTGTGTGGTTAAGTGCAATTAGACCACAACTGTTTGTATTAAATTTTACTGAAGGAAATTGTGTTAGAGAGAGAGAAATCAACCAGCAGTATTACTGAGTTTTATGCCAATTATATGATACTGGTGGCACAGTCTTGACAAACAAATTTTCCAGTATTCATAGACATACAACTCGTAGTGCGAAAGGTCGATAAATGTCTTACACATAGTAGGATAGAATAAGAAAGGAATATATAAGGAAAGTGTATAATATAATAGTCTGTGCGGTTAGCCTAGTGGATTTGTGATTCACAACCATATGCCTGGGGAAGGAGTGTCCTAGATTCCCATCGACGACATGAGGAGCTCAAGGATCTTCTCAGCCATAGCCAATTTAGCCAGTCTTGAGCGTGGACAGCAGGGTTTTTTCTGCCAGTTTATCTGCAGGTTTTTCATCCCACAAGCAGGCAAACTGGCCCCGTGAACACACAGGGATACAGTCAGGAATACAGAGACATAGGGCTGACCATCTTATCCTCGTATTTCGATTAGGAAATCCAAGCATGCTTGGAAGGTTGTGGGACCTTAAAGGCCTGTTAAAGCCATTGGGATAGGATAGTATAATATAATAAGATAAAGATATTACAAATAGCAGCAAATAATAGCCTCATTATTACAATATCGGAAGCAACGTCTACACACCTCTTTGACTTTCTCAAAAACCTTCCACCACAGACTTCTGATTTTTATGTCCTAGAGAATTGTACTATATGTCCTAGCTCAATCAATGAGTGTCATCTTCAGTTCATCACTACCTCTCCCCCCGCTCCTTTCTCCATAGCTATCTTAATTTTAATTTCATCTTTACAGTATTCATCATTTCTTATTCTTGACCCCAATAAGTTAATACTTTCAACTGCCCTTCTTGTTATCTCTCTCAATAAATTCATCAAAATTGTCATATTCTGTCCCTTTTGTCTAATATTTAAACCGATCCCCCCCCCCCCCAAGATCATTCTTATTTTCTACCTTGAGGATTATGTCACTTGTACATGTCAAATCATTTATTATTATTTATTTATTTACTAATCTTTAGGCCTGCTAAGTCTTTATCTAATTCAGCCATTCTCATGTGTTCACTATAAAAAATAAAAATAGCAAACTGTACATCCCTGCCTCATCCTATCTTTAATCTGGCACTGTCTCATCCAGCAATTCCTTCCCCATTCCGATGCTTCATGATTATACAGCTCTTTAATTAGGAGCATTAGGTGTCCAGGTATTCCTATTATTCTCATCACATTCCCTATCCGGTTTATGGTATTTTATTTATAATACAATAAAATGTTAGATGAACATTTCCTTTTGAAATTTTTTTGTACTTACCATAATCCAACTCATGTATGTAAGTAGTCTTTAGTTCATCTATCTCTTCCACATGTGTTAAGATATGGCGATATTTACCTTTCCATTGGAAAGATCTTGGCTTGAATCTAATCAAGGACATAAGAAATCTTTATATGGACTTTTCAAACAAAATAAGTTAGATGGTCTGATATGGGGTAGGCCAGGCTTTTTCCTCCCAAAAATTTCAGTTATTTGTCCACACAAAACAGGCAAATCAACTAGAGAACAAACTAACAGACAGTAACCAGTTGTTCTTCTGGCATTTGTTTTGTTGTAAGAAGAGACATGTTTTTCCTTTGTAATTTTCTATTAGCTTCAATGGCATGAATACATAATATCTATTTACAAATAAATATTTTCTATATTTTTAGTTATATTCTTTTTCTCTTTGTTATATATATATATATGATGATTTGTTGTATTAACTCGGAATTGGGATATGCTCATATTTATATACTGACTGAGATCTGAGAATTAGAACAAACAATTAAATTTATTAAATATGCAACATGTTTCATCAGAGTGGCCGACTTCTTCAGGTGTGAGAGAACACAGAAAGCAAATAAAAACACTATAAAGAAGCAGTGAGTCACTATAAAACACAGTTAACTTTGAACTGGAGCTAAAGTCCGTGTTAAAGTTTTATTGTCAGACACCTGTGTGCGTGTGGCTTCATGAGTGCGTGCATCAATATCTGACAGCAGAACTGAATGAGTCCGGTAAATTGTAGCTGAGGTTACTGTTTATATGAAGAGGGTCATGACAATTTCTCTAGACTCAACTATGCGGCGTTCTGCCTCATAGTGGCATATGTGAAGGTTTGAAGTTGTTCTCCAGTTTATCTCATGTTAGCAGCCTTCATTATTTGTGTTTACTGAAAACAGGACATGGCTTGAGAAGTCACTAGCTCTGGTTCTTTTGTAAGCAATGTCTCTTCGGTGTTCTTCGAGATGTAGCAGGATGGATTTTTCCATTTGGTCATAGTATGGTTTGCTGCAGTCACATGTGATTTTGTACACACCTGGGAATTGTAGATGGTTGTAAGCTTGTTTGTATTTGCTTAAACTTGATCTTAGTTTGGGAAGAGTAGAGAAGCATGTTTTTATGTTAAACTTTCCCAAAATTCTTCTTATTTTCTTGGAGATCTTGCTGATGTATTGCAAGGAGATATAACCTTTGGGGTCGTCTTGTGTTTCTACGTTGTTTCGTTGATGGTGGTATAGTTGTTTATTGATAGTTTTTGAAGGTCCTCTTAAGATGTTGTAGTTCATTTTTTAGTTCTTTTTCATCTGACAGTACAGATCTAGCATGATGCGCTACAGTTGAGATGATACCCATCTTCTGTGCCAGATAGTGTTGTGAGGACGCATGTGTCTGTCTGTGTGCATAGGTTTTCTAAAGATGGAGATTTTTATGGAGTCAGATGTCTTAGTAAGTTTTATGTCCAGAAAAGGTAGAGATCCATTTTCTTCAATTTCCATGGTTAATTTGATGTCTTGGTGGAAGTTGTGTACGTGATTTAAAAAAGTGTGAAGATTGTGAATACCGTGTTCCCAAATAAGGAATATGTCATCAACATATCTAAGCCAAATTTTTGGCTTAAATGTAGCAGAGGAGATTGATTTTGTTCGAAGTCCTCAAAAAAGATGTTACTAGTATTGGAGAGGGGGGACTGCCCATTGCCAACCCTTTATTCCGTTTGTAAATTTTTCCTTCAAATTCAAAGTAGCCAGAGTTAACACAATGAGACTGCAGAGAAAACATCTTCATTGAAATCTTGTTGGTTAAAATATTGAGAACTTCTTGAGTTGGAATGTTTGTGAAGAGAGCTACTATGTCAAAGCTCCCCATGATGTCAGAAAACTTGAGTTTTATATTCTTAATTTTAGAGACAAAGTCTGTTGAGTTTTTTATATAAGAAGGAGATTTTCCTGCAAAAACTTTTAAGGATGATGCCAGATATTTTGATAACCGGTAGGTGGGTGAGTCAATACTATCTACTATAGGTCTCAGTGGGCAGTTTTCTTTGCGTACCTTCGGGAGACCGTATAACCTTGGAATGAGTGGATGTAAAGAACGAATGGAAAGGTGTATGTTTCGTGGAAGTTCTGTGGCCTTTTGTAGAAGGTTATTAGTTTTGTTATGTATCTCCCTCGTTGGGTCCCTCTCAATTTCCGAGTATGTATCCGACTCTAACAACGTTAAGATTTTTTCACGCTAGTCTGTTTTATTTAAAACTAGAGTTGCAGAGCCCTTATCGGCTTGTAGAATAACAATGTCTTTATTTTTCTTTAGATTTTTGATTGCAAGCCTTTCACCAGGGGAGATATTATCAAATGGAGATTTTGCATTATTGATTGCAAATATTGCTTCCAAAGAACTATTTCTAACGAAGATGGAGAAAGCCACATCACTAATTCCTACCGTGGATACGAGTTTACTTTTATCTTAAGAGGACCTTCAAAAACACTTCAATAAACTATCAATAAACAACTATACCGCCATCAACGAAACAACGTAGAAACACAAGACAACCCCAAAGGTTATATCTCCTTGCCATATATCAGCATGATCTCCAAGAAAATAAGAATTTTGGGAAAGTTTAACATAAAAACATGCTTCTCTACTCTTCCCAAACTAAGATCAAGTTTAAGCAAATACAAACAAGCTCACAACCATCTACAATTCCCAAGTGTGTACAAAATCACGTGACTGCGGCAAACCATACTATGACCAAACAGAAAAATCCATCCTGCTATGTCTCGAAGAAACACCGAAGAGACATTGCTTATAAAAGAACCAGAGCTAGTGCCCTCTCAAGCCATGTCCTGTTTTCAGTAAACACAAATAATGAAGGTCGCCAACATGAGATAAACTGGACAACAACTTCAAACCTTCACATATGCCACAACGAGGTAGAACGCCGCATAGTCGAGTCTAGAGAAATTGTTATGGACCCCCTTCACATAAACAGTAACCTCAGCTACAATTTACCGGACTCATTCAGTTCTGCTGTCAGATATTGGTGCACTCGTGAAGCACAGGTGTCCATACATGCACAGGTATCTAACAATAGAACTTTAAAACACAGACTTTAGCTCCAGTTTAAAGTTAACTGTGTTTTATAGTCAAATTTATAGTTTTATAGTGACTCAATCTTCTTTATAGTGTTTTTATTTGCTTTTTTTATATAATCATCACATGTATATATATATATATATATATATATATATATATATATATATATATATATATATATATATATATATATATATATCAGATCATATATTACAGGAGTGCTGGATCATGGAATAGCAATATCACCAATATTAGATATTATTTTTCTTATTTCACTGATATTATATTTTTGCATTTATTCCTGTTAGAGACTCTCTTAACTGTTTCCTGGCTTTATGTGATTACTAAAATTAAACACAATATACTAATGCTCCATGAAGAGGGCGCTTTTCGACACAAAAACACTGCATTACCTTTGCGTTAATAGCCAGGTGTGTGGTCACCTTTGAGTCCTTTGAACAGATGTACAGATGCTGCAGCAGGTCAAATTCTTAGCATTCCAGTGCTTGTAAACCATCCATAAGTGAGGTAAGGTGTGCACTGAGACAATAGTACTCAGAAATCAGTGGATGTGATTGGTTATTGTGTCAACCAATCTAACTGAACATTATCATTTGTCATAGGATGCTAGGATGCTGTTTTTGTTTTCTGAGGTTCATCTGTTTTGCACGTGTGAAGTGTGAAATGACGTCTTTAAGACACTGATACAGACAAATAATTTTCTATAAATAATTTATAACTTTTTGCCAGTATTTACAATGGGAAAGTGTTGATGATCTACTGAATGTCCTGTTTTCTGCCAGAGCTTTCACAGATCGTATGCATGATTACAGTTGAAGGAGGTTGGAACTCGTGTATAAATAAGTAAAATGCGTTATTTCAGCTTTCAAAATTGACATGAATTTTGAAGTGCAGGATGCATAAGCCACATGACAGCACACACAACCTAAATGGACATGCAATGCCACTGATATGTGTGTGTGTGTGTAAAAAAATTCTGTTCAAGATCTTGTAATGACAATTTGGCACTGATTAAATATCTTAAATACATTGTCATAGTTTACATTTATCCTAATTTAAAAAACAAAATCAGCTGCAACTATTTTTCTTTTCTTTAAGATAAATCTTAATCATCATAAAAATATGCTTCAGATAATGGAATTTGCATCTGTGGCCACTTCTTTAGAATGGTCTTCCCCAAATCATTTCTCACAATAAATACAACTTCCAGCTCTTCAAGAAATACACTAACTAACAGATTCCCTCTCTCTTCTTAATCACCTGCCCAAAAATGGCACTGATGTGTTGATTTGGTGACTTTTGGCATATACAGGGTGTTCGGGATAAATTTGACATATTTATAATTAATTATATTTTTCCGTAAGTTACATGTATTAACACACACTTCTCTTCATTTAAAAGTTTGGACCCTTCTTCATTCATATACAAGATGTCAGAAAGGATGGATAGCTGGAACCCACATGAATCATGGAAGAGAATAACTTGTATCATGATGATTCGTGCCCGCCATCAAAATAAGGATATTACGACTGCTGCCCAATGCTCCCTGAATACAGTAAAAACAATCAGGCATGAACTAGAGACTTGACTTGCAATGGTGACTACGAGGATGTAGCAAGAAGAAAGATCCCTAGCAGACGATCTGATTGCGTTCGTACAGCAGAATTCCTCGCAAATCTGCAGGAACAGGTGTTGAAGAACCCTGGCATTGGAATTCGGGCTTTGTTCGTGGAGTTGCTAACTGTAGTCAAGCCCTGGATAACAAGGGTAGCCAATGGTAGGCCGTATGTATGGCAGCAGGATTCGGCCCCTTGCCACACCTCTGGGAAAAGTCAAAAATGGTTGTCTGAAAATTTCTACGACTTCACCAGTCCAAATGTTTGGCCTCCAAACTCCCCAGACCTTAACCCCATGGATTATTTTGTATGGGGCGCAGTTGAAAAAGACACCAATCGCACTTCCAGTAATACAAAAGCCCAGTTAATGGATAAAATTAAAACAGTTTTTGCGGCCCTTCCCAGGGAGACTGTAGCATCAGCTTGTTCGAGGTTCCGAAGCAGAATTGAAGCTGTGACCGATGCTAATGGTGGTTATTTTGAGTAAATCTTGTTGATAGTATTGTAATTAACTCTGCCTGTAATGTTTTTTTGTCAATTCATTAAATTTAATAGATACAAAGAAGATTTTCTTTTTCCTTACGAAACTGTCAAATTTATCCCGAACACCCTGTATGTATGGTTGATATAAAAAATAAATAAATAAATAAATAAAATAAATAAATGAAATTAGAATGTTTAATTTCATTCAAAACCTGAAAGTGAAAGATATATATTTGATTAATATACTGATGATGAATCAAGCAAAACCAGGCTAACTTTCATGTTATTCTAAAGATTGCAAAATTTGCAAAACATTATATTTAATGTGCAATAAAAGCATTCAGAAACAAGAATGCTTAGAAAGAGATAAGCAATACATCTCTTGTGAGATATAAATTAATGAATGCCATTAATAAAATTTTGTATTTATCCACATTTTATATTAAATCCATCTGGTAGGTAACTTACTGAGAAATACTGTTCTGCTTCCAACTGATCTTGTAGCTCTTTCATTTGCAAATCATCAACAGACTTCAGACTGAAAATTAAAACAGGCAAAATAAATTCATTGGAATAGCCAAGATAATATAACTTGTAAATCAGACAATAAAAATTACAAGGAAAGAATAAGGTAATCAGTCTTGCAAATAAGCTTATACATTCAATATTGCTCATGCTGTTCTTTTTTAGGAAGCAGATGACAGCCTAAAAAACTAATTATTCCCAACATTTAGCTAAACTAAAATTGGCATCATCATCAGGAAACAATGCACAGATATATAAATGCATGCAGCATGCATGCACTATATGGTAAAAAAGAGTCATAATAATAATACAAAGAGAAAATTAAGTGATCCTAAAGGGTATCAACTTCAGATAGCAGATTATCATCATCAGGAACTGTTAGCTGTTGGACAAAAATCTAAAAATGCAAGTCGCCCCTAATATTTTCTAAATCATGGAGGAAATGGGGGTGAGGGAATTTCCCCCTTAAGAAACAAACAGATTTTAAAAAAATATTCAAATTTGCTTCTATGAAGTAAGTAGTTTTTTCTTCAGCAATTTCTGTGACAAGGCCATGGCACAGTCTGCAAGACCAATTAATAGCAGTTGTAGTGGAGCCAGCAAAGCAGTCCCTATAGCAAATAAGAGATGGTAATTCTCTACATAGTCTAAGGGTAATACACTATCCAAATACATTCTAATGTTCTTATAAACAGGAATACAAGTTATATGTGCACTTGTTATATGTTAATGTATTAGCACTGTAATATGTCAATGTCAAATACAGACTGCTGCTGCTCCCCCTCTGTAAAAGGGAAAAGCATATAACTCTAAAAAATAGTCAGCACATGTTAAGATGTCATGGTAAATGCTGCTGCATCTGCTCTTAAAGAATGTAGAAGTTCTCCATTTGGTTACATGGGTGTGGAACACTGTATGCATTTTCAGCACACCTACAGCTTACATTCAGGAGCCATTTCATATTAGAAAAAAAGAAAACAATAATCTGATCCTCCTTGATTAGACCTTCCAGCCTGATAGATTTTCAGCTTTTTATTGAAAACCTATACGTACACACAAGCAGTCACACCATCATCTTTCACAAAAACAGAACTTTATAAACGCAAATTGAAGAGACAAAAATTACATATAGATAATATCCTCAGTAAGTATAATCAAGGAAGGACAGTTTCTTTTTAATATGAGATGTTGGTGCAAATATGCTAAAATAGTGCACATCATATTAGGTATAAGTACTGATAATTCAATCATTCACACAGTGTAGCTAAAAGGCAAATCTATATGAAGCCGAATCTAAAGCATTTGTTTCCATAAAGAAGGTAGGAAAAGTTCTAGTGTTTCTAAACAGAATTTTGGTGAATAAAAAGTAGATACCAAAGGTGACCTTGATATCACTGCCACAGAGAGCAAGGTTTTCTAAACAAGATTTAAAGTGAAAGCAAAGTTCTTTTGTTTTATGCTAGAGGCGCTATAACCAGTAACAAGAGAAAGAGAGAGAACACTAACTAAATGCTTGGAAAAGTTGTAGATAACAATTATCAGAATATGATTCTATAACACGAATTCTATGCAGAATTCATGTTAATTTCATAAACACATATTCATTAATATAATAAATTTAGTTAATCCTTTATCCAAGTGTGAGCAAACTTTGTTTGCACCTGGAAGTATCGTCAGGAATGGGGTAAGGTGATACAACACCGGGCAACTCGTTGCAAAGGTGGAGCAAGCTAACATCACTCCTATCTCAGTATCTCCCATAATGCAAAACACATCTCCTTGCGGATATGTCTAATGTTATGCATTAAGGGAAGGGCCACTACCCAGACTAGTTTCGACCTTCATTGAGGTCTCTTCAGTGGGAGCAAGGCCCAAGTGGAGATACCAGCAGAAGCATTAGCAAGGTCATCTCTACCTATAGGAGTTGCCAAAAGGTGTGCCACCTTTTTATCAAATTACTCTGGATTTAGAGAAAGATGTTGAAAGTTTATTTTTCACTTGGTTAGACTATAATAAATTTAGTTTAATCCTTTATCCAAGTGTGAGCAAACAAAAACAAGGTGGTGTTGTACCACCTTACCCCAGTCCTGAAGATACTTTCAGGTGCAAACTTTGTAGTCTAACCAAGTGAAAAATAAACTTTCAACATATTCAATAAATAAGCACTTATCAGAAGCATTCAAAAAGATGTTATCAGCTTATAAGTGACTCCTATTTCAGCCATTTATAAAGACATCCAATGGTCCTAACATTTGGATTCTATCTATTTTCTTCAAAATGACAGGGATTGCTTCTTTAACAAAGAAGCAATCTATAAAGAGGAAAATATACACAATTTCCAGGCAACATACATCATTACCATTCCTATCACCAGGTGTTATTAGAAAAAAAAAGAAAATGCCTAGAGTTATGTTTAAAAGTAGATAAACAAAAGCAATGGAAAATTTCTAAAAGAATATAGAAACAAATATTGTGAAGGTAGAAAAATGTTTTGGAAGATAACCAATAAGTAAACTTAGGAACCGGAATGACTGACCTTAAAAGAAAACAAGATTATATATCTGATATAAAAACTGAAACTAAGGATATGTCTGAAATAATTATACTTTGAAAAATTATTACATGAAGTAACAAACAATAAACCAATAGCAGAAAATATTCAGGAGAAATGCCATCAAGAATATATTTCAATCCTTGAGTGGTATAAAACGTTACCAGAAACCTGAAAGGGAAAAAGATAGCTGGAATGGATGACTCACTCTCTCTCTTGCACTCTCAGATCTCCTAATGTCTGAGAACTCGTGACCCTCCTGATGATGCTTCGTCATTTCTTTCACCCCTGTGCTTCTCTTATTACTTGTTCTAGTTTAAGTCCAGTGATTCTTGATATTTGGTCAATCCACCTGTTGAGAAATTTTCCTCTTTTTCTTTTCCCACACAGTTCATCCTGGATGATTATTTTTTCCAGACAGTTGCCTTCCCTTCTACATATGTGTACAAAATATTGGAGTATTTGCTTTTCAATTATGTTTATCAATCTTGTGTGGATCAGTTCTTCTAGGATACTTTTGTTTGTTTGCTTTTCTGTCCAAAACACTCTTAACAATCTTCACCAGCACCAGAGCTTGAACGCCTCAATTCTTCTTCTGTCATCTTTTGTCATTGTCCAAGACTCAAAAGCATAGAGAAAAATCGAAAAAACTAAGGTTTCTACAAGCTTAATTTTTGTCTCTTTGGAGATGTTCCTGTCTTTCCAGATCTTAGTTAAATCAGTCATTGCTTTCTTAGCTAGTGCTATTCTTCTTCTTATCTTTTTTTTGTTATTATCACTCCAAGGTAGTTGAAATGGTCGACAATTTCAATTCCTTCTATATCTATCTCTTCTGTGTTGTTTAAAATCATTATTTGGTTTTATCTTGATTTATTCATAAACCGTAGCTTAAGCTTTCCCATTCTAATTGATTTAGGATGTATTTTAATTCCTGTTCACTTATTGCTATTATCACTGTGTCATCTGCATATCGTAGGTTAGTGATTGTTCGGCCACCTAATTTAATGCCTCCATTCCACTTTTCTAGAGATCTTTTCATTATAGTTTCACTGTAATGAAAAGTTGAATAATAATGGTGAGAGTATACACTCTTGTCTTGAACCTTTTTCAAATTGGAATGCAGGGGACAATGAGTTTTCAATTTTTTCAATTCTGACTGTTGCTTGATTTCCTTGATATAAGTTCTTTATGAGGGTTATTAGATGGTTTGGTATTCCTGATTCTTGCATGATATCCCATAAGATATTCCACCTCATGCAGTCAAAGGCCTTGGAGTAATCTATAAGTGCAGGCCACAAGAGTTACATGTATGGTATGGAAGGCTGTTTGACTAGTAAAATAAACTGGCTCTGCAAAAACTAAAGACAAACCAAAACAATTCCATCATTATGCTGCAAGTAAAATAAAGAATAAATATAGAAGAATAACTCTACTGAATGTAGATGGTATGTGGGTAGCAGATGCAGAAGACTCTTTATTTTGCTAACAGCTATCACAACCTGATGTATGTAATATGGAGCTCAATACTATTTCTATGCTGAATGAAGAAACTGAGGTATATAAGGAGGAGGTGATACTAGAGTTGTTGCATGAACTGTATAAAAATTCAGCAATAGAGTGTGATGTGATATAAGTATGGATGCTAAACTTTCTGTTCCTTTTGACCTGGTTTTATAATTAGAGTGCCTGCAAATGGAAGATTCTGTAGAAGTGGAAAGAATGCTTGATAATTCCATTGAAGAAGAGGTAGTGCAAAGACTGATTGAGTCAACTGTGTCAACCTACCAGCATCTTTGGAGTGGCGGTGGTGTGAAAATTTTGAAAAGGATGGTAAGAACTTATATACAGAAATGGTTTAACAGAGAATCCATATTTTGTAATAATTAGCATGGATCATTACTGGCAGTCAAGGAGATACAGCAGGATCTTTATTTCATCATGTTATAATAAGAAATAAGATATAAATGGGAAAACTGTTCAGAACAGGATTGTATCTTAAAACTTATACAAAGTAATATATAACTTCAATTCAGCAGTTAAGACTTAAGAAGGATATGTATAAGAAGTTGGTTTGGTACTAAATCAGTTCTAGGGGCAGCCGCAGGGTGACCTCCCACTTATGCTACACCTCTCATGTCTCTTCACAGAGTCAGACTAGAGTCAAGCTCAACAGGGTCTTCTTTCCCTGCCGATTCTGTCAAGCCCGTTCCCTTGGCTGTGGTTTCGCTAGATAGTAGATAGGAACGGTGGGAATCTCGTTAATCCATTCATGCGCATCACTAATTAGATGATGAGGCATTTGGCTTTTTTTTTTTTATTATTATTAATCTTTCTACTGTATGAAGCACAGTTGTACGCAAATACATACTAGCCCCGAAGGGTGTAATATTAGGCCAAAGCCTATTACAGGAGCTTTTATCCAGCGCCAGTTCTAGCTATAACAGTGGTCATTCTCTGGTGACAACGCTATGTCATCTGTGTGCCCTGCAGGGCTCTCAAGGAAATAATTTTAATATCATTATATGTTAATCCTAAATGCTGTAAGTCTTTATAACTGTCATTATTCCAAACTCCACATAGAGAGGTGGCTGCACTTGAATTTAGGGGCAGCACCATACTCTTCATGTATCTGCCTGGCAAGGTCTACATTTTGCTGATAATAACTAACCTTGCTGTTATGGCAGTAGGTAAGTGGACGCCCCGTTCCCATTATCTGGGCATCAATAATCCAGACCTAGTTACCTTACCTTACCAGACCTAGTTACCTGTGGCTCTACCGCAGTCTCCCAATCTTTGTTTTTAAAGTGATTGTTTAAGATGGAGATGCCCTGTTCCCACCACCTGGGCATCAATAACCCAGACCTCATTATCTTTCTTCATAATGAGGTCTGGCTTACAGATACCAACTTGGGTCCTGTACTGTGGCTCTATCGCAGTCTCCCAGCCTTTGTTTTTAAAGCGGTTGTTTAAGGACACCACGGCGTCGTGCCTTTGTACTCGGACCCCATGAGTGCGAATGCAACACTGAATATGCGATAGTCTCAACATAGGGGCATCCCGCCCTACAATTTCTATGATCATTTACCCCTCTGGCTGTACGAGTCCTAGTAGATAGGGCATTAATTCTAGTTCTTATAAGGTCTATATATTCAAAGCCAGGGAAGAGTCTGGTTCCATCACTCACCCATTGATGCTGGGGAGGCACCAAAGATGACTCCTTTAAAGGGGCACTGTCAACCGAGTTATATAATAGGGATGCCCACTTTTTACGTTCAGCAGCAGCTGATTCAATATAAGAACCCATATACTGAGTCCAACCTTTAGCGTGTCTATAGTCTTTTTGGATAACAGGGCTATAAAAAGCCTCTTTACGTTTACGTATAGGACAGGTAGATGATTTCAGTTACTATGCACAGCCGGAGATGTGGGATCAACCATCTAAGCAATGGGATTCCGAGCTCGCCGTCCTTCACCCCAGTATGAAAGTATGCTGTTGGGGTGGCCAGCAGTAGTCAGAGCCACGACTTCACGGCTGCATGAACCACTTTGTCCATTCGGGACAGTGCAGAGACATACGTCCTACCAAGCACCAACTTGAAACTCATCTATGATGCAATTAAAGAAGAGGGGAGATAGAGGGTCACCCTGGTGTACACCCTGCACCGCAGGAATAGAGGTTGCCCAGTTGTGATAGTAATGGAGCTCCGTAAATACAGCTCCATAATATAAGAGAAAAAGGATTCTGGACATCTTGCTATCAAAGGCTTTTTGGAGGTAATACAGGAGAAATGGTGAGAGGATGAAAATCAGAAGCAAGGCTTGAAGTCTCCTTCTTTGGGATAAAAATGGTCCTCGAAGCTCGCAGGTAAGTAGGTATGACTTTACTAGACAGAAGCAAGTCAATCAGCTCTTGAAGTAGCTGTAGACACCCTCCTAAGCCTAGATGTGGGGAAACCATCAGGCCCTGGGGTGGAGGAATCTGCAGGTAAAGCTGTTTTGATCTCCTGAGTGGAGACAGGCTGGTAAAGTTTGGCGGTGGGAATGAATCTCAGCAGTCTGGGTGGATCTGTATCTGAAAAATGTGGCGTTGGAGTGGAGAAAACTGAACTCCCAAACTCCACAAACTCTTGATGTTTATCTTCAAGAGACAGGGGAGAGGCGCCATCAAAGATGAACTTGGCACATTTACCTCTGTTTTTTCTATACAGGGCTTGCATTGCTGCATAGGCCCTCTTTCTCTCCTTCCTATGAGATACAGGCTGCGAAGTATGGAATGCAACACTACGTTGAGAAGGTGGATGAGGCTCTGTGAATGCAGCTTGAAGATAATCATTTAAGTTGATCAGTGATATCTAAGCCACATAAGTGAGATTGGATGATAGACTTCAACCACTGATGTTGATACTCTGGATGAAGTGGCTGATCTAAAGATGAAGACAGGTGAAGGATCAAGGCCTCTTCCTCCACATCAGCATCGCAAGGGCTAAAAGATGGAGATGGAGAAGGGACGGGAGGTATGGAGATATTACCTGTCCCTTCAGATGGCATATGGGTGGCCATATCTTGAACCATTGCCTTATTGTGGCCTTATGTCTATGGCTCTTGATAGCATCAAACGATGTAAGAGAGAGTCATAGCTACTCCCCCGTTTACCTGCGCTTGATTGAATTTCCTCACTTTGACATTCAGAGCACTGGGAAGAAATCACGTTGCATCAACACCTCTCAATGGCCATCACAATTAACAAAGATAAAACGAAGATAAAAGGGGTTACTATAATTTGTAGACAGTGTTATTGAATCTGTTATTGAAAATGTATATTGAATCTGTGTCTTCAATATTCCATAGCAAAAAAAAAAAAAAAAGTGCCACATTGAACAAGGGTTACTACAATTTTTAGACTGCATTATATCGAAACCGCACTGTATAAGTACCATGTTATATGAGGGTTACCTCTTTCAGCTTCAGCCAAATTAGCAGAAAGATTTCTGAGCTAAAGTAGAAAGAGAGCATAGACCACATTATTAAGAAAAGTTATATTAAACCTGATATGCACAAATGGAGACGATTATTTTAATTCTTGACACTATGCTGGTGATGTTATTCTCTTAATAAGTCTTTGCAGGTTCACAAAATTAAACTGAATTTGGCATTCAAACCAGAAATTAAATGAGAATGGAAAGGAAATTATTTACAATCTCAACAATAAATCCACAGATTTATTGTTGAGAAAAGATTACGTGTTTAACTATTTAGCTAAAATGTGTAACCTATTCATATATCTATCAATGCAGAATTTTCAATATTAATAAGATGTCAATTAAATGTGGAAATAAATGTCATATCCAGAAGAAGACATACATGTTTACTAAATAAGGTAATCTACTGTTTATCCAACCTTCAAAACAGTAATCCTTCAAACTTTTCTCTCTGAATAAGCTCTCTTCAGAAACTAATTCTATGTTACCTATCTCTAGCGACGAAAGCCTACCCTTGATACTTCATATGTACACCATCCATATAAAAGAATTCATGATCTGCTCAAATCCTGTTTTGGGCTCTAAAAACCATTTTTTTAAGTTGCTCACATACGCCTCTAGGTGTTGCAAAGCATCTTCGACAATCAGAATTTTTTTTCTAAAGATGAAATTATTCAGGATCAAAGCTGTATAACTGAGAGGAGACCTCGACATAGCCTTTAAATGAATGTGGAGAACAGGCCAGAGCTTCTGACCTAATGTTCAATCCTCACCTTCTCATGATGCACTCTGTTAGGTATCTACCTGGATACGGAATGAACGAGCATGGTGACAAACTGTGTTTTTGTGCTCTGAAGATGCTGGTTATAACACCAGCGAAATATCAGCAATAATTAATAAATTAATTATTTACTTAGTTTCTGTGTTCTAATATATACCGTTAAAAAATAAACAACATTTCTCAGCACACTGTAGTGATATAGAAGACAAAAATAAAAGATTTGATAATGTGTCTTGACAGATAACAGATTGATAGAGGAAAATTGTTAATAGGAAGTTAGTAATGATGTCAGTTCTTCATGTAGTACTATCATAATATCCTGTACACCCCTTGAGTGTACAGGATATTATGGAATTCGATGATGATGAAATCATTCAGAGTTGTGCAACTCTCAAAATCTTGATTATAAAGCACTTTCTGCCATAGTTTCATTTTTATATGAATTATATTACTTTATCACAAACCTTAAAGATGGTGACATCTTTCCTTTGCAAAGCAAGGATCAAACCATTAACAATGCTAAAAATATTGGCTAAGTATGCCAGTCAGATAAGCTCGGAGAAATCATGCATGTGATCAGAGAGGTAAGATACGTGACTTTCACTATCACAGATGTAGATTTTGATCTCATCTCACAATACAAAGAAAGAGGTAAGAACTTTTCCAAAGATAACAGCATACTTCAGCCTGAAATAAGTTGCATGTGTTTTCAATGCTCATTACTTCATACAAGATTTTAAAATATGAACATTCAATGGTGACCCTTGATGTAATTTACAATTTTTACTGCTTCATTCTTAACGTTTTAAGGCCATCTGGCATATTCTTAGCAGTAAGTTGCTCATGATGAATGCACTTCAAAGTACCAGTTTTAATCTATAATATCCCTACAAATATATTTTGAATCAACTAACCTTGTATGCCAATTAACAAAATTGATAAATACGAATAAGCTACTCTTTTATTAAGTTATTACAGCAATTGTATAAGCAGAAATTCTTATTTCTCTCAAAAATCAGACATGACCATTCCAGACTTCACATGGGTAGCAAAGGCACCCCACATTTCTCAGCACACTGTAGTGATACATTGGCTGCTTTTATGTACCACTATTATACTTGTGTGTTGAGAGATACATGTGGCAAAATATTATGCATATTATTATACTGAAATTAAATTACATAAAAGATTATTTTATGTAATTAAATTACACAATGTATTGTATTCTAAACTACCAAAAATTTATAAACAATATTTATTTACTAATAAAATTCTCTCATGGCCCACTGGTGGACTGCTAGCCACATTTGGGAAAAAAAAAAAAAAAAAAAAAAAAAAAAAAAAAAAATCTACTCTAAATAACTGAATTCAATTACTGGTCATTTTTATGTTATCAAGATTTAATAATACAACAATTATTAGAATATTTATTACAATTACAATAAAATATTTTAGAAATGTTTATATATATATATATATATATATATATTAAAATTATTCCGTTTAAAAATTCTACTGATTTTCTAACATGATCAGATAAATGGCTGATCTATCTATATATATATATATATATGCGTGTGTGTGTGTGTGTGTGTATTACTATAACACACATTTTTCCTAACAATTTGGATTATCTGATGTTCATTGTGCTTCTAAAAGTTATCTGTTTATGCTTTTTTTGGTGCAATAAGAATTACTCCTTTATGAATTACTACCAGGATACTCTCCACACACACACACATACGTACACATGTATGACAAGCTCACATTCGTCATATGCTTCAAACTTGATTTTCTGTTGATCACCAACTGCTCTCTAATCATGATAAATGGTATTAACTATTCTTCATGAAATTATTTTTGATACTTCTCGAAGTTTATATTCATTTTCAGAACTGTCCATAAACAATGCGTTTTCAATACTTAGCATCAATAATTGCATGAAGTCATCAAAAATGCTTATCATTCATGCATTTTCATACAAACAAATGTTAAAAAAAAATGACAAATTACAAATAATAAAAATACAGATGCCACATCAAGGACTTTGAAGGCATTTTTTTTTGAAATGTACAAATGAAGATTAATGTACCATAAAATCAATTTTATTAATCAAATGAAGTTTTAAATGAAATTATTCTGCCTTACTTCACTAAAAATGAAAGGAAGAAATCAAAAATACAGTTGACTCTCACTATAGTAAACTCATAGGGACTATAGTATAGATCGTATGCTACAGCAATTTCCTTTATGACAGTAATGTGTCTATGGAGTTTGGTCAAAACTTTTCAGTAGTTTGTTATAATGCTGTTTGCTATAGTGAGATTTGACTGCACGTAAAAAAACAAAGTACAGGGCTGAGGAGGAAAAAAAAAAATAATAAATACATACGCTTTGATCTTATATAATTCTTCTTCCAAAGATTTTTTTGATTCTCTAAGATCTGTAACATCTTTTATCAGCTGTTTTTCACGAGATTTCAACAAATTGATTTCTGTTGACAAAACCGAAATGTCAGTTTGCATAACATTCCGTTTCTGTGCTTCTTCATCTACTTGTGCTGATAAAACCTTTGTCTGTAACATGAAAATAATTTAAAATTACATTGTATGAGCTGAGATAGCTATACTATATTAAAATTAAAAATTCCCCAATGAAGAAGAAATTTATATTTCTACACTCATCTGGATACTGCTATTTAAAAAAATGAAAGAGGGAAATATATAGCTTTTAAGAGAATTTGTAACTTAAAAGAAATTTAGTATTTCATTCAGGATAAAAATTCTGAGTAAAAATACAAATCAAATACCAGATAGACAAAGTCAGTTAGTCTTTAGTTTTGCTATGAACACTATCATTCATAATACTTTTTTAAAAGTAATTTCATTAGATGTGATTCCACATCATGTTTGCAAACCTACTAAATTCTGAAATAAATTTCCAGTATTTCACAAAATATGAAACTTTGAGGGATTCGATTTACAAGATTTCTGCAAATCTTAACATTTTTGATCATAAATATAATTCTTTTGTCTTTTTAACTTTGTCTCTAGAGATTGCTACAGTTTATGCAATGCCATATTATTCAAATCTGCTACTAGCAGTAGCAAGTTTGGAGGTTTATATTTAGCATCACGAGTAGCAAAGAGGATAATTCAGGAAACCTGATGTAGAGTGCAAACATGAAACTTTTTTTCAAGTCACTTCAGGCCTCCCAATAAGTAGAGTAGTTGGTGGTAGTCACAATGAGTGGTGAAAACTGTATCATCTAAATGTATTCACAAACATCCATGTCTGTGAAGTAATTTGAAAATCTACAGCCCAATTATTGGAGAGCAGGTACATTTTCTACTCAATTCATGAAGCCAACTCTTTAAATGGCCAGATGAATTTCGACTCAACCTTTTCTTTTTTTCATGTTGCCATTACCTACAAAAGACTGAAAACATGCAGAATGTTAATAACAGGTGGGCTAGCATTATGTAAAAACTCAACAATAGACACCAAACATGAAACGTGAACCTTAGCAAGACACTTTAGGCCTACAACAAATAGGGAGGTTGTTCCACTCATTAATGAAATTCATTTAATAACTAGACATTAATTCACAAGCATCAAGCAAGGCTAGTCTTTGTATGATAATATATACTGACAAATCTCTTAATAGTTCTACAAATACTCAACAAGATTCCAATCAAGAACAGGAAAGCTAGTTCGTTTTTGTTCACCACATAAATCAGCAGATATTCTTAGAGCAAAATATTTACTAAATGTTTTGTTAGATACTGAATGGAGAACTTCTTGACAAGTTATTCATTCAGGATCTAACATGTAAGCTTTACAAAATTACAAAGAAATTTTCATAATACCTGCTTACCAGCAGAAGGTGAGAAACATATAAGTTGTTGTATATGAAAGTATGTATCAGTATGAGTAATATATTGGAATTTATTTATTGTAAAACGGAAAGCTAAAAATCAAGAATAATGTCAGATTAGCATTTCATGTAAAGGAATAATGACTTAATTTATGTATTATCAAACTATCATAAAATCGTAAGTCACAAGGTAAGAAATGACTAATAGAATCAACGGTCGCGCCTAAGCTGCAAGCCTGTCATAACGCCGAAGGCTGTAGCTTACGGGGAAGGTTGACGTAAGCGCTTTTCCTCGAAAACAACACCTAATAGCAAGGGGATCAACCTAAGTGCGATGTAAGCTATGAATCGTGCGAAAAACAATACAGAAAAGAGGGCGCTGAGAAAAAGTATTTAAGGCAATATGCGCCAAGCTCAAGGCTTTTTTTTCCCCTGTTTTCTTCAGAGATTTTGGAGATCGAGAACTCTCGACGTGTGATCGGAGATAGGACAAGCCGAGGGTGTTATGTCGGCGACAGCCGGTCGTATTCATGACCTGCGCTGAGAGGTATTCCATGGAGATCCATATGAGAATCGACAGCTCATGCAGAGTGCCAAACGCTGAACGACCCACCTGAGAGAGCGGAGAAAGCTCGTAGCAACAGCCATTTCTTGGCTTGTATCCAGTAGCAGAGAACAGAACAACTCAGTCACAAGACGAAGGATGACCCGAGCAACACGTGGCAGCTAATAGACCTTTGGAGGGGCTTGGTAAAGTAAAGATTCTTTTGTTTTATACCTTGAGATTGTTTGAAGGTAGAATTTGTGTCTTGATAAAGCAAGACTGAGGATTTTAGAGAACTTTGATAGGATAGAGTAACTAATACAGCCAATTCTATTAGACAAAGAATTGTATATCATAAATCTCTAATGTGTATATGATTGAATTAGTGAAAACCCTTTGTTAACTGAGTAAACTTAACTAAGAGAGAAATGATTTGAGAAGTGTCTATCTAAAGTAAAAATGTGAATGAAGAAACTTGAATGTAACATTGTTTAAATTATCCATTTGTATTACATGATTTTGCATGTCAGTTTATATGAGAAGGTCAGATTAGTACTGAACAGTTTGTATAGATAAGCATAAGCCATTCACTTAGCTAGCAATGCAGAAGTTTTGATAATTAAATACAAGATTTTGTGTATACCTTTTTTTTTAGCATTAATAAACATGTTTTGTTACTTGAAACTGAGTCTTGATTGAATTCGAGGTGTCAACCTACCACTTACAAAATTCGAACCAAATAGCGGGAAAGAGTTTAGAAAATTATATAATAGAGATAAGATCTTAGGTCATGACTGCAAGGAACCGAGATCTATATACTCACGCGTGAATTTAGATTAACGTATATGCCTAAAACCTAGGAATATTTCCCTGAGCCTGAATTATATTTTTGTTATAGGAAGCTGGCTGGTGCAGTAAAATATAAATTTGCCAGTTTCTGAAGAGGAAATATTCCTAGGGGTTAACCCAGGTTATATATGGTAGCCAGGATATTAAGATATAAGATAGAGAGGTAGAGAACAATATATATAAGAAATAACAATAAGTAAAAAAAAACATTACAGTTCCTAGTTAGGGCTGCTTAAGGATCAGACTGGATAATTTGGAGAAATCTTCACATAGCCTTTTAAGGAATGCGGGGAACCAAACAGTGCTTCTGATCTGATGTCCAATCCTCACCTTCTTGTGGTACACTATGTTAGTAGGTATCCACCCAGAAACTGGTGGATACTTGTTACCATAACTTTGTCCAAATAATTCGGCCAACCAAAAATTTGGTTGATTTAGCCAACCAAACTATATTCTTATTGACTTAAACCAAAACAGTATGATGTTTCAACACCATCAAGTTTCATGCCAGCTGAGAGCATTATCTGGTTAAACAAGGCCCTGCTGTTCTTGACAAGGAAACAGAGCAAACAGTGAAAAAGTCAATCAGAACATACTTAACAAATCACCATCAAATATCTGGAACTATCAACATAGGGGCATACTACACTAATAGGATCTGAATTCAAACATTTCCACTCAAAGGGAGCAATCCCAACCATGAAAGCTAGAAAAGCACTCTAGCACTCTAGATGGGTCAAACAAAGATAAAGAAGGGATGGATTGAAAAAATTACAAATAGTGGTTTTTATAATTTCTGGGAAACAGTGACTGAAAAAATGTTCACAGTAAAGAAATGAGAATGAAAGACAGATGGAGTAGCTGATACAGTAATTTTGATTAGTACTGAAATGGATAGCAACTGACTATTGCTGATTGTTTTAGAGGTTTTGTTTGAGAGAGAGAAAAGCAGAATTATTCTTACAAATTTGAATGAATTTGCTAGAAAAGGCTTTTCACCCTCACATTCAGTGACCAAACCCAACAGGTCACCCACATGTAAAATACATTAATAGCATAGCACTTGCAAATAAGTGGATGACATAAGATGTGGAGGGAGAAGAAACAGCATAAAGGAGCACACGTTTTGAAAACAATTCAAAATTACATCATGAAGTGGTGCAGAAGTGGGCTACTGCCCTTTATTTTGGCAAAAATATTAACATAAGTGTGATAGGTTGGTAGTTAAAGACTACATTTTTTTTTTTTTTTTTTTTTTTTTTTTTTTTTTTTTTGAGGAGGATGAAAACTAGAAATTGAGTAATTTTCATTTCAAAATATGGCATAAATACTAGCAGAGGTGAGAGAACAGAGTCTTGTGGAACCCCATTATCAATTGAGCAGATAGGGGATAAGTAGCCATCAATTATCAGAAGTAGTGTGCATCCAATCAGAAAGCTAGAAACCCAGTTGCAGAAGTCATGAGGCAGGTCAAATGATGGGAGCTTACTCAGCAGGCCTTTGTGCCAGACTCAGTCAAAGGCCTTGGAGATGTCAAGTTTAACCATTTCAGTTTTTCCATTTTCAGGCATGTAAGCCAAAGTGGACATCGTGATACTCCTTAGATACTCTACACAGGATCCAATGAGGAGAGGGAATCACTATTATAGAGGTAAATGTAAATCTGAAGGACTCTCCTTAGAATATGCCTCAGCTCTGAAGCAAGCACATAACTTAAATAACAGTTGTCTCATGTCTTCTGAAAATTGTGGCAAACTGTGATCCAAAGATCTTTCTTCCGGCCTTCTTATGAATTACCAGGCCAATCCATTGTAATTACCATAAGTAGGCTCATTTATTGTTTCCATCCCTTACACACATACACCCACTCCAGTTATAACCTGTAAGTTCACAAATCAAACCAACAAATATCAAGTCCATAAAACCCGCAATCAAGCTCACCTCTCAGAGGATGCCACTTAGGATGATCCTAGAATTTTGGATCGCTCATTCTGTTTATTGTAGTGCATGGGTTAACTGTGCTCCTTGATAATCCTTTGTGACAAAAGTGAAATATTAGAAGATAATTACATTAGCTGTAATTATTTTAAGACACTTGCTTTCTTTTAAGCCACAATATGAATGATCAACAGCTTAAAAAATGCATTCTGTGCTCCTCTGTAATGCTTTCAGAATTTATCAGGATACTGAGTACTAATGCAGTGTTTTAATTTATGCTATACATGACAGGTCTTGATTCCAACTAGTGCCTTCTGTAGCATAGTTAGTGGTGATGCCACTTTTGGATGGAAAGAGATCTGGATTCAAATCCTACCTAGGATGTAAGAATGAAACTTTATAGGAGGAAGGGGTTTCAATAAAATGAATTAGAAAGAAAAGATATTCTTTCCAAAAATATGGTTCTCCCCACTTACAAAAGAAACGATGATGAGAAAACAAATACATTTCTTTTAAAGGCGACAGAGATAAAATTAACTGTCCTAATTAACAATAATTGGAAGAGAAGGTACTACATATTAATAAATATCATAAGTAGGCATGACAATATTCTCCTCTGTGTACTTCACAAAACATGTACATTTAGGAAGACAAGAAAGATCTGGGTACTGAACAAAAACCAAATTAAAATATTTAGTGTCATTAAGTCTAGTGATATTTTTATGAATAATATTATGAATCATAAATCTATTATCATAAGCATTTACCTTTTCAAGCTCTTGTTTATATTCCCCTTCAAGTTTTTGAAGTTGTTGTTGTATCTGACGATAATCTACAGACAACATTGATATCTGTCGCTCTTTTTCTTGGCTTAGTCCTTCTGCTTTCTGTCTTATAGCTTTCTCTTCATTTAATTTAAGTTCAAGTGCTG
The DNA here is from genome assembly GCF_054136105.1 of Typopeltis vanoorti. Classification (NCBI taxonomy): domain Eukaryota; kingdom Metazoa; phylum Arthropoda; class Arachnida; order Uropygi; family Thelyphonidae; genus Typopeltis; species Typopeltis vanoorti. Next base: position 93,239,493 of record NC_143552.1, read on the forward strand.
CAAACAACACAATATATTTCAAATGGGAGCATATCATATTAAATGTGCATTTGAAAATTTAACAAGCAAATCACAGTCAGTCCTTAAATAACACTATATTTACATTTTCCCTAACAAAAAAACATAGAAATCATAGGAATGTAACAAGGATCTGTGTAAGTTTTGTGGATATGCTTCCAAATCTCCCACCCCCAAAGAAAATCTTAGTTCTTCTCCCCCTTACATTTGATGATGTTCAATTTAATGGTCAAGACCAGCTTTCTCTACTCACACACGCTTTTATTTTTATTCTTTCTGGCATAATGACAGCACTTTCTATAGCATCCTTGGCTTCCAAAAAACTTTACATCCCTTTTTGCTCAAAATGTCACTTTTTATCTGTCAGCTACTTACTCTGTACAAATCTCAAATCCACCAAAAATATGTAACCCGGAGAAAGAAGAGTTCCAGACATGCAAACATGCTGTTGACATATCAAAGCCAAAAGGCTTACAGAAGTTAGCAATAGCAAATAGGTGGCCACAAATATTCCTAGATGACCCTTTACAAATATTCCTCTTAGAGATACATTAGACATACTTCATAATAATTACTCTCTCCAATCTGATTCAAGTGCCATCTCCTATGTAGGATGTTGACTACCATGATTTGACTCATGGTTAACTACAGGCATTATGACATGTGGCGATGACCCTATCTCTTCCACTTATTGTCATAAGTATTCATGGCTGTAAATCCACGTGGGTTCACAGGGCCAGTTTGCTGTTCTGAGGGACGAAAAACCCAAATTCCAAGGTGAAAAAAATCCTCTACCTCCACATGAGACCAGTGAACTCACCTTTAGTTGAAAGAGACCAGATAAAGGTTCCTCATGTCATGTACAGGAATCAAACCCGGGTCTTTCCAACCAAAGGGCTTCGTCTATACTGACTGAGCTAAGGAGTCTGATTACTCTCTAGATAATGCAAAATTATTCATTCTCGCTATAAAATGCAAGATACCTTTCCTGCCAAAACAAATTTTACAAACAAACTTAAGGTACTGCAATGAGTTTGCCTCTCTCACAACTTAGCAACTACTACATGAACATTTACAACAGCATATGCTTACCCAATTTTAGCAGTCTGGAGCCCTTCTCTGAGTTCCACGATTTTCTTCACAATATTTATTCAGTCCACCTGAGGATTAAATTTATTCTTGAAATATAAGACAACAATCACTTTCCCCTTCAGCTTAATGCACTCAGCAACATCATAGTCAACTTCAATTATGTAATATATTGTTTATTTTAATTATAGTTTTGTAATTGTATATTAATGTAACCATTACCAAGTGATGGAGAAACACAGGACTAATGACTATTTTTGGTGCATTTCATGAGTTTGAAATTGTCGATATAATAAGAACATACTAAAGTACCACTGCTAACTTCTGCCCAGCTGAGTGCAGCTGAGTTAATAGTATCCGGAGAGTTCATCGAAAAACAGTTTACCGAAAGACAATTCATCGAAAAAGCAATTCACCGAATAAACAATTCATCGAAAATCAGTTTATCGAACAACAATTAATCGAAAAAGCAATTCATCAAAAGGCAATTCCCCGAAAAAGCAATTCACCGATGAGCAGTTAATCGAAAAGACAATTCATCGATATATACTCATTAGTATTTTTAGCCTATTCCTTCCCTTATTAACTGCAATTACTTGCTTTCGAGGTTATTTGGGAGATAAGTGCATGTGGCATTCCTGTCGTTGAATAACAGGAATAACAGAAACAGGAGTAAATAAGTGAAACATGACTGAAAAATCTTCAGGAATGAATTTTTTTCAAGTTTTCCAATATTTTTACTCTGAATTCCTGTATATTTTATTATTATATTGTGAAAAATATTTACATCAAAGAATCAATTTATTATTATTAGTAGTAGTAGTAGTAATATTGATGATTAATACTATTTTCCCTCATCCTCCTCAATATAATGATTGCTGGTATAGCAATGCTGCTTTACTAAGGAATAATTACAGAACAATATGGATTCTTATTGTCTTTCTTGTCCGATTTGCCTATTTCCAGGAGGAAAAGCCTAGTCATCTCAGTATTAGGCCTACTAACTTACGTTCAGTAAATTTATTTATTTATTACATTTATTAATGAAAAAATTTTATTTGGATTCCGTATTTTAAACTTTTACAAAAAAATGTAGAACCCTTCCAGTTTTCAGTTCAGTTATATTCGGGGCTACAAAGAAAAATGGCAAAATTATGTATTACAATAACTCGCAGACTTAGCAGAATTCGCAGAAGTTTTCAGAACAAGAAGCTGAATGCATGGTTCAGTTTTAGTTCGTAATGGATCACTTTTATCATAACATTTCCATAAAGAAGTTCCAAAATGATATTAGCATTTTCGCTCTGGCTGGATGAAATTTAATGAAATTTTTAATTTCAATCAACTAGACTTATTGTGACAAAATTTGGTAGAACAAATTTCTTAGCCTATTCCTCCCCTTATTAACTGCAATTACATGTTTTTGAGGTTATTTGGGAGATAAGTGCATGTGGTACTCCTGTCTTCCCTACAGATAAATTGCTAACTGTACAATGAAGCAGGATGTACACTTACATTAAATGCTCTAAAATGCAAGAAAATAATTATTACGTTTCAATGACCGCTTCATATGTTGACTGTATCATGAGTAACGTTCCGCATTGTTACTGAACATTTTCTAAACAATAGTTTGCAAGAAAAATGACTTTTCGATGAATTATGAAAGAATTCACTGAAAAATTTTCAGTGAATTGTTTTTTCGATGAATTGCCTTTTCGACGAATTGCCATTCGTTAAATTGTCGTTCGTAGAATTGTTTATTCAGCGAATTGCTTTTTCGATGAATTGCTGTTCGATGAATTGCATTCGATGAATTGTCTTTCGATTAACTGTTTTTCGATGAATTTGCCTGTAACCGAGTTAATAGCCACTTTGTAGTGTATGGTATTCTACCAACCTTCTGCAACTTCTGGTATAGCAAACTTTTCATGAACTTTCTCATGAACTGCACAAAGTTTATTCATCTGATTTTTTTCTTTTAATATTTATAACTAAATTATTAGTTATATATATGTATTAATAGTTGAATTGACTAAATGGAATCAAAATTCCATTTAGTCAATTCGATTGAAACAAAATAAGATCAAGTGCTATTTAGAGTTTAATAGTGTTTGTCCTCTAGTGTTTTCAGCAGTTATTATATAGAAGATGTAAGTCACATGACTTACGAAACTTGTCGGGTCTTTTAATTCATTGTGTTTTATATAGCTTATTTAAAAAATGTGGTCCAATTACCGGAATATGCCATGTGAACTTTTAAACCACAGAAACCTCCACTTACAATTCCACTAACATTATTTCCATTCATATCCCAGATAGCCACAGACAGACAGACCAACAAACACTATTCAGGTGAACGACAACACCTGATATGAGCTTTTACCCTTGGATGTTGAATAATCTCCATCACAGATATTGAAAATATCTTGAGCATATGTACATGTAATACAGGCAACTCTCACTATAGCAACTATATCAAATTCACTCAATACAGTCAACTATTTAAAGTGAAACGCATACATAATTTTATATATATTTCCTTAGTGTTTTTCCTGCTTACACCTAATTAAAGAAAAATGTTCATCCCATGAGTATTATTTTAATATTTCTGATTTCTTTAGAATTTTTTGGAAGACTGCTTAATACATAACTCACCTTATTTATTAAAACTACATAAAATTGGTGTATCTGAATGAATCATCAGATACTATTCAATGATCCCTTCTTAAGGGAGGAAAATTCAACTCAAAAAAAGAAGACACCTCTCCTTTCCTTATATCTGTTTACAGAAAACATCTGTCACTTTGGTAAATTGTCTTAAATTATAACCTCCAAATTTTATTATACTGATAAAAGAGTAAGTAAAATCGAGTGGTCTGCCTGAACTTTTTTGCTTTTTCAAAAATCAATTATTTTCTCAGTTTCCTTCTGGTGCTGCTGGTTGAAATGGCGTTTTTCCTCTAAAAGGACTTCTAATTGGATACAAGTGAGGCTCTAACAAAATTCTTAACATCTTTGCCATCTTTTGACTTTATTAAAAGATTGATTTTTTTTTTTTACAATTTAATGTTTTAAAAATTTTGAGTCTTTTTTTTAACTAAGTAAGAACTAAAACTAAATAAGTTTCCTTTGCTCCCTGTACACATTCATAAATTTTCCAGAAATTAAGGCCAATATCCATTTTAATGAAAAATTCCTGTAGTATAAATGTTGCAAAACCAAAAGCCTGTGAGCAAATCTCTTAGATGTTCCTTGTAATTTTACTTTTAGAATAATTAACACCAACTAAGTATCTGACCATTTCCTAAGAGATCTAACTGTTTCAGCCTAGTTTCAAAACACACCTCAATGTTTTTTCTGAGATTCACCATGAAAGATATGGATTAATCTTTCCAAATGAGTAAGTTTGGAAATTTTTTCATTTTGGAGAGGTGAATCAAAATCACCCACAATTACCACTGTAAATAAATTCCTGAAATAATTTTAGATTAAATAAATTTGGAAAGAAAAGTTTAGAGAATAAAAACTTAATGGTATTTATTCTTAGATTTTTAAGCTCATCATGTTCAACACACCATTTATTGTTTAAATTGAAACACACATACATACACACACATGTATATTTCCCTAGTGTTTTTACTTCACCTATATTTCAATTAAAAAAAAAAGTTGGGTTCAATTCATAACAGAGTATTCTTTTAGTACTTCTGATTCCTTTCCAATTTTTTTTTAATAAGATTGCTTAATACCTAAGTTACCTAACTTATTTTTAAAAAATGTGATGTATCTGAATGAAATTTATCAGATGTTCCACAAAACACCATTAAGGCAAATTCACTTTCAATGGTTCAAAAACCATTCCTTTTGTCAAATCTGCAATGGTAAAATTCAACTTATTTTATATATTAAAAGCAGTGCAACATTAAAATATACCCAATTCATTTTGGTATACCATTTTTCTGTGACATACTTGTATTCAAGCATTTAGTTGCTTTGATTTTAATTTTCATTCTTATCACTGTTTTTCTACCTTTGTGATGCTCTTCATATGATCAGAGTACTTTTACTAACTAATATTGCAGAAGTAATCATTTTAACCAGATAGCATCAAAAGAGCTATTATGATTCCCACAGAACCAAAAAAAAAAAAGAATAATGCTTGTTACAGAATTTTCATAAATTTAACTTCAAAATCCAATCAGCATTACCAGTTTAGAATGTCTTACACTCTTATTTTTCTATATATCAAATTAGTCTTTTTACATCTATGGCCATACAAAGACATCAACAGAAAAAAAATTACTATTACATTTATGGCATAGTTAATTCTCATTATAATTTTCAATGGGAATTAACTATGCCATAGGTCAGAGTCATAGGTCAACAGACAATTCCTTAGGTCACTATAATTAGCAATTATAGTGTCCAAAGGAATTGTCTGTTGTGGTAGAAAGTTGGCTAAATTTCCTTTAGAAGAGAAAAAAGTTCTTTGGAATGAAACTTTAGCTGGAGCTTTGTTATAATAAGTGGTTTACTATACTAGTGTTTGCTATAATCAGAATTCACGATATACAATATATTTCAAAAATTAGTTTTATTATTCAGATATCATTAACAAACAACTGCTCTTCAAAATAACTTGGTTACCTTGCATTGCTTCTAAGTTGGCCTCTTCAGTTGAAGAAAGAATTCGCTTCTTATCTGCTGTAAGTGCAGCAACAGCATCATGATGAGCAGAAACTTCCTGATCATATTTGCTCTGAAGGTTTTTAACTTCCAGTTCAAACATTGCTCTATCCTATGGAAAAAAAAAGTTTTGCTAAAATGTGAGATGACAAATTAAAGATGCCAAGAAATTATATTTTTGGTTTCATGCTTTTTAGCCAAGTGTAAGCATCCAAATTACATTAAAATTCAAATTTCAAATCCAAATTCAAACACAAGACTTTTTCCTTACTTGTTTTTTTTTTTTTTTTTTTTAAATAAATCTAGGTGTGCTAAATTCAAATCTGACTTCAGAATTTCTGTATCACCTATCTTTAAGGGATGAAGAAGAAATACATAACTTCTGTACTCAGTTGGTAACAATGATGCCTTTTGTGCGAAAATACCTCTGTTCAAATACTGTAATGCAGAGAACTTCTATAAGAGCTTTATAATTGTAGATGAGTGTAGGTCCATTACATGATATCAATGTAGTGGACCTAAAATGAGCTGAAAACACCTGGCCTTCAAAATGTTCTAAATAACAGCAAGTAGAGAAGAAAAGTATCCCTCTATTGCTGATCTTGCGCTTTCAGCTAAAACAGCTTCAATGTATTACAAAGTCAGAAAGGTGTTATAATGCAATACAGTTTTATAATGTATTATAGATTAAATCAGAAGGATAAATAATGTAAAATGACTGCAAAGAAAACATTAATAAACAAATGTTTGGGGGTGGGGGGACATGATATCAAAGCAGACATCAGGGAGTAATGCTTTCAACTTTGACAAGAAAATGAGCTGAATTGTTGATAAAGGAAATGCTTACATGTGTGCACTTGGAAGTCATGTAAGAACTTAGCTATTTTATAGGAGGTGCATCAATAGATTTGTGTTTGATCTTAGCGAGCAGTAATCATTGTAGAGTTCAGATCACAGAATAAGGATGTTCATCCATGGCATGGCCATAACTTCTCAATTGCATTCCTATTCAGTTTGTTTATCTTATGAGTTTAATAATCTTGCTCCTAGCTAGATTACAAACGATTACTTGATAGGTGGTCCTACACCAGAGAAGTGTGATCTTTGCATTAATAATCTGTCCTACTCATCACAACAACCACTTTATCCTTTAGAGGTTATAAAGTTAGTATTACATTTCAGAGACTGGAGGGCATACTGTTCATGCTGAAGAAATATTTTGAGGAAGCAATTTGGCCTTAAATAGAACTCAGGCCATTTCAAAGCATAATAGCAAAATCTTGTTTTCCTTTCTCGAGAATCCCTGTTTCAGTAAGGTCAACCGGATGATTATTTAATCCAAAGAGTTATATATTTTACACATAAATCGTTATTTCAGTCTAGTGAAAGAATTACAGCAATGATACTAATTTCTAGCATGCAGCACTTGCTGTCTTGAAACAAGAAAGAAAACGACTGCTACATTTTCTTACTTGTTTCAAATTAGCTACGGATTCTTAGTTCCAAAAGACTGATGTTTTTGGTTTGTTGATAAATTTTGTACTGATAAGAGCATTACAGCATTACCCTAATTTTTTGCTCTAGTCAGTTATAAGAAATGGCATTAATATTACATTTATGATATTCAAGTTCTCTTCAAGTGTAAATAACAGTTGGAAATTATTCTATTATTCTCACCTTTTCCAGCTCAACAAGTTTGTTACTCAGCTTCTGATTCTCTTCCATAATGGTGGATTCCCTTTCTCTCATTCTTTCCAACTCCATCTGGAGAGCATGTTTGCGATCTTAAGTTGAAATGATTAAGAATACGATATTACATGTGAAATTTCATTCAAATAATAAATAAGGAAAATACAAAATATAAAAATTTCATTAGTTCCAATTAAAATACAAGCATGATTGAAAAATGAGCCACCAGTGGCTTATCAATTTAATGATCAAATTTACATATATACTATTAATACTATAAAAAAGTGCACCCATCTGGGACACATACGAGGCAGGTTCCAAAAGTTTCCGGCCTGACATACAAAATTGACACAAATTTTAAAACGCCAGATAGCACCATCGATTGCGAGCTTACTGTACCAGTTTCAACTCGCTACCTATGTCATTCAGTTGGAGGCACTCATTTGACTAACACATGGCACGCTAAGTGGCCATAATGTTAAAAATTGAGTATCGCACTGTGATAAAATTTTTCACCAAAGAAAGGCTTTCTCCAAGTGTTATCAAACAGTGATTGGATGGTGTTTATGGGGGAGCTTCTCCTTCATATTCCACTATGAAGGAATAGGCTAAACAGTTTCTTCTAGGAAGAAAGAGATGATCCTTGTGATGGTTGGCCTGTGGAAGTGATGACTGAGGAAAATGTCTCTCTTGTTGAGGAGAACTATTCAATGACAGATAGTTGAAGCTCAAATAAATCTCAGGAAGGTTAGGGCTTTCTATAACAACTGTCTTTCACATCATTCACAAGAACCTTCACATGACAAAGGGCAGTGCAAGATGGGTGGGTGCCCTGACTTCTCTCTTCAATCCAGAAGGAGCATCGTGTGACCTGTTCCTGCAAGTTTTTAGAGCTTTGCCAAGGGAATCAGAGAGAAGTAATGGAAACCATTGTCACTGGGGATGAAACCATGATCCTTTGTTATGATCCTCTTTCCAAAAGGGAATCCATGGAGTGGTGCAGACCAGTCGAAGCACTGCTGAGGGAATCCATGGTCACTCAGTCCAACAAGAAGATCATGGCAACAATCTTTTGGGATTGCCAGGGAATTCTCTTCATCGACTTCAAGGAAAGGAATACCACCGTGAATGCAGGATATTATGCTTCACTCCTGCACAAACTATGTGATGCCATAAAGGAGAAAAGATGAGGAATGCTCAGTCGTGGTGTTTGCCAGCTTCACAACAATGCTCTAGTCCATACGGCTATTGCTGCAGTGAAGAGCCGTGGCTTCAAGGAGATTGAACACCCACCCTACAGTCCAGATCTAGCACCCAGTGACTACTACCTCTTCTTGAAACTGAAGAAAGACCTTCGAGGAAGAAAATTTGCAGATGACAATGAGGTGAAAGATGCAGTTTTAGACCATTTTGCAGACAAAAGTACAGACTATTTTTTCAAGGGAATAAAATGTTAATTCAGAGATGTGAAAAGTGTGTTGAAGTAAAGGGAGATTATGTTGAAAAGTGACAGTTGTTTTCTTTCTATCACCTCTAAAAGTTAGTCAAGCCAAAAACTTATGGAACGACCCTCTTACATCTATAATATTTGAATTTCCAAAATTAAGGGATAAATGTGAATTTCTTGAAAACAATAACAAAGGTTGAAAAAATTATTTTGATAGACAGAACATCACACTACAGTAAAAAGATTCATGAGAATCAACATTTTAAAAACATATATAAAACAAACAAGGGATTTAAGTGGATTCAATTGGACAGCAAAATAGCATTTTCATAAGAGGAATATGATCACTCCTGAACACTATTACATTCAGTGCTAATGTTACTATCAATAAGGAAATTTATCAAGATACTGGAATCATATCAACAAACTTTTTTTGTGCCTGTAAATGAAATTAAGTTGTGGCTAATGTACTTCAAGGCACTGAAAAATCTGCAATCCATTTTTTTTTAAACAGATATGAATATTTTTTCATAGTTATTTTGAAATACTTAATTTTGAATTAGATAGTACAAATACCAAAAAATTTAAATTACTGTCAGTTAATTGCCCTATTATGACCTTCAAAGCAGCATGCAGTGATAACGTGAAAAATGAATGGAGGTACAGTTTGAATATGAAACTGTAACAGCATAAGGGGTGCTGTTAATCATATTCAAATGTTTCATTTCTTCATTATTATACCATTACACTTTAAAGCACAGACTACTTTTGTTATGATGTATAGTTTCATTACAAGAGTGGTATATCGCTTGTGCACTAAGATCAAATATTCTATTTTAGGTGAAGAACAGCAGATAAAGATAAAATATGGGCTCATCGTTATTGTTGCTCATATAGTTATGTTTCACTTAATGGATTTAGAGAAGCGACACATCTCGTAATATTTAGGATACAAGTGATTCAGAAAACCACAAGATCATGTAATAGATTGTTACTACTTTTTTAAGCAATCTATCTGGATTTTCACAAAAATTTGATAGTATACAGAAACTTAGAATCTGCCACAAGACCACAGCCTCAGTCTTTAGATCTTCCACCAAACTTCACCATCACTACAACATGCTGAGTACTACCCCTGGTAAACTTTCTGCTTCTGGTGTACATAGTAAGTCGTCGTCATCATTAGATGAAAGCATTTAGAAAAGTGTTAACAAACATCATCCCCACATCATAGTAGAGTTCCAAGGGAGGAAAGAGGGCAAAATAATTCCTTTGCATAAGGGAGGTTCTAAGACCACAGTAGAAAAATTATAGACTATGGTGGTAAAAGTACTACAAATATTGGTAAAAAATAGAATTCAAGAATGAGTAGATAAAAATATGATACTGTACGAGGGTCAACATGGCTTTGCAAAGGGTCGGTCAAGCCTTAGTAATTTACTAGGTTTTTTTTATAATAGAGTAAGAGCTGAGTTGGATAAAGGAATAACCACATGATGATTTTGCAAAGGCATTGACAGAATACCACATGGAACACTGGTACACAAATTAGAACAAATGGGGATGGATATGACACTGATTAAGTGAATAAGAGGGTAGGTGCTGGACAGATATCAAAAAGTAGTATATGGAGGGGCAGAATCGAGGCAAAAAAAACAAGTGATTAGTGGTGTACTGCAAGGTTCAGTGCTGGGACCATTGCTGTTTAATTTGTACATAAATGATATAGGAAATAACCTGAAAGGAAGTATTTAATGGTTTGCTGATTATCGAAATTAGGTAAGTAATAGTTAATCAAGGTGATGTGGAGAGCTTGCAGAATGATTTAAATAGGCTGTCAGTATGGGCAAAAGTTAATGGATTTCAGTTTAATGTTGAGAACTGTAAAGTTATGCATTTTGAGATAAATAGATTACAAGCCATGTATCACATTGATGGCACTGTACTCCAGGAAATAAATGAAGCTAGAGATTTAGGGGTGGTGGTAGACAGAGAGTTAAAGTTTACAGGAGATATCACTAAGGTAGCCCATACGATTACTTAGCTATTGAAGAACACATTAACAAGTAGAGATAAGAAAGTTATTCCTCTTTATAAGACCATGATAAGTCCACATCTGGATTACTGTGCACAAGTCTGGTCTGCCTGGGTTTCTTGGGAATGAGGAAACTTTGGAGAGGATTCAGAGGTAAGTGACCAGGATGGTGAGTGGCCTGTGGAATGTTACCTATGAGGATAGATTGAGTGTGTGTGGATTGCAGAAGCTAGCTGATAGGAGAAAAAGAAGAGATAATAGAAACATTTAAGTTGTTGCTTAAAGAGTTTTATAGGATTGATGCAGGGGAAATGTTTCAGCATCTGGCTGGAGGGACCAGAACAAGGGACTATCCCTGAAAGTGGAATAAAGGTGTGGTTAGTACAGGTGTAAGGCTTAGATATTTTGCTTCGCAGAGTCAGTTCTGAGTGAGTGCTTTGTCTATTAATGAGTTCAAGGAGAGGGATGATAGTGTGTGTATAGATTGGATCTCCTGCAATGAATCTTCAGACTCCATGGAGGTGCCCATACACCCTCTGTCCAAAAAGAAACCAAACTCTTGACAGAAAATAAAACACAAGCCAATTATAATTATTCAAATCATTTATTTCACTCAATATACTCTCCCTCAGCTTTGATAAAGCATTTGGCATGGTCAATTACTTCGCTAAATGTGTTTTATATATCGGTTTTTGGGATACTGTTGATGGTCGTGGTTACTGCTGCTTCAATGTTTTCAATGGTGTCGTATCACTTTCCTTTCATCGGCAAATAAAGTCGAGGAAAGAGAAAGAAGTCAACGGTTCCAAATTAGGTGAACACGGTGAGTGATCCAACACACAAACTTTGTTTTTGCTCAAAAACTGTCTCACAATGTTCGAAGGATGAGATCGTGTATTATCGTGCAAAAGTGACCAGCTGCCTGCATCATGATATTCATGCCATACATGACGAATTCTCACTATCAATCGCTTCAAAACTTTGAGATAAAACTCACCATTGACCATTTGACCAGGCGGAACGAATTCTTTGTGGATAATACCCATAGAATCATAGAAACAAATGAGATTGTCTTTACTTTTGACTTCTCCAAAATATCGAATTGCAGTGGTCAATTCGATATTTTTTTTGGTCATCAGTCAGTTGTGGGGAACAAATCGCGAATTCAATTTACGAAGGCCCAACGTCTCGGTCAAAATGTTGTGCACAGTTGATTTTGGAATCCCTAATTCATCTTCAATCAATCTCACAGATGATTTTGGGTTTTCTTGATGAAATCACTCACTTTTTGGATGTTAACTTCACTCATTCCAGTTTTTGGACGGCCCTGCTTTTCGTCGACCTCAAATGTCTCATGACCACTTCGAAATTGCTTAAACCACTCGTAAACTTGAGTTCAGGATAAGCATTCATTACCATATGCTTTTTGAAGCATTTCGGTAAAACTTTTACCAAATTTAACACAAAAGTCAATCGTATCTCTCTATTTGAAACTCATTTTCCGACCGTTTGTCAAAACACACTCACTCTTGGCACTATAACTCAGCTTCTAATGAAATAAATGTCATAAACAGTTCACACAACACTAATGAAGGTTGTTGCTTTCAACAACAAAAAGATACAACAGGTGGCACCTAGTTTCTTCTGTTTTTGAAAAGTTTGGTTTCTTTGTGGATAGAGGATGTATAATAAAATATATAATAATAATTAAACAGAAAGAATTAAATGGACTTGTTAGCAAATTTCAATTTTCAATAAAAGTGCATCTTGCTTGTCAACCCTAGTTCCTATTAGGGGGTGCTTAAGGGTCAAAGCTGTATAACTGGGGAGGAGACCTCCACATAGCCTTTAGAGGAATGCGGAGAACCGACCAGGGCTTCTGACCTAATGTCCAATCCTCACCTTCTCGTGGTGCTCCCTGTTGAGTATCTACCTGGATACTGAACGAACGTGGATGGGCTGGCAATTTGGGATTTAGCTGACCAAATTGTATTCCTATTGGTTAAACCAAAATACAAAATGATGGTACATGACAAAATTTCATGCCTGCTAGGTTTTCACCCGGTTAAACAAGCCCCCCACCCCCATTGTTTTCGCCAGGGAACCAAGGTGAATAGCAAAAAGTCAGCTACTGGAACAAATCTGAAAACACACCCCAACTCAACATCACCAGAGTTAAAGATCAGTACTATCATCATAAGAAGCCTGAATTGCAAAGAAATGGATCTAGCTGAGGAATTAGAAAAGTACCAGATCGACGTAATAGGGGTGACTGAAACAAAAACTGGACAATGAGACTTTTATTGTACCTATGGTCCCACAGAAGGTTCTACTAAGATAGAAGTGGAGGAATTCTTTGAGGCTCTAGAGAAAGCTGCTGACACAAGGAAAAAGGAAAAGTCCGTCCTTGTTGGGGATCTAAATAGCAGAGTAGGAAGAGATTGTCAGACATACAAAAATGTTTTGGGAAAATTTGGAGAAAAGAGCAAAGCTAATAATAATGGCAAATACCTGTTGGACTTCTGCTCAGGACATGGACTGGTTATTACTAACACCATGTTCCAACATAAAAATGTGCACAAATTCACACGGAGAGAAGAGGCAAGGAATAAGAAAAGTCTCATTGCTATGTAATTGTTGATAGTGATGTTTTCTCCCTGGTGCAGGACACCAGAGTGTACAGAGGATTTGAAATTGGAAGCAATCACTATTTAGTCTTGAGCAGGATAAAATTGAATTTCGTACTGAAAAGAATAACATGTAAGAAAGTTTTAAAGCGAATGAAAGTTGAGCAGCTCTCAGATGTGAACTATACACTAAAATACACAAAGATTATTGAAGAAAAAATGAAAGAGTTTGAGAACAGGAACCAAACCTTGGAGATTCAGTGGTAAGCCTTGAAGAAACCCCTGATTGATTCAGCTAGAGAGGTATGTGGTGAAGTTGTCTGCAAGGATAGAAAAATTAGAACTCCATGGTGTACACAGGAAGTTAAAGAGGCAGTGAAGGAAAAGAAGAAAGCATATCAAAAGTTCCTAGCAAATAAGTCAGCTTGTGCTCTTAGAGAATACAGAGACAAATGTAAGAAAGCTAAACAGTGTGTAAAACTAGCTAAACAAAAGTCATGGGAGGACTTTGGCAAGAACATAGAAAATAAATATCAAGAAGGTGGCAAAATATTCTGGAGGTTGTTGAAGAAGCTAAGGAATGGAGGAAAGAGTGCTGTAAAAGGAGTTAGAGATGATAATGGTGATATGAAAATGGGAGAAAAAGATATCCTTGAAGTATGGAATAATTACTTTGAAAATTTGCTAAATGAAACAAGCAGTGATGACAGCACAGATAAAAAACACTGACCAGGCATGCAGTCAGGAATACATATCCATACTTAAAGTAGAAAAAGCCATCAAAGGCTTGAAATGTGGAAAGGCAGCAGGAGTAGATGATATTCGACCAGAAATGCTGAAGTATGTTGGTATAAAAGTCTTACAGTGGCTGCACTGCATAGTTCAGAATGACTGGACAGAGGGACGAATTCCAGACGATTGGAGTAGATCTCTCATAGTACCCATATATAAAAAAGGGAAATAAAACTGAATGTCAGAATTACAGAGGTATAACCCTACCGAGTGTTCCTGGTAAAATATATGCAAGTATACTTGAGAAATGGTTGAGAAGAATTGTGGAAGAAAAGCTTGGTGAAGAACAAGGTGGATTCAGGTCAAATAGAGGCTGTCAGGATCAGATCTTCACTTTACGTCAAATAGCCAAGAAATCATGGGAATGTAACAAAGATTTGAATTTAAGTTTTGTCAATTTGGAAAAGGCATATTACATGATGCCAAGAGAGAAGCTATTTAATATGCTACAGTTATATGGTGTCAATAGGCCATTATATCAAGCAATATTTAGTCTTTATTTGAGTTGTAAGTCAGCAATTAGAATTGAAGTACAGGAAGATGGTTTAATGTTAAATCTGGTGTGAGACAACGATGTACATTATCTCCTCTGTTATTCATTGTCTATATGGATCACATTATGAAGGAAAGTGGTATTAAACATGATATCAGAATTGGAGATGTTAATGTCAGCTCTTTGCTTTATGCGGACGATGTTATACTTGAAAACAAATCCGCTACAAGTCTGCAAGACTCTCTGACTAAATTGAATAACTGTTGTAATAGATATGGTATGAAGGTCAGCAATAAAAAGACAAAGACAATGAAAATAGGCAGAATCATTGAAAATGTCAACTGTGTTGTGAATTGAGAACCTGTGGAACAAGTAAAACATTTCAGCTACTTAGGCACGATTTTTAGTGAAGATGGTAAATTCAATATAGAAATAGAGAACAGAATCAACAAAGCTGGTATGCTAGGAAGTCAATTGAATAAATTCATATGGAATAAGAGAGAAATTAGTCAGAACACTAAATTAGCTGTATACAAGACAGTGTTCAAACCAGTTTTAACTTTTGGATCTGAGAGCTGGGTCAGAAGTAAAACACTTGACCAAAGACTAGAGACCGCAGATATGAGAGTCCTCAGAAAGATTAGAGGCGTGAACAGATGGCATCAATGGCAATATCATATTAAAATGAGAATATTAGGAAAGAACTTGACATTGTCAGCATGCATGAATACGTTAGCAGAGCTAATCTCAGGTGGTATGGTCACTTAAACAGAATGGGAGAGGAAAGATTAGCAAAACAAGCGTTCTTCTCTGCCAAGTTGGCAGGAAAACGACCCAGAGGAAGACCAAGATATAGGTGGATTGATACGGTACAAAATGCCTTAGACAATAGAAATATAAGATCTGGTAATAATGTTATAGTCTTGACAAGTAACAGACTGACTTGGAGGAAAATTGTAGATAGGAAGTTAGTAATGATGTAAATTTTTCATGTAGTACTATCATATCCTGTACACCCCTTGAGGGTACATGGCAGGAATTTGCTGATGATGGTGAGTTCTTATTAGCATTTCTAAAATCTTAACTGCGGCCACCACTCTAGACATACTAATACTTTGGTGGTTAGACATGTCAGTTTTGCACTACCCTTGCACTATGGCAGACTATCATATATCTTTCAATCTAATGCAGTAGTAACATTATACTCTATGTTACATATACCAGGGTTACAAATCCTAGTGAAATGAGTGCTTATTATCTGAACAATCGCATCAGCTTCAGACACAAGTATACTGTCTGCATTCAGCAGAGTTATACTTCCACATTCGTTCCTCCGTTTATTTGCAGCATAACATTCTTTTGGATTGCCTTCAACCTTGTGTCGCCTGTTTCTTTTTCATGATCTAATTTTTGTATAATATTCAAGTTTTCTGGTCAGTTCTTTATATACTTCATAACTCCTCTCATCCTTGTTATCATGATATTCCTTCCACATCATCATCTCTTGTGGATCTCTAGCTTAAGGTTGGCATCCATTTCACTCTCACAATATTTGTTCTTCAAACTTTCAGATACTGCATTATTTAAGCATCTTTTCAATGCTTCCTATCCACTTCTGATATCCTTCATATTCAGAAACTGCCATAGAAATGCAATTGTATTCTGATAAGTTTGTCATAATTTCCAACTTTGTAGTTCAGCATGTAACCTGCCCTAGTTGGAACATCCATACAGTTGGTTACTTCCCAGGTCAGTACCATATGATCACTGTCACCAACTGGTGGCAAAACAGTCACATCCTTAATTGAGATCCCTTCTGATGTTACACATACTGGCCAATAAATTCGAAACTTTTATTTAATACCGTGTTGGATCTCCTTTAGCCCGAATTACAGCACATATACACTTTGGCATAGATTACACAAGGTGTTGGACTTCATGTACATCTACAACATACCAGGCATTCACCAGACAATCCTTTAACTGGCTCAGAATTAATGGAAGATGACTTAGCTCCTGGGTCTGTTTTTCTAACATGTCCCATACATTATCAATGAGGTTCAGATCTTTGTGGCAGCCAGGGAAGATGGTGGAGAAGTCACTGTCATGCTCACTGAATCACTGCTGACAATGCTTGCAACAATGTTCAGATATTCCTTGGAGGACACCTTACTTTCCAGCAATATTCCATACTAACAGAACATGCATCACACCATGACACTACCTCCAGAACCTTGAGTTGTGTTTACAAGGTAAGCTGGGTTCATTGTATTCTGGGACTCCTGCCAAACTCTCTGCTTGCCATCAGTATAGAACAAGATGTACTGTAACTCATACCACAACTTTTTTTTTCAGTCTTCCAGTGTCCAGTCATGGTGTTCCTGACACTACTGTAGACAAACTTTCCAGTTCTTCACAAAAATCTGTGGTTTCCATATTCGCATACAACGGCCAATACCAATCCACTTCAATTCCCTTCATATAGTTCAGTGAGATATGGGTCAGGAATTGCCTTCATTAAATTCTTCAGTCAATTGTTGCACACAGGATAGTTAAAGTCACCCACAGTGATTACTGGTTTTGTACCTATCAGGGTAATTTGAAGATGGATTTCATTGTCCACTGCAACTAAACCACCAGGTTTATAACATCCCACCATAATTTTCATCCTGTTAGCCTCTTCTTCACACCAGATAGCCATAAACTCAATGCTGCATGGAACATTATTACTGTTATTGCTTTCGAGAGTTTCTACTTTGAATACAACTCATTTGATATCATTAATAGTACTCCCATTCTCTCCTATCTTGTCTGTCCTTTCTGAAAATAATATACCCTTTACACTGTATTACAGTACTACATCTCACTCAGAGCCAGGTTTCACTAATGTGTACAATTTTTTAGCAAAACAACATATTCATCAAGGCAACAAACTTAATCCCATTATTACTGATACCCCCCTAGCATTTCTGTGTGGACATAAGTTACCTCTAGGTTTTTTGTATACTGATATCTGCAGTCTACTAGGGCCCAGTTGGGCAGTTTTTGCTTTTCCAACCTCCCCCTCCTCTCACCTGCACATAATCAAATATGATATCATTATCATATTTGCATATTTTAGTTGCACTTGCACATTCTTCCCATGATGATCCAGTTTCCCCTGACACTCTGCATTGCATCTCACTGCAATAAATAATTTCTCAATGCTCCTGATGCAAAAGCTATTGAACCACAAACCATTCATCTTTTATCCAAAAAATATGGCTTGAAAAAAGATTACACAGCAAGAAAATGGAACATAAGTCCCTTGCTGATCTCCAGAAAACATTTCTGCCAGCATTGAGTCCTTGAAAAATTATTATAGCAAATGGACCTGCATTTCACACTTAACTTTAGGAGTTCCAAGCATTTCTGAAGTCACACCTTAAGAAAGGTATACTATACATTAAGGTATAAGCTAGAATTCAAATTAGGGAAGTATTACAAGATGAAGAATTAAATGACTTACTAAAATAGACCCTGAAACCTAGAAATCTTACACAGTTATTATTGAAAGGTAAAACTAAAAATTATAAAAAAAAAAAAAAAAATTGATTGGCTTATGACAGAGATGGGTCCAGGATGTCACTGAAAATTCACTTTAAAAAACCTCGGTGGAGGATGAACAGTGCCAGAACATCATGGAAATAGAGCAATGACAATGGGGGGGGGGGGGGTGCTAGTGTGATAGGAGATTATCACATGTGTGTGTTTATAAGAGGAAATAATGTATATATTACAACTCTGAAATGCAGTGATTCTTATTACAACTCCAAAATGCAATTATTCTTAATATTTTCTTACTTATTATAAATATAGTAAAATCTGTAAGTGCTAAATTTTGGGTTTACATTAATTGTATAGAATATTTTTTGAAGTGACAATTATGTTATCATTGAAGAATATACAGTCAAGCTTAACTTCCATCCTGATTTGATTTTAATTCAAATAATCTTCCCTTGCCTGTTAATTCTGTTATTTATAGAATTAAGAGGTAAGGGAAGATAGTTTGAATTTGTCACTCATCATCTATATGGATTACATTATGAAGGCAAGTGATAAATATCACAGATACAGATAAATATCTCCAATTTTGATGTCAGGTATTCCTCCTGACATCAAAATTGTAGATATTTATCTCAACTCTTTATACATATTACATTATACTCATAACTCCACTA
The DNA here is from genome assembly GCF_054136105.1 of Typopeltis vanoorti. Lineage (NCBI taxonomy): Eukaryota > Metazoa > Arthropoda > Arachnida > Uropygi > Thelyphonidae > Typopeltis > Typopeltis vanoorti. The sequence goes on from NC_143552.1 coordinate 93,258,589, forward strand.
AAAGTATTCAGGATTCATTAAACTGAATGACTTCTGTAACAAGCTTGTTATGAAAATCAGCAATAATATGGCTAAAACAGGGAGGACTACAAAGAACTAACTGCACTCTCAATGAAGAACATGTAAAAAAAAATCAAACTTTTCAACTATTTATGTAGAATTTTAAACTATAGCAAATTAAATTTGGAAATAATAAAATAATCAAAGCTTATATTGATAAAAAGCTTTGTATATAAATTTATATAGGTTAAGAAAGAAATTAGCCAAAATACTAAAGTATATATATAAGATAGTGTTAAATCTAATTTTAGCTTATGGATCTGAGAGCTGAATTACAATTAAAGCAGTTGATCGAAGGGTAGAGGCAAGAGATATTAGCTTTTGGGAAAAATTAGAGTAAATAGATAGAATCTTTGGCAACAACATATTTAAAATGAAGGTATTAGAAAGGAACCTAACATTGTTAGCATTCAAAGAATGTTTAAGTAGATCTAAAGCTAAAGAATGAGAGGAACGACTGTCATAGCAGGTAGATGTTAATAGTGCATTAAAAGACTGATATGTGAGATCTGACAAATAACAGAATAATTTGAAAGAAAACTTAACAGCAATTGTAAGAATACAACTTAATTACATAAGTACTATCACAGTATTCTGTCCATCTCTTGAGAAAATCAGATCAGAAAATGATGATAAAATATTGTTATTTTAACAGCAAAATAAAATATTCACATCAAAATATTAATTTATTACGTTATTGTATTTTTAACTTTCGTGCTAAAAATTTTGCTTAAATTTCATGATACGCGGTCATAAATGCTTGAAACTATCCTGACATACTTGCAATTTCAAAACAATTCATTACAAATATACTATTAATAACAAACAGACAACTGCCATACTTTCCAATTCTTGAGATCTATCAGATGCTTGAGACCATGAGCTGCGTTCTTGCTCCAACTGTGTTTGCAAGTTAATAATGTCTCTTTCATGCGAAGAAGCAATACTTTGAAAGGAAGTAAGTTTCTCATTTAAATCTTGTATTGTTTGTTCTTTTGTAGCATTTGCCTGATGCAAAAAAACAAAGTAATAATAATAAAATATGTATTTTCATAACACAAGCATAAAAATTTAAATAAAACCATTTTAAGCTTCATGCTAACTCATTCTGAAATAACTAGTACTGTTACCAATTACTTTTAATGTAAAAACAGTATCTCAGTAGCAGCATATCACTATCTCATTTGTGTGTGTGCTTTAAATGTACACACATTTCCACAATCATGTTTCAAATGTACATAGGCATGTGGAAAAATTTAATCCTCAAATTCTTTTAACATATATTTGTACTTATTCTTTTGCTTATATCAATTTTCAAATGCAAATTGCTTTTGGAAATAATAAGCAGGGGACAACCTAACTAAGTAGCATTCTATATACTGTTAAATGATGTTTTTTAATTAACAATGGCAAAAACACAAGAAAAACAAAACAAGTATTTCAGCAGTTGACTGAAATAGATATTCAAGTACAACAGTTTTTGAATGAAACCCTAAAATAACTGACCACTGATAAATTACTGGCATAAGATGTTCATGGAGGGTAGTAATGTCTTACAGCAATTAGGATTTAGATGAAAGCAGCAATACTGTTTGTATATGAATCATTGGAATTTGAACTGATGCAGCACTGTTTTGTGCAAATCTGAGGCAACAATGTCTAAACAAATACTTGAGGCTGCAAATTATATTTAAACTCAGCATTTAACCTGCATACTCTTGAAACCACTGAACATCTGTGATGCTGCATATTTACTATGAACAGGATAAAGACTAAATGCAGAAAATGATTTCACTGTCTGCATCTCTAGCAGACAATGCATTTGAATGAAGTCAACATCTAACAGACTTCATTCATATAGCACTTTCTAATTTTATAATACTATGTCAATACTTGTGTTATCATAGAAAGAACATATCGCCCAACTATTTTGGTTAGTCAGTTTAATACACTAATCATCAACAAGCACATTACCTACAGATATAGTAGAATCGATTACCTCTTAGATGGCTGACCTAAAGCCACGAATAATCTATCCAGCAAAATGGTGCCCTTGAGCCTGGAGGAAGAGGCATAAGTTACCCAGAAGTAATATTTCCAGACTGCTGAGTGTGGAAAATCTAATCTGATATTTTCATTTATTTCCTGACATAAACAGACTTCTTGCAGGGCTGGGTCAAAGACACCATATACTACACCAGAAAGCAAACACAGTGCCAAAACATGCAGAGAGATATTTGATGTCACATTATAACTGCTAATGTAAGCATATTCAACTGAATCTGGTAAAGAACTAGAATACCATCCTGATATTCTTCAGGTAATAAAAAGGTATGTATTCCTGCTAAAGTGGACTAGTGAAAAGGGGTAAGCATATACATTTAGAAATGCTCTTTTTGATAAAGCAACAATCATTAAAATAAGAGTTTTCGTTCTTCCATAGCAATTGAAAGACAGAGATTTTTAAGTAATTACTCAATATATTTGGCCAACATACAATAATGCTTTAATATTTTAAGAATGCATAAATATAACTTTGTATTAGATGACCACAATGATTTGAAACAATGATAGATATCAACTGATAGCACATTTTGAAGCATTCACATGTCAATGATCCCTTACAAATTATAATATGATTGGTATTTATACTGACATTACTACTTTTCAATGAAATTAATACACTAACTTGCTTCAGTTGTAAAATGGAATTGTTTCTTTACAAGAAATGCACATAACCAAAGCAATGCTTTTCTTACTATTCAGCATCAATAATATTTATCACTGTTCTCTCTCTCTCTTCTATAATGACTACTTAATCATAGTATGATTATTATGCATTAATAATCTCATGATTATTAATACATTATACATTTTCCTGTCCTAGTAATCTCAAAGACCAATTCCAACCTCTGTAGCAATTAGGATATACTTTTAATGAGTTCATAATGTACTTCAAAATATTACTATAATAGAATAGCATGCTTCCATTATCAATGTTTCTAAAACAGACTTTGTAAGAGCAAAAAGTAAACTTGCATCTTGGCCAAATGGCAGCCAAACATTTTGGTCTGTTATCAAAGCAATTGGTCATAATTTCCCAGTAATTCTCCTGCTCTGATGCATTCAGATGGCTTTATTTCTGATCACCCACAGAAAAAGCTAATCTTGTGGCATCATACTTTTCCTCCAAGGTATGCATAACTGATCCCGGTAAATGCCCCATAAACATTCCAAATGCCCACTACTCGATGACAACAGAAGAATATTGCCCAAATCAGACACCAAGAAGTCTCCTGATGGCATTTCTCCAATTGTCCTGAAAGTGCATATGCTAGAACTGACTCACATCCTAAGTCACCTATTTATGCTCTCTTACTCCACAGGCATATATCCCTCAGTCTGGAAGCTGACCTATGTTCAACCCATTCCTAAGAAGGGTGACAGATCTCACTACTATCAGACTACCACTCTCTCTCTCTCTCTCTCTCTCTCCTTAATCCACTCTGTAGTAATGGATAGAACCTTCAATACTCAACTTCCGTGCTATTCTGAAATTGCTGATTGACAGGAGATCTGCTTACGTGTAACCCATCTCTAGAAAAATACCACAGAAAGTTTGGTAAATCTGAATGGCTGCACAAAATATCTCAAAAGCTTTTGAATGGTCTGGTACAAAGGTCAATTAAGGCAACTCTCATCACCTGGTCTATGACTTCTACACAGTTGTAAGCTTAAAGATTGGATATGCACATTACATTTGATTGTAGATGATTGTTTCTTTTCCTCTCACTAAACAACTAATTCCAGGGTTCCACAAGGTTCTGTTCTCTCACCAATCATTTTCTTTATGTATATGAATTACTTGCTACAGCATTCCACTTGACTGCCAACCAAATACACAGTTTCGCTGATGACAGCATATTGCATACTTCTCTTTCATTTGATGAACCTTGCACTATACAAATCACCACAAATTACAGAGCATCAACCTCCACTTCTCGCTCTGATTTTCATACTTCAATAGGTTCAGATAACACCTTGTCAATTTCAATGCTAGCAAAACACAGTTCTGTCTTACTTAAAAAAAAAAAATAATAATAAAAAATAAAATAATTAAAATAAAAACGTTTTTTTTTTTACAATTTGTTAAGAAAAAAACGTCCCCCCCCCCCCTTAACAAATTGTAAATCTGCCCAACTATCGTATATTGCTTTCAACATTTGGGATGGTGCCCCTGAGTCATCATCATCATCAAATGCCTACCATGTACCCTCAAGGGGTGTACAGGATGTGATAGTACTACATGAAAAAAATTACATCATTACTAACTTCCTATCTATAATTTTCCTCCAAATCAGTCTGTTACTTGTCAAGACTCCAACATTATCAGATCTTATATTTCTATCATCTAAGGCACATTGCACCGTATCAATCCACCTATATATTGGTCTTCCTCTGGGTCGTTTTGCTGCCAATTTGGCAGAGAATGCTTGTTTTGCTAATCTTTCTTCACCCATTCTATTTAAGTGACCATACCAAATGAGATTAGCTCTGCTAACGCATTCCTGGATGCTGACAATGTTAAGTTCTTTCCTAATATTCTCATTTTTAACATGATATTACCATTGATGCCATCTGTTCATTCCTATAATCTTTCTCAGGACTCTCATATCTGCGGTCTCTAGTCTTTGGTCAAGTGTTTTACTTCTGACCCAACTCTCAGACCCATAAGTTAAAATTGGTTTGAACTCTGTCTTGTATAGCTAATTTAGTGTTCTGACTAATTTCTCTCTTATTCCAAATGAATTTATTGAATTGACTTCCCACCATACCAGCTTTGCTGATTCTGTTGTCTACTTCTATATTTAATTTACCATCTTCACTAAAAATCATTTTCAATGATTCTGCCTATTTTCATTGTCTTTGTCTTTTTAATGCTGACCTTCATACCATATCTATTACAACAGTTATTCAATTTAGTCATAGAATCTTGTAGACTTGTAGCGGATTTATTTAGAAGTGTAACATCATCCGCATAAAGCAAAGAGCTGACATTAACATGTCCAATTCTGATATCATGTTTAATACCACTTTCCTTCATAATGTGATCCATATAGATAATGAATAACAGAGGGGATAATGTACATCCTTGTCTGACACTAGATTTAACATTAAACCATCTTCCTGTACTTCCTTCAATTCTAACTGCTGACTTACAACTCAAATAAAGACAAAGTATTGCTTGATATAATGTCCCATTGACACCATATAACTGTAGCGTATCAAATAGCTTCTCTCTTGGCACCTTGTCATATACCTTTTCCAAATTGACAAAACTTAAATACAGATCTTTGTTATATTCCCATGCTTTCTCAACTATTTGTCTTAAAGTGAAGATCTGATCCTGACAGCATCCATTTTGTCTGAATCCAGCTTGTTCTTCACCCAGCTTTACTTCCACAATTCTTCTCAATCGTTTCTCAAGTATACTTGCATTGATCTTGCCAGGAACACTCAGTAGGGAAATACCTCTGAAATTCTCACATTCAGTTTTATTTCCCTTTTTATATATGGGTACTATGAGAGCTCTACTCCAATCATCGGGAATTCGTCCCTCTGTCCAGGCTTTCTGAACTACACAGTGCAGCCACTGTATGACTTTTATACCACCATACTTCAGCATTTCTGGTAGAATATCATCTACTCCTGCTGCCTTTCCACATTTTAAGCCTTTGATGGCTTTTTCTTCTTCAAGTATGGATATGTATTCCTGACTGCATGCCTGGTCAGTGTTTTTTATTACTGTGCTGTCATCACTGCTTGTTTCATTTAGCAGTTTTTCAAAGTAATTATTCCATACTTCAAGGATATCTTTTTCTTCCGTTTTCATGTCACCTTTATCATTTCTAACTCCTTTTACAGCACTCTTTCCTCCATTCCTAAGCTTCTTCAACAACCTCCAGAATATTTTACCACCTTCTTGATATTTATTTTCTATGTTCTTGTCAAAGTCCTCCCATGACTTTTGTTTAGCTAGTTTTACACACTGTTTAGCTTTCTTACATTTGTCTCTGTATTCCCTAAGAGCACAAGCTGACTTATTTGCCAGGAACTTTTGATATGCTTACTTCTTTTTCTTCACTGCCTCTTTAACTTCCTGTATCCGCCATGGAGTTCTAATTTTTCTATCCTTGCAGACAACTTCACCACATGCCTCTCTAGCTGAATCAATCAGGGCTTTCTTCAAGGCTTGCCACTGAATCTCCAAGGTTGATTCCTGTTCTCAAACTCATTCATTTTTCCTTCAATAATCTTTGTGTATTTTAGTCTACAGTTCACATCTGAGAGCTGCTCAACTTTTATTTACTTTAAAACTTTCTTACATGTCATTCTTTTCAATATGAAATTCGATTTTATCCTGCTCAAGACTAAATAGTGATCACTTCCAATTTCAAATCCTCTGTACACTCTGGTGTCCTGCACCAGGGAGAAAACATCACTATCAACAATAACATAGTCAATGAGACTTTTCTTATTCCTTGCCTCTTCTCTCCATGTGAATTTGTGTACATTTTTATGTTGGAAAATGGTGTTAGTAATAACCAGTCCATGTCCTGAGCAGAAGTCCAACAGGTATTTGCCATAATTATTAGCTTTGCTCTTTTCTCCAAATTTTCCCAAAACATTTTTGTATGTCTCATAATCATTTCCTACTCTGCTATTTAGATATCCCAACAAGGACCAACTTTTCCTTTTTCATTGTGTCAGTTGCTTTTTCTAAAGCCTCAAAAAATTCCTCCACTTCTACCTTAGTAGAACCTTCTGTGGGACCATAGGCACAAATAAGTCTCATTGTCCAGTTCCCCATTCTCATATTTGACCACATTACTCTACTTGAGACTGACTGCCTTTCAAGAAGATAAGCCTCGTATTTTGTGTTGAATACTACGGCTACTCCTTTTTCTTGATTGTCATTGCCTGAGTATAACATTTTGTATTTATTGCTCAGAAATATCTCACCAGTTTTTGTCTTTTTTGTTTCAGTCACCCCTATTATGTCAAAAATGGTGCCCCTGAGTGCTTCCTTAAAATATGACTCGATACAGAAAAAGGCAATCAGATTGATTAATGATCCATCTCTTATCGACTCATGCCACCCACTTTCACACATCCATTTGGTTTCTGTAATATGTATCTTGTAGAAATTCCATGGTGGATGTTCATATGAGCCGGCATCTGAAAAGTGCAGCTGGCACCCAAAATCCTTTCACAGTTCAATTCCAAACTGAAAGAACAAGTTTCTCCTCCATTACTATCAAAGCCTGTTGTAAAGGCTTCCTGAATTGTGCAACAGTCTCTCCCTCATGTTTCCCAAGGAATACAATATACAGGACTTCAAACCAATTGTAAACAAGCTGTTTCTCCTTTCCCAACTCTATCAATACACAGTACTAATGTATTATAAGTTGATCAATATAAAATTCAATATAAAAAAATCTGCAATTATTTTATATAACTTAGTATATACAAATTATGTACTAATAGGAAAAAAGGTTTTAATATGAAAACGTATTTCATGACGAGTATCTCATCATTTCACAGTGAACACACAAAAAATGGACCATTACACAAAGCAAGAATCAAAATGAAAACAAACATTAAAAAGGTACATTCTTTCTTCTCTCTCTAGCCAATAAATATGATACTATTAGGAACACATGAAACAATATATAAACAAAGACAACAGAGAATGTGCAGAAAGACTTGTTATATAAGTGTATGTTAAAAAATGTGAAAATACTTTTTAAAAAAAAAAAGAGATAATATTTGCATTAGACATTAGAAGAAAATTATACATCAGATTATTAATGATAGTTCAAGGTAAACCTTTTCTCAATATTTTTAAACCATTACTCATTTAAAATCAAGTTGGTTGCAAAGAGCGATACAGCATTCTTTGAAATGTCTGAATTTTGAAAGGCCTTGCATGAAGAATTTTTATGTTGCTCTGGAGGATCCTGTGGCTAGTAAAAACTATGTTCTAAAAGATCAGACTTCTTGTTTTAGAAAAAAAAAAAGGATTTAATCCATGGGTTCTGATCGCTGATGTCTATCATGACTTGTCTGACAAGGAACAAGGAATCTATAAACTCCAAGTAAAAATTAAGAGAGAAAGTTTATTCTTCAGTGGATTTTTTTTTTAAATCCCACACACAAGAGAAGAACCTATACTATATCAACGTCATGTGTAAGGTGCAGGTAATTGAGGAAGAGAAGAAGCTGATTTGACCAGCCCAACAGAGAGTGGAGGAATGAAGTTTGCAAATTCACTGAAGTAATGACCATAGAAATACCTATAGAAGACATACAGGGCTGAAACAGTGCATCTGTGAGACAGATGTTAAAATGAGCCTGTGAGGGAAAGGTCATCTATGAACTGAATTGCTCTCCTCTGGACAGTATCAAGAATTTTTTTGGGAAGTTTTAGGTGTACTATCCCAAATGTGTGAACAGTATACTAAGGGGGTGGATTTGGGATTTATATAGATTAGTAGTTGGCGGATACAAAATAGCATAGCTTATTGAGCAGAAAAGAATGCCTAGTTTTTTTAGAAGCTGAGGAAGGTACTGATGTGATGTGTTTGTGCCAAGAGAGGCTGGAGGTAAATGTCAGTCCAGAAACATCTGATCCTGATGATCTTGGGATAAGAGGAGGTGAGCTGATATCTTTTTTGCAAGAGAAAAGGCAGAACTGCTTTATGGTGGCATTGAAGATGACCAGTTTATCCTTGTCCCACTGAAGGATGATATGGAGATCAACATTTAATGCACTGATTGCAAATGATCTTGAAGCTTGAGATGTCTGAGAACTACATGGATTGCTGAAGGAATAGGATGGAGTGTGCTATCACTGATGGGCAAAGCTGTGGATAGGATTGGTGGCAATTAAGAGTAAATCATTTGTGTATAAGAGAAAGAGAGTATATGATAGAATGGAACCCTGGAGCACAATCCTGCATTGGTGGCAAACGCTCAAAGAGAGGATGCCATTCACCACAACATGGAGTGAACAACCAGAGAGAAAACTAGCTTTCTCTCTGGTCATTCTGGTAGTTACAGAGGGTGGCAGGCAGAACAAAGCAGCACTCAAAGCCAAACATGACTGAAAGCCCTTGAAATGTCACGGGTTACAGCGCACATTTCTCTGAACCTTTCCATGACATGTGCCCAGTGGTGAGTGATATAGGTTAAGAGAGATCAGCCATGGATCTGGACTGCTGGAATCCATACTTGTAGTCATAGATTAAATGGTGATCTTCTTGGCGGTGAAGAAATTGACTATTGATAACTTTTGCCCTTATTTTGGAGAGGATTGAGGTGATGGATACTGGCTGGCAGTTGGATAGCCAGCTGAGATGCCATCCAGGTGCAGAATTTAGTATTCTTCTTATTCTTTTTGCTGAAAGACCACAGCGGTGCTCAACTGCTGGCAGGAAAGAAGGTGATTTGCCTTTGTCATCTATGCAGGAGTAAGAGGGAAAGAATGATGCCAGAAGGTCAGCTTTATCTTTGGGTGCTGTAATAGTGGTGCCATTTAGATGAGAGAGAGAGGTGAATGGATAGGAGCAGAAGTTGCATCCAATGACTTTTGTAAGGGACCATAAAAGGCAAGAGGCGAGTTTCTGTTATTGGTCTTTATGAAGTTGGATTTGCTCATAGTTGTTTTACATTTATTGCATGCTTCAGCATAGGCTGAGTATGAAGCTGGAGTTCTTGATGCAAGCCACCTACAATCAGCAAGAGTTTTCCCCTTTAACTGTTTGTATACTCATACATCTTCTGTTGTATGAAGGTTGCAGTGGCTTGCACCTTCTACGAGGGAAGGGTCATCTATGAGCCTTCCTTCAAACTGCCCTGACTCTTCAAAGAATGCTATGAAGCTTTTCATTCAACCTAATTTGAATCACAAATTTAAGCGATGATTTAAAAATGTTGGCAAATAGCGACCATGAACTGTCACTAATGAATAATTTTAATATATATTATATCATGTGAAGTGCACACCCACGGAATAGCAATATCACCGATATTATATTTTTGCATTTATTCCTGTTGAAGATTCCCTCCCCTAATTGTTTCCTGACTTCGTGTGATTCCTAAAATTAAACATAATATACTAATGCTTCATAAAGAGGACACTTTTCAATGTGTAAACATTTCATTGTATTTGCATTAATAGCCTGGGTGTGCGGCCACAAATACAGAGCCCTTTGGGCTCTTTGAACAGACGTACAGATGGTACAGCAGGTCAAATTATTACCATTCCAGTAGTTGTAAACTGTGTAAACCACCCAGAAGGCAAGGCAGGATGCACACTGAGAGAATAGCACCAACAAATCAGTAGCTATGATTGGTTATTGTGTCAACCAATCCAATCCAATTGAAAGTTGTCATTTGTCATGAGTTGTTTTTGCTTTCTGAGTTTCATCTGTTTTGCATGTGTGAAGTGTGAACTGATGTGTTTAGGATATCAATATAGACAAGTCTTTAATATATAATTTTCTATAAATTTATTTATACATTTTTTTTGCCCATATTTTCTATAGAAAACTGTGTTGGTGATTTACTGAACGTCCAGTTTTCTGCCAGAATTTCTGTGGATTGTATGATTGTAGTCGAAGAAGGTAAGCCTCATCCTCTCTTCCAAATTTACTGTTATATTTGCACCTTTGAGTAATTCAAATCTACCAACCAAGTATAGCATTCCCCTTCATTATTGTTTTCTAATATATCTTAAAACCAACACATTGTCCCCCACTCTATGCAGATTTGGTTACGTTAATTGATAAATTAAAGTATTCAAAGTTATCCAACAATTAAGTGCATTGGACCAATTAAGATGAATGCTGATGTGCTATTCATATGGCCAAATTCACATGAATTTTGTAGCACAGACAGAATAAGCAACCAAAATGGGCACATGATGCCACTGATATATATATATACCGTATTTGCCAGCTTATAAGATGCACTTTTTTCTTTGAAAATAGGCCTGAAAAACAGGGTGCATCTTATACGCCGATACTCAGTTTTTTATTACTTTTACTTTCGTTTCTGGAAATTTTCTCTGTTCTGAGTTAAGTTACGCGATTTCTTTCTTGCTTCCTTGCGGTGTGTGAGAGCATTCCAGTTACGTAGAGTTCAGTGGATGCACATGAGCTATCATCGACGATCACAGCTGTGTTCCTATGATGTAAAGTAGACCTACTTATTACTTTATATTTGAAATACTGTAAATTCATTACAATATTCAGTGATAAATTTTTTCCTAAAAAATGTGTACAAAAAAGGGGGTGCGTCTTATAAGCCGGCAAATACGGTATATATATATATATATATATATATATATATATATATATATTACCCTACACACTTTTTTTTAAACATACATTTAAATTACAAGCCTTTATGTTCCATTGCCAACTGATTGTGTTTATATTTTGTTCCATGTGTCCCTCACATTATTATATTACTGGCTGGAGGATAGCAGAAAAAAAGTGCACTTTACAATGTTTGTTTTCATTCCATTCTTGCTTCATGTAGCAGTCCTTATTTTTGTGCATTAACTCAAATCATGTGATGATACACTATTGTTGATATTTAGTGGAATGAACAAATCTACAGATAATAAATCCTAACATTTATTTTAGTTAATTATTATGCCAATATTTCACCTAGGTCACTTATGCATCTTTATGGGCACAAACACGGAGCATGTGGATGCAGTATGAAAAGAAATGATAAGAAAGCAAACACAGTTTGAGTGTGAATGGCAGTATCCTACAGTCTTGGTACCCTCTACAGGTGAAATGATAAAAACTAGCAGAAATCTCAAGATGATGGTCTCCCAGATTTTAGGGAAAGTGATGCAGCCAAATTTGACAAAATTCAATTGAATAGGAAAAATATTGGCATAATAATTTATTATGGCAATACAATTAGTCCTCAACTTATATGCGACTAACTTACAATGATTTATACTTACTATGACATATATGACATACAATGACTTATACTTACTATGACGTATGCTATTTACTCACTTATGATGACTTATACTTACGATAACCATTATGTTAACACCTGAATACCACCTCACTTCTACAATCCATGAACTGGGGTTTATTGCTGCCTTCAAGGCACATTATTTAAGAAATATTTTTGCTCGGGCTATTTCTCATCCTCAGGCTGCTGCTGAGGTTGAGAAAACCGTCATAGCCTTTTGGAAGGAATATAACATATTGCATTTGCAGAAAGAATGCAGGTGCAGCATGGAGTGAGGGGACAGAAGTATATAAATGCATTTGGAAGAAACTACTAAAAATATATGTTCATATGCTCACAGGATTTACAAATCCTTACAAGAGATTGTGACCAGACAGCACTGCCAGCCAAAGAGTTGGAAGGTTGTAAGTCAATAATAAAGATGTAGAGCATTTGGTGGAAGTTGTGAAAGAAGAGTTCTCAAATGAAGACCTTACAGAGCTAGAAGCACAGAAAGGTGCAGAAAATGAAAGAGAGAAAAATAAAATACAAGAACAATAAAAAGAAGCCAAGCACCCCCACCAAAAAAAAAAAAAAAAAAAAAAAAGTTACAGTGAAAACATCAGCAAGCATTTGTTTCTGTTAATCAGGCAATTGGGTTGTTTTAGGAAATGAATTCCAACATATACAGATTTTAGCAAAGTAGACAGAAGGTTGTAAGCTGCATTAACATACGGTATATAGTGATTTCCAACTTATCATCTTTTTTTGATTTACGGCAGGATTGTTAGAATTGAAGACCAAAATATTTTGGTGACCTAGGTGAAATAGTGGCATGATAATTTATGAACTAAACAAATGCAGTTGTCATTTCTTATTCTGTAGATGTGTATTCATATGACTAAACATCAACATGAGTGATAATCAATCACTAAGGATTCATACCAGAAGTGATGATACTCATTACAACATAAGTGTTTTTATATGTTGTTTTATATATTTAATTTATTTGTTACATATACATTAAGTTCATCATGTCTATTAATTACATTATTCATTGAAAACCATAGGAAGCAATATTTTATAATGCATCTCTAAGGCTTCTATGATTAAGATACATATCAGATGATTTCCAGCATAAAGACCAGAAACTTGTAACTATAAAAAATTCAAGTAGTTCTGTGTACCTTTCAGTACACTTCAGGAAAAATATAAAAACATAATTAGGACTTCAAAATGGACAATTCACACATCTAGGATAAGAGTAATGGAATCATCAGTTCTACAATTAAGAGCATGGTAAAATCATGCACCATAAGTGTTGTTATGTCTAAAGTTACAGAATGTATCATATCCAATATTGTATTCAAGATTTCCGATAAATGAGAGCAATATGATCTTCATTTGCTTGGAAAGATAGACCATATTTGTGTTTTCTTTTCTTTCCAGCATCTTTGAAGCGTTCTGACATATCAGAAGAAGCAAAAATTAGAGTTGTTTGCTTGTTTTATGGTTTTTAAAGCTATTATTTTTGTTATAAGTATATCACACTGTACATCATGGCATGACACATTGAACAATCATAGGCAATTTCAATATGCATGATTCTGTTCAGTGCAGCATGTGCAAAATGTAATCACTGTGTAGAGTGGAAGATTTGTGGAAGGAAAGTGAAACTGGTGAACATGTATGTTGGAAGTTTTGACAGTAAGTGCTAGAAGTGTGGAGATAGTAAAAAGAATGATAGCAGTGAGCTGAACAACAAAAAAAAAGAGAAAATATGAGTGTGAATTTTGGCAATGTTGTTGTGGTAAATAAAGTGCTGGAAGCAAGTGAAGATGCATGTACAAGTGATAAGAATAAAATGGTGGACAATGAAGAGGATGACCAGATGATAATAAGAGAAACAAAGTTATATATATATATATATATATATATATATATATATATATATATATTAAAAAAAATCTGCTTGGGACAGGTTATCAAAATAAAACAATGACAACAAAAATACAGAAAAGTACAGATAAAATGGTGACAAACTTGGAAATATACTAAAGAATAATATCACTTAAATGTTATATTCAGGCAATGACAATCAAAGAAAAGAAGGAGTAGACATAGTATTCAACATAAAATACGAGGCTAATCTTCTTGAATGGCAGGCAGTCTGAAGTAGAGTGATGTGGGCTAATATCAGAATGGGGAATTGGACAATGAGACTTATTTGTGCCTATGATTCCACAGAAGGTTCTACTAAGGTAGAAGTGCAGGAATTTTTTGATGCTTCAGAAAAAGCAACTGACACAATGAAAAAGGAAAATGAAAAAAGTTGGTCCTTGTTGGGGATCTAAATAGCAGAGTAGGAAATGATTGTCGGACATACAAAAATATTTTGGGAAAATTTGGAGAAAAGAGCAAAGCTCATAATAATGGCAAATATCTCTTGGATTTTTGCTCAGGACATGGTGTAGTTATTACTAACACCATGTTCCAACATAAAAATGTGCACAAATTCAAATGGAGAGAAGAGGCAAGGAATAAGAAAAGTCTCATTGACTATATTATTCTTGATAGTGATGTTTTCTCCCTGGTGCAGGACACCAAAGTGTACGGAGGATTTGAAATTGGAAGTGATCACTATTTAGTCTTGAGCAGGATAAAATTGAATTTCATATTGAAAAGAATGACATGTAAGAAAGTTTTAAAGTAAATAAAAGTTGAGCAGCTCTCAGATGTGAACTGTAGACTAAAATACACAAAGAATATTGAAGAAAAAATGAAAGAGTTTGAGAACAGGAATCAAACCTTGGAGACTCAGTGGCAAGCCTTGAAGAAAGTCCTGATTGATTCAGCTAGAGAGGCAGGTGGTGAGGTTGTTTGCAAGGATAGAAAAATTAGAACTCCATGGTGGATACAGGAAGTTAAAGAGGCAGTGAAGGAAAAGAAGAAAACATATCAAAGGTTTCTGGCAAATCAGTCAGCTTTTGCTCTTAGAGAATACAGAGACAAATGTAAGAAAGTGAAACACTGTAAAACTAGCTAAACTAAAGTCATGGGACTACTTTGGAAAGAACACAGAAAATAAATATCAAGAAGGTGGTAAGATATTCTGGAGGCTGTTGAAGAAGCTTAGAAATGGAGGAAAGAGTGTTGTAAAAGGAATTAGAGATGATAAAGGTGACATGAAAACGGGGGGAGAAAAGATATCCTTGAAGTATGGAGTAATTACTTCGAAAAATTGCTAAATGAAACAAGCAGTGATAGCATAGTGGAAAAAACACTCAACAGCCATACAGTCAGGAATACATATTTATACTTGAAGTAGAAAAGCCATCAAAGGCTTGAAATATGGGAAGGCAGCAGGAGTAGATGATATTCGACCAGAAATGCTGAAGTATGGTGGTATAAAAGTCTTACAGTGGCTGCACTGCATAGTTCAGAAAGCATGGACAGAGGGACGAATTCCTGATGATTGGAGTAGAGCTCTAATAGTACCCATATATAAAAAGGGAAATAAAACTGAATGTGAGAATTACAGAGGTATTTCCCTATTGAGTGTTCCTAGCAAGATCAATGCAAGTATATTGAGAAACAGTTGAGAAGAATTGTGGAAGAAAAGCTGGGTGAAGAACAAGCTGGATTCAGGCCAAATAGAGGCTGTCAGGATCAGATCTTCACTTTAAGACAAATAGTTGAGAAAGCATGAGAATATAACAAAGATCTGTATTTAAATTTTGTCGATCTGGAAAAGGCATATGATAAGGTGCCAAGAGAGAAGCTATTCAATATGCTACAGTTATATGGTGTCAATGGGGCATTATATCAAGCAATACTTAGCCTTTATTTGAGTTGCAAGTCAGCAGTTAGAATTGAAGGAAGTACAGGAAGATGGTTTAATGTTAATTCTGGTGTGAGACAAGGATGTACATTATCCCCTCTGTTATTCATTATTTATATGATTACATTATGAAGAAAAGTAGTATTAAACATGATATCAGAATTGGAGATGTTAATGTGGCAGCTCTTTGCTTTATGCGGATGATGTTATACTTCTAAATAAATCCGCTACAAGTTCGCAAGATTCCCTGACTAAATTGAATGACTGTTGTAATAGATATAGAATGAAGGTCAGCATTAAAAAGACAAAGACAATGAAAATAAGTAGAATGGTTAAAAATGTCAACTGTGTTTTGAACAGGGAACCTGTGGAACAAGTAAAACATTTCAGCTACTTAGGCACGATTTTTGGTGAAGATGGTAAATTAAATATGGAAATAGACAACAGAATCAACAAAGCTAGTATGGTAGGAAGTCAAACGAATAAATTCATATGGAATAAGAGAGAAATTAGTCAGAACACTAAATTAGCTGTATACAAGACAGTGTTCAAAACAGTTTAACTTATGGATCTGAGACCTGGGTCAGAAGTAAAACACGTGACAAAAGACTAGAGACCACAGATATGAGAGTCCTGAGAAAGATTAGAGGCATGAACAGATGGCATCAATGGCAATATCATATTAAAAACAAGGATATTAGGAAAGAACTTGACATTGTCAGCATCCAGGAATGTGTTAGCAGAGCTTATCTCAGGTGGTATGGTCACTTAAACAGAATGGGCGAGGAAAGTATAGCAAAACAACTGTTCTCTGCCCGGTTTGCAGGAAAGAGAAACAGAGGAAGACCAAGATATAGGTGGATTGATATGGTACAAAGTGCCTTAGACGATAGAAATATAAGATCTGATAATGTTGGAGTCTTGACAAGTAACAGACTGATTTGGAGGAAAATTGTAGATAGGAAGTTAGTAATGATGTAAATTTTTCATGTAGTACTATCATATCCTGTACACCCCTTCAGGGTACATGTCAGGAATTTGATGATGATGATGAAACTGTAATTCAATCTCCTGCTTGGAAGCTAGACAAAATTGCATAGTTCCTTAAACAGCTAGCAAATCAAAATTACTTCTATCATTTTCCCTTGCCTCTTATCTGATTACAAGAAGCATAGAAATGAAAGAAGTAATTTCAAATGGTTTTCAAATGATTCAACTTTTATCTTACTACATATCAGACTCTTAAATATTTGGATATCTTTTAATCTATTTTTCAATACTTATTTCTGTGTTTATTAAGCAAAAATTTAAATCACTGATGTGTGTCGTTGGTTCAGTCTTATTCTAATATTTTATATATTTTTTCAAACATTCACCTCAATTTTTCTACCATTTTCTTTTCTGGCATTCATAAAACACCTTACTTCCTACCTAATATCATATCCCTATCCAAGTCAGCACATTCATATGAATTCATATTAAATTTGGAATGGAAGACAAACTTTTGTATGGCCATATATGTCCAGCTAAAATCTGAAAAGAAAAAAACTACTATTTGCAACTTGCAAAACAACATGGTGATGAGGTTCCTTTTTGCGATTTAAATTACTTAGTGTCCTAGTTATTTAATTTCAAAAGTTTATGCAATATACCTTCATTTTACTTTAAGCTTAGCTTACAAGTAATAGTTTGGATATTAAATTATTTCTTGATCAATTTTTTCATACCATAGGAGTTGAAAAAAAAAAAAAACTTTTTTTTTTCAACTCCTGTCATAACATTTCTGTCATTTCCTCAAAACTATACAAAGAAACAAAAAAAAAAAATATATCAGCAGTCAGTAAACTGTCTAATCCAGATGACTTATGAGTCATCCCACCTGCACAAAGGTGCATGTCATTTGTCTGATTTTTCACTTCTTGTGCATATATTTTTGTCACAAGATGCAAAATTCCAAAATAAAGCTAGAGGTTAATCTTAAAATTTGAAATGTAAGAAATTTTTGAAAATGTAGTAATTTATTTGTGTCAGAGTTATTTAATTATTGAATCTCATGTTTCAGTGATCACTCTGTACATAATAATTATCAAACAAATACTTTAAATCAAGTGACAATTTACATTCCAGATCAAAAGATAAGTATTCTTAAATAAATGTATTTATATTTTAAATAGTTAATTATGATTATTTGCCATTGCTTGTCAATAATCCTATCATGTCAGTGGTCCCAACACGCACACTTGTCAATAATGCTAGCAATTAATCTCAGAAAGTGTTTAAATGTAAAAATAAAATTGGAAAAGCAATTTAAAAAATAAAATAAAATAAAAATGAGCAGCAACAGTTATTGTTATTCAAAATTTTTGCTGACTGAAAAGAAAATCTATATAATCTCCATCTGATATGAGGTCAATTTATTTATTTCTGAATCTTTTCTTGAAAAATTATTAAGCACTACATAATGAGATGATAACATTCAACCCTGTTAACTGTCTTCATGTTACACACACACACACAATGATTACTTTTCATAACTTATTTACTAATAATGTGAGTGAAATTAAAAGTTAATAAATACAGAACTTTTAGATACCATCAAGGTACATATCCAATAAACAAGTATACTATGATATATATTTAAAACAGATTACTTTTGTAGTTATATTCAGTGAAAGTAAAGAGACCAAGAAGTTGTACTTACCAGAGTTAATTCTGTGTTGAGTTTTTTAAGTTTTACTGTATTTTCAGATTCTGCTTTTAACCTATCATTCAGTTCACGTAACTGTTTTTCTTGATTCGATACCTTTTCTCCAATTTGCTGTGATGAAGTTGACATCTGTGCTCTTAAATTTTGCTCATGTTCAATTCTTGTCCATAATTCCTGAACTTTTGCTTCTGCTTTCCGCCTGTTATCACTTTCATTTTCATGTTTCCTTTGACTCTTTAAAATAAAAATATAAGAATTAAAATATTTAAATAAAACTCAAGTTAATATTCATGACTTAAGTTTTTAACAGTATTAACAACACCAATTTAATCAAAAGATGTTTAATTAACTGCTTATATTTCGCTGAATTTCAAATCAGCATCATCAGAGCACAACACACTTGTACAAGCGACAGTGAGTAAGTAAAACAAGAAAATTGCAGTGTACAAAAGATCTAAAGTCCTTTTTATGGTGCCCTCTAATGTTGAAAAAAAAAAAAAAAAAATCACTACAGCTATGTGGGAGTTGCTCTTAGGATGACAGTCTCCCAGATTTTTGGCAAATTAATGCAACCATACTTGTTCAGGTTAGGAGAATTCTTGAAAACCACTGCTGACTCAAAAAATAATCTTTCAGATCTGTAACAACTCCTAAATAGCACATTTGTTTTCTTCCATCTAATTCTGCGTGAAAGAGTATCCAAAGCATAGTCTGCCAGTCCTGACTTGCCATAGTAATAGTAGCGAATATATTTTTTATGTTCTTCCAGGTGGATGTTAACTGATCTTCCTATTTGTCCATAGTAGGCAAGTCACAGTCAAAGGGAACTTCATACACTCCTGAGTGTGCTAAAGGATAAAGCTTGCCTTAGGATAAACTTCACCTTCATGATCATCATGTTACAGAAGTGACAGTAAACTGTGAAGTCATCAACATAAAAGCAACTACCTACTGTGGAAAGAGATGATGATTTATGGTGTTAATGGTGCAAGGACAACAAAGGTCATAATATGCCATGTCAAAGATTATAGGTATACAAAGTAAAACAATCACAAACATGCATGTTCACAGTGGAATTTGAACCCGCAACCTGTTGCTTGGAGAGCAGGTATGCTAACCATTCAGCCAAGCCTACTGTGGACAGAAGCTGTTCAGTAATTGAGTTAAATTTAATAGCAAACAGGGTCACACTTAAGAGAGAGAGACAAAGCGCCTTGAGGACCCCCCCCCCCTCCTTGATGATATGGTTGAGATTATGAGCTTCACACTTGGAAGACATAGCTGGATAGAAAGTTCTTAATAAAATAGGAAAGTACCCCCCCCACACACACACACACAATGAATCAACAGGTTTTCTAATATGCTATATATCCAGGCTGTGTCACAGGCTTTTTCCATGTCAAAGAACACTAAAGCCACTTGTTCTCATTTCAGGAAAGCGTTTCTTATATAATTATTATAATACAGCTATATTGCCTGCTTCAGTTTAGGAGTGCCCCTGTTTAAATGTCATTGGCTATTTACTCATGGGTTCTTAGGGCATTATGAGTGTAGATGTACTAAAAAGTATATGTAGCTTAAGGAATAGAAATTGCACATACCTTTTTCTGGGTGTTGTGGCTTTTCCTCTGTCTGCGATGTCGAGAACTGCAGAGTGTGTGTGTGTGGTGTGGAGGGGGGGGGGGTAGGCAGTTTGGTAGAATAAGTTAGAAAAAACCCGGGTTTTTTTCGTAATATATAGTACATATACTTTTATATAGGGTGGGGAAAAAGTGAAAGGGTTAATTTTTTAAAATAAGGAGGGGGAAGGGGAAAGGTGGTTGACGGGGTGTGGACCGTTTCGACTATTCGTGGTCATCATCGGAACATATTGGGAAAGTGGAAGCTATGTCAGGTCGGGTGGGTGCTTCAGAGGTGTTTGTGTTGTCTCCTATTGGTCGGGATTGTGACCTCAATTTAATGTTGTGAAGCTTCCAAACCTCGGAGATTATGTAGGGCCTGTGTACGTTGATCGAGTTCGCGTCACACTTTATAGCTATTGTTTCCGATATTCTGAGCATTGTTTCATTGTCTTGTCTGTCTATTATGATGGCCTTGTCTATCTGCGGGGTGTGTTTTTGTTCAAGGGCGTGAACAGCTATTTCCGTTTTTCCTGTGCTTTGTATACGATTTTTCTTTTTAATGTTGCGTTTTTTAGTGTTTAAATGTTCTGGAATAGGGATGTTACAGTCACGGAAGTGTTCTTGTAGTCTTGCCCATAAAGACCTGATGGTGGAACCTGTGTAGGTGATGTCACAGTCTTTTTGGCAGGGAAATTTATAGACTACATTGTGCTGTTCAAATATATCTTTTTGTGTGTGAGGTTTGGTGGATTTTAGGAGGTTAGCCAGTTTTTGGCTTGTGGTGAATACCAGTTTGTAGTCAGTATGTTTGAAGATGTATTTATAGGCTTTGTATGTGTTTTGGGTGTATGGTAGTTTGATAATTTTTTGTGTAGGGAAGTTCGTTTTGGTACTTGGGTTGTTTTGGCGGTTTTTTGCCGTCTTGTTTGCGTAGTTAATCAGTTGTGTAGGATAGTTACGATTTAAGAAGATCTGTGTTAGTTTTTTTATTTCAGCGTTTAGACTATTTTGATTGGTTGAAAATTTGTGAGCATTTATGAATTGTTATAAGATGACGGATTTTTTAACAGAATACGGATGGTATGAGTGAAAATGGAGGTAGTTTCCGATGTGTGAGGGTTTGTGGTATATTTTCGTGGCTATTTTGTTGTGTGTTCTGGTTAATGTCAAGTTTAAGAAGTTGATGGATTTGTTCTGTTCGGTTTCTGTGGTGAATTTTAACCTGTTGCTGTAGCTGTTTAGGGATGTTTTTAAGGTGGTGATGTGTGTGGGATTTCCAATGCACAGAATATCGTCCACGTATCTGCCATAGAAGGTGATGCCGGGGGGAAGGGAAGGGTGGAGTAGAAGTGATTCTATATGTGCCAGGAATAATTCCGCTAGTTGTCCACTGATGTTTTGGCCCATGGGGAGTCCAAAGATTTGTATGTACATGTTGTTGTTGAACTTGAAGAAGTTTGCCGAGATTACTAGTTTTATTAAGTTAATAATGTCAATGGGCGTTAGTTTAGTACGAGAGTGTAGGGTGTGGTCTTCTGTGAGTAGTGTGTGTACGATGTCTAAAGTTCTGGGGACGTCCACGTTAGTGTATAAAGAGGCCGCATCTAAAGAAGTGAGGATGTCTTCTTGGGATAGGGTTAGGTCTTTTATTTTATTGAAAAGGTCGTCCGTGTTTTTTATCGTGAAGTTTGACGTTGTAGTTAGTGGTTTGAGGAGTTTCGCTACGAATTTTGATAAAGGGGCTGTGGTGGTATTTTTGTAGGAGACTATTGGTCTCATCGGGTACCCGTCTTTGTGGGTTTTTATTTGTCCGAACATACAAGGGGTGCGTGTGGTGCGGGGGATTGTGTTTTTCAGTGTGGTTTTGTCAATTTTATTTTCATTTTTTAGGATGTGTAGGGTATCGTTGATTTGTTTTATGAGGTCGGAGGTGGGGTCAATTTGTATTTTTCGGTAGGTGTGTGGGTCGGTTAAGATGGCTGTTATCTTGTTGTGGTAATCGGCTTGGTTTGTGATGACTACGGTGTCCCCTTTGTCCGCTTTATTGATAATAATGTTCGGGTTCTTCTTTAGGGATAGAAGGGCTTCTTGTAGGTTGGGGGTGATGTTGGGTTTAATTATTATTTTACTGTTTATGATGTTGTTAATTTTGTGGAATATAGTTTCTTTGTTAGGGTCATACTCTAATTTCGCTTGCATTTCGGTAATGATGTCTCTGTTTTGTATGTATTTTGGGGACACACCAAAGTTTAACCCTTTGTTCAGGATGGTGATTTCGTCGGGCGTGAGATTGTGGTGTGATAGATTGATAATGGAATTGTTTTTTGTGTGTTCTAAGGCGGAAATATCCGAAGGGTTGGAAGCAGCGCGATTGTTGTATTGGGTGTTTGTTAGTGTGTACCATTTCTTTGCGTGTCGATCTTCTAATAATAGCGTGTAGTCGTTGATGTGTGATTGGGTATTATCCCAAAAAACTGCCCATTCGTTAGTGGTTAGTAGCTTTTTCAATCTGTTTTTTGTTTTGTGAATGTATGAATATGCTTGTTGTTTCTTTTTAAATCTGTTGTTTATGGCTTGTTTTATGAGGGCACGGGATGCTCGGTAGCAGATTTGTTTATTTCCGTGAATTGTGCTGTTGCCGCGTACCGTCGCGAATTTTGGTGTGATGTTGTGATCGAGGCATTTTTTGAGGAATGTTATGTGTATTTTTTGAGCGGTGTATGTTAGGATGGTTTTTTGGTATGTACTTTTTGTAAAGTTTATGCACTCATTGAACATGTGACGTGCGACCATGACATAAGCTTATGTTGGTATGTGCGTTAGGTGAAGGCTAATTTTTAATGGTGTTTGTGATCGAGGGGGGTGGGGGGTGGGGGGGGGGGGGGGAATTATGAGTAGAGAGCCAATGTTAGGGGTTGTATGGTTATAAGACACAAGAAAATTATGTATATTATTTCTGGGAAAACTCCCATGTTACTCCTCATTATAAACTATTATAATACAGCTATATTGCCTGCTTCAGTTTAGGAGTGCCCCTGTTTAAATGTCATTGGCTATTTACTCATGGGTTCTTAGGGCATTATGAGTGTAGATGTACTAAAAAGTATATGTAGCTTAAGGAATAGAAATTGCACATACCTTTTTCTGGGTGTTGTGGCTTTTCCTCTGTCTGCGATGTCGAGAACTGCAGAGTGTGTGTGTGTGTGTGTGGTGTGGAGGGGGGGGGTAGGCAGTTTGGTAGAATAAGTTAGAAAAAACCCGGGTTTTTTTCGTATACATTTTTCTAAACTGACCAAATTGTCCAAGATTGATCGGCGTACACCAAAGACACACTGTGTGTTGGAAAGTAGTTTGCTGCTTTCTAGAAAGTACTAGAAAAGCCTTGCATTTACCATTTTCTTCAAATCCTTATATAAAGACAGCTAGCCAGAGCAATGGGATGATAATTGTTTGCCTGGGCAAACAATTATCATCCCATTGAATTATCATCACAATGAATCAGCAATGAGAGCTAGTTATGAAATCATTTTAGTAATGATTCCTTGGTTAAGGAGTGTATGATAAAAGCAGTCGAAAATGTATGTCCCAAAAATGTGCAAGTATTTTGGGATATTTCTTAGTCCAGAAATACTGTGATTGAAAGAATAACCGAAATGGCAGATAATCTGCATGACTAGTTGCAAGAAATACCCACAAATGTACAGTGCTTTTCAATTGAACTTGACGAACGTTTCGATATTACAACATGGCTTAAGTTGCTCTGTTTCTTTGGGCTTGTGACGACAATATGAATATTACTGAAGAGTTCTTGGAAATGATTTCCATCCATGGAACCACTACAGGGAAAGACATTCTTGATGCTGTGTGGAGCATTATGGAAAAATACCAACTTCCTCTGAACAGGCTCGTAGCTGTGACAACCGATGGTGCTCCAGCAATGACAGGCAAAAATAAAGGTTTTGCATCAAGACTTGCAGCAAAGTTAAAGGAAATGTGTTCAGACATTCCAAAACTGCAATCTTTCCACTGCAGCAAGTCCTGTGCTCCAACTTCATCCAATCCAGAGGCCTCAATCACCGCCAGTTTGCACAATTTCTTAAAGACCTGGAGAGTGAATTTGAAGAGCTACTTTATTACACAGAGATTCGTTGGTTATTTTGTGGTAATAAAAAGCTTTTTTTTTTTTTTTTTTTTTAGAGGAGATCAAATTGTTCCTAGAAATGAAAAATCATGATGTTGCATTTCTTAATGATCAGAACATGGGTACAAGATCTAGCATTCTTAGATGATATTACAGGACATTTGAATGATTTAAATGTCAGACTTCAGGAAAAAGATCAGTTAATAACACATACATATGATGCACTAGCAAGTTTTAGATGTAAATTGGTTTTCTTTCAAAATCATTTAAAAGAGAATATTCTAAATTACTTTCTTATGTGTGAACAGTTGAACAATAAGAATCAAAGTTTTACCTTTTCTCAATATTGTCCCAAACTAGAAAAGATTAAAGAAGAATTTGATAGGCAATTTAAAGATTTTAGGGAGCAAGAAGAATTTTATTCACTTTTTACAGGTCCTTCTTCCTTTAATTTTGAAAAAAAAAAAGCTGCTATTTGTATTCAAATGGAACTTATTGATTTACAAAATGATTCCATTCTAAAAGAGAAATACCAAGAAGTTGGTGTTCCAAAAATATATAGGTCAAAAATATCTGGAAATAAAGTCTGAAGAAAATATTCTATATTATTTTGGAAGCATCTATTTATGCGAACAATTATTCTCATGTATGAAAGGTAACAAAACAGCCCACAGATCAAGATTAACTGACGTCAATCTTTCAGCCATAATGAAGGTCGTATGCTCTCATTGAGTCCAAATTTTGGCAAGCTGGTTAACAATAAACATTGTCAAGTGTCAGGGGGAAAAAAAATACTACAATTAAATTACTATAATTATATTATGCAAGTATATATATTTTAACCCCAAAATATTATCATATTTCCCCAAAATATTTTCATTAACATTTAAAAAATTCCCCAAAATATAGACCCCCCCCACTGAAAAAATTAGAAGTATTTTATTTCAACACAAACAAAAAATTTCAAACTAATAGGAGGCTCTGTAAATTTTTGTGATGGTTATTAATGAAACTTGATAGTTTTTTAGACTGTATAAATATTTGATTTGTTCAAATAAAATTTAATTTCGGTTTAAATGCTATATATTTGTAAATATTAATATCATAAAAATATTCTTTTTTTTTGAGTTGTCAATCATTATACTATTATTTTATATGGCTTGTAATAACTTAGAATAAATAAAATTTTCATTAATTTTCCAATTTATTTATGCTCATTCTTTCACCTCCCTCGATTCTAATTAGTGCAGGTTTTTTAGTCAAATTATTTTGCGGCCCACTTGAGATACACTTTTATGGCAAATCGCTCACAGTTCAATTGAGTTTGACACTCCTGCTCTAGATGAACCTTAACTACATCCCATGCACTACTAAGATCCTTACCCTGCAGTGTTTTATGTCATAGTACAGATTTAAGCTTCTTCCTAAACGTCATAATCACTTGCCTTGTAGTTCCACAAATACCCCTTCTTGATAGAATATTCCTCATGTTTTACAATCCTCCAAGTCAAGACTCTTCTGTCTCCAAGTCAAGACTGCATGGTCACTCTTCTGATCCTGTGACCAGGTCCAATACTCTCCCACCCCTAGTCCCTTCCATCACATGCTATCTTAAATAGTTATCTCTCAGCAGGTGTACAAATTCTATTTTCTTCCTGCCACATGATCGTTCTTCCTTCCAGTCAATATCTTCATAGTTGAAGTCCACCATAATAATCACTTGACCTGTAGTCATTGTGCTCTAATTTGGTGATGCACATCGTCCAGATCATCTGTGGAACTCCCTTGCCTACAGCAACAACTAACTATATATTTTGTCTTACTGGACTTAATCTCACACCAAACTGCTTCAAATGAACAGCCACCCTCAAGCCTGTCTCCTATTCTTTTTGGCTGCAATTCATCTGCAACCATCAGCAGTACTCCTACCCATTCTATCTTCTCTATCTTGCCTGAAAATATTAAACCATTCACATTCAATCCCTGTAACTACATCATCTG
The DNA here is from genome assembly GCF_054136105.1 of Typopeltis vanoorti. Classification (NCBI taxonomy): domain Eukaryota; kingdom Metazoa; phylum Arthropoda; class Arachnida; order Uropygi; family Thelyphonidae; genus Typopeltis; species Typopeltis vanoorti. Next base: position 93,285,009 of record NC_143552.1, read on the forward strand.
AGGTTAGCCAAGTTTCACTAATGCCTATAACTTTTGGTGAGGTTGCACTAACCAATGACAAAAACTCTTCCCTCTTATTCCTAATATTTCTGGTTAGTACGAGGGTGGTCTGGAAAGTTCTCGGCCTCGACCATAGATGGCAGCACTATCGGCAAGATTTTTTTTCCTAAGTTGGTACATCTGTCATATTTATTATGAACAAGAAGCTACTGTCCGAACAGATCTTGGAGAAACTGAGTATTTCACTATAGGTAAAGGGGTGAGACAAGGATGTATTTTATCTCCATACCTGTTTAACTTGTACAGCGAATACGTTTTAAGAATGGCAGGGCTGGAGGAGTCTTCAAGTGGAATTAAAATTGGTGAAAGAAATATTAATAATTTGAGGTATGCAGATAATACCTCCATGCTAGCAAAAATCAAGAATGCAAAGAAGATTTGGAGGAACTTATTATGAAAGTTAAAGAAAAAAGTGCTAAATATGGTCTTAAACTTAACCTCAAAAAGACAAAAGCTATGGCAACATGTGAACTTAATGATTTTGAAGTAGATGGGGAGAAAATGGAAGCAGTTAACAATTTCATGCTCCTAGGATCTCAGATTGATAAAGATGGTTATTGTAATGAAGAAGTTAGAAGATTATTACTCGGAAAGAAAGCAATGACAAATTTAAGCAAGATCTTTAAAAATATTAGCATCGCAACAAAAATCAGAAGATTGAAAGCAATGGTATTCCCTGTGGTACTGTATGGATGTGAAAGTTGGATCCTGAGAAAGAGTGAAAGAAGGAAGATAGATGCATTTGAATTATGGATTTGGAGATGCTTACTAAGAATATCATGAACTGTAAAGCAAACCAATAAATCAGTAATAGACAGAATAAAGCTAGATTGCTCCCTCGAAGCTATGATCATTGAGCAAAAATTGTCATACTTCGGACATATTATATGAGCAAATGACAGTGTGGAGAAGAAGATGATGCTTGCTAAAGTTGATAGAAGCAGGAGAAGAGGAAGACAAAGAATTAGATGGGTGGATGGAGTTAAAGAAGCAAATGGAATGCACTTGGAAATTCTGAAACATATGGCCAGGGACAGATCTGAATGGAGAATGTATGTTCATAGAATCACCATGAGTCGAAAACGACTCGATGGACAACACATAACACAACATCTGTCATAAGCATCTCAGTTTGATTTATACAGCTGTCTGAAGTGAAAATGTCTGTATCCCTTGAAATGCATAAAATTGAGTATCATGCAGTTATAAAATTATTTGTAAAAGAAGGTTTAACACCAAAAGAAATTCATTCGAAGTTCATAAAAGTTTATGGGCTCTCTTCTCCTTCATTTTTGACAATTAAGGAATAGGCTGCCGAGTTTAAATGTGGCCGTACCAGCCTTGAAGATGATCCATGTGAAGGACGTCCAAAAAGTGTAACACCACCAGAAATCATTGATCAAGTGCACGATATGATACTGGATGACTGTAGATTCAAAGTGCATGAAACTGCTGAGACTATAAGCATTTCAAAAGAACATGTAGGATATATTTTGTATGATGAATTGCAAATGAAAAAGCTTTGCGCAACATGGGTGCCGCGCTTGCTCACAGCAGATCAAAAACGCACTCACGTGAAAATCTGAAAAGTGCTTGGAGCATTTTAACAAAAATAAAACTGATTTTGTGCATTGATTTATTACTATGGATGAGACTTGGATTCACCAGAATCCAAACAGCATTAAAAACAGTGGACAGAAGCCTGTAAAAAGTTTGGCTGTTCAGCACCAAAGAAGACAAAGTCTGTTCTATCAGCAGGAAAGGTCATGGCATCGGTGTTTTGGGATGCTAAAGGCATTTTGTTTATTAATTATCTTTCGAAAAGGGTAAAACAATAACCAGGGAATATTATTCCGATCTTTTAACCAGACTAGATGAAAAAATTTGTGAGAAAAGACCCGGTTTGCAGAAGAAGAAAATCATCTTTCATCACGACAATGCACCTGCCCACAAAGGTGTTTTGGCAATGGGAAAATTAAGGGATCTGCACTATGAATTGTTGGAACATCCACCCTATTCCCCAAATCTGGAGAACGGGGCTCTGTACATATCTCCTCATCAGGACATCTATGAGATCCCATTCTAAGCTCACTCTTCTACAGGAATATTTTTATGGGGGTGTAACTTATTACATCCCATAAAAATCATATTTCACCCATTCATGTAGCTGTGAGTAGTTTTTTGGAATACTGTTGACATGTTGTTTCTACAAGGACATCACAGTTTCTTTACTATTATGGGAGTCCTTCTAGACCCTTTTGAATGAAGAAAGGTGACATTTTCCTTATTAACTTTTCACCTGTTGCATGGATGATTAGAAAAACTGGTATATTTGTATTGGTATTGCATCTTTTGTTTCTTATTTCTGTTATCAAAAGGTGTATCAATGGTATCATTACTTGGTTGGGAATTTGTTAAGGTCGCTGAAACAATTGAGGATGAAGGATTCATGCTCGAGAGGTTTTTTTGTTCAGCACCAGAGCTCCCCCATCAACCATGGAGCCACAAAAAATGCCCACTCGACAGCAAACAATGACTGCACTCGGGAGTAATTCAGGAAAGGAATGAGTCTCCTTCCCTGAACCATGGGGAAGGAGACTCATTCCTGAATGTTGCAAGCAAGGCAACTAGCTGAATGATCCCATCTAGGACCACTCATCTTGTCAAAAGCAGAGGCCAAAGTCATGCAAGACTACCAGGATCTCCCATTCAGGATGTCCACGGGTTGCACCACACAGCAAACATGGTGGCAAAGGCATTGAATCCCAGTAGTGGTAGTCTGGAAGATAGGATAGTAAAAAACTCAGGAAAAGTAGAGCAAAGAATACATGAAGAAAGCAAAGGAAAAGAGAAAGAATGAGAATGGACAGTAGCATCACTGATAGGTCCCACTCCACCACGAATAGGTGCCTCACACGGAGAGGTACAAGTCCCAGATCTAATCATTGTTGGAATAAATTTCTCAAATTTGGGGTGGTGCATCCATAAACCTAAGTAAGAATTTTTAATTATACACCTCTCTCTCACGAACCCCCTTCAGTCACTTTTCCATAGGCACCCTGCTTCCATGCTGTGACTTTTCTATAGATCATTTTCTGGACCAGCAAAGGACCTTAGGAGACCATTGTAGGACCTTTGGTCCTATGCACAGGCATTGCTCCAGTGAACTGGCCATTCTACACTTTCTTTTAATCATGTAAGAACTTGAATAGCCACTAATTGACACCCACGCATTACTCAACTCCAAAGAGACTGAAAGAACTTCTCATTATCACCCTTCATTCCATTCACCTATGTTCTTTGGAAGAGTCGTATGTTCTTTGGAAGAATCAAGAGGTGATTGCAGTTGTAGAGAGGTATTTTGCAGATCTTACTGAGAACCATTACAGGGACGGGATAGCATTTTCCCCAATGAATACAATTCCCAACTTTTTAAGAAACATTAATAGATTACTTCTTTCCTTTCCTCCTTACGCTTTCCCACACATGGCACTACTGAGAGTCTTGTGATCTACCGTTCATGTGTGGAATCATCTATATAAAATCCTTTGATTGTGCTAGCTACAGAGAAGGTGAAATATTGGGGGGGGGGTAATAATTGTGCTTTCTAAATCCATTTACTTTTTAATCTGCATAAATATATCTTAATGCTAGAAATCTAAGAAATTTGAAAAACAAGTGATAAATATGCCTTGTTGCTTACACATAATAATAAATAGGTTTAGCTTTACACAGTTATCTATTTTTTGTACATCATTTCAACAAACATTTAAATTAGGGTAATTTAAATTTACCTCCTTCAGATCATGTTTCAAAATGGCTATACTTTTTTCCATCTTTGCATTTTCACTTTGCAGTACAGTCAATGTTTTTTCTTGTTGCGTGAAATTTTCTAACTGGTTGAGAGTTATTCTAAAATAAAATTATTTTTGTGTTGGATTAAATAAAAAATTACAAGTTTTAGGTTTTCTAAATTAAGATATACATATCACATAACCATGTAAACATGAATTTCTATATTTTTTGTGAGTTTAAACCAAAAGTTTGCATCAGGTAATTATATCACTGTATTTTAAAGAAAACTTCATATATTTAATCAAATAATAAGTAATTTTGACAGCATCTTATCATCCTTGTGGGGAGCTCATATGAAGAATACACTACTAGTTACGCAAAATTGATTTAAAACCAAAGTTCTAAATTCCAACAGGCCAGTAGTAATGGAAGTTTCAGTGTATAATGCATGTTTTACTGTTGATGTCTATGTATTATATTCCAGCCATGTATTAACCTTGTATAGCTATATTCTTCATTGTTTAACAGGTTTAAGATGACTAGCCAGACTATGCTTAAATTTAATCCTTTAGTACAGGTAAGTGATTTATGACTCAGTTTGATAATACAATTTTGAGGCAAAGAGATATTCATATTTCCAGAAATGCATGATGGTTCTGAGCAGATGACTTCATGAGGCTTATGCATTAAAAGTATTGCAGCATCCCTTACTTGAGTCAGACTAGTCAATCATAAATAAATAAAGATATAAATAATAAATAAATATATAATATAATATATAGATATATATAAAATCACTAGATGCAGATGGAAAATATCAGGTCTCTCAGTCATTGCATTAGTTAAGTTTCATGATATCAGCTAAAATAAAGCCAGCAGGCATTCTTGACAACATGACACTGTGTAATACCATGCAGCTGTGAATAACTAGGAATCTTTGGAAAGCACTGTGTTCCAATACCTTTCTGTCTGGTTAACCAGATTCAAGTCAATTGAGATGTTCTTCAGTAAAAGTTCCCTGAAGTGAAGTGGAAACAATTTCAAGAAAACGAAGACCTACTACTGAAATCAAAATAGCACCTGAAAGCCAGTTGCAAACAAAGCTACTAAAGATGCAGTGAACAATAAAAGAATCACTGATATTATGCCATACAATTAAGATTACAATTTGAATGAGACATCTTCTCCCAACACTTCTGCTTCCTTGGACAGGAAACTAAACCCTGAACTGTAAACAATTTCAAGAAAGAAGCACTGACACATATAACAAAGATATAGTGAATAAGGGAAGGTCACTAGACTTGCTGTGTACAATTCAGACAGATTGTACTTTGAATGAAAATAAACATGGATGTGCCTTAATGTTACAGCAAAAAATTCCATTTGGGTTCCTTTTCATTGCCTCTTGCATAATGAATAGCAAATGAAACATTCAAAATAATAAAAGATAGAACAGAACTCAGTTTCTTAAACTTGCTTGATGTGAACAGCACCTTGAAGTGTGGAGAGTAATTTGGTTAAAACTGGAGTCAGCCTCATCACATGCATGGAGTATATCATGTCAGTAAGTATGCTTGAATACTAATCACTGATGAAGATGAAAGTATTAATATGCAAAATGCAACTGTTAAACGAAGTAGATTATATATAGCACAAAAACGGGTACCATAAATAAGAACAAAAATATAGTTATGTGCAGGTAAGTGTGTTGCATCAAATACATCATGCATAACACAAATTTAAAAATAAAAATAGAAATTCTCTGTTTCTACATATATTTGGAAGTGCAAAAGAGTACATAACATGTACTCTTCGGCACTTTGCCTTATCCCGTGTTAAACGGGGTCGGTGTTCCCATTTTTAATCTTCTTCTTCCAGATTCTCTGGTCCAGGGCATCTTCCCGACTCCATCCTTTCTCCCTAAGATCCTCTGACACCTTATCCCTCCATCTGAGTTTGGACCTGCCTCTTTTCCTCCTTCCCTCCACCTCCATACACTCCACTTGTTTACCAACATACTCCTAACTCCTTCTCTCTACATGACCGAACCACCTCAGCCTGCTTTCTTGTACCTTCTTACCGATCGGTCCCACCTTGATCGTCCCTCTGATGTAGTCATTCCTTATCCTGTCCTTTGTCATACCACTCATCCATCTCAACATCCGCATTGCCACCACCTCCATCTTCCTCTCCTGTGCCTTTGTTGGCCAAGTCTCTGCACCATGGAGCATCACTGGCCTTACCAGCATCTTATACAGCTTTCCTTTCATCTTACAACTCACTCCCTTGTCGCACAGGACCCCGCTCATCTTCCCCCAGTTCATCCAGCCGCATGTTATTCGGTGCTGTATTTCCTCATCCAGGTCGCCATTCCTCTCAACGACCGACCTAAGGTACTTGAATTTCTTCCCTGAAGTTAACCTTTCACCCTGGAGTCGTATGATCATATCCTCATCACTCCCCGTTGACATATATATTCAGTCTTTACCCGGTTAATTTTCATGCCTCTCTCCTCCAATACCTTTCTCCACTCTTCCAGGGTCTTTTCAAGCTTGTCTCGGGATGATTTGCAGAGAACAATATCATCAGCAAACATCTTGCTCCCTGGTGCCTCCTTCTTGAAGTCCTCCACTAGTACATCCATGACCAGATCAAAGAGGTAGGAGCTCAGAGTTGATCCCTGATGGAGCCCTATGACAATGGGGAACCCTTCTGTCGTGTCGACACTAGACCTGACTTGAGTTTTCGCTCCCCTCATGCATCTCCTTCACCAACCTCACGTACTTTTCTGACATCCCCTTCTTCCTCATACACCTCCATACCTCCTGTCTGGCCACTCTGTCGTACGCCTTTTCCAGGTCTATAAACACCATATGTAGTTCTGCCTGCATCTCCCTATATTTCTCCATCAATCGCCTTAGCACAAATATTGCATCTGTTGTCCCTCTTCCTGGCATAAATCCAAACTGCTCCTCACCAATTTTTGTTTCCCGCTGTATCCTTCCTTCAATTACTCTTTCCCATATCTTCAACATGTGTGACATCAGCTTGATCCCTCTATAGTTGCCACAATCTTGAACATCTCCTTTTCCCTTGTAGATTGGGACGAGAATGTTTTTCCTCCATTCCTCTGATATCTTTTCCTGTTGGGCTATTTTCCTCATCAGATCCCATAACATGTCTACGCCCTCGCTGCCCAAGCTTCTCCAGGCATCTGGTCCTCCCCCAATTCTTCTCTTGGATTCTCCTCATTTAGTAGATTACGAAAATATTCTTCCCATCTTCCTCTGATTTTGTCCTCCTCTTGTAGTACTACTCCTGTGGCGTCCTTTATCTCCTGAACTGATGTTATGTCTTTCGAGGCCTTATCTCTAGCTTTCGCTATTCTCAACAATTTAGCTTCACCACCATTTCTCTCCAGTATTTCATAAACCTCTTCAACTGCCCTCGCCTTCACCCTTGCCACAGCTCTCTTTGCACTTTTCTTCACTAATCTATATGCCTCCTTGTCGGCTCTGGTTCCAGTCATGTCCCATTTTTTCTTTGCCTCGTTCTTTTCCCTGATCTCCAACTGCACCGCCTCATTCCACCACCATGCCTCCTTATCCTCGGGCGGCCCCTTTCCTGATGTTATACCGAGCACCTCGTCTCCAATTTTTCTAATATTCTGACTATTTACGTCCCACCATTCTTCCACATCCTCTGGTAACTTCATTCCTTCCAATACCTTTTCTTTAAACTCATTCCTTGGACTTTACTCTTCCAATTTCCACCACTTTATTTTCCTATCTTTCTGCCACTTCCGTCTATTCTTCTTTTCCCCTTTTATATCACAGTCTACCACAACCAACCTCTGTTGTGCCGCTACACTTTCTCGTTAATCACTTTACAGTTTTTCACCTCCTTCAGATGTTTCCTTCTGCACATAATATAGTCAATCTGAACTCATCCTATCCCCGCTCTTACAAGTTATCAGGTGTCCAATTCTCTTCTTAAACCACGTGTTAGCTATAGCCAGGTCAAAGGCCACAGCATGCTCTATGATTCTTTTACCTTCTTCATTTCTTTCACCACTACTCCAACCCCCGTGCACCCTTTCTTCACCACTTCATCGCCTTCCTACATGCCCATTCAGGTCTGCTCCGACGATCACTCTCTCACCATCAGGGATTCCCATTACTACCTGGTCTAGTTCTCTATATGAGAACATTATGAGATACTATATAAAAATAATGGGAGGAATGGTGAGATATGAGAATGACAATGTTATGCAAATATGTTAATAATGGAATAGGCAATTATCATGGAAATGATTATAAGGAGAATGATTTTGTGTTCATCCAATTTGGACTTAACAATACTAGTAACAGATTTTTATGTCACAGAGTTTGAAACAATCTGGTTTGAGATGAAGTCTAACAACTTTAGATCAAATACATAGAGCAGTGTTGTTACAGACCTAGTGGATTAGTTGTTAGGAAGAATTGCATTACCAAATAAAGATATGGGTTTGAAACGAGTAATCATAATGTGGGAACTTTAATTATCTGAACACTGATTGGGTAACATTGAAATCTCATGACAAGAATGAAACTGAATTTATTGAGCTTTTGCAAGACAACTTCCTCAAGCAGCATGTGATAGATGGAACTTTAGATTTGGGAAGTACTTAATTTTATGAATGGTCCATTCAGAAAAGTTTATACTGAAGTTCCCGGCATCGACCATAGGTGGCAACACTACCAGTAAGATTTTTTTTTCCAAGTAAGTACATCTGTCACAAGCATCCATGACATTGCAAGTCATTCTATCAAGTAGTTTGTTTTATAAAGCTGTCTGAAGCAAAAGTGTTGTCTGTATCCTTTGAAATGGATAAAATTGAGTATCGTGTGGTTATAAAATTCTTTGTAAAAGAAGGTTTAACGGCAAAAGAAATTCATTCTTTCACTGTCTAAGTGAATTTCACATTCATTCAGTCTAAGGACATCCAAAACAAGTGTTCTCTGCCAGGTTGGCAGGAAAAAGACCCAGAGGAGATCAAGATATAGGTGGATTGATATAGTAAAACGTGCCTTAGAAGATAGATATATAACTATAAGATCTGACAATGTTGTAGCTTTGACAGGTGACATTGATTTTGGTAGAAAATTATAGGTAGGAAATTAGTAATGATGTAAATTTTTCATGTAGTACTATCATATCCTATACACCCCTTGAGAGTAAATGTCAGGGATTTGATGATGATGAGAAATTCATCATCAAATTCCTGACATTTACCCTCATTCGAAGTTCATAAAAGTTTATGGGCACTCTTCTCCTTCGTTTTTGACAATTAGGAAACATGTCTGTACCAGCCTTGAAGATGATCCACGTTAAGGACATCCAAAAAGTGTAACAACACCAGAAATCATTGTTCAAGTGCACGATATATATATATATATATATATATATATATTTTTTTTTTACGCTGAGCCCATACACAGGAGGTTGGTTGGTCAACATACAGTACATTTGTACCGTGTTTGGATAGTGGGTTGGGAAAGGAAGAATTTGTTTACATTTGATTTGAATGACTTTAAATTGTATTCCTTGGGAAACACAGCAGGTGGGACTGTTCCACAGTGCAGCAGTTGCAGGGATGAAAGAAGAGGAAAAGAAACTTGTTCTGTTTGTTTCTAGGTGTACTGTGAAGGGATGTTGTGCAGCAGCTGTACGTGTTCCAATGAGCTTAGTACTGAGCAGAGCAATTATTGATGTTATTTCAGATGAGCATTTCCCATGGAAATATTTGTAGAATATACATACTGCAGAGACCATACGTCTGTGTGAAAGTGGGGGGGAGTTGGTAAGGGATGGATCATTGATAAGTCTAATTGCTCTCCTCTGTATTGAGTCGAGCATTTTGAGAGAGCTTTTAGGGGCCCCACCCCATATGTGGGAGTAGTATTCAATAACTGGGTGGATTTGTGATTTGTATAATGTTAATAGCTGTTCAGGGGGTGTAATGTCTTGAGCGAAAGAGAAATCCTAGTTTTTTTGAGGATGAGAATGCAATGGTGGTGATAAGTTAATGTCAGGAGAGGTTTGATGTGAGGGTGATTCCAAGAAGCGAGATCTCAAACTGTCTGGAAATTTGGGTATCGTCAAAAAGGATACTGGGAAAAAATAGTTCATTTTAATGGAAAATAGTACAGAACTGGGTTTTGTTGGCATTGAAATTTATGAGGTTATCCGAACCTTATTGTAGGATGGCTTGGAGATCGCAGTTGAGGGTGGTGGTAGTTGATGTTCTGTAGGTTGAGGTGAGTTGTGTAGGGTAAGGCTTATCAAATGCAAGCGAGGAGTGTAGTGTGCTGTTGTCTGCAAAACTGTGTATTGGGTTGGAGATCAATTGAAGTAAGTCATTGATATATAATAGGAAGAGGGTTGGTGAGAGGACAGAACCTTGTGGGACCCCAGCATTAATTGAATGGTGAGAGGATAGGGAGCCATCCACCATCACACACAGTGCACGTCCAGACAGAAAGCTGGCAATCCAACTACAGATGTCCTGGGTCAGACTGACCCAGGACATCTGTAGTTGGATTGCCAGCTTAGTTTGCCTAGTAGGCCTTTGTGCCAGACCCAGTCAACGGCTTTGGAGATATCTAGTGCAACCACTGAGATTCACCAAACCTCTCCATAGCATTTGTCCAGAGGTGGGTGACGTATGTGAGTAGATCTCCTGTTGATCAGCAGTGGCAGAATCCATACTGGCGGCCATTTATTTGGCGAGTGTCTTCAAGATAGTGTAGGAGTTGGGAATTAATGATTTTTTCCATTACTTTTGACAGGACTGAGGTAAGCGAGATAGGGGAGTAATTGGATGGCAGTGACTTGTTCAGTCACTGACTGAACAAGTGGCTGAATATAGGCAGTGACTTGCCTATATTCAGCCCATTCTTGGGAATGGGTTGAATATAGGCCAATTTCCAGTTTGTGGGATAGATTCCAGTGGTGTAATAGAGTATATATAGGTGACATAGGATAGGGCTCAGTTCTGGAGCAGAAACTTTAAGAACAATTGGGGTAATGTCATCAGGGCCAGGAGACTTTTTTGTGTCTAAGTTGGATAGCATTTTTCTGATCTCATCCTGGCAAAATGATATAGGGACATTGTATGTTGGGTGTCTGGAATGGTTGGGGGACATTTACCATCGTCAGTTATGTATGCATTTGAAGCAAAGTATGAAGCCAGAAGATTGGCTTTTTCTGTGGGTGATGATGCAATAGAGCATCTGGGTATGATAGGGGTGGGAATAGTGTTGGACAGAAGTTACAGCCAATTGCTTTGGCAAGAGACCAAAAGGCTCGGCTGCCATTTGGACAGGCTGCTAGTTTCCAGCTTTTTGCTCTTTCGAACTCTGTTTTGGAAGCATTGATTGTTTTTTTGCATCTATTATGGGCTTCGGTGTAAGCTTTGAAGGAGGATGAGGTTCTTGATTTCAGCCAGTTGTGGTATGTCTGGTGTTTCATTTCTACAGCCTTGGCACATCTTTTGGAGAACCAGAGTTTCGTTAGGGAAAGAAAGTTCAGAGTGCTGTGTGGAATGTATGTATTCATGCCGGTGAGGATTACTTTGGTACTAAGCTCGGTGCATATGTTTGGGTTGGAAGGCCAGAAGCAATAGTCCAACCATGGGAATGCGGCACAGAAGTTGCGGAGGCTGTCCCGCTTGACACCGTTATAATGCTAGACTACTCTTGTATGGGAATGTCTGTGTAAACATTGTTGCATGGGGGAGAAGATGAGCACTAGGTTGCAGTCGGAATTGCCCAGGGGGGGCTCACTACTTTCACTGTGTATTTGGAGGGGTCATTGGTAAGGAAGAGATCTAGGGTGTTTGGGGAGTGGTTTGGGTTATCTGGTATTCTGGTTGGCATCTGGACGAGTTGTGTAAAGTCGTTAATGATGGCAAATGTTTCAGCATCTCTGCCTGCAAGATCTGTACAACTGGAGGAGGAAAGCCAACTAGTGTTGTGGACGTTAAAATCTCTTAGGAGGATGATTTCGCTGCTGGGAAAGTGGGATTGGAGAAAGTCGATTTTTAGGGAGAGGTAATTAATTCATGGTGGTTGGTTGTGTTGGGGGAGCGATAGAGACAGCAGATGAATTGTACTGAGTGGGGAAGGTATATTTTCAACCAAAGAAGGCCAAAGTTGAGCGATTCTAGGTTGGGTGCTCTCTGGCAGGGTATGTCAGAGTGGATGTATGTGCAGACACCACCCTTAGGACAAAAGTTGTTAAAGAGTGAGTAGTTTGGAAGGTTAAGATAAGTGGTGCTGAGGGAGGGGGGGGGGGGGATTTGAGTTTCTGCCAGGAAGAGTAGGTGGGGTTTGGTAGACTGTGGGTGGTAGTGGACACTATTCATTCACATTGGAGTTTAGGCCACGGATGTTGAAGTGGATGTGTAGGGTTTTGTGATTCATATGTTGGACAGCATGGGTCTTGCACATTTCCTATGTGGTGACTGCATGCTGGTCTCCATGGTGGCTACTATTGGGATCACTTGATTTTTTATCACCAGTTTATCTTGTCTGTAGTCAATGGTCCAACTGTTGTCACCATTTTGATGTTTTCTTTCGAGTTGTCTTTGAAGCTGGTGTCTTTGTTCCCTTCATACAAATGATAAGTTTGGTTGTGCACATATGCGCGATTGGGGACAGGTGTCTTTGAACTTGTTGATCACTATTATTATTTTTGATGTGCTTGTCAGCGTGTTGCAAGCCACCTTTACTAGGCGTGGAAAGTTCGTTCCGTCCTTTTATTTATCGGCCAGAAATGATGCCACCTGATGATATTCTTAGGATCGATGTTGCATTCTTCAGCTAGTTTGTTGATGTCCTCTTGTAATGATTTTCCATTTTCCATCGGGAAGTTCAAAACGATGCTGTTGAGTTTTTTGTGTTTAGCCTCCATCAAGTAGTTGTTTACTGTTGATGCAATTAGATCGCGAAGTTCTTTCGCTGGCGAAGTAGAGCTTGCATTGCGCTGGTTTTTCAATTTGTTCTAGCTTAGCTTCGACTGCACGTATTTTGGAGGTAAAAGATTCATTTAAAGCATTGATGTGCTGTTCGAGGTTTTTGGCACGTTTACCTATGTTCAGAAGTTGTTTCCCGAAGGGAGGCACAGAGAACAGAAGAACGGCTGGTTAAGTTCGAGAAGTAGCTTTTGCGCAGCTTCGTCTATTTTCGCACAGGAAGCATGCAACCAGTGGCAACAGAACTCGCAAAATATTAACTTTTTTCCTGTCTGTGACACCAATTTTGCAGCTGTGACATGTAATAGGTTTGTAGGCGGCGATCGACGGAACAGTGCTGGCAAGACACGTGATGCTCTTTTGCTGTTGGCTTTTGATGCTGCCATCTTTGCTGCATACGGTAGGCATCGTGAGCACCTACACGTTGCTGATTTAGAATTGGAAGGATAGCTGATTTAATACACTATAAGTACCTACAGGTTGTACTGAAGTATTCCACTGCTCAGCACAAGCTGTTAAGATTTCTGTTTGATGGTTAATTTCGATGAAAAAAAAAAAAACACTCGCAATAACGGTAAACTAGGGGAGCACAAGTTTGGAGTAGCTTATTCACCGAACGGTGCCTGATACTATTTGGTATTGGATGACTGGCGAGTCAAAGTGCATGAAATTGCTGAGACTACAGACATTTCAAAAGAATGTGTAGGATATATTTTGCATGAAAAATTGCAAATGAAAAAGCTTTGTGCAAGATAGGTGCCATGCTTGCTCACAGCAGATCAAAAATGCACTCATATGAAAATCTTTGAACAGTACTTGGAGCGTTTTAACAAGAATAAAACTGATTTTTTGCATCGATTTATTACTATGGATGAGACTTGGATTCACCATTACATACCAGAATCCAAACGGCAGTCAAAACAGTGGACAGAAGCCGGTTGTTCAGTGCCAAAGAAGACAAAGTCGGTTCCATCAGCAGGAAAGGTCATGGCATTGGTGTTTTGGGATGCTAAAGGCATTTTGTTTATTAATTATCTTTCGAAAAGGGTAAAACAATAACCAGGGAATATTATTCCGATCTTTTAACCAGACTAGACGAAAAAATTCTTGAGTAAAGACCTGGTCTGCAGAAGAAAAAAAAAGTCATCTTTCATCAGGACAATGCACTTGCCCATAAAGGTGTTTTGGCAATGGGAAAATTAACATCCACCCTATTCCCCAGATTTGGCTCCCTCTGACTTCCATCTTTTCCCAAAACTAAAACTCTTCCTCGCTGGTCAGCGTTTTTCTTTGAATCAAGAGGTGATTGCAGTTGTAGAGGGGTATTTTGCAGATCTTACTGAGAACCACTACAGGAACAGGATAATGGTGCTGGAGCATGTTGAAAAATAAAAATAATTTTGAAATTATACATTCATTTTTTCATTGTTAGGCCGAGAACTTTTCAGACCACCCTCGTATGTTGAACTAAAAAGCAGGAAATTATGACCAACTGAGGAGTTATTTGGGTTCTGTGCTATAGTATCATTTGTTGGATGTCAACGATATTGACAGTCCATGGGATGCATTTAAAAAATACTTAATTGATGCAATATGGAATATGTCCCTGGAGTTAGAAGAATAAATAAGGAAGGAATAAAATGGATGTGTAATCTTATTAAGCAAGAGATTCCTAAGAAAAGATTATGTGGATGAAGGTTTATTTATTTGAACATTTATTTAAAGAAAGCGCTGAAGCCTTACTTCACTGTCCAGACTTAAATCAGACTCTCACTCACTATCTAAGATATGAGTCTTATTCTAATTACACATCATTAAAGTTTTTTTTTTAATACCGTTAATCAAATAATAATACATGTCCTTGGTTATACCTTTGCATTGTTTTATGTACAATATTGTGTGGTTCTCACTGTTTCAAATCAATCCATTGTTCGTGTTCTACCTTGTAATCAAACTAATGTTGCCACTGATGATGGCCTGTAATATTCAGACTGAAATATATGACTGAAATGTTATTTACTCATTTTTCTGTGTTTTTGTGTGAACTGAAATGTTATGGCAGTACCTCTCAAAGAACAATTCCATAAAGATGAACATGTGATAATATTTCTTAGAATTTTATACATATCTCAATTTGAAGAATGGAAAGTAGGATAAAAATCACTGAGATCTTCCCATCTGACAGTGTTGTAGTGCCAAAATACATGATTTTGTGAATGGCTGAAGAGGACACTGCATTGGAGATGCAACCTGGTGAGAATGTGATCTACGTTACCAAAAGGAGCTGTCACCTCCATACTGTAGAAGAACTGGCTAAGAAAAGATCCAGAGTGAGGTTAGAGAAATTGTCAGTCTTGTTGCTTACAGCATATACCCTTGTTACTCTTCCCACTCGGACAGTGGAGTTGGAGAAAGGAATGCAGTTGTGAACATTAATGTCATCACAGAAGATGACTTAATTGTTGAAGAATTTGGAACTGTAGGAAATCAAGCTTCAAAGAGAAGTTAGAGGCCAGAATGATTTTTAAAACTGGGAGAATAGTAATGACTGCAGAGTGATAGTAGACAAATGACATAATGAGACAAGGAAATCTTAAACCATAGAGGGTCAAAAAAAGGGAGTTTTGAGATTTCATATTACACTAAGCACAGTAACACGGTAACTCATGTACCAGAAAGAATCATATAAGGTATAGTTTGGACAGTTAATTAAGCTGTGGTTGTTGGGCAGAGATTTGGAGGTTGATCAAAAACAGAAGATCATGTATGGATGTCTGCAGGTGATGGTACAAATCAATGTTGGTCCTTATACAACGATGTTGGTAAAGCAAATGTGGAAGATTTTTTTCCCCTGCTCCACTCATGGGTAATTCTTCCTCCATTGTAAAACAAATTCTGCTCACTTCAAAACTAATAAAAAAACTATATCCTAGAAAGTTCGGACATAATGATCACCTTCAATATCACTTCACTGTTTATTAATATACCATTATCTGAGACCAATGTTTGGATAAAATTTCATTTTTACTCAGACATTTTCAAATTATTCAAATTTACAGTACATACTGATTATTTCATATGGAAAGCAATATACAAAAAACTGGATGGGACAGCAAAGGGTCCACTCCCAGCCAATTTTTACATAGAACACTTAGATAACCAAGCCTCAACACAGCAACTTAGCCATCCTCAATGTTGGTTGGTTGCATTGGACTTTGCAGATCATGTGTTTGCCATTTGGTTACATGGTCCAGACACATTAGTCTGGACCATGTAACCAAATGAATAATCAAGTTCATTAATTTTTTTTATTCATAGAAAGTTAACACGTATGGGAAGATATTTTCAAACCATCACACCATCATCCCATCCCAACAATACGGTATTTTATAAACACTACCACCAAAAATGCTAAATGTTCTGCCCCCAATTTCTCCCTTTCCTAATCCACAAGATTAGAGCAAAACTATTACTATCCCATATATTCAGGGTACATCCAAAAAAAAAAAGATATCCAGAGTACCTAATAAGTATAAGCTCCACATTCAAACTGTATATCAACTAGCAATCTTCATCCATTCGTGTAAAGACAAATTCCATCCTTAAATGCATCTTGGATTTTGTGAAATGCATATAAAACTATTAAAACTTAAATGATTGCTATTATTGCAAAGACTTATTAACAGATTATCCTACTATAATGAAAAAATGATAGATAAAGTTCCATAGCAACAATACGATATATATTTTAAGCTTGCATTTCTGAACAAAAGTTCAAAAACTTCACACAGCAAAACAAATTTACTAAAAATAACATTATAGTCCAAGCATTGAAATTGTTCACTCACTGAATGCACACATTTACAACTTAGTCTTAACAGCACAAGTCATGTCATATTAAAGAAAAATGTTCCCATGGAACAGATTTTTTTTGGGGGGGGGGGGGGAAATCTCCCATGGAAGAGTATCTCTGTTAAAAGAAACACTGGCTCTCATACAAACTATGTTTTTTTTTTAAAAAAAACCTAGCATATTAAAAACAGTTTAATGACTAAAACAAGGAATAATCACAGACAATCATAAAATACATACATTTGTTATAGTATACTTGCATGGCAACACCATTTATTACCAAAACAAATGCTCCATATACAACTTTGTTTTGTCTAATTTTGCCATTAAAATGGTCCAAATGACATTGAAAGCAAAATTACTAGAAATTTTTAACAAGATAGATTCGAAATACCAAAGGTCATTAAATTTAATCCAACCAAAGAGAAATTATTCTCATTTCAACAATAAAAATTATCAATTTATAGTAGGAGGAGGAGGAGAGGAAAAGGAAGTCACTTATTGTCTTGAACTTAGGATTGAAAATTACTTGTAATTACTTGTATTTGAAATGTATGCATATGATCAAATATAATTCACATTAGTAGACTCTTGTTTATTTTGCAATTATTTGCAGTTGAATATTTGAATGTGGATGTTGCTGCAATATTCTCATGGCAAATTGTCTGTGACAAATTTTTGATATTCAGTACATTTCATTTTTGGCTTAGGCACTACAGGAACTTTTTTTTTCTCCCCCTAATTTTCCAAAATGTCTGACTGAAACCATACATTGAATTGAAACATAAAATCTTAATAGATTAGAATTCCTAAATTTCATTTAATTCCATTAAACTATACAGAATTATTTACTATCGGTTTCAGTCATTTTGGCAATAAAATCACTGGAAATAAGACCAAAACTAAGCAATATGAATATATTTTAGGTTATATCCTAAATGTCAAATTTTATTAAATTCTTCTACCCAAGTGGAGTTACTGTTACATATAATTTCTAAACTGTTTGCACTTGCACTAATTAAAATAGATATTGAGATGGCTTATATAACAGTTTTATAAGGAATCCAAATCACTGATCTGATTGATGTAATGAAAAGAATACAGTCTGTCTTCTCTAATTAGGTTCTAAATAGGTTCATATCTCACTGGAGATAACTTTTAATGCTTGGTAATGAAATGTACCATGGAAACTAATGATACTAATGTACCATGGGTACTAGTATTCATTTAATACCCATGGTACTAATGAGCTGTAAGTATGAAACCTGTTCTGGTGGGGAGAGGAGGGGAAAGAGACTAATATACAAAATAAGATAAATGAACTGCAAGAAAATGCTTATCAAGCCCTAGTGTAGGAATAACCTCATTCCTGTTCTATTTAAGTGACCATATTAACTGCTAACAATATCAAGTCCCATCTAATTTCTTCATTTTAAACAGGATTCTACCAATGATGCCATCTATTGAATCCATCCAATAATTTCTGACTCATATCTGTGAGAGCAAAGGCAACTTTATTATTTTGAATCTGTGTTCCAGATTCATAAATTAAAATTGGTTTCAAATTTTTCTTGTATATTATTGGCCAGGTATTTTGATTCATTTCTTTCTTAACTCACAAGAATTTATTCAACTGGCTCAACACTTCACACCATATTACTTTGTTTATTTTGTTATCTTCACTGAAAATTGTGCCAAATAGCCAAAATATTTCACTTATTCTCTATTGAGAATACAGTTTTTCATATTTCTGTCTATTTTCATAGATTTAAGAGCTGAGATGAATATTTTTATTTTATCAGGCTTTATAATGGGATCTATGTGGAGGATTATCTGTGCAGACAGTATACACCCTTACATTAAATCTAATTTTGCATCGAAACCATTTCCTATACATCGTTTATTTATAACTACTGAATTAAAACAAGTATAGTAGAACCCGTTTTTATGACCTGATTGGTTCCTAGGAACCATCATTAAACAAGTTGTCATAAATAAAACATTAATTTCACAGACTCAGTGTCATTAATTTGGGTTATATTCCAAGAAATACAAAAAAATTTTGTGTTCTCTTTAGATGGTGCCTATCATAGAATGGACAACTAAACCAGGAGCAACTCCACTAATTTCATTACAGATTCCTGATGGGCTAACACTTTCATGATTGTCTTCTAATGATATTGCCTTTCCACTTCATTAAGAATTGTGCATGTATACAGTATTTTATGACATAAAACTCAATCCTTGGATAAAAAATAAAGCATGCTGATTCAGTAATCATAAACCATTCAAAGTAATTAAAATGTTTCCATCTTAGTTTTGTGCTGTGATTCAGTCAGTCAACAATATCGGGTAACAAGGACACCATCCATACAACAATCTCCTCATTTCTTTGGCATTTCACAGTCATAACAAACAATAGAGCCTTAGATAGCCAAAATCAAGGATGAAGAAAAAAAAATTACATAGCATGCAAAAGAATTCAGATCAAGTATCCAAAACAGGTTGGTGACAGCTGCATACCAAGTGTTGAAATCATTTACCACCTAGACTGATTACTTACTATATTATCAATTAGAAATTAACATATCGGTAAAAGATATTTAAGTTAAAAGATAAAGACTTGGATTATCACTAAGTGAAAGCAAAACCTGAAACAATTAGAATTTAAGAAATGTGCAACTATATTTAAGATGTATCTTCTGAAAGAAAATCTGTTTTAGTTTCCTCCAACACGTGGAGGAAACTAAAACAAAAGATAATATTGAAGGAGGACAAGAAAACATTTACGAAAGCTGTAAAGAAAGTAACCATAAGTGAGAACTCAAAATCTGAATTCTTTCTTTCAGTGTTATTTTCCTAATTATAAGTAATTGCTCTAGCATGTTTGTTTTTTTTTTTGTTTCTATAAATTTTACATAATCAAGATCTGAATGATGAGAATGAATAAAAAATTCAGTTCTTTTTCAAAAAATAAGTCAATTAACACATTCAATATGAGATATGTCTTGTGCTGTCTATAGTGTCTAATAAGAAGAAGCTTCTTAATATCCTCACTATTATCTAAGGTGGTATGATCACTTTGGGAAAGGAAAGGTTAGCAAAAATAGTTTTTTTTTTTTTTTTTTTTTTGGTCAGGATATAAAGACAAGAGGAAGACCAAGGTTTCGAAGACTAGTGCCCTAGAAGACTGAACATAAGATCTGAAGAGACTGAAGTCCTGACAAATAATAGATTGATCTGAAGGAAAATTCATCAGACATATTTGAATTATTCAAATTCACCATTTATTCGTGTTATTTCTCATATAAAGGAAAAATACAACTGGATCAGACTGCTAAGAATTCTCCTCTTTCGCCTTATGACACACACACACACAGAGACACTGTTCAAATTTATTCTGGCTATTTTGTTCAAATGACACAGTCTTCCTACTGAACTTGGGTACCATTCAATGGTGGCCGGTGAAAATTTTAAGTAGGGATGCTGCATATGCAAAATAAACAATACTAAAAAATTCTTTTTTCCCTAATCAGATCAGTAATCAATTTATTAATAAATAAATTTACATATTAAAAAAATTGCTTTATTAAAAATATTTCACCCTCACCACGAATATTTCACCCTCACCAATAATAAAAGTTTCGTATCTCACAGAAATAATGCGTGCAAACGAGCAGTGTCGGAATGACTTGTAACGTGCAATCACAAGCGTCAACGAATATTGGTGAGACTGACTGCGATTAGTCGAACGAGATAATATCGACACTGCGTTAGATCGCAGTGTATTTGTTTCATAATCTAAAGCATTAATCGAACAATTCCAATTATTAACTATTCAATCACTGTCGAAACATAAGCTGTAACCTTTAACATGTTGTATTTATATAATGTTTATATAAATTTATATAACAATGCTTACATAATATAAGTTTATATAACAATGCTTACAACATTTCTATAATGTTGTAAGCATTGTTATTATTTATAAACACAAACAAAATTTTAAATTTTCATTTTTTTCTTGGGGGTGCTGCAGTGTCGCAGTGCTTATGTACGGGCCGCCACTGGTACCACTGCAACACTTTTTAGTCAATGCTACAACCCCTATAGATAAAGTACTATATATTTCCCCTTCTTTTCTGCAAAAACAATGCACAAAATCACAGCAAAATTTCTCATCCCTATTTATTCAAGGCACATTAGAAAAGCTAGCTAAATTCTCTGCAAAAAATTAAAGTCCAAACTACTTTCAAATTGCAAATCCACCTAGCAACCTTTATCCATTTTCCTTTGGATCATCATCATCATCCTTTTGCATATTCTGGAGTATATAAAGTTCGATATGCCCACAACTTAGCCTGCTTTGAATATATTGATAAATCTGATATCGTCCACTTTGAAGAACGAACTATATCTGCATTGCAAATTAGAACTGACAGACTTCTTGAAATTCCTAGACATGATTATATGTAAGAAGACCCTGATGCACAGAAGTTGTATAGTAGTAGGCCTGAGGAGATTTTTTTAGAATCAGCATTAACTATTGACTATTTAGACTTACATGCTGGTTTGAACTCATTCTGAGATTTAATGGAATAAATATAGTGCATATAAATAATTAAACAACATGTTTAATCACTCCTATATTTCATCTCAGTCACTGATACATCATCAGGGAAACAATATTAAAATTGCAAAAAAAAACATACAAATTTGCACGAACACTAAGCGGAAAAGATTAGAGTGAATGCCTAAAGGAATTCCTATGAGGAATGCCCTCTATGGGTGCTATTGGCTAGCCTTAGCTGTGTTGGAGGAAGCCTAAGAATTAGAGTCTCCAAAATCTTGAGAAGTTTAATACAACCATATTTATTAAGATTAGGTTGGTTTTTTAATCCTGCTGCTTATTCTAAAAAAAGTCTTGCAAATTTGCATTTTTTTTAAGTAAAGCATAATAGTTTTTTTCCCATTTAATTCTGTGCAAAGTATCCAAGGCATAGTTGGCAATCCCTGCCTGACCATACTTATGGTGACAGATGCATTTTTTTTTTTTATGTTCTTCTAGGCAGATGTTAGCAGATCTTCCAATTTGATCATAATATGATAAGTTGTAGGAACAAGGAACTTTTAAACACCTGGAACTGAATAGAAGAGGTAAAGAATCCTTGGGAGAGTGCAGATGAGGGAAGCAAGCTTTAGATAAGGAGAGATTGTACTCTTTTTTTTTTTCTTTTTTTGAGCTCTGGCTATTTTCTCTGAGGTGCCAAGGAGATGGAAGAAATAATTAATTTGTTGACCATTTTGATATCGTAGCCATTGGACAGGAAAGTCTGGTGAATAAAGGAGAGTTCAGCAGTAAGACAGCCTTGGTAGAGCAGAGACTGGAGGTTCTATTGACAAGAGTTTTGATAACACCATATTGTTGGTGGGGGGAGGGGGGGATTAACTTCCAACAGGACTTTCCCCTTATAGGACTTTAGGCTTTCAGTGTATTTCTGAAATTTTAATATTGTTTCCGTGACAATTTCTCAGTGACTGAAATCAAATATAGGAGTAATTAAACATGCTGTTTAATTATTTATATATCATCATCATCAAATTCCTGCCATGTACCCTCAAGGAGTGTACAGAATATGATAGTACTACATGAAAAAGATGATATCATTACTAACTTCCTATCTACAATTTTCCTCCAAATCAGTCTGTTACTTGTCAAGACTCCAACATTATCAGATCTTATATTTCTATCGTCTAAGGCACTTTGTACCGTATCAATCCACCTATATCTTGGTCTTCCTCTGGGTCGTTTTGCTGCCAACCTGGCAGAGAACACTTGCTTTGCTAATCTTTTTATTTATAATATAAATTATTTATATATGCTGTATTTATTCCAATAAACATCATAATCAGCATCAACTAAGATGCACTTCTCCAACCTCAGTAAACATAGTTGCATTAGTTATTATCATCACCATCATCAAATTCCTGACATGTACCCTCAAGGCGTTTACAGGATATGATAGTACAATATGAAAATACATCATTACTAACTTCCTATCCACAATTTTCCTCCAAATCAATCTGTTACCTGTTAAGATTCCAACATTATCAGATCTTATACTAGTTCTGCTAACACATTCCTGGATGCTAACATCAAGTTCTTTCCTAATATCCTATTTTTAATATGATATTGCCATTGATACCATTTGTTCATGCCCCTAATCTTTCTCAGGACTCTCACATATCTGTGGTCTCTAGTTTTTGGTCAAGTGTTTATTTCTAACCCAGCTCTCAGTTCCATAAGTTATAATTGGCTGGAACACCATCTTCTATACAGTTAATTTACTGTTTTGACTAATTTCTTTCTTATTCCATATAAAATCTAGTCCTCACACCCCTACTAACTACACCTTTATTAAACTTCCAGGGATGACCTTTTTTTTTTTCCAAACATCTGGGATATCATCATTCTAAAACTACTAAGATTGATTTCCTGAATTAACTATTGTCTCTAGAGGGCACCATGTAGGAATTTTAGTTCCTTTCCAGTTACACTTTGAAATATTTCTACAACTATAAGTATTGTGTAATTCATATTTCTCACTCATGTTCCAAAGATGCTGGTTGGAAATCCAGCAAAATATTAATAAGTTCAATAAATTAAGTATTCAGTTTCCTGTACTGTTGTTTATATTATGAAGAACAGGTTTGAATAACAACCAATATCTAATCCCATCTATATGACTGCTACTACTGGGTAAACATTAGTTACTGCTAATGCTCACTGTTATTTACATAATAGAAGAGTGATTCAAAAACTTAAATTCCTTCACTATATGCAAGATTTTACAAGGTACAGGAAAATATTGAAGTACAAAACAATAATTATTATTATTGCACCTTCCATGGAGTCAACAGACTCATTGTGGGAGATTCATTCAACCGACAACATATTTATCATACCAAATCTTAAAATCCTTAACACTCCTTGCATTAACAACACATTCTGATAATGCATTCCATTCACTGACAATTCTCCATGTAAAAAATCTACTCCTCACATCCTTCTTCACCATATCCTTACATGATACTGTCTTAATCACTTGTCTCTGGACTCTCCCGAATGTTTCCACATCACATTGAAAACCAGGTGACCAAATAGGAGCACAATAGTACAAGTGTGGTCTGAACAGTGCTTTATACAGAGGCACAACCACTTCCTTATCCCCTACATGTTAAAGTACTTCTTATCATAGCAGCACCATGATGTGCAGTCTTTGCAACATTTGAAATATGCCTTCTAAACTTCAGTCTACTGTCACTTCTAAATATCAAATCTCAACTAAAGTATAGCCATACAATATAGTACAGAGCCTTATATTCTTGCACTCCAAAATGCAATAACTTGCACTTATTAATATTAAAACTACAACCCAATCCTTTGTCCAAGTCAAAAGTCTATTCAAATCATCCTGAAGGGAATTAACATCAGCAGTGCTACTTGTTAATTATTAGCTATAAGAAATTATTTATAATTTCTTATAGCAAAAGCACGTGCTGATATTGGCAAGAATGGGAACAAAGAACTCACGGAACATATAATTCATATAATGTTATGCAGCATACACTGAATAACAAAGAAAACACTAACAAAAAAATACCTGGGAGGGAGAAAAAGTCAAATGTTATGGAACAGTATGAATTGAGACTTCCATAAAAGTAATTAAGGAATAAAATTATAGTGTTATTAAGTGCATGGACGTAGAGTCAAATAAAAAGCAACTGATGTGGTGCTATTTTCAAAAATACTTCTCACAGGATTTTTTGTTTAATTATATAAAAAAAAAAAAAAGCAACTATTGATATTTTCTGTATTTGGTGATTGGAATAGAAGAAACTACTTTAATGTATGGTCTGTTTCATATATTATAAAAACTATCATTTTTCACAAGATGCTTAAGTACTACTGTTAGTAAATATTACTCTACTATAAGAAAGCAGCACTATTTTGTTTCTTTAGTTAAACTTGCTAGTAAAATAACATAAAGGAAAGGAAGACTGAGAACAAACTTTAAATTGATAATTCGACATAGGTATTAATAT
The DNA here is from genome assembly GCF_054136105.1 of Typopeltis vanoorti. NCBI lineage: Eukaryota > Metazoa > Arthropoda > Arachnida > Uropygi > Thelyphonidae > Typopeltis > Typopeltis vanoorti. The sequence goes on from NC_143552.1 coordinate 93,309,841, forward strand.
AAAAATGTATTTAACTTTGCTGAGTCCACTGACAGACTGTGATGAAATTACTTGAAATTTTGTAATTAATCACTGTGATGTCATTTATTGGCTCAAGTGCTGTTCTCTTTATGAGTTTAACTTGAACTGGAAACCATAAAAAGATGAGCATTAATCATTCTTTCCCAAGTTCTTGCATTAGACAGTCAAAGCTACTAGACAGCAATTTACTGCAGTTTTCGGATCCTTGCCTGGCTTGGAAAGGAAGTTTAAAACTCCCTTCACTGGGAATATAAATAAATAAAAATTATTTAAACATTTATTTTGATATAATTGGAGTAATTTCAGATTTCAGCTGGAATGCTTAAGATAAGTCTTCTTTATAGTGAGTTGAATATTTGAGTCTGAAATCAGTAACAAATTCTATGGACAAAAAATTTGCATTTTGGTATTAAAAATCATCAATAAGCTACAAGATTTGCATAATTCTACCTATTCAGGAAGAATATCTCCTGAAGTTTTGGTAAAAAAGTATATATTTACAGTTAAAAGATAAAATACTGCTATTAAAAAACATGCTATCCAAACCTGTATTTTTGATCCAAATCATCATTTATGTTTCTTAATTTTCTTATTTCATCTTCTAGTTTTTCTGCTTTCTTCTGAGCATCTATAGACTAATAAGATAATGAAAACAGACTTTAATGACATTAATATCACCAAGCAGTTGTATTAATTACTTAAAATTTATTATGAATAAATAAAGCGAAAAAAAAAAAAAGAAAAGACTTCAATGAAATAGTCAACATTACATGAAAATTTTAGATTTTAAATGGAACATATAGTATACTGATTTATTTTTGTATTAAAAGATGTTAATACAACTACAACAAACACAATAGTGAATTCCATCACTAACTAAAAAGTACCACTTGAAGTCTCAGAGCATCACTGGTATTGTAAATTAAATTCACTATAGCAAACTATTCCTCTACTCCCTACAAGTTTGCTATAGTGCAAGCTGTATATTGTTACTGTTATAGATGTATACTATCATTCTATGACCCTTAAGTTGGCAAGAATGACAATATCAGTTTTGGAAAAGTCATCTATATGGTGGGTGCTGCTTGTGGTAGGGGAAGTTCTATTATCAAGTTTACTCTGAGTGCAAATAGTGTGACATTTAAACTGAACCTTGTGGGATCTCCTCCTCATGGAAAGGTTGGGACAAAGTCAATCCCACTCAGACTTGGAAGATTTGGTTGGATAAGGATATTTTTGATGAAAAGAGAGAGAATTCCTCTAGACCAGTGGTTCTTAACCTGGGGTGTGCGCACCCCTGGGAGGGGGTGCGAGAAAGCATTTCCAGGGGTGTGAGAGAAGTTTCTAAATTTTCAATGGAAACTACCGCCTGTGAGAAACTAGCAAACGCTACGTCGACTTTTGGGACCCCCACTCCTACCCTCTCTACCTTTGCCTCAGTGCATCGCACTTACCAGCACATGCAGTACAATAAGAAACCAGTTGATAGGTGCACGTGTTCGCATACTCTGAGTACGAACATTAATGAGGTGGTTTGACACAGAAACTAATACTAATTTTCTTTAATTTACCAACATTAATCAGTGACTAAAGCTGATACTGGATATGATCAATTGATTACATAAAGGTTTTCTGCAAATTTTGAAAAATTATAATTATTATTTTATTGATTGTAGTAACCCTCATTATGTCGAAAAAACGCCAATGGAAAGACGATTATGTTGCTTATGGATTCACTTGTACAACAGAAAAAGATGGTACGCAACGACCACAATGCATTTTATGTTGCAAAATATTTTCAAACTACCATTTAAACTGTCAAAGTTGTTAGAGCATTTCAACAAACAGCATGGTGGTGAATCTGCAGGACATACTCTTAACATCGTGAAGTATAAGAAGGCACGATTTGATACCAGCGGTACTATCACAAAATTTGACGTTGCAGCAATTCAAAAGCCCTTGTTAGAAGCTTCTTATCAAGTGGCATATCTGTGTGCTAAGAAAAGAAAAGGTCATACAATAGCTGAGGAATTGGTAAAACCATGTGCACTTGAAATTGCAAAAATTGTATTGGGTTCTGAAGCACAAAGGAAAATTCAGCAGATTCCGTTATCGAACGATGTGATTCGATCACGCATTCGAGATCCTCAGTGTTGATATTTTACTGTAAGTAGTAGAAGATATCAAAGCCAGTCCTCTAAAAGTGAGTATTCAACTGGACGAGTAACTGACTGTAATTATCAACTGATGTTGATAATTACAGTCAGTTGTTGGTATTTGTGCGATATAAGGAAAAATAAATGTTGGAAGAATTTTTATTTTGTGAGCCACTGGAATTCACGACAAAAGGAATTGATGTTTTCAATCATATTAAAAACTTATTTTTGAAACATCAAATACCCATGAATGTGATAGGCTCAATTTGCACTGATGGTGACCCTGCAATGTTGGGCAAAAATTCTGGATTTTTTTTCATAGATCAAGACAGAAATACTGCAAGTTACAATAACGTATTGCATGCTGCACCGTCATGCACTTGCATCGAAAGCTTTGCCAGAGAATTTAAAACAACACTTAACTACTGCAGTAAATGTAGTAAAGTATATCCGAGGACGAGTGCTTAATCATCGTATCTTTCGTACTTTGTGCAAAGAAATCTGTGCTGTTCATACCGTGCTTACTTATCACACTGAAGTACAGCGGCTCTCCAAGGGTCGCATGCTAAGCAGGGTTTTTGAATTGCACAAGGAAATTATACAGTTTCTTACTAACCAAAATTGTTATTTAGTTAAAGCTTTTGAAAAAAGAGAAGCAATACTTCAACTAGCCTACTTAGCAGATATATTTAGCCACCTGAATGAATTAAATACATCAATGCAAGGATTTGATAAGAACATAATAACAGCTAGTGAAAAATTATCTTCATTTATTGAAAAACTAAAAATTTGGAAACATCGAGTTGAAAATGGGAATTTTGCAAACTTTCCTTTGCTTGATTCAATCGTTATGGAAAATGAGAAAATAATAATTATACCTGAAATAAACAATACACCTCCAACAACTGAGTGAATCATTTCATGGATACTTTACCACGGGAAATATTAACAAAGTTCAGAGATGGATACTGGATCCATTTCTATTTGACCCAGATTCGATGGACAACAGCTATTTAATAAAAGACGATCTTATTGAAATACGAGCCAATGCTGCACGTATTCAAATGGAATTTGAAAAACTGGACTTTGAACAATTCTTGTGTGCACAGTTATCCACAGCTGGCAAAAGCAGCATTGCAGACACTTTTACCATTTGCCACCACCTACCTGTGTGAAATGAATTGTCATCACTTTTGCACATAAAAACAAGAGCCAGAAATCGCTTAAATGCAAGTGATGACACAGAGTTTTTAGTTATTTTAAAACCTCTATTACAAGTAGAGGGGGATAGCAACTGCAGCACAAGATTATCAAGATCATCTTGGAAAATACCTGCTCCAGATGATAAGCAGATGTAGCATACTATAATAAGAGGTCCTACCAAGAGGTAATGCACCTCTATCTGCATTGAGTGAACTTGTGTCAATGTGTTATGACGAGATCCATCCCTTACCTGTCCTTATAGATGATAGTAATATTCTGTAATGCAGGACCTTCTGCAAGAGGTCCTTGAAGTCACTGATATTTTGGCAGAATCCACAATTCCATTGCAGGAATGCTTTCATTATTTTTGGTGGATTCATCTGGCTTCCAGTGTGTGGTCTTGTTTTTAAGTCTTGGATTTTTCTTTCTTTTGGGGGGATTGCAATTGTCCAGTATCCATCTCTTCTCACTCTGGAAAAATAATTAAGCCATCATCAAATTCAACTCTATCCAGGATACTGGGTATTTTAATAATTCATCCTATATTCCTTTCTGGACACAGATATCCATTTTATATACTGATAGGTCTGAAGACAGCCTTGATTCTTTGAGGTGTTCATTCCATTATATTTCTAACTACAAATCATACCATCAGAATTGATGGAATTGTGAGACAAACATGAATGTCAATGTGCCATTCTGAGAATTTCCCAACTGATGTGGTATGCTTCCTCTTCTCCTCCTAATATAGTATATTCTGCTCCATCTTGATCTTTTGAAACTTTCTCATCCTTCCACCTTTAGCAATTGCCTAGAATATGCTGTGTTCTCCCTCACAATTTGTGCATTCTGTTTCAATCTTTGTTTTCATTCTTTTTATTGATGAATTGAGCACAAGTGGTAAAGCTATGACAAGCAGTCTGAGAATGAGATGGTACATTAGCATCTCTTGTATTTCTAACACTTGAAGCAATGCAAACAATTTAGAATGCACAGTCTGACAGGACATTTGAGATACCTTGTCTTTGCAGATGTTAGATTTCAAAGTGCTAAATGTAAGGATAGCATTCCTAGTCAGCACCAGGACACCATCAATATATATGAGAATTCTGTTTAGTGTTCTTCCAAATGATACTGCATGAAAGAGTGAACTGAATGTTTCTGGAAAGAAGCTTTAACTAAAATGCATCCTGAATTGGGTGTTATTCAGATTTTGTGAATCTGCCCATCCATTTAAACCATTCTAGATAAAGAAAGGTTCAATAGGATATTCACTTGTCAAGTGTATTATTAGGAATGATGATACAGTAGCAGGGGTCTCTGATGTTTTTTTGTTTCTTGTTTTTGCTACTTGCTGATGTGGCAATGGTTTCTGAACTTGGTTGAGGCTTGCTGAATGTGAGAATGAAAAATTTGTTCCTTAAATTCAGCACTAGAGATGCTCACTATCTCAAAAGCAATGACTGCAACTGGAAGTGGAATGCCTGACACCACAGCAATCATCACATCCCATGACCAGACATTAAGGAGACTAACTGAAACATTACTCACCCTTACAAGGAAAGCGTGATTCATCCTGGCAAAGCCATTCAAGACTATCCATCTTGCTGTAGCAGGGCCAAAGTATTGGAAGACTACTAGGAACATCTCTGGATGACCACTTGTGCACCATATGGCAAATGTGGTGGTAGGTATTGTATCTCAGTAGTGGTAGGATAGAAAAAAAGAGTTAAAAAACACTCAGGAGAAGTAGAGCAAAGAATGCAGGGAGAAAAAAAAATACAAACAGATGAAAAATGAAAAGATATAGTTCCATCTATCACTTTTCCTACTACATATTAATGATGTTCTCCCCATGACATCTGATTCTATTCACAGCTTTGCTGATGACAGTGCTCTCCTCTCTCTCTCTCTCTCTTTTTTTTTTTTTTTTAAATTTTCAGAACCTTATAGTGCTTATGTAATTCATACTTCAAGATTTTCTTAAACCAGTGTCTTAAACATTGATCTCCTTTCCATCCTCAAATAGGATGGGAGATAACTTGCTGAATTTTAATGCTATCTCATTTCTAGGAAGAAAGAGCATGCTGCTCTCTCTCTCTCTCACACACACACATACTTTTGACAATACTCCTTTTGCCAAACTATGCCAGTTTTCTCTCTAAGGGTTAGCTCTTACATTTAATCTATTCTGGCATAAACACATCAGGTTCATAGTTTCTTTAGCCTCCAAAAAACTTGGTATTCTTTTCTGTTGAAAGAAATACTTCTCTCCTTCTCAATTCCTGATGCTTTATAAAGCTCAAATCCATCTAACCTTGGATGGATTTGAATATGTTTGAATGAGTTGGAATACTGTTCCAACATATAGGAACAGTATTCCTATATGTTGGAACATATAGGAATACAACACCTAAAACTTCCTGCAGAATGCTTGATTGGATACAGAAGTGAGCAATTCACTTACTTAATGAGCCCTCCCTTCCTCACTGACTCCCTCCAGTCACTCTCCAAGAGATGCATTGTTGTTGCACTGTCTCTTCTATAGGTATTTCATAGACACTGCTGCTCTGAAATGGCAGCTCTCACCCCCTCCACTTTCCTGTACTCATATATGAACATGAGCAGCTTCCACCCATATACATTTCAACTTCAAAATCATTGAACCAACTTTTCATCCTGTGCATCATTTCCCATACCTCTGCTCTTTGGAACAGTCTTCCCCAATGACTACAACCTTCAGATTTTTCAATAACCTGATCAACAAATTCCTCTCTTCTCTTCTAACCACTTATCCACGCATGGCACTGCCATATCATAGGTCCTGGGCCCTCGAGTGTGGAGCTGATAATAATAATAATAAAAATAATAAACAAATAAAAATATAAAAAAAAGCTTGAAGACTAAATATAAGAGACATGGATTACAAGGATGAAATTATGTGTGCATCATTACTAAAATGTAATTGCAGAAATTTTTCAAGTGTTCTTTTTTTCAGGTTCAAAGTGACTAAATAATATATCGAAACCATGTCACAGATGACAACACTGCTACTATTTGCGATATTATTTGCTATCCACAGATAACCAACCTACTGCCAAAGGTTAGTCATAAGGATATGGCAGGGAAGGATTTCCCTATGCTGTGCACTAAACAGCTGGACATAGCTGTGATGGGTGCTGTTTTAAAATACAGAAGAAATACTGATGATCAATTACCAGAAAAGCAAAAAAATCCATCAGAGGAATTACTACACATGCAACATCAATGGAAATGCAATGAAAAGCTACAAAAAGGATATCCTGTTTCATTAATACCAAATGCAAATTCATATTGAAAACTGTGTACTATAGAGAGATTAGTCTCCAGTTTGCTGGACATGACTACAAAAATATGCAGGCAGGCTGTTCTGAGGATGACCAACAAAGAATTGATATTCAAAATCACGACTCATCCACTATATTAAAAGTCTGGTTTTAAGTAATGTTTTCTTTTGTACTCATCTCTCTAACAGACTGGGTTGTTTTCTACCAAAGATTAAGGAAGAATTAAGCTATCATTTTAGGTGAGAAAGAACCTGATCAATGGTATAAGAGAACTTTCAAAATAAAAAATTCATTATTCATCTTGGTAAGTGTAAAATACTATATGTATTGATTTAAACTTCCCAAGAAATTAAATTCTTGTTTAATCCTTCAACCAAGCTGCTTCACTACTAGGCTACTTGTATATATAGGCTGATGACTTCACCTTAATTGCCTTCACCTTAACTTCATGGCTTCACCTTAAGTGCCTTAGTATCCCATAATGCAAAGCACACTTCCTTTCAGAAGTATATATTAATAATAAGTCATATTTCTTCAACTATCTGATCTAGAGTATTTTAATAATGGATATACCTTTTTACTACTTGTATATGGGAAATATATGCTTTCTGCATTAATTCAACCTTGGTATCACTGCTGGGTATGGATGGCAATGATGAGATCTCAATAAGTCAAAACTTGGTAGTGATCCTTCCCATATGCACAGTAATATACACGCCTCTATATACAAGTAGTCAAGTCAAGCAGATACTTAAAAGAAAAAAAAAAAAAAAACTGTCTGCTTATACTTGGATAAAGGATTAAACATGAATATAATTTCACTTTTCTTTTACAGCAAGTGAAATATAATTTCACTTGCTGTGAAAGAAAAGTAATATTGAGGGAAATAAATTTTATAATAGCAAGTTATATTAATGATGTTTTCTCTCTGTTCTGTTATTTTCAAAGCATTTCCTTTATAGTTAACCACAGCACGTGCAAGTAAAAATGTCTAGTACTGAAATACTTTTAAAAACCAAAAAAGCTTCAAAGATATGAAAGATGTAATTACTGTAACATTAAGAATTTCAACCTATTTCTGAAATGCCTAATATTGGTCATCAGAAGCTTCAATTGGGATACTAAATTATCTTTGAATTTTTGAATACCATAATTGAAACTTTTAAGTAAACAAGTGACACTCCTAGTCTTCTTGCAAACAGTTTTATTCTAACACATCTTATTTGTTAACATTTTGAGTTAAGATAAAAGGATATGTGGTATAATGATTATCACATATGCAAGATTTATTACAATACACATTTAAAAATACAGCAAAAAATAAAATAAATAAATAATTACCTTATCAAGCTGAAGGCAGAAAATGGCAATCAGGAAACAATGTGCAAAAAAAAGAGGGAAAATATCATTATTAACAAGAAATAGTTAAAAAACATACGATTATAAAACCAGAATCACAATTAAAAATTTAAATGTCAACAGCATAAACAATTATTTAAGTATTTTTCTATAAACAAAATTCAATTATTCACCATCTTATATAACCTAGTTATCTTACTCCTCTTTTAATATGAAAATCATTTTTCGGTTGTTTTGACAGATCACACATATATACATATTTGTCAATTAAACATACTCTTTTTTATGTTTATTGTCAAACAATCAAAATTACTTGAAAATTTCGACCAATCTCATAAAGTAACATATCTGTTTATTAATCTGATAAAGTAACTCAACACACACTATCATAGGTCATCTCTGTTCATAGCGGTACTACCTACCTACCAAGTGACAGTGACCACACCTACTCAGTTTTATACAAGTTAAACATTAAACAGATATATTTTATTTTCATTCACTTTTGTTAATGTTTTACAGACTTATTTTGAGGATGAAAAAACCTAAATGATTTTTTTTCCTAGCCACAGCGAAAGTGGCATTTTAATTATAAGCCTGTTTAAGGTACCATATATTATTGAATATAATGCGATCCACGTATAATGCGAACTAGAAATTTTGTTTGAAAACTAGCCCTAAAATGCCATGTCCACGTATAATGTGATCTGTTAATCTTGTTCCATAACATTATAAATAATACAATACAAATTAACAAAAGAAATAGTTATTTTAAAACAAAATATCAAAATACAATACGAATTAACGAAAGAAATATTTATTTTAAAACAAAATGTCAAAATCCTTTAAATTCTTCTTCATCTTTTCAGTCATCAAACATTTCATTTATAAATTCATCTGTAGGGATTGCGTCATCAGTGTAGCAGTTGTCGTCATCGTCTTCATGCTCTCCAATTTGTTGTGTGTCATCCTCGCTTTCGTATATGACGTGATCTTCGGATCCATCCATTGAATTACTTATTCCACATTTAAGAAATGAGCGTTGAATCATTTCAGATGGTATCGAATCCCATGCTTCTTTAACCCAGCTGGTGACTAGGGTGATCTCAGGCTTCTGAAAATTCCTACCCTTTGTCATCTTCACCAAACCAGATGACATCCATTCTCTCCATTTTTCACGTAAGTGATCTTTAAATAGCTTATTCAAGCTGACATCAAGCGGCTGCAAAACGGAAGTTAGACCACCCGGTGTGACTGCTAGGTCTGTACGTAGCTCACGTGCTTTCTCTTTGCTTGCCTCTGTTAAATGCGCCCGGGACATATCCCAGACTAGCATGCTTTGTTGACATAACAAGCTACCTAGACGTATGTTCTATACTTGATCCAGCCACAATTGTACACCTTCTTCATCCATCCAACCTTTCTGATTGGCACGAACAATTACACCTGGTGGAAATTTCATATGCTTCGGAATTTTCTTCCTTTTAAATATCACTGTTGGCTTTAATTTGGTTCCGTCTGCCATGCATGCTAGAACAACAGTAAAATGTGTTTTTTCATGTCCCGTTGTTTTTATGAAGACACCTTTATCACCAATGAGTTTACTGTTTGATTCCCAGGCATATCAAAGTACATGGGTGTCTCATCCATATTGCCAATTTGGGAAAGTTCATTTCCGTGACACTTCTGTAATTTTATGATAAATTTATGGAAGGACTGCACTTTTTCTTCAAGCTGCTTTGGTAACTTCTGCGCAATTTTTGTTTGGTGTCGTAATGTTAATGCTTTGCGTTCCATAAATCTGTTGCACCACCCAGGCGAAGCAAGAAAAGATGAAATATCTGGTGTGTCCTTGAATTTACCATTCTTGAGTTGTAGAGCTCGAAAACGAATTGCATTTCTTGTTACTATAATGTCATCTTGTCACTGCATCAAAGTCCATTCATTTAGCTCTTCTTTGAGTTCTGGAAGGGATGCTACATCTCCACGACAGGCACGTTTCGTTTTGGGGATTTTTTCAAGACTGTCTTTTTGCTTACGCCAAAGTCTAATATTACTCTCTGCTACACCAAATTCTCTCATAGCAACACTGTTATTATGTTCTTCTGCAAACTGCACGACACGCAATTTAAATCCTGCTTCAAAAGATAAACATTTATGTTTCTGTTGTCTCATTTTCAGGCTAGGTTTGTTTTACGAATATTTAAAATGAACTGTGGTTAAACCGATATACCTAACTGTGCTCTATCTATCTCACTGTGCTCTATCATTCGGCGATGGAGAGCGCATCGTATCTGCACATAAAGCCAGTAATGTAAGTAGCTTTATGCGCAGATACGATGCGCGCTTGGTCGCCGAATGCGAGTGGGTCAAGTAGATTTGGTTGCATAGGCATTAAGTAGTATATGTTGTGTGTGCAAGTCTAATAAGATGTTATATTTTTTAGTATCCGCATATAATGCAAACCCCTAACTTTAAGTAGTATTTTTTACCATAAATTTTTCGCATTATGCGGGATAATATACGGTAATCAGAAAAGAAGTGTACATGCTTTTTTAAAAGAATTGTTTTTCCCCTCTTTAAGGAGATTTATCATTAGGTCTGCAAGAGAAAAAAAAAAAAAAAAAAAAAAAAAATCTATACTTTTTTTTGGTTGCCACTGGAAATAGGCATGTAATTAAAATTTCATTTCCATGCAAGGAAAATATTACTAGTTTTTTCTTCTTCAGAATTCAAAATTCAATGCCTTAAATTGTAATCAGGAAGATGGAGTTTGTAACAAATCACTGACCATTCTTTGTGCTTGATGCTACCATGATTTGCCATTTCAGACTGATGAAATGGAACAGTTTTATCACTTAAACATATTTTATTTCATTAATGTTCAAATGAAATTCTCTATAAAGCAAATATAAACTTTCATGTCACTTTTTTTTAACACTGAACTTTTAGACCATTTGATACAAAATATCATTTGAAGGATAATGAAACAAACCATGTTTTTTTTTTAAATATCAAAATGTTCCACTTCAGCAATCCTAAAATATTGCATGGCCAAATATTTACATGCATGCATAGCATGAGTGCAATAGATGCAACTGATATTTTGTTGCAAAACTTCATATTCTGATAACAACTTAATATCTTTGAAACAGTGAAATTCTCCCCACTTGGGAAACATGTGGATGGGGAATATGTTAAAAGATTATGGCACAGTACACATGCCACACAGAGACTCTTTGTTGACCAATTTATTAAGGTTTTATCTCCAACAAATGTTACAGAAAATCTCCAGAAGCATAACAATAACTCCACTAGCCACAAAAATATTTTATTCACCCAAGGTATAGGTCTACTTTATATAAATACTGTTAAAGTGATGTTTTAAAAAACAATGTTATGAAAAGAAATAATAAAATTCACAAAAACAACAGGAAAGTAGTAGCACTTGCTATGGAGCCAGACTCACTTTTGACACACTCTGACTTAAGATGCCAAGAAATTATATTCTTAGTTTCATCCTTTATCCAAGTGTAAGCAAACAAACTTTGCATATAGTCATTTCATGACTGGACTACTTATATATAGAGAGAGAGCTAATGACTTCACATCAATCGCCTTAGTATCCCATAATGCAATGCACATATCCTTGCAGACAAGTGAAATAACAATAACTCCACTTAATTTAAGTGGAGTTATTGTTATTTCTCATTGGAAAACTAAGGCTTAAATAGGGGATAGCAGTTTAGAGTGGCATGGGGAAAATGCAAGTTTCCATACCAATAAGAATTACTTTGCCGATATGTTCATTTAGTGCAAACATTTAGGTTGAAAGGTTAAAAACAATAACCAAACCACAGGAATGAGGTAGCACAGAAGTCATTAAGTTTATCCCACTTGGCACTATTATGATGCCAGACTACTGTTGAATGAGAATGGCTATGAACATTGTTCCATGGAAGACGAGATAGCACTTGATTATAGCTAATAAAAGGTTAATAAATTACACTTATCAAACCAACTAATTTGTCAATATGTCACTAATATTAAAAAAACTAAGCCACTGCATTACATGATGCAAAATGGAGACCTACATGGCAGGGTAGTTAGAACTTGTTAACAGTGGTTGAGTATGTGTTTTGCTTGTATGCACTTCACATTCTTCAAAGTTGATGTTAACAGTTCTCCCAGTGTGTCTGAAATCTTGGCTGTATCACCATCACTTCATTATTTGTCCTCAGGGAATAGTTGTACAGAATACTATGTTAGCATTACACACATCAGTTTACATTATTACAAACTTCCTCTCATCAATTTTCTTCCAAATTAATCTATTATTTATTAAGTATCTAATTTTGTGAGATATTTTGGTTTTATAAGCACTAATAACTCCATCAATATATTTAGATTTTGATGTTCCTCTGAATAATGCCAGGATGGCATCAAACATCTGTTTTGATAAACTTTATTCTTCCATTCTGTTTAAGTGACCATACTACTTTAAATTAGCTATATTAGTCACACATATATATTACTAAATGCTAATAACATCAAATTTGATATCCTGTTTTCCATATATACAGTAAGTTGCAGGTGCAGTAGATTTGATATTCACCTGAGCAGAGAAGATGGGGAAATGACAGACTCTTAGAGGAGCTGACTAAATGTTTTAATTGTGTGTGAATGGGTGGATGGTTTATATATAGCCTTAATACTGCATTTTTGCAGTATTCTATTTTCACAGATATTTCCCAATGACCTTATTGTATTTTTTCCCCCTAATCTTGTGAAGAATTCTGTTTACTTCCTGTTGTAGTCATTCTTTATAATCATTTTGCTTATTACTTGAACCTCATTTTTCAGAGCCTGCTCATCAGAACAAATTATTAGAGCTCTATTTTTTGAGAGTGCTAAAGATATTTTTGTCTTGCATGGTGGTATGATATACAGGCCAGTGTGGGTTTATGGTAGATAGCTAAGGGTAGTCAGCATAAGGGAAAATGAATGGCAAATATATCCAATTGAAATTGAAATTAATTTCAATTTCAATGAAATTAATGTGTTTGTGTTATTTGTTTGTTTGTTCAGGTAGCTTAGGTGGCCATGTTAAAGTTTAGTCCATGAGACCAAATAATAAATATTGAAGATCTTGGGATATATTTTGCTTTATATTGATGATATAGTTGCTATTTAGTCCCCATAGCCACTAAACATCATGTGAAGCCAAGTGAACAAACAACCAATTCAGCACTGAAATTGTAAACAACAATAACACACTTCCTTTTCTGGATACTTGTCATGATTCTTCCCTCAGACTCTCTATTGTTCACTGTCTACACACACAGACCAATACATGTACATACTTAGATCAGCATAAAAGCTAGACATCATTAGCACACTCAAAAATAAAGCACTAATATCTGCTCTGATGAGCAGGCTCTGAAAAATGTGTTTCAAATAATAATCAAAACATTTATAAAGAATGCCTACAACAGGAAAACTGAATTCTTTTCAAGAATGCAACCAAAAATTAAATAATAATAATAATAGATATTACAATAAGGCTACAGCCATTCTTTACATTAGGAGAATATATGAGAAAATATATAATATAATATTAAAGATGCTTTTAAATCATCCAAAAATTTAAAAAAGTTTACTTAGCTACTCTAAGGATCCTGTTACTTCCCTCTTTCTCCACCCAGGTGTATACTAAATCCAACGCATCTGTAACCTACTCTACATAAGGGAAACAGGAAGCACGATAATAACAGTAAAGGAAAGCCATCAAATTCTTTAATTATGGAAAATCAGTCCTTTCTTCAGATCATATACTTCAAACATGCCACAGAACTGAGTGAAAAGCACCCAGTTCTTATATCATACCAAAAACCAGTATGAATGAAAATTCAAAGCAGCCTGTGAGATGCTAATCCATCATCCTAATTTCAATAAAACCAATGGCCTAAAATTCTTAAAGATATGGATGAACCATCTACAGCCCACATAAGGTACACTGAAAAAATAATAATAATAAAAGAACAGACTACAGAACTCCAACAATTCTCCAAACACAAAACAACCATATATTTGTTACAGAAACATGGAATAATTGAAATCCATGTGTTATGGCTTAAGTGCTGGAAAAAACTCATGCTAGAGGCTTAATGGAGTGCAACAGCAATGAGAAAGGATTAAAAATAATCTTTAATTGTTTCAATATTTCATCTCAATCATTGATATATCTGATACTTTGTGCACTTGTAATGTACACAAAGGCACCACAAAACTAAATGAAACTCGTGAATGAAAGACTATAGTCCTAATTAGGTGCCCACAGAGAATGCCACAGGCATTCTCTGTGCACCTGCTGACATCCCATGATGTCAATTGGGATCTTGAAGTATTAGTGTATTCCATATTTTGGGAAGTTTTATGCAATCTTATTTATTTAAATTATGGCTGATTTTTGAGAGCAGGTACAGATTCTAAAAACAGGCTTTCTCTTCCACATTTACTATGATGAAGCATGATGGTCTTTTTCGATTGATTCTATGAGCTGTATCCAAAGCATGATTGACTGTAATCATGACTGCAGATGTATTTTATGTGTTCTTCCTATTTGTCCATAACAGGCTTTCTCTTCCACATTTACTATGATGAAGCATGGTGGTCTTTTTCAATTGATTCTATGAGCTGTATCCAAAGCATGATATCTGCAAGGCCTGCTGACTGACTGTAATCATGACTGCAGATTTATTTTATGTTCTTCCTATTTGTCCATAACAGGCCAACTTGCAGGAGCAGGAAACTATATATACATCAGGAACTAAGAAAGGAGAGATATTTGAAGCATATGAAGATAGCTAGTTTCGAATGGGATGTGAAAGCCATACAGAAGTTGTATTGCTTTAAGATTCTGGCTATTCAAACTGTTGCCATAAGATATGGTGTGGTGTATGCAATTAAGTTGTTGCAAAAAGAGTCCACATTGAAACAGAGGTTATAGGCTCTATTGGTTAGTGTTTTGTCTGCCTGTAGTTACATAAAACTTCACAAAATATGGGAAACACTAATATTTCAAGATCCCAGTTTACATCTTAGATCACCAACAGGCACTCACAGAGGATGCTCCATCTAGTTAGGACACTAGTCTTTTGTCCACTTGTTTCACTTAGTTTTGTGTTGCAAGTCTCATATTGTACCCCTGAAGATGTCTCAGTGACTGATATGAAATATTGGAACAATTAAAGATTATATTTTAATCATTTCTCAGTGCTGTTTCACTTTATTTCATTAAGCCTTAACATAAAAATAAAAATGCATCCTCAGACAATAAGCAGAACTTAATAACAGGACTGGACTATAGAGAATTAAGTATTAACCAGTAGTTATTGATGTAGTTCTGCTTATGTACAATTATTTATATATTTAATTATTCCTACTATTTTTAATTAATTTATTTATTTTTCTCTCAAAGGTCAAGCTTGGATCAACAGCTGACCAGGAAGTAATTATATAGATTACTATGATGAATGTGGTCATCATCAGAAACAAATTTCTGATGATGACTTTAATATAAAGGTCAACTCATTATTATTTTAATTACGAGTGCTCTAACATAATAGTTTTCCACACAACTCTTTACAATGAATTTATTTGCTACCTTTACACACAGCTGTCTTACCTTTTCTTTTTTATATACATTCTCCTTTAATTATTTTATTTTTTGTTTTTTTTATGGAGAATCTATCCAAGATAGGTTGGTCAGCCTATAGTACACTAGTAATGTGGATGAACAATAAGGAACTTACTCACATTTGACTTGAAAAACTATAGATTGTATTCCTTAGGAAGCATATGGTGGAAGTCTGTTCCATAGGTCAGCAGCAGAAGGAATAATTAAGAGGATGAATTTGTTCTGTGGGTTTGGAGAAGCTGCTGTACACATCTTATAGAAGATGCAAACTGCAGAAACCGAACACCTGTGTGAAAATGAGTGGAATATATTAGTGAGAGAAGTCATCAAACAATCTAACTGCCCTTTTCTGTACAGAATTCATAAATTATAGGAAGCTCTTAGGGGTCACCACCCCAGTTGTGAGAGCAGTATTCAATGGTCAGGTGGATTTCTGATTTGTATAGGATTAGGAGCTGTTTGGAGTTAAATACCTCAAGTGAAAGAGAAAACCACTTTTTTTGAATGCAGAGAATGCAATATTTGTAATGTGTTTGTGCCAAGAGAGAGCTTTGAGGTTAGAGTTACCTCCAGAAGGTAAACCTCATCTTGAATGGAGATTTCAGTATTGTCAAAGGAGGACTGAAAAAAAAAAAAAAAAAAAAAAAAAAAAAAAAACAGGTTCTTCTTTAGTGTTTTGCTAGCACTGATGTTGAAAAAGGTTATCCAAATCCCACTGATGAATACTTTGAAGTTTGTCTAGAGATGTGTGACATAGGTAAGTAGATCCTCTGTTGATCAGCAGTGACGAAATCCATATTGACAGTCATTTATTAGATCAGAGCCTTCAAAGTAGGAGTTGGGTTATGACGGTTCTTTCCATTACTTTAGAAAGAACTGAGGTGAGAAAAATCCAAGTAGCTTGAAGGTAAAGATTTGTCACCCTTCTTAGGAATAGGTTGTATATGGGCTACTTTCCAGACTGTAGAATAGATACCAGTGGAATAAGAAACTGGGAGTCAACTCTGAAGCACAGACCTTTAGAACAAATGGAAGAATGTCATTAGGGACAGAGACTTTTTTGGTATATATTTGGCCAAGAGGCTGCAGGTTCGAATCCCACTAAAAGAATCGATGTTTATGATTGTCCTATTAACCATTTACCACATGTACTGCTATATATAACCTGTGTCCTAGTGAAGATATGACCTTTGATGTCCTTGTGGCATAAAAATCAAATCAAGAATACATTTGGATCAAAAAAAATTTTAATCTCTTTTCGGTGAAAGGTCAAACAGGATGTTTAGTGTTTGGAATGGCTGAGGGGCATTTACCATGATCAGCTATGCAAAAATTGGAGAAGTAGGAAGCCAGAAAGTTGGTTTTTCTGTGGATGATACTGCAATAGTACCATCTAGTGTAACAGTGGTGGGAATAGCATTGGGCAGAAGTTAACAGCCAATACCTTTGGCTAGAGACCAGAAGGAATGGCTGCCATTCACACAACATGCAAGTTTCCTGCTTTCAGCTCTCTCAAAGTCAGTGTCTGATGTATTGATAATTTTCTTGCAGCTATTACAGGCTTTAGTGTAAACAGTATAAGAAGATGGAGTTTTGGATGAAAGCCAAGTATGTTGACCCTTCTTTTGTACTACAGCTTTGAAACCTGTGAGAAACCAGGGCTCAGACATGGGATGGGAATTTAGGGTGAATCGGGAAATAAAATTTTCCCTGCCAATAAGGTTTCAGTGATTCGTTCTGCACAAAAGTTTGGCTAGGATGGCTGGAAATGCTAATCTGATCAGGAAAATAAATCTTTATCATTATCTTCATATTATATATATGAAGATAATGCCATACAATGCATGGATGTAAGTGGTTGTATGTGTTGCTTCATGAGGGAAGAGAGCTACACTAGGTTGCAGATTGAGCTACCTGGATGATAGACACCATTCACAGCATACTTAGAGAAAGAGATCCAGTGTGGTTGGGAATTTTTTTTTTTTTTAATATTAATCCCATACACGAGAGGTTGAGGGACCCATAAGCACATCAGTGCCATGCGTAGGATGCAGATAAGGACTGAGATAGAGTATACTGATTTTTTTTTAAGAGTTCCAGGTTGTAGTTGTTTGGAAATACATCATGAGGAAGGCTATTAGAGAGGACAGAGTGGGCAGAATAAAAGAGGAAGAATAGAAGCAAGTTCAGTGCATTTGCAGTTGCACAGTAAAAGATAGCTGAGCAGCTCCTGCTCTTGTATTAAAATAAATGCAATAGAAAGTGGAGAAATAATGGTTGCCAATTAACTGGAGTAGTGACCATGGAAGTATACTTGTAGAAGAGACACAGTGCTGACACATTGTACTTGTGAGATAAAGTGAAAATGTAAGAGAAGGATCTATAGCCTAACTGCCTGCCTAAGTAGTCAAGGATTTTAAGGGAAGTTTTAGATGCACCACCCCAAACATGGGGAGATTTGTGATTTATATATAGTTAAGAGTTGATTGGGTGTAAAATACTCTCTTGAACAAAAGAGAATGCAAGATTTTTGGATGCTGAAGAGGCTATTGATGTATTTATGCCAAGAAAGACTGGAGGTGAATGTAAGGAGAGCAAAGTCCATGCAAAGAGATCTGATCTTGTCTGGTGATTTGTATATTATTAAGGATAAGGGTAGATGAACGGGGATCTCTTCTGTGAGAGAAAAGGCAAGACTATTTTGGTGGCATTGAACATGACATGGTTGTCCTTGCCCTATTGAAGGATATGTAAATTAATGTTTAAGGCACTAGTTGTAGTTGATCTTGTAGCCTGGGATGTCAAAGCACTGCATGTCAAATGAGCAGATGAGTGGAGAGTCCTATTGTCTGCAAAGCTGTGAATAGGACAGGGTCATTTATGCACAGAAGAAAGAAAGCAGGGACAGAGTCTTGAGGCACTCCAGCACTGGCGGTGAAGCTCGAAGAGAAGCATCCATCTACCATGACTCAGAGCAAATGACTAGAAAGCTGGCTATCCAATTACAGAGGGGCGGCAGAAAAACCAAACGATGGCAATTTGTTTAGTATGCCTCGATGTCACACATGGTCAAAAGCTTTGGAAATGTCAAGCGCGATAGCACGTTTCCATAGTACATGTCCAGTAGTGGGTGATATAAGCTACGAGATCAAGCTGTGGGTCTTGAATAGCAGAATTTGTATTGGTGGATTCAATTTCTGGGTTCAATTCCTGTCCATTACTTGAGGAACCTTTATTTGGTCTCTGTCGACTAAAGGTAAGTTAGTCAGACTCATAAGGAGTTAGAAGGTTGTTTTCACCCAGAAACTATAGTTTTTCGTCCCTCAGAACAGGAAAACTGACCCTGTGAACACATACACACACACACACACACACACACACACACACACACACACACACACAGATCTACACTCATAAAATACATACTTAATTCCTCATTACAAGAGCTCAACCCATCCTAAGGGACAGGGGAGGAAAGGGGAGAACCCCATACAAATAAATAAGTAGTTTGACAGGTCGACTTCTATTGTCCTTTTATGGTTGTGTTGGTTGAGGTTGTTTGGTATTCCAGTGGACATCTGAATAATTTGTGTGAGATCATCATTTGTGATTGCAAATGTCTCAGCCAGCTGGTGTTGTGAACACTGAAGTCTCTGAAGAAGATGATTTCATTGTTAGAAAAGTTAGATTGAACAAAATCAACATTTAGGAAAAGGAAATTGAAAAGTTCAGAATGGTTGTTGACATTAGGAGAACAGTAGAGACAGCATATGAACTTTTGAGAGAATAGGGTAGAGTGATTTTTAGCCAGAAGAGATCAAAACTGGGAGATTCTAGGTTGGATATTCTCTGGCATAGTATACCAAAGCAAACATATGCATAAACCTCATGCTCTGAGACAAAAGTAATCAAAGAGGTGGGTAACTAGGAAAGCAGAG
This sequence comes from Typopeltis vanoorti, assembly GCF_054136105.1. NCBI lineage: Eukaryota > Metazoa > Arthropoda > Arachnida > Uropygi > Thelyphonidae > Typopeltis > Typopeltis vanoorti. The sequence goes on from NC_143552.1 coordinate 93,329,540, forward strand.
ATGAGAAGTATTTGAGGAGGCTGAGATATGAGTTTCTGTTAGGAAAAGTAGTTGAGGTTTTGCAGATTGTAGGTGGAAGCAAACATCATTAAGATTGGAACTGAGACTACATATATTTGTGAAACAGATCTGGAAGGTTATGTGAAATTTGCTGTTGACTATATGGGTTCCACACATTCCTTATGTAGTGTCTGGTTATTTGCAGTATTTGAATTTGTTACTAGTTTTTCTTCTTTATAACTGATTGTCCACGCTTCATCTCACTATAAACATTTTCTTCCAGTTGTTGTCATCGTAACTGGTCTTGTTCCTGCTGCACATGGCCAGGCTCATAAACGACAAGGGGGGGGGGGTCGCTTTTATTAAGTGCAGGAAATTCATTCCATCGCCCAATGTAATCACAGGCCCAAAGTGGTGACACCTGATGATTTTCTTGAGGTCAAAATTGCACTGTTCAATGAATCTACAAATGTTGTCATTTAGCATTGTGGCAGTTGCAGAATGGAAATTATTTTTTTTCTGCCTGAATCGTGAACTGATATGGCATTGCAAAACTTGTTAAGAATTGAGCCACCAATCATAAATTACATCAAGCGAAAGCTCTTTCAATTACATCAATTTTCAGGAGAAAGTTTCATTAAGTCTGATGAGATATTGCTCCAGGCTGTCTGTGCACGTTCCAAGGTTTAGGAAATGTTTAACAGAGGAGAGGCACAGGAGACAGAAAAACATCTAGCTGAGGTTGCTTAGGAATTTGAGCACTAATTATCGATCTTGGCATGAGTCCACTAGCAACAAAAATCACATTGAAAGCTCTTGTTCTTTTCTGAAATGTCCAGATTTCAGTTTCAGCATGTTAAAGCTTCAGTAGGTCTATCTGTGATAGCAAGACTTGAAGTCCTCTGTCATCACTCAGCTTTGTTGCCAACATCTTTGCTTCATGCTGCAGACATGACTATACATTATCTGCCAGTGTTTGCATTGGCCGATATTAAGAGCAGGACATGCTGACTTATCTGCAAGGAACTTTTGAGATAGATTTTTGTTTATCGGATCTCCTCTTTAACTTCTTCAGTCCATCATGTAGCTTTGATTTTTTTTATTTTGGAAGCATCATCACATGGTTTCCATGGCAAGTCAATCAACCATCTTTTCTTCAGATTTTGCCCATTAAGTTTCTACAGGATTTCCTTTTTTCTAACTGTTTCACTTTTCTCCAATAATATTTGAGTCTGCAGTTTACATCACAATGCTGCTTGATTTTCATTCTTTTTTAAAACTTCTACATATCATTTCCTATTCAAAGCAATTGGTATTTACTGAATATACCTAATAAAAACAAAATGCCTACTTTTATTTAAAATCCCTCTACAGTTTTTTTTTTTTTTTTATCGCAACTAGAATGAATACGTACCAAAACAATTGTGAATAGTCACACATTCAATCTGACTATTGACAAACACAACCAATAAGGCTTTGATTATTTCTTGTCTGTTCTCTCCATGTAAATTATACCCATCTTTGTAGTGAAATCTATTGGTGTCATTAGTGAGCAGTTCAAGTCACAAAGAAACCCAGCAAGTAATTAACATTATTATTAGATGGGTCTTTTTCAACAAATTTTCCAAGACATTTTCTGTATTTCATTTCCTTCTTTGCTGTTTTAGATTCCTAACAAGAACTAGCTTTTTCTTTATAATTAATGACATCTGCCCTTTCTAACTTCTCTGTTCCATCACTGCTGGTGCTAACAGTGAGGCCACAGTCACAAATAAATTACCTTTTCTTGTAGATAAACTTATACGTTGGTGATACATAACTGTCAATTTGTAGGGAAAGGCAACGTATACTGTTATATTAATTATAAAAACTTTAATTAATACTTCCTATATTTTGGTAATATTACATTACCATCTTCAGGGAACATAAAATTAATGATATGTGCATGCAGACACTAACACTGAACAGCCCCAAATATGGGAAGCTTGCATTCTTAGAACATCAGCCCCAACAGCCAAGACTACCACCCCAATTTAGCCCACTAGGTGGCACCTTTTAGGACTCTAGGACCAACTTCAGTTGTTGTCTTCAGCCATATTTGTTCAGTGTTTGCATGCACATATCATTAATTTTATGTTTCCCTGAAGATGGTAATGTAACATTACCAAAATATAGGAAGTATTAATTAAAGTTTTTTTAATTAATACAACAGGATACATTGTCTTTCCCTAAAAAATGACCTTTTGCAATTTTCCCTTGGTGATTTTTGATGTATGTAAATATGTGTTATAGAAAACCCACACATATAGGGAGATATTTGCACGAACAGTCACACTATCACCCATCTCAACAGTATGGTATCCTAAAAAACACTTAACTCAGAGAGCTGAAGCAATTTGTTCCAAAATTATGTCACACCTTCTTAGTGTGTGTGTTAATGATATGGCAAGTCAATCAACCATCTTTTCTTCAGATTTTGCCCATTAAGTTTCTACAGGATTTCCTTTTTTCTAACTGTTTCACTTTTCTCCAATAATATTTGAGTCTGCAGTTTACATCACAATGCTGCTTGATTTTCATTCTTTTTTAAAACTTCTACATATCATTTCCTTTTCAAAGCAATTGGTATTTACTGAATATACCTAATAAAAACAAAATGCCTACTTTTATTTAAAATCCCTCTACAGTTTTTTTTTTTTTTTTTTTATCGCAACTAGAATGAATATGTACCAAAACAATTGTGAATAGTCACACATTCAATCTGACTATTGACAAACACAACCAATAAGGCTTTGATTATTTCTTGTCTGTTCTCTCCATGATCCTCATAGGATAGAAAAAATACTAAATGCTCCCCAGAAAATTCTCCCCCATTGCCTACCACACAAGACTACAGAAAAAATTTTACCATTCTATACATTCACAGAGCTCAAAAGATATTTAGAGTACTTAATAAACACGAGCTACTTACCGTATTTAAACATTAAGTCAAATCGGCAACTCTCATCTATTCACCCAAGGACAAAATCTCTTCTTTATCACACCCAGGATTATGAAGTGTCCTGTTCTTGAGACCAGGCTTACTATGAACAGACAGGAAGAACTGTGGACATCTGCCTTAGTGAACATATGAGATATTGCTCCATAAAAAAATACATCTAGCACTGTCATTATGGCAAGTCGGGTCTAGCAGATCATGCCTTAGATACCCCCCTCACACAGGATCAATTGGAAGAAAACAAAAGTGAAACACAGAAGTCTTTGTAAGTCAGAGAGAGAGAGATTGTTTTTGGAATCAACAGAAGCTCTAAAACTACTCCAAACCTCAATAAGTATGGCTATATAAATTAATCAAAAACCTAGGAGACAGTCATTTTAAGATCTAATCAATAGCACCTTTTTTTTTTTTCCTTTTCTTTCCCAGCATAGATGCCACCTAATTAGGGCCTTAGTCTTTGTGTTGTCTGTTACAATTGTTTAAACTAAGCCCATTGTTATACCAGATTGTTGTTGTTTCGCATACTGTGGCAAACTGTTTTTTGTGCTCTGAAGATGCTGGATATGATACCAGTGAAATATCGGCAAATAAGTTAATAAATAGTAATTATTTTCTTATCATTCTGTGTTGTCATCAATACCGTGAAAACAAATTAACGTGGACTACGAACACATAAGCCTTTCCCCGTGTTTGGGAAATTAAGGAATATTCCTAATACAGTTGCAGTCTCCATAATTTTAATGAAATGTGTATATAGGTCTTCTACTATGTTGATAATACTTTTGCAGTCTGTGACTCTTGACCAGCAAACTTAAACATCTCCTTTCAGAATGAAACAAACTTAAACATCTCCTTTGTACTTTGTTACAAAATGAATTTTGTAACAAAGTACTCACAAAATTCATTTTTACCTGAAGAGAGAAAACTTTCAATTAACAGAAAAGTTAAATATAGCTTTTGTTTCTCAATCTCCTGATTAGACCACTAAGCTTTTTTGAATCTATATAAGATTTCTCCCTCCTTAAACTCTCCTTAAGATTAGCTTAACTATCCCATATAAGTATCAGATACCTCGCTCTAGTGATTTGTCATATGGCGATTAAACAAGAGGGATCAGCACTTGATCACTTAAGACACCATTAGCATTATACAATGTAAAAGGCAGGAATTTGAAAATTAATTCACATCCAAGAAGTGGTGTCAGCAGGACTTGTTATAGAACTAGAAATGATTTATGTTTGATTACCAAAAATATCTGAAATGAGGAGAATGAAACCATTGCATTGATCGAGTTTATTCACCCCAAAATTGTTAGAATAAGCGAGACATAGTTGAATAAAGATGATTAACCTGACCTCCTATCAGTGGTTCTGAGGTAGTATATGGTATGAGGTAGAGGTGAACAGAATGAAATATTTAGTTGGGTATGGAATAGAGATGGATATGATATTTTTCATAAATATTAACAGGACAGAAAGGGAGGAGAAATACTGTTAATAGTAGCAGAGGATTCATGCCCATCTAAGGTGGTGACATGAGGGATGAATAGTGGCACTGATTCTGAGGCAATATGGTGTGAGGTAGAGGTAGACAGGATGAAATATTTAGTTTGGTATTGCAATAGACCTGATAAAGTGGAGGGCAGGGGAAGGAAATGTATAGGCAAATTAGCCTGGTAAATATGACAAGAGTGATCATTATGAATGATTTCAATTATAATGAATAGACTGGAATGAAGAGATGGCATATCAAAGCAAAGATAAGAGTTTCTGGAGTTTTTGAAGGACAACTATCTTAGGCAGGCATGTAACAGAGAGAACATGAGGATCAAGGGTATGAGATATTCTCCATCAGACAATGTTATTATAAATCTTCATCCAGTTGGTGAAAGTAACCAAGAGGTGATCATTTGGATAGTGGCCAGTCATATGAGAACTTCTGTGAGAAAAGGATATATGTGAAACTATAAGGCTGATGATTATGACAAAGTCAGGAGACAGCTTGCAGCAATATCATGGAACAATAAACTGGATGGAAAAGAGATCAATGCTATTGTGCCTTACTCAAGAACTATCTCATGGAGGCAATATCAGAATGTTTTCCAGTGGTCAGGCAGTTAAACAGAACAGCTGTAAAGTGGATGAAAGAGGTAATGTATGCAATATGGAAAAAGAAACAGAAGAATGTATTATGAAAGTAGCAAAAGAAGAGTGGTAGTAACTAGCTGCATGAGGAGTACAAAGAACACATAAAGAAGGCAATTTGCTTGGTAAGGATAGCAAAAGTGCAGCATGAGCAGCAGTTAGCTAAAGAAGCTAAAAAAAAAAATCTCAGAGTTCCTTCATTATGTGGGGAGCAGAAGAAAGAATGATTATGGAAGGATGATATCAACTGGCAAAAACAGTAGAGTGATAACCACTAGAGGATATAGTTGAGGTATTTAATAAACAATTCATAAAGGTATTTCAATATTGCGAATGTGACCATGCAGAACGAATGCAGTGGAAAGGGAGGAAACACTGTTGGTGATTGAGCAGGAGGTATATAAAGAATTTAGTACACATAATAAGGTTGTAGAGTCTGATGACATATCACTGTGTGTTCTGAGGGAATTTTCCAGGGAGTTAACAGTTTTGAAATACCTTTTTAACGTGAATCTTGTACTAAGCCAAATTCCAAAGGAGTGAAAAGAGGGCAAAACTGTTCAACTTCATAAGAGAGGTAATAAGACTAAGGCTTCGAATTTATAAGCCAATCTGTATGTCTGGAGCTATGGTTAAAGTGTTAGAGAGAGAGAGATTAGTCAGGACCAAGATTTAGAACTGGGATGACCACAGCAGCATTAATGATCAGCACGAGTTTGCTAATAGAAGATCATGCTTTCAAAATATATTTACTTATTATAACAAGGTAACAAATGCATTGGATAAGGGTGATACATACACAGTAACATACCTAGATTTTGCACTGAAATGTATTAGTGTGCTGATTAGAGATTAGTTGTCTGACAGGTATCAGCAAGTTGTCTGTGGAGGAAAAGTTGCTAGTAGTATGCCCCAAGGATCTGTTACTGGGAGCCTGAATGATGATATGTAGTTGTTTGCAGATGGTGCAAAGTTGGGGAGAACTGTGGAAGTAGAGCAGATGTTGTGGCTTTGTAAGAAGACTTGAATGTACTAGCTGAATGGGCAAGTGAGTGGATTGCAAAGTGTAAGGTTTTAAAATTTGGAAGCAAAGATGAGATGCAGAGTATAAGATTGGTGGAAATATTTTAGAGGAGATGAGGGATCTGGGGACATGAGGAACCTTTATCTGGTCTTCTCTTTCGACTAAAGGTGAGTTAGTTGGTCTCATAGGTAGTTTTTTCACCTGGAAACTCGGGGTTTTTCATTCCCCCGAACAGGCAAATCGGACACGTGAACACACACATGGATTACAGTCATGAATACGTCCCAGCCATATGCCAGTCCCGAGCCCAGATAAAATTGGGGGGAGGGGTAGCAATGGTGAACTACTCTGTAAAAATCTCACCAGGAATACTTTGTGGGCAATGCCTACAAAGTCAACAACAGTTGGAAATGACTGAAAAGGAAAACCAGGAGGGATCTGATTGTGCATATGAACCCAAAATTTCAGGGACACTGCTAAAACTGTGAGGACAGTACACAGATTATGACAACGATGCAAAGGACAGTGATGTGTAGAAGTAAGGATGTCACGGTTCCATTGTATAAGACATTGACCAATGTGCTGGATTACTGTGCATAGATTTGGTCACCTGGTTTTCAAATGGATAAAGAGATATTGAAAAGGGTCCAGAGATGACTGGCTAAGATGGTTTCTGTCCCTGGAATGTTGGGCATGAAAACATATTGCAAAAATGCAATTTGTGGACACTGGTGGATAGAAAGAGAGACATGGATATGACTGAGACATATAAGTTGCTACCGCAGTTGTTAAAAAGTTAACATGGAAGAGGTTTTAAAGAGAATGGGGAGGGTGGGGAAACAAGAGGTCATCTCTAGAAACTGTATAAGACAGGTATGGATGCCCCCCCCATCCATACCTGTCTTATACAGTTTGAAAAGGAAATTTTTTGCATGAAAAGCAACTGGAATGTATTGTCCAGGAGTGTTGAAATGGTGAATGTATTTAAGGTATGACATGATGAACGATGTATATGACTGTGGGACCTCCTGATGAGTCTTGAGACTCCATAGAGATCTGATGATAATATGTATGGCCGATCATGAAATTTCTTCAACAGATCATTAAACAGATCACTTATAAAAAGCTTTTTTTTTTCTTTTTTTAAAATCAGAAAGATTGTACAAAGAAAAGTTAAACAAGAATAACAAACTCTCCAAGATACTTTTTCCTTGCCATGCTTTGTATGACTATTCATATTTTAAAGCAAGACACAAAATTCTACTACTATTCTACTTCTTTATAACTTTTTCAACACTTAGATGGCTGGATGTAAATTTTTGCTTAGAAAAATAAAATAATATGTAGATACCAGTATAATTTATCAATGTGCTAACTGCAGATAAATTAACAAAGCAAAACTCAAAGATAAACTGAAGATATATGTATTCATAATTTCAAAAAACAACAACAAAAAAAAAAGTTAAGTTTGACTATATCGTACCTCATCGGTGTTTATCTTTTTACCTCCTCTTGAAAGCAACCTGAAATTTAAAATATTGTATTATTAATAGGTCTGCAAGTACCACTTATCCAGAGAGGTCTCTTAAATTCTATGTCACCAATCACTCAACCATGAAGTCCTTCAATTATATTAGTAATAAGAAGCATCCAAAGACTCAGAGACACTGCAGGAAGTTTCATTCAGATAGTGACACATCCTATAATTGTAAAAATCTCATGTAATTGTGATCTACGTGAGCTTGTGCTTTTTTTAAAAAAATTTTTATGGCATTATATATATATATATAGTAGCCCCCCCCCCCCCCATATCCACGGAGTTTAGTTCTATCATCTTCCGCAGATATCTGAAACCACGGATAGTAGCAAACCACTAGTGAGACCTAGAGTTTTTGCACATATATAGCAAAATTGAAGGTGGACATTATTAATAAATTGACTTAGTCTCATGCACTAGGACTGTAGGGTTCTTTAGTGAATATGTTATGTAGTTAATATATAATGTATGCACTAAATTGTATAGCTAAATAAATAATTATAAAAAGAGGTTTTTGTTTTTTTTAATTTATTAAATGAGGTAATTTCTAGACCACCACTTCACCTGTACTATCCAGGGATGGTATCTACTGCATTTGGGCACACGTTCCATTGCGCCTTGATAATAATATTATATATTTATTTAAAATTATCATGAAATAATTTTTACATCTTTAGAATCTATGAGGAGAAATAAATAAAGGAAAAATAATCCATTATCTTTTCCTTTAATGTTTGAGCCATTCAAACTATCGTGGAAAATTTTCCGAGTGTCCACGCTGGTGGTTCTTGTTCACTTTCATCCTCATTGACATCTTCTTCTGTAGAAGATTTGGCAAGATCTTTCAACTCCTCGTTAGTAAGCACCTCATGATGTCCAGCTATGTAATCATTCAATTTTTCTTCAAATATCATCATATCGTCAAATCCCTCACCACCTATTTACCATGCTGTGTTAATATCAGGGGCGTCTTGGGAATTATGAACAGCATCACTCCACAAATTCTTCCAGCATGCAGTTACCGTTTCTGGTTTCAATTCATCCATTGCTCCCTTGATGAATACAATTGCATCTGCAATAGTGAATGATTTCCAGCATCTCATGACTCCAACATCAGCAGAATCCTCAACCATTGCATGTATCATATAGAAAACCTGCCGAGCATATGAGGCTTTGAAGCATCTAATGACACTTTGATCGAGTGGCTGAAGCAATGAGGTCATATTAGGTGGGAAGAAACCCACTTGAACATTTTCATCTTTGGTGACTAGTGACTCAGGGTGCCCTGGAGCATTGTCTATTATCAATAAAACTTTAAATGGTAATCCTTCCTCTCTCCAAGTATTTTTTCACCTCTGGAATAAAACATCGATGGAACCATTCCGTAAATAGCACGGCCGTGACCCACTTTTAGATTTGATTGCCAAAAAACAGGCAGATAACTTTTATTTTTTATTACTAAATTACTTAAGGAATTGAACAACATAGCTACGAATATAAATTAAATTACACTTTAATAAATATTTCCGATATTTCTGCAATGTCACATTGCCATCTTCAAAAGGAACTTAAAAAAAAAGGCACGTGCACGTAAGCAATACAACACAGTAACTGAGAATGAAGAGATGAAGCTATTGTTCTCCTAAAAGTCCTGATGGTGCCCTCTAGCAGGCTAAGTAGGTGTTCTTGGCCGTCTGCTGATGTAAGCCTCCCAATGGGGCAGCCATATACAACCAAATTTGTTGAGGTTTGGAGAGTTGCTTAGGGCTGAGGCTGATTCCATAAATAGTCTTTCGAATTTCTATTTGCTATGGTGTATTACTATAGCTTTCTTCCACCGTATTCTGTGGCATGCCTCCAGAGCATGGTCTGCAAGACCAGAATGGCTGTACTTGTGAAAACGGTGTAGTCCTTCTGTTCAGAAATTCTGATATTCGCTGTCCTGCCTGTTTGGCCAAAGTAAGACAGTTTACAACTGCAAGGGACCTGGTATACACCAGGTAGGTCTAGGGGAAGTGGTTGGTCTTTAGTGGAGCGGATAAGGGATGCCAATTTTCTGTAAGGCCTGTAACAGGAGGTCAGGTCATGTTTTTTTAAGATTTTGGTAATTTTTTCCGAGGTGTCACGGATGTAGAGAATGCTGATGGATTTAGAGTTAATCCTTGTTGTGGAAGGGGGGGGGTTGTAGGTTTTAATGTTTTTTGGATTTTTGGGGGGGGGGGGGGGGTGTAGCCATTGGCTGAGAAAGTGTTGAGGATGTGATTTAGTTCAGTGTTTAGGGCCATGTCGTTAGAACAGATTAGTTTAGCCCTGTTGTATAGTGTTTTCACCACTCCATATTGTTGTGGGGGGGGGGGAGATTGTTGGTGATCAATCCCTTATAGATTTCCTTAAATATCTCAATAGTCAACATCCAAGTATAAAGTTCACAGCCGAGCTTGAAATTGATAGTTCCCTGCCTTTTCTAGATGTAAAACTGACCCGTTCTTCTGGTAAACTTAAAATTTCGATGTATAGAAAGCCTACACATACTAACAGGTATCTTCATAGTCAGTCCCATCACTTCCCTCCCCAAAAACTTGGAATAATTTCTACCTTGGAACATAGAGCTCACTCTCTTCTTGATGACCCAGATGAACTTCATAAAGAAATCAACTATCTCAAAACTACTTTCTTACTTAATGGATATTCTAAAAGAATTATTGAAAAATTCCCTCTTAATCCTCCTAGTCATCACACAAAAGAAATAAATACATTTAAAGGCAAGATATCTATTCCTTACATAAGTTCAGTTTCACAAAAATTAGCCAAAGTTCTAAAAAAATACAATATCAGAACTTTGTTCACTCCACTTCCAAAAATCCACTCCTTACTAAGCCACCCGAAACCTTGTCATCATCATCATCTTAAATCTCCTAGTGTGCACAAAATATGGTGTGATTGTGATATTCCTTATTTTGGCCAGCTGGACAAATCCATTGAATTACATACGGAGGAACACATGAGGGACATTGCTTACAAGAGACAACAAGCCAGTGCCTTATCAAGCCATATCCTTTTCTCAGCTGATCCTAATGATAATAACCCAAGTCATACAGTCTGCTGGGACAGATCTACCAACATTTTTCGTTGCCATAATGAAATGGAGAGAAAAATCGTAGAATCTAGGGAAATCATCCTCGACCCTGAACATCTAAATAATAACTTGAGCTACAACTTCCGAGATAATCATTCAGCTGTAATCATGTGCTGGAATCATGTGATGATGCAAGCATGCACTCTCCCAACAATGCAACAAACGAAAGAACAGCTTTAAATGCGACTACAACATTTTCATCCTAATTAAGTATAGAAACTGTCTATGTTGTCCATAGTTTCTTTAAGCTTCGGTGTTTAGTGTTTTTTCTTTTTTTTATAATGTCACTTGATAAAGGCTGTTATAAGCCGAAACTAGTCGTGTTTTACTATTAAACCGTTTTTATTTAACTCTCAGTTTAAGTCATTCAACTCTATTTTTATAATATATATATATATATATATATATATATGTTCATCTTTTTTTGACCGACTGAAACTGAGAACTGAAACGAAACTCAGTTTCAGTCAGTCAAAAAAAGATGAAATCTAATCACCGAGTCAATGTAACTAATGATCATATATATATATGATCATCAACTTTTAAATTTTTATCGAATATAAAGATAACTGTATCATTCTAAAGATTGCACAATATCAGCCCAAAGAGGAAGGAAAAAACAACCTTTCACTCTTGCATTAATACACACACACACACACACACACACACACACACACACAGGGTGGTTCAAAATTCCACGTAAAAACTTTGAGGGGAGGTGTAGAGAACATCAAAATCAACCATATTCACATAGGAAAGAATGACCAGAAACGCCACCGGAAAGTGATAGGTGGTGCTGTTCGGCAGTGCTCCAAGTGCGCAATTGGGGATTCCTCGTTCAAGCTTTTGCCGTCGTACAAAGAACATGCGTCATTTTATGAACGCTGAGATAGCAGACATGCACCTCATTCACCATATTATGTATCCGACTACTATCGAACTGTTCAGTTATGCCTAATAAGTTTTTTTACACTACTTACTGCCTTGTGTTATTTCTGTATCTTTATGTTCCTGTTAGTACCTTCCATTTGCGTTTCCGGTCATACTTTCCTATGTGAATATGGTTGATTTTGATGTTCTCTACCTCCCCTCAAAGTTTACATGGAATTTTGAACCACCCTGAATATATATAATAAAAAGTTGGATAGAAAAAAAAAAAGGGTAGGGGAGCACTAACAATATTAAACCTTAAACTCATACCTTTCATCTAAAAAATCTACTCCTTGCCACACCATTATACAAATTCCAGGGATGGCTTCATTCTTCTCCTCCATTAACAAAGCTGGTACATTTACTAGATGGTACTCTAGCAACACATTTGGCACTCAATGCAAAAAAAAAAAAAAGTATTTCTCATTTCCTTGTTGAAACACCATTATAAATTCCAGGGATCATCTTGTTTTTCCACATTACTTATTGCTCTCTACATCTATCTAATCTCTTCTCGTTAATTTTGTCTCAATCATGTTCTCCCATACCACATATCTGATGCAATCTTAATTACCTCTAGACTTTTTTCCAGCATTCAAGAGAAGTGATGTGTAATCTAGGTCCAGTCACCAAATCAATGTCTTATACAACAGCATAATCACATTTTATGCTTTTCTAATGATAGTTCCAGTGGGACCAGACATAATTAAATGCTATATAAATGCTATAATGCTAACATTGCCCAATTTCTCAAGAAATGTTCCCATATTGCCATGCCATAACTAAAAAATTAAATTTAAAAACTTGTGCTACTACAACATTAATAACAGATAAGGATTTAGATTTTTTTATAAAAAGGGTAATAATTTCAGAAAGTATATACTGAAAATCATGAAATAAAGATTTAATGGATTTTTTTTTAAACACAATCCTATTATAACTGGTTCATTTGACCTTCTAGAATCTTAATGAGTCCGTGCGGTTAGCCGAGTGGTTACGCGCTCTGCAACCATATGCCTGGGAAAGAAGTGTCCTGCGTTCGATTCTTGTCGCTGACATGAGGAGCTAATGATTTTTCTCAGACATAGTGAAGTAAGCTGGTCTTGGCATGGACTGCAGGGTTTTCTCCCCAGTTTCTCTGGAGTTTTTCCTTCCACAAAGCAGGCAAAAACCGTCTTAGGAACACAACGCTTCACAGACAATTACACATGGTTGAGCATGGGGGTAATGACCCCACCTCATAGTGAAGTATGAAATCCAAAAATGGGAGGCCAAGGCCCTATGTGGGGCTGTAGTGTCAAAGAAGAAGAAGAATCTTAATGATTTATAAGATGGAAAAAACTAAAATTGAAAACAATGCACGAATCACTGTGGAAAGTGTGAAAGAATGAATAAATAATACTTAAATTTCCTGAAGAACTACAGTAAAAATAAATAAAAATTACTAAAAAAAGTACTATATTTCTGATTTTATGTGAATCCTACCCATGAAAGGACTGTAAATATATATCTCATTATTACCATGGATGGACTAAGAGTTAAATAAACCAGGAACCTGTCCTAAAGAACAAATATAGTGCTTGTTTAAATCACTTTTGATCTCTAATAAAGAGAGTGATCTAGGTAATGAAACTGTCACCCATGAACAAGTCAAACATGAACAACAGGAAATTAAACAAAATAAATAGGAACATATGAAAAATATGAAAACCCGGGATAAAATGATGATAAAGCCATTTCTGTCATCTTCAAAGCTCAATAATTGTGCCCTTTCCTTCAAAGACCATAACCAAGTTCTTTTTGGTCTATCTCTTGATTATATTCCTCCAGCAATTCCATTCAAGGCTATGTTTCTCTGAAACAACATTCTCTGAACTGCCATTAGATAATACATTTGAAGACAGCACAGTGGTGCAGGAGAATGCTACTCGAGAACTGACATGGTTTCTATCCTGAATATTAAGTTCTCACCTTATCGCTGTTAATATGCATCCACCTGTATGCTGAACAAATGAGGATGGGCTGGCAATTTAGAACTTAGGCAACCAAACTGTATTCTGAATGCCTTAAAAACAAAAATGATAAAAACATGATGTCATGCTGCCTTGGACAGTGTCTGGTTAAAGAGATAAAGGAATGTGAAGGCTTTGCATGCAAGCAAGATTTCTAACAAAGGATGAAATGGACTGAGAAAGCATGTAGTAAAGCATGAGAAAAATTGCAAACACAGGTAGAAGTGGTTGTGTGTAAGAGAAAGAGAGAGGGGTAACGTGGAAGAAGTAGAAGAAAAAAGACTACAGGACGATGATAGATATTTTGTAGCTCTGATGAATACTTCATAGCACCAAACAGGAGTTGGAAAGATTAGAAAGCATCTAATACCAGGAAAAGTAAAAAATGATACTATCAAAAATAAGAAAGGAAGATATGAAAAAAAAAAAAGGGTGAAAAAAGGATGGTGTACCATATAGGGATTCCAGGCTAGATGAACAAAACAATGAATGTGAATTGTCAAGGAGAAAGATTCAGGATTTATGTCCAAAGCTATATTTATGTCTATTGCAGATAGAACACAAGTGGAGAATATTATTGTATTGGCAGGAACAAACAACTTGAAGAAAAGTACATAGTGTGTGTGTGTGTGTGTGTGAGAGAGAGAGAGAGAGAGAGAGAGAGAGAGACATGAAAGTTCTTGAATGAGAGAAAAATGTCTTGCCTTGTGATGCTGAGACGGTAATTAAATACATATGCTATGCAGATGAAAATTTACTGTACATTGATGTACAGGATGTTTTCAAAGTTAGAAGGGATTTGAACTTGCAGGATGGATTATACTTATAGATTTAGTATCAGGTGCATGATGAAATTGTTATCCCGAGGACCAAAAATTATTGGCATTAGTGAGAAATTGCTAACACATGAAGATATCTTTACAGGAATATCTGTATGATGGGTACAGTGTATTCAGGAAGAATGGGCAGGAGAAAAAGGATGAGAGGAGTGTGTAATGATTGCAGAGGACCTAAATCTGATCAGAGTAGAAATTGCAAATAGTGGTGGCAGTATAAGTACAACAGTCTCCGATTATCCTAAGATGGTGGTAAATGAATTTCCCCAGATAATCAAATTGTCGATTAATCCAAAAAATGACAAAAAACTATAATATGATGTTAACATATATATATATATATATATAAATATTAAGAATAAAAAGAAAATGCATTCATTATATGTATTTAAAAAAAAAAAAAAAGCAAAGATGGTTCCTTTGTTAACTTTCTTGTGTAACTTACAGCAAAAGTTTTGCAAGAAATATATTTTTGGAGAACAAGAGTAATGTCTTTTTCTTGTTCTGCAGAATCAAGTAGGACCCAATATGGAACAAAGCGACACTGTGTGATATTTTATTTGTTAGAAAAAAAAAATCTTCTCTTCACCTATCATTTTTATCTATCTTAGTTCATAATTTGTACAATTTTGTTGTCGCTTAATATCTGTGTCCATTCAAGCCACTGTCCAAATTCAAATTTGCAAAGGAGGGGGAAGGCTCCAATTTTATCAACTTTTGGAAATTAAGTAAAAACTATTCCAAAAAAATATATTTAGACTTAGTTGAAACATTTTATCAATGTATAATACAAATATGAATATACATTAACACTATTATTAAGGTGAAATTCTTTTTCCTCAGAGCTGGATGAATTTTTAAATTTTGGAGTTGAACCCTTTTTGTGCAAAATTGCATAAAAATATGCTAATATAAGGTAAATAATATAAATAAGTAACAAAATGTGGTTACAACACTATTCATTACTACATGATAATATATCAGAAAATATCAAATAACATAGTTCTATTAAAATTACAATGTTATATTTACAAGCAATCACGAATATTATGCAAAGTTGTAAGGCGCAATTTTTATAATGGATTGCATAACAGCAGGGCGCTATGAGGGTAGTTGACTGGGGAGATCAGAATATACACTATAACTTGTGGAATTACGTTGTAATAATGTGATTAAATTATTTAAAACAATATCATATGTTTTATTGTAATAAAATAAAAGGTAACTGACTATATGCAGAATGGAAATTAAATTTTATAATTTTTCAAATGTGAGGCTCAATTAATTGACAATCCAGTTAACTGGCCCCATATAAGAGTTTTAATTCAGTATAGGTTTAAGATAGAGATGAACAGGACAAAATATATAACTGGAAGCTGCTCGAGTTCAGGATCACAGGAAGCAGATGCAGACTGATAGATAAATGATACTTATGGAGGACATTCAATATGGATAAATTCAACTTACGCAAGACAGCATGGAGGAAGAAGAATGCATGTAACATCTAGGAAAGATAATTTATAGTTACATAAGAATACTACCTTAAGCAGTAAACAAGTGAAGGTATTACTTGTGGTACAAGAACACTGGCTCCAATGACAACATCGGAAAATCTGTATAAATGTGAAGTAACTGTTTTGCCTCCAGTTAGAAGGTGATCATACAATTTTAACTTAGGTTATAAATCATGCAGAACTTTTATTAAAAAAAAGAAAGAAAGAAAAAAGGAGGGGGGGGGTATGTGGAACTATGGGACAAGTGATTGTCACAGACCAAGATGGCAACTTAAAGCAGTTCCTTGGCATTAAAAACTGAATGGTAGAAGAGTCAGCAATATATAGAAAATAGTCATCAAAGCATGTCTGAAGAAAGCTATCTGAATGCATTCACAGAGTTAGGATAATAAATCGCTTGGAAGTTAAAAATGGATGAATGAATAAGACTCTGAAGCAGGATCTGCATGAAAAGGAAATGTAGTGGATCCAATAAAAGGAGAAAAGTTATGACTAGACCTAAGAATAGTATAAAAAGCAGGCCACAAGACAGGATGAAAATCTGTATAAATGTAAAGGCAAAATCATTTATGAAAATAAGTTAAGCAAAGAGACAGAAGAAAATCAGAACTTTTCTGTGCATTAAGAAAAAAAAAAAGGAAAAATTACCATCATCAAATTCCTAACATGTACCCTCAAAGGGTGTACAGAATATGATAGTACTACATGAAAAATTTACATCATTACTTAACTTCCTATCTACAATCTTCCTCCAAATCAGTCTGTTACTTGCCAAGACTCCAACATTATCAGATCTTATATTTCTATCATCTAAGACACTTTGTACAGTATCAATCCACCTATATCTTGGTCTTCCACTGGGTCATTTTCCTGCCAACATGGCAGAGAACACTTGTTTTGCTAATCTTTCCTCGCCCATTCTGTTTAAGTGACAATACCATCTGAGAATAGCTCTGCTAACGCATTCCTGGATGCTGACAATGTTAAGTCCTTTCCTAAATATCCTCGTTTTTAATATGATATTGCCATTGATACCATCTGTTCACGCCTATAATCTTTCTCAGGACTCTCAAATCTGTGGTCTCTAGTCTTTGGTCAAGTGTTTTACTTCTGACCCAGCTCTCAGATCCATAAGTTAAAACAGGTTTGAACACCATCTTGTATACAGCTAATTTAGTGTTCCGACTAATTTCTCTCTTATTCCATAGGAATTTGTTCATTTGACTTCCTACCATACCAGCATTGTTGATTCTGTTGTCTATTTCGATATTTAATTTACCATCTTCACTAAAAATCGTGCCTAAATATCTGAAATGTTTTACTTGTTCCACAGGTTCTATGTTCACAACGCAGTTGACATTTTTAATGATTCTGCCATTTTCATTGTCTTTGTCTTTTTAATGCTGACCTTCATACCATATCTATTACAACAGTTATTCAATTTAGTCAGGGAGTCTTGCAGACTTGTAGCGGATTTATTTACAAGTATAACATCGACTGCATAAAGCAAGTAGCTGACATTAACATCTCCAATTCTGATATCATGTTTAATACCACCTTCCTTCATAATGCGATCCATATAGATAATGAATAACAGAGGGGATAATGTACATCCTTGTCTGACACCAGATTTAACAATAAATCATCTTCCTGTACTTCCTTCAATTCTAACTGCTGACTTACAACTCAAATAAAGACTAAGTATTGCTTGATATAATGCCCCATATAACTGTAGCGTACTGAATAGCTTCTCTCTTGGCACCTTGTCATATACCTTTTCCAAATTGACAAAACTTAAATACAGATCTTTGTTATATTCCCATGACTTCTCAACTATTTTTCGTAAAGTGAAGATCTGATCCTGACAGTATCTATTTGGCTTGAATCCAGCTTGTTCTTCAGCAAGCTTTTCTTCCACAATTCTTCTCACCCATTTCTCAAGTATACTTGCATAAATCTTACCAGGTACTTTCAATAGGGAAATACCTCTGTAATTCTCACATTCAGTTTTATTTCCCTTATTATATATGGTTAGTATGAAAACTCTACTCCAATCATCTGGAATTCGTCCCTCTGTCCAGGCCTTCTGAAGTATGCAGTGCGGCCATTGCAGGACTTTATACCACCACACTTCAGCATTTCTGGCCGAAAATCATCTACTCCTGCAGCCTTTCCACATTTCAAGCCTTTGATGGCTTTTTCTACCTCAAGTATGGATATGCATTCATGACTGTATGCAGGTTGAGTGTTTTTTACCACTGTGCAATCACTGCTTGTTTCATTTAGCAATTTTTCAAAGTAATTACTCCATACTTCAAGGATATCTTTTTCTCCAGATATCATGTCCCCTTTATCATCTCTAACTCCTTTTACAGCACTCTTTCCTCCATTTATAACCTTCATGAACCCCCAGAATATTTTGCCACTTTCTTGATATTTATTTTCTATGTTCTTACCAAAGTCCTCCCATGGCTTTTTTTTTAGCCAGTTTTACACAGTGTTTAGCTTTCTTACATTTCTCACTGTATTCTTTAAGAGCACAAGCTGACTTATTTGCCAGGAACTTTTGATATGCTTTCTTCTTTTCCTTCACTGCCTCTTTAACTTCATGTGTCCACCACGGAGTTCTAATTTTTCTATCCGTGCAGACAAATTCACCACATGCCTCTCTAGCTGAATCAATCAGGGTTGTCTTCAAGGCTTGCCACTGAATCTCCAAGGTTTGGTTCCTGT
This sequence comes from Typopeltis vanoorti, assembly GCF_054136105.1. Classification (NCBI taxonomy): domain Eukaryota; kingdom Metazoa; phylum Arthropoda; class Arachnida; order Uropygi; family Thelyphonidae; genus Typopeltis; species Typopeltis vanoorti. The sequence goes on from NC_143552.1 coordinate 93,348,404, forward strand.
TTTCAAATTCTTTCATTTTTTTTCAATAATCTTTGTGTATTTTAGTCTACAGTTCAAATCTGAGAGCTGCTCAACTTTTATTCACTTTAAAACTTTCTTACATGTTCTTCTTCACATGTTGCTAAGTGCAAAGTTGTTTGTGTTCTGGAATGAAGACAAATTAAGCATAGTATTATATTAAATTCATAGTAACTTGTTAGTGATCAAGAGACCTGTTGAGTGCAAGTTTAAAGCAATATTAGGCTGAAGGTGGTTAAGTTATCACATCAGATAACTATCATGTTGAAGAGAACATTAATGTGTAGAAATAAGAAATTTATTCTCCCATTTTAAGGAAGAATAAATTAAGGGAGGATAAATCAAACCACGTAGTGGTTTGATTTATCCTCCCTTAATCTTAATCTTAATTTATCCTCCCTTAAACTTGACTACGTTGTTTGATTTTCCTATTCCATGGCTGCATTTTATTATTATCATCATCCAGGGACATCTAATAAAGATAATATCTATCCTGTGGAACTGTGCATATGAGGACAGATTAAGAGAACACGATTTATTTTTCACTTGGTTAGAATATAATAAATTTAGTTTAATCCTTTATACAAGTGTGAGCAAACAAAGTTTGCGCCTGAAAGTATCTTCAGGACTGAGGTAAGGTGGTACACCTTGCTCCACCTTTGCAACGAGTTGCCCTGGTGTGTACCACCTTACCTCAGTCCTGAAGATACTTTCAGGCGCAAACTTTGTTTGCTCACACTTGGATAAAGGATTAAACTAAATTTATTATATTCTAACCAAGTGAAAAATAAACTTTCAACATCTTTCTCTAAATCCAGAGTAATTTATTAAAAATGGGTGGCACACCATTTGGCAACTTCTATAGGTAGAGATGACCTGCGAATGCTTCTGCCTGGTATCTCAGCTTGGGCCTGGCTCCCACTGAAGAGACCTCAATAAAGGTCGAAACTAGTCTGGGTAGTGGCCCTTCCCTTAATGCATAACATTAGACATATCCGCAAGGAGATGTGTTTTGCATTATAGGAGATACTGAGACAGGAGTATTGGTAGCTTGCTCCACCTTTGCAACGAGTTGCCCTGGTGTGTACCACCTTACCTCAGTCCTGAAGATACTTTCAGGCGCAAACTTTGTTTGCTCACACTTGGATAAAGGATTAAACTAAATTTATTATATTCTAACCAAGTGAAAAATAAACTTTCAACATCTTTCTCTAAATCCAGAGTAATTTATTAAAAATGGGTGGCACACCATTTGGCAACTTCTATAGGTAGAGATGACCTGCGAATGCTTCTGCCTGGTATCTCAGCTTGGGCCTGGCTCCCACTGAAGAGACCTCAATAAAGGTCGAAACTAGTCTGGGTAGTGGCCCTTCCCTTAATGCATAACATTAGACATATCCGCAAGGAGATGTGTTTTGCATTATAGGAGATACTGAGACAGGAGTATTGGTAGCTTGCTCCACCTTTGCAACGAGTTGCCCTGGTGTGTACCACCTTACCTCAGTCCTGAAGATACTTTCAGGCGCAAACTTTGTTTGCTCACACTTGGATAAAGGATTAAACTAAATTTATTATATTCTAACCAAGTGAAAAATAAACTTTCAACATAAGAGAACACGGTCTTCAAAGCGATGACCACTTGAGTGATGGATGGAAAAGAAGAGATAAATAAACTTAAGTTTGTAAAAGGATCTTATAATACAGATAAGTGACATTTTGCAGTTCATGGCAGATGGTGTAAGGGAAAGCTCCAAGTCAACCATGGGAAATGAGTATGGATGTAGTTAGGAAGCATGTGAAGTCTAGGTTCTTCTCAATAAGTACAGTTAAATGTGGAATGGATTGCTAGGAAGTCATGAGTGCATCTTCGGTAAAGTTTTCAAAAATATATATAATAAATATTTAGGAACTGGGGATGACTTTGAAGAAGTCTTCCCTTGGTGAATTTTTTAATGCCTAGATTATAATAATAAAATGCAGTCATGGAACAGGGAAACTAAAACCATGTTGGGATACAGAGAAATAAGCTAAGCCAAGCAGCTCAATGAAAAGAAATTGACTACTAAAGGAGAATAACTGGTAATTTATTTTGCAAACTACCATGTGAATGAATCGTGTGGAGAGAAAAAATCTCAGTAATTAAACTTTTACTTGCAATTAAAATCAACAGAATGGGAGAAAATATAACATATTTTAAACTAAATTAGTAAAAAAATAAAAAATAAAAAGATTCTTCTGACAATATTTTTTCATTCTGCTTCACATGTGAAATTCTGAAAAGTTAATTCATTTCATGAGTGAATATATATATATATATATATATATATATATATATATACACATATATACACACACATATACAGTAAACCCTCGATTTAACAGACAAAATTTCCGGTCCGTATGTCACATGTGAAAATTAGCGTCCTGTTAATTTTAAAATGCTTTTAACCAAGATTTCCTTATAATTAGATTAACAGATTATTTTTTGTTATTATGAGGAATTACAGGAAATTATAATTTCCTGTAATTTTTAACAAATTTTGGCAAAACACTGTAATAATTTAGCCGACATAAATGAGTCACCACTCATAAAACATGTTGGTGAATGATTAGGACGTGGTCACACCAATCACACTGTAATTGGTTCTTTTGTCAAGGGGTGTGACTTTCTGCGTCAGTTTTATTACATTTTCATAATTTTAGGGAGTTAAAAAAAAAACAGAATTCAAAAGTTCAAAAAAAACTTCATAGTTTTTTCAAAGCAGGATTACCTAAACCAAGTGCCTCAACATCAAACATTAACTTCATATTAACTTATCTAAAAGTGTGAAAATTGTGTTAAAAATTGTGTGTAAAGCAATTTTTTTGTTATTACAGTGCTAATATTGATAAAATTGCAGTATAATGTTACAGATATTATTATTTTAAAAAATTCGTGATTTAATGGACTTCCAATTTAATAGACATCCCTTAGCCCCTATTAGTCCATTAAATTGAAGGTTTACTTTTTTTATATATATATAAGTAATGAAAAAACATACTGATAATCGCCAGAGTATGTAAAACCAACAAAAGGAAGATGGTTCCCAGAAAATGCTTTTGAGGCAGGAAAACTCTCTTCAGTAGTATCATCTTTTTCAATATCATCAAAGTTACTAGTGTCATCATCACTTGATAATTCAGGAACAATGGGTGGAACACCTACAATAACAATTAATAGAGAATTTCAAGGAGTTCCAAATGTAGACAAAAAAAAAACAATAAAACTTTAAAACAAATATAAATAAACAAGAGTGTCATCATCACAGAAACATGCTTTCGCTTTTATTTGTCTCTTGAGCTTTATTAACTAATGAAATTTGAAGATTAAATTCTACAGTCAAAAAGGTGACTCCTTCCCCAATTTTAACTGCATAGACTAAATTTGTCAGTAAAAAAAAAAAAGCATTACAATGCATACATGCTGAAAGTCAACTTGTAATGAGACTATTCACATTATTTGGTAATGGGGCACATTCTGCAGAGCATAATTATAGTTACTTCACATCCAGGTTGGTGGCAAAATTTATGCTGTCATAGATCACAATGGATTACTTATTGATCAAAATTACATAAAAAGATCTTATAAGGTATGTAAAAGAACAACCAAGAACTTCTGACTCCATATTTAATTCTAACCAAACCCACAAAACTTCAACACAAAACAAGAATTCGCATTTAAGAAGTTCTTAAATGGGAATTCCTGACAATTTTTTGAGTCATTAAAGAAGACAGCTGACATAAAACAGGGAAAACTTCGTTCTTGTTGGTGACCTAAATCAGCGCTTCCCAAATGTGGGCCATGGCCCCCTTGGGGGGCTGTTAGTTTTGTTGATGGGGCCATGAAATAATGAAAACAAATTCAAAATATTCTAAGACTAAGTAGATTTTTTTTATATTAAAAGAAATTATTTAATTTTTATTATTTATTATTTCTTTTTTGTTATTTTTTATATTTTAATAGGAAAAAATCACACATTGGTGTTGGTTCACAAATTTTTCTTCTGCATATTTCGGGTACAGGATACAGCGAAGACGTATCTCAGCCCAATAAGAAAACCAATAGACCCATGGATATCAGATTCAACACGGGAACTAATCAAAAGAAGGCGATTGGAAAAACAAAGAGACACAGGGATCGAAGAATACAAGAGATTACATAGAGAAATCAGAAGAGCCATCAAGCAGGACAAGGAAAAGTTCTATACTAATAAATGTGAAGAAATAGAGTTCCAGATGAGAAGGCATAATTATAAAAGGATGTTTTATTTAGTTTGTGACTTAAAGCACAAGTTCAAGCCTAAATTGAATGTCATCAAAGACAGGAATGGATCATTACTAATAGAAGAGTTGGAAATCAAAAACAGATGGAAAGAATACTGTGAGGAACTGTACAGCAGAGTGGATAAAGAAAATGTGGAGTCCTCCCACCAAGAAAATTTTGATTTGGAACCTCCTCCACTTAAGCATGAAGTTGAAAGAGCAGTTAAGCAGCTCAACAGCAATAAGGCCCCAGGTGCAGATGAAATCCTAGCAGAGTTAATTAAGGCCACAGGGGATGGAGGGATAAGAGTGTTTCATAGATTGATTACAAGGATATGGGAGACAGGATCATGGCCTAGAGACTGGAAGAAGTCAGTTTTCCTACCACTACACAAGAAAGGTGATAAGAAGGCATGCAAGAATTATAGAACTATTAGTTTGATATCTCATGCAAGCAAAATTTTATTAAAGATCATGCTAAATAAGATTGAGGCAGAGATGCCCGAGGAACAAGCAGGTTTTAGGAAAGGTAGGGGCACCAGAGATCAGATCCTTTGCCTTAGACAGATCATAGAAAAATATAAAGAATTCAGACTCCCTCTGGTAAGGTGTTTCTTAGACTACTCTAAAGCTTTTGACTGTGTTGAGCATGTGAAACTGTGGGAAGTAATGAAAATAATGGGTTTTCCTCAACACACTATCAGGTTGATAGCCAACTTGTATAAGGAGCAAGAAGCCACAGTAAGAATAGGTGTTGGATTGACTGACTGGCTTCAAGTTGGAAAAGGAGTTAGACATGGATGTTTACTTTCTCCTCACTTGTTTAGTATATATGCAGAGTACATCATGCGTGAAGCATTGGATGAGCTCAAGACAGGAATTACGATAGGAGGTAGATTGATCAGTAATCTGAGGCACGCTGATGATACAGTACTCCTTTGTAATGACATGGAAGAACTAGGACTAATTCTTGACAAAGTTAACAAGATCAGTAATAACAGAGGAGTTCAACTCAATTCTAGCAAGACAAAGATCATGGTTCTCAAAGGAAAAACAAACAGAGAAACTCTTGAGAAACAAATGTATCTTAATGGAGAAAGAATTGAGGAAGTCAGCAAGTTTGAGTACCTGGGATCCATTATTAATGTGAAGAATTGCTGTTCAGAAGATGTCAGAAAAAGGTTAGGAATGGCTAAAACAACAGTCAGAAACCTGTCTAAAATCTGGAAGGATGGATCTATCTCCATGGGAACAAAGTTGAGGATTTTGGATGCAGTTGTTTTTCCAACAGCGACTTATGGATGCGAGACTTGGAACCTAAAGAAGTCAGATAAGAAACGGATATCTGCTTTTGAGATGTGGTGTTACAGAAGGCTGTTGAGGATATATCATACACTGAAAGGCGTACAAATGAATGGGTGTTAGAAAAGATTAGTAGAACTTTAAGGCTCCTTAAGGATATTGACAGAAGAAAGTTAAAATATTTTGGACATATAGAAAGGATGGAAGGAGGACTTCTCAAAACAGTAATAGAAGGTAAAGTTCCTGGAAAAAGAGGCAGGGGTAGACCATCAATGAGATGGATGGATGGCGTGTGTGGAGTGACTGATCTTCAGAGAGTTGAGGCTGCCAGAAGGGCAAACAACAGTACTACATGGCGAGGCCTAGTGTAGAACATCATCGAGCATAGGAGTAACCATATGGCATCTGTAGATGCCCAGTGAACACAGACATATTTCGGGTGCTTAATGAATATTAGTAAATATACGCTTTTCATATAAGTTTCATTTCAAAAAATGAAAGTGTGATGAAAATGAATGAAATCACAAATGATTTCACAAATGAAATCATTTGTGAGCACAAAAAAGCTCACAAATGAAAATCTTGTGCTCATTTAAAACAGTCAAGTTTTTTGCACTTTAAATTAATGTTTCATTGCTAGTGTACACAGGTGGGTGTGGGGTGATGAGCGGGGTAAAAAATACGCTTGGGCGACTGCGCTGTTAGCACAGATCACATGCATCAGAACTATAAACACAGGGGATTCCCTTATTCACGTAATTCACTAATTTCATCTTGTTAGTCTGTGGTGTGCTGGTATCGGTAAGTGGTGTTATTATTTGATCTATTCCACGTTAAAAATTTAATCCTGAGATGGATAAGTGGCTGATAAAAAAAACAATCCAGCAAACAATCAGCAGAAGCAGACTCACAAACAACAGCATCTCATATTTTACCAGCACAGACTGCATCGTCTTCAGCGCCAGACAGTAAAAGACAAAAAATAGCATATGAAAAAATTCGAAAATACGATCCTTCTTATTTGAAATATGGGTTTGTACCATCATATAATGATTCAAACAAACCTGTGTATGTGTAATCTGTTGGAAACAGTTATCAAATGATTGCATGCAGCCAGAAAAACTTTGTCACCATTCAGATACTATTCATAGGGAATATAAGACAATTGAGTTTTTTCAAAGAAAGGCTGAAGAATTAAAACGTTTCAAATATTTCACCTGATATTGACTTTTTGTGTAGCAGTAATGAAACACATCCATCACGTTAAATTGTTATTAAACTTCTTTTATGTTTTTAATTCTTACTTTGTTTATTACTAATAGTTTTACATTTCATGTGTTATTGTGCTGCAAATGTACAATAACAATATATCTATATATATAAAAATATAAGATAATGTGCCATGTCAAATGTCTATGTAAGATGAAAAAAAATGTAATATTTGCATTTGATTTTTGCAATATTTGCTGTGTATGTTTTGTACTTAATATAAATACGATAAATATTATAATAATATATGTCTGTATATCACGATCGATTTTTTTAGGGTGGGGGGGTCTTTACATCCATAAGTTTGGGAAGCACTGACCTAAATGATAGAGTAACAAATGAACTGCCTTTTCTCCAAATATTTCTGACATAGAGAAAAATTTGAAGGAAGGCAATAAGGGAAAAGATCTAACTTACAGCAAGTTGAGAAATTACAGGAATATAATACAGATCTCTAAGTCTCATTAATTAAATTATACCTGACAAATTATATTGTTGTTTACATACTTTACTCAAGCATGAACAAAGAAAAGTCTTCATGTGAGGTATCTTGAATACTAGGGGCTACCCATATACAGAGGCAGCCGACCTTGCATTGAAGTTGCCCAAGTACCCAAAATGTGCAGATATGTATGAGGGGGGTACCCAAAATTAACCAGAATCTACACTTGGTGCACGCATTTTCTAGTTGGCAGATGACTGACTACAAGGAACAGAGAGCGTGCATGAAATTTTGTTTTCTTCTGTGTAAAATTGCATCTCCCATAATGGAAGAGCCACTACCCAGATCAATTTCAACCTTTATTGAGGTGTCGTCAATGGGAGCCGGACCCAGAGGTGGTGATACCAAGGTGGAAGCAATGGAGAAGTCATATTTACCTATACGAGTTGCCAAAAGGTGTGTCACCTTATTATTAAATACTCTGGATTTAGAGAAAGATGTTCGAAGTTTTTTTCTCACTTGGTTAGACTATAATAAATTTAGTTTAATCCTTTATCCAAGTGTAAGCAAACAAAGTTTGCGCCTGAAGTATCTTCAGGACTGAGGCAACTCGTGGTAAAGGTTGACTAAGCTCTCATCGCTCTTTGTCTTAGTATCTCCCATAATGCAAAGCACATCTCCTTGCGGACACGTATAATGCTATGCATTAAGGCAGTGTTTCTCAATGTGGGGCGTATGCCCCACAGGAGGACAATGTGAATATTGGGGGGGGGGGGGGGGGGGGGGGGCAATTAGAAAATGCACATGTACATATTTATATTATACTTTTTCAGAACTTGGCTGACTATTATGCTGGGGGGGCATCAAAATCTGAGACGTTGAGGTGGGGCATCATGATCTTTGAGACGGTGAGGTGGGGCATGATCCAAAAAACGTTGAGAAACACTGCATTAAGGGAAGGGAAGGGCCACTACCCAGACCGGTTTCGACCTATATTGAATGTTCAAGTACAGGTCAAACTCCAAAAACTCAGCATTGTTCCCCTCAGTAACAGGCTCACCCTGACACTGAGAAGAACTCTCAGAATCGGTTGGCTCTACCCCGTGGCAGGCTCACCCCACCACCGAGCAGAGCCATTCATATATCATCTGAGGGGATAACAGCAACAGCCGTGCCTCAATTAACTTCATGATTATAGCATTGCCATTCATTACCCCCCCCCACACACACACACACTAATACTCAGGACCTGGGTGACAGCAACAGCCAAGCCTCGGTTAAAATTTCATGGGCTACAGCATTGCCATTCATCACCCAAGCTTCCAACCGGTTTCGACCTTTATTGAGGTCTCATCAGTGGGGGCCAGACCCAGAGGTGATGATACCAAGGTCGAAGCAATAGAGAAGTCATATTTACCTATATAAGTTGCCAAAAGATGTCTCACCTTATTATTAAATTACTCTGGATAAAGGATTAAACTAAATTTATTATAGTCTAACCAAGTGAAAAAAACTTCCAACATCTTTCTCTAAATCCAGAGTAATTTAATAATAAGGTGAGACACCTTTTGGCAACTCGTATAGGTAAATATGACTTCTCCATTGCTTCCACCTTGGTATCACCACTTGTGGGTCTGGCTCCCAGTGACGAGACATCGATAAAGGTCAAAACCAGTCTGGGTAGTGGCCTTTCCCTTAATGCATAGCATTATACATGTCTGCAAAGAGATGTGCTTTGCATTATGGGAGATACTAAGACAAGGAGTGATGAGAGCTTGGTCCTCCTTTACCACGAGTTGCCTCAGTCCTGAAGATACTTCAGGCGCAAACTTTGTTTGCTTACACTTAGATAAAGGATTAAACTAAATTTATTATAGTCTAACCAAGTGGAAAAAACTTCCAACATGAAGATAAACTTATCGATTTGGAAGGCAGTCTCAACTAGAGTTATGTGGGCAAATCTAAAAACGGGGACAAGGACAATGAAACTTATTTGTGCCTATGGTCCCACAGAAGGTTCATCTAAGGAAAAAGGGGAAGAATTTTTTGAGTCATTAGAACAGGCAGCTGAAAAAGAAAAGGGTCCTTGATGGAGATCTGAACAGCATAGTAGGACATGAATTCCACCAGGGATATAGGAACATTTTGGGAAAAATTTGGAGAAAAGGGCAAAGCTAATAATAATGGTAAATATTTACTGTGTGAAACTCTTTCACACAAGTAACCATCATTCTGACTTCCCTCATCAATCAACCATCAACTGGCTACCCTCATTTCATTGATGAAATGAGGGCGGTCAATTAAAATATGACTGATGTTAGTCTAGCATTACATAATTTTACACACAGGCATGTCATTGCCTCTCATTTTTTTTTTATTAGCCTCAGATTTTTTTTTCTTTTTAGAGAATTGTAGATGGGCAGTATCTCATTTCTTTTTCATCAGGAAAAATATCCAAAGTGTCATCAAATTGTACTCCTTCTACGACAATAGGAATATTAACTATTTTATCTTGTTTTGGAGAAGGTCTCGATGCATGTCGTTGACCCCCCCCCCTGTGGTGCACACACTCCATTATCTTTTTAATTAGTGGATTTTCATGAGACCATTTTTGGCATGTCCTCTCAAGCGAGTGCATATCTATTATTTTCTTTTATGCACTGTAGAGGATAGCTTTTGAAATTCAAGTCTCTGACTTGAATATGAATGAATATAAATTGTCACTAGTTCTACAAACCTAGTAATCCATTATAAAACAAATTTCTTCCATATCAATTTTAGCTAAAACTCAGATATATTTTACTCAACTGCCAGAGAACTAAATATTATACAATGCAGTCATAACACAGTAAAAGCATACAATGTTCATTAGGAACACCTTTCATAAATGGCCTCATTAAAATGGGTCTAACAGCTGATACTAAAAGGAGAACTCTTCCCTAATGTTCTAAACTAGCATTTGCTCAGTATAGGCAAATTCATGCTAATTTCTTTATTTAATTTATGATATGGAAACCACTTTTCCAAAACATGAACAGATTTATTACGATAAACAATACAATCCAACAAATTTTGTAAACAATATTTCAATATTTCAAAACAATATTTCAAAAACGCAATTACATTACCTTATATCAAGAATAAAGTTGCAACATTGTTTCATGATTACAACATTAAAGTGGCTAATTTCCTAATGTATAAAATCTCAAGCTTCTTACATCCACAAACCTCCACATCCTCCCATAAAGAAACCAGAAATATAATGATTCATTGCTTATGTGGCATTTACTATGTAAGCTGAACAGGACAGTCTGGAAGATATGCATGTCTAAGAGCGTCAAGTACAAAAAGTGGGGGAGTCAGGATTAGCCTTCCAACACAACAGATATAGACCACCAAATAATTTGGCAAAAAACAGAAATGTCATATACTGATCATAACTGTTTTAAAAGTAAATTTAAATGAGTTTCAGAAATGCCCCATACCACCACCATGACCATACAGTGTATCACGAACTAAGGTTAAATCCTACACCAAGTTTGGCCTGCACTCATCAAAAATCTATCAACTGAAGAACTGGGATATGACACACATTATGCCAAAGAACATGACAACAACAAATAGCATTGTTCGAAAATGCTTGCACATTAATTAATACAATGTTTTTTTTTTTTTTTTGGTCACTGTTTATGTGTACTAGTGTCGAAGTTCTTATCTGTTGTAATTAATTTTTTCTAGTCTTACTTATCAAGTATCCCTGATAATGTAAGACTTACGAAACTTGTTGGGTTATAGTTTATTGAATAAATCCATTTATGTTTGGAAACATGTGGTCTCCATATTGGAAATTAAATAAGATTTGCTAAACCACAGAAATATTTGTGTTTATAATCATACTATACCTCCAGAGTTGATGCAATAATCAAACCAGAGTTACAGATTGCAGGCAAATCACAGACTGCTTAAAACCAACAAAAAGTTGTAATTGATATCTAATAACTTCATAGTATAGTTCCAACAGCTATTGAAATAATCATTCTTCCATGAGGGAATGCTTACAACAGCTGAATGACCAAAGACATACAAAGTATCCAGCCAGTATGCACCTCATTTCACATCAATTTTCTGTCTGCTATAAAAACACTTGGAAAACCAGCAATAACCACAGTACATCTTCTAATATACATAACAAGAGATTTCTAATAGCAGCAAATGCAAAAAACCAGACAAAGACACCACTATATGTATCTACAGGTGTAGTTTTTTAGCCTAGAACTTTCTTGTATAGATCGATAACTAAATGTGATATTTGTGCCCTTTTGTAATTTTTGATTAAAAAAATAATGTTAATATAAAATTCTTATTCTCATAAACTAAAAATAATGAACAAAAAAAAAATTTACATACATTCCCTAATATTATCAAATGTCCACTGATCATTCTGGAAAAAAGGATGCCTTTTTATTTCTTCTACACCATTCCTTCCAAGCCTCTGTGTCCTAAAAGAAATTTTAATTTATATAATTTTTTTCCAGCAGTTTAAAAAAAAAAAAAATGTATACAGGGTGTTTCAGGAGGAATAGTAAATAGTAGGTGGTAGTATCAATTATTCCGAGTAAAGAACTTCAGTTAACATGTCCAATTGTCAATGGATGCAGATACTGCTGTTTGAAACTGTTTAAAAAGCTATTATGAGAAGTATTAAAGAAATTATTGAACATTTATCATTTATTATAAACTGTAAATTACAGTATTTGTCAGTTATTTGTTTTGTTTCATTCAAACAGTCAATAAATACAAACAATAAGTCATAAATACTGTAACTTACAGTTTATAATAAATATTCAATAATTCTAAATATTTTAAATCGAACTTTCCCAGAACGATGGATCAGCCGCTGTAGTCCCATTCATTAGCCAAGACCTCATTCCCTTAGATTTTGGTTTGTGGGGATGTATGAAAAGCGAAGTATACAAAGAAAAGGTAAATATAAAACGAATTGATCAATCGCATTATCCATAATACGAGCGATCAATTCCTCATAAAAGAACAAGATGAGCTCAAAAGAACAACATGTACTATTACCGCAAGAGTTGCAAAGTGCATTGAGGTTGGCAGTGGAATTTTCAAACATGTATTATGAACTGTAAATCTTTACAATATTTTGTCAATTTGTGTTTTGAATCACTCAAACAGTCAATAAATACAAACAATAAGTCATTTATTGTTCTTTAATACTTCTCATAATAGCTGTTAAACAGTTTCAAACAGTTGTATCTCTGCATCCATTGACAATTGGACACGTGTTCATATGAACTTTTTTAGCTCAGAATACTACCACCTAAGATAATATGACAATGTATTACTCTGGGAATGATGAGAACAAACATCGACATGGTGTAGCTGTAATAGTAGATGAAGAAATCAATAAATCAGTACTAAATTGGATTCCATTTTCTGAAAGGATAATGCTGTTACAATTTAAGGGAAACCCTGTTAATATAAATATCATCCAAGCTTATGCACCCACAGCTGACAAAAGTGAGATGTTGAAGAGTTTTATGAACACCTAAAAGAGATTAAAAACCTAACAAAGAAACATGATATAAACATAGTGATGGGTGACTTCAATGCAAAAGTAGGCAGAGGGGGTGATGGAGAAATTGTTGGAGAACATGGCTTAGGCACCAGAAATGACAGAGGAGATTGCCTTGTCCAGTTCTGTCAGGAGGAAGATCTAACAATAGCAAATACCTGGTTTAAACTTCCATCCAGAAGACTATACACTTGGAAATGGCCTCAAGATAATCGACATAACATTGTCAGAAATCAAATTGATTGCATACTGATAAATAAAAGATTCCACAGTGGTATAAAGAGTGCAAAGACTTATCCTGGAGCAGATATCTCATCAGACCACAATCCCATAGTTGCAGAAATACGTTTTAAATTAAAAGCAGCTAAAAAATCACAAAAGAAAAAGAAAATTGATGTAGAAAACTAAAAGACACGACGATAAATAAAAGTGCCAAGACACAGCTTAACTTGCGATTACAACAGATTAACATAGAAGAAAATAAAAGAGTGGAATCTCTTTGGAATAGCTTAAAGAATGCCATCGTAACAATAAGTATTGAAGAAGTAGGTTATGTGAATAATGTAAAACAATGACAAATGAGATTCTTTCTCTTATTGATACAAGAAGAATGTACAAAAACAAAGACCTAGCCAGATAAACAGAAACACATAACATTATCAAGAAAAAAATAAACGCCAAGGAAAATTGGATGAAGAATTTATGTACTTAGATTGAACTGCTTCAGAAGAAACATGATAATTTCAATCTGTATAAGAAAATCAACGAAATTTCCAGAAAACTCAGAAAAAAGCAAACAGTCTCTCTAAGAAACGAAAGTGGAAAAATAGTTCCAGAAGAAGAGAATGAAGCACAGATTTGTAACAGAACTTTTCAATGATACTAGACAGAAGCCTATAAATATAAAAGATAACATTCAAGCACCAGCAATTATGAAATGTGAAATAGAGAATGCTATAAGATCAAGTAAAACAGGAAAAACCAGTGGACCAGATGGTGTGCAAACAGAATTTTTGAAATTAATAGAACCAGATAATATCAAGCTTCTTGAAAAACTATTTAATGAAATATATGAAAGTGATGAATTTCCATCAGACTGGCTCAAATCTACATTTATCACTCTCCCAAAGAACCCAAAGCGAATTCCTGTGGCGACTTCCGACTTATTAGTCTAATAAGCCAAACATTAAAAATATTTTTGAAAGTAATTCAGAATCGTATTTATAGAAAAAGTAAAGAAATTCTAAGTGAAATGCAATTCGGCTTTTGGAATGGTTTTGGTACTAGAGAGGCCCTTTTCTGTGTCCAAATACTGATACAAAAATGCATAGAAAAACAGAAATCTGTCTATGTGTTTCATAGATTTTGAAAAAGCATTCGACAAAGTCAGACACACTAACTTAATAGAAGTCCTTCAACAAATAGGGCTAGACGAACAAGACATAAGACTAATAAGAAAGCTGTATTGGAATCAGTCAGCTACCATTTGATTAGACAACATTACCACCAGTGATATTAACATCGAAAGAGGAGTGAGACAAGGATTGCATATATGTTGAACTCTTGTTCAACATATACGCAGAGGTAATCTTTAAAAAGGCATTGGAAGAATAATGGAAAGATTGTTAACCTATGATATGCAGATGACACCATGCTAATTACAGATAACATTATGGATCTCCAAAAAACTCCTTGACAGAGTATACATAGAAAGCCAAAAAATGGGAATAAATATAAACATCAACAAGACAAAATACATGGTCATCAGCAAACATACACTCAATGGGAAAAATATCGATCAAGTGTCAAGATATAAATATCCTGGTTGCTGGCTTAATGAAGGGTGGGATCCTGAAATAGATATAAAGAAAAGGATTGAAGTTGAATGGCAGTTCTTCATGAAAATGAGAACAACACCTGCACATGGAAGTCAGATGCCGAATGCTGAAATGCTATGTGTGGTCTATTCTGTTCTATGGAGTTGAAACATGGACATTGAAGGCAACAACCATCAAGAAAATTGAAGCCTTTGAGCGTGTGGACAGACTTATGTGTTCGTCGAACATGTTGTTTATTTTTTTACGGTATATATTAGAACACAGTAACTAAGTAAATAATTAATTTATTAACTTATTGCTGATATTTCGCTGGTGTTATAACCAGCATCTTCAGAGCACAAAAACACAGTTTGTTACAATACGCGAGACTATGACAACATGGTGTAATCAGCAGACTGGTTAAACAAAATTGTAGCAGCAACACAAAGACTAGAGTCTTGATTTTTTGGCGCCCTCTATTTGAAAAAAAAAAAAAAACTATCACATAAGTCTAGAGTCCTACACACACACACACACAAAAAAAAAAAAAAAAAAAAAAAAAAAAAAAAAAAAAAAAAAGCATACTAGTTTTTTCTTAGGATGACTGTCTCCCAGATCTTAGGCAAGTTAATACAGCCATATTTGTTGAGATTTGGAGTGTGTTTCAGGGCGCTTCTGTAGCCTCTAAGAACAATCTCTCCGACTTATAAGAGTTTCTGTGTAGTACTTTTGTGTTTTTCCAGTTGATCCTGTGTGCAGGGGTATCCAGAGCATGGTCTGCTATGCCCGACTTGCCATAATGATAATTCCAGACGTATGTTTTGTGTTCGTTGATGCGGATGTTCACAGTTCTTCCTGTTTGACCGTAGTAGGCTTGATTACATGAGCAGGGTACTTGGTAGACTCTTGGATGTGATAAAGGGGGAATGCTGTCCTTGGGTGAGCGGATAAGGGTAGCTAATTTGCTACATGGTCTGAATGTAGTGCATAGTTTATGTTTATTGAGAATTCTTGAAATCTTTTCGGATGTGCCTTTGATGTATGGGATGGCGATTGTTTTGTTGTAGTTCTCTGTGGTGGATGGTGGGAGGGGTTTCTTAGGAGCGTTTAGTATTTTGTTTATCTTGTGTTGATTATAGCCATTGGCCAAGAAGGTATGGCGTAAGTGAGCCAGTTCAGCAGCAAGAGCATTGTCATTGGAACAGATTGCTCTCGCTCTATGGGTGAGTGTTTTTAAAATGCCATATTGTTGAGAAGGATGATGGTGTGATTGTTTGTGTAAGTATCTCCCTGTATGTGTGGATTTTCTAAAAACTGAAAATGATAAGGAACCATCTGGAAGACATGTGATAAGTGTATCCAGTAAGGGCAGACAGTTATTAGCTTCCAGTTCCATAGTAAAGTGGATTTTTAGATGTTGGCTATTTAAATGCGCTAAAAATGTTTCCAATGTCTCTGGGCCATGTGGCCAAATCTTATCCGCTCACCCAAGGACAGTATTCCCCCTTTATCACATCCAGGAGTCTACCAAGTACCCTGCTCATGTAACCAAGCCTACTACGGTCAAACAGGAAGAACTGTGAACATCCGCATCAATGAACACAAAAGATACGTCTGGGATTATCATTATGGCAAGTCGGGCCTAGCAGACCATGCTCTGGATACCCCTGCACACAGGATCAACTGGAAAAACACAAAAGTACTACACAGAAACTCTTATAAGTCGGAGAGATTGTTCTTAGAGGCGACAGAAGCCCTGAAACACACTCCAAATCTCAACAAACATGGCTGTATTAACTTGCCTAAGATCTGGGAGACAGTCATCCTAAGAAAAAACTAGTAAGACTTTTTTTTTTTTTTTTTTCCCAGATAGAGGGCGCCAAAAAATCAAGACTCTAGTCTTTGTGTTGCTGCTACAATTTTGTTTAACCAGTCTGCTGATTACACCATGTTGTCATAGTCTCGCGTATTGTAACAAACTGTGTTTTTGTGCTCTGAAGATGCTGGTTATAACACTAGCGAAATATCAGCAATAAGTTAATAAATTAATTATTTACTTAGTTACTGTGTTCTAATATATACCGTAAAAAAATAAACAACATGAAGCCTTTGAGATGTGGCTATACAGAAGAATGCTAAAGATATCAAAATTACCAATGAAGATGTCTTAAAATCCATTGGCAAAACTAAAGATCTTGTACAAATAATCAAAAAAAACAACATACCTTGGCAACATCATGAGAAACAGCAAATACCAACTTCTACAAACTATTTTGGTAGGAAGAATTGATGACAAAGGAACTAGAGGAAGAAAAAGAATATCATGGTTTGACAACATCAAGAATTGGACAGGAAAGACCAGCGCACAACTGCTCCGATTAACGGAAGAACGCGGTTTGTTCGCCAAGATGGTCGCTGATGTTCGACAGAAGATAGCACCATAAGAAGAAGAATCGATACTACCACCTACCAAAATATTTACTATTACTTCTGAAACCACCTGTATATACATTACAGAAGCCATTTTTAAAAGATCTTACAAATCATCATAAGATTTATAAGATCTATTAAAAAATGCAAATATAATCAATTAATGTAATATCTCATTATCATCAAAAGTTTTGGCATGGGACTAGAAAGTACCACTGTTATCTAGACATAATGCAATTTCTTTTAACAATGGTTAATATACGAGGTGGTATCAAAAAGTTGAGACTAGGTTTGTAAAACGCCAACAGATGGCAGCACAAGGCTGTATGCACAGTCAAAGGGAGCACCTACCTTCATAAATCAGTGTGCCAAAAGACATCATCCTGTGTACATCGGGAGCTGTGCAACTAATGCTATTCTGATCACCTGCGTTACCACATCTGCCACATATGCGATTTCATCATGGACAGTAAGTTGGAACAAAAAGCAAACATGAAATCCTGCATGAAACTGGGCAAATCTGCCACAGAGACATCTGATATGATTTGGCAAGTTTACAGCGATGCTGCAATGAGTCATTCGAGGTGTTTTGAGTGGCACGCGTGCTTTAAGAACGGAAGAACATCACTGGAAGATGATGAGAGATCAGGAAGACCTTCAACGAGCTCAACCCCCCCAAAAATGTCGAAAACCATTCGGCATTTCGGGGGGGGGGGGGGGGGGGGGGGGGTCAGAGAACATCGGAGAACACTCCGCAACACTGCTGCCATTGTCGGTGTGGCATACGGAACAGTCCAGGCAATCCTCACATGTGATTTGAACATGCGCCGTGTTGCTGCCAAGTTCATCCCCAGGTTGCTGACCCAGGAGCAGAAGGAACACCGTGTCGAAGTCTGCCAAGAATTCCGTCAGTGTGCCGTGGATGACCCATCCTTCATGTCGAGGAGCATTACCGGTGACAAAACTTGGGTGTACAGGTACGATCCTGAGACGAAGCAACAGTCTTCACAGTGGAAGAGCCCATCATCTCCACGACCGAAAAAGGCAAGGCAGGTCCGCAGGTCGACCAAGTGCATGCTCATCGTCTTTTTCGACATCTGCGGCATTGTGCATCGAGAATACGTTCTCAGGGGCCAGACCGTCAATAGCGAGTTCTACTGCCAGGTTTTAAGGCATCTGAGGGAGGACATTCGGCGAAAGTGACCAGATCTGTGGCACGCAAAAAACTGGATGCTCCACGACGATGATGCACCCTGTCACCGAGCTCTCCTCACACGCGAGTTTCTCACCAGAAATAACATGATCTCGCTTCCGCACCCACCCTACTCGCCAGATTTGGCTCCTGGACTTTGCCCTCTTCCTGAAGATGAAGATCGAGCTCAAAGGTCACCATTTTGACACCATTGCGGAGATCCACTGCGAATCGCAGAAGGTGCTTGACCTGCTCCGAAAAGAAGACTTCTAGGACACATTCCAGAAGTGGCAAGAATGCTGCGAGTGCTGTATTGATATGCAAAGGGACTATTTTGAAGGTGATAGTGTGTAAACATCGATAAAGTAATTTCTCATAAACAGAGCTAGTCTCGAAACTCTTTGATACCACCTCGTATATATATATATATATATATATGTGTGTGTGTGTGTGTGTGTGTTTTAATTTAATTTAAATGACTAAAACACCGAGAATATTAAAGAATAAGGTTTAATGGGGACATTACTAGTTTTGTTGGTAAACCAACTTCTTCAGGTGTCAAAGTACAAAGAATTATACACAATAATCTGACAGAAACATTACATAATAATAACAACAGATCTACTAGAAACTGTAGTACAGTTTAAATTGGAGTCCGCACTACAGTTCCAGTATGTTTATGCGTGTGTGATATTGTGAGAACGCAGCACTAAACAGCAGAGCTGTGCGAATCAGGTAAACTGTAGCTAAGGCTGCTGCTCATGTGGGTTGAATCGAGGGTAATTTCTTTAGACTCAAGAATACGTCTTTCAAGTTCATCATAACATTTGTGAATATTAGAAGTTTGAGACTTCTAATATTCGCATTTGAGACTATTTGATGTTGGCAGCCTTCATCAGAGTTCATAGAAAACAAGAGGTGGTTTGCAAGAGCGCTTGCTGGGATTCTGTTATAGGACACATCTCTTTTGTGCTCAACACGGAGAAGGATAGATTTATCAGTCTGTCCGTAGTAAAGTTTTCCACAATTATACATAATCTTGTATACTCCTGAGAACTGAAGACGGTGATGTTTTTCTTTAGGTTGATGAAAGATAGAACGAAGTTTAGGAAAAGTAGACAAACATGTTTTGATGTTGAACTTTTTTAAAATTTTAGCCAGTTTGGGGGAGAGGGAACTAATGAAAGGCAAGGAGATGTAAGCTCTGGGAGTAGTAGAATTCATTAGTTGGTTGACGACGCCGAAAAAGAAATTTCGCAATGCATTTTAAAGTAAAACCATTAAGAGAGAAATTTCTTCAAGTTTCTCTCTTATTCCATATTTAAATTACTATCTTCATTAAATACTGTACCTAAATAGCTGAAATGTTTTACTTGTTCTATAGGTTCACTATTCAGGATACAGTTGATGTTTTCAATGTTTCTGACTTTCATTGTCTTTTTATTGCAGATTTTCATACTAAACCTATTGCAAAAATTATTCAGTTTAGTCATGGAATCTTTCAGACTTTACTGGATTTATTAATTTTGAAGTATATCATCAACAAAATACAGAGCTGATATTAGCATCTCCAATTTTAACATCATGTTTAATACCACTTTCCTTCATGTCATCCATATAGATGATAAATAACAATGGAGATAACATGCGCCCTTGTCTCAACCAACTTAACATTAAACGAACTTCCTCTACCTCCTTGAATTTTAACTGTTGACTTACAATTTAAATATAGACAAAATACTGCTCAACATAATGTCCCATTTAACCCATATAACTATAGTGTTTTGAACAGCATCTCTCTTGCTTCCTTGAAATAAGCCTCTTCAAGATATACAAAACTTAAATACCCATCCTTGTTATATTCCCATGATTTCTCAACTATTTGTCTTAAAGTAAATTTTTCTTACCCTTTTCTCAAATATACTTGCATAAATCTTACTAGGAAAACACTCAGTAAGGAAATTCCTGGGTAATTTTCACATTCAGATTTATTTCCCTTTCATACATTGGTATTATGAGAACTCTATTCCAATCATTTAGAATTTGATACTCCAACTCTCTCTCTCTTGTCAGATGTCATCTCCTTCCAGGAGGTTGACTACCATTAGCTTCCACCATGTACGGTTTTGTGCTTCTTAATATTTCTCATCCAATCTGTTCTTTGTCTTCCTCTTCTTTTTCCTTGTATCATTCCTTCTAGAAGTGTTTTTTTTTGTAAGGATTCATGCCTTAGTATGTGACCAGGGTAGGTGGTGTTCCTTTTCTTAATGGTTTTCAAGATTCCTATCTTCTCCAATCATCTCTAATATTTCTAAATTAGTTTTTTTGGCAGTCCATGGTACTCTAAGAATTCTTCTGAGGATCCACATCTCAAAGTCTTTTAGTTTATTTTCGCAATATTTTGATACTGTCCAGGCTTCTGCTCAATATAGCAGTGTTGACCATACGTAGCATTTCGACAGCCAAATTCTTGTTTTTGTGTGAATTTCCCTTGAGGTCAGAATGTTTTTCATGCTAATGAAGGTTGATCTAGCAATTTCTAGTCTTCTTAGTATTTCCTATCACACTTTCCATTCTCTGTAATTAGTTGAACCAAATATATATAACTGTCTACTTAATCTAAAGTATTCCCTCTGATCTTAATACTTATATCGGGTATTTTCCCTTTTTCTCTTGTTACCAGCATGGTTTTAGTTTCTTTGAAGTTGAAATTAAGTCCATATTTTTCACTTAGCTTCAGCATCTCTTCTAGGAGGTTTTGAGGATTTTTTTATTTTCAGCTAGCAGTACTGTATCATCAACGTATCTTAAGTTGTTTATATTCCTGTCTCCTATATGCTGACCCGTTTAAATTCTTCTAATTGCTGGAAAATATTTTCAGTATAAAAGTAAACAATATAGGAGAAAGGGTACAGCCTTGTCTACCCGAGAAAGAACACAGCCTTGATACCCTTCTTTAGTGGAAATTCCTCCAAGATTTCTTCTGATATTTTAATTGAAGCAGTTTGCTCACAATATAGATTTATCAGTAATCTGATATCTTTACCATCTACTCCCAAATTTCTGATGCATTTGATTAGTTGTTCATGTTGTATATTTTCTTTAAGCAGAAAGAAGTTTACTTACGTTTTATTGACTACACAAAGGTCTTTGTGTAGTCAATAAAACGTAAGTAGACTTCTTTCTGTTTCTCATACTCATCAAATTCCTCCACCTAGGTCCTCTGAATTATCCAATGTAACCATCATCATAAAACTTCCTTCTTTGAACATTTTTACTCAAAAATATCTTCTATTCCAGCAGCATTTCCACATTTCAGGTTTTTGATGCTTTTTCTACTTCAAATATTGATATGAATTATTAATGGCCCTATCATAATTATCTTCTGCACGACCCCCCCCCCCCCCCCCCCGAGGGAACATATCAGGAATTCGAGTGTTTTCTATCACCTCAACGATTGTTCTTCATTATCAAATTACTGCCATGTATCCCTCAATGGGTGTACAGGACATGAAAGTACTACATGAAACACTTACATCGCTAATATCCTATCTACAATTTTTCTCCAAACCAGTCTGTTACCTGTCAAGGTAACAGACTGGTTTGGAGAAAAATTGTAGATAGGATATTAGTGATGCAACATTATCAGATCTTATATTTCTATCTTCTAAGGCACTTTTCACCATATCAATCCAACTATATCTTGGTCTTCCTCTGGGTCTGTTTCCTGCCAAACTGGCAGAGAATACTTGTTTTGCTAATCTTTCCTCGCCCATTCTGTTTAAGTGACTATACCACCTGAGACTAGCTCTGCTAAAGCATTCTTGGATGCTGACAATATCAAGTTCTTCCCTAATATCTAAATTTTTAATATAATATTGCCATTAATACCATCTGTTCATGCCCCGAAATCTTTCTCAAGACTCTCATAACTGCGGTCTCTAGTCTTTGGTCAAGTGTTTTACTTCTGACCTAGATCTCAGGTCCATAAGTTAAAATTGGTTTGAATACTGTCTTGTATACAACTAATTCAGTGTTTTTTTGACTAATTTCTCTCTTATTTGATTATAAATTTATTCAGTTGACTTCCCCCCCATACCAACTTCGTCGATTCTGTCTAATTCCATATTTAGTTTACTATTTCACTAAAAATCGTGCCTAAGTAGCTGAAACGTTTTACTTGTTCTATAGGGTCTCTATTCAATGCTTCTGTCTATTTTCATTGTCTTTTTCTTGTTATTGCTGACCTTCATACCATATCTATTACAACAGTTATTCAATTTAGTCAGGGAAACTTGCAGCCCTACCGTTTTTATTTAGAAATATAATATCATCCGCATAAAGCAAAGAGCTGACATTAACATCTGCAGCTTTGATATCAGCTTTAATACCACTTTTCTTCATAATGTAATCCATATAAATAATAAATAACAGAGGTGATAATGTACATCTTGTCTGATATCAAATTTAGCATTAAACCATCTTCCTGTACTGCCTTCAATCCTAACTGCTGACTTCAACTCAAATAAAGACAAAGTATTGCTTGATATAATGCCCCAATGACACCACATAACTATAGTGTATTGAATAGCTTCTCTCTTGGCACCTTTGTCGTATGCCTTTTCCACAACTACAAAACTTAAATACAGATTTGTTATATTCCCTTGATTTCTCAACAATTTGTCTTAAAGTGAAGATCTGATTTTGACAGTCAATATTTGGTCTGAATCCAGCTTGTTCTTCACCAAGCTTTTCTTCCACAATCCTTCTCAACCGTTTCTCAAGTATACGTGCGTAAATCTTATCAGGAACACTCAGTAGAGAAATACCTCTGTAATTCACACATTCAGTTTTATTTCCCTTTTTTACATGGGTATGGTACTATGAGAGCTCTACTTAAAATCATCCGGAATTCATCCTTCTGCCCAGGCCTTATGAACTATGCAATGCAGACATGTAAGACTGTTATACCTCCATACTTGATCATTTCTGGTCGAATATTATCTACTCCTGCTGCCTTTCCACATTTCAGGCTTTTGATGACTTTTTCTACTTCAAGTATGGATATGTATTCCTGACTGCATGCCTGTTAAGTGTTTTTTTTACCACAGTGTTATCACTGCTTGTTTCATTTAGCAATTTTTTGAATTAATTACTCCATACTTCAAGGATATCTTTTTCTCCAGATTTCATGTCACCTTTATAATCTCTAATTCCTTTCACAGCACTCTTTCCTACATTTCTGGCTTCTCCAAACCTCCAGAATATCTTGGCACCCTCTTGATATTTATTTTCTATGTTCTAACCAAAGTCTTCCCATGACTTTTGTCTCTGTATTCTCTAAGAGCACAAGCTGACTTATTTACCAGGAACTTTTGATATACTTTCATCTTTTCCTTTACTGGCTCTTTAACTTCCTTTGTCCACCATGGAGTTCTGATTTTTATATCCTTGCAGACAACCTCACCACATGCCTCTCTGGCTGAATCAATCAGTGTTTTCTTCAAGGCTTACCACTGTATCTCAAAGGTTTGGTTCTTGTTTTCAAACTCTTTTATTTTTTCTTCAATCATGTTTGTCTATTTCAGTCTACAGTTCACATCTGAGAGTTGCTCAACATTTATTCGCTTTAAAACTTTCTTATATGTTCTTCTCTCAAGACTAGATAGTGATTACTTCCAATTTCATATCCTCTCTACACGATGGTGTCCTGCACCAGAGAGAAAAAATTGTGGAGAAATTGTGTTTTTAATAACCAGTCCATGTCCTGAGCGGAAAACAACAGATATTTGCCATTATTATTAGCTTTGCTCTTTTCTCCAAATTTTCCCAAAATATTTTTGTATGTCTGACAATTATTTCCTACTCTGCTATTTAGATCCCCAACAAGGACCACCTTTTCCTTTTTCATTGTGTCAGGTGCTTTCTCTAAAGCCTCAAAAAATTCCTCCAATTCTATCTTAGTAGAACCTTCTGTGGGACCATAGGCACAAATAAATCTCATTGTCCAGTTCCCCATTCTCATATTTGACCACATCACTCTACTTGAGACTGCCTGCCATTCAAGAAGATTAGCCTCGTATTTAGTGTTGAATACTATGGCTACTCCTCCTTTTCCTTGATTGTCATTGCCTGAATATAACATCTTGTATTTATTACTCAGAAAGATCTCACCAGTGTTTGTCTTTTTTGTTTTAATTACCCCTATTATGTCGATCTGGTACTTATCCAATTCCTCAGCAACATAAAAAGCCATTCAGGCTTCATATGTTGATAGTACCGATCTTGAACTCTGGTGATGTTGAGTTGGGGTGTGTTTTAAGATTTGTTCCAGAAACTGACTTTTTTTGCTGTTTGCCCTGGTTCCCCTGGCTAAAACAATGGGGACCTTGTTTAACCAGGTGACACCCCAGCTGGCATGAAATTTTGTCATGTTGTACCTCATTTTATATTTTGGTTTAAGCCAATAAGAATACAATTTGGTCAGCTAAATCCCAAACTGCTAGCCCATTCTCGTTCGTTTAGCATCCAGGTAGATACCTAACAGGGTTCACCATGAGAAGGTGACGTTTGGACATTGGGTCAGAAGCCCTGGTCGATTCTCTGCATTCCTTTAAAGGTTATGTGGAGGTCTCCTCTCAGTTATACAGCTTTGACCCTTAAGCATCCCCCAATGCTTATTTCATTTAAAAGTCTTTCAAAATAATTACTCCCAGACATCTAGAATATCTTTATCTTCAGAAGCCCTGGTCAATTTTATCAGTTTTCATGTCACCATTATCGTCTCTGATTCCTTTTACATTACTCTTTTCCTCCATTTCTACGCTTTTTCAATAGCCTCCAGAATATATCATCACCTTCCTGATATTTGTTTTCTATGTTCTTAAATTCCTTCCATGACTCTTGTTTGGCTATTTTAAACAATGTATGCTTTCTTACAATTTTCTGTATTTTCTAAAAGCAGAAGCTGACTTACTTGCTAAGAACTTTTGATATATTCTTCTTTCTCTTGACTGTCTCTCTACTTCCTGAGTGCACCATGGAGTTCTGATTTTTCTATCCTTTCAGACCACGTCATCACATGCTTTTCTGACTTAATCAATGTTTTCTTCAGGGTTTACTACTGAATATCCAAGGTCCGATTATTGACTTCCAACTTATTTTTACCTTGAAGAGCATCTTTATATTTGATTTTATTATTTTCACGTTTGAAAACCTTTTGGTTTTGATTCAGTTTTAAATTTTATTTACACAGTTCCTTTTAATATGAAATTCAATTTTATTCTGAGCAAAACTAAATGGTGATCGCTTCCAATTTCAAATCCTCTGTATAGTTTTGTCCTGAACCAGTGGGATAGCATTGCTATCGGCAATAATATAATCAATGAGACTTTTCTTTTTTCATGTATCCTCGCTCTCTCTCTCTCTGCATGTGAATTTGTGCACATTTTTACGTTGGAACACGGTGCTAGTAATTACTAATCTATGTCCTGAACAGAAACCCAGCAAATACTTGCCATTATTATTAGGTTTGCTCTTTTCTCCAAATTTTCTCAAAGCATTTCTATATGTTGGTAATCATTTCCTACTCTATTGTTTAGGACTAGCTTTTCCTTTTTTGCTGTGTCAGCTGCCATCTCTAATGACTCAAAAAAAAAAAAAAAATTCCTCTACCTTCTTCCATAACACCTTATGTAGAACAATAAGCACAAATACGTCTCAAAATAAAAATTATGAACAGTTAACAGTAATTACTTCCAAAAACTTTGAGACTCTCATACAGTCAATGTATTTGGATGATTTCATAGCATTTCAAGGAAAAACGAGATCTGAACTTGATGGAATGAAGAATCTTTGTCTGGTTCCAAGGAACTCTGTGCTTAGTGTCAATAGCATGAGAAGCAAAACCTGACTTGTGAGATTCCAAAAATTCAATAGTCTTGATGTACTTGGATTCCAATCAAAGTAGAGTGGCCAGTGTGTCAAAAATTGCAGATGACATGAGCTGGTAAGAGAGATAGTAATGTATTCTTTGTAGATGGTAAGAAAGAAGACAGTTTCCAAACTGGTCTGAAGGAAGTGGACTGAATTTGCAAAGAATGCATGCTATTTGTCCAGAGGTTCCTTTAAGGTGGGGTAATGAAATAATTTTCACATCGGCTTGTAGTCTGATCCATGGATGATAATTATTTTTGAATGGTAGTTTTGTTGTGTCCATTAGATATATGACTGCTTTTAGTTTTATTCAATTCATCTAACAAAAGAGAACTAGAAAAGCATATCATATGAGCTCTGTGTACAAGACTCTCGATGATACTATCTTCTGTGATGACAGGTGAACGCATCTGCCAGTAAAGGTTAGTTTTCAATAAACCAAAAATTCAACTTGATCTGCAGGATTTCAAATATCCAAAAAGGATAGTGGTTGTTTGATTCAAGTTCAATGGTTGAACTTCATATGGGAGTATGCATCTCTTCAGACTCAAAACTAAAACCGTCAACTGTTCGGGATACACAATTTACTTCATTCTTCTTAACCTAGGTATCCATCTAGGTTAATTTTGCAAATTAACCTAGGTGATAATTATCAATAATTTTTTTGAATGGTAGTTTCATTGTGTAGGTTTGATATACAAGTTAAAATTACTCCATTATATGACTTTTCACTGCTTGTCCATTTCCCAGATAACAGCAAAAACCCAAGAATCTAGTATTAATGGGCAATGATGATATCTGAATTATCATAGGTATAGCTAATATAAAATATAATTAAGTTAGCAAAAGTCTCAAACTTCCAGTTCATTCTTCCTTTTCAATATATAGTGGGTATCTAGTTGTTCCAGCATCATACCATGGAAAAGTAAGAATAAACTATTGCACTACAAAACTTACCCCCCATCCCCTTCTTAACATTCCTAAAAGACTATATGGAGGTTCAACTTCAACTGGCCCCTAAAACCACCATCGAAATTATACTACATAGTTGACTCACAGTAGTAAACTCATAGGGACCACAGTTTACCAAAGTGAATTTCTTTCGGTATAGTATTCAGTATCAGTGCATTATATCTATAGGATGTTTTGACGATTTTTCAATAGTTTGTTACAGCAGTGCTACATGTAAAAGTAAACTGTATTCTAAAAGGATTCTTGCTGCTAAATTCAAAAACCCACAAGTATTCACATACCTATCTGTTAAAAATGAGCATATAAGATGTTTTGCTTCTTTTGAAATTTCCACATCGTCTGGAAAATGGAGAGAATTTTTATGGTCCATTATTTTACCATAGGTACCAACCAGAGACTCTGCATAAAATGGTGCATCACCTATAAATCAGAGATACAAGTTAACAGATTATGAATTACACACAAGCACACAAGTTATATGTTAGCTAAGTATGCCAAATCATTAAAAAGGAATATCTACAATCAACCTCTGGTAGAGGTTTCATGAATATACATGGATGGAAGAAAAAATATAGCTTAGAATATTAGAAACATGTATTCAAGAGAATAAAAAAAAATTATTTTATCACTGCAAATATTTTGGCCTGAAATTACCAGGCCATCATCAGTGCATTAGCATTATCACATGAAGCAAAAACAAAGGAGTGCAGGATGCATTAATGCATCCTAGACACAAGTTTATCTCTAAGAGAGAGCCTTAGACCTGCACAGTTCAGGCATCTCAGAGGCAATTGCAAAGATCTGAAAAGATAGTTTCTACATTCTTCCTTATCGACAAAATTTTCTCCTGACTCTTGATTATCATTCATGAAAGATAAACAGGTTCCTCTCTCACCTTGTGTTTACCAAGTTCAATGAAATTTGGATAAAAAAAAGACATTAGGTCAAAAAATGACTACAGGAATGCCAGTCTCATTAACCACAATAAATTGAAAAATCTGACCTAGCACAGCGAGAGTGGACACTTACCACAATATCTACTGGTCCAATACTAGCCTTTTATGTCAGTGTACCTATTTTGAGCAGTTGTTTAAAGAGAATGCTGAAGAACTTATACCCTCGCCAAACTTAAACTAGAATGACTATCCATCACCAAGATCTGTCACTGCTCAACTTTGTAAAAAGGAATATCATTCCTTTGTTCTAGCTCCACTGTGTGATTATCCTAATGCACTGCTGATGGTTTGGTAATTTCAGGCTGAAATATTTACAATACTAAAATTATTTTTCTTTATTCTTGTGAATGTGTGTGTGTTTCTAATAATCGTTACTATGTCACAAGTGCCATCGAAAACTCACAGCTTCAAAATTCTTCAGAAGCAATTTCTTAAAAACTTCAAAGAAAATATGATTGATAAGATATTTGATTAGAATATCTAATTATCAATGCAGAATATATTAATATTGTTTTTAATATATATATATATATATATATATATATATATATCATCATCATCATCAAATTCCAGCCATGTACCCTCAAGGGGTGTACAGGATATGATAGTACTACATGAAAAAAATGACATCATTACTAACGTTCTATCTACAATTTTCCTCCAAATCAGTCTGTTACTTGTCAAGACTTCAACATTATTAGATCTTATATTTCTATCGTCTAAGGCACTTTATACGTATCAATCCACCTATATCTGGGTCGTTTTGCTGCCAATCTGGCAGAGAACACTTGTTTTGCTAATCTTTCTTCACCCATTCTGTTTAAGTGACCATACCACATGAGACCAGCTCTGCTAACGCATTCCAGGATGCTGACAATGTCAAGTTCTTTCCTAATATCCTCGTTTTTAATATGATATTACCATTGATACCATCTGTTCACACCTATAATCTTTCTCAGGACTCTCAAATCTGTGGTCTCTAGTCTTTGGTCAAGTGTTTTACTTCTGACCCAGCTCTCAGATCAATAAGTTAAAACTGGTTTGAACACCATTTTGTATACAGCTAATTTAGTGTTCCGATTAATTTCTCTCCTATTCCATATGAATTTATTCAATTGACTTCCTACCATACCAGCTTTGATGATTCTGTTGTCTATTTCTATATTTAATTTACCATCTTCAGTAAAAATCGTGCCTAAGTAGCTGAAATGTTTCACTTGTTCCACAGGAACAAGTGAACATTCACAACACAGTTGACATTTTCAATGAATTATTGCTGACCTTCATACCATATCTATTACAACAATCATTCAATTTAGTCAGAGCATCTTGCAGACTTGTAGGGGATTTATTTAGAAGTATGACATCATCTGCATAAAGTAAAGAGCTGACATTAACATCTCCAATTTTGATATCATATTTAATACCACTTTCTTTCATAATGTGATCCATATAGATAATGAATAAAATAGGAGATAATGTACATCCGTGTCTCACACCAGATTTAACATTAAACCATCTTCCTGTACTTCCTTCAATTCTAACTGCTGACTTACAACTCAAATAAAGACTAAGTATTGCTTGATATAATGCCCCACTGATACCAAGTAACTGTAGCATATTGAATAGCTTCTCTCTTGACACCTTGTCATATGCCTTTTCCAAATCAACAAAACTTAAATAGAGATCTTTGTTATATTCCCATGATTTCTCCACTATTTGTCGTAAAGTGAAGATCTAATTCTGACAGACTCTAATTGACCTGAATATAGCTTGTTCTTCACCAAGCTTTTCTTCCACAATTCTTCTCAACTGTTTCTCAAGTATACCTTGCATATATCCTACCAGGAATACTCAATAGGGATATACCTCTGTAATTCTCACATTCAGTTTTATTTCCCTTTTTATATATGGGTATAACAAGAGCTCTACTCCAATCATCGGGAATTCGTCACTCTGTCCAGGCTTTCTGAACTATGCAGTGTAGCCACTGTAAGACTTCACCATATTTACTTACTTACCATCATACTTCAGCATTTCTGGTCGAATATCATCTACTCCTGCTGCCTTTCCACATTTCAACCCTTTGATGGCTTTTTCTACTTCAAGTATGGATATGTATTCCTGACTGCATGCCTGGTCAGTTGTTTTACCACTGTGCTGTTATCACTGCTTGTTTCATTTAGCAGTTTTTCAAAGTAATTACTCCATACTTCAAGGATATCTTTATCTCCCGTTTTCATGTTACCTTTATCATCTCTAATTCCTTTTACAACACTCTTTCCTCCATTTCTAAGCTTCTTCAACAACCTCAAGAATATCTTACCACCTTCTTGATATTTATTTTCTATATTCTTGCCAAAGTCCTCCCATGACTTTTGTTTAGCTAGTTTTACACAGTGTTTAGCTTTCTTACATTTGTCTCTGTATTCTCTAAGAGCACAAGGTGACTTATTTGACAGGAACTTTTATATGCTTTCTTCTTTTCCTTCACTGCCTCTTTAACTTCCTGTGTCCACCGGGGAGTTCTGAATTTTTTATCCTTGCAGACAACCTCACCACATGCCTCTCTGGCAGAATCAATCAATGTTTTCTTCAGAGTTTGCCACTGAATCTCCAAGGTTTGATTCCTGTTCTCAAAGTCTTTCATTTTTTCTTCAATAATCTTTGTGTATTTTAGTCTATAGTTCATATCTGAGAGCTGCTCAACTTTTATTCGCTTTAAAACTTTCTTACATGTTATTCTTTTCAATATGAAATTCAATTTTATCCTGCTCAAGACTAAATAGTGATCACTTCCAATTTCAAATCCTCTGTACACTCTGGTGTCCTGCACCAGGTAACACACTATCAACAATAACATAGTCAATGAGACTTTTCTTATTCCTAGCCTCTTCTCTCCATGTGAATTTGTGAATATTTTTATGTTGGAACATGGTGTTAGCAATAACCAGTCGATGTCCTGAGCAGAAATCCAACAGATATTTGCCATTATTATTAGCTTTGCTCTTTTCTCCAAATTTTCCCAAAATATTTTTGTATGTCTGACAATCATTTCCTACTCTGCTATTTAGATCCCCAACAAGGACCAACTTTTCCTTTTTCATTGTGTCAGTTGCTTTTTCTAAAGCCTCAAAAAATTCCTCCACTTCTACCTTAGTAGAACCTTCTGTGGGACCATAGGCACAAATAAGTCTCATTGTCCAGTTCCCCATGCTGATATTTGCCCACATCACTCTACTTGAGACTGTCTGCCATTCAAGAAGATAAGCCTCATATTTAGTGTTGAATACTATGGCTGCTACTCCTTTTCCTTGATTGTCATTGCCTGAATATAACATTTTGTATTTATTGCTCAGAAAGATCTCACCAGTTTTTGTCTTTTTTGTTTCAGTCACCCCCTATTATGTCGATCTGGTACTTATCTAATTCCTCAGTTAGCTCCATTTCTTTGCCATTCAGGCTTCTTATGTTGATAGTACCGATCTTTAACTCTGGTGATGTTGAGTTGGGGTTTGTTTTCAGATTTGTTATGTATTATATATATATTCAAATTCTTATTCAAAATAAAAACACCTTCTAGCAACTTGTATAGGTAAAGTTGATAAAGCTCTGTATTACTAAAACCTTGGTATTTAGGGCCTAGCTACTCACTGAGGAGACCTCAAAAAAGGTTGAAACTGGTCTGGGTAGTGACCCCACCCATAATGCATTGCAGTATACATCTCTTAGTGAGATGTGCTTTACATTATGGGAAAATACTAAGAATAGTGATCAGAGCTTTACCCACCTTTACAATGAGTTGCCCTGGTGTTGCACCACCTTTAGACTTGAACTATGTTCAGGCGCAAACTTAACTTTTTGCTTACTTGAGATTAGGAGTAAAATAACCAAGTTTATAAAATTACTTGGTAACCCTAATATATATATATATATATATATATATGAATCATGAAAAAATGAGAGAGAAATATAAATATCAGGAAATGCAAGCGATCCTTAAAATAATTAAATTTGAAAATTTTATTTTCATGTAGGATTTTTCCCAAAAAACGTTCAACAAGAATAACATTGACAGCTACATAAATTTCAATATAGACAGTGATTTCAATGTACTTTTGTAAAGTGAAAAAGGGAAGGGGATTTTTTTTTTTTAACTGTTCACTGCAACAACTTTTCAAATCTTGGAGATTGGCAAATACAAAAGCCTTACGTTACCAGTCCAATGTTAACTACAGTGATCTGTATTTCCCAATCTCCAAGATCATCATCATCATCATCAAATTCCTGCCATGTACCCTCAAGGGGTGTACAGGATATGATAGTACTACATGAAAAAAATTACATCATTGCCAACTTCCTATCTACAATTTTCCTCCAAATCAGTCTGTTACTTGTCAAGATCTCCAAGTGGAAAGGAAAGGCACATGAAGTGGAAGGCACATGAAGTATATTGGCTTCATCATATTTCATTCTCCCAAACATTCACTTGTCTTCGTCACTGCCTTTGTTTTGAACATCTGCACAGTTTTTGCAACATAAAATTGATTTTTTTTTGGAGGGTGGTGAGAAAGAGCTCAAGGGTACCAGAAATTGAGGAAAATATGTTGCTTCTAGTGGCACAGAATCCACTTGCTTGTATGAGAATTGTAGTGGGTGTCGTTCTTCCTCTGCAGTTATATGGAGTGGCCTACATGAAAATCAACTTGACCATTTCCAGTGGGATAAAGCACTTTTGCCAGATGATCATTGTTGTTGATCATATGTTGTTAGTGGTATCTACAACAGTGTATCCAGACAAACAATTTCTGTCTTGTGCTTTTCATAAATGAGGCATTGTTCACTTGAAAAATGAGATGGTATTTCCAATTACTACAACAATCATATATGGCTGAAATTCATATTATTTAGTTAAGACATTAGAACCAGTCCTCCATTAGCATGTGGGCAGGTATTGTTGGAGATTACATGAAGTTTTAACCATCACTACATGAATAATACATGAATTTCGGCCACATGTGATTGTTGTAGTAATTGAAAATACCATCTCAAGTGAACAATGCCTCATCTATGAAAAGCACAAGATAGAAATGGTTTGTCTGGATACACTGTTATAGATACCACTAACAACATATAATCAACAAATGATCATCTGGCAAAAGTGCTTTAATCCACTGGAAATAGTCAAGTTGATTTTAATGTAGTCCACTCCATATAACGGCAGAGGAAGAAAGACACCCACTACAATTACCATACAAGCAAATGGATTCTGTGCCACTAGAAACAACATATTTTCCTCAGTTTCTGGTACCTCTGAGCTCCCCCCACCCCAAAAAAAATCAATTTTATGTTGCAAAAACTGTGCTCCAGTCGCAAAACAATGGCAGTGATGAAGACAAGTGAATGTCGGGAGAATGACATATGATAAAGCCAATATACTTCATGTGCATTTCCAGTGACATGCCCACAATAACTTTTCAAATCTTGGAGATTGGCAAATACAGATCACTGTAGTTAACATTGGACTGCTAACATACAGCTTCATAAAATGGTCAAGTTGATTTTCATGTAGGCCACTCCATATAACTGCAGAGGAAGAACGACACCCACTACAATTCTCATACAAGCAAGTGGATTCTGTGCCACTAGAAGCAACATATTTTCCTCAGTTTCTGGTACCCTTGAGCTCTTTCCCTCCCCCCAATCAATTTTATGTTGCAAAAACAATTTTATGTTGCACACAGTATGTGTTGTATCACTCTTTTATATAAAAAAAAAATATTATTTTGAGAACCTCCATGGAGTCAAGAATCCTCATGTGGAGGCCATCTTAGATGACGCAAAGTCTATCATACCATTCCTTAATCCTTTCACTATCTGTATGTTCACCACACTATTAGGTAAAAAAATAATAAAAAAAAGCCTTCTCACCTGCTTGTTCACCAACTTCCAGGAAGATAGATTCCCTGTCCTTGTTTCTTCCCCTTATTCAACTAAATGAAAAATTTCCCCAGTGTCAACCCTGTAAATACCTCTCAACAATTTAAATGTCTCAATCATGTCACCCTCTGTTCTTCTGTCCAACAGACTCTGCAGTTTATATGACCTCTGCAAACCAACATCATACAACCTTGGTATCAATTTTAAGCTTCTGTACCCTTTCCACAAGATTACTACATCCTCTTTAAATGACCAGATTTGAGCATAATCCAGATGTGGTCTGATCAGAACTTTATACAATGGTATCACCACACTTATCTATGCTGGTCAATGTCATCCTCAATGTTGCAGAAAAGTCAATTTCTTCAGTGCAATTAAAAACAAATGTTGAGCATAAAAACACACTCAAATTCATCAGAAATTCTCATAAAACAAACTATTAGGTCTATACACATTTTAACTATGTTAGTGGTTTTTCGAAATTCAGATTGGTCTCAACACATTGGCAAAAACAAACAGGACGAATGATGTCATGATGCAGCGCCAACTGAGAAAACAACTGAAGAAAACACCTGAGAAAACATTAAGGTTTTGTTTTTAGAATCACTATAATGGAACTAATATTTTGAGAAAATAAAAAAGTAATAATTCTTCTTCTCTCAACTTTCTGAATATTCTGTTATACGGTATGAAACAAGCTAATTACACTGTTCACTGCTGATCTATTTTAGGTTACCTTCTTGCAATTAGTTGGTCACTTGGCAGTAAGTTTGGGTTCTTTCTCAAGATTAAATGATTCATGCATATTCCTTTAAACAAGTGATAATTGACCAAACAATATGTAAGATAAAAAAGAGTACAAAAATGTATTTATGACATAAAACATGCCACAGAATCAGAATGGCACAAATAAAATTGATTAAATTGAAATGCTTCTGATATTTTCAGTCGTTATCTAAAAATTCTCACTTGTCATTGACAAGCATACAAATGCTTATTTTCAAGCTATATATATATATATATATATATATATATATATATATATATATATATATATATATATATATATATATATATATATATAGAAAGACATACAGAATTCTTGTTACAAATAGAATTATTTATTAATATTATTACAAGAGACCTCTAGGGAATTGGGGTCTCATCGAGAGAGTGTACGCGCATGTGCACACACACACCACCTGTCGTACCTTCTCTCTTGGATTCATTCACACTACCTGTGCTCTTTAGCTCCAAAAGCAAGCTATTCCAATATCATGCACCACTTTATGGGAGAAAAATCTAGCACTTGTCCCTTTGTTTACTGCATTCATTCTCAGCTCCCACAGGTGCCCTCTTGTCTTCCAATACTACATAAAATGAAAATTCTATTTACTGGTATGATATATGATGACCCTTTCAGAAGTTTGAAGGTTTCCATTATATCACCTCTCTATTTCTCCTCTTTGCTAGTGCCTGCAGTCCACAAATTTCAATCTGTCTTATCTACATTCCAATCCTGATATCAAATTAAATAATCTCCTTCACATTTGCATCAGAAGCCAATCAGATCTGCACACAACAGTTCCATATGAATTTACATTGAAGCTTTATAAAGTGGCCAATCATTTCCACATCCTTACATGTCAATATTCGTTTCAGCACTGCAATTATCCTGCACGTTGCAAATGACTTCCTTATCATTACATGTCAATGCTTGTTTCAACATTACAATTATCCTGTGAGTTGCATTCACAATCTTTGCTATATTCTCATGAATTTCAATTTCCTATCTGTCTATCGATTCTGTTGACAGGGAACGACTATGGGAAAAACTCAAACTTTATGGCACTCCACCTAAAATTATCAAGCCACAGTACTAGTTAATGGAGACAAAACAGGCAGTTTTCCCATCACCACAGGAGTCCTACACAGAGATACTCTGGCCCCATATCTATTCATCATAGTGATTGACTATATTTTTAAATTGATTCAAGTTAAATTTGGAATCCTCATCAAAGACCCATATATACAGATGCACCTTGAAGACCTAAGCTTTGCAGATGATACAGTCCTCATTGACTCCACCATTACAGATGCCCAAAACCACTTCAACAACCTTAGAAGAACCGCAGAAATATTTGGACTAAAAATAAACGCCCAAAAAGTAAAGATATTAAAAAATCAGATACGTGGGCACATCTATATAAATCCAAATGATCACCTTGATGAAGTAGAGGACTGTGTATACCCAGGATCACACATCTTGGATTCTTTAACAGACATTAAGACAAGAAAACAGAAAGCACTCCAGTTCCACTGAAGTCTTAATAAAGTATGGCAGTCGAGCCTCATCTCAAAGGAGATGGCGATTCGTCTTTACAAGTGCACAAGCCAGTCTATCTTTCTGGATGACTCCCAGACCTGGAACATCTCAACAAAAGCAGCAACCAATATTATAAATAGCTTTGGAACTACTTGTCTAAGAAATATCCTGGATTACTCCTGGCAAGACCACATTCCCAACTCTACTATATTAGAAGAAACCCAGCAAGATCCTCTAGTCAGCACTGTTCAAAGAAACCAAATAAAATGGCTCGGCCACCAACTTAGACATCTGCCCTCTGCACCATTTGATGCTCTGGTCCCAAACTCAATATTGGAAATAGATCAGTAATATTCTCCCCATTTCTCCCATCTCTCCGCATCAGAGATCTGTCAGTTAGCATATGACAGAGAAGCCTGGTTTTCCTTCACGTTATAAGAACCTCCAAGTCCTGTGTTAGTGTACACAGACTACTTATTCGTTTTGATTGGTTTCCCTATTTATAATTTTACAATTATAAATAGGGAATCTATGCCCCCCCCCCCCCCCCCAAGATCCATCCTTGGTCTACTGTTATTCAATCTTTACATTAATGACATTGGGAAGGATTTGATAGGAGACATACAGATATTTCCTGATGATGCAAAAATAAGAAGGGTAACCAGGAATGCAACTAACAATGGGTTACACCACTGGTCACCTTAAATCTTGTAGACTCACATTTCTCCATACACCACTTATTTGGTATCTGTCATTCAGCTATTCCTCTTATCCAAGCTTACACTTCATAATTCACTCCTATATCCTCTAACTTACGTAACAGTCTTTCATGCTGTATTCTGTTAAAAGACCAGGCAAAGTCCAAAAGTATCATAGCATATCCTTACCAAACTCGGCCATAAGATTATTATAAAATCTGAGTAAATTACTCAAACATGGCCTTCCCTTAATAAACCTAGGCTGTTTGTTGTAAAGTATAAATTCTCTATCAATCCATTCTGTATACAAGCTCTTAACAACTTTTCCAAAATATTCACGACCACTTCAGAGATACTAATAGGTCAACAATTAGATGCATCAATCTTTACACCACCCTTACACAATAGGATAATTATATATTTTTCCACTCCTGTGGAACCTTCCCTATATGTTGAGACTGAAATTATATAGCCAGGTCAAAGACACAGCCAGTATAGCTGACTCATTTGACAACAAATTTAATTTTATGGATTTCATTCAAATTGCAGAATATTTTCAATAATATATCAGTTCTTGATTGTCTTGAAAAACATGTTTTACTGTATGAATACTACTTAAAGCATGATATGCTTCCATTTAGTGCTATTTCACTAATAGTAATATCAAAGGAATCAATCTGCAATAAAATAATAAAGGAAATAGGAAATATAGAAGGATCACACATAATTCTCTTATGTAAATGCATAGCGCAATTTAACATGATAGTTCCATACTTCTTTTTCTCATATTTGCAGATAGAATAGCAAAAATATACTTTCCCTTACTTTTTATGAGTCTCAATGGTCATAAATAATGGAAGAACATTTCTAAGAAAGAGGTATGGGTTCAAATTATATCTATAATTGGGGAGAAGATAATAGGCATGTCAAGATAGATGGTCATAGATGGAGACATCTATAGTTTGGCAACCCCTCCCCCAACACATACAAAAATGGCAAACCAATCTACGAATACACGAATCTCTTTAATACCAGATGGGAGCACAGGACTGACCACCAACAATCTGTGAAGATGGCCTCCAATATTGATAAAAATTCTCATTAAGTGATTAGTAATAAGATGACAAAGAAGAAATACATAAATAGGAATGCCAAAATTTATAAATAAAAATCATTATCGAATTGCTGCCTTCTAATATGCATATTCATAAAGAATGTACATAATCACAAGCATTCCTATATCCACTATGATTGAAAGAAGACTTATTTCTTACATAATATAAAACATTTACTGCTGTGCACGATTAACATCAGTTTTGGAGCTCAGGTCCAATTCACATTCAATGAAATATTTCAATATCCCAAACTTAAACAATTTTACAATTTTACTAGTTGTTTTCTTCTTTAGAACAAATCATAATGTCAAGATAACAATACAGAGAAGAAAGTTTCCAATGCAATATTTCTGAATAATATCATTTTCTTATTTTATCTAAAATGCAAAACTGCTATGTGACTTAAAATATTAAATAGTGATTACTAGGACAGACTTACCAACCAGCATTTCATAAAGAACAACGCCTACTGACCACCAGTCACATTCCCGTCCATAGCAACCCTCACCACCTTGAGACTTTAGAACTTCAGGAGAAATGTAATCAGGTGTACCTACAGCTGTATCTGACCTTACTAAACCATCCTGAAAAATTTTAAAAACTAATTTAGAAACTATTTTGACATGATACTTTTCTGATGAAAATTCTTTTGTTTCACTTTATCTAAACCATACTGACTACCAAGTTTTACTATGAAATAATTAATACACATATCTCTCCGCAAGTAATTTGATCACTCACAATACCATATTCATTTAGAAGAAGTAAAAAAATGTTGACATCCAATCACTATTTGACAGTGGCTCAGGTGAGCAACAATCAGGACAAGTGTTGTATGTGTTCTAACAGAGTGTTGTATGTGTTCTACTTTCATTTGATTATTGCTTGGTAGAACTGGTATAGTACATAACACCTCCACTCTAGTTACTGAGAATATAGAGGTATTGTGATGCATCATTCTGGACAAGCTCAAATGCCACTGTAGAATATCTGTTATTTGGGAATATCAATTATATCTTTCTCTTTTTTTTTTTTTTTTTTTTTTTTTTTTTAGTAATGGCCAATTTTGAATAAATAAATAAAAAGTATAAATTTTAATTTTATTATACATATAAACATTTCATTAAATGTATCATGATAATGCATTATTTCTCACAATCAGAAGATTCTTTAGTAATGTTCTGTATAAAATAAATCTTTATGGCTTCACAAACTGTTTAATTACAATATTTATTAGTAAAAAGGTCTCAGCTCGAACTTAGTTTTTATTTTTGTAACTTAAGAAAATTGAGAAAATAAAATATTGAACTTTCTGATAAAGCTTTCACATTAATAAACAACTGTAGTCTTGTTTACAGAAAGCAATGATTTTACTGTCATCATACTGCCATGTTATTTGCAATGCCAGCCAGCAGTGTGCTTATACAAAGTTTACATTTCCAAAGAGGAAGCTGATGTAGTGAGAGAAGAAAACAGAACAGCTGTAGATTAGAAGAGAATATGATCTGAAAGTTTAGGGAGAAAAATAGTTTAAAAGGAAAGGACATTTCATAAGCCAAAAAGATGGAAAAGAACATTATGAGAGAGACTTAAGTTATCCCAAAATCAATGGGTGAATTTCTTTCAAAGGAAGCTAACTTAGAGTGCAGATAAAAATGGCAATAAGAATATATATATATATACGAGGGGGGAAGGGGGGATGAAAAGCTCTGATAAACACCTAGAACAAAAATGATATTGTTTGTGAAAAAAGGGAAAGACTTTTTTCTCATAGGAATGCAAATGATGCAGCAGCATTGTAACAAGTGTATAACACTTCGTGGGAAATATGTAGAATAATTTCTGTTGCACAAACCATATCATTTTTGTTCTAGGTGTTTATCAGAACTTTTCATCCCCCCCCCATAGTTCCCCCCAGAAGTAACAGATAGTTCCTTTTTACGTTAAACAGCAAACTGATTCTAAACATTGTAAACTAGAAAGTGATAAACTTTTTGTGCTCAAGGATAAGAAAGAAGTTTCCATAATAAAAAAGTGAACTTTAAAATTATCTTTGTACTCCATCATCATCATCATCATCATCAAATTCCTGCCATGTACCCTCAAGGGGTGTACAGGATATGACAGTACTACATGAAAAAATTACATCATTACTAACTTCCTATCTACAATTTTCCTCCAAATCAGTCTGTTACTTGTCAAGACTCCAACATTATCAGATCTTATATTTCTATCGTCTAAGGCACTTTGTACCGTATCAATCCACCTATATCTTGGTCTTCCTCTGGGTCGTTTTCCTGCCAACCTGGCAGAGAACACTTGTTTTGCTAATCTTTCCTCTCCCATTCTATTTAAGTGACCATACCATCTGAGATTAGCTCTGCTAACGCATTCCTGGATGCTGACAATGTCAAGTTCTTTCCTAATATCCTCATTTTTAATATGATATTGCCATTGATGCCATCTGTTCACGCCTCTAATCTTTCTCAGGACTCTCATATCTGCGGTCTCTAGTCTTTGGTCAAGTGTTTTACTTCTGACCCAGCTCTCAGATCCATAAGTTAAAATTGGTTTGAACACAGTCTTGTATACAGCTAATTTAGTGTTCCGACTAATTTCTTTCTTATTCCATATGAATTTATTCAATTGACTTCCCACGATACCAGCTTTGCTGATTCTGTTGTCTATTTCTATATTTAGTTTACCATCTTCAGTAAAAATTGTGCCTAAGTAGCTGAAATGTTTTACTTGTTCCACAGGTTCTCCATTCACAACACAGTTGACATTTTCAATGATTCTGCCTATTTTCATTGTCTTTGTCTTTTTATTGCTGACCTTCATACCATATCTATTACAACAGCTATTCAATTTAGTCAGAGAATCTTGCAGACTTGTAGCGGATTTATTTAGAAGTATAACATCATCCGCATAAACCAAAGAGCTGACATTAACATCTCCAATTTTGATATCAGGTTTAATACCACATTCCTTCATAATGTGATCCATATAGATAATGAATAACAGAGGGGATAATGTACATCCTTGTCTCACACCAGATTTAACATTAAACCATCTTCCTGTACTTCCTTCAATTCTAACTGCTGACTCACAACTCAAATAAAGACTAAGTATTGCTTGATATAATGCCCCATTGACACCATACAACTGCAGCGTATTGAATAGCTTCTCTCTTGGCACCTTGTCATATGCCTTTTCCAAATCGACAAAACTTAAATACAGATCTTTGTTATATTCCCATGCTTTCTCGACTATTTGTCGTAAAGTGAAGATCTGATCCTCACAGCCTCTATTTGGCCTGAATCCAGCTTGTTCTTCACCAAGCTTTTCTTCCACAATTCTTCTCAACCGTTTCTCAAGTATACTTGCATAGATCTTGCCAGGAACACTCAGTAGGGAAATACCTCTGTAATTCTCACATTCAGTTTTATTTCCCTTTTTATATATGGGTACTATGAGAGCTCTACTCCAATCATCGGGAATTCGTCCCTCTGTCCAGGCTTTCTGAACTATGCAGTGCAGCCACTGTAAGACTCTTATACCACCATACTTCAGCATTTCTGGTCGAATATCATCTACTCCTGCTGCCTTTCCACATTTCAAGCCTTTGATGGCTTTTTCTACTTCAAGTA
This sequence comes from Typopeltis vanoorti, assembly GCF_054136105.1. Lineage (NCBI taxonomy): Eukaryota > Metazoa > Arthropoda > Arachnida > Uropygi > Thelyphonidae > Typopeltis > Typopeltis vanoorti. The sequence continues at coordinate 93,390,364 of NC_143552.1, forward strand.
TGGATATGTATTCCTGACTGCATGCCTGGTCAGTGTTTTTTATCACTGTGCTGTCATCACTGCTTGTTTCATTTAGCAGTTTTTCAAAGTAATTACTCCATACTTCAAGGATATCTTTTTCTCCTGTTTTCATTTCACCTTTATCATCTCTAATTCCTTTTACAGCACTCTTTCCTCCATTCCTAAGCTTCTTCAACAACCTCCAGAATATTTTGCCACCTTCTTGATATTTATTTTCTATACTTTGTACTCCAAAGCCTTTGTACTCCAAAGAATTAAAAAAAATGAACTGATATGTCAGATAAGATATGAAAGAAGAAATATTTTACTCAAGAAAGATCGCACACAAATTATATTTTTGTCATCAAAGAAAAACAGGTAAGAATTAATTATATTTTAATGGCTACTATTCAGAGAGGAAGAAATTATGCTTGATGAATTTCAAGTTAACTGCCTTTATGTGTGTTTGCATCAAATCCTGTAATCTTGAAGAGAAGAAAAGAAATCTTGTGTGATGTTTATTTTTTATGTATGATATTAAGCTTGTGGGCCCTTTATGTTCTCTTAGAACATAAGTTTCAATTATAATGCAGATTTGTATAGAGTGCTTGTGAAACATAAGCATTGTACGTATTACACACACACACACACACCACTATTACACTGATGCTGTGCCATACTTTACACTAATATGTATTTGTAATAAAGATATTATATTTGAATTTACTTTCTAGCTCAGTCTCTTTAATTTTTAAGTTAACTTATTTTTATAATGATATCCTGGATCTGAATCTGTGTTATTAATGGAAAAGTTAATAAACCACTCTAGTATACCACAGATGAATACTACTACCACATTAACTTTTTTTTTTTTTTTTGAACGGATCTCTTATCAGGACTATACATGCTGCTTCATCCAAGGTTGATTCATTGTATCTGGATTGTTGAAACTGACCTAATTTTCGCCACAAATAACATCTAGTGAAACATCATATGACTGTCAAGCAATTCTTTATAGGACTGGGCATGGTACTAAGTGTTTCTAATGTTAATCCATGCAATACACTGATAGCTCCTATTGACCTTACCAAACTAGAGAAGATAACACTGCACTTTCCTTTGAATACTTCTTTTCTAGGCTAAGGCAGCATTTTGGCTTTTCCCTTTACAGATGGCTCAGACTGCATCAGCTGCAGTATATACAAGTCTGAACTTGTAAAGTAAAAACTCGAATTAGAATGAATATCCAAAATTGGCTACACAATTTTTAAAAAATTATCTGCAAAACTTTGCTTGCAAACAAGATTACGACACCAAAAAAGACAAAGACAATGAAAATAGGTAGAATTGTTGAAAATGTCAATTGTGTTGTGAACGGGGAACCTGTGGAACAAGTAAAACATTTCAGCTACTTAGGCATGATTTTTATTGAAGATGGTAAATTAAATATGGAAATAGACAACAGAATCAACAAAGCTGGTATGGTAGGAAGTCAATTGAATAAATTCATATGGAGTAAGAAAGAAATTAGTCGGAACACTAAATTAGCTGTATACAAGACAGTGTTCAAATCAGTTTTAACTTATGGATCTGAAAGCTGGGTCAGAAGTAAAACACTTGACCAAAGACTAGAGACCGCAGACATGAGAGTCCTGAGAAAGATAAGAGGCATGAACAGATGGCATCAATGGCAATATCATATTAAAAATGAGGATATTAGGAAAGAACTTGACATTGTCAGCATCCAGGAATGCATTAGCAGAGCTAATCTCAGGTGGTATGGTCACTTAAACAGAATGGGAGAGGAAAGATTAGCAAAACAAGTGTTCTCTGCCAGGTTGGCAGGAAAATGACCCAGAGGAAGACCAAGATATAGGTGGATTGATACGGTAAAAAGTGCGTTAGAACAGTGCTTCCCAAACTTCTGGATGTCAGGGCCCCCTTGGCAAAAATTAAAATATTTCACTGCCCCCCTCGAAAAAAAATCGTAATAGAGAGATATATTATTATAATATTTATTGTATTTATATTCAATACAAAACATACACAGCGAATATTACAAAAATCAAATGCATGTATTACATTTTTTGCCTCTTACCGTTTGGTTCTGAAGACGATGCGGGCTGTTCTGGTAAAATATGAAATACTGTCCTCTTTTTTTTTGAATCTGTTTCTGCTTCTTCTGATTATTCGTGGGATTTTTTTTTATCAGCCACTTATCCATCTCAGGGTTAAATTTTTTAATGTAGAAGAGATCAAATAATATCACCACTTACCGATACTTGCACACCACAGACTGCTAACATGAAATTAGTGAATATTACCTGAATAAGGGAATCCCCGAACCAGGAACATTTTTCTCTTTTGTGACTTTTCTCCCTTTACGGTAATTAAGCCTAACGCGAAACAGACAGCAAAGGCAGGTTATTAAAACATGCATATGATTGGTGCAGTATTAACAAAAGATCGCGCAACCGAAAGATAGAAGCATAGCTGACAATCGAGTTGAAATGCTAACTCTCTTCAACCGAATTCCATATGTGAAACTGCCATAACATTCATTATATATATATATATATATATTACTTAGTTTTAACACTTTTACGTATTTTAACACGTTCAGTTGAATTTTATTGCTGCCTTGGGAAATCAAACTCACACACATCTATCCTTCTTTTAGGCTTGCACGGTGATCCGAATGCATTTTTGGAAATTATGGAGGCAACTACCGTGTTTGAATAAAAACTTTAGTTTACTATTACTAAAATTTTACAATTCGACGTTTCGACCTTTATGTCAAGGTCATCTTCTGGAGCGTACAAATATACACAGGAAACAAGCTATACTACAATCATACTGGTTCGTTAAAGACACTGACTAACCGCTACCACAATTGTTGGCCTGACCTCTGGTGGAAAAAAAAAAAAAAAAAAAAAAAAAAAAAAAAAATTATACATCAACGCTAAAGTCCTATTATTTGTTGTCTACTATATACATATATTAACATTATATTAACATCATTCCAGCCAGTTGGAGTGGAATGGTTTCTAATAATAGCAGATTGGCTAGAGTCCTGACTTGTGTTGAATCTTTTCACATTAGGTTGGCTGAATGTGTGCCATCCAGATCCTTGGAATTTTCATACCACCTTTATTGTTGATATTTGGGTGGTTTATCAGGATTTCGCAGGATTCTTTAAATTTTCTTTCGTACCATGTTTTTGTGCGGTGTAAGGAGCAGGTGCTTTTCCAGTTGATTTGGTGTAAGGTGTTGAGTGCGTGGTCTGAGAGGCCTGCTTCACCATAATGGTTATATTTAATGTGTCTAATGTGTTCTTTTTTGCGTATAGGGATTGTCCGTCCTGTTTCACCAATGTACGGTAAGTTACAGGTGCAGCGGATGCAATAGACTCCAGGATGTGCTAATGGGAGGAGAGGGTCCTTAGAGGAGCTGAATATGGTTTTAAGTTTAGTGGGTGGTTTAAAGGTGGCATTAAGGTTAGTGTTGTAGGATTCTGTTGATTTTTTCTGATAACCCTTTAATGTATGGGATGGCTATGGTTTTACTGTAGTCTAGATTCGTTTTTGTTGTGGTTTTATAGAGTATTGTATTGACAGTATTTTTGTTATAGCCATTGTTTATGAATGTGTCACTAATGATTTTTAGTTCTTGTTTCAGGGCCTGCTGGTTAGAGCAAATAGTTGTGGCTCTGTTTTTAAGGGTGTTTATGACTCCATATTTTTGTGCTGGGTGGTGATATGAATTCGCATGTATGTATTGGCCTGTGTGTGTCGGTTTTCGGTAGACCGTGAAGGATAGATTGCCTGAAGGAAGACGTGTAACTAGTGTGTCTAGGAACGGGAGCGAATTTTGGTTTTCGATTTCGATGGTAAATCGTATGCGTTCGTGTTGTTTGTTTAGGTGGCTGAGGAATGTGTTTAGCGTTTGTCGACCGTGCGGCCAGATCGCGAACACGTCGTCAACGTATCTGAGCCAGATTGTCGGTAGAAGCGTGGCGGAATCAAGAGCCCTTTGCTCAAAGGTTTCCATGTAGAAGTTCACGATTGGGGGGGATAATGGTGAGCCCATGGCCGTACCTTCCTTTTGTAGGTAGAATTTGTTTTGCCACACGAAGTAACCGGACTTTAGTCTTTAGTCAAAAATTCTCCTATTACAGAACAAATTTCCGCCCGACATTACGGCCCTCTTTGCCCACGTACTAAAGTCCGGTCTTTTGTTAATACTGTACCAATCATATGTACATTTTCATAGCTGCACTATCTCTACCAGCTTGCCACTGCTATCCATTTCTCTCTCCGCTTTTATTTCTCATTAGCCATTTGTGAAAGATTGTTCATAACGTATCTCAAATCTTGAAATACTCTGGCAAGGAAGAGTAAGAGACCCTCATTAGAACTGTTGTGCAACTTGATTTTGAGAGCTTGGGACAGGTTTTCACCAGAAAAATTGCCAAGATTTTTTTAAAAACCAGAATCTCTAATTCCCTGAATGGGAGTGAAGATGATGCTATTTGGATAGATGACCTTCAATAATCACATGAGGAAATCACTCTCGAGGCCGGAAGTAGCAATAGCGAATAGGAGATTCTTGGTTAGTCATACCCATTTTCAGTTTATTTAAACCATGGTGAATTTTATGATTCCAAATGATAAAAGGACAAGCAATAATGAAACTATTTGTTTCAATTTAATTACAGAAGTATTGTCACTAAATATTCAAATATACTGAGAGATGAAGGTTAGTGGCGAATCGCATAAATAATGTCATCATCATCATCAAATTCCTGCCATGTACCCTCAAGGGGGTGTACAGCATATGATAGTACTACATGAAAAATTTACATCATTACTAACTTCCTGTCTACAATTTTCCTCCGTATCAGTCTGTTACTTGCCAAGACTCCAATATTATCAGATCTTATATTTCTGTCGTCTAAGGCACTTTGTACCGTATCGATCCACCTATATCTTGGTGGATTTTCACCAAGATATAGGTGGATTGAACTTACTCTGGGTAGTTTTCCTGTCCAGAGGGAGTTGAATTGGTCATATAAATTACTGGATGCTGACAATGTCAAGTTCTTTCCTAATATCCTTGTTTTTAATATGATATTGCATTTGATGCCATTTGTTCATGCCTCTAATCTTTCTCAGGATTCTCATATCTGTGGCCTCTAGTCTTTGGTCATGTGTTTTATTTCTGACCCAGCTCTCAGATCCATAAGTTAACACTGGTTTAAAAACTGTCTTGTATACAGCTAATTTAGTGTTCCGACTAACTTCTCCCTTATTCCATATGAATTTATTCAATTGACTTCCTACTATACCAGCTTTATTGATTCTGTTGTCTATTTCCATATTTAGTTTACCATTCTTCACTAAACATTTTGCCTAAATAGGTAAAATGTTTTACATGTTCCACAGGTTCTCTGTTCACAATGCAGTTGACATTTTCAATGATTCTGCCTATTTTCATTGTCTTTGTCTTTTTATTGCTGACCTTCATACCATATCTATTACAACAGCTATTCAATTTAGTCAGAGAATCTTGCAGACTTGTAGCGGATTTATTTAGAAGTATAACATCATCCGCATAAAGCAAAGAGCTGACATTAACATCTCCAATTTTGATATCATGTTTAATACCACTTTCCTTCATGATGTGATCCATATAGATAATGAATAACAGAGGGGATAATGTACATCCTTGTCTCACACCAGATTTAACATTAAACCATCTTCCTGTACTTCCTTCAATTCTAACTGCTAACTTACAACTCAAATAAAGACTAAGTATTGCTTGATATAATGCCTGATTGACACCATATAACTGTAGTGTATTGAATAGCTTCTCTCTTGGCACCTTGTCATATGCCTTTTCCAAATCGACAAAACTTAAATACAGACCTTTGTTATATTCCCATTATTTCTCGACTATTTGTCGTAAAGTGAAGATCTGATCCTGACAGCCTCTATTTGACTTGATTCCAGCTAGTTCTTCACCAAGCTTTTCTTCGACAATTCTTCTCAACAGATTCTCAAGTATACTTGCATATATCTTACCAGGAACATTCAGTAGGGAAATACCTCTGTAATTCTCAGAGTCAGTTTTATTTCCCTTTTTTTATATATGGGTACTATGAGAGCTCTACTCCAATCATCAGGAATTCGTCCCTCTGTCCAGGCCTTCTGAACTATGCAGTGCAGCCATTGCAAGACTTTTATACCACCACACTTCAGCATTTCTGGTTGAATATCATCTACTCCTGCTGCCTTTCCATTTTAAGCCTTTGATGGCTTTTTCTACTTCAAGTATGGGTATGTATTCCTGACTGCATGTCTGGTCAGTGTTTTTTACCACTGTGCTGTCATCACTGCTTGTTTCATTTAGCAGTTTTTCAAAGTAATTACTCCATACTTCAAGGATATCTTTTTCTCCCATTTTCATGTCACCTTTATCATCTCTAACTCCTTTTACAGTACTCTTTCCTCCATTTCTAAGCTTCTTCAAGAACCTCCAAAATATTTTCCCACCGTCTTGATATTAATTTTCTATGTTCTTGCCAAAGTCCGTCCATGAGTCTTTTGTTTAGCTAGTTTTACACAGTGTTTAACATTCTTACATTTGTCTCTGTATTCTCTAAGAGCACAAGCTGACTTATTTGCCAGGGACTTTTGATATGCTTTCTTGTTTTCCTTCACTGCCTCTTTAACTTCTTGTGTCCACCATGGAGTTCTGATTTTTCTATCCTTGCAGACAACCTCACAACATGCCTCTCTGGCTGATTCAATCAAGGTTTTCTTCAAGGCTTGCCACTGAATCTCTAAAGTTTGGTTCCTGTTCTCAAACTCTTTCATTTTTTCTTCAATAATCTTTGTGTATTTTAGTATCTTTTCAATATGAAATTCAATTTTATCCTGCTCAAGGCTAAATAGTGATCACTTCCAATTTCAAATCATCTGTACACTCTGGTGTCCTGCACCAGGGAGAAAACATCACTATCAAAAATAACATAGTCAATGAGACTTTTCTTATTCCTTGACTCTTCTCTCCATGTGAATTTGTGCACATTTTTATGTTGGAACATGGTGTTAGTAATATCCAGCCCATGTCCTGAGCAGAAATCCAACAAATATTTGCAATTATTATTAGCTTTGCTCTTTTCTCCAAATTTTCCCAAAATATTTTTGTATGTCTGACAATCATTTCCTACTCTGCTATTTAGATCCCCAACAAGGACCAACTTTTCCTTTTTCATTGTATCATTGCTTTTTCTAAAGCATACTATTCCTCCACTTCTACCTTAGTAGGACCTTCTGTGGGGCCATACGCCCAAATAAGTCTCATTGTCCAATTCCCCATTCTGATATTTGCCCACATCACTCTCTACTTGAGACTGCCATTCAAGAAGATTAGCCTCGTATTTTGTGTTGAATACTATGGCTATTTCCTTCTTTTCCTTGAGTGTCATTTCCTGAGTATAACATTTTGTATTTATTGCTCAGAAAGATCTCGCCAGTTTTTGTCTTTTTTGTTTCAGTCACCCCTATTACGTCAATCTGGTACTTATCTAATTCCTCAGCTAGCTCCATTTCTTTGCTATTCAGGCATCTTATGTTGATAGTACCGATCTTTAACTCTGGTGATGTTGAGTTGGGGTGTTTTTTCAGATTTGTTCCAGTAGCTGACTTTTTGCTGTTCACCCTGGTTCGCTGGTAAAAACAAAGGGGGCCCTTGTTTAACCAGGCGATGCCCCAGCCGGCATGAAATTTTGTCATGTTGTACCAACATTTTGTAATTTGGTTTAAGACAATAAGAATTACAATTTGGTCGGCTAAATCCCAAATTGCCAGCCCATCCTCATTCGTTCAGTATCCAGGTAGATACCCAACAGGGTGCACCATGAGAAGGTGAGGACTGGACAAAATTTGGCATAAATAATGTTGATAGTTAAAATTTAAATGCATTCATTTTTATAAGTAATGTGAACAATTATAAATTATAATTTGTAATTATAATGAGGATTTAATCATAAATGTTAGTTTAGTTTTTTCCTGAAAAACTTTAGTTTATATTATGAAGCCTTAAAAGTTGTTTATATTATGAGGTATTAAAATAGGAGTGCTTAATAGTCAAAGCTGTATAACTGAGAGGAGACCTCTACATAGCCTTTAAAGGAATGCGGAGAACCGACCAGGGCTTCTGACCTAATGTCCAATCCTCACCTTTTCGTGGTGCACCCTGTTGGGTATCTACTTGGATACCGAATGGACGAGGATGGGCTGGCAATTTGGGATTTAGCCGACCAAATTGTATTCTTATTGGTTAAACCAAAATATAGAATGATGGTACAACATGACAAAATTTCATGCCGGCTGGGGCGTCGCCCGGTTAAACAAGGCCCCCGTTGTTTTCGCCAGGGAACCAGGGTGAACAGCGAAAAGTCAGCTACTGGAACAAATCTGAAAATAAACCCCAACTCAACATCACCAGAGTTAAAGATCGGTACTATCAACGTAAGAAGCCTGAATGGCAAAGAAATGAAGCTAGCTGAGGAATTAGATAAGTACCAGATCGACATAATAGGGGTGACTGAAACAAAAAAGACAAAAACTGGTGAGATCTTTCTGAGCAATAAATACAAAATGTTATATTCAGGCAATGACAATCAAGGAAAAGAAGGAGTAGCCATAGTATTCAACACAAAATACGAGGCTAATCTTCTTGAATGGCAGTCAGTCTCAAGTAGAGTAATGTGGGCAAATATGAGAATGGGGAACTGGACAATGAGACTTATTTGTGCCTATGGTCCCACAGAAGGTTCTACTAAGGTAGAAGTGGAGGAATTTTTTGAGGCTTTAGAAAAAGCAACTGACACAATGAAAAATGAAAAGTTGGTCCTTGTTGGGGATCTAAATATCAAAGTAGGAAATGATTGTCAGACATACAAAAATATTTTGGGAAAATTTGGAGAAAAGAGCAAAGCTAATAATAATGGCAAATATCTGTTGGATTTCTGCTCAGGACATGGACTGGTTATTACTAACACCATGTTCCAACATAGAAATGTGCACAAAATCACATGGAGAGAAGAGGCTAGGAATAAGAAAAGTCTCTTTGACTATGTTATTGTTGATAGTGATGTTTTCTCCCTGGTGCAGGACACCAGAGTGTACAGAGGATTTGAAATTGGAAGTGATCACTATTTAGTCTTGAGCAGGATAAAATTGAATTTAATATTGAAAAGAATAACATGTAAGAAAGTTTTAAAGCGAATAAAAGTTGAGCAGCTCTCAGATGTGAGCTGTAGACTAAAATACACAAAGATTATTGAAGGAAAAATGAAAGAGTTTGAGAACAGGAATCAAACCTTGGAGATTCAGTGGCAAACTCTGAAGAAAACATTGATTGATTCTGCCAGAGAGGCATGTGGTGAGGTTGTTTGTAAGGATAAAAAAATCAGAACTCCCTGATGGACACAGGAGGTTAAAGAGGCAGTGAAGGAAAAGAAGAAAGCATACCAAAAGTTCCTGTCAAATAAGTCAGCTTGTGCTCTTAGAGAATATAGAGACAAATGCAAGAATGCTAAACACTGTGTAAAACTAGCTAAACAAAAGTCATGGGAGGACTTTGGCAAGAATATAGAAAATAAATATCAAGAAGGTGGCAAAATATTCTGGAGGTTGTTGAAGAAGCTTAAGAATGGAGGAAAGAGTGCTAAAAAAGGAATTAGAGATGATAAAGGTGACATGAAAACGGGAGAAAAAGATATCCTCGAAGTATGGAGTAATTACTTTGAAAAACTGCTAAATGAAACAAGCAGTGATGACAGCACAGTGGTAAAAAACACTGACCAGGCATGCAGTCAGGATTACATATCCATACTTGAAGTAGAAAAAGCCATCAAAGGCTTGAAATGTGGAAAGGCAGCAGGAGTAGACGATATTCGACCAGAAATGCTGAAGTATGGTGGTATAAGAGTCTTACAGTGGCTGCACTACATAGTTCAGAAAGCCTGGACAGAGGGACGAATTCCCGATGATTGGAGTAGAGCTCTCATAGTACCCGTATATAAAAAGGGAAATAAAACTGCATGTGAGAATTACAGAGGTATTTCCCTACTGAGTGTTCCTGGCAAGATCTATGCAAGTATACTTGAGAAACGGTTGAGAAGAATTGTGGAAGAAAAGCTTGGTGAAGAACAAGCTGGATTCAGGCCAAATAGAGGCTGTGAGGATCAGATCTTCACTTTACGACAAATAGTCGAGAAAGCATGGGAATATAACAAAGATCTGTATTTAAGTTTTGTCGATTTGGAAAAGGCATATGACAAGGTGCCAAGAGAGAAGCTATTCAATACACTGCAGTTATATGGTGTCAATGGGACATTATATCAAGCAATACTTAGTCTTTATTTGAGTTGTAAGTCAGCAGTTAGAATTGAAGGAAGTACAGGAAGATGGTTTAATGTTAAATCTGGTGTGAGACAAGGATGTACATTATCCCCTCTGTTATTCATTATCTATATGGATCACATCATGAAGGAAAGTTGTATTAAACATGATATCAAAATTGGAGATGTTAATGTCAGCTCTTTGCTTTATGCGGATGATGTTATACTTCTAAATAAATCCGCTACAAGTCTGCAAGATTCTCTGACTAAATTGAATAGCTGTTGTAATAGATATGGTATGAAGGTCAGCAATAAAAAGACAAAGACAATGAAAATAGGAAGAATCATTGAAAATGTCAACTGTGTTGTGAATGGAGAACCTGTGGAACAAGTAAAACATTTCAGCTATTTAGGCACGATTTTTACTGAAGACGGTAAATTAAATATAGAAATAGACAACAGAATCAGCAAAGCTGGTATGGTAGGAAGTCAATTGAATAAATTCATATGGAATAAGAGAGAAATTAGTCGGAACACTAAATTAGCTGTATACAAGACAGTGTTCAAACCAGTTTTAACTTATGGATCTGAGAGCTGGGTAAGAAGTAAAACACTTGACCAAAGACTAGAGACCACAGATATGAGAGTCCTGAGAAAGATTATAGGTGTGAACAGATGGCATCAATGGCAGTATCATATTAAAAACGAGGATATTAGGAAAGAACTTGACATTGTCAGCATCCAGGAATGCGTCAGCAGAGCTAATCTCAGGTGGTATGGTCACTTAAACAGAATGGGCGAGGAAAGATTAGCAAAACAAGTGTTCTCTGCCAGGTTGGCAGGAAAACGACCGAGAGGAAGACCAAGATATAGGTGGATTGATACGGTACAAAATGCTTTAGACGATAGAAATATAAGATCTGATAATATTGGAGTGTTGACAAGTAACAGACTGATTTGGAGGAAAATTGTAGATAGGAAATTAATAGTGATGTAATTTTTTTCATGTAGTACTATTATATCCTGTACACCCCTTGAGGGTACATGGCAAGAATTTGATGATGATGATGGTATTAAAATATCATGAAATATTTAAAAAAAAGTAAGGTTATTACCATGAATAATATAAAAAAAATGCATTATTTGGAAGTTTTACAATTTGTGAAGATTTAAATTTTGCAAAATGTAAATATGCAAACAACAAAATATCTGGGTGATAAACAAAAAAGGAAGTACACGTCTGTGATTAATCACGTAAAAATGCAAGCATAACAATGAATTTGTAAAACAATGTGAAACTGAAATATCAAATCATGAGGTTAGAATAAGTAACCAGTCAGAATCTAAATTAAATCCACCAAAACAAGAAACATCATTTGATGTTAAAAAATAATCTAAAAAACATGATGCACATGACAAACGGACAACATCTTTGCATTACATTATGGCTGAAATGAATGCATTGGATAACAGGCTATATTCAGTTATTCAAATAATAAAAAATATATATATATAAAAAATCCAAGGTTAATAATGAATACATTTATTTCACGGTATAATTAATCAGAGAAACTTCTTTCACAGTATAATTAATCAGAGAAAACTTCTTTCACAGTATAATTAATCAGAGAAAATTTCTTTCAATGCCAGCTACCAGTGTATTCATAGAATTTTTTTTAGAAGAGTAAATATTTATGAAAAAAGTAGAAGTAGGATAATCCCAAAAATGACTAAAAATTTCCTTCTCTACATTATAATTTATTGTGAATTCATTTTGATTAATAAATCCATAATTATTCTTTATATTTAAAAGTTCTGCTAATATTTTTATTTTCTTGGGAAAATGAGTAACATTTGTTCAGATTTTTATGCTATTTTTTTTGTTTTTTAAATAAATGTTTATATATAAACATTTATTTAAAAGGATGTTATGGATGTTAAGGATGTTATGGATCCAATCATATTTTATAGTTATATTTAGAAAGAAACTTAGTTTTGAAAATTCACCAGAGCTTATGAGAACATAGCCTTCAGCATCAGAGTTGCCTAGGTTTGCACTATTTAAAAACATGAACTCTGCACAGAGTATGTGCAGTATGAGTATGTCTGGGAAGGGAAAAGAGAAATTTCTAGAACAAGACCAAATAGATTGCATATCTAATTATAAGAATAGGCTAGGTAGTAATTTATTATGTCTATACACAAATACCAGGAGTATCCGAAACAAAGGAGTTGAGTTTGTTGCTGTACTGAATATGATGAGGCATAAGATTGTTGGAATTAGTGAAACCTGTCCATCAGAATCAGATATGGTAACTAGGATCAAGTGTAATGTACTATTTTTAGGAAGGACAGAAGAGATAGGAGTACTAGTAATGATATCAGATGACTTAAACCCAGTTAGGGTAGAAACACAAGAAAATAATGATGGTAACCCATGTAGCATTGAGTTCGAGTCAATCTGGTGTGAAGTGGAGGTTTTTTGATTCCCTGCTACAGACTGGTGGCTCAGTTGCAGGGGACAAAAAAAAAAAGCATCACCAATTTAGCCTTATGGGTACCAAATGAGCGATCATTATGGGTGACTTTAATTTTCCAAACATTGATTGGGTAGAAGGGAAATCTCATAAGAAAAAAAGAGGAATTTATTGTATTGTTGCAAGACAACTTTCTCAAGACGCATGTGAAAGAATGAACTCGAGATCAAGGGTGTTGGATTTACTGATAGCATTAGAAGGGAGTCTCAGTCAAGAATATGGCTATTTTACCAACAGTTGGTGACAGTATTCATGTTGTGCTTTCTTGGAAAGTATCTAATTGTATTGATGCTACGATTAGAACAGGTTACATGCTGAACTACAAAGCTGGAAATTATGATCAACTTAGGAGAATACTATCTTTGGTCCCATGGTACCAGTTACTGAATGGAAAAAATGTCAGCAATGCAAGGGTATCTTTGAAAAAGTGCTTAAATAAGACAATATCTGAATGTATACCTAGTGTTCGAAGAATAAATAGGTTGGGAGCTAAATGGATGGGCAACCTTATTAAACAAGAGATCCACAAGAAGAACGTGATATGGAAAGAATATCGTGAGAATAACAGTAAGAGGAATTATGAAATGTATAATTGTATTGATGCTCCGATTAGAACAGGTTACATGCTGAACTACAAAGCTGGAAATTATGATCAACTTAGAACAACTCAGGCCAGAAAAGTAACGATTATGCAGAAAGCTAAATCGGAGTATGAAAAGAAATTGGCCATGCAAGCTAAAGGTAAAGATAAAATTCAAAATAATTTTATTGTTATGCCACAGGCAAAAGAAAGAATGAATGTGGAAAAATAACTTTATTGAATGCAGATGGTACTCGAGTGTCGGAAGCTAATGAGATTGTTCAATTAATGAGTGCGCACTTTGCTAAAATATATCAACCAGGTCTATGTAACATGGTGCACAGTCCAACTGCTACTTTGGATGAAGATATAGAGGTTCATGAAAATGAGGTTGAAGAGCTATTGCATAACCTGGATAAGAATTTGTCTATAGGAACAAATGGAATATCAGTCTGTTCACTAAAGAAATGTTTAGCAAGTTGGCTGAACATTTCACATGTTCATATAACTTGAGTCTCAGCTCAGGAATGATACCACAGGAAGGGAAGGAATGTATGATAGTTCCATTGCAAGAGTGGTGCAAAAACTAATGTGTCTAACTACTGACCAATCAGTATCTCTGGTGTGGTAATGAAGATTTTAGAGAAGTTGGTAAGAACTTGTATACACAAACATGCTATACTCTGCACGGAACAGCATGGGTTTACTAAAGGAAGGTCATGTTTTAGCAACTTGCTCATATTTTATAACAATGTTATGGCCGAGTTGGATAAAGGGAATGGATACACTATGATAATGTTGGATTTTTCTAAGGCATTTGATAGGATACCAGACGAAAGGCAGTTGCATAAACTGGAGAACATAGGATTGGAATATAAACTCTGGACTTGGATCAGGGGATAGCTGACAGACAGATATCAAAAAAAAAATAGTATACAGTGGGTGGGAATCCACCAGATTTAAGGTGACCAGTGGTGTCCCTCAGCCTTTGGGTCATTATTGTTCAATCTATACATTAATGACATCAGGCAGAGTCTAACATCAGATGTGCAATTGTTTGCCAATGATGTAAAAGATAGGCAGGACCGATCAGGGATGCTACTGATATTCAGCACTTACAAAATGATTTGGATAGGCTGGAAATTTGAGCAAACAAAAATGGCTGTCAGTTTAATGTTAGTAAGTGTAAAGTTATACACTTTGGCATGATTAGATTTCTAGTGGCATATTATACTAGTGGGATTATGCTACAAGACACTGAGGAAGCAAGGAATTTTGGCATATTGATGGATAGGAATTTGAAGTTCAAAGGTCACATAGCAAAAGTTGCAAATACAACTCAGAGGATAATTGCGATGTTGAAGGAAACCTTGACATCTAGGGATAAGGAAGTCATTCTGCTTAGATTCTTGTGTGCATATTTGGTCTTCTGGGTTCCAAGGGAATAAAGAAGCTGTGGAAAAGGTGAAAAGAAGAGTGACAAAGATTATACTGGATTACGGGATTTAGATTGAGGACAGATTGTGGATATGGGGATTACAGACTCCAGTTAACAGGAAAAAAAGAGGGGTGATATGATAGAGGTCTATAAACTTTTGAATGGGTGTTATGGGATATCGACTGATGAAATTTTTCATTATATGGAAGGTGGGGAGAGAACATGGGGGCATCCATGGAAGTTAAGTTTGTTCACAGTCAAGAAAGGGGCAAGAGCTAGGTTTTTTCTCTCACAGAGCAATGAGTGAGTGGAAGAGTTTGCCTTTAGGGATAGTCAGTGCATCTAGTGTGAATGAATTTAAGGGAAGATATGACAGCTGGTGATTTATAGCCTCCCTCGATGAATCCTTGATTCCCTGAAGGTCTTGGATAATAACAATAATTATAGGACTTTAGGTCATTCTGTATCTATCCTGTTCCATCTTTGTTACTGAAGTGTGCCTACATGCTCATATTTAATATCAGTACATTAATCCTTGAATATGCTTATTTATCTTCAGCAAAACATAGGAAATAATAATTAAATATTTTTAGTTATTATCTAGTCTATGTTGTTAATTTCCTTAAACAACATGATGCTTTATAATCTAATGTTTTGAAGGGATGACTGTAGTTCTAATGAGTTTATTTTTTTTCCCAAAAAACATTTGTTTATAAATTTCAATTTAGTATGCTTCGACCAAGTATTTGTTGCTTCAGCCAAATTTCAAACTGAATACTCAGTATTCAGTTATTCAGCCAAATCATGGCTTTGCATGTCCCTAATTCTTAGGAACTGCTTAATTATGGGCTAACTGCTGGCCTTCTTGTCCAAGTAGAGAACACATCTGCTCTCCAACTATTTAACTTATTATGTAACTCTCCCAAAGAAATGTACAACATATACCAACTACTTCAGATTTTGCATCTAACAAAGCAGTTTTATTTATAGTCATAATGTAGTTCTGCATGTCAGAAATCATGCAGATCCAAAGAAAATTCTTGAGAGGATGCTAGTAACAATGTAAACTTAATTAAGTAGCATCCGCACAGTTAGCCTAGTGGCTATGCGCTATGCAACCATATGCCTGGGGAAGGAGTGTCTTAGGTTTGATTCCCATCAACGACATGAGGAGCTTAAAGATCTTTCAGTCATAGCCAAGTTAGCCGGTCTTAGGAGTGGACGGCAGGGTTTTCCCTGTAGTTTATCCCTCATTAGGAGGGCTCAACCAGTCCTAAGGGGCGGTCGAGGAACAGGGGGAACCCCACACGAATAAAATAAATAAAATTAAGTAGCAATATCATAGAATCCTGTACATCCCTTGAGATTACATCTCAGGAAAAATGGTAATGAATAAGCTTTTTAAATATTATGAATTTTGATGAATAATCAATATCATATGTACCTATTCCTAAATGATATTCAAGATGCTGATTTTTATTCATATTTGTCATCCTGGTCTTCAATGAACAATTCATCAAGTTTCATATGCAATATGCTACTGACTCTGATGTTTGTATTCACAGTTTTTGAGAACAATCAACTTGCATAATCTACTGAATTGTGCATATAAAGATCTAGCTATTAATGATGCCTAACCAGAATTCATTATTCTGGTGGTTTCAAATATGATGTCAAATACATTAGATATGAGAAAATGCTTTCCTTTTGTGCAAATTTTAAACAATGATGTTAGTATGAGAAAAACACTCTACCTCTATATATCTTAAGCAAACGTTTGATTTCTCTGCTATTCTTGTCTAGATGTTCATAAAAAATGGCCATTGCTCAAACAGCTATTCAGAAAAATTTAGTTTTGGGAGAAATCAAATTAGCACAGAAATTAGTCTATCGATGTTAATTATATCAGCACATTCCACTATATAAAACTAATGCGATCAAGAAAAAGCATCACACATGCTAACATAGGATTGTAATTCTCTAAAACACTAGAACAAAATCTAGTGGGCATACTGTATATATATACAAGGTGATCAAAATTAAAGTATCCATGTTTAAGGCACTGTGGAGCACATCCAGTGATTCAAATGCTGCAAAACTTTGCAGGAATACATGCAGAAGTGATATCTGAAAGGGAAAGGGGAGGGGGGGGTAAGTTTCAAAATTCACCAGGGACACTGTAAAAACCAAATGAATGAAATTTGCATATCACGCAACATGGCAGAGGGTTTAAAAAGATGTGCATGGATTTTTCCCTTCATTGTGGTTGTTAATACTGTCCACAATGATGGCACTAACATTGCCCCAAAGTGCTTTGTTTGTGAAGCTTACTACCTAAACAATCGCAATGTTGTTGCTGCACTCCACAAATTTTGTAGCTGAACAAATGTCAAGGTCCACTATCTCCATGTGCTCTGCAACAAATGATTAGTTATGTTTGAAGGATCGTTGGGAGTTAGACCTGAGTGAGGTCACAAATGAATCAGTTCACAACAAGTGAAGTTGCTGTTGTGGAGCAGACCATGAATAATAGCATTGGTTCCTGCAATGCCTGTACTCTATCAAGACACATGGATGTACCTTAAACAACTGTCTGGAAAATTCTACAGAAGATTCTGCATTTCTACCCATTAAAAATAACCCTAACACAGGAGTTGTGCCCACAGGACTTTGAAAGTCGACTGACATTTGCTCAAATGGATGCTGTGTGGCTGTGGATGATTTTGTGGGAAGATGTGGCCCACTTTAACCTGAGAAGAGCTGTGAATACCCACAGTTGCTGGTATGGACTACGCAAAACTTGCATGCAAATTCAATGAATTCCTTTGCATTCACTCAAAAATATTGTCTGTGCAGGTTTATAACTTCATTTATCTTGGACCATGGACCTTGAACCATTCTTCTTTCAGGATTCGCTAGTCGGATCCTGTGGCCTGCTCAGTTACTGCCGAGATGTATTGCAATATGATAAACAATAATGCTGTACCAGAGCTACAGCAAAACCTGTGCATGGAGTCATTCATTTTTCATTTTCATGCAGGATGGGACCCCCTCCACACATCAGTTAATCATTACAGGAGGTTCATCGAGAACATTTCACAGAAGCCAGAGTGATTAGTCGTGTTTCCCACTGCATGGCTGCCTTATTCATCTGACCTGATCTCGTGACTTCTGCCTCTGGGGGATTTTTCAAAGACACTGTTTATCAGGATCATCTTGATAACTTGCCAGTGCTGAAAGATAGATTAAGTGTGCAACACTTATTCTATCATTCCCAACAAGCTGCGACTGAACATACTGTGCAAAGGATGAAGTTTGTGGCATAACCAGGAAGAGCAGCACACTGAACAGTACAACCTGTGAATGCATAATGGAAGTGAATAAAAATGTGTCATTTATGCTTGTGTCACTTTTCTCTTTCTTATACACACAGAAAGATTACTGCATATACATTCAGTACATCATACAGTGCCCCAATGGTGAATTTTAGAACTACTTTTCCTCCCTCGCAGATATCACTTCCCTGTTTAAGGCCTTGTGGAGTACCACCTGATGATCCAGATGTTGCAAAACTTTGCAGGAATATACATGGGGGGGGGAGTTCTGATAAACACCTAGAACAAAAATTATATGGTTTGTGCAATAAAGAAACACTTTTTTTCTCAGAGGAATGCAACAAGTGTATAACACTTCGTGGGGAATATGTAGAATGTGCAAGTTACATGGTTCTACCTCAATTCCTTCATAGTGATTATCAGAACTTTCCAAATCCAAAAATCTTTCCAAAAAACTTCCACGAAGCATATGCCTTGCCACTCGCTCTTTACATCCACTCATCCCAAGGTTATATGGTCTCCCAAAGATATACAAGGAAAACTACCCACTGAGACAAATTGTAGATAGTATTGACTCGCCTACCTACAGCTTATCTAAGTTTCTGGCTTCATCTTTAAAAGGTTTTACAGGAAATTCTTCTTCATATATAAAAAAAACTCAACAGATTTTGTCTCGAAAATCAAAAATTTCAAACTCTAGCCTTCAGATATCATGGTGAGCTTTGACGTGGTGGCTCTCTTTACAAACGTACCAATTCAAGAGGTTCTCGATATTTTAAAGAACAAGATTACAATAAAGATGTTTTCCATGCTATCACAATGCGTTCACTCCAGCTACTTTCAATATGAGAAGAAAATCTACAAACAAAATAAAGGATTGGCAATGGGAAGCCCCCTGTCTCCTATATTAGCAAGCATCTTTTTTGAAGATTTCAAACAAAAGGCAATCTCCTCAGCTACTCTTAAACCAAAAATTTGGCTAAGATTTGTAGATGACATATTTCTTATCTGGGAACATGGCACTGATAACCTTCAGTCTTTTTTAAATCATTTAAACAACTTCCACCAAGATATCAAATTAACAATGGAGGTTGAAGAAAATGGATCTCTTCCCTTCCTGGACGTAAGACTTACTAAGACATCTGATTCTATTAAAATATCAATCTTTAGAAAATCTACACACACAGATAGATACCTGCATCCATCCTCACATCACTATCCTGCACAGAAAGTGAGTATCATCTCAACCCTAGCACATCGTGCTAGATCTATACTGTTCAGATGATGAAGATCTAAAAAATGAATTACAACATCTAAAAAGAACCTTCACAAGTAATGGCTACTTGTCAAAAACTATTAATAAGCATCTGTGCCGCCGCCATCAAAACAACTCAGAAACACAAGACAACCCAAAAGGTTATATCTCCTTACCATATATCAGCTCGCTCTCCACGAAACTAAGAAGAATTTTAAGAAAGTTCAACATAAAAACCTGTTTCTCTACTCTTCCTAAACTAAGATCGATTTTAAGCAAATACAAACAAGCTCACAACCATCTACAATTCCCAGGAGTGTACAAAATCACGTGTGACTGCTGGAAGAAATACTATGGCCAAACTGAAAAATCCATCCTCCTACGTCTAGAAGAACATCAGAGAGACATTGCCTACAAAAGAACTAGAGCAAGTGCCATGTCAAGCCATGTACTGTTTTCGGTAAACACAAATGATGAAGGCCATCAACATGAGATAAACTGGACAACAACCTCAAACCTTCATATATGCCGTGACGAGGTGGAGCAACGCATAGTCGAGTCTAAGGAAATTGTTATGGACCCTCATCACATAAATAATAACCTTAGCTATAATCTACCGGACTCTTTCAGCTCTGCTATCCGATATTGGAATGCACGTGAAATCAGATGCACGCAGCTACTTAACAATAGAACTTCAACACGGACTGTAGCTACAGTTCAAAGCTAACTGAATTTTATAATAGTCGTTTTATAGTGATACGATGATTCTTATAGTGTTTACTTGCTTTCTATGTTCCCACGCCTGAAGAAGTCAGACAATCCGATGAAACATGTTGTGTTTTGAATAAATTTAATTGTTATTCTAGTCTCGGTTATAGTCAGTATATATAAATATGTGGAGATTCCTATATGTTTACAAATATCATTTGGAAGCTATCTTGATATATTTTGTTTGATAAGTTTAGCGATAGCATTTGTGCAGTTAATCTCAATACATTTTATCATAAACAATAAAGACCCAGTTGACTCACCCTTCCTATCCTCATGCAAGTTCCAAAATCTGCAAGTTTTAAATGTCCATATTTGTCCAACAACATATTGTCAGGTTTTACATCTCTATAAATAAATAAAAACACAATTACACCAAAAATATCACATCCCAGAAGTTAAATAAATCTACATTATATTTAGATATTGCAAAAGTAAACAGAATTCCATACCAAGAAATATGAATGTCAAGTGTGTTATGAATTTGGTGAAGAGGTAGATCTGTACACTTCCGATTTGAACTTTTTAAGTACAAGCAAGGATAGGAAAGAGAAAGATGCTCAACTGGACCAAGCAGACAGCAGAAGTAAGTATAATAAAAAGACAGGATGAACTAATGTCTATACACAAATGATAAGAGAATCAGGAACAAAGCAGTTGAATTTGTTGCCTCGATGAATGTGTTTTGACCTAAGATTATTAGCATTAGTGAAACCTGTCACTCAGAGCCAGGTTTCGTAATTGGAATCAAGTGTAAAGGATATATATTTTTTAGGAAGGAAGAACAGAAGAGATAGGAGAGGAGGGAATATTGCTAATGATATCAGATGATTTAAGTCCATTCAGGATAGAAACTGATGAAAGCAATAATAATGTCCCAATTAGCAGTGAGATTGAGGCTATCTGGTGTGAAGTGGGACTAACAAAATGAAATATATTGTGGGGTGCTGCCATAGACCTGGCTGTTCGATTGTTCTTTTTTTCGTGCATCCCAGTTATGAGAGGTTTTTTTGTAAACCTATAGTACATTCAATTCTATGGGTGAAATAAGGATTCTTTTTTTTTTTCCTCATTAAATTACATACACACAAAATGCAAGGATATTTGAAAAGAGGTTGAGAAAGATAGCAGAAGAGAAAGTTGAAAAAGAACAAACTGGGTTCAGGCCAAATGGGGGTTGCCAAGATCAGATTTTCACTTCAAGACAAATAGGTGAGAAATCATGAGAATATGACAAGGATCTGGAAAAGGCATATGATACAAGACAAAAACAGGTGAGATCTATCTTACTAAATAATAAGAACAGGATGTTATTTTCAGGCAATAATGATCAAGGAGATCAAGAAAAGGAAGGAGTAGTGATAACATTTAACACCAAACATGAAGATAACCTTAGGTAAAGAGGATAAAAATCCCTTATTGTTTTTCAGCCAGTATGCGAAACTAAGATCGAAAACTACGATCTAAACACTTCATGCCGACGAACTGTCAGCGGATCCAAGCGTAAGTGACCACTTGGTAGTGCCACACCAAGGCAACTCGATGCAAAGGTGGAGCAAGCTCCCTCACTATCCTTGATATTTTCTCATAATGTAAAGACACACAGCTCCTAGGAGTCGTAGAACTGCTTTACATTATGAGGATAGGTCACTACCCAGACCGGTTTCAACCTTTTTTGAGGTCTCATCAGTGAGTAGCTAGATCTAGATAATATCAAAGTTTAAGTGAAAAGAACTTACATATTTATCCCTTTATTTATCAACCTCGCCAGAAAAAATAGCCGTTTGGCTTTTCATCTTAGTTATAATATGTTATAATATAATATAGTGGCACACCTTTCTGGCATTCGTATAGCGAAGGTATGTAAGTTCTTTTCACTTAAACTTTGATATTATCTGGGTCTAGCTACTCACTGATGAGACCTCAAAAAAAGGTTGAAACCGGTCTGGGTAGTGACCTCTCCTCATAATGTAAAGCAGTTCTACAACTCCTAGGAGCTGTGTGTCTTTACATTATGAGAAACTATCAAGGATAGTGAGGGAGCTTGCTCCACCTTTGCATCGAGTTGCCTTGGTGTGGCACTACCAAGTGGTCACTTACGCTTGGATCTGCCGACAGTTCGTCGGCATGAAATGTTTAGATCGTAGTTTTCGATCTTAGTTTCGCATACTGGCTGAAAAACAATAAGGGATTTTTATTCCCTTTACTTATCAACCTGCCAGAAAAAATAGCCGTTTGGCTTTTCATCATGAAGATAACCTTCTTGATCAGAATGCAGTTTCAAGTAGTTATGTGGGCAAACTTCAAAATGGAGTCATGGACAATGAAACTTATTTGTGCCTATGGTCCCACAGAAGATTCTTCTAGGGAAGAAGTGGAGGGATTTTTTGAGTCATGAGAACAGGCAGTTGACATAAAGAAAATGGAGTAAGTAGTTAAATTAGCAGAATAGGAAATGTTAATAGGAATAGGAAATGGAGTAAGCAGATAAATTAGCAGAATAGGAAATGAATCTCACCAGGTATGTATAGGAATGTTTTGGGAAAATTTGGAGAAAAGTGCAAAGCTAATAATAATAATGGTAAGTATTTGCTGGACTTCTGCTCAGGATGCAGACTAGTCATTATTGACACCGTGTTTCAACATAAAAATGTGCACAAATTCAATTCAAAATGAATATCACATTGAAAAGAACAGTATGTAAGAAAAAAGAAAGTTTTTTACGTTGGGTATATTATGTTAAAGATACCAAGCAAGCAAACAGACAAATAAGTCAAGTTTGCGGCTGCACGTAGTGCAACACTAGGCAACTTGAGGTAAAGGCGGAGCAAGCTCTGATCACTTTCCGTAGAATTTTCCTGCATTAAGGTAATGGTCACTACCCATACCGGTTTCGACCTTTATTGAGGTCTCGTCAGTGGGAGCCAGACCTAAAAAATGTCAAGAGTGAAGTAATACAGTTATTACTTCACCCTTGGCATTTTTTAGGTCGGGCTCCCACTGACAAGACCTAAATAAAGGTCAAAACCAGTATGGGTAGTGACCATTACCTTAATGCATAGCATCATACATTTCGGCACGGAAATGTGCTTTGCATTAGGGGAAAATTCTAAGGAAAGTGATCAGAGCTTGCTCCATCTTTACCACGAGTTGCACTATGTGCAGCCGCAAACTTGACTTACTTGTCTGTTTGTTTACTTGGGAAAAAGGATTAAAAAAACCTAGCTTACAAAATTGCTTAGTATCTTTAACAGTATGTAAGAAAGTTTTAAAAAGAATTAAAGTTGAACAGCTTGTACAAGTAAATTGTAGACTTGATTACACAAACATTATTTAAGAAAAAAATGAAATAAATTGAAAACAAAAACCAAATCTTGGGGTCTCGGTGAACTGTGAAGAAGAAGACACTGATTGATTTAGCTAGGGAGGTATGTAGTGCACTTGTCTGCAATGATAGAAAAATGAGAACGCCATGGTGGACATAGGAAGGTATAGAAGTAGTCCTGGAAAAGAAGAAAGCATGCCAAAAGTTTCTAGCAAATAAGTCGGCAGATGCCCTAAAAAAAAAGGGATCTAAGCTACATGTAAAAGTAGGTAAACAAAATTGTTGGGAAGGCTTTGGTAAGAATATAAAAAATAAATCCTTTCTTTTAAGCTTACAGGTGATCTGAATGCATTTTTGAAAATTATGAAGACAACTACCGTGTTTGAATAAAAACTTTAGTTTAATATAACTAAAATCTACATTCGACGTTTCGACCTTTATGTCAAGGTCATCTTCTGGAGCATACAACTATACACAGAAAACAAGCTATACCAAAATATAATAACAATCAAACTGGGTTGTTAAAGATACTGACCAACCGCAACAACAATTGTTGGCCTGACCTCTGGTGGAAAAAAAAAAAAAATTATACATCAACGCTAGAGTCCTATTGTTAATGTTATCTTGGTTGTAGAAATACATTGGGGGCAACAACAAGTATCTATCTATATACACATATTAACATCATAATTATACTTGTACATTCCAGCCAGTTGGTATGGAATGGTTTCTAATAATAGCTGAAGATTGGTTAGAGTCCTGACTTATGCTGGATCTTATATATTAGATAGGCTGAATGTGTGCCATCCAGATCCTTGGAATTTTCATGCCATCTTTGTTGTTGATATTTGGGTGGTTTATCAGGATTACGCAAGCTTCCTTAAATTTCCTTTCATACCAGGTTTTTGTGTGGTGTAAAGAGTGGGTGCTTTTCCAGTTGATTTGGTGTAAGGTGTTGAGCACGTGGTCTGAGAGGCCTGCTTCACCATAATGGTTATATTTAATGTGTCCTTTCTTGGGTATGGAGACTGTCCATCCTGTTTCACAAATGTACGGTAAGTTACAGGTGCAGCGGATGCAACAGACTCCAGGATGTGCTAATGGGAGGAGAGGATCCTTAGAGGAGTTGAGTATGGTTTTAAGTTTAGTGGGTGGTTTAAAGGTGGCATTGAGGTTATAATGTTGTAGGATTCTGTTGATTTTTTCTGATAACCTTTTAATGTATGGGATGGCTATGGTTTTACTGTAAAATAGATTCATTTTTGTTGTAGTTTTATAGAGTATTTTATTAACAGTATTTTTGTTATAGCTTAGTTATGAATGTGTCACTGATGATTTTTAGTTCTTGTTTCAGGGCTTGTTGGTTAGAGCAAATTGTTGTAGCTCTGTTTTTAAGGGTGTTAATGACTCCGTATTTTTGTGATAGGTGGTGGTATGAATTAGCATGTTTGTATTGGCCAGTGTGTGTCGGTTTTCGGTAGACCGTGAAGGATAGACTGCCTGAAGGAAGACGTGTAACTAGTGTGTCTAGGAACGGGAGCGAATTTTGATTTTCGATTTTGATCGTAAATTGTATGCATTCGTGTTGTTTGTTCAGTTGGCTAAGGAATGTGTTTAGCGTTTGTCGCCTGTGCGGCTGGATTGCGAACACGTCGTCAACGTATCTAAGCCAGACTGTCGGTCTTAGTGTGGCGGAATCAAGAGCCCTTTGCTCAAAGGTTTCCATATAGAAGTTAGCAATTGGGGGGATAGTGGTGAGCCAATGGCTGTACCTTCTTTTTGTAGGTAAAATCTGTTTTGCCACACGAAGTAACCAGACTGTAGTACGTGGGTCAAAGAGGGTCGTAATGTCGGGCGGAAATTTGTCCTGTAGTAGGAGAATTGTGTCATTGATGGGGACATTAGTGAAAAGGACAGAAACGTCGAAACTGACTAATAAGTCGTCTTTGTCGAGTGTTATGTTTTTAATTTTGTTTATAAAGTGTTGTGTGTTTTTTATGTAGGAGGGGGAATGACCTACCAACTCCTTAAGTGTTGCCGCTAATTTCTTGGCTAAGTGGTAATTGGGACTGTCTATTCCTTCCATGATTGGTCAAAGGGGCACATTTTGTTTGTGTATTTTTGGGACCCCATATATTCTGGGGGGGTTGAATTTTTTAACTGTGTCTGGTGGCCAAGAAGTGATGGACTTGAGTAGTTTCTCTGTTTCATCCTTTATCCTTTTTGTTGAGTTATAATTTACCAGCTTACATGTGTTATCAGCTACTAGTTGATTCATCTGAAGTATGTATGTTGACCTGTCAAGGACGACAGTGGCAGTGCCTTTATCCAATTTTGTTATTATTATGTTTTGTTTGGCTTTTAATGACTTAATTGCTGCTAGTTCTGTTTTTGCGAGATTGTTCTGTATGGTTTTCTTAGTGTTCAGGACATTACTAATTTCTAATCATATTTTATCGGCTATATTGTTAGGTAGGGACCTGATGCCTCTTTCTATGTGGTAGATAAAATGCAATTTGTTTACCATTTTAGGTGCTATTGTGTAGTTAAGTCCTTTATTCAGTAGTGTAAGTTTGCCATTGTTCAGGCTGTGGCTTAATAGGTTGATCACATGGTTCTTGCTTGCCGGTGGTTGGTCACTCCTTGTCTCCCTTGTTTGTTGTTCATTGTTGGTGTTTATCGGGGAGGAGGTCTTCTGATTAGATGGATTCCTGTGAATGGCCACCATATTTTGCCGTTGTTTCAAACTGTGGAATTTGGTCTTGAGTTTATCTTTATTCTTTTCCAGGATATATTTGGCCGAATTGTCAGTAATTCTTTCAAGTACTTTGTAGAATGTCTGGATTAATATAGTTCGATAGTTCAGATTGCAATTTTGAAACCAGATTTTGTGTTGTTGCTAGGTTTTGGCGGGCTGTTTGGATCTGATCTCTGAGCATTGCTTTTTCTGTGCGGTCATAAATACGGAGTGCTTTAGCGGACGTAAATTTCTTTTTTAGCCTGATGCTGATAGGAATAAGGTTATTGTCTCTGCATCTCTTTAAAAAGGCCAGCCGATTGATCAAGAGGGAAATGCGAATCTTTAACATACCATACCGATTGCAGCGCTTGTGGGTATCATTTCCATGGATGATCTGAATCCTTTCTTTTAAGTTTACACGGTGATCCGAATGCATTTTTGAAAATTATGGAGACAACTACCGTGTTTGAATAAAAACTTTAGTTTAATATAACTAAAATCTACATTCGACGTTTCGACCTTTATGTCAAGGTCATCTTCTGGAGCATACAACTACACACAGAAAACAAGCTACACTACAATCAAACTGGGTTGTTAAAGATACTGACCAACCGCAACAACAATTGTTGGCCTGACCTCTGGTGGGAAAAAAAAAATTATACATCAATGCTAGAGTCCTATTGTTAGTGTTATCTGTTGGTTGTAGAAATACATTGGGCACAACAACGAGTATCTATCTATATACATATATTAACATCATGATTATACTTGTACA
This sequence comes from Typopeltis vanoorti, assembly GCF_054136105.1. Classification (NCBI taxonomy): domain Eukaryota; kingdom Metazoa; phylum Arthropoda; class Arachnida; order Uropygi; family Thelyphonidae; genus Typopeltis; species Typopeltis vanoorti. The sequence continues at coordinate 93,417,531 of NC_143552.1, forward strand.
TTCCAGCCAGTTTGTATGGAATGGTTTCTAATACTAGCAGAAGATTGGTTAGAGTCCTGACTTATGCTGGATCTTATATATTAGATAGGCTGATTGTGTGTCATCCAGATCCTTGGAATTTTCATGCCATCTTTGTTGTTGATATTTGGGTGGTTTATCAGGATTTCGCAAGCTTCCTTAAATTTCCTTTCATACCAGGTTTTTGTGTGGTGTAAAGAGCGGGTGCTTTTCCAGTTGATTTGGTGTAAGGTGTTGAGCGCATAGTCTGAGAGGCCTGCTTCACCATAATGGCTATATTTAATGTGTTCTTTCTTGCGTGTGGGGATTGTCCGTCCTGTTTCACCAATGTACGGTAAGTTACAGGTGCAGCGGATGCAATAAACTCCAGGATGTGCTAATGGGAGGAGAGGATCCTTAGAGGAGTTGAATATGGTTTTAAGTTTAGTGGGTGATTTAAAGGTGGCATTGAGGTTACAATGTTGTAGAATTCTGTTGATTTTTTCTGATAACCCTTTAATGTGTGGGATGGCTATGGTTTTACTGTAATCTAGATTCGTTTTTTGTTATTGTTTTATGGAGTATTTTATTAATAGCATTTTTGTTATAGCCATTATTTATGAATGTGTCGCTGATGAATTTTAGTTCTTGTCTGCAATAATTTCACCAGAGGTCAGGCCAAGAATTGTTGTAGCAGTTGGTCAGTATCTTTAACAATCCAGTTTGATTGTGGTGTAGCTTGTTTTCTGTGTATAGTTGCATGCTCCAGAAGATGACCTTGACAATAAGGTCGAAACGTTGAATGTAGATTTTAGTTATATTAAACTAAAGTTTTTATTCAAACACGGTAGTTGTCTCCATAATTTTCAAAAATGCATAGAAAATATATGTTGGGAAGGTGGCAAAATGTTCTGGAGTCTACTGAAGAAGCTTATAAATGGAGCAAAGAGTACTGTAAAAGGAATGAAAGATGATAAAGGTGACATAAAAACTGAACATAAGGATATCCTAGATGCCTGCAATAATTGCTTGGAAAGACTGTTAAATAAACCAAGCAGTGACAGAATCATACTTGAAAATTTTCAACAGGAATGCAGAGGAGTACACACACACACACACACACATATATATATATATATATATATATATATATAGAAGCAGTCCTGGTAGAAAATAGAATTTCTACCTCAATACTTGAGGTAGAAAGCTGTCAAAAACTTGAAATGCGGAAAGACAGCTGGAGTAGATCATATTCGATCAGAAATGCTGAAGTATGGAGGAATAAAAGTATTGCAGCAGTTACACTGCATAATTCGGAGGACCTGGTCAGAAAGTTGAATTCTCAATGATTGGAGTAGAGCTCTCATAGAACTCATCTATAAAAAAAGGGAAATAAAACTGAATGTGAGAATTACAGAAGAATGTCTCTACTAAGTGTTCAAGGTAAGATTTATGCAAGCATACTTGAAAATAGGTTGAGACAGATTGTGGAAAAGAAACTCTAAGAAAAACAAGCTCAGGCCAAACAGAGGTTGTCAAGATCAGATTTTCACTTTAAGACAAATAGAAGAGAAATCCTGGGAATATGACAAAGACCTGTACTTAAGTTGTGTAGATTTGGAAATTGCATATGACAAGATGTCCAGAGAAAAGCTTTTCAAAACACTATAGTTATGAGGTAAATTGAAACGTGGCAATTCATAGTCTATTTAAGTTGTCATTCAGCAGTTAGAATTGAAGGAAATACAGGAAGATGATTTGACGTAAAATCAGGGGTAAGAAAAGGATGCACATTATTTCCCCTCTTATTCATCCTCTATTCATCACATTATGAAAGAAAGTAGCATCAAGCCTGATATTAGAATTGGAAATGTCAAACTAAACTCTGCTTCATGCAGATGATGTACTGCTAAACACATCTAGTGCAAGTTTCCAGGATTAAGTAGCTAAACTGAATAACAGACATAACAAATTTGGCATGAAAATTGCAATAAAAGATCAAAACTATGAAAATAGGCAGGAGCATAGAAAACTTCATTTGCATTCTGAATGGAGATCCAATAGAACAAATAAAACATTTCAGTTATTTAGACAGAGGTTTAGTGAAGATGGCAGGTTAAATCTAGAAATAGACAACAAAATAAACAAAACTGGTATGGTGGGTAGCCAGCTGAATAAATTTATATGGAATAAGAGAGAAATTAGCCAAAACACCAAACTAGCAGTAAACAAGACTGTGTTCAAACCAGTTTTAAGTTATGGATGGATCTGAGAGTTGGATTAAAAATAAAGCACTTGATAAGAGACTAGAGATCACAGAAATGAGGTTTCTGAGAAAAATTAGGGGAGTGAACCAATGGCATAATCATATTAAAAATTAAGATATTAGAAAGGAACTTGACATTATTAACATTACAATGTCAGCAGAGGTAATCTAAGGAGGTATGGTCACTTATGATGAAGTAATGGGTGAAGAAAGATTAGCAAAACAGGTGTTTGAGGCCAAGTTGCAGGAAAGAGATGCAGCAGAAGGCCAAGGACTAGGTGGGTTGATTCAGTCAGAAGTACCTTAGAAGCATGGAATGTTAGATATGACAATATTGGAGTGCTCACAAGTAATAGATTGATTTGGAGGAAAATTGTTGATAGGATTTCTAGAGACTAAACATGGAACTTTTTCGTACAACTCCAGGCCTCCAGCAAAGATGGCAGTAGTCACACTGGACATTGAAATTCATCTCCCAGCTAAAAAAGCCATACCTGCAACAGGATTCAAACCTGCAGCCTGTTGGTTGGAGAGTGAACACACTAATCACTCAGCCAACTAGGCTGGCATCGGCATCTAGCTGGCTGAATGATTAGTATTGCCAAATTAAGATGGATACTAAATGAGTAATCATTATGGATGACTTAAATTATCTGAGAATTGATTGTGTAGCAAAGAAAACTGATAAGAATGAAGGAAAATTTATTGAGCTCTTGCAAGACACTTCCTGTTATAATTATTTTATTATTATTTGAAGCAATGTGTGAAAGAAGGAATTCAAGGTCAAGGCATGTTGGATTTGATCACAGTATCAGAAGGGGGATCTCAGTTAAGAATATGACTGTTCTGCTACCAGCTGGTGACAGTGATCATGCAGTACTGACCTGGAAGTAACCATTTATATGGGTGTTCCAATCAGGGCAGATTACATGCTGAACTATGACAAACATAGGAAAATACTATGTTCAGTCCCATAATATGACTTACTGAATGGAAATTATCAAGCAGTGCACATGGAAAGCTTTGAAAAGATGCTTAAACAATGCATTATATGAATGTGTTCCTGGAGTTCAAAGACTAAATAGAGTGGGGAGTGAAATCATTGCACAACCTTATAAGTAAATGTGAAAGGAATATCGTGAGAATAATGATATGAGTTATGAAATATATAGTACAGGCCAGAAAAGTAATGAGTTTTATAGAAAGCTAAACTTGAGTACAAAAAGAATTTGGCTGTGCAGGCTGAAGGCAACCCAAAAGAATTTTATCATTATGCTACAAATAAAAGAAAGAATAAATGTGGAAGAATAAGTAAGTACTGAATGCAGATGATGCCCTTGTGTCAGAAGCAGCTGAGATTTTTTGAATAATGACTGCTTAGTTTACTAAGATTTATCAACCAGGTGTATGTAACAAGGCATGCAGTGATACCACTACATTGAATGAAGTGATAGAATTACATGAGAAGAAGGTTCTAGAACTGTTGCATAACCTAAATATGAAATTGGCAATAAGGATATTAGCACATATTCTAAATGAAATTTCAGCCAAATTCAGCCAAACAGGCTAGATCCTTATTAAAAACATATGATACATCATAAAATATTAATACCAGCATCACTTACATTTAATATTTTTATTTTTTGAAATTAGAAATATTATGAAAAATTTTTGGCTAAGGTGCATCATCATTGTCAATATAGTCAACTCTAAAAAGAACAACAATTTAATTGAAAGCACATGATATTATGTGCACTATATTATAGGCTGCAGGAGAATAGCTCCATCAGCATTAATAGATATTCAAAATAAATTACAATAAATTAATTTAGTTAATTATTTTTAAATATAAACAAAATTTAATTACAATTAAAGAACACATGAATGGTGAGTATTAATTAATATAACTTCTCAAAATTATTATTGTTCCACTGAACAAGGGTGGTTCAAATGCTGATGTCTAACTATCAGCATAACTCTAGTCTGGGTCAAGATTGTCATATCTTATATTTTGATCTTCGAGGGTTTCTGACTGCATCAATCCACCTAGATCTTAGTCTGCCTTTGAGCCTTCTTCCTACCATCTTTTCCTAACATTCGCTTTTCCCATTATATTTACATGGCCACCACCTGAGATTAGCTCTGCACATTCCTGAATGCTAACAATATCAGGTTCTCCTCCTAATAATTTAATTTTTAATATGACTGGCATTGATCCCCAATAATGTTTCTCAAACCTATTATGTCAGTGATCTTCAGGCTTTGATCAATTATTTCTAATCCAACTCTATTTCAGAGTTGGGTTGCATGGCCCTGTTACCCCCCACCCCTCTCCTCAAACACACAAGAACAAAACACCACTATTCCTTATGTCCAAGGTACATCGAAAAAGATAGTCGAAGTAATAATAAAATGTGAATTTCGCACCACATATTAAATTAGTAGTCTGAACCAGTAAAGATAAACTCCATCCTCTAGCACAGGGATTGGCAAACTTCAGCTCTTTGGTACATACATGTGGCTCTGAAGTAAAATTGAAAATGAAAATAAAACTATCATAGTTTCATTTATAAAATTTTTAAAGGATTTTATTCACATAATGGTGACTAATTAAGATTGGGTTTTAGGGTGCCTCAACATCTGAGGTCATTTGCAGAGCAACAAAGTCACTAAGTGGTAATATTTCTTTTTTACAATATTAGAAGGTGCCAAATTAGGACTTGACATCTTTTTTCCATTACAATTTGAATTATTTCACTTACTCATTATTGCATAGAAACTGCAACATCTTTTGTGCTCTGGAGATGATGGGTTGTAATCCAGTGAAATAGTTGTTTAATGTTGTAATACCATTAAAATAAGTTATAGGTTCATAGGATATAATAATATCAATTTAAGTAATATGCAAGATATACGATTTGATCACTATAAAAATTATGGCATCACATGCTCTTTTTAAACTGTAGTGTGAAACTATAATTTAAATAATTTTAAAAAACAACATTTTTTCCTTACAATGAGTTTCCTATAACAGCAAAATTTATTATTAACATCTCACCTGTGAACAAACCCCATTGAATGAATAGCATCCACTGCCATGACAACTTCTGCACAGTAAAACTTAGCCCATTTTTCTGGTACATCATAGTTGCTCATTAAGTTTACTAGATCTCCTCCTGGCATATAATCCATTACCATATACAAGTATTTGCTATCTTGGAAAGCAAAATGGAGCTATAATTGAAATTTTATTGTGTTAACATTTCTTTTATTACAGAAGATTATCTGAAGATGAATATTCACATTAATATCATGTTATTAAAATCCCAAAACTTTCTGTTTATACTAGGTATTATTTCTGGGAAAATTCTCATGTTACTCCTCCACGTAAATATTATTTTTATGGCTATTTAGCCTATTTTTGTTTAGGAGTACCCCTTTTTTATAATGTAATTGGTACTTTTTACTCAAATTTTAGGACATTAGTGATGTTTTATATGGACAGATATATGAAGAACCGTAACAGGACAATTACCCCTTGGACAAACAAACAAGCCCCCCCTTGTTTAAAAACCTCCCATATAAAAAAAAAAAAAAAACATGTAAACAAAAACCCAGACATTAAAGCCCTGCATAAAAATAAAAACTCTTTAAATAAAATTTCCTTGACACAACAAATGATACAAAAAATTATTTGTATTTAGCTTTCTAACAATTGACTCTGTATTCTCTAAGAGCACAAGCTGACTTATTTGTCAGGAACTTTTGATATGCTTTCTTTTTTCTTTCGCTGCCTCCTTAACTTCCTGTGTCCACCATGGAGTTCTGATTTATCTATCTTTGCAGACAACTTTACCACATGCCTCTCAGGCGGAATCAATCAGTGTTTTCTTCAGTGCTTGCCACTGAATTTCTAAGATTTGATTCCTGTTCTCAAACTCTTTCATTTTTTTTTAATAATGTTTGTGTATCTTAGTCTACAGTTCACATCTGAGAGCTGCTCAACCTTTATTTGCTTTAAAACTTTCTTACATGTTATTCTTTTCAATATGCAATTCAATTTCATCCTGCTCAAGACTAAATAGTGATCACTTCCAATTTCAAATCCTCTGTACACTCTGGTGTCCTGCAACAAGGAGAAAACATCACTATCAACAATAACATAGTCAATGAGACTTTTCTTATTCCTTGCCTCTTCTCTCCATGTGAATTTGTGCACATTTCTATGTTGGAACATGGTGTTAGTAATAACCAGTCCATGTCCTGCGCAGAAATCCAACAGGTATTTGCCATTTTTATTAGCTTTTTCTCTTTTCTCCAAATTTTCCCAAAATATTTTTGTATGTCTGACAATCATTTCCTACTCTGCTATTTAGATCCCCAACACGGACCAACTTTTCCTTTTTCATTGTATCAGTTGCTTTCTCTAAAGCCTCAAAAAATTCCCCCACTTCTACCTTAGTAGAACCTTCTGTGGGACCATAGGCACAAATAAATCTCATTGTCCAGTTCTCCGTTCTGATATTCACCCACATCACTCTACTTGATATTGCCTGGCATTCAAGAAGATCAGCCTCGTATTTAGTGTTGAATACTATGGCTACTCCTATTCCTTGACTGCCATTGCCTGAATATAATATTATGAATTTATTGCTTAGAAAAACTTCACCAGTTTTTTTTTTTATTTCAAGTCACCACTATTATGTTGATTTGGTACTTATCTAATTTGTCAGCTAGCTCCATTTCTTTGCCATTCAGGCTTCTTATGTTAATAGTACAGATCTTGAACTCTGGTGATGTTGAGTTGGAGTATATTGTAGGATTTGTTCCAGTAGCTGTAATAAATTTAGTTTAATCCTTTATCCAAGTGTGAGCAAACAAAGTTTGCAGCTGAAAATATCTTCAGGACTGCAGCAAAGTGTTGCAACTGTTGGGCAATTCAGAGCAAAGGTGGACCAAGCTCTCATCTCTCCTTGTCTCAGTATCTCCCACCATGCAAAGCACATGTCCTTGTGGACATGTATAATGCTGTGCATTGAGGGAAGGGCTACTACCCAGACCAGTTTCTACCTTTATTGAGGTTTCGTCAGTGGGATGCAGACCCACTGACGAAATCATGATTTTTATAGTCTACACTCTACACCTTGCGAATGTTTAATATTATGTTCGTGATAAAAATTTTATCACATAAAAAATAATAATCTCATCCAAAGGAAGCAAGTCCAATACTTCTATGCTAGCAAGAAAAGAAAAACATGGACTTTGGAAACAAAACTCAACATTATTAAGGATTTTGAAGGCGAAATGAAAATTTGTGAGCTAGCAAAGAAGTTTGATCTACAGGAATCCACAGTAAGAACAATCATAAAAAAAGGTTTACAGATTTTGGAGGACATAGATTCTAACGAGGAATGTGGCCACAAGGTAAGGAATAAAAAAATCATTAGCTTGCTATGAAGAAATTTTGCGTGACAAGAAAAATACATTATGCCATCAGATGAATCTATTAGATTTTATGAAAGACATCAAAATAACTCTCTTTTTTTTTATGTACGAAAAACTACAATTATGATTATATTTTTTAAAAAATATAGGTGTTTTTGTAAACCTTTGGTCCCAATTAACTAACTAATATTTTGCATGTTTGTATGCAAAATTATACCGAATTATGTGAATTTGACTTATGTGCTTTTTGTTGGTCCCCACCTACCACGTAACTTCGAGGTATGACTGTGTGTGTGTGTGTGTGTGTGTGTGTGTGTGTGTGTGTGTGTGTGTGTGTGTGTGTGTGTGTGTGTGTGTGTGTGTGTGTGTGTGTGTGTGTGTGTATATATATTAGGATAACCAAGTTATTTTATAAACTTGGTTATTTTAACTCCTAATCCCAAGTATGCAAACAATTAAGTTATTACAATTAAAATAATGCCTAAAACAAAGTTCAAGTCTAAAGATGGTACAACACACCAGGGCAACTCATTGTAAAGGTGGGTAAAGCTCTGATCACTATTCTTAGTATTTTCCCATAATGTAAAGCACATCTCACTAGAAGATGTATACTGCAATGCATTATGGGTGGGGTCACTACCCAGACCGGTTTCAACCTTTTTTGAGGTCTCCTCAGTGAGTAGCTAGACCCTAAATACCAAGGTTATAGTAATACGGAGCCTTATCAACTTTACCTATAGAAGTTGCAACAAGGTGTTTTTATTTTTAATAAAAATCTCTGGAGGAGATATAGATGTAATAAATTTTTTAACTTGGGGATATTGTATATTAGGATAACTTGGTTATCCTAATATACAATATTTGTTTCAGGTGCAAACTTAATTATTTGCATACTTGGGATTAGGAGTTAAAATAACCAAGTTTATAAAATAACTTGATTATCCTAATATACAATATCCCCAAGTTAAAAAATTTATTATGTATATATTTGAGATAGAAAATTCCATCAAAAATTTAAATGGGCAGAAGCAGCTGGAATAGATGATATAACTAAAAAGTGATCAATATGAAGGTGTAAGGATTTTACAGTGGCTGAACTGCATAATTCAGAAGGCCTGGTCAGAGGTTCAAATTCAAGATAGTTCTCAAAAAAATAAGAAATAAAACAATATGAGAATTACAAAGGAATTTCCCTGCTGAGTGTTCCAGGTAAGATTTGTGCAAGCAAACACGAAAAGAAGCTAAGAAAAATTATGAAAGGGAAAACTGGAGAAGAACAAAGATTCAGTCAGAGGTTGAGGATCAGATTATTACTTTAAGACAAATATGATAGTATTTAAGTTTTGCATATCTGGAAGAGCATATAACAATGTGCCAAAAAAAAGCTGTTCAAAATACAGTGTTATATATGTGGCATGAATGGGATATCATATGGAACAATACATAATTTATAATTAAGATGTTAATCAGCAACTGGAATTGAAAACACCTTAGAAAGATAGTTTCACATAAAATCAGATGTAAGACAAGGGTGCACATTACCTCTACTATTATTATTCATAATGTGTATGGATCACATTATAAAGTACTATTAAACTGTAGAAATATCACATTAATGTTTGACTTATGTTCATTTTTGTAGTTTTATATATAATGAATGTAAATTTCATTAATGTAGAATTAATCAGAAATACATTTTTGTTACATAAGATAATCTAACAGTATATATGTAATTTGTTTGCATTTAGTAATGCCATTGTATACATTAGGTTATCAGAACTACCATGTGGTAAAGCGATAGAGTGATAAACAGAAATGTAGTTATAAGTAATGAAGTTGCTTACCATATACTGTAATCCTTAGGGAATAACAGAAATGTTTATGTATAATACTGTTTGTCTGTTTATAGCAGTAGTCTTTATATGTCACGCTATTACTGTACAATGTGAGAGCACTGTAGCAATAGCAGCCATTTTGTCACTTGAGTTTTGCTTCAGAAAAATCTCATTAACCGCCATGCACACTAGTTGTCATAGTAAGAACAGTTGTTGTGGGGTAATTGAAATTTTAGCTAGCAAAAAGTAGGCAAGCAGAAAATGAGAGGCAGCCAGAAAAGTCAAATAAACTACCAAGTTAAGTTCTCAGAAAAGAAAAGTTTTTATATGCATCTTTACTTACTCTCAAAGGAGGAACTGTAAAGTAAATAACTGAAGGACAAAGGACAGTATAATGTATTAAGTTTTTGTATGTGAAAAGAGCAAGTGATATATGTTTCAAGGAGCAAGATGGAATCTGCAGTACATTCTTCATGCTTATTCAGAAAAATGAAGTAAACCTGAATGTGTTTAAGGAAACTTGCTTATTAAAAGAAGACACGTGTAAATATATTAGTTAAGTAAGGCTTTTTTGCTTTGCATTCCAAGGAATTTGAGATAAGGCAGAATGAATGAGTAAAAACAAAATAAATACTGCAAAGGAAGTTTTCATATGGCCAAGTGAAATTACAGAACTTTCAACTGAATGCTATGTTCAGTTGTTTTTTAAAGTATTTGATGTTCTCTCTCTAAATTGCTTTTAACTGAGTCAGAAAGTGAAAGATATATATTTTATTGAGCTCATACTGTGCAATTCCTAGAATGGCCCTTTAATTACTTGAATATATTAAAATGTTAGATAGATAGCAGAAATTAATCATAATTCTATACAGAAAAAGAATGTCAGATTTCTTTAGAGAGATAAAGTGAATTACCTAATATAGAGAATTGTATCTATTGTATATATATATATATATACAGTAAATATTTTAATTTTTTATATATTAGTCTCATTCTTTAGAATTCGCAACATGCTGATTTTGAAGTCAATGTATCATCATGGATACATATCTGAAACATACTAACCAACTAAAATAAAATTATATACAAAACATTATCTTACTCTACAACTGACTTTAATATATAAGTGGGGAATAACACAGTTGGAGCAATCAAGCTTCAAATATAACAAACCCTTACACTGAAATTCAACTGAGCTCTTACTTTATGCAGAGAATGTTATACTCCTAAATAAATCCAGTATAAGTCATCAAAAATCCTTAACTGAACTGAATAACCGGTGTAACATGTCTGGTATAAAACAGGTGATAAAAACAAAACAGGCAAGAACATTGAAAACATCAGTTGCGTTCTCAATGGTGAACCTATAAAACAAGTAAAACATTTCAGCTATTTGGGAGCACATTTTACTGAAAATGTCAAATTAAATAAGAGAATGGGAAAAAAATAAACAGAAGTAGTATGGTGGGAAGTTAAGTGAATAAATCTGTATGGAGTAAAAGAGAAACTGACAAAACACTAAATTAGCAAGATACAAGACATCATTTAAAACCAATTTTAACTTATCAATCTAACAGCTGGATTAGAAATAAAGTTTACACAAACATGAGTTCTAAGAATACTTACAGAAATGAAGAAGGCATCAATGGCAACATTTTAATATCTATTTAAAACTGCAGATGTTAGAAAAGAATTTCACATCAGTAGAATGTGTGCCAAGCTAATCTGAAGTGTATAGTCACAAACAGAATGGGAAAGGAAAGGTTAGCAAATCAGGTGTTTGATACCAGTATGTCCAGAGAAAGATTCAGAGGATGACTAAGATCTAGGTCGATTAATACTGTTAGCAGTGCAAACTGAAGAATGCAGAATTATCACAGTATCTTGTACACCGCATGAGGGTGCATATCAGGAATGCGATCATGTGATTGTTTGACATGATAATGTATCAGTTCACAAGATACTGTCAAGTAAGACATTTCTTGCAGAAAACAGCAATGCTTATTCTAAAAATTGGCTCTAAATGATTTCTGGCTCTTACGAAAATCAGAAAGCATCTTAAAAGGAAAAGGATTGAATTGTAAACATTCTAAGGAAAGTGAACCAAATTTGAAAGGGATTTTAAAAAAAGTTTAACAAATGTTTTGTAACAATGGCAGTAGACACTGTTTTTAAGAGCAATCAATTAGAATGCCTCTGTGAGAGTATGTTTGTTGTGCTCTTTTACTGTGTACACACACACACACACACACACACACACACACACACACACACACACACACACAAGTGTGTGCACATATAAATGACATGATATAAAACGAGTATGGGATGCGAGCCCATATCTCTAAAATAAAATAAAAAAATAAACAAATTAAAACACTTTTTTCTTTTTTTTAAAGAAAATTCCACTTGCCATGCATTTTAAACTTTAAGAACATAATTCTTATGAATGGTAAGTCTCAACTCCAGTTAACTATATAATATTCATTTTTGTTGTTCTGGTAATTCAATTAATAATTTAAGCAATTTAAGCAAACTAAATGACATATATATAAATACATAAATACTACAAAATATGTACCACTTACTTTGACTATCCATTCAGTATTAGCATGAGCCATAATAAAACGTTCTTCCCAAAAAAAAGCTGAATCGGATCTTTTAATCTGGTTTAGAGAAGAAAAAAAATGGACAAAAAATGATATGATCATAATAAAATTTACATGATTACCATGATCTAAATTCATTCTGTTGAAATATATTAATTTAAGCATCATTATCATCATCATCAAAATCCTGACATGTACCCTCAAGGGGTGAACAGGATATGATAGTACTACATGAAAAATTTATGTCATTACTAACTTCCTATCTACAATTTTCCTCCAAATCAGTCTGTTACTTGTCAAGACTCCAACATTATCAGATCTTATATTTCTATCGTCTAACGCACTTTGTACCGTATCAATCCACCTATATCTTGGTCTTCATCTGGGTCGTTTTCCTGCCAACCTGGCAGAGAACACTTGTTTTGCTAATCTTTCCTCGCCCATTCTGTTTACGTGCCCATACCACCTGAGATTAGCTCTGTTAACGTATTCATGGATGCTGACAAAGTCAAGTTCTTTCCTAATATCCTCGATTTTAATATGATACTACCACTGATGCCATCTGTTCATGCCTATAATCTTTCTCAGGACTCTAATATCTGCAGTCTCTAGTCTTTGGTCAAGTGTTTTACTTCTGACCAAGTTCTCAGATCATAAGTTAAAACTGGTTTGAACACTGTCTTGTATACAGCTAATTTAGTGTTCTGACTAATTTCTCTCTTATTCCATATGAATTTATTCAATTGACTTCCTACCATACCAGCTTTGTTAATTCTGTTGTCTATTTCCATATTTAATTTACCATCTTCACTAAAAATAGCGCCTAAGTAGCTGAAATGATTTACTTGTTCCACAGGTTCTCCGTTCACAACGCAGTTGACATTTTCAACGATTCTACCGATTTTCATTGTCTTTGTTTTTTATTACTGACCTTCATACCATATCTATTACAACAGTTATTCAATTTAATCAGGGAATCTTGCAAACTTGTAACGGATTTATTTATAAGTATACCATCGTCCACATAAAGTAAAGAGAAGACATTAACATCTCCAATTCTGATATATCATGCTTAATACCACTTTCCTTCATAATGTGATCCATATAGATAATGAATAACAGAGAGGATAATGTACATCCTTGCCTCACACAAGATTTAACATTAAGCCATCTTCCTGTACTTCCTTCAATCCTAACTGCTGACTTACAACTCAAATAAAGACTAAGTATTGCTTGATATAATGCCCCAATGACACCATATAACTGTACTGTATTAAATAGCTTCTCTCTCGACACCTTGTCATATGCCTTTTCCAGATCGACAAAACTTGAATACAGATCTTTGTTATATTCCATGCTTTCTCAACTATTTGTCGTAAAATCAAGATCTGATCCTGACAGCCTCTATTTGGCCTGAATCCAGCTTGTTCTTCACCAAGCTTTTCTTCCACAATTCTTCTCGACTGTTTCTCAAGTATACTGGCATAAATCTTGCCAGGAACACTCAGTAAGGAAATACTTCTGTAATTCTCACATTCAGTTTTATTTCTTTTTTTATATATGGGTACTAATAGAGCTCTACTCCAATCACCAAGAATTCGTCCCTCTGTCCAGGCCTTCTGAACTATGCAGTGCAGCCACTGTAAGACTTTTATACCACCATACTTCAGCATTTCTGGTCGAATATCGTCTACTCCTGCTGCTTTTCCACATTTCAAGTCTTTGATGGCTTTTTCTACTTCAAGTATGAATATGTATTCCTGACGATTATGCCTGTTGAGTGTTTTTTTTACAACTGTGCTATCACTGCTAATTTCATTTAGCAATTTTTCAAAGTAATTACTCCATACTTCAAGGATATCTTTTTCTCCAGATTTCGTGTAACCTTTATCATCCCTAACTCCTTTTACAGCACTCTTTCCTCCATTTCTGAGCTTCCTCGACAACCTCCAGAATATCTTACCACTTTTTTGATATTTATTTTCCATGTTCTTGCCCAAGTCCTCCCATGACTTTTGTTTAGCTAGTTTTACACAGTGTTTAGCTTTCTTACATTTGTCTCTGTGTTCTCTAAGAGCACAAGCTGACTTATTTGCCAGGAACTTTTGATATGCTTTCTTCTTTTTCTTCGCTGCCTCTTTAACTTCCTGTGTCCACCATAGAGTTCTGATTTTTCTTTTCTTGCAGACAACCTCACCACATGCCTCTCTGGCTGAATCAATCAGAGTTTTCTTCAGGGTTTGCCACTGAATCTCCAAGGTTTGGTTCTTGTTGTCAAACTCTTAATTTTTATTCAATAATCTTTATGTATTTTAGCCTACAGTTCACATCTGAGAGCTGCTCAACTTTTATTCCCTTTAAAACTTTCTTACATGTTCTTCTTTTCAATATGAAATTCGATTTTATCATGCTGAAGACTAAATAGTGATCGCTTCCAATTTCAAATCGTCTGTACGCTCTGGTGTCCTGCACCAGGGAGAAAGCATCACTATCAATAACAACATAGTCAATGAGACTTTTCTTATTCCTTGCCTCTTCTCTCCATGTGAATTTGTGCACATTTTTATGTTGGAACATGGTGTTAGTAATAACCAGTCCATGTCCTGAGCAGAAATCCAACAGATATTTGCCATTATTATTAGCTTTGCTCTTTTCTCCAAATTTTCCCAAAATATTTTTGTATGTCTGACAATCACTTCCTACTCTGCTATTTAGATCTCCAACAAGGACCAACTTTTCATTTTTGATTGAGTCAGTAGCTTTCTCTAGAGCCTCAAAAAATTCCTTCACTTCTACCTTAGTAGAGCCTTCTGTGGGACCATAAGCACAAATAAGTCTCATTGTCCAGTTCCCCCCATTCTGATATTTGCCCACATCACTCTACTTGAGACTGCCTGCCATTCAAGAAGATAAGCCTCATATTTAGTGTTGAATACCATGGCTACTCCTTCTTTTTCTTGACTATCATAGCCTGAATATAACATTTTGTATTTATTGCGCAGAAAGATCTGTTGAGCAGTAGCTGACTTTACGCTGTTCACCCTGGTTCCCTATTGAAAACAACTGGGGGGGGGGGGCTTGTTTAACCGGGTGACTCCCCAGCCAGCATGCAATTTTGTCCTGTTGTACCATCATTTTTTTATTTTGTATTAAGCCAATAAGAATACAATTTGGTTGGCTAAATCCCAAATTGCCAGCCCATCCTCGTTCGTTCAGTATCCAGGTAGATACCCAACAGTGTTCAACACGAGAAAGTGAGGATTGGACATTAGGTCAGAAGCACTGGTCGGTTCTCCACATTCCTTTAAAGGCTATGTGGAGGTCTCCTCTCAGTTATACAGCTTTGTCCCTTACCATACGCAAGCAGTTTCAATTAAATTTTAAAGAAGTGAATTAACAAAATACTACCATTTATGTGACTATTGATTTAAATGTAAATTAGTTGAAATAGATTTGTTTAATCTTCCTTAGGTGTATGGTTGAACATTCTATAATGGTCAGGTAACCTGGCTGCGTAGAAAGTAATTAATACTACAATAGTTGCAAAATCTGTACATCTTTGAATTGCATGCATTCTATGGCTATTTTGTCAATTAGGATGAGAAAGCAAATTTCCCAGAAGGGGGGGGGACCCTTCCACCTATATGTGGAACCAACTGACTCACCATTAGTGAAGCCATTATACAGGTTCTTCACATCATAGATGGAATTCAAACCTAGGCCTTTCCAAACAAAAGGCATAGTCATTAAGGACTTGAGTTATTTCTCCTATAGTATCCAAAGTTATGACTCACATGCAACTCCACAAAAATACAAACATGCACATCATTTATATTTCTAAAAATACAGTTCCCAGTCAAATATAAATGTATAGATTCTTATACTAATAATGCTATTCAAGGAAATTAACATAGACCATATTAACTAAAATAAATTTAATTATTATTTCTAATATATTGTCCAAGTCAAATTGGCATCTTCAGAGGAATATTGCACTAGTAGTAACATGTATAAATAAGCAAGCACTACTTCTCAAATGAAAATGAACAGGAGAAATACAAGGAGGCCTAAAGTCCTAAATTACACCACATATTGGCTTTGGTTGTGTTCTCATCAGTGCTGATTGTCTGCAGAAGAGTTTCCCAAATTCTTCTGCAGACAATCAGAAAATTTGTCTTCTGATTGTCTGCTGAAAGTCAGGTAGTTGGTGAGAGAGAAGAAACAGATTCTAGGAAGATCCTTTCAAATTTAAATCTCGATGGAGTAAGGTGCCCCCAATTCCCCCCCCCCCCCATCGAATGCTGTAGTAGGTATCCAAGGAATGATCCAATAAACCTGAGTAGCCATAATGGTGAAAACTGATGTAGTCACGGTGCTCTGATATACTAGTGTTGGCTGTCCTGCCTGTTTGGCCATAGTAGGAAAGCATGAGGGGCACCTGGTAGACTTCCAGGTAAATTTGAATGTTGCAGATGGTCTTTAGGTGTGTGGATAAGGGATGTTAACTCTTTCTGTGTGGTTTGTAAGTGCTTACAAGATTTACTTTTTTTAGGACCTTGGCCTTTCCAAACAAAAGGCACAGTCATTAATGACTTGAGCTATTTCTCCTATAGTATCCAAAGGTACCATTTCAGAGGTACCACTGTTATATGGAATGGTGATGGATTTATATATCTGACCCACACACACACAAAGTTTGAATTGATTTATTGTAGTCAATATTTGGAGGGAGGGAAGAAGTGGGCATGGGGTATAACCTTCATTATTATTTAAGTTATATACATCTTTATATATAACTGTTGTATCTATGTTATATCATCTATAATCATCACTGTTTTAATTTCCTTAAGCAACATTACGAGTAATAATCAAAGTATAAGCCTAAACATTAGAAGAATAGATTTACATAGTACATGCAATAAATATGGCAAATCCTTGAGTTCCATATTAGTGACTTTGACCATACACAACTATATCATATTTCTGAGGGAATCTTTTTACATATGTGCATTGTTGACCACCTATGTAACAATAATGAGCACTATATAGCTTTGAATAGTTCATTTCAATTAGCGCCTAATACAATCTCAATTAATACCTTATAATGTGAGATATCAATACTAGTTTGATACTTTATATCATTTGAAAGTTTGTTTGTTGTTTTATGTTTTTTTTTTTTTTTAACCAGGGAACTTTACCCAAGTTTCCAATCATTCTTTTTATTTAGCTATCATTTTTTTTTTTGCATATGTATAACGAGGTGACAAGCAGCAAACTATTTACTTTAACAGTCTGCCAAGTGTATAAGATATGGTGCCACATTACTACTTGATTTCATTTTCTATCATTTGCTTATTCCACAGCCTTATTAGTATCTTTCCTAACACCATCCACTCCAAATTTCATTTTTCTTTTCTTACTATAGCTGTTGCTTTTCTAGCCTGTATTTTCTATTCCGTGTGCACATCTGGGTCTAACCTTTAGCTCACCAAAATTGAAGATAGTCACTATCAACCTAAAAAGCAGCAATGCAAAGAAGGTCATGCTAATAGAAGAAACAGAAATACCAAATCAACTTAAATGGTATTACTGATATGCAGCTAACTGAAACAGATCAAGAAACAATGTTGCTATTATCTGGCATCAGCGAAAGCAGGAACAGCTATAGTATTTAACATTAAACACAAAGATAAACTTGTTGATTAGCAGGCAATTTCAAGTAGAGTGATGTGGGCAAATTTCGAATTTCACAATAACAGTTGCATGCCTTTACATACAGAAGGGTCTATTAGGAAAAAGAGAGTTTTTCGAGTCATTAGAAAGGGATAGCTCGCATAAAGAAAAAAGCTTGTTCGTGTTGGACACTTAAACAGCACAGAAGAAAACAAATCCCAGATATATAAAATTATTCTGGGAAAATATGGTTAAAAAAAATTTATAACGGTAGTAACCTGATTGATTTCTGTTCAAGACAGATAAGTCATGATTAACACTGTTCCACAAAAAACATACAAAGAAAAATCTTGTTATTGATTGTGTTATCTTCAGAATATATTCTTATCTCATCTCATCTTCTTTTTATCCCCATCGGACCTCAAATCGTTCACAGGATTAGGTGGTCATCCCTACACCCCCAGTGTATCCTATGTCCTGTAGTGTTGAGTTCTCAAGGCCAGTTTGCCTGCTTTGCAGGATGAAAAACCCTATTGTCCACGCCCAAGACCAGCTAACTTGGCTATGGCTGAAGATTCTTCAGCTCCTCATGTTACCGACAGGAATCAAACCTAGGACACTCCTTCCCCAGGCATATGGTTGCGAAGCGCACAAGGCACTAGGCTAACTGCATGAACCTATATATTCTTATCAAGATACATAAAAATACAGGGAATTTCAAATATGAAGTAATTGCCACTTAGAGATGAACAGGATAAAAAACAGTATCAGACTGAAGAGAAAAATCTGTAAGAAACTTTTAAAAATAATGATGGGAACTGTGAGCTAAAAAAGATACAAACTTTACTGGAAAAAAAGTGAAGCTGTTTGAAAGCAAAAAAATAAAACCAAAGAGTTTAAAAAAAAGCCATGCAAAAAATTGACTGATTCGGCTAGTAATAAGATGTTTTACCTGGCTTTGGACACAAGTGGAAAAATAAACAGGAACTCACGTGATTACTCAGTATTTCTAAGGCATTTTATCGAGTCTAGCATCTTGGCCATCTTATCAAACTATCATCTTATAGTCTCACTCCTATCCTTTGTGAATGGACTGCCAGTTTCTCTCCGGTCATTCAAATGCATATCATGAAGTATTTCCTCTATGAATTTTCCAATGCTAGAGTACCCCAATGTGCTGTCATTTCATCTACACATCAATGATCTTTTCTCATCCAATCCTATTCATAGCTTTGCTGATGACAGTACACTCCATTCCTCCTCTTCTACTATAACCAATGAAGTAGGTTATAATCAACTTATGTGCTGGTTTGAACTCATATTATGCATCAGATGCCACTGACGCGCGCCCCTTTAAGTGAGCCAAACATTTAGCTATCCTTAACCTCACAAGTCATTCTTTCTCTTATATTAAAAATTCCACTCATTTCAAATCTTTAATCCAAAATTTAGTTTAGATAATGATATAAGCTTTGATGTTACCTTTCTTTTTCTTTATCAATATCCCACTTTGACACTCTAAATTTACTAAAAAATGTTTTCCTCCCCTGATATCAATAATCTTTTTAATTTTACTATTCATCTTGGCTACTTCAATTGGAAAGATACCATTTATGAAAAGATTGAGAGTACAGCCATGAGCTTTCATCTCTCCCCCTCCCCCCCCCCCAGCCAATTATTATATGGAGCCTTTTGAAAACATGCTCTTGATACTGCTCTTCCCAAACCTTTTATCTAGCTAAGATACAATGATGATGTGTTCTCTATTTGGCCACATGGCTTAGACACATTAGACCTCTTCCTCCTCCATCTCAACAGACAGCATCCCAAAATCCAGTTCACTGTAGAAAAGTAATAGCCTGCCTTTTCTAGATACTCTAATTACATCTTCCCAATGGCAACATTTCTTTCTCAGTTTACAGAAAACACATCTACACAGGTAGATACACAACCTTTCCATCATCCTCCCTCTGAACAATATAGTGTTATCAAAACCCTTAGCAGAGCCTCCAATCTCTGTTATACCCAGGCTTAACTTACAGCTGAACTCTCCTTTATTAGACAGACTTTCTTGTCCAATGGTTGTGATGCCAAAAAGATCAAAAAATGAATTGATCCTCACATCTCTCTCACAACATGCTGAACACAGTAATGCTATCATTGTTCCTTATATCCAGGACACCTCAGAAAGAAAGAAAGAAAAATAGCCAGAAGTCTACTCAAACATTACAATCTTGCACTGCATTCAGACCTTATATGAAGCTAGCTGTCCTCAATCCACTCTTCCAAGGATCCTCTACCTCCTCTCTCTGTTCCAGGTGTTTACAAAGTTCCTTGTTCTTGCAACTTACCATATTATGGTGAACCTAGGAGATCTGCTAACATCTACCTAGAAGAACATAAAAAAAATACATCTACTGCCATAAGTATGGTCAGTCAGGTCTAGTTGACCATTCCTTGGATACTTTGTACAGAATCAAATTGAAGAAAACTACTATGCACTACCACAACAAATACAAATTTGAAACATTTTTTTTTTTAGAAAATAAGCAGCAGATTTAAAAAAAACCAATCTAATCTTAATAAATACGGATGTATTAAACTTCCCAAGATTTGGGAAACTTTAATTCTTAGGCCTCCAATCCAACACAGCTAAATCCAGCCAACAGAGAGCACCCTCCTCCCCCATAGGACTTCAAGCTTTCAGCCTAATCTTTTCAACTTATACAATTTTGTGCATTTTTGCAATTTTAATATTGTTTCCCTGACAATGTCTCAGTGACTAAGACAAAATACAGGATAGATTAAACATGTCGTTTAATTATTTATATGTGCTGTATTTATTTCATTAAACTTTATAACTGAGAGTTTTTGCTCTCTTAGGTTTCTTCCGAACTTTTGCTCCCGGTGAGGGTGAGGGCTTAGATTTCGGGGGTTTACCTGAGAGAGCTTTTTTGAGTCTCCGGGGAAGGTGCTTTTCAGCATGGTCCATGTGGGGGCTTTGTCAGTGGGTGCTTTTCCCTGGAATATGAGCGGTTCTGCTCAGTGGTGGGGGTGAGCCTGTCATTGAGTGGAACCAATGCCGAGTTGAACGAGCTTTACGGTCACTCGTGGGGAGTGGTCAGGGGATCACTTTTTTTTTTTTTTTTTTTTGCTGGTCTGGCTGGCTGTGTGGTTAGTGTATCTGCTCTCCAGCTAAAAGGCTGCAAGTTCAAATGCCGCTGTGGGAATGGATGTTTATGATTGTCTGTGGAAAAACTAGTGGTGGTGGTCGGCAGTAGATGCCATTGGTGTAGTTGCAGTCAGTTGGTGGATTGAGTGGTGGAGACAGAGTTGTAGAGCAGGTGCCCTCCCTCAATGAGTCTTTGGATTTCCTGACGGTGTCAAATAACAATAATGAATTGGATTATAGAACCTTTATTCCTCTTGCAATTCTCCAGTGTAATGAAATTCTATTCAATTTTAATGCTACCAAAACACAATCCTACCTTATGTCCAGGAAGAAAAAACATGCCTCATTCTCCCTCAATTCTGATAACATTCTACTCGCTATTCAAGATCAGTTCTCTTCTGGAGGATGACTTTCACATTTAGTCTATCCTAGCATAAAGACAAATTCATAGCCTCCAAAAAACCTGGCATTCTAAATATTACTTATCTTCTGTTCAACTCTTAATACCTCAATCCCAAATCTGTCCAACTTAAGAACCAGTACTGAACTTCATATATCGTTGTAGCACAACATACATCACTGTAATTATTCAATTTTTTTTTTTCCCCTACCATACTGTACATCCACTACCATTACTGGAAGACTATTCTTTGGACATCCCTTCACACAGGACTAGATGAAGAAAAACCAATGTGTTATATAGAAGTAATTTACAAGTCAGAGCATGTTTCGAGTCAGCAATGGTTATGGAACATTCTCCTAACCTTAAGTACGGCTGAATTACATTCTCCTAATCTTAAGTACGGCTGAATTAAGTACTAGATCGATATAATAAGGGTGACTGAAACAAAAGAGACAAAAACTGGTGAGATCTTTCTGAGCAATAAATACAAAATGTTATATTCAGGCAATGACAATCAAGGAAAAGAAAGACTAGCCACAGTATTCAACACTAAATACGAGGCTAATCTTCTTGAATAGCAAGCAGTCTCGAGTAGAGACTGCATGCCATTCTCTACTGATATGGGCAAATATCACAATGGGGAACTGGACAACAAGATTTATTTGTGCCTATGGTTCCTGCAGAAGGCTCTACTAAGGTAGAAGTGGAAGAATTTTTTGAGGCTCTAGAGAAAGCTACTGCAATGAAAAAGGAAAAGTTGGTCCTTGTTGGGGAACTAAATAGCAGAGTAGGAAGTGATTGTCAGACATACAAAAATATTTTGGGAAAATTTGGAGAAAAGAACAAAGCTATAATAATGGCAAATACCTGTTGGATTTCTGCTCAGGACATGGACTGGTTATTACTAACACCATCTTCCGACATAAAAATGTGCACAAATAATAAGAAAAGTCTTATTGACTATGTTATTATTGATAGTGATGTTTTCTCCCTGGTGCAGGACACCAGAGTGTACAGAGGATTTGAAATTGGAAGTGATCACTATTTAGTCTTAAGCAGGATAAAAGTGAATTTTATATTGAAAAGAACATGTAAGAAAGTTTTAAAGCGAATAAAAGTTGAGCAGCTCTTAGATGGGAGCTGTAGACTAAAATACACAAAGATTATTGAAAAAAAAATGAAAGAGTTTCAGAACAGGAACCAAACCTTGGGGATTCAGTTGCAAACCTTGAAGAAAACCCTCATTGATTCAGTCAGAGAGGCACTGGTGAGGTTGTGTGCAAGGATAGAAAAATCAGATAACCATGGTGGACACAAGAAGTTCCTGGCAAAGCCAGCTTGTGCTCTTAGAGAATACAGAGACAAATGTAAGAAAGCTAAACACTGTGTAAAACTAGCTAAACAAATGTCATTTTAGGATTTTGGTAAGAACATAGAAAATAAATATCAAGAAGATTGCAAGATATTCTGAAGGTTTGTTGAAGAAGCTCAGAAATGGAGGAAAGAGTGTTGTAAAAGGAATAAGAGATGATAAAGGTGACATGAAAACAGGAGAAAAAGATTTCCTTGAAGTATGGAGTAATTACTTCGAAAAATTGCTAAATGAAACAAGCAGTGATAGCACAGTGGCAAAAAAACACTCAACAGTCTTACAGTCAGGAATACATATCCATACTTGAAGTAGAAAAAGCCACCAAAAGCTTGAAATGTGGAAAGGCAACAGGGGTAGATGATATTCAAGCAGAAATGCTTAATTATGGTGGTATAAAAGTCTTACAGTGGCTGCACTGCATAGTTCAGAAGGCGTGGACAGAGAGAGATGAATTCCCAATGATTGGAGTAGAGCTCTCATAGTACCCATATATAAAAAGGGAAATAAAGCTGAATGTGAGAATTACAGAGGTATTTACTGGGTGTCCCTACTGAGTGTTCCTGGTAAGATTTATGCTAGTATACGTGAGAAACGGTTGAGAAGAATTGTGGAAGAAAAGCTTGGTGAAGAACAAGCTAGATTCAGGCCAAATAGAGGCTGTCAGGATCAGATTTTCACTTTACGACAAATAGTTGAGAAATCATGGGAATATAACAAAGATCTGTATTTTAAGTTTTGTCAATCTGGAAAAGGCATATGACAAGGTGCCAAGAGAGAAGCTATTCAATATGCCACAATTATATGGTGTCAATGGGGAATTTTATCAAGCAATACTTAGTCTTTATTTGAGTTGTAAATCAGCAGTTCGGATTCAAGGAAGTACAGGAAGATTGTTTAAAGTTAAATCTGATGTGAGACAAGGTTGTACATTAACCCCTCTTTTATTCATTATTTATATGGATCACATTATGAAGGAAAGTGGTATTAAATCTGATATCAAAATTGAAGATGGTAATGTCAGCTCTTTACTTTATGCAGACGATGTTATACTTCTAAATAAATCTGCAAGATTCCCTGACTAAATTGAATAACTCTTGTAATATATATGGTATGAAGGTCAGCAATAAAAAGACAAAGACAATGAAAATAGGCAGAATTGTTGAAAATGTCAACTGCATTGTGGACGGAGAACTTGTGGAACAAGTAACACATTTCAGCTACTTAGGCACGATTTTTAGTGAAGATGGTAAATTAAATATGGAAATAGACAACAGAATTAACAAAGCTGGTATGGTAGGAAGTCAATTGAATAAATTCATATGGAATAAGAGAGAAATTAGTCAGAACACTAAATTAGCTGTATACAAGACAGTATTCAAACCAGTTTTAACTTATGGATCTGTGAGCTGGGTCAGAAGTAAAACACTTGACCAAAGACTAGAGACCACAGATATGAGAGTCCTGAGAAAGATTAAAGGCATGAACAGATGGTATCAATGGCAACATCATATTAAAAAAACGAGGATATTAGGAAAGAACGTGACATTGTCAGTATCCAGGAATGCGTTAGCAGAGTTAATCTCAGGTGGTATGGTCACTTAAACAGAGGCGATGAAAGATTAGCAAAACAAGTTTTCTCTGCCAGGGTGGGAGGAAAACGTCACAGAGGAAGACCAAGATATAGGTGGATTGATACAGTACAAAGTGCCTTAGACGATAGAAATATAAGATCTGATAATGTTGGAGTCTTGACAAGTAACAGACTGATTTGGAGGAAAATTGTAGATAGGGGGTTAGTAATGATGTAAATTTTTAATGTAGTACTATCATATCCTGTCACCCATTGAGGGTACATGGCAGGAATGTGATGATGATGATTTTTGAGGAGAGCATACAAATAGTATATATTTCCATGGCAGTGGGACTGACTTGTATGTGAGGAATCATTTGCTCATGGATTTCAGCTAATCATTTGCTAAATACAAAGAAGGCCAAACTCAACAGTTTATAGCTAAGGAATTGAAATGTTCTCAAGCAGGCATGAGTAGAGCACTGAGACAGTACAGGTAATCCTCGACTTATGATGGGGTTCCATTCCAACGTCTCCGTCGTAAGTCAATTCTGACGAAAGTCGAGGACTTTTATTTCTTGATTTGTTTGATTTCTGATATAATATTTTCATAAATTAGGTTTCTCTTTAACTTAAAACTGTTAAAAATGTATAAACTTACATAAACATTTATAAATTATTTATTAGCACATATAAATACATAAATACAAAATAAGAAAGAAAAATTTAAGAAAAAAATACATAAACATATCAAAAATGGTGCACTTTAAATGTGAAATTCCTATAAATATTAATTTAACATAAACAAAAAAAACTTATTAATGTTCTTTAATGTCTTTAATTAAACAGGTGAGTAACTGTCACTCATTTGAACGATATGGTTATTTCTCGCGACCGGGTGTAGCTTTTTTTTTTTAAATCAGAAAATTGGTTAATGTTGTCTGTTGGGTTTTTTCTTTTTTTCTTCATATATTTCGTAATAACATCTGACTGCTTCTCGAATTTGTTTTTCGACTTTGGCAAAGCAATCAGTTTCTTGATCCATATTTTCAAGTTGCTGAAGTCCTTGATTTAGTTTAGAAAGTACTTCAGTTAATCCTTTTACAGTAATTTTTTTTTAACAATTTCTCTTTTTCATCTTCCTCATTATTCTTATCTTCTTCTACAACTCTTTCGTTTTGGAAAATTAAGCCCTGATCAGTTAGTTCACTTTCTTCGGCTAATCTGCTAATTCTTCTATATTGATAATATTGATTTCTAGATCCAGTTTTCTTGCAATTTAAACGATTTCTTTACCAATTTGTTCTAACATACTATGTTCATTGTACTTTTCGAGTGTCTCCAGCAGTAGTAACTTCTTCAAAATTCCTGGCATACATTGTTCCGATACTTCCTTCAGTTTCAAAATTGGAACTAGCAGCTTCTCCCATTATTCGCATGTTACGTAAGTTAAATTGGCTTTTGAATCGATAAAACCAATCTTTACTAGCGTTAAATGTATGCTTGCCATGTTTATCTTCTTGTTTCCTTAAATTGTCAAATAGGCTGCATGCTGTTTTTTGAATCGTAAACAAACTGAGAGGAATATTCTTGTTGATTTGATCATCTATCCATATCATTTAAAGTTTCTCCATTTCATGAATTGGCCCTTCTCTTTTTTTCATTAAAATTATACATTTCATATTAACTGTCCCTTTAGCTGCCTCCAGTATTCTTGATTTATCTTTTATAATTGTTTTAACAGTTGAATGTGATAGTTTGTCTTCTCATGCTATTTCACCAACTTTCTTTCCTTTGTCATATGCTTTAATGAACTTCATTTTAACATCTAAACTTAAAGCTTTCTTCGCATTCTTTTTTATGTTGGAATTTTCATCAGTAGTATTACTACTCTTACTGGACATGATAGGGTTACGACGAGATACAAAAATCACAACGAGAGAAACGAACACTTTGACTGCTGATTAGCAACTAACGTCCCAAAGGCTGTGATAAGTTAGAAATGGGTGAATCATAGCAGCGGCTATTGTGAATTGGTGATAGGCTTTGCTTGTCGATAATGGCGACGCTGTGATGCATATACAAAAGCAATGTGATATATGTACATATATGCTGGCAGCAAAGTTAAATTAGAAAATTTTTAACGATCATTTTTGGCTGACGTAAGTACAAATCATTGTAAGTCGAGGACTATCTGTATTCTAATAACCAGAGTTTTCAAAATAATCACTGCATAGCGGTTGAAAGGCAATAACTACATTAAAAGATGAGAGGAAACTGAAGAATATCATGAAGAAAAACAGATTCCAAAGTGTAAGGTATTTTTCACAGGAGATGGAAAGAACTAAGTATGAATGTGTCTAAATCTGTGATGCTGAGATGACTTCACAAGTTGGGTTTTAAATCATGTGAGCCTAAGATGAAGCTGCTTATGACTTCTAAGCAAAATGTAGATAGAGTGCAATGGTGTAAACAAGGACACATGTGGGGTCAAGAAGACTGGAAAAAGGTACTTTTTAGCAATGAAAGTATGTTGTGTGTGCCCCATGGTCATTAAGGGGATATGTGTTTGGTGTCTTAAGCAAGAAAACCATTTGATAAAGAAAGAATGAAACATTTGGTGAAATTTGCAACCTCTGTCATGGTATAGACTTGTATGGCCACAGAGGGTCCAGGTAGTCTGTGTATTATGTACGAAAGATTCAATACCAAGAAATTGTTGAGCACTTTATGTTATCAGCATCGGGAGAGTTATATGATGGTGATTTCCTTTTTCAGTAAGATTCAGCTTCCTGTTACACTTCCAAGATGGTTCAAGAAAGGCAAATCAATAAAGTTCCTTGGCTGGCAAACTCACTAGATTTAAACCCCATTGAGAATTTGTGAGGAATTATGACTTCAAACATCTTTAAGAAGTTGCCCATAAGACAAAAATGAACTTGTTTCTAGTCTGCAGACTATATGGGCATGTTTTGATTTAAAAAAAAGGACTGTGAACCACATCATCATCATCAAATTCCTGATATATACCCTCAAGGGGTGCACAGGATATGATAGTACTACATGAAAAATTTACATCATTACTAACTTCCTATCTACAATTTTCCTCCAAATCATTCTGTTACCTGTCAAAACTCCAATGTGAACCACTAGCTAGTAAATAATATGCCCAACCCTTTACGAATGGTAATAAAAGGCTAAGGGTGATGCAACAAAATATTAATTATCATATTGTTTCCCTTTGACTAATTTCTGCATATTTATTTTCACGTTATTCTAATATTTTGAACCAAGCTAAAAAAATTTTCTAATTTTATGGCAGGAATTTGATGATGATGATGATGATAAAAAAAATTAGGAATTGGAAAAAGTACTATCTCCCATAGGAGATGATTTTCAGTTTGGACAACATAACAATGTTTCTCTAGTTTGTTTCTTTGTAAAAATGTTTCCATAAGACATCTTCTCATATGTAAAATTTTTGTGCTTTTTTTCACAGTACTATGAGTTTCGTAGACATATAATGTTCAGCAAGTCCAGATTGTTCATTTATGATGTAATATAAGATGTTCCTCATGATGGACAAAGGTAATTCTTCCAGACCATCCAAAATAAGACATCTGGAAAATAAGGAGAATGCATGTCTTCTGATGAAAAAAAGGTGAGTATTTCTCTCACAGAATGAAATGCCCCATAAATGTCAAGTGGTTTTAGAATTCTTGCAATGCATTCAAGATATTCCTTTAACATAAAGACATTGGAATATGAATAATTTTTTTTTTCTTGAGCAGAAGAGGCAGGAATACTTTAGCGGTTGAATGCACTGTTAATAAAGGCCTCATTGCAACTACTGTCAAGAAATTTGATGTAATGCAACTCTTACTATAATAAATCATTTGTCAAACACAAAGAATAGACATTATGTATAAAGGTCTTAATAGTCCCAATCCACAAACCTGATACTGGTTTGTGGTTTACTTTAAGACTTGTTGTTGATTGTATTGGTTATTCACTTATAAATTAAGTTTTCAAAGTAGTTTGTACCTTAACAGAGAGGTCTGTCTTTCATATTAAGAACACTTTAGACTTCAAAAACAAAATTTGCAATCTACAATTGAGCATATTTTTAAGTTGGATATTAATCTCTCTCTCCACAAACATTCCTTTATTAGCTCCCAGGGAATTATATAAGCAAGATCTTTCCTTCTGATATCATTCAACTTTTTTGAATTTGTAATTCATTCTGGATGTTTTACTGTTCAATTGTACTAACAAACTGAAGGTACAGCAATGGGAAGTTCTCTTTTTGCTAACTATTTTATCAAACACTTCAAACATCTCCTAAGTGATTTCTCCACTATCTACACTTTGGTATGCAAGTATGTCAACATCTTTTTGATTTGAAATGGTTCTGAAAAATTTCATATCCAAGATAAATGTGGCCCAAAATACAGTTCACTTTTTTTCTTTTTTTTTTGGCAGGAGGGGGGGGGGGGGGAGTATCATTTTTGGATCTACTGATTCTTCAACTGGATGGTAGCCTTCACTTCTTACTATTTTGAAAGGAAAAAGAAATCTCACACAGGCCACTGTATCGATGAAAGGTTACATCCTAATCCTAGTCAAAAACATTGGGAAGACTTCAATACATCCTGCCCACGATCTATGTTCACCAGATGATTTATTACATGAAGAGTTACACTGTATCAAATTAAATTTCTTGACAAAGGGTTTCAATGAAGCCGTTGTTAACCAAGCATTCAATCCCTGTTATGGATATCTGAATATATAGTGAGAAACCTCTGAACATTTATGTGGCATTTCATCCTAAAATCAGAAAAAATCACCTTTCTTTCTTCACCAAAAGAAAATTTTCCACTTGCTCTTGTGGTCTATCTTATTTTGAACAATCTGGAAAATCTGCATTTGTCTATCATGGGTATCTAGTATCATGAACCTGAACAATCTAGCCTTGCTGAAATGGCCATCTCTACTACACAAAAAAAAAAAAAGTGTGTATATATATATATATATATAAGCTGGAGGTTCTGTGTAGTAGTGGAGACAGAAAGTTGTACAGTAGGCGTCCTCCCGTGAAGAGTCTTCTGACTCCTTGAAGGTGTCACGAATAATAATAATAATAATATATATATATATATTTTTTTTTAAACTGAAGATGGCTTTGATATGTGAATAAAAATTTTATGATAAAAATACTTTAACATAAATCTATCTGTTCTAATTTCCATAATTATGTCAACTTGCATTCCTATCTTGTCATATTATAATCTTATCATAGCATTGTAATATCTTCTGCTCGCTGTGCTTTTGTAGATGTAAATTATTTTTTCTGCCTATATATGTAATATCTATATATCTTTACTCTTCTCTTTATTCTATTTCTAATTCTTTATAACTTTAATGCGCTTTTTCTCTCTTATCCTTTCTCATTTACTCTACTGTGTACTATGATTATCCACCTTCCGTATTTACTAGTCAAATGCCTATGAATACTGGAAATTTATTTTGTCAGACTGCATCACCAATATATCATTTCATTGGCATAAGACTAAATAAAACTTCCAGTAGATTTCCCTCTCTCTCTCTCTCACAAGCGAAGTTTCTTTTATCAATGTTTACTTTAACAGTTGTGGTTCATAAGTAACTGAACTGCATTGCCTTAAATTATTTCCCGCTCACAAGTTCGATTTATTTAAGAACAGTGCAGTTGTAAAATAAAAGATCAGGCAGTACTCTTTTAACATAATTAAAACACATTTATTTACAAATTGCACATCAATTAAACAATAGGGAGATTGCTTTCTCTATCCATTTATAAAATCTTTAGCATAAATTATAACCTCTTTACTTTAACACTAATTAACTTCTTTAACTCACAATCTTATTTACTCTCCGATTACAAATTCAACTTATTAAACTTCTAGTTTACTTGCAAAGAGGTTAGCTAACTCTGTTAAGTTATCTTTACAATTTTTTATATAAACTTCCAATATGCCAATCAATTCTCTTAATGACACTTCTTACTACTATTGAATAATTTCTTAAAAGTCTTTCTATAACCTACTATGAGAGGGAATATACAAAAGGTTTGAACTTACAAAAAAACTCTGCATTGCACATTCAGTCAAAAGTCTTTCACTACAGTCTTATGGCATTTCTTTCATCTCAGATCTTGAACTTCCTCAGGAATGTCTGGCTTCAGTAATATCTCATCGGGAAAATAGTGGGCTGCGACCGGCAAAAAGGTTGTTCTCCCACGGCAAAAAAGAAAAACTTCTGAGCAAAGCTGCCTTGGGTAATTTACGTCACCTTTTCTCCTCTGTTTCGGCTCACTGAAAATGCCTGGATGACTGCCGTCCCCAATAGCCCGAACTGCCGCCTCCAAGAAACTGAAACTGTTGTCCCCAATAGCTCGAATTGCCGCCTTCAAGAAACTGAAACTGCCATCTCCAATAGCTTGAACTGCCGCTTCCAAGAAACTGAAACTGCCACCAACTCTCAACCAGGATCCCTCGCTCTGGCATCTGGAAGCCTTTTCTTCTTTGGCAATGTCTGGAAGCCCCCTCTCTCTGGCGACTAGAACCGGGAAGCCCCTTATGCTTGGATCAGTCCCTTTTTATTCTAGATCTCGGAACTTTACACTAAGGGTAGTAAATCCCGAAGAATTCGGCATGACGTTCTCATCTTCTTTTAAGTTTGACCCGATCTTTGTTCTTCTCCGTGCATTCTTTTGATCGTATTTTGCCAGCGCGGAAACTTGTCTCTAAAACTAGCAGACCTCTTTGATACTTTGCTTGTCCTTTCGGGCCTGCGGAAACTTCACTAAACCTAGCGGCACTCTTGAAAACTAACTTTAAAGGTGTTAGCACAGAGCATGTAAGCCTTTCCCAAACACAAAAACTAATAAAAAAACTTCCTGCGCTCTTACACATAATTATATACAAACAAAGTTCTAATGGCAAAGCATTGCCTTTGTTTTCGACGTTAAAACAGTAAATACATTCACTTCCCACAGGGTTAACAACATTAATATTTTGCAAAATATACATAGAAACAAACAAGGTTATTTACAGTTCTTGTGGGACTTGAGCTATGTAAAAAATCGATGTAATGTGCTTTGGAATTTTTTAAGCTACATCGAGTTTTTACAGCATCATACCTAAAAAAAGTATCATACCTATGAAGCTTGGGTTGGGACTTTTTCAGTAAGTAAATTTGTTATAGTGATGTTTGCTACAGTGATAGTCAACTGTATTATATGTAAATTATGCTATGTAGAGAGAAATAATTTTAACTTATTAATTTGAAAGTTGGATTAACATAAAACAGTTAACTAGCAAATAAAATCACTCACACACTAGTTATGGAGAAAAATTAGGAGGGGAGTGATAAGATGGATCAAAGGAAAAATCATATTAAAAAATTATAGTATTATAAGGAAACCTGACATCATTCAAGAATGTGAGTGGAGCTAAAGTAATGCGGTACACAGTCACTTAAACAGAACAAGAGAGGAAAGATTAGTGAAACAAATGTTTGATACTAAGATGACAAAATCCAAAGATGATAAGATCTAGACCACACAAATAATAGATTAATTTGGAAGAAAATATCGATAGAAAGCTAGTAATAATGTAAACTTATTATGTAGTATTATCATAGTATCCTGTACATCTTTAGAGAATGTATCAGGAACTGATAATGTGCTACATCACGTCATCACACTTCTGTCTTATATTTCCTCCACAGCAACTTCATTTCCCATACTGCTTGCCCAATTTTGCTATTCATCCATTTTATTCCGATCTTATTCATATTAGACAAGAAATTATATTCCTGTTTTAATCCTTACCAAGTTTAAGCAAAGTCTGCACGAGTTTCTACTTGTATATAGAGGCTGTTGATTTCACATTAATTGCCTTATTATGCCATACTGCAAAGCACATTTCCTTTCAGATGCATATATTGCTAGGTATTATGGGATGGTAATGGCCAAGACCAGTTTGACCTTTGAGATCTCATCATTGGGGCCAAATGCAGAAAGAAACTAGGGTTGAATCAATGTTCAATTCATATAATTTCTATAGACAAAGAGTAAAGTGGGGTATCACATTATTATTAAGATACTCTGGATTAGAGAAGGTTTGTAGGAAGTTTTTTCACTTGGTTATAAAGTATATTATGCTTCACAAGAAATTACATTCTTGATTTTATTTCTGTTTATTATATGTTCTTCTTCTTATTATTATAGTTAGCTACAGCTATTGTTTATTATAGTTTATTATTATTATTGTGTTTATAGGTTTGTCATGAAGATACTATCATACTTCCCATGCAAACTTTATTTTCTTACACTTGGGTAAGGATTAAAACAATTTAATTATTTATCAAGTATAATATAATTCATAACCAAGTGAGGAAACTTTCTTATTTCCTACCTTATTTATTTTGCATTGGGAACATTCCTGTGCGTTCTATTAACCTCTTTTCAATCTCTTCAACCAATGGTACTGGTGTAAGTTGACTACAAAGATTTCAATAATGAACTTCTATAATCTATGAGTAAGTTCAATGTATCTTCCCTTCTAGAGTGAAATATTCTTCTGATTGGCTACCTTCCAACAACCTCGTGATAAGTCTCACCAACTAGTGACAGTGCTGAAAACTTGTACACTACATTCTGTGAGGCTATTACGAAATCCAATACTCACGTTGCTTCCAATCATATGCAACATGTGATGGAAACTGATGTAAAAACTCACCCTCTTTAATTCCATAAGCCATTTCCTCTTTCCATCCCATAATTAATATCTCCATTAGATTATTCTTATCTAACTTACCTACAGAATAAGTCTACACATTTCTACAATTACTGCTCTCTACATTTCAGGCTTATAACATTTTATTAGGTACATTGAGCTATTCATTTCAACCTCAGACCAAACAACCTGAAAGATCAATATATGCTGCTATTTTTCATTTCCACTGTCAGTAGGTGCACATGAACAGTACAGGACTCAGGCAAGAAAGATGACACTAGCATGGCAAGGAAGGCAAAATCAAATTATGAGACGAATCTAGCCAAGCATGCCAAAGGAAATCCCAAGCAGTTCTTTCATTATGTGGCAAGTAAGAGGAAGATTAACCTTAATGAGTGATGATGGTCACAAGGAAACAGATGCAGATAAAACAGTTGAGTTACTGAGTGACCACTTTGCAAGGGTATATCATACTAGTGAGGTTACTGCTTTAACCTATACAACAGACACTGATGTGGAAACAGTGGTGGATGGATTGGAGGTTCTTAGGATATAGCAGAATCTCAATGTAAATACAACTATAGGATTAGATGGGATATCAGCTCGGGTTTTGCGAGAATGTGCAAGGGAACTGGTAATGACTCTGACTAGGCTCTTTAATTTAAATCTCAGCTCTGGTAGAGTTCCAAGGGAATGGAAAGAGAGCAAAATAATTCCTTTGCATAAGGGAGAGTCTAAGAATGCAGTAGCAAATTATAGACTAATCAGTATCTCAGGCGTGGTGGTTAAAGTACTGGAAAAACTGTTAAAAAAAGAGAATGCAAGAATGGGTAGATAAAAATATGATCTTGCATGAGGGCCAACATGGCTTTGTGAAGGGTTGGTTCATACCTTGGTAATTTACTAACTTTTTATAATAGACTAACAGCTGAGTTAGATAAAGGAAATGGCTACTGGATGATTTTGCTACTGAATATCACATAGAACTCTGTTATGCAAATTAGAACAAATGGGGATGTATATGATACCAGTTAAGTGGATAGCTGCTGGACAGATATCAAAAAGTGGTATATGGAGGGGAAGAATCGAGCCAAAAACAGATGACTAGTATCACATATTGTATACCGCAAGGTTCAAGTGCTGGGAACCATTGCTGTTTAATTTGCACATAAATGATACAGGAAATACCCTGAAAGGAAATATTCAGTTGTTTGCTGATGATGTGAAATTAGGTAGAGTAATAGTTAATCAAGATGAAGTGAAGTGGGGAGCTTGCAGGATGATTTAAATATCCTGTCAGTATGGGCAAAAGATAATTGGTATGAGTTTAAATGTAAAGTTATGCATTTTGGGATAAATAGATCATAAGCTGTGTATCACATTGATGGCAATGTACTCCAGGAAATAAATAAAGTTACAGATTTAGGGATGGTGGTGGTAAACAGAGTTAACGTTTAGAGGACATATTGCTAAGGTTGCCCATAAGATAACTTGGTCAAAGAACACATTAACAAGTAAATATAAGGAAGTTGTTATTCCTCTTTATAAGGCCTTGATAAGCCGATATCTGGATTACAGTACTCAAGTCTAGTCCCCTGGGGATGAGAAAGCAGTGCAGAGATTCAGAGGTGAGTGACCAAGATGGTGAGGACAGATTGAGGGTGTATGAATTGAAGTTGGTTGATAGGAGAAAAAGAGGGGATATGATAGAAACATTTAAGTTACTTAAAAGATTTTATAGGATTGATTCAGGGGAAATGTTTCAGTAGTTGGATAGAGCAACTAGAACAAGAGGTCATTCCTGGAAGTTGAATAAAGGTGTGGTTAGTATGGGTGAGAGACTTTGTTTAGAGAGAGTTGTGAATAGGTTGCTAGAATCGGTTGTGAGTGCTTTGTCTGTTAATGGGTTCAAGGAGAGGTATGATAGATTGTGTCTCCCATGATGAGGCCTTGGGCACATTAACAAGTAGACATGGAAGTGCCTGTATAATAATAATTTCATCAGCTCTCATTAACAAAACTCTTCCTGCTCTATTCTCTTTCCCCATCCTCTGGAAAGGATATGTATAAATCCTTAACCAAATCTTACTTATACCAATTAACCAAATTTTTTATATACTAACAATCCTTGGTCACACCAACCTAATCAAATTTGGCATCTTTTTTTAATACTCCTTGCATTAGTATGTAATAAAAACATTCCACAGAATGTCATATTAGTCAAGCTTATGTTATTACTTCTTTACACTGACCCAATGGTCATTAATTTCCATCACTATTTTCCCTGATGTATATTTTTCCCAGACTAAAGAATTAATTCTACTAAAGAAATAGTTTTAAATTTTTCTGTACTAGAGATGGCGAAGTAAATGATAAGTGAAAAATAAAATGATTTTTTTTTTTTAAATCATATTAGCACTTGGATTGCTTACCAGAATTAGTTCATACCAAAATAAGAGTAAATTAAAGAACTCACAAAATAAAAATATGTGTATGAAAATTTGTCATCTATTCAAAATAAAATGTTCTAGCAAACACCTGTGTGGTAAAAGTATTCAGAATATTTGATATATTGCTGCATAGGCTTCTGAAGAGTGAAGATATGTTAGAACTGGTTTTTTTCTACACCACATTATTATTATGTATGTTAACCTGTTTTTTTTTTTAGTTCATCCACATATTTCTCCTGATGTGAAACACAAGAATTTTCTAGTTTTGCTAGTTTTTCTAGTTTCTAGTAAAAACTAGCAGAGTGATCAATAAAAGTATTCTGTCCTATCTGTTCCTTTCATGTGGAAAAATACTGGCAAAAAAAAAAAATAATAATAATCTAATATTTGATATAATTAAACATTAGTGGTAGATATTCTGACTCTAGGTATACAGTCAGCCATTGCTTCATTGCATGAAGCAATGGCTGACTGTATACCTAGAGTCCGAATAACAAATCAAGTAGGGGTTAAATGGATGAATAACACCATTAAGCTTGAGCTGCAAAAAAAAAGAAACAACTATGGAGGGAATTTAAGGAGAAAGGTGACCGGCAGGCACATGA
Source organism: Typopeltis vanoorti (assembly GCF_054136105.1). Lineage (NCBI taxonomy): Eukaryota > Metazoa > Arthropoda > Arachnida > Uropygi > Thelyphonidae > Typopeltis > Typopeltis vanoorti. Next base: position 93,453,708 of record NC_143552.1, read on the forward strand.
ACGGTATAAAGCGCAGGCCAGAAGGGTAACGAGTGTGGTAAGAAAAGCAAAAAAGGATTACGAAAGAACATTGGCCATGCAGGCTAAAGAGAATCCTAAACAGTTTTTTAGATATGTAGCAAGTAAAAGGAAAAATGTACATGGCAGAATGATTTTAAAGAATGCCGATGGTAGGGAGGTAACTGAATCAGATGATATAGTTGAGTTACTGAGTGAGCACTTTGCAAGTATATATCATCCAGGTGGTGACATTGCAGAAACGAATAAACCAGTAGATTATACGGGAATTGTGGTGAATGAAGTGGAGGTGAGTAGTCTATTGCATAACCTCAATGTCAATACATCTGTGGGATTGGATGGTATACCAGATCGTGTCGTACGAGAAGCAGCTAAAGAATTGTCAGTACCCTTGACCATTTTGTTTAATTTAAGTCTCGGGTCTGGTTAGTCCTGAGGGGGTGGAAAGATGGGAAAATAGTTCCACTGCATAAAAGTGGTTCCAAGACTGCTGTTGTAAATTACCGACCGATTAGCATATCAGGAATCATTGTCAAGGTCTTAGAGAAATTAGTCAAGAAAAGAATACAGGATTGGATAGATGAAAATGGGATATTGTATGGGGGACAACGTGGTTTTGTGAAGGGTAGATCATGCCTCAGCAACTTGCTCACGTTTTATAACACAGTGACGGCTGAACTGGATAGGGGTAATGGGTTTACAGTGATACTACTGGACCTTGCTAAGGCCTTTGACAGGATACCACATGGAACCCTAATCAGTAAACTGGAGCAGATGGGGATAGATATAGGGTTGGTGAGATGGATAGGAGGGTGGTTGAAGGAGAGATACCAGAGAGTGGTTTATGCAGGAGTGGAGTCTAAAAAACGGCTTGTGCCTAGTGGTGTGTCGCAGGGCTCTGTTCTTGGACCACTGCTTTTCAATTTGTTCATCAATGATATAGGAAAGGATTTGAGAGGAAGTGTTCACTTGTTTGCTGATGATGCAAAGTTGGGCAAAGCAATTGTGAGTGCACAGGATGTCAAAATGTTACAGGATGATTTGGATAGTTTGGAGGACTGGGCTAGGAAAAATGGATGTCAATTTAATGTGGCAAAGTGTAAGGTTATGCACTTTGGGGTGAAAAGAATAGCAGCAGTATATCGCACTGGTGGAACCGTACTCCAGGAGATTGATGAGGCCAGGGATATGGGAGTTTTGGTGGATAGGGAATTGAAGTTTAGGGGGCACATTGCAAAAGTGACTAAATCAGCTCATCAAATCACTTGGCTTCTGAAAAATACTTTAACATGCAGAGACAAACAAGTTGTTGTTCCTCTGTATCGAGCCTTGATAAGACCCCATCTGGACTACTGTGCCCAGTTATGGGCACCAGGGTTTCTTCGTGATGGGGAGGAAGTGGAGAGGATCCAGAGACGAGTGACCAAGATGATAGAAGGTCTGTGGAATGAACCTTATGAGAATAGGTTGAAGATTTGTGGGTTGCAGAGATTGGACGATAGGCGAAGGAGGGGTGATATGATTGAGACATTCAAATTACTGAAGGGTTTCTATAAGATTGATCCAGAAGATATTTTTGAAAATATAACTGGTGGTGGGAGGACTAGGGGCCATGCATGGAAGCTGGGCAAGAGCGTGGTTGACAAGGGTGTTAGAGCTAGGTTTTTACTTGGAGAGTGGTGAATGAGTGGAATAAGCTTCCAGAGTCTGTTGTGGGTGCTACGACCGTGAATGAGTTCAAGGCAAGGTATGATAGATACTGTGTCAATGTCGAATAGTTGTTCTTGACATGATGTTAGGGCCTCCCTCGATGAGTCTGTCGACTCCTTGGAGTTGCCCGGAACAATAATAATAATAATAATATATAGTCCAACAAAAAAAAATTTCCCCCAATTTTAACACTTATATGAATGCTGATAATTCAGATTAACAAGAAATCTAATATAACTTAGGTATTAAGCACATTTACGTACAATATACACTAACATGTCTAAATCTGTATGCTTATATTCCATGTTTAGTTCGATGATGTAAGCAGTTTTTAGGAAATGTCATTATAAATAGCTGAAGGCTAACTTTTAAGATAGAAGAAAAATCACCATAGTGAAACTAATGGTGATTTGTCTTCTTTTTTACAGCAAAGTTGATTGTATTAGTTTCACTGCAAGAACAAAAAAGAATGGTTTTAGAGGAAAGTTTCTACACTGAATTTTCTATTGCATATCACTCATGTTATGGGCTTTTCAATAAATGAATTCACTATGTTTGCTACAGTGAAAGTTGAACGTCATTTTTTTCTTTTTAATAAAATAAGTGTTCCTTGTTTCTAACCATCAGCTTATTTACTATACTATGTAATGCATAGTATCGTAAATACTATGCATTACATATATTCTAAAGCCTTTTGTGTGTAGGATTGATGAAAACAAGATAAGATGCACTCTGGGTTATCGAAATAGCTTAGAAAACATCTTTGGATAGTGGAATTTTCTGCATAGTAAAGGTCACTAAAATGATACTTTCCTGCAATGACGAGCATCCACCAAAGTGGCACAAATGCATGTTGGATACGTGAATTTCATTATTACAATACTAGTGCTCTTGGACAAGTCATGAATTTTGTTTTAAAAAAATATATTAATTTATACTGCATACAGAAAATCATCATTACTAACTTCCTATCTACAATTTTCCTCCAAAGCAATCTGTTATTTGTCACGACTCCAAACAATATCAGCTCTTATATTTCTATCTTCTAAGGCACTTTTTACCGTATTGATCCACCTATATCTTGGTCTTCCCTGGGTCATTTTCCTGCCAACCTGTCAAAGAACACTTCTTTTGCTAATCTTTCCTCTCCCATTCTGTTTAAGTGACCATACCACCTGAGATTAGCTCTGCTAATGCATTCCTGGATGCTAACAATGTCAAGTTCTTTCCTAATATCCTTGTTTTTATATGATGTTGCCACTGATGCCATCTGTTCACATCCCTAATCTTTCTCAAGACTCTCTCATATCTGTGGTCTTTAGTCTTTGGTCAAGTGTTTTACTTCTAACCTAGCTCTCAAATCCATAAGTTTGAACACCGTCTTGTATACAGCTAATTTAGTGTTTGGACTAATTTCTGTCTTATTCCATATAAATTTATTCAGTTGACTTCCTACTATACCAGCTTTGTTAATTCTGTTGTCTATTTCCATATATTTAATTTACCATCTTCACTAAAAATTGTGCCTAAGTAGCTGAAATGTTTTACTTGTTCTAGAGGTTCTATAAAAATATCAACTGTATTGTGAATGGAGATACAGAAAACTGAAACTGAAAAAAAAGAATGAAAAAAAGAATAAAAAGACACCCAAACTGTACTTTTGTTTGGAATATAAAATTCGTTGCTTATAATGAAGATATTCACATTGATTCACATTGAACGTCTTGGACTGTCCTTGGTCTTGCAGTAAGACATGCAATGTTCTCTCATTCTTCATGTTTGTGTAATATTTCCATTATAAATAGTTTCTTCACTGTGTATTTTATGCTATAAACATTTCATTCTATAATTAGTGTATTTTGATAATCTTTTACATGGTATACAGTTATTTAAAAGATATTACAATTATTTATGGACATTCTTGAAGGTAACAGAGCAATCATAATTTTTTCTACTGATTGAATATTAATCTATTGATTAATATTCAATTAATGTTTCCATTTTGCATGATGTGCTCACAGAATAAATTAATCACATTAATCAAGGCAAGCCTGTATATTTCTTAAACAAATGTGAGTGAACAGTTTGCACTAAAAAAAAAAAAAAAATTGTCAATTTTACAACTTCACTAGTGAAAATACAGTATTTCATTTGCATCTAATGCCAGAGAGAGAGAGAGATGCTTTTTTTCTCAAATGCTAAGATTATTTTTTTCTTCCATGTTACGATGTTTTCTATAATTTTTTTTATATGTTCATTCCTTTCATGTTGTCAATAATAAACACAATATTCTATTTATACTGATTATCGTGTTTATATTTTCTTATTTTTTCTACATTTTTTTTTTTTTTGACTTTTTTCTATGAAATTAGATGCAGAATTTGCTAGCCTGGTTAGCTGAGTGGTTAGCATACCCATTCACCAACCAACAGGTCGCAGGCTCAAATCCTGCCATGGGCATGGATGTTTGTGATTGTCTTTATGTGGGAGATGAATTTCATCGCCCAGTGGGAGACAGACACCCCACTTATTGTAAACCTCCAGTGACCTGAAAAAGTTCCATGTTTGGTCTCTAGAATAAGGTTTCCAAGACTAAATAAAAATCAATAAAAAATTACAAAAAAAATTTAAAAATTATATAAAATTGATAAAAAAAAAAAAAGGCCGAAAAAATCCTTAGTCCACCCACAGTACAAAATGTAAAATAGGTTATAATAACCTTTCGTGTGTGGTTCCCACCCACGCACACACAAAGATATAGCTCTGATGGAATGTATGGTATTTTCACTAATTGATTTCTGTAAAACTGATAAAAATCAATGAATCATCACAATGATTATTTCTAGAATCAGAAATTTCTTTTAGTACAAATTATCATTTGCTAATTTTTGGTTAAGAAATATATTTCTTCTTCTTTTATAAACTTTTTTTAAATGCACAAATTAAATTGCATTCGATTTGTAAAAAATAAATTAAGTTGACAAATACAGTGAGTTTCCAGCATTAAATGTCATTTGTACTATGTGGGGAAAAATTTCCCATGTAATAGTGAAAACTGATTTTCTGTTACTTCCACAGCAAGATGATGGATGCAATATGTTTTTGGCACTTCAATTTCCTTTATTTTTGCATATTTGTTTGATGTTGGAAGTATTCTATTTTAATTTTAAGAAGCTAATATTTCACATTCCGAACAAAAGTTTGGAATGGACTGAGGTATAGTTGGCACCTGTGAATAAGTTACGCTAAACTTGTGTTCCTGCATTTTATCATAATTGCGAGTGTTTTTTGTGCAAAATAAGCAGTAAAAGGAAAACTAATAGAGAGTACTAAGAAGCTGATTACTCCAACACAACTCGTAAGTACCCATAGTCCATTATATCAGCAATTTTTTACAACTAAAAAAACAGCCACGTGAAAGCACTATGCCTACTGTGCAAAGTAAAGATGGCGGCAACAAAGGCCAACAATGGAAGATTACCTTGAGTCCCATCAGCACAGTGTCGCCGATCGCCAACAAACTGAATGCCTTTACGAAGTGCCGCAGCTGTGAAACCAAAGTTAAAGAAAGGAAAAAAGGTATATTGTGCGATTTCTGTTGCAACTGGCTACATACTTCCTGCGCAAAAATAAATGAATCGGCGCACTAACTTTTTGGCGATCTTAACCAGCCCTATTTCTGTACGATGTACCTCCCTTCCGTAAAACAGCTACTAAACCTAGGTAAAAGAGTTAAAAACCTCGAACAACAGCTTAAGACTATGATCAATACTTTCTCCTCCGAAATCAGAAAGTTGGAAACTACGCTTGAGATACTTGATGACCAGAGCCTGATCGCAAGTGCATCAGTGCCTGCTTAACGAACTTCATGAACTAATCGCATCAAGAGACAGAAAATAGGAGACCGAACGCCTTTATCCTGAACTTTCTAACGAAAAATGGTAAATCCTTAAAAGAAGACTTCAGCAAACTAGCACGAGAATGCAATTTCGATCCCTGAAATATCGTCAAATGTCATCATTTCAGATCCATAAATGAGAGAAAGGACAGAATGAACTTTCATCATCTTGTCAACGTGACCTGCGACACACCAACAAACACATTCAAATTTATAATGGCGATAAACAACAAGCTAAAGAACACTTCATCCCAGTCGTGAATACATGCTAGACCTGATTTAACCTTTGCCCAGAGAAAACAAAGACACCAACTCCGAAGACAACTAGAAGAAAAACGCCAAAATAGAGACAATAGTTGGATGATAGATTACAAACAAACCAAACTAGTGCATATCCCAAGTGATGCAACTAGTAGCCACCAAGGACACCAGTATGCAGGCACTGCATAGGAAACGTGCAAGACCCTTGCGGTCAAATCCATGCCTCACAAAACCTTGCATATCCACTTCACCAACATCCGTGGCCTCAAATTCAACCTTAATAGCATCCACTACCATCTGTAGTCCACCAAACCCCATCTACTCTTTTTAACAGAAACTTAAATCTCACTTTCCCCAGCACTATTTATCTCAAACCTTCCTAACTACACACTATTTAACTCCTTTCGACCCAAGGGTGTCGTCTGTGCATATATCCGCTCTGACATACCCTGCAAGAGCACCTAACCTAGAATCGCCCAACTTTGACCTTCTTTGGCTGAAGATATCCTTCCCCCCCAATCAGTCAAATTCATCTGCTGCCTCTATCGCTCTCCTAATACTACCAATCATCACTCTGAGCTCTTTCATTTCCTCTCCTTAAAAGTTGATTTTCTCCAGTCCCACTCTCCTAACAGCAAAATCATCCTCATGGGTGATTTTTAACGTCCATAACACCAATTGGCTTTCCTCTTCCAGTTATACAGATCCTGCAGGCAGAGATGCCAAAACATTTGCCATCATTAATGACCTTACACAAATTGTTCAGAAACCAATCAGAATACCAGATAACCTGAACCACTCCCCAAATACCCTAGATCTCTTCCTTACTAATGACCCCTCCAAATATGCAGTGAATGTAATGAGCTCCCTGGGTAATTCTGACCACAACCTAGTGCTCATCTCCTCCCCCATGCAACAACGCTTATACAGTCACTCCCACACAAGAGTAGTTTGGCATATAACAGTGCCAAATGGGACAGTCTCCGAGACTACTATGCTTCATTCCCATTGTTGGACTATTGTTTCCGATCTTCCAGTCCAAACATATGCACCAAACGTATCACCAAAGTAATCCTCACTGGCATGAAAAACATACATTCCCCACACCACTCCGAACTGTCGTCCCCTAACTAAACCCTGGTTCTACAAAGATGTGCCAAGGATGCACAAATGAAAAATCAGGCATACCACAACTGGCTCAAATCAAGAACCCCATCCTCCTTCAGGGCCTATACTGAAGCCCAAAACAGATGCAAGAAAATTATCAATGCTTCTAAAACAGAATTTAAACGGGCAAAAAGCAGGAAGCTTGCAGCCTGTCCAAATGGTAGCCATGCCTTTTGGTTTCTTGCCAAGGCAAATGGCCGTAACTTTTGACTTACAATATTCCCACCTCTATCATACCCAGATGGCTCAATTGCAATATCACCCATAGAAAAAGCTAATCTGCTGGCTTCATACTTTGCTTCCAATGTACACATAACTGACAATGGCAAATGCCCTTCAGTCATTCCATTTGCCCAACATACAATGCCCCCGTATCCTTTTGCCAAAAAAGATATCATAAACCTGTTGTCTAAATTAGACACAAAAAAATCTCCTGGTCCTGACGGCATTCCTCCAATTGTCCTGAAGGTCTGTGCACCAGAACTGACTCCTATCCTATGCCATCTGTACACACTCTCTTACTCCACTGGTATATATCCCAAAGTCTGGAAACCAGCCTATATTCAACCCATTCCTAAAAAGGCTGACAAATCACTGCCATCTAACTACTACCCTATCTCACTCACTTCAGTCCTATCTAAAGTGATGGAGAAAAACCATCAACTCTCAACTCCTAATCTAACTTGAAGATACCTGCTATTAAGCAACAACCAGATGGATTCCGTCAAATGAGAGTAGATCAACAAGAGATCTACTCTTGTACATCACCCCATCGCTGGACAAATGCCATGGAGAAATTCTGGCGAATCCCAAGTAGTTGCACTTTATCTCTAAATCCTTTGACTGAGTCTGGCACAAAGGCTTACTAAGCAAACTTCCATCATTTGGACTGTCTCAGGACTTCTGCAGATGGATTGCCAGATTCCTGTCTGGACGTACACTATGTGTGATGGTAGTAGATGGCTCCCTATCCTCTCACCAACCCTCTTCCCTCTACATATCAATGACCTACTGAAGTTGCTCTCTAACCCAATACAGTTTTGCAGATGGCAGCACATTACACTCCTCCCTCTCATTTGACAAACCCTACTCTACACAACTCATTTCAACCCACAGAACATCAAGCACCACTGCCCTTAATTCTGACCTCCAAGCCATCCTCCAATGGGTCTCAGATAACCTCGTCAACTTCAATGCTAGTAAAACCCAGTTCTGTCTTATTTCTCACAAAAAAAGAACCATTTCCCCCTAGCATTGTTTTTGACAACACTCAAATTCCCAGACAAGATGAGATTTCACTTCTCAGAATTACCGACATCAAGCCTGCCTGGCATAAACACATCACAACCATTGCATCCTCAGCTTCCAAAAAACTAGGTTTTCTCTTTCACTCAAGATGCTACTTCACCTCTAAACAGCTGTTAACATTATACAAGTCACAAATCTGCCCGGCTATCAAATACTGCTCTCACATTTGGAGTGGGGCTCCTAAAAGCTCCCTCAAAATGCTTGACAGAGGAGAGCAATTAAGACTGATAAATGACCCATCTCTCACCAACTCGCTCCCCTCACTTTCGCACAGATTTGACACATTCACACAAATTCTTAATTTCACACAAACTGCTTGGTCTCTGCAATTTGTATATTCCATAAATATTTCCATGGGAAATGTTCATCTGAAACAGCATCAATAATTTCTCCACTCTGTACTAAGCCCATTGGAATATTTACAGCTGCTTCCCAACATCCTTTCACAGTATACCTTGAAACCCACAGAACAAGCTTCTTTCCCTCTTCCTTCATCCCTGCTACTGCGGTACTGTGGAACAGTCTTCCCCTGATGTATTTCCCAAGGAATACAACATACAGGCTTTTAAATCAAATGTAAACAAGTTTCTCCTTACTCAACTCACCACCACCCATATATACGGTACTAATGAACTATAGGTTGACCAGCCAAGCTCTCGGACAGGGGCCCAACATAAAAAAAAAAAAATAGTAGTTCAGGATGATCTTTGTTTTCTTTCCTTTTTGATTTTCTGTATGTGAGATGGGCATTTACAAAAAAAAAAAAAAAAAAAAAAAAAAAAAAAAAAAAAAAAAAAAGCAACAACATGCTACTTCGACTTATCCAGAAACAATTGCAGTATTATTGATCTTTTTACTAAAAGTGCAGAAAAGATAATATATAATTTCCAACATTATTTGCTAACTGGATCAAATAATATTTGTTTATAGAATAATACTCATACTTTTTTTGAAATACAGTTCTATAGCCTTTTAGTGACCTTTATTATAACTGCAGGAGGGGGGAAAATGTTAATAACAATGATTATCATAAATATACCTAAACTTTGACATTGTCTTTCACTGTTTTCAGACAACTGTTTCAATTTTAATTTTCAATCATAAAACTTCTATTAACTTTCCCAGTGCTGAATTAAGAAGTATTGTAGTCACTATAAATTATGAAAATACCTTACAATTTCTGGATTACTTTTAAAAACACATTTCATTTATCTGCTTGAGTACATATTTTAGCAAAACATCTATATCCAAGTAAATTATGTCATAAGAATGCAGTAAAACAGTAGTATAAAAAAATAAAATAAAATAATTAAAAAAAAAAACATACAGAACTGTCAAGTCATTACAATACCTGTTTTTATATTGGCTTGATGAATTATTACTATTTTTCAAATGAACATAAAGAAAAGAGTAAAATGCATTTCACTTTCGTCATAAAAGTGGTTGCAAAATTTATTATTCTTAAATAATGCACATAACTTAATTGACAGTCAGTAACTTATGTGACATTACATTCCTAAGGTCACAACGGCCACACGTGGAACCTTTACTGTTTTCATACTAAAAGTATGGAGGAAAAAAAACATAAATGTGGAAGAGTATAAAGGATAATTACAGAATATCCAATTTTCCCTGCCAATGAGAAGCAGCTGGCATAAACATGCATCATCACTAAACTAAAGAAATGTCCATAAAATTCTCATCATCATCAAATTCCTGACATATATCCTTCAAGGGGTGTACAGGATATGATAGCACTACATGAAAATTTTACATCATTACTAACTACCTATCTACAATTTTCCTCCAAATCAGTCTGTTTCTTGTCAAGAATCCAACATTATCAGATCTTATATTTCTATCATCTAAGGCACTTTGTACCGTATCAATCCACCTATATCTTGGTCTTCCTCTGGGTTGTTTTCCTGCCAACCTGGCAGAGAACACTTGTTTTTCTAATCTTTCCTCGCCCATTCTGTTTACGTGACCATACCACCCGAGATTAGCTCTGCTAATGCATTCCTGATGCTGACAATGTCTAGTTCTTTCCTAATATCCTGGTTTTTAATATGATATTGCCATTGATGCCATCTGTTCACGCCTATAATCGTTCTGAGGACTCTCATATCTACGGTCTCTAGTCTTTGGTCAAATGTTTTACTTCCGACCAAGTTTTCAGATCATAAGTTAAAACTGGTTTGAACACTGTCTTGTATACAGCTAATTTAGTGTTCTGACTAATTTCTCTCTTATTCCATATAAATTTATTCAATTGACTTCCTACCATACCAGCTTTGTTGATTCTGTTGTCTATTTTAATATTTAATTTACCATCTTCACTAAAAATAGCGCCTAAGTTACTAGTTTCTCCATTCACAACACAGTTGATATTTTCAACGATTCTACCTATTTTCATTGTCTTTGTCTTTTTAATGCTGACCTTCATACCATATCTATTACAACAGCTATTCAATTTAGTCAGAGAATCTTGCAGACTTGTAGCGGATTTATTTAGAAGTATAACATCATCCGCATAAAGCAAAGAGCTGACATTAACATCTCCAATTTTGATATCATGTTTAATACCACTTTCCTTCATAATGTGATCCATATAGATAATGAATAACAGATGGGATAATATACATCCTTGTGTCTCACCAGATTTAACATTAAACCAACTTCCTGTACTTCCTTCAATTCTAACTGCTGACTTGCAACTCAAATAAAGACTAAGTATTGCTTGATATAATGCCCCATCGACACCATATAACTGTAGCATGTTGAATAGCTTCTTTCTTGGCACCTTGTCATATGCCTTTTCCAGATCAACAAAACTTAAATAAAGATCTTTGTTATATTCCCATGCTTTCTCAACTATTTGTCGTAAAGTGAAGATCTCATCCTGACAGCCTCTATTTGGCTTGAATCTAGCTTGTTCTTCACCAAGCTTTTCTTCCACAATCCTTCTCAACCGTTTCTCAAGTATACTTGCATATATCTTACCAGGAACACTCAGTAGATTCTGTAATTCTCACATTCAGTTTTATTTCCCTTTTTTATATATGGGTACTATGAGAGCTCTACTCCAATCATTAGGGATTCGTCCCTCTGTCTACGCCTTCTGAACTATGCAGTGCAGCCACTGTAAGACTTTTATTCCACCATACTTCAGCATTTGTGGTCGAATATCATCTACTCCTGCTGCCTTTCCACATTTCAAGCCATTGATGGCTTTTCTACTTCACGTATGGATATGTATTCCTGACTGTATGCCTGTTGAGTGTTTTTTTACCATTGTACTATCAATGCTTTTTTCAATTAGCAATTTGTCGAAGTAATTACTCCATACTTCAAGGATATCTTTATCTCCTGTTTTCATGTCAACTTTATCATCTCTAACTCCTTTTACAACACTCTTTCCTCCATTTCTAGGCTTCTTCAACAACTTCCAGAATATCTTACCACCTTCTTGATATTTATTTTCTATGTTCTTGCCAAAGTCCTCCCATGACTTTTGTTTAGCTAGTTTTACACAATGTTTCGCTTTCTTACATTTGTCTCTGTATTCTCTAAGAGCAAAAGCTGACTTATTTGCCAGGAACTTTTGATATGCTTTCTTCTTTTCCTTCACTGCATCTTTAACTTCCTGTGTCCACCATGAAGTTCTGATTTTTCTATCCTTGCAGAAAAATCAGTGAAGGAAATCAGGGTTTTCTCAAGGCTTGCCACTGAATCTCCAGGGTTTGGTTCCTGTTCTCAAACGCTTTCATTTTTCCTTCAATAATTTTTGTGCATTTTAGTCTACAGTTCACATCTGAGAGCTGTTCAACTTTTATTCGCTTTAAAACTATCTTACATGTTCTTCTTTTCAATATGAAATTCAATTTTATCATGCTCAAGACTAATCAGTGATCACTTCCAATTTCAAATCCTCTGTACACTCTGGTGTCCTGCACCAGAGAGAAAACATCACTATCAACAATAACATAGTCAATGAGACTTTTCTTATTCCTTGCCACTTCTGTCCATGAATTTGTGCACATTTTTATGTTGGAACATAAATAACACCCTTGCTAACCACACTCTTATACAACTTCTACTGGTGACCCCCCCCTGCTCTTTCCCTTCTTGTCATGTACTGAAAGTCTTCAGTGTCAATCCTATAAAACCCCTGTAATAACGTAAAAACTTCTATCATGTCTACTCTTTTTCGTCTATCAGCTAATTTTTGAAGCCTATAGACCATCAATCTATTCTTATAAGGAGCATTCCTTATAAGAATTGCCACCTGGTTGGCTGAGTGGTTAGCATATCTGCTCTCCAGCCAAAAGGGATTCGAACCCGCCTTGGGCATGGATGTTTGTGGCTGTCTGTGAAAATACTAGTGGTGGTGGTGGTGGTGGTCAGCAGTAGATGGCGTTGGTGTAGATGATGAAAGTAGTTGGTGGAATGAGTGGTAGAGAATGAGATTTGTGGAGTAAGTGCCCTCCCTCGATGAGTCTTTGTATTCCCTGGAGGTATCATGTAATAATAATGATGATAATTCCACACACCTGCTACAATCTTTGTTACTTGCCTATCCTCTCCATAACGTTTTGTAAACAATGGTTGGCCAAGTGATTAGTGTATCTGCTCTCCAGCCAAAAGGCTGTGGGTTCAAATCCTGCCGTGGGCATGGATGTTTGTGAAAATACTACTGGTCACAGGCAGTAGATGCCGTTGGTAGTTGCAGTTTGTTGTAGATGGTGGAGACAGAGTTGTAGAGTAGGTGTCCTTCCCCGATGAGTCTTTGGACACCCTGGAGGTGTCATGTAATAATATTCCCTTTTTCTACTGCTGTCTCATTTCATTCTTCTTTCATTTAGTAATCGTTTAAAGTAATTACTCCAGATATCTAGAATATCTTAAATTTCATGTCACCTTTGTCATTTGATTCCTTTTACCGTACTTTCTCTTCCATTTCGAAGCTTCTTCATTAGCATCCAGAGCATTTTGTCACACTCCTGATATTTATCTTCTATATTCTTACCAAAGTATTCCCATAACTCTTATTTTAACCGCTTTTATATAATACTTTGCTTTCTCTCAGAGCTTATGCTGAATTACTTTTTACAAACTTTTTGTGCTTTCTTCTTTTGAATGACTGCTTCAACAGAGAATACTGAGAAGTCTGATGAAGGTTCAATAGACTACAATTTAACAAGTTACCCCTTGGCATTAATGTGTTACCTATATAGATACATCATCATCATTCAAAAAATGCCTCTACCTGTACTGTTCATTTTACTATGAGAGGAGGTTGAACCCAGGAGTGGTTAAACTGATGTTTAACCAGAGTATCACAGTGTCAAAAAATCAAATGCTTTTTTTTTTTTGCTTTGCAAAAAATTTTACATTATAAAAAGTATTAAAAATAATAATGATTTTTTATAATGTTGAATTTGATACCATTTTTTGACACCATTCCTACTTTAAAAAAAGTAGAAATGATATCAAAGAGTAAGAAGAATGAGGATGCTGTTACTATTAACTTAAATACTGTTCATGGTATCAAGAATAAATTAAACCAGAAGCTCCTAATCATTGAGATGCAAGAAATGATGGCGAAATGATTCAAAGAAAGAAAGAAAGATTTACCGACTAGCCCTAAAGTGCCATGTCCACGTATAATGCGATCTGTTAATCTTGTTCCATAACATTATAAATAATACAATACGAATTAACGAAAGAAATATTTATTTTAAAACAAAATGTCAAAATCCTTTAAATTCTTCTTCATCTTTTGAGTCATCAAACATTTCATTTATAAATTCATCTGTAGGGATTGCGTCATCAGTGTAGCAGTTGTCATCATCGTCTTCATGCTCTCCAATTTGTTGTGCATCATCCTCGCTTTCGTATATGACGTGATCTTCGGATCCATCCATTGAATTACTTATTCCACATTTAAGAAATGAGAGTTGAATCATTTCAGATGGTATTGAATCCCATGCTTCTTTAACCCAGCTGGTGACTAGGGGTGATCTCAGGCTTCTGAAAATTCACACCCTTTGTCCTCTTCACCAAACCAGATGACATCCATTCTCTCCATTTTTCACGTAAGTTATCTTTAAATGGCTTATTCAAGCTGACATCAAGCGGCTGCAAAACGGAAGTTAGACCACCCGGTGTGACTGCTAGGTCTGTACGTAGCTCACGTGCTTTCTCTTTGCTTGCCTCTGTTAAATGTGCCTGGAACATATCCCAGACTAGCATGCTTTGTTGACGTAACAAGCTACCTGGACGTATGTTCTATACTTGATCCAGCCACAATTGTACACCTTCTTCATCCATCCAACCTTTCTGATTGGCACGAACAATTACACCTGGTGGAAATTTCATATGCTTCGGAATTTTCTTCCTTTTAAATATCACTGTTGGCTTTAATTTGGTTCCGTCTGCTATGCATGTTAGAACAATGGTAAAATGTATTTCTTCATGTCCCGTTGTTTTTATGAAGACACCCTTTTCACCAACTGAGTTTACTGTTCGATTCCCAGGCATATCAAAGTACATGGGTGTCTCATCCATACTGCCAATTTGGGAAAGTTCATATCCGTGACACTTCTGTAATTTTATGATAAATTTATGGAAGGACTGCACTTTTTCTTCAAGCTGCTTTGGTAACTTCTGCACAATTTTTGTTCGGTGTCGTAATGTTAATGCTTTGCATTCCATAAATCTGTTGCACCACCAGCGAAGCAAGAAAAGATAAAATACCTGGTGTGTCCTTGAATTTACCATTCTTTCTTGTTACTATAATGCCATCTTGCCATGCGTCAAAATCCATTCATTTAGCTCTTCTTCGAGTTCTGGAAAGGATGCTACAATGGATACATTTCGTTTTGGGGATTTTTTCAAGACTGTCTTTTTGCTTACGCCAAAGTCTAATATTACTCTCTGCTACACCAAATTCTCTCATAGCAACACTGTTATTATGTTCTGCAAACTGCACAACACGCAATTTAAATCCTGCTTCAAAAGATGAACGTTTACGTTTCTGTTGCCTCATTTTCAGGCTAGGTTTGTTTAACGAATAATATTTAAAATGAATGTGGTTAAACTGATATACCTAACTGTGCTCTATCATTTGGCGATGGAGAGCACATTATATCTGCGCATAATGCCAGTAATGTAAGTAGCTTTATGCGCAGATACGATGCGTGCTCGGTCGCCGAACGAGAGTGGGTCAAGTAGATTTGGTTGCATAGGCATTAGGTAGTATATATTGTGCGTGCAAGTCTAATAAGATGTTATATTTTTTAGGATCCTCATATAATGCGAACCCCTAACTTTAAGTAGTATTTTTTTACCATAAATTTTTCGCATTATACACGATAATATACGATACTTCATTTTAAAAATTGGAATTTGATACATAAGTTTGCATAGTTTTTTTCTTATTTCATAGTCTTTCACTTAATTATACTGAAAATATGGATTAATAAAGTATTAAATACTTACCATTTCAAATTTACTTAACAGTTTCATTGCATATACTTGTTTTGTAGATTTATGCCTAACCTGCAAAAAAGTTCAAAATATCCATTATTTCAAATTGCTGAAACAAATTCAAATAAAATAAATGTTTCATTATTAGTAATCTGATAGAAATTATATGAAGTAACATAAACAATAGTTATTACATTAAATAAATATTCAATTCCCAATCTACATGTGTTCATACATATCATTAGAGACTGCAGAGCACGATGACTTAAAAACTAACCAGATACCAGATGGAACTAATGAGGCACTTGCAGAATAAACAAAGTATCTTTATTAACAGAAATTAAAAGTGTGCAGTTTTACCTTTAGTCACAATAATTACAATATAATTACAATAATTCAATACATCAAAAAAACTTATGTCCATCAGAACACTGATGGTACTGTGCACTATTCCTCTTTTAAGATATCAGTAAATTACAATAATGAATAATGTGTACAACCTACAAATGTTCTAAAAGGTTCAGATTGGGCTCTGTGCTAGCCACCACAATGCGTGCTCGCTCGCTCTCCAATGTTATTCTCTCAAAATTACAGGTTTATAATCAGTGCTGTGTGACAATGAGCACTATTTCAGGTGTATAATGGCTAATACCATAAAAGAGCATAAAAATTAGGCCATGCAAAACAGTCAAGAACCTTGATGTAAGACCTACATCAACTCCTCATCGTTGCACTGCCATTCTGTTGGAAAGTAC
This sequence comes from Typopeltis vanoorti, assembly GCF_054136105.1. Lineage (NCBI taxonomy): Eukaryota > Metazoa > Arthropoda > Arachnida > Uropygi > Thelyphonidae > Typopeltis > Typopeltis vanoorti. Next base: position 93,470,316 of record NC_143552.1, read on the forward strand.
ATTCATGTATCAGACTGTAAGAACATACAGCATGACTTGTTGTTTCAGTCCAAATTCTACATGACTAGTCCTATGCTAATTGACAATGCATACTCATTGTTATTAAAATCATGGTTCTACAAGAAGTGTACCAGGGCAGCCCAAGAAAAGCAAACAGCCTATCATAAGTGGCTTGAGACCAAAACACCAACTTCCTTTACAGCCTACATTGAAGCTCACAACACTTACAAAACCATCACTAAAGTCTAAATTCAACAAGGATAAATTCATTATGCTCAAGAGATGTGCTCCTGAACTAACACTTGTTCTTTATCATCTAAACACTAAACTATACTCAGCTGGCATCCACTCTACAGCATGAAAGCAAGCCCACATACAGCCAATTCCCAAAAAAGTGATAAATGTTTACCATCAAGTTATCAGCCTACTACTCTCACCTCAATTTTATCTGAAGTAATGGCAAAAATTATCAATAATTAACTTCAACACTTGAAGAACTGCCTCTAATTAGAGACCACCAATGTGGATTTTGCAAGTCTAGATCCTCCTGCCCTATATCACAAACCTCTGGACTCATTCCATGGAAAGATTTGGAGAAACCTGTGCCATTGCAATTGATTGATACGGTCTGACATAGAGGGGTTTCTCAACAAATTACCATCATATGGACTGCCTTCATCCTCGTGTAATTGGATTCATTTGATCAGATCAATCCCTATACGTAATGGTGTTCTCTTTTCAGATTTTCCTGTTAATGCTGAAATGATAGATCCCCTTGGGATCTGTAATTTCACCCATCCTCTTCTTGATTTATATAATCAACCTGTTCTCATTGACTGCAAACCCTATTCATAGTTTGATGATAGCACCTTCCACTCATCCTATTCATATGACAAGCCTTGCAGTGCTCATACATCTCAAGCTTCAAGATAATCTGTAATAAGTGCCCTGAACACTGATCCCCACAATATCCTTGATTGGGGTGAAATCAATCTAGTCAATTTCAATGCTTCCAAAACACAGTTGTGCTTGTTTTCTTGAAAAACACCTATGAACTTCTCCACTTACCTTTAATAATGCTCGGCTCAACAGTCAAGAACAAATCTCTCTTCTCAGACTAACTCTTATCCTAAACCTTTCCTAGCATAATCATATCACTGCTACAACATCATCAGCTTCCAAAAAAACTTAGCATGCTTTTCCATTCAATAAACTTGGCATCCCTTTCCACTCAAGATACTACTTCTCTTCTGAACAGTCACTTACTCTGTATAAATCCTAAATCCAGTCAATCTTGGAATATTGCTCTCATGTTTGGAGCAGTACACCTAAGACCTATCTAAAAATTTTTGGTGCTATTCAGAAAAGGGCAGTTCAGTTGATTAATGGTATCTCTTATAGACTACTTCAACCACTTTCCCCATAGAAGATCAATTTCTGCATTGTGTCTTTTCTTAAAATATTTGCATGGCGACAGTTCAGCAGAACTAGCATCCATTATGCCTCCCATTTCTGCCAGATCTATAGGAACTCAAACAACAGCTGCTCAATATCCCTTTACAGTCAAACTCATACTCACTGAGTCTATCATTCCCAGTCATCTTTCATTGCATTGACCTTAACCCCTTAACATACAAAGACATCTGTAACACGTCTTTTGTTTATTGCACCAAAATTGATTTTGAATTTTGGCTTCACATATAAACACAACCGAATATAGATGCTAGACAATCTTGTGCCTATTTCCTTTCAGCCGAGAAAAGTTGCCAACGACATGTATCGGCTATTTCGTTTGCACAAATTCATCATTATTTTTTAAATAATGATGAATTTGATCCAGCAAATCACCCTCGCCCAAAACATTGGCAGAAAAATGACCGCTTTCTGATTTTTAATTGGTATGTTAAGGGGTTAATTATGTGAAACAGCATTGCCTATGAAATATTTCAAAAGGACTATAACCTCCAGCAATTCAAGAAAAATACTGACAGATTACTCTGCTCCTGACTCCCACCCAAATGGCATCTATTTGCTATAGGCCCTTTCTGCCTTTCATGAGTAAGAGTAATAAAAAAAAAAAAGAAAAGTTGAATTAATTCCATGAAAATTCCATTTTGCACTGTGGAAATTCTTAAGGGACTACTTGTGGCCTATTTGCATCTCCAAACAGATTCTCCAGGATGAAGTCAGAAAACCAGCCTTCTCAAAAAAGCTCCTGACTTTTTTTTAGACCTGCCTGATCATAGTTTGGGCTTGGTGTGGACTTCCATTTCTTCTGCACATTCACAACAGTAGACTTCATAACATTGAACAATAGCACACACAAGCATTTTCTGCAGATGATATCTATCAGTTCTTCTAAAATCCTATTAACTTCATCCTCATTCTCGTTCAAAATAAGCACATCACACATCATCCAAAATAACTCCTGGGCAAACTGCCAATTGCTCTTTTTTGTGTAATTACATCATTTTCCTGCAGTAAGAGTATGGTTCCCCATGACTATCTGGACAAGAAATACCCTATTATAGTGTTAATTAGCTTTCAGTGAAGCAAGTCACTTGTCCAGTGAACCAAACACATAAGGGGAACATAAAGAAACTGTTTCTTATAGTTGCCAAAATAAATATCTCCAAGCCAATAAAGAAAGATGTCTTACTTCTTAATGAAAAATATGTTCATTCTGTTTATTGTAATCAAATATGAAGCTTAAAATTCAAAGATAGGAGAAAATAAATTCCTCTTCCTATATAATTACACTACCCTGTTTATTATTATCAAAATTTGTTTTATGTAAAAATGCAAAACATTGTATCATGGTCTGAAAAGATTTAAGTTGTCATATTTGACACCTTGCAAATCTCATTTATTCCATTAATAATAAATTATTATTATTATTATTATTGTTCCGGGAAACTCCATAAATGCTATAAATAAATGTAAAAAAAAAAAATAGCCAATGCCTATCAGTGGCGTCGTATGCCCAATTCTGCTGGGTGTGCAGTCACGTGGCTTATGCAACCTGAACTACAAAATTCACATCAATATAAACTTCTTGTTGTTGCTTATGTTAAGCAATCTCCTGAAGATGCTGTTAGCCATATAGACAGCAAAACATTGAGGAAATACAACTAGTATAAATAAAAAACATATATGAGTTAAAATCTGGTTATCTATTATTGAAGCATAGAGTAAGCCAAAATATATATTACTACTAAACAAAATGTATGAAAAAGTAACTGTAATATCCTTATATGAACACAGCACCATTCCAAATAAATAAAGGAGTATCATTGTGCGCCCGTTTCAGTTGGGTGTGCTCTCTCATGTGGCTTATGCAACCCAAACTACAAATTTCGTTTCAATTTGACAGTACGATTGCATTTTTATCGATATATGAAAGTTTTAAGAGTGCATAGCACATCAGCACTCATCTGAATTGGTCTAATGCAATTAATTGTAGGACAACTTCGAATACTTTAATTTATCAATTAATTGTAATGAAATCTGAATAGAGTGGGAGACAATACGTTAGTTTTAAGATATATTAGAAAACAATAATCAAGGAGAATGCTATATGTGATTGGTATATTTGAATTACTCAAAGGTGTAAATATAATAGTAAATTTGGAATAGGAGGACAAGGCTTACCTCCTTCAACTACAATCATAATACAATCTGTAAAAGCTCTGGCAGAAAGCAGGACATTCAGTAAATCATCTTTCCCATGTAAATATGGACAAAAAAGTTATAAATTATTTATAGAAAATTATATATTAAAAACTTCTATATCGGTGTCCTAAACAAATTAGTTCACACTTCACATACACACAAAACAGATAAAACTCAGAAAACAAAAGATAGCAACTCGACAAATGACAACGTTGAATTGGATTGGTTGACACAATAATCAATCACTACTGATTTCTGTGCTATTGTCTCAGCACACACCTTGCCTCACCTTCTGGGTGGTTAAAAACCACTGGAGCAGTAAGAATTTGACCCACTGCACCATCTGTATGCCTGCTCAAAGGTGTCCATGTTTGTGACTGCACACCTGGGCTATTAATGCAAATGTGATGCAATGTTTGCTCGTCGAAAAATTCATGAAGCATTAGTATATTATGTTTAATTTTAGGAATCACGCAAAGCCAGGAAACAATTAGGGTAGTCTTTAACAGCAATAAATGCAAAAATATAATATCAGTGATATTGCTATTCCATGGGTGTGCACCGCACACCTAGCACATCCGGAATATATGCCTCTGATGCCTATACAATCCATTGTTTATTTAATGGCCAAAAGATAATCATAGGATCCCCAATTATTAGATTTGTTTAATATTTTCTGGAAACTTACAAAAATCCTTTAACATATTATAAATACTTCAAAACTTAAAATAATTTTATGGTTCTAATTAAGGAAGACATACAACAGTTATGCTGTGAAAGTTAAAACAACGCACAAAGAAAACAAGAAACACTGCATTTGTTCTATATACGATTAACAGACTTATGCTAATCTATGGTTTTTGGATTGTTCTCTCTCTCTCCAAACATATTCAAAATTTACCAGTAAAATTCAGCATATTTGCTGCTTGCATTACACATACCCAAATTTCTTTTGAAGTCCAAATTCATAACACTGAAGAAGCAATGTTAATATTTTATTATTATTATTATTATTATTCAGACCTCCATGGAGTCAAAAGACTCATTGTGAGAGGTCCTTCCTAAGAAACACAAAGTCTATCAAGCACTCCTCGTGGGAGGTCCCTCTTAGAAAACACAAAGTCTATCATACCACTCCTTAAACTCACTGACCGTTCTCGCTCTCACCACTCTATCAGGTAATGCATTCCATGGTTCAACCACCCTCGATGCAAAGAAACCACTCCTCACCCTCTTGCTCACAGTTTCCTTTCGTAACTTCCAGGGATGGCCTCTTGTCATCACTCCTTCACGCTGTTCAACCAAGCGAAAGAACCCCAGTGTCAACCCTGTAACCACCTCTCAACGGCTTAAGAGTCTCAATCATATCACCTCTCCTTCTTCTATCCACCAAACTCTGCAGTCCACATTCCCTCAGCCGATCCTCATAACTAACATTGTACAGTCCTGAAACCATCTTTGTTATCCGCCTTTGTACCCTTTCTACAGTTAATTTATCCCCTTCAAATCCTGGGGACCAAATCTGTGAACAATAGTCTAAGTGTGGTCTGATCAGAGTCTTATACAATGGAATGATAACTCTTTTATCTCTGCTGGTCAGTGTCCTTATTATTGCAGCAATCCTCTGTGTTACCGTCACCTATATTTTGAGACATTTCTGTGTTTCCCTTCCCAGCATCACTTCAATATGCCCCATGAATTTTCTCCAAGAAAAGAAAGACGTGAAACTAAGTAAGACTTCTCTTACTTACTTTTAAATTTAAATAAAATTTAAAAATAATGTATTTTAAAAAGATTACCCAGAAATTATTATATTTACAGCTATTTGCCTGCTTCTGTTTAGGAGTGCCCCAATTTACCCAGAAATCATTAACTCTATCCTCCTGAAAATTCTAATTACTGCTCTGAACTAAAACATGTGAAAACAAATGAATCAGATATCGAAGATCTCAATATAAAAAATATTATGAAATTCAAATATTATTAATTCAAATCACCACTATACAAAATCACTGATATGAACTGAAGCATGAAGCACCTGACTGATACAACCTGACATCATTTTTATCTTTTGTCAGTTATCTTATGTATCTTATGCCAAGTATCTTATGTCAGTTATCTAAAAACTGTCTTTATTAAAATGTATAATTCAAAAATATGCACAGAGTTGAAATTGTTCAAATACTTTACTGACATTTGGCAAGACAACTCTTATGAGTAATACTTACTTTTTTTTTATTTTTAACTTGGAATTTTTAAGCAAAAGAAAAGCAAACTTTTTAATGTAGTACTATCATAATATCCTGTCACGAATTTGATGCCAATGATGATTTTTTTTTAAGCAAAGTGCTTTTCTTTGTGGAAGGGGAATTTCAAGTTGCAATAACTGAACATACATATATTCATCTTTCAATTCAGAATTAACATAATTATAACTAACTCATTCGTTATAACAAATGAACAAAATGTTCCAGCCAAATCCACATAGTAGCAATTCAAAAGCATTTCTTCCTCTGGTCTCTGTGAGTTTGCTATAGTTAGATCAAACAACAGGTGGAGGACACTATAACTACAATACTTCTAAAGATTAGTGCTATAGTTAGAGTAACTATACCATATATATATATATATATAGACATGTACATGCTTTGCATATTTTTCATTTGAACTTAAAATATAAATTTGTAAATTCAAAAATGTTTTGGAACAATATGAAAGTTGTGTGTTAGATTCCAGCCTAATACACTGATAATAGATTCCATTAACACATTGAGCACAATAACTCATGATCAATAATTTGGCTTTTTTTTTTCTCATAAACTTCATTTATGTGAACAGAATAATTAATCTTATTGTTAGTCTGGTAGTGATCACTGGTTAGTTTGCATATTTTGTAGAAGGAAAAAAATCATATTGGTAGGATGGAAATCCTACAACTTATGAGACTGGCTACTCACCTTCACTAAAATTATGGGTTTTTCAACTGAAGGAATCCACGTTCTTTCCAAATAAAAAACATTATTGCTAATGGCTATACTATGAAGGCAACATCAGTGTTAGATAAATGTTATGATTTGATATATGAATTTTTTGTGCAAAAGAAAATCTGATCCAGATGATAAGCAACATTTTTAAATGCCATGTTAAAAATAAATGTCTATTTTCTTTCTCACATTCACTTCACTTCCAATTAAGCAAATGCTCACTTTTTACTGCATTACTTTTCTGTATACTTCTGTGAATGAATGCTGTTAAATCTGAATTGACATATAATTCCGTAACTTCCTAAAACCCATTTTAAAAAGTAGCATCTATGCAACAATTTTCAGTTACTTCTTACTCACAAAGCTAATTTTACTTCGTCCATCTTCCTATAATTTGGAAAACTAATATTTATCCAAATTCCTTCAATAGTCTCCAAAAAAATTTAACTCATAACTATTTAAATCTAAATTTTTTTTGTTTTTTTTTCCCAGGTAGCATATCATATGTAATTAATGAAAGCAACTTTTAAGAAATTCTTCAACTCTGGAAGAAGGTTAATTTTATTATTTTTTTTAAAATATTTATATGTAACTTCCTAATTTCATAATGTATGCAATGTCATTAAAAATAATTTAAAAAAATGATTAATCAGTAACATAAATAAAATTTTCCTTCAATTAAACATGTATTCATGTCTACTGACAGTTGCACAAACTGTCTGGAGACAAGTTTCAATTAATATCATCAAATTCCTGAATATATAACCACAGGGAGTGGATAATTATGCTAGTACTACATGAAAAGGTTATACCATTACTAACTTCCAATCAACAATTTTCCTCCAAATTAATCTGTTATCTGTCAAGACTGCAGCATTATTAAGCCTTATATTTCTGTATTTTATGGCACTTTTTACTGTATGAATCCATTTACATCTTGGTCTTTCTCTGGGTCCCCTTCCCTGCCAACCTGCAAAGATTAACATTTGCTTTGCTAATCTTTCCTCTAGCATTCTATTTAAGTGACCATACCTCCTGAGATTCAGGACACACTTGTTTTCAATATTTCTGCCTATTTTCATTGTCTTTTTATTACTGATTTTCATACTAAATTTATTATAGCAGTTATTCAATTTTTTAAGGGAACCTTGCAGACCTGAACTAGATTTATTCAGTCAAAAGATTAACATCACCAATTCTGATATCAGATTTAATTCCACTTTCCTTCATAATGTGGTCCATACAGATAATGAATAATAGTAGAGATAACATTCACCTTTAATGACCACCTCATTTAACATCAAAACATCTTTCTGTACCTCCTTCAATCCTAACTGCCGACTTACAGCTTAAATAGAGATCATGTACTGCTTGATTTAATGTCCCAATTTCACTACATAACTGTAGCATTTTAAAGAGCTTTCCTTTTGGCACCTTGTCATATGCCTTTTCCAGATCTACAAAACTTAAATACAAATCCTTGTTATATTCCCAAGATTTCTCAATTTCTCTTAAAGTGAAAATCTGATCCTAACAACCTCTATTTGGTCTGAATTCAGCTCGTTCTTCACCAAACTTCCCTTCCACAATTGTTCTTAGCTGTTTCTCAAGTATATGTGTATAAATCTTACAAAGTGACAATCAGTAATTCTCACATTCAGTTTTATTTCCCATTTCATATTATTAAATACTTAAGGAATTGACAGCGTACACTAGAATATAAATTAAATCAAACTTTAATATATATTTTCCAATATTTCGGCAACATCATGTTCCCATGAAGATGGCAATTAGGAAAACGCAAGTACTACACAACAGCAAATGAGAAACGAAGCAAGGAAGCTACCGTTTTCCTAAAGTCCTGATGGTGCCCCCTAGTGGGCTATATTAGGTGTTCTTGGCCTTTGGTCTATAGTTCTCCTGCTGTATGTTTCCCAAATTTGGGGCAGTCTCATGCATCCAAATTTGTTGAGGTTTGGCATGTTCTTAAGGGCTGAGGCTGATTCCATGAATAGTCTTTCATATTTGAACTCGCTGCGGTGTATTACTGTGGCTTTCTTCCACCTTATTCTGTGGCGAGTATCCAGAGCATGGTCTGCAAGCCCAGAGTGACTGTACTGGTGAAATCGGATGTAGTCCTTGTGTTCTGAGATTCTGATATTTGCTGTCCTGCCTGTTTGGCCAAAATAGGACAATTTACAGCTGCAAGGGACCTGGTATACACCAGGTAGGTCTAGGGGAAGTGGTTGGTCTTTAGTGGAGCGGATAAGGGATGCCAATTTTCTATATGGTCTGTAACAAGAGGTGAAGTCATGTTTTTTTTAGGATTTTGTTGATTTTTTTTGAGGTGCCTCGAATGTAGGGAACAGTGATGGATTTAGACTAATCTTTTTTGTGAAGGGGGGGGGGGGGTTGCGGACTACTAGTTTTACTATTTTTTGGATTTTTTGGGGGTGGGTAACCATTGGCTGAGAAATTGTTAAGGATGTGATTTAGTTCAGTAATTAGAGCTTTGTCATTTGAACAGATTAGTTGTTCTGTTGAATAGTGTCTTAACTCCATATTGTTGTGAGGGGGGGGGGATTGTTGATGAATGTATCTGCCTGTATGGGTGGGTTTTCTATAAACTGAGAAAACCAAGGTTCCATCAGGTTGGCAGGTGACTAGTGTGTCTAGAAAGGAGAGGCTATTGTTTTCCTCTTTTTCCAGGGAGAACTTGATTCTGGGGGTGTTGGTTGTTTAAGTCTGTTAAGCAAACACATCATCAATGTAGCGAAGCCATATGGTAAGTTTTTGTGGGGCAGAGTTTAAGGATTTCTCTTCAAAAGTCTCCATAAAGAAGTTGGCCAAGGGTGGAGAAAGTGGTGAACCCATGGTTGTCCCCTCTATCTGTTTGTAGAATTTTTCCTGTCAAACGAAATAGCCTGAGTTCATTGTGAACTGAAATAGCGCTGAGATATCGGGAGGAAATTTAGCTTGGATTAGCTCTAAGGTTTCTTTGAGGGGGACATTTGTGAATAAGGAGGAGACGTCAAAACTGACCATTATGTCATTAGGTTGGAGTGTAAGGTTTTTTACACTGGCTTTGAAGTGGGCTGAGTTTTTTTATCTGTGATGGTGTGTTGCCAGTATAGTGTATGAGCACTTTGGCTAAATATTTAGCTAGTTTGTACGTGGGGGAAATCAATGCCATCCACTATGGGACGTAATGGCACATTTTCTTTATGTATTTTTGGGAGCCCAAATATAAGAGGGGGGGGGGGGGGATCTAGAGTTATATGGTTTTAGTTTGTTAGTAATCTCCACAAGCCAAGAAGTGACCTTCTTAAAGAGCCTATGGAGTTTTCTAATTTGTGAGTTGGTGGGATTGCATTCAATATGGAGGTAAGTAGCCCGATGTAATAGTAAAGCATTAAGCTTACCTGTGTAGTCAGTATGATTGAGTAGCACTGTGACGTTCCCCTTATCCGCTTTAGTGATAACCATTTCTTTGTTTTTCTTCATTTCCTGTAGAGACTTGTATCCGCTATTGGATATGTTGGTTTTTGGTGGTCTTGCTTTAGTGAGAACACAGGCTACATCCAATCTAATATCGTTGGCGATGTGGTTTGGAAGGTGGCGAATCCCGCATTCAGTCTGGATCATTAATTCCTCGGCCGGAATTTTCCTAGGAGCAATGGCGAAGTTGTGACCACGTGAAAGAGTGCTTCAGGCTTCAAAATAACTGAAGAAAGGTTGACTACAGTGTTGATTTGTAGTTTTGGTTTGGACATCAAGTTCTTTTTTAATTTATCAAACTTGTTGATATGTCAACTCCATATTTTTTTAAATTCTTTATTTGTTGCAGTGCACGAGACGTCATGTAGAATTGACCAAAGTTCGTGATTTAGCATATTAGAAAGCTCTTCATCTAGCGCTAAAATAGCTATGTTTGCGTCAGCTGGGGAACTGCATGTAGCGTTAATTTGTTCCCGTAGCAAAGCATAGCTTGTGCGGTTATAGATTCGGAAAGCTTTCTGTCAAAAGAAACAGTGCTTAAATTTTACACAATTTGGAATTACCTGATCGCTATTAGATCAGGCTACTTACCTCCCAACTGAATACAATCCCACCAACTCACAAATTAGAAAACTACATAGACTCGTTAAGGTCACTTCTTGGCCTGTGGAGAATACTAACAAACTAAAACCATATAACTCTAGACCCCCCCCCACCCTGTATATATGGGCTCCCAAAAATACATAAAGAAAATGTGCCATCATGTCCCATAGTGTTGATGGCATTGATTTGATTCTCCCACATACAAACTAGCTAAATATTTAGCCAAAGCGCTCACACACCATCACACATAAAAAACCCAGCCCACTTCAAAGCTAGTGCAGAAAACTTTACTCTTCACCATAATGACATAATAGTCAGTTTTGACGTCTCCTCCTTATTCACAAATGTCCCACTCATCAAGGAAACCTTAGAGCTAATCCAAGCTAAATTTCCTCCTGATATCTCAGCCCTATTTCATTTCACAATGAACTCAGGCTATTTTGTTTGGCAGGAAAAATTCTACAAACAGATAGAGAGGGACAGCCAAGGGGTCACTACTTTCCCCACCCTTGGCCAACTTCTTTATGGAGACTTTTGAAGAGAAAGCCTTAAACTCTGCCCCACAAAAACCTACCATATGGCTTCGCTACGTTGTTGCGTTCACTATTTGGCCACATGGCCCGGATACACTCCTCTCCTTCTTAACACACTTAAACAACCAACACCCCAGAGTCAAGTTCACCCTGGAAAAAAGAGGAAAACAATAGCCCCCCCCCCCCCCACCTTCCTAGACACACTAGTCACCCGCCAACCTGATGGAACCTTGGTTTTCTCAGTTTATAGAAAACCCACCCATACAGGCAGATACATTCACCAACAATCCCACCACCACCCTTCACAACAATATGGAGTTATTAAGACACTATTCAACAGGGCTAAACTAATCTGTTCAAATGACAAAGCCCTAACCACTGAATTAAATCACATCCTTAACACTTTCTCAGCCAACGGCTACCCACTCCAAAAAAATCCAAAAAATACTAAAACCAGTAGTCCACAACACCCCCCCCCCCCTTCACAAAAAAGATTACTCTAAATCCATCACCATTCCCTACATCCGAGGCACCTCAGAAAAAATCAACAAAATTCTAAAAAACATAAATTGACCTCTTGTTACAGACCATATAGAAAATTGGCATCCCTTATCCACTCCACTAAAGACCAACCACTTCCCCTAGACCTACCTGGTGTATACCACGTCCCTTGTAGCTGTAAATTGTCCTATTTTGGCCAAACAGGCAGGACAGCAAATATCAGAATCTCAGAACACAAGGACTACATCCGATTTCACCAGTACAGTCACTCTGGGCTTGCAGATCATGCTCTGGATACTCGCCACAGAATAAGGTGGAAGAAAGCCACAGTAATACACCGCAGCGAGTTCAAATATGAAAGACCATTCATGGAATCAGCCTCAGCCCTTAGGAGCATGCCAAACCTCAACAAATTTGGATGCATGAGACTGCTCCAAATTTGGGAAACATACATCAGGAGAACTTCAGCCCGAAGGCCAAGAACATCTAATACACCCCGCTAGGGGGCACCATCAAGACTTTAGGAAAACTGTAGCTTCCTCGCTTCATTTCTCATTTGCTGTTGTGTAGTACTTGCGTGCACGTGTCTTTATCTTAAGTTTCCATGAAGATGGCAACGTGCCGTTGCCGAAATATTGGAAAGTATATATTAAAGTTTATTTAATTTATATTCTAGTATACACTGTCAATTCCTTAAGTATTTAATAATGATGTTTAACCAGCATATAAGCCTTTCTACAAGAATTCCCATTTTATAGATGGGTACTATGAGAGCTCTGCTCCAATCATCCAGAATTTGACCCTCTGACCAGGCTTTCTGAATTACACATTGCAGCCACTGTAAAACTTTTATACCTCCATATTTAAGCATTTCTGATCGAATTTCATTTACTCCAGCTGGCTTTCCACATTTCAGTATGGACTAAGTATGGACATGTATTCTTGCCTGCATTCTTGTTCAGAGTTTTCTACCACCATGATGTTTAACATTGTTGTTTCATTTAGCAGTCTTTCAAAGTAATTACTCTAGACATCATGAATATGTTCATCTAAAGTTTTCATGCCAACTTTATCATCTGATTACTTTTACAGTAATTTTTTTCTCTATTTTTATACTTTTTCAATAGCCTCCAGAATATTTTGCCACCTTTCTGATATTATTTATTTTCTATGTTCTTACCTAAGTCTTTCCATGGCTTTTGTTTAGTTAGTTTTGCACAGTGCTTCTCTTTCTAACATTTTTCTTATTCTCTATGAGTACAAGCTAACTTACTTGCCAAGAACTTTCAATGTGCTTTTTTCTTATCCTTGACTACCTCTTTAACTTGAGTCCACCATGGAGTTCTGATTTTTCTATCTATACAGACAACCTCACCACATGCCTCTCTGCCAGAATCAATCAATGTTTTCTTCAAGGTTTGCCACTGAATCTCCATGATTTGCAATTAATATACAAAGTGAAAAATCCAAATATTTAAATCCATTCATCAACTTTAACTTTTTCAGAACCCAAGAAGCCTAATGAAATAATCTGCCCTCCTCCTCTCCAAAAAAAGAAATAAATAAAAAACAAATATCACAGTGCCTGACAAGGCAAGTCCAAACTGGGTAACGTATTTATATGTTTCTTCAATATTTACTAATACAAAACTGTATGAGTCAGTATGTGTTAACAATATTTCAAATTTTAAAAGAATGAAACATGCTAAAATGTTAAAACATATGACTAATTTAATATCTACAGGATACATACTAGTTGAACTTCTCCAAACGCTCCCCTGCCAATTGTTTTTATCACAGTAAAGTCATCTGGCTTCATCCGAAAATTGACTATATAGGATGTGGCTTTTTCATCTAAAATGAAATAATGAGTTGGTAAATAAAAGAGCAGAAGGTCTAAAAATTCCTTTTAAGAGGAATGAGAGAAGAACATCTATAATTAGAAGATAAGGAACATTGTAATATTTTGGAAGTTTTGGGGTAATATTTATTGCAAAATGGAAGAACCTGATGCATATATAGTTGAGACAAGCTATCAGAATTATAAATATCTAATTATTTATATACTTAATATTATCATATATTATTAGATATTACTAAAACTTACACCTCTGAAGGAAACTTTCAATGTTTTTTGTCCTCCTGAGAGCCGGATGATCACAGTCCAAAACCATTGCCTGAACAGTGTCCTGAATAATACAATTCATTAATGTTTGTATATGCTTGATTTGAAAGACAAGAAGTTATATGAATATATAAAAATGTACATAATATATACCAGTAAATGTACATAATATATCAAAATTTCAATTTTCATCATGCAACAAAAGATTCAAATAAGAAAATACTTATATGCTACTACATTACTTCATGTTTTGCATTATACATACCTTTTTTGGATGTTGTTTGCTGTCTCCTTATCCCAATATGCATTCATCTGCTGTTAAGCTGTTATAGGAAGGGGGGTTAAAGCAATGTGGGGGGGATTATTTGAAAAAACTGGGTTTTTTTTATATGTATAAAATTATTATTAAGAGTGGGTAGAGTGTGCTTTTATTTAGGGAGGGGGGGGAAGGATCTGAAAATAAAAATTATTTTTTAGGGAAGAGGAAGGATTGATGGGAAAAGGTCAGGGTGGGAGTAATGGGATGTTAATCGTTTCAACAGTGCATCGTCTTTGAAACTCGTCAGGGGGAGTGGAGGCTATGTCATGTCAGCTTGGTGTTTCTGTCTTTGGTGTGCTTCTGTTATCTCCTATTGGTCAGAGTCGTGATCTAATTTTAATGTTATGGAGCTTCCAACTTTAGGAGATTATGTAGGGTCAGTGGACATTTTATGGCTATCGTTTCCGATATTCTAAGCATTGTTTCGTTATCTTGTATGCCTTGTCAATTTGCAGGGTATGTCTCTGTTCAAGGGCTTGGCCTGCTATTTCTGTTTTTCCTGTACTTTGCATTCTGTTTTTTTGTTGCATTTTTTTATTGTTTAAATGTTCAGGAATAGGAATGTTACAGTCACGGAAGTATTCTTGTAGTCTTTCTTGCCCATAGAGACCTGATAGTAGAACCTGTATAGGTGACATCACAGTCTTTTTGGCAAGGATATTTGTAAACTATGTTGTGATGTTCTAATATTTCTTTGTGTGTGTGTGTATGTGCGTGTATCAGATTTTGTAGGTTTTAGAAGTGTTGCCAATTTTTGGTTCATGGTGAACACCAGCTTATAGTCAGTGTGTTTGAAAACATACATGTATTTGTAGGCTTTGTATGTATTCTGGATGAATGGCAGTTTGATAAATTTTTTTTGTGTTGGGAAGTTTGATTTGGTGTTTGGATTGTTTTGCTTGGTTTTTGCTGTTTTTTTGGCGTAATTTATTAGTTGGGTTGGGTAATTCCGATTTTGAAAAAATTTGCGTTAGCTTCTTCATTTCTGTGTTGAGATAATTACAGTTAGTAGAAAACTTGTAAGCATTTATGAATTGTGTTAAGATGACCGATTTTTTAATCGAATAAAGATGGTATGAGTTAAAATGGAGGTAGTTTCCGATATGTGTAGGTTGGTGGAATATTTTCGTGATCAATTAGCCTTCATCTTCTACTACTAGATGGTACAGAAAGGTTTGGAAAAACTTGTGCTGTCACTCTTGACATTTCAAAAGCTTTTGATTATGTCTGGCATCGAGGACTGCTGAACAAACTGCCATCCTTGGGCCTTCCACCATTCTCTGTAATTGGGATACCAGTTTTCTCTCTGGTCATTATCTGTGTGCATGTCATGGTTGATAGCTCCCTCTCTCTCTCTTCGAGCTTCATCGTCAATGCAGGAGTACCTTAGGGCTCTGTTCCATCACTTATCCGATTTCTCATGTACAAACTACCTACTTGCAATCACCAACTAATCCTATCCACTTTTCAGATGATAGTACACATTTGACAAACCAAGAAGTGGATAGACATCTCAAGTATTAACACCATGTACAATTAGTGCCTTAAAGCTGATTTACATACTAATCTTTCAATTGAGAGAGAGGACAATCTGGTTACGATGAATGAAACCAAAACAATCTTGCCTCTTCTCTCGCAGAAGAGATCAACTCACATTCCCTTACCCTTAGTAATGCACAAATCACCAGATAAGATAAAATCTCTTTGCTTGGACTAACATTTATCTCCAGTCTCTCCTGGCACAAACACATGACATCAATAGCTTCCTTAGCATCCAAAAAACTAGATGTTTTCTTTCATTTGAGATGCTATTTTATACCCAACCAAATCTTAACTATATACAAATCCCAGGATTACTAAATAACTTAAGGAATTCACAACGTATACTAGAACATAAATTAAATAAAACTTTAATATTTATTTCCAATATTTCGGCAACGTCATGCTGCCATCTTCATGGGAACTTAAGATAAAGACACGTGCACGCAGGCACTACAAACAGCAAATGAGAAAGAAGTGAGGAAGCTACTGTTTTTCCTAAAGTCCTGATGGTGCCCCCTAGCAGTGTATTAGATGTTCTTGGCCTTCAGGCTGAAGTTCTCCTGATGTACATCTCCCAAATTTGGGGCAGTCTCATGCAACCAAATTTTCCCGGTGTTGTACTACCTTACCCCAGTCCTGAAGATACTTTCAGGCGCAAACTTTGTTTGCTCACACTTGGATAAAGGATTAAACTAATTTTATTATACTCTAACCAAGTGAAAAATAAACTTTCAAAATCTGGGCTAGCAGACCATGCTTTAGATACACGCCACAGAATACAGTGGAAGAAAGCCACAATGATACACTGCAGCAAGTTCAAATTTGAAAGACTATTCATGGAATCAGCCTCAGCCCTAAGAAACATGCCAAACCTCAACAAATTTGAATGTATGAGACTGCCCCAAATTTGGGAGACGTACATCAGGAGACCTTCAGCCCAATAGCTAAGAATACCTAATATAGCCCACTAGGGGGCACCATCAGGATTTTAGGAAAAACAGTAACTTCCTCGCTTCTTCCTCATTTGCTGTTTGCAGTGCCTGGGTGCATGTGTCTTTGTCTTAAGTTCCCATGAAGATGGCAGCATGACATTGCTGAAATATTCGAAATATATATTAAAGTTTTATTTAATTTATATTCTAGTATACATTGTGAATTCCTTGTAAATTATTTAGTAATTATGTATAATCAACATATAAGCCTTTCTACAAGAAATTCAAATCCAAATCTGCCTATGTTTAAAATACTGCTCACATGTTTGGGGAGGAGAACCTAAAACTTCTCTAAAAATTCTTGACACTGTGCAGAGGAGAAAAATTCAGCTCATGGACGATTTCTCTCTCTCTCTAACAGATTCACTTCAATCTCTAGATCAAACAATGGGCATGAATAAGTAGAGATGGCCATAACTGATCTCTATTTTATCAGAAACAGTTCCTTACAGTCCTATGGTACAATGAGATTTTGGAACCTGTAGTTTGTCCATATGCTGCTGCAATTAGCCAAGAATTCATTTTTATGGATGACAATGTTTGTCCACACTGCAAATTTGGTACAAGAGTGGTCTGAAGTATCGAACGAATGGACTGGACTGCCTGTTCACCGGATTTTAATCCAATCAAACATGTCTGGGATGCTTTAGGTAGGTGCATTTCTGCTCAACTGGTGATGGCTTCAAGAGCTCGAAATTGCTCTCACAGACGAGTGGGGAAATATCCCACAAGAACTGTTTAATCATCTTATCCGGTCCATGCAATCAAGATGTACAGCTGTTTCGGCTGTTAATGGAGACCATACGTCCTAATAAAAATTATTAAAAGCATTTTTGGCTATTCTTGTTAAAATTATTTCATGCTAAAATGTATAATTTGTTAAAGTTGTAATAAATATTGATTATTTAAACAATATCTCATCAAGTATACCTTATCCATAAGTAAGAAATATTTATTCATGTATAAAGTACCCAAATAGTTATAATTATTTGCAGAAATTTATAATTATCTGACAGAAACCAAAATATCCCCGTAATTGTTTTGAGCAGTGTGTGTGTGTGTGTGTGTGTGTGTGTGTGTGTGTGTGTGTGTGTGTGTGTGTGTGTGTGTGTGTGTGTGTGTTAAAAAATAAAACAAAAAATTCAAGACTGTCAAATTCCTTTCTAATATCCTCATTTCTAATAATTCTGCTACTGATGCCATTTGTTCATTCACATAATTTTCTGCTCTCATATCTGCAGCCTCCAGTTTGTGATGTGTTTCATTTCTAACCCAACTCACATCCATCAGTTAAAATTAGTCTGAACATGGCCTTCTATACTGCTAATTTAGTGATATTTTGGTTACTTTCTCTCTTTAACTGCATATAGTGCCAATGTTATCCATAAAAATAATGAATAACAGCGGGCACTATATGCAGTTGATGTGCAGGCTATTTCCATATAACATGGAGATCATGTAGCACCTTCACAAAATGATCCATACAGATGATTAATATGGACAATGAATTATTTAGATCAGTGTTTCTCAACCTGTGGTCCGCAACGATGGGACAGGTGGTCTGCAGGCAGACAAATTAATTAAATAAATATATATTTTTTAATTATCCAAAAAAAACAAATTAAAATTGAATAAGTAAAATTATTGAAATCAAATGGAGACTTAAAAAAAAACCAACAAATAGCATCAGAATGTTCAAAGGTATAAGCAATAAAACTATATTGTTGTTCACTTCATCCTTCTTTTATTATTCATCATTCTGCCGCTAAATTTGTAGTGGCAAAATGACGAATAATAAAAGAGGGGTGACGTGAACAACAATATAGTTTTATTGTCATAGACAGTATGGCAAGATTTCTTAAACGCCAGAAAAGTGCTGCCCGGGACAAATATCCCCCCCCAACCTCTGTAACTTAGTGGTCCATAGAATTGTTTTAGGCATTTTACTAGTCCTTGGGCTTAGAAAGGTTGAGAAATGCTGCTATAGATGATGCACTTGTATTTTCTTACACCTAATTATATCAAACATCTTCCTGGACATCCTAAGAGCTGACTTACAACTTAAGTATAAGGCTATATGTTGCTGTTTAATATCCATTTACACACCATATAATTGCATGAACAGCTTTTCATTTGGCATCTTATATGCCTTTTCCAGATCTAAAAAAACTTAAATACAGATTTCCATGATTTCTCTATTAGCTGTCTTGATGTTAAAAAACCTGATCCTGACAACCCTATTTGGTCTGCATCCAGCTTGTTTCCCCCCCCCCCCCCAAAAAAAATAGTTTCTCTTCCGCAATTTTTTGTAGTTTCTTAAGTATGCTTGCCTAAATCTGGAATACTCAAGTAAGGAACATGTTCTGTGATTCTCACATTTGGTTTTATTTCCCTTTTTACAAATGAGTACTAAGACAGCACTACTCCAATCGATTGAAATTCAACTTCTGACCAAGACTACTCAATAATAATTGAAAATTTGCACTACTCCAACTGAAATTCAACTTTACAACCAAGACTACTCAAATAATATCTGGGGATTTGTTATTTAATATCATCCAATCTGGCTGATTTGCCACATTTCAGGTTTCTTAAGGTATTTTTTTTTACCTCAAAAAAGTGATATTACTCCTGACTGCATTTCCATCTTACCATTTTCTATCACTTTCCCATATCTTATGTAACAGTATCTCTAGGTAATTACTCCTGGAATCCAGAATGTCTTTATCAATAGACCGTGTGCACCTTTATCATTTGACTCATTTTACAGAAATCTTGCCTAAATTTCTGTTCTTTTTCAATAGCCATGCAGAACATTTTGTCACCTCCATCACATTTATCTTCTACATTAGTGAATTTTCTGATAACCTTTTTTCAGCTACTTTTACTCACAGACTAGTTTCCCTACATTCTTCTCTATATTCTCCGAATGCATCTGTCGACTTACCAAAAACTTTTCATATAGCTTCACCAAGAATTTTGATATGTTTTTCATTTGTTTCAAACAGTTCCATCACATGCATCACTGGCTGAATCAATCTACCTTTTTTTCAGGTTTGGCGTTGGGTTGCTAAGGTTTGATTTTTGTTTTCAAACTCTCTTTATATTATATTATATAAATATCATATAAATCTTCTTCAGTGAAGAAGATTTATATAATTTCTTCACTGACATTTTAAAAACGTTTGTACATATTTTTCTTCTCTATCATTTTATCCTACTCAAAACTAAACGGTTATCACTTCCTATTTCAAACCCCCCTGTATACTCTTACATCCTGAAACAGTGTGAAGATATCACTATCATCAATAATATAGTTGATAACATCTTATTTATATTCTCACTATTTGAATTTATGCACATCATTTGTTGTAACATGGTGTCATTAATGACAAGTCCATATCCTGATTAGAACAGAAATCCAGCAGATACCATTCCTATTTGCTTTGCTCTTTTCCAAATTTTTTCCAAAACATTTCTAACATCAAGCATTTATTTATCCTAATCTTCTTCATATTTCTAAGAACAGCTTTTCCCCCCCTCCAGGAATCCAGCTGCACTTAACATCAACAGCCATCTCGAATTACTCAGAAAAACTGCCACATCCTTGTGCGAGACCAAGGAAGACACCAATAAGTTAACAATACTTATAAATTTCATATTTAATACTGGTTGTGATTTAGATATCCAGTATTGAAATGCCTTATATTTTATTATGAGTGAGCAAATGTATTACGGCTTAACTGAATAACAAGATTTTTCTGCATTTGTTTGTGCTCTTGTTGTGAACTCACATGTCAAATTCTGGTGTTTCTTCAGGAACAGAGAACCCAGTAAGACTTAAACATCCTCCAAAATTAAATTTCCATCATGAAATTTCTGATATGTATCCTCAGGGAGTGTACAGGATATTACAATAGTAATAATTGAAAAGGTTAGAACATTACTAACTTCCTATCAACAATTTTCCTCCAAATTAATCTGTTATCTGTCACGACTTTAATGTCATCATATCTTATATTTTAAAGACAAAGACAATGAAAATAGGTAGAATCGTTGAAACTGTCAACTGCATTGTGAACAGAGAACCTGTGGAACAAGTAAAACATTTCAGCTACTTAGGCACGATTTTTAGTGAAGATGGTAAATTAAATATGGAAATAGACAACAGAATCAACAAAGCTGGTATGCTAGGAAGTCAACTGAATAAATTCAAATGGAATAAGAGAGAAATTAGTTGGAACACTAAATTAGCTGTATAAAAGACAGTTTTCAAGCCAGTTTTAACTTATGATCTGAGAGCTGGGTCAGAAGTAAAACACTTGACCAAGGACTGGAGACAGCAGATATGAGAGTCCAGAGAAAGATCAGAGGCGTGAACAGATGGCATCAATGGCAATGTCATATTAAAAATGAGAATATTAGGAAAGAACTAGACATTGTCAGCATTCAGGAATGCATTAGCAGAGCTAATCTCAGGTGGTATGGTCACTTAAACATAATGGGCGGGGAAAGATTAGCAAAACAAGTGTTCTCTGCCAGGTTGGCAGCAAAATGACCCACAGAAGACCAAGATATAGGTGGATTGATAGGTGGATTGATACGGTACAAAGTGCCTTAGACGATAGAAATATAAGATCTGATAATGTTGGAGTCTTGACAAGTAACAAACTGATTTGGAAGAAAATTGTAGATAGGAAGTTAGTAATGATGTAAATTTTTCTTGTAGTGCTATCAATATCCTGTACATCCCTTGAGGGTACATGTCAGGAATTTGATGATGATGATATCTTATATTTCTGTCATCTAAGGCACCCAAGACTTTGGTCTTCCTCTGGGTCAGTTTTCCTGCAATTATGGAAAAATTCACATATGAAAATGAAAAAGATATAAACGTAAAAATTGCAAAATATTTTAAAATAACAGGTGTAATTAACTCCATATTTAAACCAAACCTAGTTCAAAAACAAACCAGGCTAAAAGTATACAATACATTAGCCTTACCGGTCTTAATGTATGGAAGTGAAATCTGGACAATAAAACAAAAAGACAAACAAAGATTAACAACAGCAGAAATGAAGTTTATGAGAAAAACTGCAAAGTATACCCTATTTGATCACAAAAGAAACGAAGATATTATGAAAGAATTAAGCCAAGAACCAGTAATAGAAAAAATTAAAAACTATAAACATAAATGGATGGAACACGTTCAAAGAATGAAAACAGAAAGATTACCAAAACAAGCCTTAAAGTATAAGCCATTAGGAAAAAGAAAACCAGGACGTCCTCTTAAACGATTCAACGATGACTTCTAAGGCCGGAACAGGCCATGCTAGGCCTAAATCCTTGATACGTATGATGATGATGAAAACTTTTCTGCTCCCATTCTGTTTAAGGAACCAATACCACTTGAAATTAACTCTGGGAACAGGGAGAGAGAGAGAGAGAGAGAGAGAGGAATTAGTCAAAACTCTATACTAGCTCTCTACAAGACAGTGTTCAAATCATTTTTAACTTATGGATCTGAAAACCGAGTTAGAAATAAAACACTTGATCACTGGAGATCACAGATATGATAGTTCTGAGAAAGATTATTGGAGTGAACAAATGGCATCAATGACAGTACACTCCCTGAGGATACATATCATATTAAAAATTAGGAATTACTAAAGAAAGAGCCATATGGATTCATTTGTGTAAAATTACATAGGAAAAGTGGAAATTAATGATCCAACATTATTTCAAATTGGAATGTTTGTATAAACTTATAAAAGTTTCATAAAATTTGACCTGGAAGCTTACGAGAATGCAATCCTCACCCTCAGCATACGTACCGACCAAGTGGTCACTTACGAAAAATATTTCGCTGACATTTGATTTATTTAGCATTGAATGACAGTTTTTGTTCTCTTAAGGTTTCTGTCTAGACTCTAAAGAGAACCCACTAGTTCGAAACAGCTATCAAGTAATTGAAATTTAAAAAAATGCACTAATAAAATCAAACATATGGGTGCTTAGGTAGTGGTCATGTTCTTTTAAGTAGTGCAAGCTAAGTCAACTCCGATGCCAAGGATTGTATTCTCATAAGCTCTCAGTAATTAAAAATGAGGATATTAAGAAAGAATTCAATGTTAGCATTCAGGAATGTGGTAGCAGAGCTAATTTCAGGTGGTATTGGTCAATTAAACAGACTTGGTGTCTTTTTCAACTGCGCCCCATACAAAATAATCCATGGGGTTAAGGTCTGGGGAGTTTGGAGGCCAAACATTTGGACTGGTGAAGTCGTAGAAATTTTCAGACAACCATTTTTGACTTTTCCCAGAGGTGTGGCAAGGGGCCGAATCCTGCTGCCATACATACGGCCTACCATTGGCTACCCTTGTTATCCAGGGCTTGACTACAGTTAGCAACTCCACGAACAAAGCCCGAATTCCAATGCCAGGGTTCTTCAACACCTGTTCCTGCAGATTTGCGAGGAATTCTGCTGTACGAACGCAATCAGATAGTCTGCTAGGGATCTTTCTTCTTGCTACATCCTCATAGTCACCATTGCAAGTCTCTAGTTCATGCCTGATTGTTTTTACTGTATTCAGGGAGCATTGGGCAGCAGTCGTAATATCCTTATTTTGATGGCGGGCACGAATCATCATGATACAAGTTATTCTCTTCCATGATTCAGGTGGGTTCCAGCTATCCATCCTTTCTGACATCTTGTATATGAATGAAGAAGGGTCCAAACTTTTAAATGAAGAGAAGTGTGTGTTAATACATGTAACTTACGGAAAAATATAATTAATTATAAATATGTCAAATTTATCCCGAACACCCTGTATATGATGTTAAAGATACCAAGCTATTTTAAACGTGGTTTTACTCCATTTCCTAAGTAAACAAACAGACAAACAAGTCAAGTTTGTGCCTGCACGTATTGGAAGTCTAGCTGACCCTCAAAGTAGTGCAAGTCAAGGCAACTCATGGTAAAAGTAGAATAAGCTCTGATCACTATTCTTAATATTTACCCTTGCTTTACCCTTAATATTTACCTATGCACAGCCCATCTCCTTGAGGAGATGTATGATGCTATGTATTAAAGGCAAGGGGCCATTACTTACCCAGACCGGTTTCGACCTTTATTGAGGTCTCATCAATGGGAGCCAGGAAATACCAAGATTTTAGTAAGTATTTTACCAGAACAAGTTACCATAAGGTGATTTAACCTTATTAAATAAAAATCTCTGGATGAGATATAAATGTAGAAAGTATTTTACCTTGGGTATTATACCCAAGGTAAAATACTTTCTACATATATATATATATATATATATATATATATATATATATATATATATATATATATATATATACCCACACATATATATATATTCAATGCTAACATTGAATTCTTTCTTAATATTCTCATTTTTAATTACATGGGAAAAGTGGATATTAAAGATCCAACATTATTTCAAAGCCAAATGTTTGCAGAAACTTATGAAAGTTTCAGAAAATTTGACCTGAGAGCTTATGAGAATACAATCCTTGGCATTACAGTTGACTTAGCTTGCACTACTTAAAAGAACATGACACACATCCAAGCGCCCATATGTTCGATTTTATTAGCGCATATTTTTAAATTTCAGTGACTTGATAGCTGTTTCAAACTAGTGTTCTCTTCAGAGAGCAAAAACTGTCATTCAATGCTAAATAAATCAAATGTCAGCGAAATGTATTTTTCATAAGTGACCTCTTGGTCGGTGCATATGCTGAGGGTGAGGATTGTATTCTTGTATGCTCTTAGGTCAAATGTTACGCAACTTTCATAAGTTTCTACAAACATCTGGATTTGAAATAATGTTGGATTTTTAATATCCACTTTTCCTATGTAATTAAAAATGAGTATATTAGGAAAGAATTCAATGTTAGTATTCAGGAATGTGATAGCAGAGCTAATTTCAGGTGGTATTGGTCAATTAAACAGATTAGGAGTGGAAAAGTTTTCAAAACAAGTTTTTTTTATATGGACTTGTCATTAATGACACCATGTTACAACAAATGATGAGCATAAATTCAAATAGTGAGAATATAAATAAGATGTTATCAACTAAATACAGTGGTCATGTTCTTTTAATTAGTGCAAGCTAAGGCAACTCCGATGCTAAGGATTGCATTATCATAAGCTCTCAGGTCAAATTTTATGAAACTTTCATAAGTTTCTACAAACATTTCGATGTGAAATAATATTGGATCATTAATTTCCATTGATGCCATTTGTTCACTCCAATAATCTTTCTCAGAACTATCATATCTGTGGTCTCCAGTCTGTGATCAAGTGTTTTATTTCTAACTCAGTTCTCAGATACATAAGTTAAAAATTATTTGAACAGTGTCTTGTAGAGGGCTAGTATAGAGTTTTGACTAATTCCTCTCTCTCTCTTATTCCATATAAATTTTATGTTTAAAGCTATTGTCTATTTCCAATTTAACTTGCTCTCTCTCTTCTCTAAAAATTAAGGCTAAATAGCTGAAATGCTTTACTTGTTTTATAGGTTCTCCATTCGGGGTACATTTGATGTTTTCATTATTTCTGCCTATTTTCATTTATCTTTGTCTTTTTATTGCTGATTTTCATACCAAATTTATTACAGAAGTTATTCAATTTAGTTGGGAAATCCTGAAGACTTGTACTGGATTTATTTAAAGAGTATGACATCATTTGCATAAATTATTACCACTTTCCTTCATAATATGATCCATATAAATGATTAATAACAGTGGAGATACTGTACACTCTCATCTCATGCCTGATTTAACATCAAACCATCTTCCTGTACCTCCTTCGATTCTAACTGCCGACTTAACTCAAATACAGATTATGTATTGTCTGTATTTGAGTTAAGTCCAATATAATGTTCCATTTACATCATATAACTATAGAAATTTGAACAGCTTTTCTCTTGGCATCTTACAGGTCCTTGTTAAAGTCTGATGATTTCTATTTGGCCTGAACCCAGCTCGTTCTTCTTCAAGCTTCTCTTCCACAATTTTTCTTAATCTTTTCTTAAGTATACTTGTTTAATCTTACCAGGAACCACTCAGTAGAGAAATGCAATTCTCACATTGTTTTATTTCTCTTTTTATACATGAGTACTGTCAGAACTCTACTCCAATCATCTGGAATTTGAACCTATGATCAGGCTTTCTGAATTATGCAGTTTAGCTGCCATTAAACTTTTATAGCTTCATATTTTAGCATCTGGTCAAATATCATCTACTCCAGCTGCCTTTTCACATTTCAAGTTTTTGACATCTTTTTCAACTTCACGTGTTGAAATTTCCTACTACAGTTCTGTTACTGCTTGTTTCATTTAACATTCTTTTAAAATAATTACTCCAGATACAAAGGATATCCTTATCTTCAGTTTTCACGTTACTTTTATCATCTTTGACTACTATTACAGTACTCTCTTTCCTCCATTTCTAAACTTTTTCAACAACCTCCAGAATAGTTTACCACCTTCCTGATATTTATTTTCTATGTTCTTATCAAACTCTTCCCATGAATTTTGTTCAGCTTGTTATAGACAGTGCTTTGCTTTCTTACATTTTTCTCTGTATTCTCAGAGCACAAGCTGAATTACTTGCCAGGAACTTTTAATAAGCTTTCTTCTTCTCTTGACTGTCTCTAACTTCCTGAGTCAATCATGGCATTCTGATTTTCCTATCCCTGCAGACAACTGGTTGAATTCTGCCAGATTATCATGTTGATTAATTCAACATGATTCTCTGGTTGAATTCATCACTGTTTTCTTCAGGATATGCCACTGAATCTTCATAGTTTGGTTCTTGTTTTCAAACTCTTTCATTTTTTCCTGAATAATGTTTGTATATTTGAGTTTACAGTTCACTTCTGAAAGCTGCTAAACTCTGACTCTGTTTTAAAACTTTCTTATACACTTTTCAATATGATATTCAATTTTTTCCTGCTCAAAACTAAATGATCACTTTCAATTTCAAATCTTCTGTACTCATGTCCTGAACCAGTGTGAAGTTAATTTTTTTATCTTTTAATGATATTGCATAATACATTTTATCTAGCAGGGATTTTTCAACTTTTTCAAATCAATATCTCTCTTAAATATCACCACTGGTATATTTTGAATACTCCAGTTACTATTTTCTGTATACTTTCATTATACTGATAAGGAGTTATTCCTAAATTATGTCTTTTTCTTGGGAAGGGTGAACTACTGATCCCATCACAAAGTAACAAGGGACATTTCTGCCCTTATATATAGCTAAATATATTTATATTTGTATAATACAATTATATAAAATAACATCTGCACAACCCATATTTTGACTTTTTTTTTTTTTTTTTTTTTTATGTTGGGCCCATATGCGAGAGGTTGGCTGGTCTACCTATAGTACGTTAGTACCGTATATATGGGTAGTGGGTTGGGAAAGGAGAAATTTGTTTACATTTCATTTAAAAGCCTGCATGCTGTATTCCTTGGGAAATACGTCAGGAGGAAAACTATTTCACAGTACCACAGTAGCAGTGGATGGAGGAGGAGGAAAAGAAACTTGTTCTATGGGTTTCAAGGTGCACTGTGAAAGGATGTTGGGCGGCAGCTGTACGTTTTTCAATGGGCTTAGTACAGAGTGGGTGAATTATTGATGCTGTTTCGGATGAATATTTTCCATGGAAATATTTATAGAATATACAAATCGCAGAGACCAAGCATCTATGTGAAAGTGAGGGGAGTGAGTTTGTGAGAGATGGGTCATTTATCAATCTAATTGCTCTCCTCTGTATTGAAGTCAAGCATTTTGAGGGAGCTTTTAGGATCCCCACTCCAAATGTGAGAGCAATATTCGATTGTCTACATATTAATCAATATGTAGACAATCAATACTGTTTTAATGTATTCTATACTGAATCTCCACGGTTTGGTACTTGTTTTCAAACTCTTTCATTTTTTCCTTTAAAAATGAAAGAAAATCTTTATTCTGGGAATAGAGATTTTCTTTCATACCTGCATTTTCATGTGCATACCCTCTGCAGTGAAAATGAAAATTTTCACAGCAGATTTTTGTACCAAATTTGTCACAAGTCTGCAAACACTCATGGAGATTTGGAGATTTATTTGAGAAGAATATCAGATTTAATGCCACTTTACTTAATATAGTCCATAAAATTAAAAATTCTAAATAAATTTGAAAAAAACTTATAAACCCTTCCACTATTTGATTTTCAACAAGTGCTTGATATTTATATTCTGAATGCTGCCGTTTTATAATTTTAACAATTCTTGTTTTTAAACTTTTATTTTGAACTAACTTCAGAATTTAAAATGGTCAACATCAAATTTCTGATATGGATCCTCAGGGGACGACAAGATATTATGATAGTGCTACGTGAAAAAAAATCACATCATTACTAACTTCCTATCGACAACTTTTCTCCAAATCCATCTCTGTCAAGACTGCAATATTATCAGATCTTATATTTCTCCCTTCTAAGGAAGAACCTTGTATAAATCCACTTAGATCCTCATGTTTGTGTGTTTCCTGTCATCTTGGCCACATATTGATCACTTATTTTGCTAACCTTACCTCTTCCATTCTGATTAAGTGACTATACCACTTGATATTAGTTCTGCCAACACATTCCTGAATGCTAATAATGTCAAGCCCTTTCCTAATATCCTCATTTTTAATATGAGGATATGAATTTCAAAGTTACTGAAATTTATTTCCAAGTGCAAATTTATCTATTCACTTCAATGTGCCAAATTCATTTCAAAGAACAAGATTAAAAAATTTAAATTATATTTGAAATTGCATTTTTTAAAAAAATAAAATTAACTTTCAATAGTTATTTTAACTTGAGCCTTCAGAATTCCAGAATTAAGTATGTAATTTAAAATTTAAAGAAAATTTTCATTTTAATAAATGACTATTTGAATATATAGCTGCATATAGATATTTCACGTGTTAGCAGAAAATATTCTAATTACTTTAAATATACCACAATCGATGTAATATTCATTATGCTCAAAATTAGAAAAAAATAAAGAATAAAATATAGCAGCATAAACTTGAAAATAATCTATTTTAACTTTACATACCAAAAGTCCATCAATATTTATTTCAGATCGCATATCTAATAAGCGTTCTTCAAGCTGCTGTAGCCTTTGTCGCCTATCTGGATCTTCAATATTATCCATTGTCTTTAAAAAAAAATTGACAAATCATTAATAACTTTATGCATTATAACTTTCAATGAGATATTATTAATGGCAAAATTATTTATTATTAATAGAATAAGGTCAACTCGATGGAGTCCGATGACTCATTGAGGGGGTGGGGGAGGACAAATGATCCACACAATTCATCATACCTTTCATTGAACCCATTAACAAACAAAGTGCTAACAACTGTCTCTGTAACCCATTCCATTCATTCAATTGGAAATTGAGTAAACCACACGTTTACTCAATTTCCAAGGATAACTTCTTTCTGCCCCATCTAATTAAGTGCTGAAACATTTCCCCTGTATCAATCCTATAAAACTCTTTAACTTAAATGTTTCTATCATATACCCTCTTTTTTTGCCTACCAACCAACTTCTGCAATCCACACACCTTCAATCTATTCTCATAGGGAACATTCCACAGAGGCACTCACAATCCTGGATGATCGCATCTGCATCCTCTCTATCACTCCCCCCCCCCCCAAAAAAAAGGAACCCAGAAGACCAGACTTGAGCACAGAAATCGCGATGTGAACATATCAAGTCCTTATAAAGAGAAAGAAAATGGCCAAATAATCTTACGAGCTACCTTAGCAATATGCCCTCTAAACTTCAATTCTGTCTACATCACCTCTAAATCTCTAGCATCATCTATTTCCTGATGGCACTGCTTGTAATCTGTTTAGCCCAAAATGCATGCCTTTACATTTCTCCACATTAACCTGACACTGTTATCTTTGGCCCCACATTGACAGCCTATTTAAATCATTTGCAAGCTCCCCCACATTGCCTTGATTCACTATTACTCTCCTAATTGTGCATCATCAGCAAATAATGAAATATTTCCTTACAGGTTATTTCCTATATATTTCTGTACAAATCAAACAGTGGTGATCCTAGCAATGCCCCTTGCAGCACAATACTAGTCACCTGCTTTTGCCTGGACACTGCTCCTACATATCTTCTTATCCACATAACCAATGTCTTATCCATCTCCATTTGTTCTAATTTGTGTGACAGAGTTCCATGTGGTATTGTAAAATACCTTTCCGAAATCCAGCAGAATCATCATGCAGCCATTCCAACTCAGCTGTCACTATTATAAAAAGTTACTAAATTACTAAGGAATGCCCAACTCTTCACAAAACCATGTTGCCCCTCATAGAATATCACATTCTTATCAACCCAATCTTGAATTCTCTTTTCCAGTATTTTCACCACCACTCCTGAAATACTGATTACTCTATAATTTGCTACTGTAGTCTTAGAACCTCCCTTATGCAAAGGAATTTTGCCTGCTTTCCACTCCCTTGGAACTCTACCCAGAGCTGAGACTTAAATTAAAGAGCCTAGTCAGAGGCATTGCCAGTTCCCTTGCACATTCCCACAAAACCAAGCTGATATCCCATCTAACCTCACAGCAGTATTTACATTGAGATCCTGCAATATCCTAAGAAACTCCAATCCATCCACCTCTCTTCCTGCATTAATCTGTCACATGTCACAGCATTAATCTCACTTTCATGATCTACCTTTGCAAAGTGGAAACACAGTAACTCAACTATTTTATCTGCTTCTGTCACCTTGTGACCATTAGCACTTATTAAGGTTATTCTTCCATAGTCATTCTTCCTCTTACTTGGCATATAGTTCTTTAGGTTTTCCCTTAGCCTGCTCGGCTAGTTTCTACTTGAAATCTGATTTTGCCTTTAGATGTAGGAGTTAGATGGATGAGTTAAGCTCAATAAGCATGAGCTTCAGAAAAAGATAATCCTCTGGTGGGTATATAAGGAGAAAGGTGACCAGCAAACTCATGAACATTACCAAGGGTCAGGCAAGAAGGGTGATCAGTATGGTAAACCCTTGGTAATGTTCATGAGTTTGCTGGTCACCTTTCTCCTTATATACCCACCAGAGGATTATCTTTTTCTGAAGCTCATGCTTATTGAGCTTAACTCATCCATCTAACTCCTACCTGGTTAACCCTCCTTATCTTAGGGTATACAATTTAATATAGCTTCCTCCAGATGTCCCTTAAAACTACCTCCTATGCAATACTAACATCCTTCCCTTGCAGGGTTTTATGCCATGGCACAGCTTTGAGCTTCCTCCTAAGCTTGTCGGTTCCTCATGTTTTTACAATCTTCCAAGTCAAGACTGCATGACCACTTTTCCAAATCAAAGGCAATGTGGTCACCTTAGTTGTGAATAGTTCTTGTAATCCTCTGACCAGGTCCAATACTCTTGCACAGCAAATCCTTCCATCACGTTGCCTCAAATAATGATCTCACGGTAAGTATATAAATTTCATTTCCATCCTGCCATGCGATCTCTCTCTCTCTCTCTCTCTCTCTCTCTCTTTTCCTTCCAATCTATATCTGCATAGTTGATATAGATTGGACCATAATAATCCTTTGACCTCCACTCATTGTACAGGGTGTTTCACTTGTAGGGGGCCCCAAGTTATCATTTATTACAGACATAATATATAAACAAAACAGTTGCAACTATGGGAGTACTGACATGGACAGAGACACGTATAAATTCAACATGGCTCTGGAGTGTCTCGCCTGCATGGAACCGCACTGCGGCCACCATAGAAACTGTTGCCAACTTCCAACATTGAGTTCCTCACATCGATAAGCTCAGTTTGCGGCCAGTCTCAGTGCGGTAAACATGTACACAATTGAGCAGAATGTATTCTTGGTCAAATCATATTAAACTATGGGTTCATTCAAGGTTATATGCTCAAATTTCAGAAAGTAGGTTAATGTTGCAGTGCCATCAAAAAGTGCGATACAGAAGATGAAAAAACTGGAGACAACAGGCACATTGGTGAATGTCTGCAAGGACTGCCGTTCCTACAATGACAAAGGAAACAGTGCAGGATGTGCATTACAGGTTACTTAACTCATTAAGTAAATCCTTATGGCAACTATTCCAAGAGATTGGCCTGTCACCTTTGACTTGCCATAGAGCAGCGCAGAATACGCACTTGTGGCCCAAAGCAAATTCACATGCAAATCATGAACATCTGATGCATGACCTCAAGATTGGATTGTGGTGAGCCATGTCGTGCATGCATGTCATAGGGCTCATATTCTTTGAAACAACGGTTTCAAAGAATATGAGTTGAACATTGAATTTAATCAGTTGAACATTGAGTTACAATGTGACTACTTCCAGCAAGACGGGATGACTTATCACACATCCAAAAGGTCTATGTAAGTTGTAACCAGCTTCTTCGAAGATCGCATAATCTTCAAAGGAATATGGCCACCAAGGTCTCCAGATCTCGGTCTCCCAGACTTCTTGTTGGGTATGATGAAGGGAAAGGTCTATGCCAATAAACCACGCACACTCCAGCAACTGAAAGCAAACATCACTGCTGCAATTGACAACATCAGCCAAGCTCAGCTAATTGAGACATTTGTAAATATGGAGCACCAGAAGGAGGCAGCCACTTCGAGCATTTGTTGTGATGTGATACATTGAACATCTCTCAATGTATGTACTACCACAATTACACGTTTGCCTATCTTGTATATTAGGTGTGTAATAAACGATAACTTGGGACATCCTATGAGTAAAACATCCTATACTAATTTGCTGATGCATATCTCCCAGATCATCTCTGGAACACCTGGCATATAGCAGCAACCAACTATATATTTTCTCTTATTGGACTTGATCTGACACCAGACTGCATCAAATGAACAACATCCATCTATCTCCTTTACTTTTTGCCTGCAATTCATCTGCTATTATCAGCTTCTGTATAACTATAACATTCCATCTTCTCTATCTTCCCTGAAAATACTAAATCTTTCACATTCTATCCCTGTAACATCAGTTAACATTAGTTAGCCAAGTCTCACTAATACCTATAACTTTTGGCAAGGGTGCACTAAGTTAGAGCCTCTAGACCATCTGGTCAAATGGCAAAGGCATCATTTATATATCTCAACCATACAATGGGTTTGAGAGGGGTCAAAGAAAGTGCAAAAAAATTCAAATGATTCCACATGCAAGAAGATAAAAGTAGGGAGCCTACTGCCACACCTTCAATTTCTTGAAAAAGCTGGTTATTCCAATAACCATCCCAAATTAGTTTTGCTGCAGAAGAGGGAAAGGAAGGAGCTCTAGTCTTCTAGGATACTTTAGTAACAAGGAAAGTAGATTGATCCCTCAAATCTAACACAAGCACATGTGCATGCACACACACAGCCAGATACATTCTACTTCATGTCATCCTGTGCAGAAACTTGAAATTTTCAAATTTTATCCTCCAAGGCAGAGGAAATTCCTCCTCAGGATAAGCACTACATCTAGAAAAACAGACAACTCGTACCATTCCAACAATATGGATATAACAGAACTATATTTATATAGTTCTGTCATAACGATAGACTATATTATTATTATTAAGAGAGGCCTCCAGAGAGTCAAGGACTCATCAAGGGAGGCCACATACTACACACACACCAGCTATTATACTTATTCTTAAATTCATTCACACTGCTTGCACATGCAACATCCAATGGCAATCCATTCCAATCACACACCACTCTACAAGAGAAAAACGTAGCCTTCACCCCTTTTTAGTGGCATTCATTCTCATCTTCCACGGATGCCCTCTTGTCCTTTCTCCACCCTCCAAAAATTGAAAAATTCCATCAAATGAAATCCTGCATGACCCTTTCAGAAGTTTATAAGTCTCAATCATATCATCTGTTTGTTCTCCTGTTTGCTAGTGTTGTCTGCAGTCTACAAATACTCAATCTGTTTTCATAATCATTATTTCATAATCCTGATCTCATTTTTAACACTCTACTTTGCACTCCACTATATCACAATCACAATGGAAACCAGAAGATCTGACCAAGCACACAATAGTCCAAGTGAGGTCTTATCAAGGCCTTGTAAAGAGGCAAAATGACATCCTTAACTTTACATGTGAAAGTTCATTTCACATTATATATGAAATGAACACCGTTTCCTGCTGACCTTCAGAAAGCCTTTGATAGTGTTTCTCTTCCTGCTATTTTAAGAGCACTATCTATTGCAGGCTGTCCAGCTTCTTTTCTTTCATATATTTTAGAGTTATACTCTAATAATTCCCTTATTATTAATATTGGGGCTTGTGAGACTTCTATTCCCACAGTCAGGCCCGGCTGTGGTGTGTACGAAGTGTGAAATATACACAGGCACCGCAGAAGAAAAGGCGCCTAAAAGATGTCAAAAAATATGAGATAAGAGTTTAAACAAACAACGAATGATACATAATTATGAATGTACGTCGTCTTCCGTTCGGGCCCCTTCAGATCTTCCCGGAAACGAACAAATAAATTCTGAAATTGTATCCTGGACCCGATTATATCACTGTAATTTTTATTAAAATTTACTAAACTATACCTAAAACAGTTCTTTATTTTTTGATGTATCATAAATCAACTTATGATTAATTGTTGAGTTCTGTGTAAGGGCCGGACCACATGCTACCGATCCGATTAAAATCCGGATACTTGACAAAAAAACAGTCTCCGTGTGCTGCCGACTATAGAGTCGCGTTGATAAAACACAATATGATGGATGGATGTTTGGCAAAATACAGAATCGAAAAAACCAGCGCATGCATTGGTTGTTTTCCAAAGATACTATTTTGAATTTCGCCAAACATCCATGTTCATAAAACACAATATAATGGTGAATTTTGTCAAACATCCATCCATCATATTGTGTTTTATCAACGCGACTCTATAGTCGACAGCACACGGAGGCTGTTTTTTTGTCTAGTATCCGAATTTTAATCGGATCAGATGCATGTGGTCTGGCCCTAAAAGTCGGTTTACTACTGATAACTCATTCTTCTCGACGTTTGAGCCTGTTATATTAATACTATTGACTTTGCCCATTTCAGTTGCTAAGGGAGAGCGAACATTTTCTAAATTACAATTAATAAAGAATTACCTGCGATCGATCAAGCATGAGTCAAGGAAAACTAAATGGTTTGGCACTAATTTCAATAGAAAATAATATTGCTCAATCTATCAACATTGATGTACTGCGATGGGATTTCGCTAAAATGAAAGCCTTTTAGCAAAACTAATGTAAAGAATATTTGAGTAAATCTCTTAACTTTATATTGCTATTTTATATTATTTTGAAAATTTATATAACTTGAAAAAATTTTTATAAGCAGGACTAATCCATAGGTAACATTATACTGTAAAGCGGTTTTCGTTTGTTTTTCATTTCCTGTTCATTTTATTCACACTTTATTCAAAAATAACTTTTTTTGAAAAGGCGCCGAACATTAATCACACACACAAGAAAAATACTATGCGCCGGTCCTGCTCACAATTCAGGGTGTTTGCCAAGGTGACCCTCCATCCCATCTTTTTTTCAACTGCATCACTGATGAGTTTCTTCATTCTCTACCTAACCACATTGGTTACTCTCTTGATGTATCTTCTTTTAATGTTATGGCCTTTGCAGACAACCTTATTCTCATGGCTTCCACTAAGGTAGGCCTGCAGGAACTCCTTGACCGGGCAGTCGACTTCTTTCATGTTAGAGGTCTTACCATAAATGTAGATAAGTCCTGCTCATTAGCACTTATCCCTTCCGGGCGTGACAAGAAGCAAAAGGTGGAAAATCTTCAGTTTTTTCTGCACAATAGGCCATTGCATTGCCTTACTGTCCTGGAGGAATGAAGATACCCTGGTATCTTCTTTACACCAAAAGAATGGTCTTCTATTCCCTCCTCTTTAGAAAATGCTTTGTCATCTTTAAGAAAAGCTCCTCTCAAACTCCAGCAAAGGCTTTTCCTCCTTTCAAATTATTTGCTCCCTAGACACTATCATAAGTTGATACTCAGGCATATCTATGTCTCAGTACTGTCCCGTATGAATTGAGGAGCTGCCCCAAACTCCTCTTCAATCTGTCGAGCAAGATCTATATTCTGCCCATAATATGAGACTTTGTACCTATGACTGACAACCAGTGGGTGCCCATTACCCATTATCTGTGCATCAGTAACCCAAACTCTTTCACCCTTCTTTGCAATTAAATCAGGCTTTCTGCAGCTGTAGAAAATGTGTGTGTGGGTCCTATAGTGTGGTTCAACTGCAGTCATCCACTCTTTGTTTTTCAACTGGTTAGTTAATATGGAGACCATGGCGTCACTCATGGCTTAGGCTTCCTTTAGATACTCCTGTTGCCTATTTTCATGCCGTGGTGAAGGACGGTGGACTTTGTATCCCTTCCATCTGCTGGCTTATCCCACACCTCCTTTATAATAGAATTAATATCCACTTCTCAAATTTGCAGAGATGCATTTCATTGTCCTATTATCAAGGAAGACTTTTGGCATACTATAGGGTGGACTAAGTATCAAAGTCAACTGATAGAGACTGCATAAGCAGAGCATAAGAAATGGGTTACACAGCTATATAGCTCTGTTGATGGTGCATCACTTTATGGATCTAATCTAATTCCTCTCCAGCATCAATGAATATGTGAAGGTACTAGACTCCTACCTGGTTACAAATTTATTGACTTAATCATGGCTAGGATCAATGCCCTGCCCACGAGGGCCTGCACAACCCGCAGCCATAGAGGTGACATACGTTGTAGGGCAGGTTGCTGCAACAGTGAAACCTTTCTCATATTATTCAATGTTGTTTTCGAACTCATGGTATTTGGGTGAAGCAGCATGATGCCATGGTCTCCATATTAAATAACCAGTTGAAAAACAAAGAGTGGATGACTGCAGTTGAACCACACTATAGGACTACAGCTGTAGAAGGCCCGATTTAATTGCAAAGAAGGGTGAAAGAGTTTGGGTTACTGATGCACAGATAGTGGGTAATGGGCACCCACTGGTTGTCAATCATTGGTACAAAGTCTCATATTATGGGCAGAATATAGATCTTGCTCGACAGATTGAAGAGGAGTTTGGGGCAGCTCCTCATTTCACTAGTGCTACCATCTCCCTTCATGGTGTGTGGTGCAATGAGAGTTACAAAGACTTGACTTCTATAGGCATTACTTCAGCAGACATTGAAATCGTGTCACTTAGAGCTTTGCAGGGCACACTGTGGCTTGGCATCATCACCAACAAATGACTTCTAGAATACCTCGTACCAGCAGCAATCTTTGCTATATGACCCCTGAACTTCAACTTGCTACCCAAGTCTGATCAGTTTTTTCTAGCATTCTAGCATAATCCCACCAACATACGAAATTGGATATTTGCATTTACTTTACATTTACTAACATCCATTAGTGTGTTAGTAAATGCCCACAATTCCAGCTTATTCAAATCATCCTGCAAGCATTGCATATCAGCAGCATTCCTGATTACCCTATCTATCTTTGCATCATCAGCAAATAGCTGTATGTTGCATGTCAAATCCTTCCCAATATCGTTAATGTACAGATTGAATGACAATGGATTAAGGACTGATCCTTGTGATACACCACAAGTTACCTTAAATCTTGCACACTCACATTCCCATATATACCACTTTTTGATATCTGCCAGTTAGCCATCCTCTTATCCACACTAATATTTTATAATCCAAATCCATATTCTCCAATGTATGCATCAGACTTCCATGCTGTATTCTGTCAAAAGCCTCAGCAAAATCCAAAAGTATCATGGTGTATCCATTCCCCCCCTTGTCCAGTTCAATGGTAACATTATTATAGACTGTGAGCAAGTTGCTAAAACATGATCTTCCCTTAGAAAACCCATGTTGTTCATTGCAAAGTAGCAATTCACTGTAAACTCATTTCTGAATGCGAGTCCTAACCAATTTTTCTAAATCTCCACCACCACTCTTGAGATACTGATTGGTGTTATAGTTTTCAATTTCAACAACTGAAATTGAAAACTATAACACCTTTCTTTTCTGGATACTCATCACGTCTTCCTTTGGCTGACTATTTTTTTAGTGTCTACCATACCCCCCCCCCCAACACAGACCATTACATACACAGACTATATCACCATCTAACACAAAAACTAGGTGCTGGAAGAACAAACTTGAAATAATGAGCAAGTGCTAAAAAATTAATTTGGCATGATAATCAAACCGTTTATAAAGAATTGTGATAGCCGGAAAATACCAACAGAATTTTTCCCAATACAACCCAGAACTAAAAAAAAAAAAGTTACAATAAAGCCATAACTGTCTGTTACATTAAAAGAATATCCAAAAATAAAAAGTAAATTTAAAAATAAGCCAGAACACTACAAAAATACATTAAGACTACATTTAAAACACCCACAAAATTAAAGTTTACTCGGCTCTTATAAGGATCTCCTCTCTGCCCCACCCAGGTATACACTAAATCTGTTGGACAAGTAACTTACCTATATAGAGAAAACAGAATGCACAAGTACAATAAGAAAAGGACAAAAAGACTATATCACATTCTTTAATTATGGAAAATCGGACTGTTCTGGTCATGCACTCAAAACATACCGCAAAACTGGAAAGTATCCATTCCTTACGTTATACCAGGATACAGTTCTTTGAATA
The DNA here is from genome assembly GCF_054136105.1 of Typopeltis vanoorti. Taxonomy (NCBI): domain Eukaryota; kingdom Metazoa; phylum Arthropoda; class Arachnida; order Uropygi; family Thelyphonidae; genus Typopeltis; species Typopeltis vanoorti. The sequence goes on from NC_143552.1 coordinate 93,508,892, forward strand.
AAAATTCAAAGACCTCTTGTGAGATGTTAATCCATCATTCCAACCTCAACAAGAATCTTTAATTCACATAACACAAGGAAGAAGTGAATAATATTTATTCAAAGGCCATATATTTCAACTTGAAATCTACAGGCTATCATCAGTGGCAAACGGTAGTTTAATACAAAGTAGAATGTGAACAATGGATTGATTTGAAACAGTGAGAACTGTGTGATGTTATACATGAAACAATGCAAATAGATAACTGGGGAGACATTACTAGTTATTAACTGTATTATTAATTAAAGCTTTAATGATGTGTAATTAAAATAAGACTCTCCGATATCTTAGATAGAGAGAGGGAGTTGTTTCAATTCAAGTTCGGATGGTGAAGTAAGGCTTCGGGTACTTTCTTTAGATAAACATTCAAATTTATAGAAACAATGGATGCTTTTGAATAAAATATTATTCATTCCTTTCCTTGTGTCATTGTGTGAAACGAAGAAACTAAATAGCAATCTTAAGCATTATTGCTTTGCTCAACTATTGATTCTAGCCTGGAGAGAGAGAGAGAGAGAAAGAGAGAGACAGAGAGAAAAATATAAAAACAATACAATTTCTATCTACATAGAACTGCTTCAATATCTATTGGCTCTAAAGTCCTTTAATTTTGAGTCCTATTTTTTGTCTGAGGAACTAGATGAGTGTAGGTCTACAGTTCTGTTCTGTTGCTGGTTTATATCTTATATCTGGTTTTGTGCTTGACCTCTGAAATTGTTGGTGGTTCAGTAGTCCTGTTCTTTTATATCCACATCAGTAGATGCTATGTGAGTTGCAAATTGGCCATCCATGGCCTAAGAATTACAAGGATATGGGTAGTCATTAATCTACAAAATGTTTTTTTACATTTTTCTCTCTGTCTCTCAGAGGCCAGGCTATAGTCAATAGTTGAGCAAAGCAGTAATGCTTATGATCACTATAGAAGCTTGTTTTCTCAGTGTAGATGTATTTTAATGATGGCCTTAATATAAAGATTCAGACATCAAATAGTTTTTATTTTAATTTAAAGTAATTACTGCAACATGGTAGTTGTCTCCATAATTTTTTTTTCTACATCATTAATGCTGATTATTATGTAACAATAAGAGAGGAGGCTCTGAACATTCTGCCCATCAGTAAAGTAATTTCTTAAAGTAATTAGTTTCTTACTATGATTTATGTAGACTTATGGATAATTAGTCCAGCAAAAAAAACCAGCAAAGAAAAACTGCAAAGTATACTCTATTTGATCACAAAAGAAATGAAGAAATTATGAAAGAATTAAACCAGGAATCAGTAACAGAAAAAAATTTTTAATATAAACATAAATGGATGGAACACGTTGAAAGAATGAAAACAGAAAGATTACCAAAACAAGATTACCTTAAATTACAAACCATTAAGGAAAAAGAAAGCCAAGACGTCCTCTTAAGACATTAAACAATGACTTCTAAGGCTGGAACAGGCCACTCTAGGCCTAAATCCTTGACAGGCATGATGATGATGATGGATAATTAGTCTGATACCATTAATGTTTCTGTAGGGGAAACTCTGCTTGCTTGCAACAAAGACTGCCTAACTTGAGAACTAGTTGAAAAGGGGAAAAAAAGTTACTCTAGTCACAGCATCTAGAAATCGAACCTACAGTTCTGAAAGTTTTTTCACTTGGTTATACTATAAGTTAAAGATGCCAAGAAATTATATTCTTAGTTTCATCCTTTATCCAAGTAATTCTTATTTCATCCTTCACACACAAACTTTATCAAAGTTTGCACATGAAGTAACTTCACGACTGGGCTACTTGTATATAGAGACTAATGACTTCACATCAATTGCCTTAGTATCCAATAATGCAAGGCACACATCCTTACAGACATGTATAATGCTATGCCTTATGGGGAGGAATCATCCACACCAGCTGTCATACTCAAACTCATTCACACTGGATGCACTCACTACTTCAACAGTCAAACTGATCCACACACTCAATGCTCTGTGAGAGTAAAATTTAGATCTCATCTTAAAAGCACACAAACTTCCATGAATGCTGCCTTGTTCTCTCTCAATCCTCCATCTAACAAAATGACTCAGCTAATAACATAATACTCTTTTGGAAGTTCATAGATCGTTATCATATCATCCCTCTTCCTTTTGTTTACCAGTGTCTGTAGTCCACATAACTCTCAATCTATTTTCATAATCTACATTCCATAATCCCAATATCATCTTTGTTACTCTTCTTTATACCCTTTGCACAGCTTCGTTATACCATCAGAACCAAGGAGACTAAATCTGCACATAGTAGTTCGGGTGCAGTTGAATTAAGGCCTTGTAAATAGGCAAAATGACTTCTTTTTTGTTTCAATATTAACAATTATCCTCTGAGTTGTATTTGTAATTTTTGCAATATTAACTTTGAACTTCAGTTTCCTATCCAACATACCTCCAAGATCCCCGCCCAATTTCTTGTGACATAATCCCACCAATATAATAAGTTGTTGGAAATCTCATCATGCACTTACTAAGATTGAAATGACAGCCATTATCATTTGCCCACTGTCCCAACTTATAAAACTCATTCTGTAAGAACTAGATATCAGTAGCATCCCTGATTGCTCTGCCTAGGAGCTGTAAATAATGTACAGATTAAACAACAATGATTTTTGTTGTTTAATCTTGTGAACAGTGAAGTATTCCATGAAAAAACAGATTAAATCTGGTGGATTCACACCCATCATATACCACTTTCTGATACCTATCCATCAGCCACCCACTTATCCAAGTCAATAGTTTATGTTCCAATCTCATATTCTCCAATTTATGCAACAGCCTTTCATTTGTCGCATTCTACCAAATGTAGCAAAGTCAACAGCATCATAGTGTATCCATTCCCTTTATTCAACTAAGCCATAACATTATAAAATATGAGCTAACTGCTAAAAAGGTATCCCCTCCCCATTAGTAAATCCATGCTGTTATTTGTAAAATATAACTTGTCTGTCAACCCATTTTTGTAAGCAAGTTCTTACCAACTTCTCTAAAATCCTCACAATCACTCCAAAGATAGTGATAGGACATTAATTTTTTAAGCTAAAGACTCAAGTTATACAACCATGTCAAGGGACATGCCATTTCGAATGAACACTCCTTTAGCACATATGTTGATATCCCATCTGGACCTACTGCTGAACTGATATCCATCTGCTCTTGAATCTCATTCTTATGTACCTCTATCTCTTCACCCAGTGTAATGGTAGTATTGTGCACTATGTTACACACACCTGAATGATAGATCTCAGTGAAGTGCTCAAATAAGTGCTCATTATTTGAAAAATTTCATTTGCTTTTTGACAAGGATTTGCATTCACTAAAGATATCCTCCCACATTCTAATAGACAAACTTAGGTGTTGAACATTATTAATAACTTATTTCAACAGTATTACAACACCAAACCAACTAAATTATATATATTTAAAAAAAAAAAGATGTTTATTAACTGGCTTATATTTTGCTGGATTTCAAACCAGCATCTTCAGACCACATTGCATGTTACAGTTAACATGTGACAATGAGTAAGTGAAACAATTCAAATTGTAACAGACAAAATTCTTTTGAGTTGTCTTTAAAAGACTGCATAGCCAAATTCTTTTCATGCTGATTTAGCTTTCCGTATAATACTTCCCTGGCCTAGGCTTTATATATTTCATAAATTCTCCATTCTCACACTTATTCTCACAATATTCCTTCCACATCATCTTCTTAGGGATCACTTGCTTAGTGAAGTTGCCCATGCATTTCCATTATGTAGACACTAAATGGAAGTAAATCAACAATCCAATAAAGCAGCTATCAGCAACTCATCATGATCATTGAAATAATAGAAGTGTGCAATCACTGCTTCCAAATTCATTTTTTTAAAAAAATCAGTATGCAATGTATGTGTAACCCAGGACAACCTGTTGTTTACTCTGGGTTACAAATGCATGGCTTCATCGCTTAAAAGAGAAGTAATTATATTCCATCTAGGATTTCATTATGAGTAGCTGTGTTGTAAGAATTAAACAGCAAGACAGCAGTTGCAGTGATTCAAAGAATCGAATATGGTTGGGAGGAGAGGGTGCATTATTCTGCTTAGAAACAGTGTTCGTGTTGTTAACATATTAAAGGATAAAATCATTTTAATAGTTTAATATCTTTTGTTTTTTTTTACCATTCAGTATATCCATAATAACACTTGCTCAGCGAATGTGTTATAATAAATTATATTATCATCATTATTATAACATACACTTAGTGCGTTTATTATTTATTATAGTAACAAATGCTTAGATTACTGATATCTCGATCTGCTAGTAAAACAATAACATTTAAAGTCTCTTACCTAAATTATAAATCTGTTACACCCTGCATTGAGTTAACATCGCCAACAGCAATTTTCACACCTAAATTAAATGTACATACAAAACCCATAATATAACCAATGCTGTTATATGAATCCATTATACTCAATTCAGTCTAAACAACTTAATTTAATGTTGGCAATTAATATTTATGTTGCTGGAGAAACATTTCCAACTTAAAAGGTACTGTTCACTTATGATAGATAAAAAAATGTTGAAGAGTATGAGGAGTAGATTTTTTACAGCGAGAATTGTGGATGAATTGAACACATTACCAGAAATGTTGTTAATCCAGTAAGTGTGAAAGATTTCAAGGTTCAATATAATAAATGTTGTCAGTTGAATGAATCTCCTGGAGATTCATTCAACTGACAACATTTATGTTAATGCAAGGACTCACAGAGGAGATGGGCAGCCTTCTGAGGGGATGGTGCAGAACATCAGTAGAATGGAAGTGACGGAGGCCATGAAGAGGATGAGGAATGGAAAAGTGGTGGGCCCCGACAGAATTCCAGTGGAGGCATGGAAGGCACTAGGGGAAGAGGGAATTGACCTGCTGTGGGACCTGTTCATGAAAGTTTGCCAACAGGAAAATATACCCGAGGAATGGAGGGAGAGTACTCTTGTTCCCATCTACAAGGGTAAAGGGGATGCACAAGACTGTAAAAATTACAGAGGAATAAAGTTGATGTCCCACACAATGAAGATCCTAGAAAGGGTTCTTTGGTAGATTGAGGTAGGAGGTGGAGATTGCAAAGGAACAATTTGGCTTCATGCCTGGTAGATCAACAACAGATGCTATCTTTGGGTTACGACAGATGATGGAAAAATATCGAGAGAAACAAAGGGAGCTACATCTGGTATTTATTGATCTGGAGAAAGCATACGATAGAGTGCCAAGGCAAGAAGTCTGGAGGTGTCTGAGGGAGAAGAAGGTGCCGGAGAAATATGTCAGGTTGGTGCGGGAAATGTACAGAAATGTGAAGACAAGTGTTCGGACCTGTTTGGGACAGACAGTAAGTTTTCAAGTAACAGTTGGCTTGCATCAAGGGTCAGCATTAAGTCCGTTTCTGTTTAATATTGTGATGGAGGTGGTAACAGAGGAGGTGAGAGAAGATGCACCTTGGACAATGTTGTATGCAGATGACATCTTGCTGTGTGTAGATTCAAGAGAAGAAGCGGAAACTAAACTGGAAAGATGGAGAAAAGTACTGGAAGAGAGAGGTATGAGACTGAGCAGAAGTAAGACAGAGTATATGTGTTGCACAGTGGGCGGTGGCCAGGAGACAGATCTGGAGCTGGAAGGAAATGTCATCAGGAAGGTGAGAGACTTTAGATACTTAGGTTCAACAGTGGAAGAAGATGGAGGAGCTGAGAAGGAAGTGGGATGCAGGATACAAGCAGGTTGGAGGAACTGGAGGGAGATGGCTGGAGTGTTATGCGATAAGAGGGTGCCGATCAACCTGAAAGGCAAAATTTATAGGAGCTATGACATATGCTACAGAAACTGTGGCCCTGAGGAAAAATAACATCAGCAGGATGGAAGTAGCAGAGATGAGAATGCTTAGGTGGATGTGCGGTGTGACCAGAAAGGATCATCTGAGAAATGACTATGTCAGAGGAACAGTGAAAGTTACTAACTTAGGAGCGAAAATACAGGAGGCAAGGTTGAGATGGTTTGGTCATGTGATGAGGAGGGAGGACGAATATGTGGGAAGAAGGGTCATGCAGATGGATGTGCAAGGAAGGCGGAAGTGTGGGCGGCCAAAGAAGAGATGGAGGGAGCTGGTAGAAGAGGACTTGAAGATGAAGAACTTGGATGTGGTGACAGCCCAAGACAGGAAGGTGTGGAGGAGACTCATAACAAACAGTGACCCCACTTAAGTGGGAGAAGCTGTAGAAGAAGAAGAAGTTGAATGAATCTCCTACGATGAGTCTGCTGATTCCATGGAAGGCGTGATAATATCATCAATCATGGCATGCATGCATCAGTGCAAATGTGAATGCATTCAAAATAAGAGGGTAAGAAATATACACTATACTTCATACCTAATGAATATTTTTTGAGAACTGTAAAATGTGCAATTGCAGTGAGACTAGACTAACAGAACCCCACAGAAACTTTGTTGCCACTTAAATAGTCAAATTAATCTGTTTTGTGTAAAGATGGAAATAATATCTTTCAATATAACCAAAACACATACTACAACCATTGAAGTATTATATATATTCAATGTTAACTAACTAAATGAGATAAATTTTGATACTTTTTAACAATATTTAATTGGCACTTTTTTTTTTGTCGACTGCAATTACAAAATGCAGTTTCTCATAATAATAAAATACAAACAAATGTTAACAAAATATATAACCGATGGCAATTATCATTTTTTTTAAATGCCACAAACACCAAATCAAATTACAGTAATGATTATTATGCCTCTGGGAAGATATTTTGTTCAAGTTCATTACAAATAATGAACTTGAACAAATAATTAATGGCAAAGATATAGTAAGATATATAAAGACAAAGAATAGCATGGTTGGGACATATAGAAAGAATGGAAAAAGATAGAGGAGTTAAAAAAATATTTGAATGGAAACCATTAGGACAAAAGAAGAAAGGTAGACCAAGAAAAGGATGGAATGATGATGTACAAAAAGATCTAACAACTTTAAAAGTTAAGAATTGGAAGAATATTGCACAGAAAAGAGCTAAAAATTGTTTTGCAAGCTAAAACTCATAGAGTTGTAAAGCTAGAAGAAGAAGAAGAAAAATGGAACAATAAAATCTTAATATAATATACACACGCACAAATAACACCTGTTAAAAAGTTAACAGTTTTAAAAACTTTCTAAAAAATGCTTATATATATATATATATATATATATATATATATATATATATAATGTGCTAATAGATTCATGTGCATTTACCTTTAAAATGCAAGAAACATCTTACAGTTATAGCATGACTATTATAAATAAAATCTAATAGTTATTACATATATTCAACTATATACAGTATAAACATAAAAGTCAATAAATGACTCAACACTATTCAACTTTTTTTAGTCAACACTGAACTTGAAAGAGTATGAAAAGTGTATGATAACAATATTCCTAGTGAAAAATGAGCTAATGAAAAAAATTTACAGAATGGCTATATGAAAATGTTAAGGCATTAAACAGGTTTCAGATTAATATCATGCATTTATGCTAAGTCAGCTCCTATTTTATTGTGCAATGCAGAAGAAACTAACTTATTGATGATGATGCAATACCAAGCTAAGTACAGAGGTACGTGGATATGAAAAAAAAAAAATTATTTCCTACAAAAAGAAAAGTAGTTGTATTTGTTAATGTTCTGAAATAACAAAATAAAGGGCCCTGTCACTATCATTTAGTCAAATTCAAAATATCAGGGTCTGGCTAAATGGATGATGACAATACCCATAATTTTGTTCGGTTGCATTTGACTCTTAACTGAAATTCTACTTGGTTTTTTTTTCTTCCAAAATTAGAAATGTGCCAATTAAATGAATATTGCAAAATATCAAGCAGTTTGTGTAAAACATCTACAATTCATTTACTTTCATATTAAATATCAAATTTAATTACTTTTGGATTGTTAATTTTTCATCTTTAGAATAATTTTTAAAAAATTCATATCAATCCCATACACAAATGGTTGAACCTATAACACATCACTGCTGTGTGTGGGCAGGTGATCAAGAAGTAATCCTATTAATGTTTCTGAGCAAGAAGTTGCATTTTTTTACTAAAACTGTAGAGAAGATTGTTCCAAAACAGAAACACAAATGGAATAAAAGAGGAAGATAAGTTGGTTTGGTATGTCTGAAACCAGACTATAAATGGATACTGCTTGCATACTTACGAGGCTTAAGGAGAAAGTAGAGGAATAGTGGCAGCCAGTGACCTTGAAAATACCTGTAGAAGAGGCATAAAGCAAAAATAAAATGTCTGTGAAAAGTGGCTAGAGTGTGTCTATAAGAGAAGATCACCAATTAATCAGATCACAAACTTCATATGTGAGAATAATATGCTAGGATAGGTTCAAAAAATTTGAGATGTAGATGGTAAGACAATGTACAATATCAGGAAATGGTACAAATGAAGTAATTAAGCAGAGAAAGGCTTTTTCTTTGTTTTGTTTTTGAGTCAAAGGATGCCATGGATGTGATGTGCTTAAGCCAAGAAAGGTTAGAGGCATAAACCAATCCAAGAAGAAATCTGATCTCACATAGAATTTGAATATTATCAATGGCAATGAAAAGTGAAGTGTGGTTTTGCTTGGTTTGTTTTGGCAAGCAAGTTGACAAATTTTTCTCACTATGAAATATTGAAAGGAGATCAGTATTTAAGACCCTGATTATGACTATATATAGAATGGGATAAATGAGAAATGTAAGGTTTTGTCAAATGAAATATAAAAATGGAGATTGCTGTTATCAGAAAAATCTATGGATAGAATTTGAAGTTATTAATAGAGGGTCATTTGTGAATAGAAGAAACAGTATGGCTGAAAGTGCAGAGTCCCAGAGTACTTCAGTAATGGTAGGAACATCTGAAGAAAGGAAGCTATCCACCTTGACATGTAGTGAATGACCAGAGAGGAAATTGGATTTCCTCTTTGTTCATTAAAAGAATTATGGAAAGGTTTTCACAAACCTTTCCATAGTTGTTTACAGATGAGTGCTGTTGGCAAGACGATTGCTGCGAATCAAGGGTGGTGAATCAATACCAGTGATTAACTGGTATGAATGCCAGGTTGTGAAGGAGTTGACTATTAATGCCTTTCCCCATTATTTCTTAATGGAACTGAAGGTGAGCTGAAGAGGATGATATTTTAATGCTGGATTAAAAAGACAAGTCTTATAAACTCAAAGAGCTATACAAACTTGTCCAGAGGAAGTTTTTACAAACATCCATGCTTGCAGCAGGATACAAACCCACAACCTGTTAGAGAGAGAGCAGGTATGCTACTACTCAGCCAAGAAGGCTGGCTCTCTTCTTTTGGATGAGTTGAATATATTTGTTTCCATACTGTAAGGTGGATGCCAGATGGGTACAACTATTGTAAGCATGACATAATCAGGAGCAACTTTAAGCAAAATGAGCAAGTTGTTTACTTGACCCTTGCAAAGTCTGACTTGGGTTTGCTGATGGTCATTTTGCAGAAGTTGCATACTGCTCATAATTACATTTAATGGATTGAAAACAACACAAAGAAATAATTAAACACAGGTTTAATCATTTCAATATTGTATATCTATAACAGATATTTCAGACCTTCTACCCAACAGCCAATGTTATTGGAGTGGGGGAGAGGGAGTCTAAGAATTAATGTTTCCTAAATCTTGGAAAGTTTAACTCAACTATTTTTATTCAGAAATAGAAAGTTTTTTACCTTAGTTCTATTATATGTTAAAGATAGCAAGAAATTATATAGTTGGTTTTAATCCTTTACCCAAGGAAGCAAAATGATGTTTTGCACGTGAAAGTATATTCACGTCTGAGCTACTTGTGTATAGAGACTAATGACTTCACATCACTTGCCTTAGTACGTATCCCATATTGCAATGCACACACCCTTTTGGACATGTAAAATGCTATGCATAATGAGAAGGGCCACTACCCAGAACAGTTTCGACGTTTATTGAAGTCTCATCAGTGGGAGCCAGACCTAGGAGAGAGTGAGGTTGAATTTCATAATTTCCTGGTATCTTTAAAGTATAATAGAACCAAATTAAAAAACTTTCAACATCTTTCTCTCATCCAGAGAGTTTTATTAATAAGGTCCAGTACCTTCTGACTACTTGTATATGAGAAATATATATGACTTCGAAATTACTTCAACCTTGGTATCTCTCCCGGGTCTGGCTTCCACTGATGAGACCTCAATAAAGGTCGAAACCAGTCTGGGTAGCAGCCCTTCCTATTATGCACAGCATTTTACATGTCCGAAAGAGTGTATGCATTGTAATATGGGATACATACTAAGGCAAGTGATGTGAAGTCATTAGCCTCTGTATGCAATTAACTCAGTGAATATATTTTCATGTGAAAAACATTATTTTGCTTCCTTGGGTAAAGGATTAAAACCAAGTATATAATTTATTGGTATCTTTAATATATTTTTATTTAGACTTGGTTGGTCTTTTTAAATTTGCTGCTAATTAAAAAAAAAAGTCTTTCAAGTGTTATCAGCTGCAGAATAAAACTGTGCTTCATTGCAGCAAATACAAACTTTTTTTTTTTCTGGAATCATCAACAAATTTAAAAAAACTAACCAAATCTAAGTAAATATAGTTGTGGTAAACTTTGCAAGATCTGGGAAGCATTGATTCTTAGAACTGTCCACCCAACAGCCAAGATTAATCCTAAAAGGGCATCCCTCTTAGAACTTCAGGTTTCTGGTGCAACATCTTCCACTTACTGTTTTTCATGTGTTATTATAATTTGTATACTGTATCCAAGATGCTGTCTCTATGACTGAGATGAAATAATGGAACTACTAAACCTCTGTTTAATAATTTCTTTGTGCTGTTTTCATTCCATTAAACTCAATTATGAATTTTAAAAACCACCTAAGCCTTAATACACAATTGCAGTATTGGGTAAGTGAATTATTTTCTTGGGCTGATTTGGCATACCTCTTGGAAAACCAAAGGTTTGCGTAGTAGTCTGGATGGAATAAGAAATGAAGGCCTTTGGTTGCTCTGTTGGGGCATGTGTTTAGGTCATATGATGTAAAACTAAGAAACCCAACTGAAGGAAGAAGAGTAATTATAGAAGTAATTGACAACAATTCCTGATATGCTGATCGGACGGTAATTTTCAACAGCAGTCTTGGAACCTCCTTTATGCAGTGGAACTATTTTCCCCTCTTTCCATCCCCTTGGGACTAACCAGACCCGAGACGCATATTAAACAAAATGGTCAAAGGCATTGACAATTCTTTAGCCGCTTCTCATACAACACGAGCTGGTATACCATCCAATCCTGCAGATGAATTGACATTGAGGTTTTGTAACAGACTATTCATCTCCACTTCATTCACCACAATTCCCATATAAGCTGTTGGTTCTTCCATTTCTGCAATGTCACCACCTGGATGATATACTCTTGCAAAGTGCTCACTCAGTAATTCTACTATATCAACTGATTCGGTTACCTCCCTACCATCGGCATTCTTTAAAAGCAATCTGCCATATACATTTTTTCTTTTACTTGCAACATATCGAAAAAACTGTTTGGGATTATCTTTAGCCTGCATGGCTAATGTTCTTTCATAATCTACTTTTGCTTTTCTTACCACACTTGTTACCCTTCTGGCCTGGGCTTTATACCGTTCATGTGCCTGCAGGTCACCTTTCTCCTTAAATTCCCTCCACAGTTGTTTCTTTTTCTGCAGCTCAAGCTTAATGGTGTTATTCATCCATTTAATCCCTACTTGATTTATTATTCGGACTCTAGGTATACAGTCAGTCATTGCCTCCTGCAAAAACTTCTTAACCGCTTCCCATGCACTATCGACATCCAGCCCTTGCAGTTTTACATGCCATGGCACTGAACCAATCAAACTCCTAAGCTTGTCATACTTACCAGTCCGATAATTCCACACCTTTAGCCACCTCCCAAGTCAGGACCCTATGATCACTCTCACCAATTGGTGGCAATGTGGACATATTCGTTACAGCCAAATCCTCAAATGCAATTACAAGGGCAAGCACTCTCTGACCCCTAGTATTTTCAATTACATGCTGCCGCAGATAGTTATCCCTTAATAACCGCATAAAACCCAATTCCTTCCTCCCATGTGTCCTCTCCTCCCTCCAATCAATGCTACCATCATCGAAATCTCCCATAATAATTACCCTCCTTCCACTCATTTCTTCTATTTGCTTATGCATACTATTTCCACCATCTTTTCCATCACCTAGTCTATAGCAGCACCCAATTTTATATTTTGTTCTGCTAGCCTCAATCTCACACCAAATGGCCTCAAATGTGCTCTTTTCTCTATCCTGCAATTCAACTTCTATTCTCCTTGGCTGCAGCTCATCAGCTATCATCAATAATACTCCCCCTCCCCCATTTTATTCTCCCTGTCATTCCTGAACACACTATACCCCCTCACATTCAATCCCACTAGCTATATCATCTTCAGTCAGCCATGTTTCACTAATGCCAATAACCTGTGGTCTGAAAGTGCCAACCTAGGCCAAAAATTCTTCCTTCTTGTTCCTAATACTCCTAGCATTAGAATACATGAATTGCAGACTCCCGTTAGCCCCCATCCCTACTTTGATGCCTTATACTAACTATCTCATTCTGATTTGTTGTCCTTATTCGCTCGGGCATATTATACTCATTCATACACTCAACTGCCTCCCTAAGGTCTGCATATCTACTCCCCCCCCCCTTTAATAAATCTAGTTTCCCTGATTCTGCACATCCACTTCATTCAACAACTTTTCAAGTCTCCTTACACCGAATCCATTCAAATGCAAACCATCCATCTTATATAGATCCTTTCACCCATCGAACTCACTCCACACGTCCACAAATTCCACTCCACTCATCCTGCATAACCCATGCATAAAGTCATTTGCAATTATGGCCCTCCTCCTAAACTCTTCACTGTCATACCATGGAAAAAAGACTAATCATCCTAACTCTCTCACTCTTCTCTTTTGCTACCTCAAACAATTCATTCAGGTCCTCTATCATTTCCATTTTATCTCCTTTCAAATCATTCATACCTGCCACCGCTAACATTTCTTTCACCCTTTGCTTTTGCTCCCTAATAGACTCACGTCCTTAATGGTCGCACCAGGTCGGTACGATTTTGTCAAATTCTCTACTATCACACCTCGTACTAACGAATCTCCATACAGCACTCGCTCCTTCATTGTTTACGTTCACAATCATACATTTATATTTCCTTTGATACTTTTTTTTATTGGCTGGTACAATCTGTAGACATTTGTGCATATGCTCCAGCTGCTGCTTTGCTCTATGTATCGCTCCACTTTACTTTAGATAGGATTGAGGTGAGTGAGATAGGGTGGTAGTTAGCTGGCAACAATTTGTCATCCTTTTTTGGAAATGGGTTGAATATAGGCCAATTGCCAGGCTTTGGGATATATATATTATTACGGGCAGCTCCAAGGAGTCCTTAGACTCATTGAGCTAGGTAAAAAACCTAGCTCTAACACCCTTGCTAACTGCACTCTTACCAAGCTTCCATGGATGGCCCCTAGTCCTTCCACTACCAGTCCTATTCTCAAAAATATCTTCTGAATTAATCTTATAGAAACCCTTCAGTAATTTGAATGTCTCAATCATATCACCCCTTTTTCGCCTATCAACCAATTTCTGCAGCCCACAAATCTTCAGCCTGTTCTCGTAAGGTTCATTCCATAGTCCTGATATTATCTTGGTCACTCGTCTCTGGATCCACTCCACCTCCTCCCCATCGAGAAGAAACCCTGGTGCCCATATCTGAGCACAGTAGTCTAGATGGGGTCTTATCAAAGCAAGATACAGAGGAACAATAACCTGTTTGTCTCTGCTTGTTTCGCACTTTCCTCCAGTTGGTGAGAGTGATCACTTAAGTTGTGGCTAGCCATATGCAGTCTTCTGTGAGGAAAGGATATATGTGAAAGTACAAGGCTGGTGATAATGACAAGTTTGGAGACAGTTTGAAGCTATAGCATAGAATGAGAAGTTGAGTAGTATGGAAATAAATGCTGCTTGGGAACTGACAAAGAAATACATAACAGCATCAATGTGTGAATGAATATTCCAAAGGTCAAAAGGCTGAATAAGGTAGGTAAAATGGATGAAAATGTAGGACTTAAGCATGAAATCAGGAATGAGAAGGAACTTTGGAGGCAGTACAAGATGAATAATGGTAATAATGTTACATGAAAAATACAAAGAACAAGCAAGGAGAGTGACTCAGTAAGGACAATAAAAGTGCAGTACGAGCAGAAACTGGCAAATCAGACAAAGAAAAACCCTAGTTGTTGTTTTTTTAGGATATGTGGCAAGTAGAAGGAAGAATCATTATAAGATGATGTTAATGAATGAAAATAGAATGATAACTGCTGCAGAAGAGAGACTGTTTAAGTATACAGTGATCAATTTATAATGGTGTTTCATCTTTATCAGGGTGGAATCATGAGGAACTTAAGAAGACATAGGAGAGGATGGCTTAATTGCGAATAAGCAGGCAGGAGGTATTTGAGAAAATGAATAACCTTTATGTCAATAAGGCGATAGGATTTGATGATACATCGCCTCGCATCTTAAAGGAATGTTCCAGGGAATTGGCAGTAGCACTGGCATGTTGAATAAGTCTCACAACAGCACAGGTTCCAGGGAGGGGGGTAGAAGGTAAAATTGTTCCACTGCATAAAAGTGGTGATAAGGCTGTGGCTACAAATTATAAGCCAATCTGTATATCTGGAGTTCTAATGAAGGTACTAGGTGAAAAGTAGAATACAGAAATGGGTTGATAATAGCAGTATTCTCTGTAGTTATCGGCATGGGGTTTGTTAAAGGGAGATCATGTTTTACAAACTTACTTATGTACTATAACGCCTTGGACAAGGGAGATGCATATAGAGTGGTATACTTAGATTTTGCAAAACCTTTTGATAAACTGTCACACAACAAGCTATTAAATAAATTGAAACAGATAACACACTTCTAAGTTGAATAAGTGGCTGGCTGTCAGACAGGTATCAAAAAGTTGTATATGGGGGTGCAGTATCCTGAAAGAGGAAGGTCACTAGTGGTGTGCCGCAGGGGTTAGTTTTGGGACCATCGTTGTTCAATTGATATATTAATGATAATGGGATGGGTTTAACTAGTGATGTGCAGCAGTTTGCAGATAATATTATGGTCTTACAGGAGAACTTGAATAGATTACATGAATGGGAAGGTAAGTGTAACTATTAGTTCAATGTTGCAAAGTGTAAGATTTTGGTATGCAACAATGGGATGCAAAGTATATACTTGGTGGAGAAACTTTAAAGGAAGCAGAAGAGATGAGAAATCTGGGAATAATGGTGGACAAGGACCTAAAATTCAGGGGCCACACTGCACAGGTTGTGAAGATGTAACATAATGGTCCTGACATCCAGAAATAAAGAGGTTAAGATACCATGTGTATAAGGCCTTGATCAGGCCTTATATGGATTATCTTGCACAGATTTGGTCACCAGGTTTTCATGGTGATGATAATATGTTAGAAAGAACCCAGAGAAGATTCACAAGGTGGTTGGTCTTTGGAATGTGAAGTACAAAGACTGAGAGAATGTAAATTGCAAAACCTTGTAAATAGAAGGAGGAGGGAGGGGGATATAATTGAGACATATAAGCTAGTCAGGGATTGTTATCAGGTTGACATGGAAGAAATTTTTCATAGAATGGGAGAGGGGAGTAGAACAAGAGGCCATCACTGGAAATTGTATAAGGAGGGTGCGAGCAGAGGAATGAGGAGTAGGCTTTTACATGGAGAATGGTTGGTGAGTGGAATACATCGTCTGAGTGTGTTGCAAATGTAGACACACTGAATCAGTTTAAGTCACGGTTCAATAAGCATTGTGTGCAATAGTGTGTACCTCCCATGATGAGTCTCTGACTCCATGGAGATCAGATGTTAATAATAGTAATAATATCAGACCAACCTCAGAATACCGTTCTCACATTTGGGGTGGTGTACCCAAACCTCCTTAAGAATTCTTGACTGCATATAGAACAGGGGAAATCCACCAAGTAGGTGACCCCCCCCTTTCTCTCACAGACTCCGTCCAGTTACTTTCTAATAGGTGCTATTTCTGCATTATGCTTTTTTTATTGTAGATCTTTCATGGGTGTTGCTCTGCTGAATTGGCCATTACCTTTCCTCTAATTTCATAACAACTAGAGTAGCTATGGTCAACATCTATATGCAGCCCAACACCAAGATGATAAACACCTTTTATCATCTTCCTTCATTCCATCTACCTCTGATCTTTGGAACAGCATTCCCTATACTATTTTTCACAATGAATACAACCCTCCAATGTGTAACTGTTTGGTAATGCTTCCACATTCATAATGAAAGTAACCAAAAGAAAGATTAAAGGAACGTCTTAGGATTATTGGAAAGGAAACTCTAGTGCAACTTTTTCCTAGAACATTTTACAGTTAATTCCCATGATGGACAATCTTCGGCACAGGTAAGTTAGGGTTCTTTCCCTTATTAGAAACTCGGGTTCTTAATTTTAACAACTTGAAAAAATTGACTGCCTTTATATAGAACCATCACTATTACAGATGATAATATACCTGGTTAGAATTTATGAGGCAGTGGCTTGGTCATACCCAGTCTTCAAAATGGTCAATAATCACAAGCTGAATTAGCAGTGAACTAACCATAAAGATTGTTTTACTGCTTATTTCCAAAACTAGTAAGGGCTAAAGAGTTCCTCCTTTGGGAAATAAAAGGTATGAGAAGATTTATCTTGTGCACCCTCCATTTCATGTTTCTTCTACACATCAATCTAATCTTCATCAATCTTCTACTATCTAATCACAGTGTAGGATCATTATAGCAGATGCCTCATTCTGTAATAAATAGTATAATATATTCCATCACTTTAAAATAATATGAATAATTAGCAATCAATTTTTTTTTTTTTTTATTAATGGATGTTTGTAACTCATGACTGTAGATCACTAATATCACTAACTCTTATCTACAAATTAAAAAACATAAGCTGAAAACAGAGCTTATAATTTAACTAATCACAGGCAAATATAGTCACTCTTCATTATTCTTCTTTGACTCTGGACAACTGAGCACATCAAGAGTCATAAACAGAAATAATATCCAAATTTTCTTTTACACTGTGTTTAGAGTGAAGCTAAAGATGTTCAAAGAGTATCACAATCTCAAATGGATTATACTACCTAATAGAAAACATTAAGAAAATTATGGAACCAACTACAGCATTAGAGTAAAACTTTAATTTAATATAAAACAAAATAAACACTCAACATTTCGACCTTCACATTAAGATCATCATCTGCAGTATACGCATATATATATACAAAGAAACAAGCTGTACAACAATCTACATGGTATGCTAAAATTACTGATCAACCATTAAACTATTAGCCTGATCTCTGGTATAAAAAAAAAAACCTTACTATATCAAAGCTAGAGGCCTGTTATTATTATTATTACTAGGTTAAAATTAACTTAAGCTGGAGAGCAACATGTTCACACAAATTAAATAAATAAATAATAACTTATATAAGTATACATATAAATACAGCAAACCAGTATGGATAGTGGCCAATAAAAGCTGAAAATTGCTCAGAGTCCTAAAGTCAGGGTTTGCTAGAAAACTAAATGAGCTGAATGTGTGCCATCCAAATTTTGGGGATTTTTATGCCACCATTATTGCTAATCAAAATTGGGATGGTTAATCAAAATTTCACATGCTTCTTTAAATTTTTGCTCATACGTTCATTCCATTCTGTTCTGATAAAGAAGCATGTGAAATTTCAATTAACCACTCATCCTAACAATAATGGTGGCATAAAAACCCCAAAAATTTGGATGGCACACATTCAGCCCACTTAGTTTTCCAGCTAACCTGACTTTAGGATTCTAACCAATTTTCAACTTTCATTGGCCACTATTATTATTATTATTATTCCAGGGAGTCATTAGGCTCATCGAGGGAGGCCCTAAACATCATGTCCACACAACTATATGACATTCTCACAGTATCTATCATACCTTGCGTTGAACTCGCTCATCGTCATAGCACCCACAACAGACTCTCCACTCATTTACCACTCTAAAAGTAAAGAAACCAGCTCTAACACCCCTGCTAACCACACTCTTGCCCAGCTTCCATAGGTATCCCCTAGTTTCCCACCACCAGTCCTGATCTCAAAAATATCCTCTGAATTAATCCTACAGAATCCCTTTAGCAATTTGAATGTCTCAATCATATCTCCCCTTTTCTGCCTATCAACTAGTTTCTGCAACCCACAAATCTTCAATCTGTTCTCATATGGATCATTCCATAGACCTGCTATCATCTTAGTCACTCGCCTCTGGATCCTCTCCACCTCCTCACAATCAAGAAGGAACCGAGGTGACCAAATCTGGGCACAGTAGTCGAGATGAGGTCTTATCAAGGCTCGGTACAGAGGTACAATAACTTGCTTGTCTCTGCTCATCAAGGTATTTTTCAACAACCAAGTGAGCTGATGAGCTGATTTAGCTACTTTTGCAATGTGCCCCCTAAACTTCATCTCCCTATCCACCAACACTCCCAAGTCCCTGGCCTCATCAATCTCCTGGAGTACAGTTCCACCAATGTGGTATACTGCTGCTAATCTTTTCACCCCAAAATGCATAACCTTACATTTTGTCAAATTAAATTGACATCCATTCTCCTTAGCCCAGAACTCCAATCTATCCAAGTCATCCTGCAAGATTTTGACATCTTCTGCATTCACTATCGCCCTACCCAACTTTGCATCATCAGCGAACAAATGAACTGTTTTACTTAGATCCTTCCCTATATCATTAATGAACAGATTAAACAGCAGTGGTCCAAGAACAAAACCCTGCGGCACACCACTAGTCACAGGCCATCTTTTGGACTCTACTCCTGAATAAACTATTCTTTGATATCTTTCCATCAACCACCCACCTATCCATCTCACCAACCCTATATCCATTCCCATATGTTGTAGTTTACGGATTAGAATTCCATGTGGTATCCTGTCAAACACCTTTGCCAGGTCCAGCAGTATCACTGTAAACCATTACCCTTATCCAGTTCAGCCGTCACCTTGTTATAAAACTTGAGCAAGTTACTGAGGCATGATCTACCCTTCACAAAGCCATGCTGTCCCCTGTACAGTATCTCATTTTCATCAATCCATTCCTGTATTTTTCCCTTGACTACTTTCTCCAAGACCTTGACAACGACTCCTGATATGCTGATCGGTCGGTAATTTGCAACCGTAGTTTTGGATCCTCCTCTATGCAGTGAAACTATTTTCCCCTCTTTCCACACCTTCAGGACTAAACCAGACCCAAGACTCAGATTAAACAACATAGTCAAGGGCACTGATAATTCCTTAGCCGCTTCACGCAAGACCCGTGCCGGTATACCATCCAATCCCACAGATGTATTCACATTAAGGTTCTGTAATAGACTATTCACCTCCACTTCATTCATCACAATTCCCGTATAAACTAATGGTTCCTTCATTTCTTCAATGTCACCACCTGGATGATATACTTTTGCAAAGTGCGCACTCAGTAACTCCAATATAGACTGATTCAGTGACCTCCTTACCATCGTCATTCCTTAAAATCATTTTATCGTGTACAGTTTTTTTTTCTTGCTTGCAGCATATTGAAAGAACTGTTTGGGATTCTCTTTTGCTTGCATAGCTAGTTTCCTTTCATAATCCACTTTTGCTTTTTTTACCACGCTCGTTACCCTTCTGGCCTGCACTTTATACCGTTCGTGTGCCTGCAGGTCACCCCTTTCTTTAAATTCCCTCCACAGTTGTTTCTTTTTTTGCAGCTCAAGCTTAATGGTGTTATTCATCATTTAACCCCTACTTGTTTTACTATTCGGACCCTAGGTATACAATCAGCCATAACCTACTGTAAATGCTCCTTGACCACTTCCCATGCTCTATCGACGTCCAGCCCTTGCAGTTGTACATGCCATGGTGCTGATCCAAGCAATCTCCTAAGCTTGTCATACTTGCCAACATGGTAATTCCACATATACCCTGTCTTAATTGAAAATTCCACACCTTTAGCTACCTCCCAGGTCAAGACCTCATGATCACTCTCACCAATAGGTGGCAACATGGTCATATTCATTACAGTCAAATTCTAAGATGCTATTAGCAGGTCAAGCACTCTCACACCCCTAGTATTTTCAATTACATGCTGTCTCAGATAGTTATCCCTTAATAATTGAATAAAATCCATTTCCTTCCTCACATGTGTCCTCTCCTCCTTCCAATCAATGTTACCATAGTTGAAATCCTCCATAATAATTACCCTCCTTCCACTCATTTCATCAATTTGTTTATGCATACCATCTCCACCATCTATTCCATCACCTGGTCTATAGCAGCACCCAACTGTATATTTTATTCTGCCAGTCTCAATCTCACACCAAATAGCCTCAAATGAGCTCCTTTCACTATCCTGCGATACAACTTCAATTCTCCTTGGCTGTAGTTCATCAGCTATCATCAATAACACCCCTACCCCCATTTTATTCTCTCTGTCCCTCCTAAACACACTATAACCTACACATTCTATCCCACTAAGTATATCATCTTCCGTCAGCCATGTTTCACTAATGCCAATAAGCTGTGGCCAGGAAGAGCCAATCAAGGCCAAAAATTCTTCCTTCTTGTTCCTAATACTCCTGGCATTAGTATACATGAAATGCAGTGATCTCTTTGTCCCACCCCTAACTTGATGCGTTATTCTAAATGTCCCATTCCCATTTTTTGTCCTTAGTGCTGGCTCAGGTACATTATATACATTCTTATACTCAACTGTCTCACTGATGTCCGCATATCCACTCCACCAATATCCATACTGGTTTGTTGTAATTTATAAGTCATCATCATCATCATCAAATTCCTGCCATGTACCCTCAAGGGGTGTACAGGATATGACAGTACTACATGAAAAAATTACATCATTACTAACTTCCTATCTACAATTTTCCTCCAAATCAGTCTGTTACTTGTCAAGACTCCAACATTATCAGATCTTATATTTCTATCGTCTAAGGCACTTTGTACCGTATCAATCCACCTATATCTTGGTCTTCCTCTGGGTCGTTTTCCTGCCAACCTGGCAGAGAACACTTGGTTTGCTAATCTTTCCTCTCCCATTCTATTTAAGTGACCATACCATCTGAGATTAGCTCTGCTAACGCATTCCTGGATGCTGACAATGTCATTTATAAGTCATTATTTATTTATTTTGTGTGAACATCTTGCTCACTAGCTTAATTTAATTTTAACCTAATAAAGGACTCTAGCTTGATGTAGTAAGTTTTTTTTTTTTTTACACCAGAGGTCAGGATAATAGTTTAACGGTTGATCAATAACTTTAGCATACTATGTAGATTGTTGTACAGCTTGTTTCTTTGTGTGTGTGTGTGTGTGTGTGTGTGTGTGTGTGTGTGTGTGTGTGTGTGTGTGTGTGTGTGTGTGTGTGTGTGTGTGTGTGTGTGTGTATACTCCAGATGATGACCTTAATGTGAAAGTCGAAACATCAAGTTTTTATTTTGGTTTATATTAAACTAAAGTTTCACTCTAACACAGTAGTTGGTTCATAATTTTCTTAACCCTGTGGAGGTCGCAGCTGATCTGACAGATACAAGCAAATTGTTTAATATAAATATTCTTACACATATCCAGTGTATAGCTTGGAGGTCATGAGTAGTTGCACATGCATATGTCACGAGTGATATTCCACACTGTTTATGCAGTCAGTTTTCATTTAGCATGTGTTATGTAAAGGTGTGTGATATTTCATAATAAATTGTATCTGAGACATACCGCAACCTCCGATGTCAGTATAGTATTGGTTAAGTGTTTTTTTTTATTATTATTTACCGTTGAAAATGGCTGGAAAAATATATCAATTGGATAATCCATCAGATGTTGAAGAGATTCAGCAATTTTGTTACTCAAGTCCGATGATGTGAATGATAGAGTTGAATGCGAAAGTGATATTTGATAGTAAATTGTATCTGAGGGATACCATAAACTCCAATGTCAGTATAGTATTGGTTTAGTTGTTTTTTTCTTTGTTTCTTTTATGAATAATTTCTAGATTGTAACTGAAAATAAATAAACCATGTATTATATTTGCAGTGTTTTTTTTGTTTTTTTTTAAGTTTTATCGCATTTTAGCACATAGTAGTAATGAATGTATCTCTCAGCTACAGGCGACCTGGAAATTTTTCGACCACAACCTCCGCAGAGCTAATGTATTCTGATCAGTGTGTAAACATGAAGGAAAGGATACCTAATAGAAAATTAGGTAGTATAATTAGGTAGAGTTAGTGATGCCCTTGTCCTGGTTTGAGAGTCTTGCAGTCAGTAAAGTTCCTAAGTGTGGAAAGAAGACAAAATAATACCTCTCCACAAGCATGGTTCGAGAACAGAAGTTTCCAATTATAGACTGGTTTGTGTGTGCAGTTGTGATCAAAGTGTTGGAAAAATTGGTTAAAAACAGAATACAGAATTGGGTTGACTATGATGGTCAGTATGGGTTTGTGAAGGACAGCTTGTTTTAGCGACTGCTTATGTTTTATGATAAGGTGACAAATATGTTGGATAAGGGAGAATCATATACAGTGATACTCTTGGACTATTCAAAAGCATTCGATAGATTACCATAAGTTGGCATACCTTTAGAGGAGAGAATGGACAGTATATTGGTTAGATGGATCGGAAATTGGCTCCCTGAATGATACCAGCAAGTTGTGTATGATGGAGCTGTCTCAGAAAAGGAAGGTGACCACTGACATGCCTTAAGGTTCAGTTCTTGGGGCCCTATTGTTTAACTTGTTTGTTAATGATATTTCTTGAGGATTGACTGGGAATCTTCAAATATTTGCTGATGATGCAAAGTTAGGTAGAATTATCGGGAGTAGTGCTGATGTCAATTCTCCACAGGAAGATTTGAAAAGGCTTTTAGCTTGGACAAATGAGTGGGATTGCAGTTTTAATGTTAATAAATGTAAAATTGTGATCATATAGTCATAGCTGCAATATGCCCTCTACATACTGAATTGGTGGGAAGTGGATTAGATTCAAGATTTTGGAGTGATGATGGATAGTGGAATGAAGTTCTGAGGGCATATTGCAGCTATGACAAAAAGTACATTGACATGTAGAGATAAGGAGGTGGTGGGGCGTCTATATAAAGCATTGGTCAGACTATGTATGAACAATTTTGCTCAGATTTGATCACCTAGTTTTCATTGTGATGTGGAAACACTAGAGAGGGTCCAAAGACGAATAACCAAAGTGATATCAGGATTCTGGAGTGTTGGTCATGAAGAACTTTTGAGAGAATGCAGATTCCAGAGGTTCTTCGATAGAAGGAAAAGAAGAGATATGATAGAAACCTTCAGCTTAGTTAAGGAATTATAAAAAGGATGTTAAAATGGGACAAACAAGAGGCCATCTCAGTAAATTGTGTAAAGATGTGGTGAAGAAGGGTGCGAGGAGTAGATTTTTTACAAGGAGAATTGTTGATGAGTGGAATGCATTGTTGGAGTGCATTTGGATGCAGGGAGTGTAAATAACTTCAAAGTTCATTATGTTAGATATGTTGCTGGTTGAGTGGTGTTCCCCCCACAATGAGTGTTGACTCCATGGAGGTTACCAAATACCAGAAAAATTATGACTTATCAATATCAGAAGTAAGACGGTGAAAACAGCACAATGAAATAATTAAGCAGATTTAATAATTCCAATAAGGAAAGCAGGAACGTTGGACAGGAAAACGGGTTGGGACAGGGAAATATGGTGAGGGGAGAGTGGATTTTTGAATAGCTACTCATTCAAATAATTTTAGAGGATGTCAATTTGAGTTCATCAAAGCTTTTCCTTGTAAAATGAAATAACTACTGATCTTTTTTTGAGAAAAAAAAAAACTGCTTAATAAAGTCCATCTGTCACAGATGGAAATAATTGTCTTTTTACAGTGCATGTGGTGAAACAAAAACCACTAAGCCATGATGATATCACAGATGCAATAATTTGAGTAAAAGAAAACAAAATGTGCCATAGTACTAGCCTGAAAAGAATCACTCTACTAATAATGAAAATGCAAACAAAATGCTTTTAAGAGATTAAACCAATGACTTCCAATGCAGAAAGTGCAAGGTACAATAAAGTGAAACTCAGTGGGAAGATAGCAATGTTGACAGCTGTGACAAGGGGAAAATAAAGAAGTAAGATGTTGATGAATGACAATCAGAATGTGAAGAAAAAGAGATGTGGAATATGTAGATGTACAGAATATAGGATGAATTGGATAACTTGAAAAAGTGCATTTAGAAACAAATGCTATTTTCATTAACAAACAGAATTTGTGTGAATTTCTCTCTCTCTCTCTCTTCTTCACCCTGATAATGCTAACAAGCATTATCAAGGTGAAGAGAGAGAGAGAATGGCCTCAGGAGAGGAAACACAGAAAGATACTGCTTAATGGATTGCAGAACACAGCTGGAACCCAGAAAGAATGGGAAGAGGTAGTGCTACAACAAAGTGGGCAGAGGCCCTCTAAGAACATACCAGAAAAATTATGACTTATCAATATCGGAAGTAAGACGGTGAAAAACAGCACAATGAAATAATTAAACAGATTTAATACTTCCAATAAGGAAAGTAGGAATGTTGGACAGGAAAACGGACTGGGACAAGGAAATATGGTGTAAGGAGAGTGGATTCTGAAAGCATGTATGTGGATGGTCTGCATATGTATATGTACTGAGGTATGTACATAAGGTATGTACTGCTATGTACTGAGGGGTACATATGACATACAATGAGAATATAGGGGCAGGTGAGAGAAGTCACAGTTGGGGAGAGCGGCATGTGTAGGACTGGTTATAAACCAAGAAATGAATTGTTATACTTATTTACAAATGCCAGGAGTATAAGAAATAAGGGAGATGAATTTTTTTTTCACTGATTGAGTTTATGTGCCCGAAAATAACTGGAATAAGTGAAACATGGTTGGATGAAAATGCCATCTTGACAGGAAGAGAAATGGAGGGATATGATGTTTTTCATGAAGATAGGAAAGGCAAGAACAAAGGGGGGGGGGGATGCTGTTGTTAACAGGGGAATTATATCCATGCAAGGTTGAGATACAAGGGAAAAAAATTGGCAGTGGCTTTGAAGGAGTGGTTGATAAAGAGATATTTGGTGGGGGCATTGCTACAGGCAAGGGAGTGTGGAAGGCAGAGACAAAGAAATGTATAGGCAACTTGGCTTAGTGAGCAAGTGAAGGGTGATCATTAATGGGAAATTTCAATTACGGCAACATTGATTGGAATGAAGAAAGAGTATCAGAGAATAAGAATGAATTTCTCAAGGTCTTAGACAGTATGTAATGGAGGGCACATGAGGGTTACGAGTCTTACATCTGGTTATATCAGTGGACGTGATTATGAATGGAGTGTCTTGTCTTCCACCAGATGGTGAGTGACCAAGAAGTGATCACCTGGGATGCAGCCAGTCATATGACAACTTCTATAAAGAAGGAAATATATGTGGAACTACAAGGCTGGTAATTATGGTAAGCTTAGGTGACAACTGGGAGCTATAGAGTGGAAATAGGAGTTGAGTGAGAAGGCAACAGACACTGTGGGGGCACTGATCAAGAGCTATTTAACAGCAGCAATGTGCGAGTGCATTCCAAAAGTGAAAAAGCTAAACAAGGAATAAAATGGATGATTGAAGAAATTAAACATGAAATCTGATAGAAGGCACTGTGAAGGCAACACAAGATGAACGTTGGTAATGACCACTTGCATGAAGAGTACAAAGAGCAGGCCAGGAAGGTGATTTGATCGGTAAGCATAGAAAAAGTGCTGTATGAGAAGCCAATCAAGCTAAGAAAAATCTTAGTGAGTTATTTCGATATGTGGAAAGTAGAAGGAAAAACAACTATGGGAAGATGACTCCAGTTGATTATAATTATACTGGCAGATCGGTAACCAATGCAGAGGATACAGTTAAATTATTCAATGATCAGTTTATCGGTGTATTTCATCCTTGTGAAGGTAACATCAGGAAAAGCTAGAGTGTAGAGGGTATGGTGAATGAACAAGAGAAATATGAGGAATTAAGTAAACTTGGTGCTAATAAGGCAAAAAGGACTTGACAGTACATTGCAAAGCATCTTGAGGGAATGCTCTATGGAACTGACACCTTTTGCACATCTATTTAACGTCCATCTTGAAATAGGATGAATCCCAAAGGAATGTTGTTTGTTGTTGTGCCATCTGGTCGTTTTCAACTGTTGATGATCTTGTGCACAAAGGCTCTCCATCCCACTTGGCCCTTTGTCCTTTCTTTTCAGCAACTGTAAGTTCAACTTTGTAAGTTCGTTTATGTTGTCCATCAAACTCTTTTTTTGGTCTTCCACTTCTTCTCAAATTTTCTCAATCTTCCCCAACATAACTGCCTTTTCCAATGATTCATCAGCTTGCATGATATGTCCAAAGTACATCAACTTCTGTTTAGTGATCATTGCCTCCAAGGAGCATTCTATCTTTATACTAAATAAAATCTTATTTAGTATAAAGTATCAATTCAAATGAATCAATTCACTTTCTGTTTTTCTTCTTAATAATCCAGCTTTCACATCCATTCACTACTGGAAATGCTACTGCTTTGACAATTTTAATGTTTGTCACCTTACTCACACCTCTATCTTTCATAATTTTTGTCAGATTTAACATAGCTTTTTTTTTCCCCCATGACAATCCTTAATTTCATCTTCACATTTACCATAATTTCTAATTCTGGATGCCAGTAAATCATAACATTCAACGATTTCTATTTCATCTGCCTCTATTATAAATTCATTTAAATTTCCAGAAGTCATCACTTTTGTTTAGCTGATGTCTAAATTAAACCTAACTTTGGTACTTTCTCTCTTAACTAGTAGAATCAACCACTCCAGATCTTCCTTACTTTCTGCTATGAAAGTTGTATCATCTGCATATCTTGAATTATTTATTTTTCTGTCACTAATCTTAATTCCAACTGGATCTCTGTCTAAGTTAGAGATTCTCATAATATATTCAACATAAATTTATACTCAACATAAAAGATACGGCGACAGTATACAAACCTGCTGCACCTTTTTTTCTACTTGAACACTATTTCTCCAAAGACTGTTTATACTGAAACTTCTTTGTTGTGAAATGCTCAAGTACTCCCATTGATCTCATTACAATCCACAGTCTGTTGTTGAGAGTTTATTTTTCACTTGGTTAGACTATAATAAGTTTAGTTTAATCCTTTATCCAAGTGTGAGCAAACAAAGTTTGCGCCTGAAAGTATCTTCAGGACTGGGGTAAGGTAGTACAACGCCGGGCAACTTGTTGCAAAGGTGGAGAAAGTTCTCATCACTCCTATCTCAGTATCTCCCATAATGCAAAGCACATCTCCTTGCGGATATGTGTAATGCTATGCATTAAGGCAAGGGCCACTACCCATACCGGTTTCGACCTTTATTGAGGTCTCGTCAATGGGAGCCAGGCCCAGTAGTGGAGACACCAAGGCAGAAGCAATGAGAGGTCATCCCAACCTATAGGAGTTGCCCTCCTAAAAAAGGTGTACAACCTTATTATTAAATTACTCTGGATTCAGAGACAGATGTTGAGAGTTTATTTTTCACTTGGTTAGACTATAATAAGTTTAGTTTAATCCTTTATCCAAGTGTGAGCAAACAAAGTTTGCACTTGAAAGTATCTTCAGGACTGGGGTAAGGTAGTACAACACCGGGCAACTCATTGCAAACAGGTAGTCAAATTACAAAACCTGTTGTACTACTTTACCCCAGTACTGAAGATATTTTCAGGTGCAAACTTTGTTTGCTCACACTTGGATAAAGGATTAAACTAAACTTAACACAGTCTGTTGTGATCCATACAATCAAAAGCTTTCTTATAATCAATAAAACAGATGAATACTTCCTTCTGAAATTTTCTTGTTCTTTCCATAATCCATCTCATGTTTGCTATTTGGTCTCTAGTTCCTCCACCTCTCCTAAAGCCTGCATGTTCCTGTGGCATTTCTCTATTCACATATAGCTACAGCCTTTGTTGGATCACATTCAGCATGTGATCCAACAAAGCAATGATTCTATAAATTTCACAATCTCAGGGATTTGATTTTTTTTTTTTTTTTTTGGAAATGGAATGAATACTGATGTTTTCCAATCTCTAGGCCAGTATATTTTTTTTTTCAAAACCTGTTGACAAATTTCAGTCAGCATATGAGTCTCTGACTCCATGGAAGTCAGATGTTAATAATATTCACTACTTTATCCCCACCTGCTCACAATAATTCCACTGACACTCCATCAGTTCCAGGAGCTTTTCCTTTTGGCAGCTGTTCCATTGCTGATATCACTACATTTTTCATTATCATGGGTTCCTCAACAAATTCTCCTTCAGTGTTATCTTTCTTGTACAAATCCTCTACACACTCTTTCCATTTTTTTTTTTTTTTTTTTTTTTGCTGCTGCTGCTTCTTCCTGAATTACTTTCTGCAGTTCATAATCTAGGGATAAACTTCCTTATAATATCATATATTTTTCTAAACGGATTTCTTGTTCTACCCATAATATTACTTTCTTCAATTTCCTTGCACATTTTGTTTAGATGTTTATCCTAATCTTTCTCAGCCTGTCTCTAGAGATCTGCTCTCAGTTGTCTAACCCTTTCTTTGTTTCTCTGAAGGTTCATTTTTCCTCTGCTATTTGAACAGCTTCTTCTGACAACCATTTACAATCTTTCTTTCTTGTTGCTTTTACTTAGTCTTCTTTGCTGCTGCTTTTGTTTCTTCCCACAGTTCTTCCAATTCTCTTCCTGTTTCTCCAAACTTTTTAATTTCTTTCTGACTTCTACTTTAAATGCTTCATTTACATGATTTAAATCAGGGGTCAGCAAACTTTTTAGACCACTGATCCCTTCATGGAATCCTTGATCCCTCATCAACCCCCATCATGTTAAATAAATGAATAAATGTTATCAATAATAAATTTCTCAATTTAAAAATAATAATTCCTTCACCCTTTTACTTCATTACTGCTTCTTGATAAGAAATATTTAAAGAAATTTAAAGAAAATGCTTAAAGAAATTTATAAAGAACATTAAAAATTAAACCTCCTTTTGATGCTTAGACATTTATCAACCCCTTGGATAGCCACATCGACCATTTTGCTGACCCCTGATTTAAATCAAATCTGGTACTGTCCTTTTGTTTTTCCTTCTTAGCTCGTAATTTTTATTTAACTTCAGCTATCAATAACTCATGATCTGTCCTACACTCTGCACCAGGTACCATATCTGCTGCTTGGATAGCACTTCTCCACCTTCCTGGCAATGGCATAATCTATCTAACTTTTGTATTCAAAACTAGGTGAAGTCTAATCTTCTTTCATGCTGTTGAAAGAAGGTGTTTACAATAAAGCAACTGTTCTCAACACAAAACTCAAACATTCTCCTGCTTCATCCCCCAATCCTAAACCAAATTTTCCTGTGATGCCTCGTTCTTCTTCTTTTTCTCCAAAGGAAAGGATAATGGAAAAAATTGTTCAACTTCACAAAGAGAAGGATAAGATTGAGGTTACAAATTATATGCCAATCTGTGTGTGTGTCTGGAGTTGTTAAGGTGTTAGAGAAATTGGTGAGGACTAGGATTCCGAAGTGGGTTGATAATAGCAGTATTCTTAATGATGGTCAGCATAAGTTTGTTAAGGGAGGTCATGTTTCAGCAATTTTCTTATCACAACAAGATAGCAAATTTACTTGATATAAGAGATACATATACAGTGGTGTAACTGTTTTAGATGGGATTACATAACAGACAAGTGAGTTTTATAGGTGACTGGCTGTCAGAGAGGTTTCATTAAGTTGTGTATGCAGAGTAGTGGTAACTGAAAAGAGGAAGGTCACTAGTGGAGTGCTAGAGGAATCTGTTTTGGGATCGTTATTATTGTTTAACTTGAACGTTAATGACATTCAGACCGGCTTAACTGGCGATGTGCAGATGTTTGCCAACGATACAAAGTTTGTAAAAGCTATCAGTAATTGAGCAGATGTTGCAGCTTTGCAGAAGAATTCCAACAAATAATTATGTGAACAGGCAAATGATTGGAGCTCTCAGTTTAATGTTGCAATTTAAAGTGCAAGGTCTTGAAATTTGGTAGGCAATGTTGGGATGTAGAGTATACAGAATGGAGAAATATTTTTAAGAAGGTGAAGGAGATGAGAGATCTGGAAGTGATAGCAGACAAAGACTTCAAGTTTAGGATTCACATTGCTAAAATTGTAGGAACATTCCAACCGACTATAGCAATAATGAGTACATGAAGAAGCAAAGAGATTATGGTTCCCTTGTATAAGGCTTTGATTAGGTCACATATGGACTACAGATTTGGTCGCCTCTATATTTGCTCACATTCTCATCCCCATCAGGGGATGAGAATGTGAGCAAATATAGAAGTTTATTAAGTTATGAGAAGAGATTGAGGGAAGGCAACTTACAGAGTCTTGTGAACAGAAAAAGAGAGGATATGATGGAGACATAAGTTGGTGAGCATTGTTGCCAGATTAATGTGGAGAATATTTTTCATAGAATATAGGGAGGCAAGGATAGAACTGAAAGCTGTATAAGAGTGTAAGCATGGGAGTGAGAAGAAAGTTCTTTGCATGAAGAGCAACTGGTGAGTGAAATACATTGCCTAAAAGAGTGGTGGGTGCAGAAACTGTGAATGGATTTAAGGCACAGTTTGGTGATCTTTCTACACAGGAGAGTACAGAACTACTGCGATGAATCCTTTGACTCCATGGAAGTCCATGGAGTCTAAGAATTATAAAAAAGGAGTCCAAGGACAATATTTCATCTGCCACACACATCTGGAATCCAATAAAAAAAAAAACAGTGTACCAACATACAAACCAATAAGTGTAAGATGCTAGACTAGAGCCTGAGGTACTATATGAGATGCCCTGGAGGAGTACTGAGAGCTAGCCCTGGCTGTTGGCAAGGATATCTAAGACTTGGTATTTCCCTTCAATTATTATGATTATTATATGGTATCTCCAGACTCATCGTGGGAGACCCAAACTAACTATTATACACATAAAACCTACCATACCACTCTTTAAACTCATTCACTGTCAGGAAACTCAACTAATTGTGGCAATCGATTCCACTCATTCACTAGTCTCCATGGAAAAAACAGCCTCATTCCCAGTATCCATAGAGGGTACCCCCCTTCTTAGGACTTGATGATTCTGGACTAACATGTTAACTTATTTTACTGGTAATTAGCTTAAGGAATTAACAACGCATATAACGGATATTAATTAAAGCAAACTTTAATTAATACTTTCAATATTTTAGCAACATCACATTGCCATCTTCAGGACATACAAATATGGTATGTGCACGCAGGCACTAACTAAAGCAAATGAGGAAGAAGGCAAGAAACTAATATTGGAAGTCCTAATGGTGCCCCCTAGCGGGCTAATTGGGTTGTCTTGGCCGTTGGGCTAAAGTTCTCATAAGATAGGCTTCCCAAATTTGGGATAGTTTCATGCACCCAAATTTGTTGAGGTTTGGAAAGTTTTTTAGAGCTGCTGATGATTCCATGAATAATCATTCGTACTTGAACTTGCTGCGGTGTATTATTTTAGTTTTCTTCCAACAAATTCTATGCCGTATCTAAGGCATGGTCTGCCAACTGTCCTGCCAGTTTGGCCAAGGTAGGGCAGTTTACAGCTGCAAGGGACCTCCTATACACCAGGTAGGTTTAGGGGGAGTGGTTGGTCTTTGGTAGAGCGGATAAGGGATGCCAACTTTTTATATGGTCTAAATATAAAAAGTGATAGTCTTTATTGTGGAGGGGGGGGTACTGGTTTTAGTATTTTTTTTATTTGGGGGGGCGGGGTTGTAGCCATTGGCTAAGAAAGTGTTGAGGATGTGGTTTAGTTCAGTGGTTCTAATCATCGTGATCTGAGCAGATTAATTTTGCCGTGTTGAATAGTATTTTTATAACCATATATTGTTGTGAGGAGGGGTGGCGGGATTGCTGGTGAATGTATCTGCCTGTATGGGTGGGTTTTCTATAAACAGAGAAAACCAACAAAGATCCATCAGGCTGACGAGTGATTCGAGTGTCTTGGAAAGGGGAGGGTGTTGTTTTCCTCTTTTTCGAAGGTGAACTGGTCTCTGGTGTGTTGGTTGTTTAAGTGTGTTAGGAAGGAGATGAGTGTATCTGAGCCATGTGGCCAAATAGTGAACACATCATCCACATACTGAAGCCAAATAGTGGGCTTTTGTGGGGCAGAGTTTAAGGCTTTCTCTTCAAAGGTCTCCATAAAGAAGTTGGCCAAGGGTGGAGAAAGTGGTGAACCCATGGATGTCCCCTCTATCTGTTTGTAGAATTTTCATTGCCAAACGAAATAGCCTGAGTTCATTGTGAACTGAAATAGGGCTGAGATATCGGAAGGAAACTTGCTTGGATAAGGTCTGGGGATTCCTTGAGTGGGACATTAGTGAATAGGGAGGAGACGTCAAAACTGACCATTATGTCAGTGTGTTTGGAGTGAGAGGTTTTCTATGCTGGCTTTGAAGTGAGCTTAGTTTTTTGTGTGCGATGATGTGTTGCCAGTATAGTGTGTGAGCGCTTTGGCTAAATGTTTGGCTAATTTGTATGTGGGGGGAATCAATGCCATCCATTATGGGACATAATGGCACATTTTGTTTATGTAATTTTGGAAGTCCATATAATCGGGGAGGGTCTAGAGTTATAAGGTTTTAGTTTGTTAGTGACTTCAACAGGCCAAGAAGTGACCTTCTTAAGGAGTCTGTGGAGAGTTCTAATCTGAGAGCTGGTAGGATTATATTCAATAGGGAGGTAGGTGGTACGGTCTAATACTAAAACATTAAGCTTACCTGTGTAGTTCTTTTGGTTGAGAACCACAGTGGTGTTTTCCTTATCTGCTTTGGTGATTACTATTTTTTTGTTTTTCTTCATTTCTAGTAGAGCTGCATATTCGTCTTTAGATAAAAGAATACCTAAAAATCCTAAAAGAATACCTGTCGAGGAAATCATGATCCAAATAGAATGTGGGATTCACAACCTTCCTAACCATATCGCCAACAACTTCAGACTAGATGTAGCCGGTTTTCTCACAAAAGCAAAACCTCCAAAAACCAACTTATCCAAAGACGAATATGCAGATCTACTAGAAATGAAGAAAAACAAAAAAATAGTAATCACCAAAGCGGATAAGGAAAACGGCACTGTGGTTCTCAACCAAAAGGACTACACAGGTAAGCTTCATGCTTTAGTATTAGACCATACCACCTACCTGTTTTGATGTCTTCTCTCTATTCACTATTGTCCCACTCAAGAAAACCTAGACCTCGTCCAAGCTAAGTTTCCTCCCAATATCTCAGCCCTATTTCAGTTCACAATGAACTCAGGCTATTTCGTTTGGCAAGGAAAATTCCACAAACAGATAGAGAGGACATCCATGGGTTCACCACTTTCCCCAACCTTGGCCAACTTCTTTATGGAGACCTTTGAAGAGAAAGCCCTTAAATTCTGCCCCACAAAAACCCGCTATTTGGCTTCGTCAAGTGGATGAGATGTTCGCATTTTGGCCACATGGCTCAGATACACTCAACTCCTTCCTAACACACTTAAACAACCAGAGTCCAGTTCACCTTAGAAAAAGAGGAAAACAACACCCTCCCCTTCTTAGACACTCTAATCACTTGCCAGCCTGATGGATCTTTGGCTTTCTCTGTTTATAGAAAACCCACCCATACAGGCAGATACATTCACCAGCAATCCCACCACCCCTCCTCACAACAATATAGGGTTATAAAAACACTATTCAGCACGACAAAATTAATCTGCTCAGATCACGATGATTAGAACCACTGAACTAAGCCACATTCTCAACACTTTCTTAGCCAATGGCTACAACCCCCCAAAAAATCAAAAAAAATACTAAAACCAGTAAACCACAACCCCCCCCCTTCCCCTTCATAATAAAGATTACACTAAATTTATCACCATCCCCTACATCGGGGGCACCTCTGAAAAGATAACCAATATCCTCAAAAAATATGACCTGCTTCGTGTTATAGACCATATAAAAAGTTGGCATCCCTTATCCACTCTACCAAAGACCAACCACTCTCCCAAGACCTACCTGGTGTATATGAGGTGTATAATCCCTTGCAGCTGTAAACTGCCCTACCTTGGCCAAACAGGCAGGACAGCAAACATCAGGATTTCAGAACACAAAGACTACATCCAGTTTCACCAGTACAGCCACTGCGGGTTGGCAGACCATGCCTTAGATACCTGCCATAGCATTTGTTTGAAGAAAACTAAAATACACTGCAGCAAGTTCAAGTACGAAAGATTATTCATGGAATCATCAGCAGCTCTAAAAAACTTTCCAAACCTCAACAAATTTGGATGCATGAAACTACCCCAAATTTGGGAAGTCTACATTATGAGAACTTCAGCCCAACGGCCAAGACAACCCAATTAGCATGCTAGGAGCCACCATTAAGACTGCCAATATTAGTTTCTTGCCTTCTTCCTCATTTGCTTTTGTTAGTGCCTACGTGCACATACCATATTTGTATGTTCCTGAAGATGGCAACATGACGTTGCTAAAATATTGAAGGTATTAATTAAAGTTTGCTTTAATTAATATCCGTTATATGCGTTGTTAATTCCTTAAGCTAATTACCAGTTATGTAAGACCAATGTATAAGCCTTGCTACAAGAATGTTAACTTATTGTTTTTTGCATGTGTGTATGTGTGTGTGTGTTATTACAATTTTTATATATAACTTTTATTTATACAAAATACTGGAACTATTAAACTTGTGATTAATTATTTCACTGTGATGTTTTCATTCAAACTTGAAAAATTTAACACAATTAAAAACTATTATATATATATATATATATATATATTGTAGAAAGTTTTTTACCTTAGGTATAATATATGTTAAAGATACCAAGTTATTTTAAATATAAACCGGATTTTTACTCCATTTCCCAAGTAAGCAAACAGACAAGTCAGTCAAGTTTGCGCCTGCAAGTGTTGCAAGTCTAGCTGACCCCTGCACGTAGTGCAAGACCAAGGCAACTCGTATATAAATCCAAAGCAAAATGGCAGTAGAAAAATCAGGTTTGGCATCCCATACAACTACCTACCACAGACCATCAAGAAGTCTGGCAACAAACAAAAATGCCTTATATTGATCATAATTGTTTTAAAAGAAAGTTCGAGGAAGCTTCTGAAATGCTGTGTATAATGTAATGTACATAATGTAAAAAAAAAAAAAAAAAAAACCCACATAATGTAAAAAAAAAAATTTTTTTTAAATGAAGGCTTAATCCTACACCAAATTTAGTCTGCTTTCATTAAAAATCTAACTGCTGTGGACCTAGGATATGATATGCACAATGCCACAGAACGTAACAGCAGCAACTATCATTGTTCCAATATGTATACATTAATTAAAGTTTTTATTCTGGCTATTTTTTTATATGTATGAATTGTGAAGTTCTGATAACATCTAATATGTGTAATTAATTGTCTCTAGTCTCTTTTCTGTACAACATTTGCTAATACCCCTGATGATGCAAGTCTGGCGACTTACAAAACGTGTAATTCTATTTAACACTAATGTGTTGTTATACAAATATACCAACCTATTTATATATCAACACAGCAAACTTTAAAGTGTATACACATAAATACAAACTTGAATGATTATTTTTAGAATCAGTAGCAGATAAAAAAAAAAGACTAATCAGAATAAATATAGTTGTGTTGAATTATCCAATATTTAGGAAACTAATTCTTAGGCCTCCTGCCCAACAACTAAAGCTAGTCAACAGCATCAATAGAGTGTGTGTTATGAGATTTAAAACTGTAAACTTTTGTTTTTTAAACAGTAGTTTTTAAAATAATCTAGTGCATTATTTCTTCTTCTTCTTCTGCAGCTTATCCCACTTAAATAGGATCACTGTATTTAATTAGTCTCCTCCACATCCTCCTGTCTTGGGCTGTAACCACATCTAAGTTCTTCATCCTCAAGTCCTCCTCCACTAGCTCCTTTCATCTCTTCTTTGGTCACCCACACTTTCTCCTCCCCTGTACATCCATCTGCATGACCTTTCTTCCCACATACTCATCCTCCCTCATCACATGACCAAACCATCTCAACTTTGCCTCCTGTAACTTCACCCTAAGATCATAACCTTCACTGTTCTCCTTACATAGTCATTTCTCAGACGATCCTTTCTGGTCACACTGCACATCCACTTAAGCATTCTCATCTCCACTACTTACATCCTGCTGATGTTATTTTTCTTCAGGGCCACAGTTTCCATAGCATACATCACAGCTGATCTCACTACTGCATTAGTAACTAGTGCATTATTTCTTACTATATGAAAATCTCATCCCTTTCTAACATAGTAAAAAATAATGCACTAGATTATTTTCCAAGTACAAAATGAAAAGAAACAGAATTTGAGAATAAACAAAATGCATTTACAAAATGTATAACCACCTATGACAGCTATGACTTAATTTGGTCCACCTACAACACTGGAAATAAGTCTTATATTCAATCCATCCCAAAGGAAGAAAATAAATCAGTGATCAAAATATCTTACAGCACTCACTTCAGTTCTAGCAAAAATAATGGTGAAATTAATCAACAGTCAACTCCTTCACCACCTGCTAGTTAATCAGTGACCACTAGTATGGATAACCCCACTCTCGATGCATAGCTGATGTCCTTGCTATCATCACTTTTCTATGAAAAAGAATGAAATATTCAAGAATGGAATTAATGCACTTGAATAAAGATGCATTTAAAGACAAGGCTGTTCAGTAACAGAAAGGATGCATGCAAAACTACGGTAACGAGCATTATCAAAGTGAAAAAGAGAGAAATGTGTAAGAAAAGGAGTAAGGAAAGAGACTGCTTCATGAAAATGTCCAGAGCAATGCCACCCATATGGTTGCTCTAGACTGTTTCCAAGGCATTTGATCAAGTCAAGAACATATACCTACTTAGAAAATAACCAATTATGGTTATTAAAAATATTTAATTCTTCCAAAATTTCATCTCAGTCACTGAGACACCATCAGAAGTACAATATCAGACGTAACACACAAACTAAGTGAAAAATGTGAAGAAACGACTAGATGCCTAAATATAAGGTGCACCCTCTGTGGGAACCTGTTGTGGCCTAGAATAAACTGGGATCTCAAAGTATTAGCATTTCCCATATTTCTTAAGTTTAATGCAACCATATTTATTTAAATTAGACTGATTTCTGAGAGCAGCTACAGATTCTATAGTCTTCTAAATCTTCTGAAGTCTTCTAAATTTACTGCAGTGCTTTTCCCAATTGAGTCTATGACTGTATCTAAAGCATAGTCTGCAAGGCCAGACTGACCGTAGTTATGACTGCAGATATATTTTTGTGTTTTTCCATGTGGATGTTGGCTGATCTTCTTGTCTATCAATAGTAAGTCAACTTGTAAGAACAGGGCACTTTATATACTCCAGGCACACAGCTATAGGAAGGAGCTGATCTTCAGTAGAACATATAAGAGTAATAAGCTTATGGGGAGCTTGAAAGCCATGCAGATATTGTATTGTATTTTTTAAGACTGGCTATTTTTTCTGAAGTGCTTGGACATAGGGGGATGATGACAGCATTACTAAAATCTTTCTGAAGGTCAAAGATTGGGGGAACAGATGTATTTTATTTTTTTATTTTTTTAGTACTATAGGAACTGTAGCCATTTGATATGAAAGCATAGCATATATGATTAAATTCTGCTGTAAGAGAGGATTCAATGCAACAAAAGTTATAGGCTCTATTGGTTGGCATTTTAATAACACCATATTGTTGTGGGGAGGGGGGGGGAGTGTGAAATGTATTTACCTTTGTGGGTAAGCCTTCCCGTATGTTGAAAAGGAGGTTACCATTGAGTAGGCATATTACCAAAAGGTCTAAGAAAGGCTAAACTATTATTAATTTCTTTTTCCATGGTAAACTGGATTCTAAGGTGGAGAAAAGCTATTGAGGTGAGAAAAGAAAGAGTAACATGTCTGGGTCATGAGACCAAATGGAGAACATATCATCCACATATCTTAATCAGATAGATGGTTTGAGAAGCTGAGTCAAGAGTTTGCTTTTCAAAATATTCCAGAAAAAAATACACAAATCCAATTTCCCCTCCCAAGAACTATAGCAGATGCTACAGATTCACCATGCAATAAATTAGCAAAACAGTTAGCAATCGCTCCTATTCCCCTCCCCACTAGTCATACCACTTCCTATATATATATATATATATATATATATATATATATATATATATATATATATATATATATAAACTCTCCATTTTAAAACTGCTATTGAAAATTTAACATTAAATAATACAGATATTTTATATTCCAATATTCCTTTAAATGACATCTCACTTATAGTTTTTCCTCCTGATATCACTGATCCGTATTCCTTTGCTATCCATTCTGATTTCTCTTCGAAGCGCAAAAGTTATAAGCAGATGGAGGATACACCTCTATGGGTTCTCCCCTCCCCTCACTTCCCCTTGTCAATTTTTTATGGACTATTTTGAAAAAAAATCTTAACTCAGCCCCTTTCAAACCTTTATCTGATTGAGATATATGGATGATGTGTTCTCCATTTGGCCTCCTGGCCCAGACACATTACTCTTTCCTTTCTCACCTCAATAGTTTTCACCCTAGAATCCAGTTTACCATAGAAAACGAAACAAATAATAGTCTAGCCTTTTTAGACCCCCTTGGTAACATGCCTACCCAACAGCAACCTGTCTTTATCAGTACAGGAAACCCACCAACAAAGGCAGATACATTAACAAACTTCACCATACCCCCCCCCCCAACAACATGGTATCATTAAAACACAAACCAACAGAACTTATAACTTTTGTCGTTCCAGTGAGTCCTCTCTTACAACAGAACTTAATTATATACATCACACCTTATCTAATGGCTACAGTTCTCACAGTATCAAAAAATAAATAAAAAGTAATCAATCCTTCCCCAAATCCTCGATTTTCTCTTCAGAAAGATTTTAGTAATGCTGTCATCATTCACTATGTCCAAGGCACTTCAGAAAAAACAGCCAGTCTTAAAGAAGTGGGGCCTGAAAGCTGTGCAATCTCTGTACAGCTTTCAGGCTCCACGGAAAGCCTGCTACCCCTATACATTCTACTAAAGATCAGCTCTCTCCTCTCTCTATGCCTGGAGTATATAAAGTGCCCTATTCTTGAAAGTTGGCCTACTAAGATCAACCATATGGGAGAATACAAAAAATACATCTGCAGTCATGACTGTGGTCAATCAGGCCTTGCAGACCATGCTTTAGATACAGTTTATAGACTCAATCGGAAAAAGACCAACATACCCCATCACATTAAATTTAGAAAATAAAGACTATTTTTGGAATCTGCAGCTACTCTCAGAAATCATCCTAATTTAAATAAATATGGTTGCATTAAACTTCCCAAAATATGGGAAACACTAACACTTAGATATTCCAATCTACATACTCAGCCCAACAGGTGCCCAGCATGGAGGGCACTCCGATAGTTAAGATTCCAGGCTTTTGTCCATGTGTTTCATTTAATTTTGTGTTGCCTTTCTGTGTGTGTGTTACAAGTCTGGTATTGTAATCCCTGATGATGTCTCAGTGACAAACAAAATATTAGAAATTAAATAATATTTCTAATCCTGTGCTGTTTCACTCCATTACGCCCCTAACATGAGTTTCTCCTAGCATTTAAGCATGGATTGTTATCTTCCAATCCATCCTTGATAAATCGTTTGTCAATGTTCTCTCTCTCTGGTTATTCATTAAATATCATGGTGGATGGCTTTTTCACTGAGTTATCCCACCGTTGTGGGGATATCTCAGAGCACTGCACTTTCATCCACACTCTTTTTCCTATTCATAAATGACCCTCAGTAGCCTCAAATCCTATCTATAGTTCTATTGATGACACTCCTCTCTATGCTTGTTTTGACTACCCTTGCAATGTTCATATATATTCAAGCTATAAGTCATAATTAGGGCCTTAAATACTAATCGCCTTTCAATATTTCAGTGAGGTGAGAACAACTTTGTCAAACTTTAATGCCAAAACACTCCAAGAATAAAAAACAAAAGTAAAGAAAGGAACTTACCTTAGATTTTATTTACATCTATCAGTTGTCCCTGGTTCTCAATTAGTTGCAAAGGGCATTTACTACATGGCACTGGCAAACCATTAAAAGGCTCAGCCATCATCAAACTTGGCCATAACTAAAAACTTTGGAGTATGCCATGTTTTTTACAACAGAGACAAGTTGCACATTAATTCTAATTTTGCACTATTCTGTACATTTTTTTTACTAATATATACACTATGTACACATATAAACACGAAACTTCCAGGAACTTTTTTTTTCATATATTATACACATTAAGTACACTTTGGTGAAAATGATAAAGTCTGTAGGTATCTCAAATTGCAATTTTCTTATGAATGCTGCTACTGTTTTTAAAATAACTGAAAAAACAGCTATTTACGGACTAGTAGTGCTCCGTTCACTATTGAAAGCCAAAAAAGAATCATATTTTTGGTTACTTCTTTCCCTATCTTAAACATAAATTATTCTCTCAATTGTCATGAAACGCACGTTTTTGTAAAATTCCTTCAGTAAAAACCGTTGTGCCCAAACGTGCAGGTTAATTAAAAGATTAGGCTTACGTAGGAATTGTATATACTAAAGATGCAAAGAAGCGACTAGGTCCATAAGCTTTATATTACACCAATTATTACAATATTCATTCAATTAATAACTTCATGTAAACATCTAATAGAAAGCAATTCTTCCTGTAGACAAAGGTAACTATCCCACGTTTCACATAAAACAATAAGATTTATAAAATTCATATTTTCGAGTATTTTTGAGAATGTTAGGTGCTACACTCTGCCTAAAACATTAAGCACGTCAGACAGACATATGAACGAAGTAGAACTAACGCCCTCTACTGGATCTAAACATTAAGTAAAATAATTTTGCCATTCGTCTTGTAACAAATAAAATATACTTCTTTGCTTAAATATAAAGAGCCAATAGGCTTCATTTCAGCGATATAAACATCATTTAAATTAAGGGGATATTAAATCCCACATTGTTTTAAAACCGAATAAGAAACTCAAAGATTGGAATCAGAGAGTTTCATGCCGAATATAGTAAACTATAAAAGTATCGGCGATTACTAGTGAGCTAATGCAAGTAGTCCTAGTACGTAATACAATCTCGGGCAACTCGCAGCAAAAGTGATAAAGTTCTGATCGCTATTCCTGGTATTTTCCATAATGTAAAAACACATTTATTAGGAAATGTATGCTGGTATTACATTATTCTTTTCGCTATACCCTTTGGTATTAATTTGGTCTAGCTACTCACTGATGAAGCCTCAATAAAGGCTGAAACCGGTCTGGGTAGTGACCTCCCACCATAATGTAATAACAGCATACATTTCCTAGGAAATGTGTTTTTACATTATGGAAAATACCAGGAATAGCGATCAGAACTTTACCACTTTTGCTGCGAGTTGCCGGAGATTGTACTACGTACTAGGACTACTTGCATTAGCTCACGCTAGTAATCGCCGATACTTTTATAGTTTACTATATTCGGCATGAAACTCTCTGATTCCAATCTTTGAGTTTCTTATTCGGTTTTAAAACAATGTGGGATTTAATATCCCCTTAATTTAAATATACATCTTTGGGCTAAAGAGGATTATAAATGCGTAAGAAAACCCTAAAGGGGGTGAAAAATTCAAAATATGCAGTTCTATGAACTTATATATCATCGATTATGCATTTATTTAAACAGATTAAATGTTCTCTTTTAACTTGAGGAACGATGCAAACTATTATAATTATACTTAGGGCTAAACCAGTTGGAGTCCAAGAACTAATTGTACGAGAGCTCCCCACTCCGCTCTAAACACCATGTCAGAATAAATGTAATACGTGTAAGTTCTTCTTCTTTCCCATAGTGCTAAATGAACCGTTGGGTCATTTAGGATTACTATACGTCAACATTTATGCGGACATGTCCCCATTTTGATAATGAAAATAGCTGTCCGCATACATTTTCGAAAAACCCCCATTTTGTCAGCATTTCTGTAGGAGTATTTTAGATTTTTCCCGAGGCGTTTCTCCTGTGTTGGCAACATTGCTGAAACAAGAATGCAGGAGGTTGGTGTTATATTAAAAACAATTGAATCAATAATCGAATCTAATTGCGCTTTTAGATATCCGCACTCGTTTTTTTTTTTTTTTTTTCAAGCTTTCGCTCTTTCTCGCTGGCGCTGGCCTCACGTTAATGGCGTTACTGCGTGCTTAGTGCTATGATAGTGGTGGTGGTGGTGGTGGTGGTGTTTGAAGTGGAAATCAAGACGCATCCCTAGTTTTGTTCGTTCTTAATTAGTATTAATAACCTTACCAAGTAAGTAAGATATTAAATTATCAAATTATATCAGAATTAAAATATATACAACGTTTCAGGTTATGACATAACAGTTATGTAGGCCAACCTAAACATTACGAAATAATTTTATATCATCTTACTTATATTTATTTCAGATTATCTGGAGGATCAGCTAAGCTAAGCTAAAAAAATCTGGAGGATGGCTGAAGATAAAAGAAAGTGCTCCTTCAATGATAATCATAGGGGAAATTTTCCATATTTTCGCCCAGGACGTGAGCCATGGGAGGCTGAATGTATTGTATGCAGTCCTGGTATATTCAAAATATGCAGTTTTTACTATAAAAACATATATACCATATTTACAAAATATGGTATGTACGTTTCGGTCGCACAGCATGGGATAACAGACTTGGAACTACATGCAAAAACAGAAAAGCATTTAAAGTGTGTTAGGGGACAGAGTTCAACAGGAAAATTAAGTGGTTATTTTATCAAGCCAAATTCCGAATTCGAAGACAGTGTAAGTGCTACTGAAGAGGCCCTTGCATATCATATTGTTGTTCATCACAGCAGTTACAATTCCATGGACTGTTCTCCTGGATTGTTTAAACAAATTTTCAGCGATTCAAAAATTGCAGCCAAAGTGACGAGTGGTCGCACAAACACACAAGCCGTTCTAAATTCTGTTTTTGCTCCCCATTGGATCGAAACTATAATCAAACCCATGGCAGATATTTTCCTTTATGGGTGTTTTAATAGATGCTAGTAACTATGGTAATGTGAAAGTATTTCCTATCATAATTCAATATTTTAACTACAAGAATGGAGGTTTACAGATTAAAGTAATGAATGTTGAGAGCAAATGAAACTGCAGAAACTATTTCAACTTATGTCAGGGAAACAAACAATTTGGGACTTCAAAATAATTGTGTTGCTTTTTGGGGTGATAATTTCAATAACATGTTTGGGGGTATTGCAAAAGGTCAAGGAAATAATGTATTTGCGAACTTGAACAGGATGGGTAACCAATCATTGGTTGGAGTGGGATGCCCTACACACATCCTTAATAATTTCATCCAACATGATACAAACCTGCTTGACATTGACCTACAAATTTTAATTGTTAAAATATATAATTACTTTTAATATACACTCCGTGTGGAGTATCCCAAGGAGTTCTGT
Source organism: Typopeltis vanoorti (assembly GCF_054136105.1). Classification (NCBI taxonomy): domain Eukaryota; kingdom Metazoa; phylum Arthropoda; class Arachnida; order Uropygi; family Thelyphonidae; genus Typopeltis; species Typopeltis vanoorti. The sequence goes on from NC_143552.1 coordinate 93,552,981, forward strand.
GAGTTTGTGGATATAGAATACCAGCAACTTTTAAATTACAGTAAAACATGATGGCCATCCTTGTACCCTACTGTTCAAAGACTAATTCAAATGTATCCAGCTCTTAAATCATTCTTTTCATCTCAAAATAGACCACCAGCTGTAATAAAGAACTTTTTGAGGACCCTCTCAGTGAAATCTATCTATGGCATTTGCATTCTCTAATTGGTGTATTCCATTCATATATTAGCAGGTTAGAGAAAGAAGACAATTCCCTTATTGATGTAATGGAAATACTATCTTCATTTCATGATCTTCAGTAAAGTAGAAACGAACATTCTGTACCATTGAATGCAAAGAAAATGGAAAGTGATCGCTTCAAATCTTTGGTAAAAAAGTTTTGGTGTAATATGGAAACACTCTATGTAGGGTGTTTAGACTATTTGAACATGTGGATGCAACAGTTTAATGAATTTTCCTGTTTTAAGTGGCTAGGTCATAAAGAACCCTCCTGGAAAAGTGTAGAAGAATGTATACACTTTGATGGAGCGATGCGTGCAAGTTGATAACAGCAAATGTTTTCACCAATTTTCCAACTTGAAGAGATTTGTTGCTTCATATGCTGGAAAAGAACTATCAAGTCAGAAAAAATGGTGTGACTACTTTGAATTCTGCAACAGTGAAGAAGAGTACAATGACATTGTAAAGATGGCTCGGTTTTTGTTTCAAATTCCAGGTCACAATGGCAGTGTTGAAAGGCTCTTTTCATTAATACAAGCTCAGTGGACCAAGGAAAGAAATAGACTTACCATAGAATCTGTGGACGGATTTGCTATAGTTAAATTTAATTACAGACATTTTACATGTAATAATATTATTGGTAGTAGTAGTATTTCTTAGGTATCTCCAGCGAGTCAAAGACTCATCTTGGGAGACCCACTCATGGCCCTTATCTCTACTTGCCAGTGTTTTCTTCAACAACCACATAATCTGATGTTTGGCACATTTACAATATGCCCTCTAAATTCCCTGTCTGCAATCACACTTGCCTCATTAATTTCATTCAATGCAGTTCACTTCCATCACTATAATAAACAGTTTGTGATCTCTTGATTTCATAGTGCATAACCACTATTTGTGTTGAAATAAATAACTTCTAAAGAAAATTAGGACTAGTGAAAAATATGCATGGGTTGCAAATTAATGTATGTCGTGTGATAAGTCTAATTTTTTTTTTCATGTAGGCCTACTCTTGTTTCATAAGACTTATGATGATATTTAAAATCTCATATCTTTGCGTGTTCTAATAAGCATACTCATCACATCTAATTAATGAAAAGCTTACAAAGATAAAGATTTCAAACATATGTATTTATTTTTGTGTTAGATGCTTCTGTCCGAAACGAGTTGGTCAGGCGATGAGGGTGTCAGCATTTTGGCATTTTAGAATATGGTTACCCTAGACAGAGGATATATTACACCCGTGCCGCCTTATTTTCGTAAAACTGAACTGATGTTAAGTAACCACAGAATTCTTTATGTAGGCTTTTTCAAATGAGAGTGACTTAGCTGATCTCATAAGTCGGCAGAAGGTTGTTTATTCCTGGAAACTCGGGGTTTGTTATCCCGCGCACAGGAAAATTGGCCAACAGGACCTCCAATATACTGACAAAAAATAATATCGGTGGTGGTAGGTAGCATGTATGTATTGATGGTAATCGTAGTATGTAGATGGAAGATTATTTAGAGGAAAAGATGAGATGTTGTGTACTGTGCCATCTCACGATGAGTCCAAAGAATCTTTGCAGGTGTCATTTAATAAAAAAAAAAAAGTAATACTTAAAGGCAGGAATGCACTGATATCTAGAATAGACCTTTTCTGAGTTGCGATAATAAAAACCTCAGAAACAGAGAGGAAAAAGGAGAAAAATGGCCTTGTATTTTGTGCCAGATAGACTACTTGGAACCGAGCAAATAAAAAGTCCCAGAATTCTGAAATATAACCTATGACAGTTTTTGCAGAGTATTCGCTCGAAACCTAAATCAGAATCGACGATTTTCATGTTGTAAAACCCATCTAAAAGAATATAATAAAAATATAATTAAATAACCCTAGTCATTTCTCGATTCATTGCAAAGGATCAATACGAATGAGCTATTGGGAAAAGGTAAGTAAAGTTGAACCTTTACTTACCTTTCTATTAGCCCTATGTAGTTTTTTACCATTCTATTAGTCCTATATAGTTTTTCCAAAACTACATAGGGCTAACAGAACCCTGCCTATTCTCTTTGCAAAGCGCTAGTCCACTTCATTGTGTTTGCATCCATAGCAGTAGGATTCATCCATTCTACTGTTTCCAAATGAAAATTAGGAAAACTAGCCAAATCTTAAAAAAAGAGTAAAGGTGTTAAAAAAAATAATTTGAAGCAAAAATTTTAGAAGTAGTAGTTGATACTTTTCAGTTACTTACTTTATTCAAGTTGAAGTGACACTTGCATATAAGTTTAATAAATTTAGTTTAATCCTTTATCCAAGTGTGAGCAAACAAAGTTTGCACCTGAAAGTATCTTCAGGACTGGGTTAAGCTGGTACAGCACCAGGGCAACTCGTTGCAAAGGTGGAGCAAGCTACCAACACTCCTAACCTAGTATCTCCTATAATGCAAAACACATCTCCTTGCGGATATGTCTAATGTTATGCATTAAGGGAAGGGCCACTACCCAGACCGGTTTCGACCTTTATTGAGGTCTCTTCAGTGGGAGCCAGGCCCAAGTCGAGATAGCAGGCAGAAGCATTAGCAGGTCATCTCCACCTATAGGAATTGCCAATTGGTGTGCCACCCTTTTTTTAATAAATTACTCTGGATTTAGAGAAAGATGTTGAAAGTTTATTTTCCACTTGGTTAGAGTATAATAAATTTAGTTTAATCCTTTATCCAAGTGTGAGCAAACAAAGTTTGCACCTGAAAGTATCTTCAGGACTGGGTTAAGGTGGTACAGCACCAGGGCAACTCGGAGTGTTGGTATCCTGCTCCACCTTTGCAACGAGTTGCCCTGGTGCTGTACCACCTTAACCCAGTCCTGAAGATACTTTCAGGTGCAAACTTTGTTTGCTCACACTTGGATAAAGGATTAAACTAAATTTATTATACTCTAACCAAGTGGAAAATAAACTTTCAACACTTGCATATAAGTTGTTGTTAAGCGTGAAGCTGTCAGCATTGGCAATTCTATCTTGTTTCTTAATTTAGTTTTAAGTACAAACTAAAAATTCGTTCAATTTCCGCATTAGATTTTGGCAGTATTATTAAATTTATTGGACACAGAGAAATTTCTTTAAATGGATTCATTCCAGATGCATTTTTATATTCCCGTACTTCAGTCCAGAAAAGCTAAGTATTTTCTATATTTGTCCATTTATTTAAGTGGATAGCATTGTACTGGTATTCAGCAGCAACAACATCTTTTTCCGTTTTCAGCATTATTTCTAAGATGGGTGTGATATGTCCTTTTATATGTTTTAGGGTATTGTCAAAAGAAAAAGTAGACATCATTCTTAAAATATTTAGGTTTTCAGGCAACCTTCGTTTAAGCTGTTTGAAGACACCAAGAATAAATTGCCTTGCTCTAAGTTTTTGCTCATCATTTTGTGTTATTTTCTTTTGGATCATCAACTGTTAAATTTTTCTTTCAATTCTGTAACAAAGGTGTGGTTTGGGATCTAAATAGTCATCAATCTCTGACTCTAAAGGATGGAGTGGATGATGAACTCAAACACGAAAGGTCTTCAAATAATCTCGTCTTATCCGCACTGTTGGATTCTATAATTTTGTTAACTTGCTGAACTTGAACAGGATGCAAAAATAAAAGGTACAGCAGATTCCTTTCATCTTTTACATCTAGCAAAAAATTTGAGCTTTGCAACATTTCTCAGTCACACTCTTGACTTCGAATTGAGTTTTTAATTCCAACCACTGGCAGAAAATTCTGTCTACTGCAGATTCAATGCAGAGCCACTTCGTTGCACAGTTGTTTACAATTTTCATATGAACCATATGAACATCATTTTCGTTGATAGTTTTATACAGCTCTTGCTATGCTGCATGTCTTGAAGAAGAATGTGAAACCACTTATACGTTTCGGCAAATAAAAATTTTAATTTCCTTGGGAAAGATTCTGCACAGTTGTGAGACATGACCAGTTGTAATGAATAGCATACACATCTAATTCAATTGAAATTAAGGAGGGAATATATGCCTTCAGTTGTTCATAAACTCCATTATTGACACCAATCATAACCACTGCCGTGTGTGTGTGTGTGTGTGTGTGTGTGTGTGTGTGTGTGTGTGTGTGTGTGTGTGTGTGTGTGTGTGTGTGTGTGTGTGTGTGTGTGTGTGTGTGTGTGTGTGTGTGTGTGTGTGTGTGTGTGTGTGTGTGTGTGTGTGTGTGTGTGTGTGTGTGTGTGTGTGTGTGTGCGCGTTCCAATTGCAATGAGATTTTTAATGCACAGTTTCTTGGTCAAGTGTTCTTTTTTCAGTGCAGCCACAATACCACTAGTATCACACTTTTCTAGAACCACAATGCTCAGAAAAGTATGCATCGTTTTGGTGAATTTCTTGCTATAATAAATGTTGGCTATTCCTAAAATCTTTTTCAGTTGATATCATATGATTCATCTATTAACAAGCAGAAATTTTCATCTCCAATGTCGCAATTAGATCTTCTTCAAAATTCTCTCTTAGAATATTCTTTACAATAAAAGAACACTTGGTTTGGTGCGTTTTTACCTGTTGACTGATGAGTGACAACAAACAAATAAATGCTAAACTACCTTCAAAGTTCGTTGTCTCATCAGTCTTCTTCACAAGAGTATTTGTAATAGGGACAGCGTTATTTGGAACTGCAGCAAGATGTTTCGTAATTTCACTATATTTTACAGGCTGACAATATTTAGCAGCTCTGTGACATCTACAAAACTTACAGTGGTCTTTTTTAGAATCACCAGAACTTCACACAGCGATTTACTAGACATTCCCATTTTCAACCACTTCCTCCTAAATTTTTGCTTGTAAGCTTTATTTGTCTCTTTGCTCATTTAGTTTTTCATTTACAGCAACGAATTACAATCAGGCTTAGTTCCTTAGATTCATTATGCTTTACAAGCTGACAATATTTACCAGCTTTACATCTGCAAAACTTACAGTGGACTTTTGTAGAGTCATCATGAACTTCACGCAGACATTTACTAAACATTTCCATTTGCAACCAATCCCTACTAAATTTTTGCTTGTAAGCTTTATTTGTCTTTTTGCTCATTTTTGAAGAAGTGTAATCAACTCTACTGCAGCGAATTGAGATCAGTCTTTGAAAACTTCCCACTCGCTATCGTAACTACCAATATGAACGCTGTACCACAGATTAACTGGTAGTGCTATCACTACATGTGGTGCTATGAACTTCTAGGTGACAAAATGGTAGACTGTTTGGGCCTCGTGACTGACTGGCTGATGTCATCGCTCGTTTGAAATGTGTATGATACTCGCACCAAACGTACAATACTATTCTTTCTCAAATGTGAACATCTGGGAAACTTTTAAAACAATTTATTTTAGAGTAGGTAATAAAAACAACTAAAAAGAGCTGAAACAAGTTCTGAAGGAGCTAGGTGTCGGATTAAAATTTTGGAGCTAAGGAAGAAACAAATGAGCCAGATCTAGCTCTAAAAGAGCTAAAATAGCAACACTGACCCATCCGTTTTCATCCATTGTGTTACAGAGCCCAAAGAAAGACTGTCCGAGTTTGATTCTGGATAGCCGCATACTAGAGGGTCTTTTTCTAATCTTCCTTAGACCAATTGTAGAGACAATCGATCACAAGTACGGAAAAGCAACCTATTAACCCACATCTAAAGAAAAATACACTTACACGACCGCCAGACTGGCGGTATTGCAGATAATAATACGACTGTTACGATTTAAGCCGAGAGATGGGAGTCATTTTCTCTCTCTCTCTCTCTCTCTCTCTCTCTCTCTCTCTCTCTCACACACACACACACACACACACACACATTCAATCCATCCTGAAAAGATTTGATTTATTGATAGTTCAGGTTTCCTAGTGAGTGAATGTTTGAAGGCTGGAGCCTAGTTGTCCATTACTCTTTAAAAGTTAGTTATGGCTCTAGAAGTTCGAGACACTTCCATAACGAAACAAAAGGCATTGGAGCCCAATGATCAGGAGCCAATGTATTTAAATTTCGGTAAGTTCAAACTGATTATACACTTGGTGTTTATTATTTTTTCCTTCTAGGTCTTCAGAGTGATATCTTTCCTTCTGCTCTTCCATTTTGTGGAAGTCTGATTGTAGCTAATCTTTACTCATGTCCATACCACTGTAACTCTTTTTCTCCGATTCTTTTTATTTCTCAAATATTGTAGCGTAATTCTCTTTGAACTTCTGATCGATTTTTTAGTGCATGTTGTTTTTGTTGTTATTGGCCTTCTTTCTATTTGAAGAAATTATGCTCTGCACCATGATGAATTGTTGTTGGAAGAACTATTTAACTATACAGTATGATTTCAAATTTCTTTGATTAATGTTTTTCATATATTTGGAAATAGCGGCCAACCGTAGATTTATATTGTGTTTAATATTTTCTTCATAACCTCGACTGTAGAGATGCTCATTTAAGATGGCATGTGCCTCCCACAGGTCTAAATCACCTGAAGAGAGCGCGTCATAAGTTCGATTTTAGTTGCTTACAGGAAATTTTACTAAGCCTTTTTTCGACCGGTTCCCAAGTCAGTCGATCTCTCGCACCGGCAAGCGGATTTTTTCTCCAAGAAACTCAGGTTGTTCGTATCGTAAACTCAAGAAAATCGACCATAGAATCCACACTATTTTCAGACAGTAAACATACAGTTAATATTAGAAACCACGAGATTGCAGCAATTGTCCGTCATCTCTCTCTTCACCAAAACATGTATAATTAGTGATAGTCTTGGGCCAGCTATCTGTAATTGGCTACCACTGGAGAATGAACTGTCCCATCATTCTCCAAAAAATTAGAAAGGGCTAAAACGGTCTCGCACACTCCCTATATGTGAATAAAAGGATCTAGCTGGGTTTTGTTTAGCCGGTCTCTGATCATTGTGCCTTGTAATTAAATTTTTTAACCCGATCGATTACTTTTCCTTTCATTTCTAACTTAAGTTATCCATTTCTGTCTATTTCCATTGATTGGTATAATAACATTTATCTAAATCGAAGAGTCTATACTCCTTTAATATAGGTTTTAAATCATGTCCTTTAAGATTTCCTTATTATATATAAATATATCATCTGCATATTTTCATCTTCATCATTTCTACTTCCTCATTCGTCAAAGAAAGGTATGTTGCAGTTACCTGGAAAAACAACTATTCACTCCAATCATTCGGTAGACAACTTATTTTAATCATCTGTAAGCCACCTATGTCCATATATTTGAAATAGACCCTTTCACTAATTCTTCTATCCACATGTTAAACATACACAATCTACCAATAATTGTTCAGACACTTTAGCAGTTTATAATTGATACCAGCAGACGAACCATAATATCGGATATGTCCACCGATGGCTTTGATCACCTCCTCCAGCCTTTGAGGGAGGCTTTCCACCAATGTATGGCATAAGATGCAATTTGTCTCCATTCCTCCATCAAAGCACAATTGAGTTCAGCGACGAATCGAAGATGGGCTGCTATAGACCTCAATCGCCGCTTTAATTCTTCCCACAGGTGTTCGATGGGTTTGAGGTCAAGACTCTGCACAGGCCAAGGCAGTCGTGTAACATCTATCTCTTCATACCAGTTTTGTGGTATGGGCATTGTCGTCTTGATAGTAAAACGGGTCAGTTGCATAAAACTTCAACAGTGTAGACAACACCTGATTATCAGCCTTCTTTAGATTCCAAGCAAGTACACATCCATACATAAGTCGCAGTTGGAAAAACAGCAACTTAAGGATGTGAGTATTCCTGAATCCAAACTCCTCAAGTTTCTTCCCATGCAGATGGTCCATTCTTTTGGACAGATTATAGAGAAGGCTCTGGCTGTTGTTTTAGCCATTCCTAATCGTCTTCTGACGTCTTCTGAATAGCAATTCTTCACATTAATAATGGATCCCAGGTACTCAAACTTGCTGACCTTTTCAATTCTTTCTTCATTAGGTACGCTTGTTTCCCAAGAGCTTTCCTGTTGGTATTTCCTTAATCTTCATTTTATTGCCATAATCCTTGTCTTGCTAGGATTTAGTTGAAGTCCTCTGTTATTACTGATCATGTTAATTTTCTCAACAATTTGTCCTACTTCTTCCTTGTCATTACAGAGGAGTAGGATATCATGAGAGCATACCTCAAATTGCTCATAAATCTTCCACCTCTCCTAATTATTGTCTTCAGCTTATCCAATGCTTCACGCATGATGTCCTCCTCATATATATACTAAACAAGTGAAGAGAAAGTCAACATCCTTGCCTAACTCCTATTCCAACCTGAAGTCAATCATTTAATCCAACACCTGCTCTGGCTTCTTGCTTCCATTACAAGTTGGCTATCGACCTGATAGTCTGTTGAGGAAAACCCATTCCTTTCATTCCTTCTCACAGTTTAACGTACTCAACACAGTCAAAAGCTTTAGAGTGGTCTAAGAAACACCCTACTAGAGGGAGTCTGAATTCTTTATATTTTTCTATGATCTGTGTAAGGCAAACGATCTGATTTCTAGTGCCCTGACCTTTCCTAAAACCTGCTTGTTCCTCGGTCATATCCGCCTCAACTTTGGCCTCAATCCTATTTAGCATGATCTTTAATAAAATTTTGCTTCCATGAGATATTAAACTGATAGTTCTGTAGTTCTTGCATTCATTCATATCATCTTTCTTATGTAGTGTTATGAAAACCGACTTCTTCCGTCTCTAGGCCATGATACCGTCTGTCATATCCTTATAATCAATCAATGAAACACTCTTATCCCTCCATCCCCTCTGGCCTTAATTAACTCTGCTGGGATTTCATCTTCACCTGAGGCCTTATTGCTGTTAAGTAGCTTAACTGCTCTTTCAACTTCATGCCAAAGTGCGGGAGGTTCCAAATCGGAATTTTCCTGGCGACAAGGCTCCTTCAAATTTTCTTTATCCACTCTATTATACAGTTCACAGCATTCTTTCCACCTGTTTTTGATTTCTAATTCTTCTCTTAGTAATGCTCCATTTCACTCTTTGATGATATTAATTTGGGCTTAAACTTCTGTCTTAGGTCATGAACTAAATAGAACATCCTTTTATATTTGTGCCTCGTCATCTGGTACTCTATCTATTCACATGAATTATATCGATTATATCGATTTTTCAATCGAAAAACTGATGACGATAATGCAGAAAATCTACTAAAGGATTTATTTCAATTTCAAACGACACGAAGCTGTTTTAACCTGAAACTATCGTTACAGAAATTAAAACAATGCAATATAAAAAAGAATGAATAAGATGCAAATTGGAGCTAATTGGAAAAATACTGGAACAACTAATGAAAGATAAATTGTTAGGAATCATTCTGAACAGTAAATATATAACGCAGTAAAAAACAATCCATGAATGAAAATGAAAGGGTACATTTCACATATATTGGAAATCCAGGATAACGAAATCAGTGCAAATACCAAGACCAAAACATAAAAAATCATAATGAGACTTTAGAAAGTGCCTATGAAATACCGGAAAAAATCTGAAATGTTACCAGTATAATATCGTGAGATTCAAAGATGAAATTCACTGGGGAGAATGATAGGTAAAAAAATGGAAAAAACTGTTGTCAAAAAGGAGAGAGATAATATCATCATCAGTGTATTTCTAAACATATATGGAAAAACATCTATGCTGCAGAAAATTATAACACTTTTTCAGTATTTTTGATGGATTATTCATTTTTTGCTGGATCATTGCTTCCAGCAAACCAACTAGGATCCCTTCCAGCTTTATTTGTAAAGTGAGAAAACGGAATCCAGGCTAAGTTAAGATGTTAAAATCACCTGGAAAAAAATTTTTTTGGTTTGCATAGTAGGCTTTATATAATGTTCTTCCAGAGTTTAATAGTCAAAAAAGTATGTACGCTACTCAGCATTAGAACATCAGTAAATAATGCAAATGAAAGAAACAAAATGGGACTAGGAAATCTTCAGCCAAATGAAAGATATGAAAGTAATTTCTAGGTCTTATAATTCAAACTTCATCTTCACCATCGGACATTAAAAACCAACAGACTCTGGGAGGCTGTTGTACTTCAAAAAGACATTCTGGCCTACAACTTGAAAGCTACCAAGTGACTTCTATTCCTCTTGCCCATCCATGGCACTTCTATATGTCTTATGGCCTTACGTGTGTGGATCAGATATATATATATATATATACATTTTTTTTTTTTGTCAACCTTCAGAATGAAGGAAATAGGGATATGACAAGAAACGGCAAGGTTGTACATGAAAATTGTGAGTGTGAATGATAGTATAAATGGTTTCTCAGAGAACAAAAAAGATGAGGTAGATGCATTGAGTGATATCGCGTTGTTGAATAGTGCGATAGAAAGAGCAAAACAGCAGTTAGAGTGCATGAACAAAAGTAGACTGAATGAACCAACCAATAATAAAAGGTATGACAGGAAAAATAGACGTATGAATGTGAACATGAACAAAATGAAGGAGAGAGTGCTGTATGGAGACTCGTTAGTACGAGGTGTGTTAGTAGAGGATTTGACAAAATCGTACCAACCTGGTGCGACCATAAAGGACGTAACTGCGTCTATTAGAGATCAAAAGGAAAGGGTGAAAGAAATGATTGTTGTGGCAGGTACGAATGATTTGAAAGGAGATAAAATGGAAATGATAGAAGACCTGAATGAATTGTTTGAGGTAGCAAAAGAAAAGAATGAGAGAGTTAGAATGATTAGTCTTTTGCCACGGTATGACAGTGAAATGTTTAAAAGGAGGGCTATAATTGCGAATGACTTTATGTGTGGGTTACGTATGACGAGTGGTGTGGAATTTGTGGATGTGTGGAGTGAGTTTGATGGGCGAAAGGATCTACATAAGATGGATGGCTTGCATTTGAATGGTTACGGTGTAAGAAGACTTGAGAAAGTGTTGCTGAATGTAGTGGATGTGCAAATTCAGGGAAACTAGATTTGTTAGGGAGGGGAAGTAGAGATACAGTCCTTATGGAGGCAGTTGAATGTATGAATGAATATAATATGCCAGAGCAAATAAGGACAACAAATCTGAGTGGGATAGTTAATATAAGGCATCAAGGTAGGGTTGGGGCTAATGGGGGTCTTAAATTCATGTACACTAATACTAGGAGTATTAGGAACAAGAAGGAAGGGTTTTTGGCTATGGTTGGCACTTCCAGACCACAGGTTATAGGTATTAGTGAAACATGGCTGACTGTAGATGATATAACTAGTGGGATTGAATGTGATGGGTATAGTGTGTTCAAGAATGACAGAGAGAATAAAATGGGGGAAGAGTATTGTTGATGATAGCTGATGAGCTCCAGCCAAGGAGAATAGAAGTTGAATTGCAGGATAGAGAAAAGAGCACATTTGAGGCCATTTGGTGTGAGATTGTGGCTAGCAGAACTAAATATACAATTGGGTGCTGCTATAGAGCAGGTGATGGAAAAGATGGTGGTGACAGTATGCACAAGCAAATAGAAGAAATGGGTGGAAGGAGGGTGATTATTATGGGAGATTTCAACCATGGTCGCATTGATTGGAGTAAGGAGAGGACACACGGGAGGAAGGAACTGGATTTTATGCGGTTATTAAGGGATAACTATCTGCGACAGCATGTAATGGAAAATACTACGGGTCAGAGAGTGCTTGACCTAGTAATTACATCTGAGGATTTGGCTGTAACAAATATGACCACATTGCCACCAATCGGTGAGAGTGATCATAGGGTCTTAACTTCGGAGGTGGCTAAAGGTGTAGAATTTTCAATTAAGACAGGGTACATGTGGAATTATCAGGCTGGAAAGTATGACAAGCTTAGGAGTTTGATTGGTTCAGTGCCATGGCATGTACAACTGCAAGGACTAGAAGTTGATAGTGCATTGGAGGTAGTTAAGAAGTGCTTGCATGAAGCAATGGCTGACTGTATACCTAGAGTCCGAATAATAAATCAGGTAAGGGTTAAATGGATGAATAACACAATTAAGCTTGAGTTGCAAAAAAAGAAACAACTATGGAGGGAATTTAAGGAGAAGGGTGACCGGCAGGCACATGAACGGTATAAAGCGCAGGCCAGAAGGGTGACGAGTGTGGTAAGAAAAGCAAAAAAGGATTACGAAAGAACATTGGCCATGCAGGCTAAAGAGAATCCTAAACAGTTTTTTAGATATGTAGCAAGTAAAAGGAAAAATGTACATGGCAGATTGATTTTAAAGAATGCCGATGGTAGGGAGGTAACTGAATCAGTTGAGATAGTTGAGTTACTGAGTGAGCACTTTGCAAAAGTATATCATCCAGGTGGTGACATTGCAGAAACGAATAAACCAGTAGATTATACGGGAATTGTGGTTAATGAAGTGGAGGTGAGTAGTCTATTGCATAACCTCAATGTCAATACATCTGTGGGATTGGATGGTATACCAGCTCGTGTTGTACGAGAAGCAGCTAATGAATTGTCAGTACCCTTGACCATTTTGTTTAATTTGAGTCTCGGGTCTGGGTTAGTCCCGAGCGGGTGGAAAGAGGGGAAAATAGTTCCACTGCATAAAGGTGGTTCCAAGACTGCTGTTGTAAATTACCGACCGATTAGCATATCAGGAATCACTGTCAAGGTCTTAGAGAAATTAGTCAAGAAAAGAATACAGGATTGGATAGATGAAAATGGGATATTGTATGGGGGACAACATGGTTTTGTGAAGGGTAGATCATGCCTCAGTAACTTGCTCACGTTTTATAACACAGTGACGGCTGAACTGGATAGGGGTAATGGGTTTACAGTGATACTACTGGACCTTGCCAAGGCCTGTGATAGGATACCACATGGAACCCTAATCAGTAAACTGGAGCAGATGGGGATGGATATAGGGTTGGTGAGATGGATAAGAGGGTGGTTGAAGGAAAGATATCAAAGAGTGGTTTATTCAGGAGTGGAGTCTAAAAGATGGCTTGTGACTAGTGGAGTGCCACAGGGCTCTGTTCTTGGACCATTGCTTTTCAATTTGTTCATCAATGATATTGGAAAGGATCTGAGAGGAAGTGTTCACTTGTTTGCTGATGATGCAAAGTTGGGTAGAGCAATTGTGAGTGCACAAGATGTCAAAATTTTACAAGATGATTTGGATAGTTTGGAGGACTGGGCTAGGAAAAATGGATGTCAATTTAATGTGGCAAAGTGTAAGGTTATGCACTTTGGGGTGAAAAGAATAGCAGCAGTATATCGCATTCGTGGAATCATACTCCAGGAGATTGATGAGGCCAGGGATTTGGGAGTGTTGGTGGATAGGGAGTTGAAGTTTAGGGGGCACATTGCAAAAGTAACTAAAACAGCTCACCAAATCACTTGGCTTCTGAAAAATACTTTAACATGCAGAGACGAACAGTTGTTGTTCCTCTGTATCGAGCCTTGATAAGACCCCATCTGGACTTCTGTGCCCAGCTATGGGCATCAGGGTTTCTTCGTGATGGGGAGGAAGTGGAGAGGGTCCAGAGACGAGTGACCAAGATGATAGCAGGTCTGTGGAATCAACCTTATGAGAATAGGTTGAAGATTTGTGGGTTGCAGAAATTGGACGATAGGCGAAGGAGGGGTGATATGATTGAGACATTCAAATTACTGAAGGGTTTTTATAAGATTGATCCAGAAGATATTTTTGAAAATATGACTGGTGGTGGGAGGACTAGGGGCCATGCATGGAAGCTGGGCAAGAGCGTGGTTGACAAGTGTGTTAGAGCTAGGTTCTTTACTTGGAGAGTGGTCAATTAGTGGAATAAGCTTCCAGAGTCTGTTGTGGGTGCTACGACAGTGAATGAGTTCAAGGCAAGGTATGATAGATACTGTGTGAATGTTGAATAGCTGTTCTTGACATGATGTAAGGGCCTCCCTCGATGAGTCTGTCGACTCCTTGGAGTTTCCCGGAACAATAATAATAATAATAATAATAATATATATATATAAACATAACGCATTGTGATATGGCTAGCTACTAGGAAATGGCAATACTTGTTTCCTGCGTTTTAACTGTATGCCATATAAAATTAGCAATAGTTTTGTGCATGGCAACTCTGACTGGCTATCGATGGAGACTGAATTGCCCATTCAATTTCCTAAAGCTAGATATGTATAAAACGACTTTGTTTACTCCTTCTTAGAAGAATAAAAGGTATTAGCGTACTTTTTATTAGTTCCAAATGCGCATTAAGTAAAATTCACTAAAAATACATTAATATGCGTAGAAGGACAGTATAGAACCATGTGCAATAACATTTCATTGATAATGTAGTTGCATATTAATGTTTTTATTCGAAATCAAACAATCAATAAATAAACTGCTTGAAAGGAAATTAAACGATACGCCGTAAGCTAGGCGCATCGTGTCATGTAAAGAGTTACGTGTTTGTAGCCGATATAAATTGCAGGAATATGAAGATCCCTAGTCAGTGTTCCCGAATCCGAATGAAATGGCTGGGAACGGAACTCTCGGAGTTTGGAAGAGTCGTCGTGATAGAAGGCATGTTGCAGGCCTATCAGTTCGACAAATTGGAAAATTAGACCATCCCAGGTTAACACTCAGTGATATGGAGTTAACTGCAAGTGGCACTGCAGTGGACGACCCGCTATACTAAATCTTGACTATGGTGTTAAAATAAAAATCAGCTAACGCCTTTTTTATTCTCGTATAGGGAGTATGCGAAGACGTTATTAACCCTATCAACGGTGTTACGAAGAATAACATGTCAAAACCGCCATTCATCGGCCGACATGTTGAATTCGGATTCTTGGCATCATCTGGAATACGAATGCGCAATAACTTTAAGATTCGAGGCTCACGACATGGATTTCCTTGGTAGAACCACAATATGCAAGCACCACATTAACTGAAACAACATGAAGTATTGTCTATAGTGGTTAACAAAGAGCGTTATGAGTGGGACTTGGAAGCTTTGAAAGTTGTTATGACGTGACCAATCATGCTATACTCTCTCTCTCTCTAATAAGTTGACGAGTTTGGGTATGAAAGATGCCGGCTGAACGTCGCTTACTAGCGTGCATAACCACAACTATTAATTTCGAATGTGGCGGTGTGATGGTATGGTTCTGTTTTTCTCAGTTTGGCTTCGGACCTCTGTTTTTGGTGCCACAAACATTAAATTCCCGGCTATTTGAACAATAACGACAATGCATCCTACTTTGTGGATTTTCTATGGAACTAGCTGTTGTACTTCAAATGAAATTCTCTCGTTCACCATGACAATGCGGTGCATTGTCATGGAGAACGAGAGAATTTCATGCAGCAGCTGCTGTTGCTGCATGAAATTCACCAAATTTAATTATTCTCCACAGAGAACTGATTTCAGTCCTGTTGATCATCTATGAAATTTAATGGAGCTAGGGTGAGACGTCCGACCCAGAACATTCCACGATCTATTATATGTCTACTGTGATAATGGTCCAAAATTTACAATGACCGCTTTCGTCCACTTGTGAAAAGTATTCCTGGAGGATTGCTACAGCCATGGTAGCAAAAGGAGGTACTAAAGGTTATTAAGTTGGGCACCGTTGCTGTTCTAATCTCACACCATGTGTCGGTTGACTTCTCTCCAAGCAATGTATATAAAATAAATAAATCCACTAAAGCCTTTTATTGCAAGATAGGGAATAGACAATGCTGCTTTAACTGAATCTAACTTTTGGAGACTGAAGGGATAGTTCAACGAAATATATTATAGTACTTCACTGTATAAACAACATGAAGAGGGGAGAAAACAAAGCTAAGGTATGGTTGCCAAGCTTTTTTTTTAGTGAAACAACTGTAACGCTTACAAAATAGATAAAATACTGCATTCACCTCCGCTTCCCATCCCTATGCAACCAACACAGATCACCTCAAATTGCCATCCTTTATATGCAGTATGCAACAGAAAAGATAGATAAAGGTTTTTGCCACTCTCAAGCAATCCATTCAGCTCGATACTTTGATCTATTCTTCTAAAGATGAACTTCATCTTTAGGAGAATTTGCATATGCTGTGTATAAGGTTTCTTGTACCTGCACTTTAGCCTACTTTGCAATAACTTGTAGAATGGTTAACATCCAATTCAAAGTACACGAAAATTATACCTGTTATCATATGTTTGGCAAGTTGGTCCAGGCAGACAATGGGTTGGATACTCCTTCATACAGAATTAAATGGAAGAAAAGCCGATATTGCACACAAGTCATTATAGGTCTGAGAGATTATTTTCATCATCACCATAGGCTATGAAGCAGTTTCCCCAAACTCAATAAATATAGCTGGATTAATTTGTCAAATATCTGGGAGACAGCATTCTAAGGTCAAATTGCCTCACTTTTAATGATTAACATTATGATTATCCATAAATAAAGGATGCTAAAAAATTCTATTACTGGATTAATCCTTTATTCAAGGGTAAGAAAACAATGTTTCTAAGTAAATTATCTTCACGACTTGTGTACTTGTATTTACTGGCTAATAACTTCACACACACCTTTAAGTTTGTACAAATCTGAACTATCCCATCATTCAGAGACCGCTATGCGAAGAATATCACTAATTACGTTATGCATCTAGTGAAGAGAGGCGGCTGAAAATTGCTTTCATCTCGGGGTTCCGGTAGATTTGTTTATACGTAGTATGCTCACACATAGTATGGGTTCTACGGTTAAAAATTGGTTATTTCTAAAGTTTGCAAAAATGGTAAGTTATCATGAATTTATAGCATTTATTGTGCTTATAGATGTACACTTCACATGCTATATTTTCTTATTAGAAAAGACGCTGAGTACAACTTACGTTCGTAATATATGATATGATTATCCGAATATTGATAGGGTACAAAGGAAACTCATCATAAAAACGAAAGAGAATTTATTGAGATGCTGCGTAGCAACGTTTTCTAGCAGCTCGTGAAAGAAGCAACTAGAGGACAAAGAATCAAAAACTTTTAATTGAAATCAAATCTAGAAAATGCAGCACTCAGTGCTTAATTCTGTAAAATTATAAGTTGCAATGTCACTCAAGATGTTTATTGTGTAAATATTTTAGCAATCAATAAAAAGAATTTACAATTATAAAAAAAATTTTAAAAAATCCTTCAGTCAAGTCCATTCTGTATGGCAATCTTGTATGTTTCTGGTTGGAAACCATTCTCATAACTATTTGTGCAAGTAATAATAAAGATAGTAAAACAATAATAATAAATCCATTAAAAATAAAATTATTATTATTATTATTATTATTATTATTATTATTATTATTATTATTATTATTATTATTATTATTATTATTATTATTATTATTATTATTATTATTATTATTATTATTATTATTATTATTATTATCTAATGACGTAACGCGCAACAACAGCAAACGAAGATCGTAGTGCATTTGTTTCGTGTAACGATAATTGAACTAAAAAGATATGAATGGACTGTTATGGGACTATGTGAAATTCGATGGCCCAAAACAGGAGAGCTAACAACGAATGAAGGACATTTACCTTTTTACTCTGGATGTAACTGCAGTGGAAAAGAAGGTGTCGGGTTTTTGATACACAAATCATCACGATATTCTGTCATGGAATTCAACCCTATCAATAGCAGAATTGCTCTAGTCTGCTTGAGAGGAAAACCACTCAATATCACCATCATACAGGTCTATGCCCCAACGACAGATCACGAGTACTCCGAAGTAGAGGAGTTTTATGGTCAACTTAATGCAACAATCACCAGAGAGAATAGAAAACACCTTTTGATTGTACAGATCGATTGGAATGCCAAAATTGGAACAGACATCGGCAAGGATTATCTCCCATTTGTCGGACCTTATGGTCCGACAAATGGGAGATAATCCGGAGAAACAAATGAAAGAGGTTTTGAATTGATCAATTTTGTCTCACAAAATGAACTTACCATTACTAGTACTCTATTTCCCCATAAACCTTCCAGAAGATGGACATGGAAATTAAATTTTATGCGTAATATAGAGCAAAAAAGTAAATTTAAAAATTTACTTTTTTGTCTCTATATTATGTATTTACAACACATGTTCTTCCTAATATTAACAATAAAGATTATACAGAATTTTTGAATATATTATTATTATTATTATTATTTTAACGGTGTCTCCATGGAGTCAAAAGACTCATCGCGGGAGACCCCACATTGACACAGTAACCATTATTTACACAATTCTTGTCATACCTCTCCTTAAATTCATTCACAGTTGAAGCATTCACAACCACCTCTGGCAAAGCATTCCACCCATTCACAACCCTCCAAGTAAAAAATCTAGTCCTAACACCCTTGTTAACCACACTCTTACACAATCTCCAGGGATGCCCCTCGTTCTCTCACATCCTGCACTGGTCTTAAAAATATCATCAGTATCAATCTAGTAAAATCCCTTTAACAATTTAAATACCTCTATTATACTCCTCTCCTACGTCTATCAGCTAGGTTTTGGAGCCCACAGATTATCATTCTATCCTCATAGGGAACGTCCCACAGACCTGCAACTATCTTTGTAACCCGCCTCTGAACCCTCTCCACCACTTCCGCATCACCAAGAAATCCTTGCGACCAGATCTGTGCACAATAGTCCAAATGTGGCCTTATAGAGTGGAACAATAATTTCCCTATCCCTGCTTGTTAGTGTGTTCCTCAACAGCCATGTAATTTGATGTGATGTTTTGGCAATCTTTGCAATATGCCCTTTAAACTTAAGTTCTCTGTCCACAAGTAAGTTTACTCCCAAGTCTCTTGTCTTAGTAACTTCCTGCAGTTCAGTTCCGTTAATATAGTAAACAGCATACGATGTCATCCTCCCGAAGTGCATCACCTTACACTAGCCACGTTGAACTGACAGCCATTTACCTCAGTCCATACCGTCAGCCTATTTAAGTCATCCTATAAAATATTTACATCATTTGAATTGATTATCGCTCTTCCCAATTTTGCATCATCAGCAAACAAGTGGATGTTTCCATTCAAGGTATTTCCAATATCATTGATGTAAAAATTAAACAATAGAGGACCAAGCACTGCGCCCTGAGGTACACCACTAGTCACTTGCCTTTTCCTGGAATCAGCTCCTCCGTAAACCACTCTTTGATATCTGTCCACCAGCCATCCTTTAATCCAAATCACCATCTTCGGATCCATATCCATTTGCTCTAATTTATGTAACAGAGTTCCATGTGGAATCCTGTCAAAAGCCTTTGCAAAGTCAAGCAGTATCACTTAGTAAGGATTTCCTTTATCCAACTCCACTGTTACTTTATTATAGAAAGTAAGCAAACTACTTAGGCAAGACCTACCCTTCACAAAACCATGTTGCCCCTTATAAAGTATCATATTGCTGTCCACCCAGTCCTGAATTCTAATTTTAACCAATTTTTCCAAAATCTTAACCACCACTCTAGATATATTGATTGGTCTATAATTTGCAACCTCAGTCTTAGAGCCTCCCTTGTGCAATGGAACTATTTTCCGCTCTTTCCACTCTATTGGCACTTTGCCAGAACTGAGGCTTAAATTAAACATCCTGGTTAAAGGAGTTGCTAATTCTCTTGCACATTCTCGTAACACATGGGCCGATATGCTATCGAACCCAATGGCAGTGTTAGCATTAAGGTTCTTTAATATATTAAGCACTTCAATTTTGTCTATCTCTATACTCTCTCATCAGTCAATGGCACATTCTACACTGCACTATCACTACGAAGATGGTACACTTTTGCGAAATGATCACTAAGCAACTCAACTATTTGATTAGCTTCAGTAATTTCCCTACCATCAACACTTTTTAAAGTGATCTTTCCATGGATATTCTTCCTTTTACTAGCCACATAGCGAAAGAACTCTTTAGGGTTTCTTTTGGATTCATCAGCTAGCTTCCTCTCATAATTAGCTTTGGCTTTCCTTACCATCCAGGTTACTCTCCTTGCCTGTACCTTATATTGCTCATTGGAACTCTCATCACCTTTTTCTTTATACGTCCTCCATAATCTTTTCTTTATCTGCAACTCCTGTTTAATAGTATTATTCATCCATTTTACTCCTACTTGATTTCTCCTTCTGACTCTGGGAATACAGTCTGATATAGCTTTCTTCAAATACTACTTAAGAATCTCCCACGCACCATAAACATCTCTTCCCTTGAATTTCTCATGCCATAGTACAGCTGAAAGCTGACTTCTCAGCTTGTCATAATCACATAATCATAATCTTGTAATTCCACATATACCCATTCTTAATAGAATATTCAGCACATCTTACAATCTCCCAGGTCAAGACGACATGATCGCTTTCCCCAAGTGGAGACATTGTAAATAAATTACTTATTGATATGTTCTCCGATGTTATGACCAGATCTAACACTCTAGAATCTCTTGTCCCTTCCATCACATGCTGTCTCAGGTAATTATCTCTTAACAACTGTATAAACTCCATTTCCTTTGTTCCTTTGACCATTCTTTCCCCAAATCTATGTCCCGAAAGTTAAAATCCCCCATAATAATTACTTGATCTTAATTCAGCATGCTAATTTGCCAATACATGCTATCTACATTCTCCCTTATTCCCCCTGGATTATAGCAACAACCAATTACATATTTCGCCTTGTCAATCTCTATCCCACACCAAACAGCCTCTAATGAATTGCCCTCTACATACCTGTCACAGTGAGGTATTTCTATCTTTTTTGGCTTTAATGTTTCGTCTCGTCTATCATTAATATCCCTCCCCCATTCTGTCATCTCTGTCCTGCCTGAAAATACTGTACCCCTTATATTCAATCCCAATAACTATATCATTCTTGGTTAACCAAGTTTCGCTAATTCCTATAATTTTTGGCCAAGTTGTACTAAGTAATCACAAAAATTCTTTACACTTATTCCTAATACTTCAAGCATTAGTATACATAAACTGCAATACTCCCTTCCTCCCATAATCTCCCTGTGTGCGAATTAGCCCATTCTGTATACCGTTAACATTCTGTGAACAATTAATCCCAAATTCACAGCGATTAATCACCTTAGTTCTATTTACAGCTGACTCTATCACCTGCCTCCCTAGCAAATTCCATTTCCCTGTTTATTACCCTTTACTCTGTCCTTTATCAATAAATGTTCCAAATGCCAAGCTCCTAATCCATTTAAGTGCAAACCATCTCTCTTAAAATACTCCTTCCTTTTATCAAATTCATCCCAGACATTCATAAAATGAATACTCAGTTTCATTTCTTTACTAAACCTTTTACAGAAAATCTTTCTGTAAGACGGGATTTGAAGGATTGGACGAATGATCTACCTAGATCATTCGTCCCTATAACTGCAAAATTCTCACTCATTCTATCTTTCTGCAATTTCACAGCCCCAGTTATATCCTTAATCTTTGACCCTGGATAACATGCTTTAATTACTTTACCATTCTTCACACCCTTAATTATAGAATTCCCACACAGCACATCTTTTTGCTTCTTCTTAACTTGACATCGTTTACTCCCACTGGGGGTTGTTTTTGTCCCTGATCTTCTCTCAAATTCTTTAGTATATCACTCAGCAATTTGTGTGTATCTATTTCTGCACTATTTATTCCATGCACATATTCACTTCTGTCATTCTCATACTTTATCATTCTTAATCATCCCCCCCATACTTTCTATTCCATAAAAAAAATTAGAACATATTGTAATTCTGAAAGATAGATTATATAATTTGGTCTGATCAAAATTTTAAAATATATTTCAGTCATTTAAAAATGTCAGTTCATTTGTTTCAGGAGAACTTGCAGAACACAGTCTACTCCACATGCTTCTATCAGATACATTGGGATATGGCTGAATAAAACATGCATGTTCCCTACGAGACTGATGGTAGCTAACTGCGAAGTCTTGATGATCACTTAAACTTGGGATATTAGTCAAACCAGATGTATCATTATATATTACACTAAAACTTCTGTGATCATACGAGAATTTATTTCTGTGATCATATAGAATTTACTGATTAATAATAATAATAATTTTAATAGTAATAGTAATTTATTGATTGCTAAAATATTTACACATAAAATAGACATCTTGAGTGACATTGTAACTTATAATTTTACAGAATTCAATTCTAAGTGCTGCATTTTCTACATTGATTAATTAAAAATTTTAATAGCATTTTTGTCTCTATATTATGTATTTACAACACATGTTTTTCTAACGTGAAAAATGAAGATTATTCAGACTTTTTCTATAATAATTTTTGTTTGTTTATATAATTTTCTGATTATATGAATAATTTATTACATTATTTTTCATATTACATAAAAGTATTATATTAATGACATTATCACATAATAATCAGTATCTTCAGTATCTTCTTTATTGTTGTATACTTTACTAACTGTTTTATTACATAATCTGCTTCTTTGGATATAAGGATTACATGTGGTTGAGTGAGACGAGTTAATCCCACCCACTTCGATGCTTTTGTGAAAAGAGTGGGATTTAGGCCTTCACTATTTATGTTGTTGCTACTGTTTATGTATGGGATGTTGGCATTGGATGCTGGTGATTTGTGATGTGTATATTACTGTTAATGGTATATTAACTTTGTTGGTATATTTTCCAGAGTTCGCGTTTTAATGTTCTGTAGTTATCTACGTGTTTTAACTTTCTTGGTAGGTTGTTGAGTTGCGTGGGTATCTGATGTGATCTCACAAAAGAACCGTATGAGCTGTTGAAGGGTGTGAGGATGTAGAGAGTTGTTGTAGGTCGTGTTATACGATGTGTCTCTGTTGTTTCGATAGGTGATGTTGAAGTAATTCCTTGTTAATATCATGTAGTGTTTCAGGTTTTTAATGCTCAGGATTCTGTGTGTCGCCATGTGCTGGTCGGATATTGGTTGTTGCGTTCAAGGTGTCCAAATCACTGTTGATTGACACAATTTTCCTGTGTAATGTTTCTAATTTTGTTAGGTGGTTGTTTGATATGGTTGCATAGGCTGTTATACCGTATCTGAGTATGGATTCGCAGACACCGTGATTTAGGAGTTTTTTTTATGTTGGATGGAATAATGTCTTTTACTTGGAAGAGAATACTACACACCAATTTGGTGTGTATTATTCTATATGTTTTGTCCATTTAAGGTGAGAATCTATATAGAGACCGAGGTATTTTGCATGTGTTACAGGTTTGATTTCGGAACATTGGCAGGTATTTTTGTTGTTAATGCAGCGGTATATGCGACAGTGTATCGATAGTGATGCGGGACGTATGATTCTTGGGTTGTGTATTATCAACATCTGTGTTTTGTCCCGTTGATTAAAATTGCGTTTTGGTGGAGGTATGTTGTGATTTCATTTAGGTCTTGTTGTGCTTTGCAGAGAGCCGTGTTGATGTCTGTGTGGATTGCTTGTAGTATAGTGTTATCTGCGTACTGCAATATTTGACTTCTTATGGATATGTTATGAACATCGTTAATGTATGTTGAATAGAGTGGGTGAAAATATGGCACCTTGAGGTACACCATGTTTTAATTTGTATACCCTGACTGTGACATGTACCTATTTATGTTACTTGTTTTCTGTTTGAGAGGGAGTTCTTGAACCATTTATGCTTATACCAATTGAGTATAGTTTGGTGAGTAGTATATCGTGTTCAAGTGTATCAAATGCTTTGGTTAGGTCCAGCTGTATAAGGACGGCGTACTTGTTTTTGTCAAGAGCTTTGTTTATTGTGTCTGCGATGTCTTCTACTAAAGTTATGGTGCTTTTTTGTTTTCTTAAAGCCGTATTTGTTTTGTGAGATGATGTTGTACTTCTGTAAATAGTTCTGTAGTCTGGTGTATGTTATTTTTTCTAGAATTTTTGAGATGACTGATAAGGTAGCTATTGGTCTGTAGTTCTGAGTATTGTTTCTTTTGCCGTGGTTGTATATATATATTGGCGTAATTACTGCCGTTTTCATTTGTTGTGGAAAAATGCCTGTGTCGAATATTATTCACGAGTTTCAAAAGTATTGGATTTATTTGTTCAAAGTGTATGTTTTAAGGTCTGTGAGTCTTATTTTGTCTATTCCTGGAGTAGTCTTTGGTTTCAGTTATAGGAGTGCTTCTTTCAGTTTCTGTTTTGTTAAGGGTGGACAATACATCGTTTGTTGTTGACTTTGTCTCGGTAGTTTTTTGTTGACCGTTGGTAGCTTGTCTTTTTTGAGTTGTGTGATATTGTTTGTGAAAGCATAGTTGAATGAGTCTGCTAGTTCCTCTTGGTTTATGTCCTGACCAAAGCTTTTTGCAAAAAAATCTTGTGCTGAAGTTTTATTTTTTCGAGTTACTAATTCGTTGAGTGCAGCCCATGTTTGCTTAATGTTGTCGTTATATTCGTGAATTTTTGGAAGTAGTAGCGTCTTTTTGCACTACGAATTTTTGTTGTTAGTTGATTTCTTGTGTTTTTGTATAAAGTAAATGTGTGTGACTGGGTGACTTTTTAAGTTTTTTTTCCATAGATTTTCTTTTACAGTAATGCTATTTAGTATGTAGTCATTTATCCATGGGTTGTTGTCTGTTTGTCGCCTCGTTTGTGTAGGCTTTGTTGCTTTTTTGTATATTTCTGTGAACTTTAGTTGAAAATTCTCGTATAATGTTACAGGTCATTTATTTTAAGTAGGGAATTCCAGTCTGTATTTTATACATGGTTATCGACAATGCTCTTTAGTATGATCGAGTTTTATCGACTTTTGTAGTGGTGGGAGGGGGGGGGGTAGGTAACGTAATAAAACGAAGTTGAGACAAAGTAATGATCGACACTTTTGACGTTAATTATTGATGATGTATATGTATGGATGGGAGCTCGTATGTTGATGTGATCAATGCATGATTATGTTAGTGAGTTATTGAGTATTTCTTCTCTTGTTGGGGAGTTAATGGTAGGGTTTATGTTGTACTGACTTAGTATATCAAGATATGTGTTAGTGGTTGAAGAGGCGTGGTCAAGAGTATTTATGTTAATGTCTCCCATTAGGATGAGCCTGTCTGTTGTACGGGGTTCGATGCTGCTTAGTCATGCTTCTAACTCATGAAGAAAGCTGAGTGGATTATTATCTAGTGGTCTGTATATTGTGTTTATTGTGTATTTGATACTGTTGTGACTATTTGTGATTTCCAAAATTATTGTTTCCGCATGTTCGAAATGAGTTTGTTTTTCAGTCACATTGTATTTTTCTTTGATAAATGCCACAATGCCACCTCCTCTTTTGTATGTTCTACATAAGTTGTAGGTTTGGTAATTATTTATGTTGTATGCGTAAATTTCTATGTCGTTTATTGCAACTTCGGTCAGCATTAGCGTATCTATGTTTATCATGGTATAATTGAGCTCTGTTATCAATGTAAGCCTGTGTTATCAATGCTGTGTTATCAATGTAGGGAGTATTTAACTTTTGGAGACTTAGTGGGCAGTTCAATCAAATCGGTAGCCAATCAGAGATAGCTATCCCCATTATTATCACTAATTATAAGTGTCTCCACTGATGAAGAGAGGGGACAGCAAATTATTCTAGCTATCTTTTGCTACCTAATTCTAACAGGATATGTTACTGTCTGAAATAATGCGCGTTCTGTGGTCGATTTTCTTGCTTTTATTGGACAAAAAACCCGCGTTTTTCTTCCCGTAGTGAAAAAAACTGTTTGCCCATGCCAGAGAACCACGAACTCGGGAACTGATCGAGATTGGCTTAGAAATAGTTCCTCTAGTTAGGAACAACATTTGAACAGAAGTCTATCTTCGATCGTCAAAACGCAGAGGATGCAAGCGTCACTTCCACTGAGCTACACAGGGCTTTTACTCCTATAATATATTTCATCAATATGTCATGAGTTTCTTTTAGGGAAAAGACAGAAAAACTAGTAACATTTAAATTCTGAATACAAGAATAAGTCATACAGCAGGAGTATAATATCATATGTCATGACGAATTCGCAACATTTCAATCGCCTAAATATCTATGGAATATGTTTGATCTAACAAGTTATTGAATATCTTTAGCTGACTTTGCATAGGATCTCTGTTAATTATACCTGAAGTATCACGCAATAAACATTAAGTTTGCGAATGTATTTAGTGGAATCCATGAGCACTGTAGCATTTCGTTTGTCAGACTTCGTTATTACAATGTTATAATTTCGGCATAACGGAGAGCTTGTATTTCAAGTGAAGAAATATTCAGAGCAGAAGATGCCCTAATGCATTTTTCTACACCTATTATAACTAAATAAAGTAGACGACAAGTTGTTACTGTAAAATCTGGATCTTTTGACAATACACTTAATTCATCACTTGTAAAAGAATGGTGAGTTAAATTAAGAACTCATTTTTCAGAGACAGTGCTGGGTGGTTGTTGAATGACCGACAGTTTAATCTAATAATTCAGAGTTACATGTCAATTTCTGTTTATAGTTTAAGTGAGCACGTCTGGCAGAGGAAAGCAAATTTCTACTGATTATTATTATTATTATTATTACGTGACACCTCCAGGGAGTCCAAGGACTCATCGCAGGGGGCGCACTACTCTCCTTCGATAATACATCTCATCCTCTCCACTACTACCTAATTCTCCAATTACGACACTGCTCCATCTATCGCCCATCATCACCAACAACCGTATTTTACATCTGCAAATTTCTTGTGTTCTGAAGTCCGATTTATCTGTACGTGGGATGAAAAACACGAGTTTCCCGGAGGGAAAACCCTGCTACTACTGTATGAGATCAGCGAACTCACCATCAGCTGATAAAGCCCACATAAGGATTTCCCTCGTCATGACGAGAATCAAACCCCGGTCTTTTCCAATCGAAGGGCGCAATGTTCCGCTAGCTTGCCAAATAAAAAAATAAGTAAATAATAAAAAACACGACCTCTTCGAAAACTCTATGATTCGTAATCACCCTTTTCTATTCACAATTCATGATAAACAAGTATAAGGAACAAAAGCTTAACCAAGTGCTCGCGTGTAAATAATAATGTCAAAGATTATTATACCAAATGTACGTATTTTTAAACTCTATATGTAGCGATCATATATTAAATAACCGCTGTTTACATTTGAAAGGACTACGATTATTCAATAGCATAATTTGAAGTTCAGAAATGTTATTGATATCAGGAAAGAGGAGCTTCTTAACATAAAGTATCCATTCAGACATTAGAGCGTTTACTAGATCGTAGTTAAATGTGATGAGCCGAATAAAATTTAATACCGCCTTCATTTTGATATAAATCTAGGAATTAAACCAGCATTACGACATTGGTTTCAAAACACAAGTTGTTTACGCAAGCGTGACTTCTTTAAATTTAGATTACCAAAATTTCTAACAGACCTCTAGTAATCTTTACATTCCCCGGTTCGTAAGCTGTCCACATATCCAACCCAACAGTTAACATTATAATCCCATCTTCTCTAGTTTATGCAACAGTCTTTCATGTAATGTCCTATCGAATGCCTTAGCAATGTCCAACAACATCATAGTAAATGTATCGATCGCTTTATCCAATACAGCCGTAACATTATTGTAAAATATGAGCAAGTTGAATAGACATGACTATCATCTAGTAAACTCATGCTATGTAGTATAAAGTATATAATTTGTTTCCCACCCATTTCTGTATAAAGCTGTTTCGAACTTCCCTGAAAGCTTTACAATTACTTCAGAGATACCGATAGGTGGATAACAAAGGCACGTCAGTCTTGGCAACACCCTTGTGCAATGGGATTATAATACATTATCTCCAGTCACGTGATATCTTTGTCAGTCTGGGTGAGCATTCTTTTAGCAGACATGCTGAAATCCCATCTGTTCCAATTGCCTAATTTTTTCCCAGGTCATGAAACAGCCAATGAACCACTTTTTCATGCTCCCATTTCTGTTTATCCAATGTAGTCACAGCACTGTGCACTAAGTTACATTAAATAATACTTCAGTGTGTAATCTGTTCTGATGGGAACATTCATACAGTTAGAATATTCCGAGGTCAATACATCACGACCACTGTCAACATATTATGGGAAAATAGTCACGACGTTAACTGAGAGAACTGCTGACGCTACGATCAAATCTTATACTCTTTGTCTTATATAGAATACAATAAAACAATAGAATTATATAGAAGAAAACAATAGAATCAAAAATCGTATTCGATTTTTTATTCTATTGTTTTTAGGTTGAGCCAGTTTTAATGCATATGCTTTTTTCTTTTCTTCAATAATGCATTTAATTTCATCATCCCAGTCCCTGAAGCCTCTTTTTCTTTTCCACTTTTTTTTTTTTTTTTGTTCCTAAACTTTCTTTTGCAGCTTTTGTCATTATGGTTTTTAGGTTTGACCATTCTTCTTCTATATTCTGATTTTGTTTTATACTTGTCATCCAGTTCTTTATTCTTTTTATTATTATTATTCAGGCATCCGTGGAGTCAAAAGATTTTTTTGGTACAAATCTTTAATACTACTGTCGTCCAAAAGTTTAACTTTGAAAGATTCAAAATTTCTATTTTCCTTGTGCTTTTTTGTTGTTTTCCATCTTGGTTCCTATTTTATTTTTCCAATTAAAAGGTAATGATCTGATTCTATTTCAGATCCTCTGTATACTCTTGTACCTATTATCATTTCTGACATTTTGATATTGCTGATTATGTAATCAATAATGCTTCTTCTGTCTCTTGCTTCCCAGATGTATCTATGGATGTCTTTATTATTATTATTATTATTATTACGGGCAACTCCAGGGAGTCATTAGACTCATCGAGGGAGGCCCCAAATCATTTTCATCACAACTATTCGACATTCATACAGTATCTATCATACCTCGCCTTAAACTCATTCACTGTCACAGCATCCACCACAGACTCAGGGAGCGCATTCCACTCATTCACTACTCTAAAAGTAAAGAACCCAGCTCTAACACCTTTACTAACCACACTTTTGCCCAGTTTCCATGGATGTCCCCTAGTCCTCCCACAACCAGCCCTGTTCTCAAAAATATCTTCTGAATTAATTTTATAGAAACCCTTCAGTAATTTGAATGTCTCAATCATATCTCCCCTCCTCCGCCTATCAACCAATTTTTGCAACCCACAAATCCTCAACCTGTTCTCATACGGTTCATTCCACAGACCTGCTATCATCTTGGTCACTCGCCTCTGGATCCTCTCCACCTCCTCCCCATCAAGAAGAAACCTAGGTGACCAAATGTTTATGTTTGAAGAAAGCGTTCATTATTATCTCTATAAGTTACTGACTTTGTCTTGGGTAAAAAAAGGCTTAATTAATAACCGTAGATATGAATATCTCGGGTAGATGAAATCACCCGAGATGTCCCTATTAACAAAAGCACTTGTCGGTCATAATACTTCTGTAATATCAACTTCATCACGGACAAGGAATAATGCCAATTTCACTTGGCTGAACTATTTTTAACAATTTGTCTATATTCAATAATTCAAATATTTCAACTTTTCTAAATCTTATTCTTTATATATTAAAAGGAGTTCGATAATATGTTTATTTATTTCGCTATGCTTTCTTAATTGTTCTGAATATTACAAGAAGCCTAACACATTTTGTGTGACGGAATCACGCAAGGGGGATGCCACGTGAGTTCTGACGTTGGTTAGTTTAAGATGTAGCGGTTTGTGATATGTAGAGTTGTACGTTGAGAGTTTGGTTTGTGATGCTGGAAGATCTCAGTGTATTCTGTATGTCTTAAAAATTATGTGGTGCAGAGAATATATTGAAGATTTTACTATTACAGAATTACTGGTGTCACTTCCAAGTTAACGCATTTCAGATATATTATATATAAAATCAAGGGATAAATTATCATTACTTCTGTGTATATACAATGGCTCCTCCGAAAAACACGCAGCTGTTAGCAAGGGTTAATTTTCCTCTGTATAGTGTGAATGTAATAACGGAAAGACACATACTTGTTGCAGGAGGAGGAGGACAAGCAAAAACTGGGATTCGTAACGTCATTGTAAGTGAATTTCATCAATATGACCGGTGGATATGTACGCGAATAATTTTCCAATGCATTTCTTAGCAATTAACTATTCTTGAAGGTAACCATTAATTACCCCGTTTGCTTTGGCTTAGTTTGCACCTGTCGTTTAGATTTCAACAAAAAAAAAAAAAAAGCGAGAAATCTGAGAACATTGAGTAATTATCACATACCCGTTGAAGTATAATTTAAATACGCATACGTTGAAGTTCGTTGATCACAACTTTTTCTTTTACTAGTTTTCAAGTTTGCACTCTCTTTTACCATGTAAAATTTATTTCTTATTTAATTTTACGGAAAAGCGCTCAGTTACTTGCTTATAATTTTAGACGTTTCCTTAACATTATTAAGCACTTACGGCAGATCTTCCAATGTTGTTTTATTATTATTTTTGACTTATTTACTTATTTATTATTACTTTAATATATGTATTCAGATAAGTTTTCTGTTACTTTTGATAGCTAAAATATTTCAATACATCATTTTTAATATTTGACTGCCTACAGTGATATTTCAGAAGGGCATGAAGATGTGATCATGTTTAATTGGGATTATTATTATTATTTAGATGGGCATTCCATGCAGCCAAAAGGCTCATTGCAGGAGACCCACTATCCATTAACACAATATCTATCATACATCTCCATACGCCTGTTCACTCTTGGGGTGCTCGCAACCCCCCCCCCCCCCGGCAATCCGTTCTACTCGTTCACCTCTCCAAGTAAAGAACCTATTCTGCACACCCTTACTAACCACACTCTTAGACAACTGCCAAGTGTGACCCCTTGTTTTCCCTCTAGTTTCCATGTATTGAAAATTTCTTGAGTGTCAATCTTATAATATAATATCCTTTAGTAACTTATAAGTTTTTATCATATCACCTCTCCTCTGCCTGTAAGCTAAACTCTGCAACCCACACCCCTTCAATCTATATCAACTTCATAGGTAACATTCCAGAGACCTGTCACCAGCTTGGTCACTCGTCTCTGAATCCTCTCCACCTCCCAATCCCCACAAAATGCAGGTAATCAAATTTGTGCATGGCCGAATCATAGCCTCATAAAGAGGGATAATAACCCCTCAGTCTTTACTTGTCGGTGTATTCTGCAATATCCAAGTAATCCTCTGAACTATTTTCCCAACTTTTGCAAAATGTCCTCTGAATTTCAGATCTCTATCCACCATCACCTTGAAAACAGTAGCCTTATCAATTTCCTGTAAACTAGTATCATCAATATGATACAAAGTGCATTTCCTTACATTTTATAACATTGAATTGATAACCATTGTCCTTTGCTCCCACTGCCAGTTTTATATTATCCTGGAAGATTCTACATGACCTTTATCAACTATTGTCCTCCCTAGTTTTGAATCATTGGCATACAACTGAATGTTCTCCTTCAAATCTTCTGCTGTATCATTAATGTACAAATTAAAGACAAGTGGTCCTAGTACAGAGCCCTGGGGCACTACTCACCCTCATTCACCTTGATTCCACTCCACCATACTCCAGAGAGCGCAAAGACTTGTCGAGGGAGGGCACCTACTCAACAACTCTGTCTCCACCACTTACTCCACCAACTACATCAATGCCATCTACCACCACCACTTCCACAGACAATCAGAAACATCCATGCCCAAGACGGGATTCGAACCCGCAGCCTTTTGGCTGGAGAGTGGATGCACTAACCACTTGGCCAACAAATGTGAATAAATTACTGAGGTAGGACCTATCTTTTACAAAACCATACTGTTTCCTATAAAGTATCATATTCCTATCCATCCATTCCTGAATTTTACTTTTAACCAACTTTTCCAATACTTTAAGCACCACTCCATAGATACTAATTGGTCAGTAATTTGCTACATTTGTCTTGGAGCCACCTTAATGTAATGGAACTATCTTACCCTCTTTCCACTCCCTTGGAAAATATCCAGAGCTGAGACTTAGATTAAACAACTTTGTCAGAGGCGCTGCCAGTTCTCTTGCACATTCTTGTAACACATGAGCCGACATACCGTCCAGTGCACTGCTGCCTTCACATTGATATTTTTCAATATATTGAGTACCTTTAGTTCATCTATCTCAATGCATGCATCGGTCTCTGTCATCTCAGTAACTGCAAGTCACCACCTGGATGATATACCCTTGCAAATTGATCACTTAGTAACAAGTATTTCTTCTACTTCTGTCACTTCCTACCATTAGCACTGAATAAAGTTAACTTTCCATAATTATTCTTTCTTACTTGCTATGTAGAAAAAAAAAATATTTTGATTTACTTTGTTCTGCTTAGCTAATTTTCTCTCAAAATCGGATTTAGCCTTCTTTAACATACTAGTTATTCTTCTTGCATGTGCTTTATACTGCTCATGTTGTTTATCTTCACCTTGTTTATATTCCTTCTGTGATGCTTATACTGCTAGTCAACCATGTAATCCCTACTCGGTTTAACCTCCTGACACTGAGTATGCACTATGATACTGCCTCCCTCAAACCATTCTTGATCACTTCCCATGCACTGATAACATTCATTCCATGGAGTTTCTTAAGGCATCTCTCCTAAGTTTGTCATCATTGTCAGTTTGTAGTTCCACATCAACCCTTTCTTGACTGAAATTTCCACATGTTGAACAACCTCCCAGGACAACACTGCATTGTTACTTTCACTGATCAAGGGTAGAGTTGCGACTGCAGTTATAGATAGAACTTCTGATGCTATGGGATAAGAGATTAGTTGTGAGAAAAAGTTTTCATCTTTCCTCTTAAAATTATCCATATTATTGTTGATGCATGAATTTAAAAAAAAAAAAAAAAAAAAAAGCCTTGTTGCCCAAGAGTTGGGGGGTAGCCAATATCTACCTGTGAATTAATGTTTCATATTTCTTTTGACTAATGAACTAAGAAATGTTGCAAAATAAACACTTAAAATGCAATTCTTTTTTTTCCCTATATATTTTTTTTTAAATAGAATTTTCTGTTACACGATCCATATGTTGGGTTTCCAGCTTTTTCTGTAGGCATTCGGTGAATGTCATGATGAGTGATTTGGCTGATAGATGAACCCTCAATCACTCATTTCAGATGCTTCTATGAATGTACTGTTCTAGTTCTGCCTTTTCTATAGATAATTCCATGGATAGTGCTTTACTGAACTGGCATCCCTCATTCTTATGCTTTCTGTTGGGCCTATTAAATCACAAGCAGCAGCTGCCTAATATCCTTTTTCAGTCCAGCAGTAAAAAAAAAAAAAAACTGCAACACCAAACCGAACTTGTTTTCCATCCACTCTGCCCTTTAACAACCTTCTTTATGATTAAGAAAAATGTCAACAGGTTTTTTTTCTCAACTCCTATTTACACCTACCTTACACAACACTGATGTGCAATAGGTTCTTCAACCTCTTGTGTATTGGGATTAATTAAAAAAACAGTTGATACCATGTAGCTTTATCAAGCAAGGTAATTCAAACAATCATATATATTTTCTTAATGTTGAGCCCATACACGAGAGGTTAGTAAGAACACACACATATATAAATCCCTTATGTGCGTTCAATTCAAAAAGGAGTAGGTACTGTTTAATTCCAACTTTTTGGAATTTTGGGAAAAATTGAATGTGTGAACAAGTGGTTAAAAAAAAAAAAAATCAGCTAATGCCTTTTTATTCCCGTATACGGAGAGTAGGCGAGGCCATTTAGCCCTATCTAACTTTTGGAGACTGAGTGGGCAGTTCAATCTCCACTGGTACCAATCAGAGATAGATGGCCCAAGGCTATCACTAATTAAGCGGTACACAGTGAAGAGAAACGACTCAAATGTGCCACCATCTCGTGGTCCCTAACCCTAACACAATATATTTAATGTCTGAAATAATGTGGGTTCTACAATCTATTTCCTGAGTTTACAGGACGAAAAACCCGAGTTTCCGGGAGGAAAAACCAACTTGCCCGTGCCAGAGATCGACTAACTCGGGAACCGGTCGAAAAAGACTTAGAAAAATTTCCTCTAATCGCCGACTAGACTCGAAACCAAGTCTTCCTTCGTGCGGCCAAGTGCCATGGTGTGCAAACGCCACATCCACTGAGCTACACAGGCTCCGAACAAGTGGTTAAGGAAAAAAAAATATATATATATATTTTTCTGGCAATTTGGGATTTAGCCGACCAAATTGTATTCTTATTGGCTTAAACCAATATATAAAATGATGGTACAACATGACAAAATTTCATGCCGACTGAGGTGTCGTCCGGTTAAACAAGGCTCCCGTTGGTTTCGCCAGGGAACCATGGTGAATAGCGAAAAGTCA
The DNA here is from genome assembly GCF_054136105.1 of Typopeltis vanoorti. NCBI lineage: Eukaryota > Metazoa > Arthropoda > Arachnida > Uropygi > Thelyphonidae > Typopeltis > Typopeltis vanoorti. Next base: position 93,587,593 of record NC_143552.1, read on the forward strand.
GCTACTGGAACAAATCTGAAAGCACACCCCAACTCAACATCACCAGAGTTAAAGATCAGTATTATCAACATAAGAAGCCTGAATGGCAAAGAAATGGAGCTCGCTGATGAATTAGATAAGTACCAGATCGACATAGTAGGGGGTGACTGAAACAGAAAAGATAAAAACTGGTGAGATCTTTCTGAACAATAAATACAAAATGTTATATTCAGGAAATTACAATCAAGGAAAAGAAGGTGTAGCCATAGTATTCAACACAAAATACGAGACTAATCTTCTTGAATGGCAGGCAGTCACAAGTAGAGTGATGTGGGCAAATATCAGAATGGGGAATTGGGCAATGAGACTTATTTGTGCCTATGGTCCCGCAGAAGGTTCTACTAAGGTAGAAGTGGAGGAATTTTTTGATGCTTTAGAAAAAGCAATGATACAATGAAAAAGGAAAAGTTGGTCCTTGTTGGAGATCTAAATAGCAGAGTAGGTAATGATTGTCAGACATACAAAAAATATTTTGGGAAAATTTGGAGAAAAGAGCAAAGCCAATAATAATGGCAAATACCTGTTGGATTTCTGCTCAGAACATGGACTGGTTATTACTAACACCATATTCCAACATAAAAATGTGCACAAATTCACATGGAGAGAAGAGGCAAGGAATAAGAAAAGTCTCATTTGACTATATTATTGTTGATAGTGTGTTACCTGGTGCACCAGAGTGTACAGAGGATTTGAAATTGGAGCGATCACTATTTAGTCTTGAGCAGGATAAAAGTGAATTTTGTATTGAAAGGAATAACATGTAAGAAAGTTTTAAAGCGAATAAAAGTTGAGCAGCTCTCAGATGTGAACTGTAGACTAAAATACACAAAGATTATTGAAGAAAAAATGAAAGTTTGAGAACAGGAACCAAACCTTGGAGATTCAGTGGCAAGCCTTGAAGAAAACCCTGATTGATTAAGCGAGAGAGGCATGTGGTGAGGTTGTCTGTAAGGATAGAAAAATCAGAACTCCATGGTGGACACAGGAAGTTAAAGAGGCAGTGAGGGAAAACAAGAATGCATATCAAAAGACCCTGGCAAATAAGTCAGCTTGTGCTCTTAGAGAATACAGAGACAAATGTAAGAAAGCTAAACACTGTGTAAAACTAGCTAAACAAAAGTCATGGGAGGACTTTGGCAAGAACATAGAAAATAAATATCAAGAAGGTCGTAAGATATTCTGGAGGTTGTTGAAGAAGCTTAGGAATGGAGGAAAGAGTGCTGTAAAAGGAGTTAGAGATGATAATGGTGACATGAAAACAGAAGAAAAGGATATCCTTGAAGTATGGAGTAATTTCTTTGAAAAACTGCTAAATGAAACAAGCAATGATAACACAGTGGTAAAAAACACTCAACAGGCATACAATCAGGAATACATATCCATACTTGAAGAGGAAAAAACCATCAAAGGGATGAAATGTGGAAAGGCAGCAGGAGTAGATAATATTTGACCAGAAATGCTGAAATATGGTCGTATAAAAGTCTTACATTGGCTGCACTGCATAGTTCAGAAAGCCTGAACAGAGGGACGAATTCCTGATGATTGGAGTAGAGCTCTAATAGTACCCGTATATAAAAAGGGAAATAAAACTGAATGTGAGAATTACAGAGCTATTTCCCTACTGAGTGTTCCTGGCAAGATCTATGCAAGCATACTTGAGAAATGGTTGAGAAGAATTGTGGAAGAAAAGCTTGGTGAAGGACAAGCTCGATTCAGACCAAATAGAGGCTGTCAGGATCAGATCTTCACTTAACGACAAATAGTTGAGAAAGCATGGGAATATAACAAAGATCTGTATTTAAGTTTTGTCGATCTGGAAAAGGAATATGTCAAGGTGCCAAGAGAGAAGCTATAATGTACGCTACAGTTATGTGGTGTCAATGGGGCATTATATCAAGCAATACTTTGTCTGTATTTGAGCTGTAAGTCGGCAGTTAGAATTGAAGGAAGTACAGGATGATGGTTTAATCTTAAATCCAGTGTGAGACAAGGATGTACATTATCCCCTCTGTTGTTCATTATCTATATGGATCACATTATGAAGTAAAGTGGTATTAAACATGATATCAGAATTGGAAATGTTAATGTCAGCTCTTTGCTTTATGCGGACGATGTCATACTTCTAAATAAATCCGCTACAACTTTGCAAGATTCCCTGACTAAATAGAATAACTGTTGTAATAGACATGTTATGAAGGTCGGCAATAAAAAGACAAAGACAATGAAAATAGGTAGAATTGTTGAAAATGTCAACTGCGTTTTGAATGGGGAACCTATGGAAAAAGTAAAACATTTCGGCTACTTAGGCATGATTTTTACTGAAGATGGTAAATTAAATATGGAAATAGACAACAGAATCAACAAAGCTAGTATGGTAGGAAGTCGAATGAATAAATTCATATGGAATAAAGAGAAATTAGTCGGAACACTAAATTAGCTGTATACAAGACAGTGTTCAAACCAATTTTAACTTATGGATCTGAGAACTGGGTCAGAAGTAAAACACTTGACCAAAGTCTAGAGACCACAGATATGAGAGTCCTGAGAAAGATTAGAGGCATGAATAGATGGCATCAATGGCAATATCATATTAAAAACGAGGATATTAGGAAAGAACATGACATTGTCGGCATCCAGGAATGTATTAGCAGAGCTAATCTCAGGCGGTATGGTCACTTAAACAGAATGGGCGAGTTAAGATTAGCAAAACAAATGTTCTCTGCCAGGTTGGCAGGAAAACGATCCAGAGGAAGACCAAGATATAGGTGGATTGATACGGTACAATGTGCCTTAGACCAGTGCTTCCCAAACTTCTGGATGTCAGAACCCCGAGGGGGGGGAAGAGACATTTCACGTCTCTTCCCCCCCTCAAAAAAATCGTAGTAGAGAGATATATTATTATAATATTTATTGTATTTATATTCAATACAAAACATACACAGCGAATATTGCAAAAATCAAGTGCATGTATTACATTTTTTGCCTCTTACCGTTTGGTTCTGAAGACGATGCAGACTGTTCTGCTAAAATATGAAATACTGTCCTTTTTTTGAGTGTGTTTCTGCTTCTTCTGATTGTTCGCGGGAATTTTTTTTTTATTTTTTATCAGCTACTTATCCATGGGTTAAATTTTTTAATGTAGAATAGATCAAATAATATCACCAGTTACTGATACTGGCACACCACAGACTGATAACATGAAATTAGTGAATATTACCTGAATAAGGGAATCCCTGGACCAGGAACATTTTTCTCTTTTGTGACTTTTCTCCCTTTACGGTAATTAAGCCTAATGCGAAACAGACAGCAAAGGCAAGTTATTAATACATGCATATGATTGGTGCGGTATTAACAAAAGATCGCACAACTGAAAGATAAAAGCATGGCTGACAATTGAGTTGAAATGCTAACTCTCTTCAACCGAATTCCATATGTGAAACTGCCATAACATTCATTATATATATATATATATATATATATATTACTTAGTTTTAACTATATAACTTTATAACTTTTACTAATTTTAACACGTTCTGTTGAATTTTATTGCTGCCTTGGGAAATCGAACTGACACATATCTAATTAATAAAGATAGGTTTTAGTTAGATACTGGGCTTGCCCATGCAACATATGGTTTTGTTTCAGTCTATACAGCATAGTTTCTGTATGAGGGGACATGTGATTCATTAATTAGTGTGTTTTTATCCCAGTTGTCTCTAATTGCACTTGTTGAGAAATATATTACACAGATTCCTCATACCTTATTCACTAGCATTATAAAAGTACTTGTTTTTATTGCCTCTGCAGTATAGTGGCTGTTAGGGAGGGCATGTTGTTTACCACTGCAAGCCAGTTACTATCTCCCCACATGAACTTGTTTAAGCTTTTTTTTCATGCGTGAAGTATATACAAAACTTTTATTGGTAACAGAAAACTAGCTCGGATGACAGTGATAATATAAAACGAGTTTTGATATGTATATAAAGTCAATATCAACAGTCCCTGAGTACGAATGCGTGATGAAAGGGACAGGAAGATTTGGAGCTTCCCTGGAGAGCATTCGAAGTAAATACAATTAACCACTGCTTTGAAATGAAACATATGAATAAGCAATATTTACTAATATTCATTAAGTGCCGAAATACGCAGGAAGCAAAGTTTTTTGAACCAATACCAATGTGTGAATTTTTCCATTAAAATATAAAAAATAACAAAAAATAAATAATAAATAATAAAAGTTAAATACATTTCTTTTAAAATAAAAAAAATCTACTTAGTCTTAAAACATTTTAAATTTGTTTTCATTATTTCACGCCCCCCCCCCCTCAACAAAACCTACTTCCCCCAATGTCGCCACGGCCCACAGTTTTGGAAACGCTGCCTTAGACGATAGAAATATAAGATCTGATAATGATAATATTGGAGTCTTGACAAGTAATAGACTGATTTGGAGGAAAATTGTAGATAGGAAGTTAGTAATGATGTAAATTTTTCATGTAGTACTATCATATCACACCCCTTGAGGGTACATGTCAGGAATTTGATGATGATGATAAAAAGTTTTTGAAAATCTGGGATTATATTCATTGGAGAAAACAATATAGGAAGTAATAATTTTATGGCCATTTAGCCTATTTTTGTTTAGGAGTGCCCCTTCTTTTTATAATGTCATTGGCTTTTTACTCGGTTCTAATGCATTGCTGAAGTTTTACTTAGATAAATATATGAAGAATATAACAGGGAAAACTCGGACATACCTTTAGGATGCTGACTGTCTTCTTATTCAGCAGAATCCTGGCATGTGGCAACAACATTCATCTGCTGTTTGACGGGAGTGTGATTGAAAGGAAGGGTCTTTAGGAAAAGGTGGGGGTAGAACAGTGTGGGAGAATTATTAGTGAGGTTTTTCCCTAAACCCCTTTCTCTGTATTACTTAAAACTTAGTATTTCTTAGCCTGGCTGCCACTGATGAGACCTCAATAAAGGTCGAAACCGGTCTGGGTAGTGGCCCTTGCCTTTAATACATAGCATTATACATCTCCTCCAGGAGATGTGCTTTGCATTAAGGGTAAATATTAAGAATAGTGATCAGAGCTTATACTCCCTTTACCACAAGTTGCCTTGACTTGCACTAAGTGCAGGGTCAGCTAGACTTGCAACACTTGCAGGCGCAAACTTAACTGACTTGTCTGCTTGCTTACTTGGGAAATGGAGTAAAAAACCAGGTTTATATTTAAAATAGCTTGATATCTTTAACATATATTATACCCAAGGTAAAAAACTTTCTATATATATATATATATAAAGCATAATGCAAAATCATCAGCACACATGAGAAAATGACTGGATTCTGAGAGGTGAAGTGAGAGTGGTCATTTGGTAGGCAGATGGCCTTTTTATGCATACAGTTGTTGAATTCTTAGGTCTTTGTATGCACCTATCCAAATGTGAGAACATTTAACATTAGTCAGATTTTGGATATATGAATTGTTAGAAGTTGATTGAGAGAGAAGTAATATGTTGAACGTTTTTGTTGTTGTTGTTGTTTTGGAGGCTGAGGATATAATATGTTTGTCAAGATAGACTAGATGTGAAAGTCAGCCTATGAAGGGAAAATTGACCTTGAATAGAGATCAGAACATTGTGAAAGGGAATGAGGGAAGTTCTTCCTTCCAGGTAATGGGAGGGACTCTGCTTTGATACAAGTCATAGATTATCTTCACCCCACTTGAGAACAGTGGGGTGAAGATAATCTATGCAGTGAGGAGATCAGTGTTACTGATTTCATATGGAGATGGCAGAGTTTTCCTTATAAAAACTCAGGTTTACAATCCACAGTAAAAACTGGCTAGAAAAACACTTAACATACACTTAATACAATGGACCTGTAGCCTTAATTGCTTCAAATCATTTGAGAAGTCACTGGAAGTCATTCAGAGGGTTTCTCAAATGATTCGAAGCAATTAAGGCTATTAGTTTATTTTATTAAGTCTGTATATTATATGTGTTTTCTTCTGACCAATTTGTTTGTGGAATGTAAAGCTGAGTTTTTGGGAAAGAAAACTCATCCACCTCAATATGAAACCAGTTACCTCACCTTTAGTTCAAAAGTCTTTATATAATGTCCCTTACTTCCCAGATAGGATTCGAACCTAGGTCTTTTAAATCAATGGCATCATCGATACCAACTGTTCTGTAGAGGCTCTTTTCTTGAATGAAGAAAAGGAATAGAGAATATCATCAGAAAAACTATAGATAGGATTTCAAGTTAGAGAAGTCATTCACATGTAGGAGCAAGAGCATGGGCAAGAATACAGAACCCTGGATCACTCTATCATTAATTAAGAAATTTGATGAGAGGAAGTCATGCACCATAAAATGCAGTGAATGACCAGAGAAGAAGCTGGCAATCCAGTCACTTCAGATGCCATAAGCTGGAGGTCTCCTTATTAAAGAGACCTCATCCAAACAATTAGATGCCATAGAAATATCAAGCGATGTCATGTATCCAAAGGTAGATAAGGTTAGCGATTTGCTGTCAATATGAATTGTGGAATATATATTAGTGATTACCAATTAACTTTTGGGTCTCTAAGCATTTTATTTTTGTTGTTATTATTCTTATTATAACTAGTGCTGTGTAAAATGATAACTTCTAAATTTGATTTTACTGAGTTCATTAAAAACCAGAATGTTTCAGAGGGGAAGAAATTCTTACCTACTACACCCAAAACTGACCATCTTGAACTGGCTAAAAAAAAGACTTAGGAAAAGTTCATCTAGTCAGTGACTAGAATCAGATCTATACAATACGATCTTTTTTCTGTTGATCTGATGTGACAGGGAAGGCACACGTAATCAACAGATCAACATACAAACAATCACAGAATAGTTTGTATGTTATTGTCTGTGAAATATAATTGAAATATTGTATGTCTTATTGTTTCTATTTTACCATGAACCTTTTTTTTTTCTTCTGTTGCACCATATTTTTAAGCAATCATTTCTGAAGCTTAATTAAGAAACTGTTTTTATCTAGCAACTGAAAAAGAATGCCTAGCTGATGCTTCACATCATTTTTCATTTCATCATTAATTGCATAAGAAATAAGAGATTTCTTACTATATACATTTACTTCTCTGAAAAACAGAAAGAAAAAAAAAAATTAGAATTTCCAGGGAATTTTTTTATTGCCCAAATTAAGTGATGTGAGATTCGTGAAAGAGCAGTCATTATTGCTCCTTTGCCCAAGTAGTAATTATGTGACAAATAATTATTTGGATATGACACCATCAATGATCAGTATATTTGCTTTCATTAATAAATTAAAGATTCCGAGAAATTATATTCTTAATTTTAATCCTTTTATCTAAGTTAGCAAAATAATGTTTTGCACATTAAGCATTTTCACAAAGCTACTTGTATATAGAGGCTAATGATTTAATATCAACGTATCCCATAATGCAAAGCACACACCCTTTCAGATGTATATAATGGGAAGGGCCACAACCTAGACCGGTTTTGTCCTTATTGAGGTGTTAGTGGGAGCCAGACCCAGAAGAGATACCAAGGTTGAAGTAATGCAGAAGTCATATTTCTCATATACAAGTAGTCAAAAGTTTTGCATTATGGGATACATACTAAGGCAGTTGATGTGAAGTCATTAGCTTCTATACAAATAGCTTAGTCATGAAGATACTTCATGCATAAAACATTGTTTTGCCTACTCAGATAAAAGGATTAAAACCAAGAATATGATTTCTTGGCATGTTTAATTTATAATAGAACCAAATTAAAACTTTCAACTGCTTTCATTAATTTTTGTATTTGTTAATTTATAGTTAACAAATTAACAATAGGTTCATGGCAAATAAGTGAACTTGTGCTCTTAGAGAATACAGAGAAAAATGTAAGAAAGCAAAACATTGTGAAACTAGCTAAACAGAAGTCATGAGAAGAATTTGGTAAGAACATAGAAAATAATTATGAAGAAGGTGGCAAGATATTCTGGAGGTTGTTGCAGAAGCTCAGAAATGGAGGAAAAAGTGTTGTAAAAGGAATTAGAGATGATAAAGCTGATATGAAAACTGGAGAAAAGGATATCCTTGAAGTATGGAGTAATTACTTTGAAAAATTGCTAAATGAAACTAGCAGTGATGGCAGCATAGTGATAAAAAAAAAAAACACTGATCAGGCATGCAATCGAGAATACATATCCATACTTGAAGTAGACAAAGTCATCAAAAGTCTGAAATGTGTAAAGGCAGTTGGAGTAGATGATATTTGACAAGAAATGCTCAAGTTTGGAGGTATAAAAGTCTTACAGTGGCTGCACTGTATAGTTCAGAGGGCCTGGACAGAAAGACTAATTCCAAATGATTGGTGTAGAGCTCTTATAGTACCTATATATAAAAAGGGAAATAAAACTGAATGTGAGAATTACAGAAGTATTTCTCTACTGATTGTTCCTTGTAAGATTTATGCCAGTATACTTGAGAAATGGTTGAGAAGGATTGTGGAAGAGAAACTTGGTGAAGAACAAGCTTCACCAAGTTTTCAGGCCAAATAGAGGCTGTAGGGATCAGATTTTCACTTTATGACAAATAGTTGAGAAGTCATGGGAATATAACAAAGATCTTTATTTAAGTTTAGATCTGGAAAAAGCATACGACAGGGTGCGAAGAGAGAAGCTATTCAGAATGTTACTGTTGTATGGTGTCAGTGGGGCATTATATCAAGTGCTTAGTCTTTGAGTTGTAGGTCAGCAGTTAGAATTGAAGTATAGGAAGATGGTTTAATGTTAAATCTGGTGTCAGGCAAGGATGTACATTATCCCCCTCTGTTATTCATTATCTATATGGATCACATTATGAAGAAAAGTGGTATTAAACCTGATATCAAAATTGGAGATGTTAATGTCAGCTCTTTGCTTTATGCATATGATGTTATACTTCTAAATAAATCCACTACAAGTCTGCAAAATTCCCTGACCAAATTGAATAACTGTTGTATTAGCTATGGTATGAAGGTCAGCAATAACATGACAAAGACAATGAAAATAGGTAGAAGCATTAAAAATATCAACTGCATTGTGAATGGAGAATCTATTGAACAAGTAAAATAATTCAGCTACTTAGGCACGATATTTAGTGAAGATGGTAAATTAAATATGGAAATAGACAACAGAATCAACAAAGTTGGTATGGCAGGAAGTCAACTGAATAAATTTATATGGAATAAGAGAGAAATTAGTCAAAACACTAAATTAGCTGTATACAAGACAGTGTTCAAACCAATTTTGACTTATGAACCTGAGAGCTGGGTTAGAAGTAAAACACTCGTTTTACTTCTAAAGTAGGACTGCAGATATGAGAGCCCTAAGAAAGATTAGGGGGCATGAACAGATGGCATCAATGGCAATATCATATTAAAAGCAAGAATATTAGGAATTTGACATCGTTAGCACCCAGGAATGGTCATCAAATAAAAAAGCATGGATTACTGGAGTTGTGTTTGAGTCCTACTTTTGCAATGAACTGCGCTGGACAATGCACCAGGACATCCTCCACGCATCGCTGAAATTGACGAGAATATCAGTTATTTTTCTGCCACCAAACACAACATCCCTCATTCAACCCATGGATTAGTGTGTTACTGCAACTTTCAAGAGTTATTATCTCTGCAGAACATTTTTGCAGCTATTTCAAGCTACATATACCGACAATGAAGATAAAATTTCAGTGAAAGAATTTTGGAAGAAATATGATATAAAAATGGCAATTGACGACATTGGAGAGGCATGGACAGAAGTTAAAGTCCTTAATGAATGAAGTTTAGAAGAAAATTTGGCCTGGAGTTTCTGATTCTAATGATTTTGATCCTGAAAGTGAGCTTGCTAACTCCAGACATGACATAGTTAAAATGCCAGAATCTTTTGGATTTGCAGTTGTAGATGAGATAAATGTGGATGAACTGCTCGAGATCCACTCATCAGAGCTCACTAATGAAGATCTTCTGGATATGAAAAACATGATGAAAGTAAGGAGCCCTTTGTTGCTGAGCCCATCAAACAGCTTTCAACAAAACAAATGACTGAATTTTTTAAACACGTTGACAGTGGCATAAGAATAATTGAAAAAAAAATGATCCTAATGAGACTAGAAGTGCCAAAGTTGCAAGAGAAATTCTGAATTCTTTGACTTGCTACAAAGAACTTTATAGAAAGAGGGAGTATGCTGCCTGTCAGCTGAGTCTCGACTGTTTCATTAAAAAAGTTGAAGATCGTCAGCCTATCATCCCAAAGACTTGAAGAGAGTGATGATCCAGACCCAGTCAATTCATTATCCGATTGAAGACTGTCAGAAGTATGTAGTGTTTAGGTTTTATGGCATTGTATTAATTAAATTCATTCATTAAAATTTGTGTGTTTTGTTTATAAGTTTAAATAATTCATTCATTAAAATTTCTTTTTCTCACAGGTGTAAAGTTTTCATTTTTTTATCCTTCTGAAGAAACCCATATCTCTATCTCACCCATGCTAAATTCAACTCACTTTACGCAATTTCGTGTTACATGATTATTCCATAGAACCAATTAATTGCATAAAGCAAGGGACACCTGTACACCCCTTGAGGGTAAATGTCAAGAATTTGATGATGTAATCAAACTTTAGTTTTCATACAAGAAATTATTTATTACCTAACCAGAACTTGTAAATTGCTGTAACTTTTGATTCCAATAAAACTATTTTAGGCTAATTAAAGTATAATTTCATTACTAAATTATATTCATTTTAACTAGCAAACCAGCATCCTGAGCTACATGCATGCTTGAGTCTGGTCTGATAAAATTAACTTGATCTGCTTGATGTTAAGTGAAGGTATTGTTTTGTTACCTACATCGCTGGATTCATCGTTATTATTATTAGAACGGACAACTCCAAGGAGTCCTTAGACTCATCGAGGGAGGCCCTAACATCATGTCACGAACAACTATTCAACATTCACACAGTATCTATCATACTTTGCCTTGAACTCATTTACAGTCATGGCATCCATAACAGACTGGCAGCTCATTCCACTCATTCACCACTCTCCAAGTAAAAAACCTAGCTCTAACACCCTTGCTAACCACACTCTTGCTTAGCTTCCATGGATGGCCCCTAGTCCTCCCACCACCAGTCCTATTCTCAAAAATATCTTCTAAATTAATCTTATAGAAACCCTTCAGTAATTTGAATGTCTCAATCATATCGTGCATATCAGCCAATTTCTGCAACCCACAAATCTTCAACCTGTTCTCATAAGGTTCATTCCATAGACCTGCTATCATCTTGGTCACTCGCCTCTGGATCCTCTCCACCTCCTCCACATCAAGAAGAAACCTTGGTGCCCAGATCTGGACACAGTAGTCAAGATGGGATCTTATCAAGGCTTGATACAAAGGAACAGTAGGCTTGTCTCTGCTTGTCAACGTATTCTTCAGTAACCAAGTGATTTGATGAGCTGATTTAGCCACTTTTGCAGTGTGCTCCCTAAACTTCAACTCCCTATCCACCAACACTCCCAAATCCCTGGCCTCATCAATCTCCTGGAGTACTGCTGCTAATCTTTTCACCCCAAAATGCATAACCTTACACTTTGCCACATTAAATTGACATCCATTCTCCTTAGCCCAGCCTTCCAAACTATCCAAATCATCCTGCAAAATTTTGACATCCTGTGCATTCACTATTGCTCTACCCAACTTTGCATCATCAGCAAACAAATGAACAGTTCCTCTCAGATCCTTTCCTATATCGTTAATGAACAAATTAAACACTAGTGGTCCAAGAACAGAACCCTGTTGCACACCACTAGTCACAGGCCATCTTTTGGACTCCACTCCTGAATAAACCACTTTCTGATATCTCTCCATCAACCACCCTCCTATCCATCCCCATATGTTGCAGTTTACTAATTAGAATTCCATGTGGTATCCTGTCAAAGGCCTTAGCAAGGCCTTTGACAGGATAGATCACTGTAAACCCATTACAGTATGGGTTTACAGTGATCAATATTACCCTTATCCAGTTCAGCTGTTACTGTGTTATAAAATGTGAGCAAGTTACTGAAGCATGATCTACCCTTCACAAAACCATGCTGTCCTCCATACAGTATCCCATTTTCATCTATCCATTCCTGTATTCTCCTCTTGACTATTTTCTCCAAGACCTTGACAACGATTCCTGATATGCTAATCGGTCGGTAATTTACAACATCAGTCTTGTAACCTCCTTTATGCAGTGGAACTATTTTCCCCTCTTTTCACCCTCTCGGGAGTAACCCAGACCCGAGACTCAAATAAAATGGTCAAGGGCACTGACATTTCTTTAGCCACTTCACGTACAACATGAGCTGGTATACCATCCAATCCCACAAATGTATTGACATTGAGGTTTTGTAATAGACTATTCACCTCCACTTCATTCACCATATAAGCTGTTGGTCCCTTCATTCCTGCAATGTCACTATCTGGAGACCTATACTATCAAACTGATAGTATAGGTCTGATGCATAAATACTTTCAGCTTAATGAAACCAAATTGCCCTTTTAAATAAAGACAAATTTGCCAATAGAACACATAATTTCATCATTTTATTCATGTACGAGTAGGGAAATATATATACAGAAATACTCATAAAACAAAAACTCATGGAGATAGAGCAAAGTGGCTCACGTTCATCTAATAGACTGTTTTGTATCAAATGATACAATTCAGATGATTCACGAGCCTCATCTTCAATTTATATATTTAAAAAAATGCTATTGATAGTGGTGGCCAGTAGTTGGCATTATGTGTTGCTGTCATTGTGTAGTTGGAGAATTAAGTAGGGAAAATGATTACTTGTGTATAGTGGAGGAGTGTCGTGTAATAATAATATGGTTACCTTCTTTCTGTAATTGCATTTATCTGAACATGCTGTTTTATGATGATGAATGAACATGCTTTAAACTACTAGGTAACCATTTTTGCATCTGTCACTTTTATGTGATTCACATCTATGAATGATTGTAAACCTACAGTACATGAGTATCATGAATGGACTAGGGATTTATTTATTTGTCTATTTTATTTTTACATTATCTGGAAACCAGGCACGAACTTTTTCAAGTCTTACATTGGGAATGAAATTAATTTTCCACTTAATGATGATCACAACCATCCATGTCCACGGTAGGATTCCCGCCCACAGCATATTGTTGGATAGCAGATATACTCTAACCACTCAGCCATCCAGCCCAGCATGCTCATATGATTTAATTTGTGAAATAAAATTAATGAAACATAATATTCACATATACTAACTGTTATGAATCATTGAAGAGCAGCATAATCTCAATTTTCATTCTTCAATCAAATTAAACAGATTCTTTGTTTTGTTCAAATAAAAACTTCCTAAGTTAATGATGGTGATAATATGTTAATAATGTAAGGATTATAATGATGGGGGATAGTAAGCATCAGCAAATAAGCTCAATGAGCAGAGGACAGGTAATTATTATGGGGCTTCAACTATGGGAACATAGATTGGGAAGAAGGAAGGACACATTGAAGCAAGGAAATGGAATTTATGCAGTTTAAGAAAAATTATCTGAGGCAGCATGTAATGGAATGTACCAGGGGGTTTGAGAGTGCTTGATCTAGTAATTGCTTCAGAGAATGTTTTTATAACCAATATGACCACATTGCCACCAATTGGTGAGAGTGATCATATAGTCTTGACCTGGGAGGTTGATAAATGTGTGGAATTTTCAGTGTGGAATTACAGGGCTGGTAAATATGACAGACATAGATTGCTTGGATGATGTTGGTAGTGCATGGAAAGTGGTAAAAGCATATTTGAGGAAAGTAATAGCAAACTGTATACCTAGAGTCAGGAGAATGAATCAAGTGGAAGTTAAATGGATGAATACCATCATTAAGCAGATACTACAAAAAGAAAAAAGAAAACTTCTGGAGGGAATTCAAGGAGAAAGGTGACCAACAGGTACAATGATCATTACAAAGCACTGGCCAGAAGGGTAACCAGTGTAGTAAAAAAGGCAAAAGCAGAGTATGAAAGGAAGGTTAGCAATGCAGACCAAAGATAATCCCAAAGAGTTCTTTCAGTATGTTATAAGTAAAAGGAAGAATGTGTATGGCAAAATGATTTTAATGAATGCTAATGGTATGGAGGTAATTGAATCTGGTGAAATAGTAGAATTACTAAGTGAACACTTTTCAAGAGTATATCATCCACTTGGAGAAATTGCAGTAACAAGAGAGGCAAAATCTTATATGGGAACTGAGGTAAATGAACTGGCAGTGCATAAACCTAATCTTGACTGTTGTGTGCAGATCTGGTCACCTGGGTTTTTTGGGGGATGAGGAGGTAGCGGAGAGGATCCAGAGGTGAGTAACCAAGATGGTAGCTTTCTTAATACAGCTGTATTTACCTTGATGTAAATACAGCTATTGGATTAGATGGTACACTAGCTTGAGTTTTATTTTATGCTAGGGAATTGGCAGTGCCTTTGACCACACTGTTTAAGTCTCTGCTCTGGATTAGTCCCAAGGGAGTGGGAAGAGGGGAAAATAGTTCCATTGCTTAGAGGAGGCTCCAAGACTGATGTAGCAAATTCTAACCAATCAGCATATCAGGAGTCATAATCAAGGTGCTGGAGAAGTTGTTCAAGAGCAAAATGCAGGAATGGATAGACATAAAAGGGATGCTATATGGGTACAACATGGTTTTGTGAAGAGTTAGTCATGCCTGAATAACTTGTTCACATTTTATAATAGGCTGGGCAAAAGGTGAATGGATGTCATTTTATTATAGCAGAATGTAAGTCTGTGCATTTTGGAATGAAGAAATTACCAGTTGTGTAATTTCCATGGTATTTTCTCCAGAAATTACTGTACTCTAGGGATTTGGAGGTGGGGGGGTGTTAATCAATAGGGAGTTAAGTTTATAGCAGATATTGCAAAAGTGGCTAAAGCAGCTCTTCAGATTACTTGGTTGCTGAAGAATATCTTGATGAGTAGAGACAAGCAGGTTATTATATCTCTTTATAGTTCCTTGATAAAACTTGACTGTTGTGTGCAAATATGGTCACCTGGGGTTTCTTGGGGATGAGGAGGTGGAGAGGATCCAAAGGTGAGTGACCAAGATGGTAGTAGGTCTATGGGATGAACCTTAGAACAGGTAAAAGATTTGTGGGTTACAGAAATTGACAGAAAAGGGATGATATGATTGAGAAAGAAATTACTGAAGGGTTTCTACAGATTAATACACAGCAAATTTTTGAGAACAGGTCTGGTGGTGAAAGAACTAGGGTGTGTCAGGACTCATTTTTTGCTTGACAAGTGGAATGAGTTGCCAGAGTCTGTTGTGGGGGACCATGACTGTGAATGAATTCAAAGCGAAGTATGATGAAAGATATTGTGTAAATGTTGGATAGTGCTTGGCATGATGTTTAATGCTTCACTCAATGAGTACGAGGACTCCAACGGTGAAGCTCATAATAATAATGCACACACACATACATACTTTTAATGAGTGATATGACATCAGTAACATTGAGTTGTACATGTGATATGACATTAGTAAATTTCATTGTACTTGAACTGCAAACTTATAATGGTGCCACATGCAATTTAAGCGCACTGAAATTTCAATCAAACTTTTTTTTCTTCCCACCCATGTTATTTTTATGCATATAACTGATTCATAAGAAAACAGTACCAAGACGACTTATAATTTTTAAAGCTAAAGAACAGTACTTATAGTAAATCACTATTTTGCATATACGTTCAATATAAAATGTATAAGAAAATAAAACATTTTGAATGAGAGGATGAATAATATTGGTTAACCTCTCACTCTTTCAGGTTGCAACATAATGCATTTTGAAAGAGGGAAGTGCAAATTTATCAAAATTTAATATAGAAAATATGGAATCTGTCATTCTTAACTATTAAATTTCATTAGCACGGTGACAGATAAATAAGTTGTACATAATCAAATAATATCTGAAACCTGTGCAGTAATATTTTATAAGACTGAAAACATTTTATCTGACATTTCTCTGTTTTATATATATATTTTTTTTCTATTAAAATTATAACAGTATGATGACTTATGATTGTTTTCAAATATGTCTTTTTTTTTTGCTCCTCCCCCTTTTAATAGGAAATATATGAACTTATCAACAATGGATCTACATGCCGAGCAGAATCTGTTACACATTATGAGACAGGCAGGCAAGCCATAATGAATTCAACTGTTTTTCATAATGGAAAGCATTTTGTTCTTGCAGCAGGTATGGAGGGTACATGCCAGATTTATCAAATGAAATATAGACTTTTTAATCAAAATGATGATGAAGCAAACCAAAGAGGTAAGTGTAATATAGCTGCTTTTTTTTTTTCAGTAGTAGTTGTAGTAGCAAAGTTTGTAATGAGGAAAATATCTGAATCCATGTAACTTAGGAAATTATAAAACATTTTCAGCCCAATAATTTTCTGGGAGGAGTCTCTCAAAAATCAATGATAGTTTCTAGATGATAAAATTATTATTATAATTAAATTTGAAAAATAAAATTCAGTTTCACAATTGCAGTGAGTTACAAGATGATTGACCATACTGAGACCACACCTAGATTGTAAAATGCAATCTGGCTCTAGCTGACAAAAACAAATCAAATTTAAAACTAAAGTGACAAAGATGAAAAGCAGAAACTGCTGTCTACACTGTGATTTTATGCTAGTAGCTGCAGCACAATTAATAAATTACAGATCCATTAATTTCACATAATTACTAATTTGCATGAAATTTATATTTAAAACACCTGAATAAAACTCTTGACCAAAGATTAGAGACTGCAGATATGAGAGTCATGAGAAGGATTAGGTGTGAACAGATAGCATCAATGGCAATATCATATTAAAAACAAGGATATTAGGAAAGAACTTGACATTGTCAGCATGCAGGAATGTGTTAGCAGAGCTAATCTCAGGTGGTATGGTCACTTAAATAGAATGGGAGAGGAAAGATTAGCAAAACAAGTGCTCGTTGCCAGTTTGGCAGGAGAAAGACACAGAAGAAGACCAAGATATAGGTGGATTGATACAGTAAAAAGTGCCTTAGAAGATAGAAATATAAGATCTGATAATGTTTGAGTCTTGACACGTAACAGATTGATTTGGAGGAAAATTGTAGAGAGGAAGTTAGTAATGATGTAAATTTTTCGTGTAGTACTATCATATCCTGTACACCCCTTGAGGGTGCATGTCAGGAATTTGATGATTTGTATTTAAAAAAATTATTTAATTAAGCATTTATTAGTATAAATCATAATTATCATCATTTGAGACCTCCAGGGAGTCACGGATTCATGAAGGGAGGTTATACTTCACTCAAACCAGCTGTCACACCTTCCCTAAAACATGCTAGATTCACACTAAATGCACTCACTGTTTCTAATAAACTATTCCACTTGTCCACAGCTCTGCAAGAGAAAAATCTATCTCTTACCTCTTTCTTAACTGCAAACAAACTTAATTTCCATGGATGCCTCCCATGATCTCCCCCCCCCCCCCACCTTCCATATAACAAAAAATTCCATCAGACGATATCCTGTAATACTCATTCTGAAGTTTACAGACCTTTATCATATCATCCTTCCTTCCTTCTCATATTAAAAAGAGTCCTACGTAAGTGCAATCTGTCCTCATAATCTAAATTACATAATGCTAATATAATCTTTAACTCTTCTTTACACCTTTTCCACAGCTTCTTTATTCCCTTGAAACTCAGGAGACCAAATCTGCATACAGTAGTCCAGGTTCAATTTTATCAAGGCCTTGTAAAGAGGCAAAATGATTTCCTTACCTTATGTGTCAAGATTCACTTCAACATTACAATCATCCTCCGAGGCATATTTCTACAATATTTGCTAACTGATCTTTGAACTTTAAATTCCTATCCACCATAATGCCAGGATCCATGGAATCATCAGTTTCTTGTAGCATAACCCTGCTAATACAATATGCCAATGGAAATCTCATCATGACAAAGTGCATAACCTTACATTTGCTAACATTCAACTGATAGCCATTTTGATTACAAATTTCCAGCCAGTTCAATCATTCTGTAAATGCTAGATATCAGTAGCATCCCTGATTGCCCTGCCTATGTTTGTATCATCGGCAAACAATATCACGACTCCTGTTAGACCCTTTCTAATGTCATTAACGTATAGATTGAACAACATTGTCCCCAAGACTGAACAACAATGGTCCAAGTGGTGTACCCTGAAGTACACTACTGTTCACTTACATTTGAGAGATTCATACCCACCATATACCAATTTTTGATATGTCTGTCAACCAGCCATTGATCCAAGTCAAGAGTCATCATCATCAAATTCCTGACATGTACCCCTCAAGGGGTATGCAGGATATGAATAGTACTACATGAAAAATTTATGTCATTACTAACTTCCTATCTACAATTTTCCTCCAAATCAGTCTGTTACTTGTCAAGACTCCAACATTATCAGATCTTATATTTCTATCATCTAAGGCACTTTGTACCGTATCAATCCGCCTATATCTTGGTCTTCCTCTGGGTCGTTTTCCTGCCAACCTGGCAGAGAACACTTGTTTTGCTAATCTTTCCTCGCCCATTCTGTTTAAGTGACCATACCACCTGAGATTCGCTCTGCTAATGCATTCCTGGATGCTGACAATGTCAAGTTCTTTCCTAATATCCTCGTTTTTAATATGATATTGCCATTGATGCCATCTGTTCACGCCTCTGATCTTTCTCAGGACTCTCATATCTGCAGTCTCTAGTCTTTGGTCAAGTGTTTTACTTCTGACCCAGCTCTCAGATCCATAAGTTAAAACTGGTTTGAACACTATCTTGTATACAGTTTACTAATTTAGTGTTCCGACTAATTTCTCTCTTATTCCATATGAATTTATTCATTTGACTGCTTACCATCTTCACTAAAAATCGTGCCTAAGTAGCTGAAATGTTTTACTTGTTCCACAGGTTTCCCATTCAAAACGCAGTTGACATTTTCAACAATTCTACCTATTTTCATTGTCTTTGTCTTTTTAATGCTGACCTTCATACCATATCTATTACAACAGTTATTCAATTTAGTCAGGGAATCTTGCAAAGTTGTAGCGCATTTATTTAGAAGTATGACATCGTCCGCATAAAGCAAAGAGCTGACATTAACATTTCCAATTCTGATATCATGTTTAATACCACTTTCCTTCATAATCTGATCCATATAGATAATGAATAACAGAGGGGATAATGTACATCCTTGTCTCACACCAGATTTAACATTAAACCATCTTCCTGTACTTCCTTCAATTCTAACTGCTGACTTACAACTCAAATAAAGACTAAGTATTGCTTGATATAATGCCCCATTGACACCATTTAACTGTAGCGTATTGAATAGCTTCTCTCTTGGCACCTTGTCATATGCCTTTTCCAGATCAACAAAACTTAAATACAGATCTTTGTTATATTCCCATGCTTTCTCAACTATTTGTCTTAAAGTGAAGATCTGATCCTGACAGCCTCTGTTGACCTGCTCAAACTATCATCAAACTATTCCTCCTTCTACCTTAGTAGAATCTTCTGTGGGGCCATAGGCACAAATAAGTCTCATTGTCCAATTCCCCATTCTGATATTTGCCCACATCACACTCTACTTGAGACTGCCATTCAAGAAGATTAGCCTCTTATTTTGTGTTGAATACTATGGCTATTTCCTTCTTTTCCTTGATTGTCATTTCCTGAGTATAACATTTTGTATTTATTGCTCAGAAAGATCTCGCCAGTTTTTGTCTTTTTGGTTTCAGTCACCCCTATTACGTCAATCTGGTACTTATCTAATTCTTCAGCTAGCTCCATTTCTGTGCCATTCAGGCTTCTTATGTTGACAGTACCAATTTTTACCCCTGGGGATGTTGAGTTGGGGGTGTGTTTTAGGATTTGTTCCAGTAGCTGACTTTTCGCTGTTCGCCCTGGTTCCCTGGCGAAAACAACGGGGTGCCTTATTTAACCGGGCGACATCCCAGCTGGCATGAAATTTTGTCATGTTGTACCATCATTTTCTATATTGGTTTAAGCCAATAAGAATACACTTTGGTCTGCTAAATCCTAAATTGCCATCCAATCCTCATTCGTTCAGTATCCAGGTAGATACCCAACAGGGTGCACCACAAGAAGGTGAGGATTGGACATTAAGTCAGAAGCCCTGGTCGGTTCTCCGCATTCCTTTAAAGGCTATGTGGAGGTCTCCTCTCAGTTATACAGCATTGACTCTTAAGCATCCCCCCCCCTCCCCCAAGTCAAGAGTCAAGAGTTTATATTCCAAAAACTATATTCTCCAGTTTATGTAACAGTCTTTCATGTGGTATCTTATCAAATACCTTAGTAAAGTCCAGCATCATCATAGTGTATCCATGCCCTTTATCCAACTCAGCCATAACATTGTTATAAAATATGAGCAAATTGCTGAAACATGCTGCTCATTTTAGAGTATAACTTGTTTGTCTACTTACTTCTGTATGCAGGTTCTTACTAACTTGAAAATCTTCACATCAAAGATACTGATGAGTTGGTAATTAGATACATCCATTTTTGCATCACCCTTGTACAATGGAACTATGATACATTATTTCCATTCCTGTGGGCTCAAGTTATAGAAACATTTGAAAGGTCTATGCAATTCAGCTTTAGTAAATATGCTGATATTCCTTCTGTCCCTATTGACAATTTCTTATCCAAGTTATGCAATAGCTCTTCAACCTCATTTTCCTGCACCTCTAATGAGGCCACTGGCTTAAGTGGCCAAACTAGTAGGTTTATTAAATAATTATTATGACCTATAAACCTAGCATTAGTTATATTTTTATTACATTAGAGTAGTAATTAATCAAGGTGATGTGTAAAACTCAGGATGATTTAAATAAGCTTTTATTTAAATGATTTAAATAAGATTTAAATCATTTTAAAAAAATGATTTAAATAAGATTTAAATAAGTGAGTATGGGCAAAAGATAATGGGTGTCGGTTTAATATGGAGAAATGTAAAATCATGCATTTCTGGATAAATTGATTTCAAGCTGTGTACTGCATTGTTGGAAATGGAATGGATTGCCATTGGAATGTTGGGTGTGCAAGCAGTGTAAATGAATTCAAGAATAAGTATGATAGCTGGTGTGTGTAGTATGTGGCCTCCTTCGATGAGTGTCCCTGATTCCTTGGGGGGGGGGGGAGCTCATTTAGACACTCATTCTATACCTATCATATCTCTACTTGAACTCATTTACCAAAGAAATTTCACATCTAATGTGAGATTTCTTTCCACAAACTATCGCATGCTATAAGAAGAATTTGGATCTCACATGCATCCTAACGACATCTCTTGAGGTCATTCAGGAATGACCTCAAGTCCATATTCATAACTTCCTCTATCCATAACTGCAAAATCACACTTGTGTCTGTACTATAAGATCCCTTACTAACTTGTATATTTCTACTATATCCCCTCTCCATTAATTTTTTAAACTTTGATGACCACATTTTGTCTAATTGTCTTCATATGCATAATTCCATAGGCCAGTCATTATCTTGTTTATTTGCTTGCAGAATCTTTATAGCTGTCCCTTCCCACTTCCCCATCTCCTCAGAACTCAGACAAATCATATCTGCATGCAGTAATTCAGATGTGGTGTTCTCAAAGCCTTGTTAATTGGGAGAATAACGTCTTTATTCCTATTGGTTAGTGTTCTTTTTAACTGCTATTATCCAAGGTGATGACTTAACCACTCTCTATCCTCACTGACTGCTTACAACAAGTTTAATGTAGTACTCTGCTTCTAATGTTCTCTGTCCAGAATGCATAACTTTATGCTTAGCAACATTGAAACCGATAATGATATTCATAATCATTTGCCCATATACTCATGTTAACATACTTGTTGATGTTTGAGGGATGTTTCACAGCTGCTGCTGAGTTCAAAAACAGCACAATATACCAGTCCTGATTTGCCATAACATTGGTAACAAATATATTTGTTTTCTAAGTTGGATATCTACAGCTCTTCCTGTCTTACATAGTAAGCCAGGTCACAAGTACAATATACTTCATATGCTTCTGGATGTGATAAAGGATAGTTTGTCTTTAGATGCATGGATGAGTGTTCCTGGTTTTGATAAATGCACTCCTATTAGTGGTAGCTGTATTTTAGTCAAATTTATTTTTGAATGGATTAAATAAACAACTTGAAGTAGGAGATTTTCTGATAGCTCATCGTTTCATCACTTTTCAATGGTAAGCAATGCCACACAATTTTTTTTTAAATTATTGTATTGTTTAGTCAAATAATTTGATTTATCTACATAATTTATTTACCTATCTTAACAGTCAGTTTTATATAATTACACAATTCTGATAAAACTTGATTGTATTTAATTTTATGTATTCTTTTAATCAGTAGATGGTCAAGAAACTAATCCCCAGTCTGATGCACAGCTTCGGAAAAGAACAATTCCAACACCCAAAAATGCAGAATCCTCTGATATAAAAACTTCTGACAGTGATAAAAGTACAAATATACAAAACTCTGTTACAGCTCAGCAAAATTTCAAACATTCAGACAGTAATGGTAATTCCCTTTCTACACGAGTGGGATTTAATATTATGCCTGTTCAAACTTTTCAGACAGACTTCAGTGAGAAAGATGATCCGTTTCAAAAATTGGTTCGTTATTCACAGTATTTAAATATGCTGGTGACAGCAGGCGCTGATGGCTGTATACGTATTTGGAATGTGAGTTTTTTTTCTTCATGCAGAGCATAGCTTCATTTTATTTAATATATGCAAAATATTTTACATACATGTGCAAACCCACCACCACACACACACACACACACACACACACACACACACACATAAAGACTGTTTTAAAAAAATTGCTACTACTGGTGATGATTATGCTTCCAAAATATTGACGTATAAATGTTTTCATGAATTTTAAAAATGTATCAATATATATGCCTTTTTTTTTAAGCAGTGACAAACTTGGTAAACAGTTAACAGTATTCATGCAAATTTTTTTCTTTCAGACAAACTTCAGAAATAACTGGAGTAAAACAACCTTTACAATTTTATAAACCTTTACTTTAACCAGCCTTAAGATGTTTACACATCAAATATAGATGTGAAGTGTCCGTTGAAATTGAAATAACATTTCAATGGTATCATTTGGATACTAATGAAATGATATTGATAAGAAGCATAAAGTGATATATTTCATCCATATATGGCCATTTTAGGGGTGCTTAAGGGTCAATGCTGTATAACTGAGAGGAGACCTCCATATAGCCTTTAAAGGAATGCGGAGAACTGACCAGGGCTGCTTCTGACCTAATGTCCAGTCCTCACCTTCTTGTGGTGCAACCTGTTGGGTATCTACCTGGATATTGAACGAACGAGGATGGGCTGGCAATTTGGGATTTAGCCGACCAAATTGTATTCCTATTGGTTAAACCAAAATACAAAATGATGGTACAACATGACAAAATTTCATGCTGGCTGGGGCGTCGCCCGGTTAAACAAGGCACCCCGTTGTTTTCGCCAGGGAACCAGAGCGAACAGCGAAAAGTCAGCTACTGGAACAAATCTGAAAATGCACCCCAACTCAACATCACCAGAGTTAAAGATTGGTACTATCAACATAAGAAGCCTGAATAGCAAAGAAATGGAGCTAGCTGAGGAATTAGATAAGTACCAGATTGACGTAATAGGGGTGACTGAAACAAAAAAGACAAAAACTGGCGAGATCTTTCTGAGCAATAAATACAAAATGTTATACTCAGGAAATGACACTCAAGGAAAAGAAGGAAATAGCCATAGTATTCAACACAAAATACGAGGCTAATCTTCTTGAATGGCAGTCTCAAGTAGAGAGTGATGTGGGCAAATATCAGAATGGGGAATTGGACAATGAGACTTATTTGTGCCTATGGCCCCACAGAAGGTTCTACTAAGGTAGAAGTGGAGGAATAGTATGCTTTAGAAAAAGCAATGATACAATGAAAAAGGAAAAGTTGGTCCTTGTTGGGGATCTAAATAGCAGAGTAGGAAATGATTGTCAGACATACAAAAATATTTTGGGAAAATTTGGACAAAAGAGCAAAGCTAATAATAATGGCAAATACCTTTTGGATTTCTGCTCAGCACATGGACTGGTTATTACTAACACCATGTTCCAACATAAAAATGTGCACAAATTCACATGGAGAGAAGAGTCAAGTAATACGAAAAGTCTCATTAGGACTATGTTATTGTTGATAGTGATGTTTTCTCCCTGCTGCAGGATACCAGAGTATACAGAGAATTTGAAATTGGAAGTGATCACTATTTAGTCTTGAGCAGGATAAAATTGAATTTCATATTGAAAAGAATGACATGTAATAAAGTTTTAAAGCAAATAAAAGTTGAGCAGCTCTCCGATGTGCACTGTAGACTAAAATACACAAAGATTATTGAAGGAAAAATGAGAAAGTTTGAGAACAGGAACCAACCCTTTGAGATTCAGTGGCAAGCCTTGACGAAAACCCTGATTGGTTCAGCTAGAGAGGCATGTGGTGAAGTTGTCTGCACGGATAGAAAAATTAGAACTCCATGCTGGATACAGGAAGTTAAAGAGGCAGCGAAGGAAAAGAAGAAAGCATATCAAAAGTTCCTGGCAAATAAGTCAGCTTGTGCTCTTAGAGAATACAGAGACAAATGTAAGAAAACTAAACAGTGTGTAAAACTAGCTAAACAAAAGTCATGGGAGGACTTTGGCAAGAACATAGAAAATAAATATCAAGAAGGTGGCAAAATATTCTGGAGGTTGTTGAAGAAGCTTAGGAATGGAGGAAAGAGATATGGTGGTATAAACGTCTTACAGTGGCTGCACTGCATAGTTCCGAAGGAATGGACACAGTGACGAATTCCTGATGATTGGAGTAGAGCTCTAATAGAACCCATATATAAAAAGGGAAATAAAACTGAATGTGAGAATTACAGAGGTATTTCCCTACTGAGTGTTCCTGGCCAGATCTATGCAAGTATACTTGAGAAACGGTTGAGAAGAATTGTGGAAGAAAAGCTTGGTGAAGAACAAGCTGGATTCAGGCCAAATAGAGCCTGTCAGGACCAGATCTTCACTTTACGACAAATAGTTGAGAAAGCATGGGAATATAACAAAGATCTGTATTTAAATTTTGTCGATTTGGAAAAGGATATGGCAAGGTGCCAAGAGAGAAGCTATTCAATACGCTGCAGTTATATGGTGTCAATGGGGCATTATATCAAGCAATACTAAGTCTTTATTTGAGTTGTAAATCAGCAGTTAGAATTGAAGGAAGTACAGGAAGATGGTTTAATGTTAAATCTGGTGTGAGTCAAAGATGTACATTATCCCCTCTGTAATTCATTACCTATATGGATCACATTATGAAGGAAAGTGGTATTAAACATGATATGAGAATTGGAAATGTTAATGTCAGCTCTTTGCTTTATGCGGACGATGTTATACTTCTAAATAAATCCGCTACAAGTTTGCAAGATTCCCTGACTAAATTGAATAACTGTTGTAATAGATGTGGTATGAAGGTCAGCATTAAAAAGACAAAGACAGTGAAAATAGGTAGAATTGTTGAAAATGTCAACTGCGTTTTGAATGGGAAACCTGTGGAACAAGTAAAACATTTCAGCTACTTAGGCACGGTTTTTACTGAAGATGGTAAATTAAATATGGAAATAGACAACAGAATCAACAAAGCTGGTATGGTAGGCAGTCAACTGAATAAATTCATATGGAATAAGAGAGAAATTAGTCGGAACACTAAATTACCTGTATACAAGACAGTATTCAAACCAGTTTTAACTTATGGATCTGAGAGCTGGGTCAGAAGTAAAACACTAGACCAAAGACTAGAGACCGCAGATATGAGAGTTCTGAGAAAGATTAGTGGCGTGAACAGATGGCATCGATGTCAATATCACATTAAAAACGAGAATATTAGGAAAGAACTTGACATTGTCAACATCCAGGAATACGTTAGCAGAGCTAATCTCAGGTGGTATGGTCACTTAAACAGAAATATGCAAGGAAAGATTAGCAAAAGAAATGTTCTCTGCCAAGCTGGCAGGAAAACGACCCAGAGAAGACTAAGATATAGGTGGATTGATATGGTACAAAGTGCCTTAGACGATAGAAATATAAAATCTGGTAATGTTGGAGTCTTGACAAGTAACAGACTGATTTGAAGGAAGATTGTAGATAAGAAGTTAGTAATGATGTAAATTTTTGATGTAGTACTATCATATCCTGTACACTCCCTTGAGGGTACATGGCAGGAATTTGATGATTATGATGTATTTAAGTTTTGTAGATCTGGAAAAGGCATATAACAAGGTGCCAAGAGAGAAGCTATTCAAAACGCTACAGTTGTATGGTGTCAATGGAGCATTATATCAAGCAATACTTCGTCTTTGTTTGAGTTGTAAGTCAGCAGTTAGAATTGAAGAAAGTATAGGAAGATGGTTTAATGTTAAATCTGGTGTCAAACAAAAATGTACGTTTTCTCCCTCTGTTATTCATTATCTATATGGATCGCAGTATGAAGGAAAGTGGTATTAAACTTGATATCAAAACAGAGATGTTAATCACAGCTCTTTGCTCTATGCAGATGAGGGTATACTTCTAAGTAAAACTGCTATAACTCTGAAAGATTCCCCGACTGAATTGAAATACTGTTGTAATAGATATGGTATGAATGTCAGCAATAACAAGACAAAGATGATGAAAATAGGCAAAAGTATTAAAGAATATCAACTGCAATGTGAATGGAGAACCTATAGAACAAGTAAAACATTTCAGCTACTTAGGCACAATTTTTAGTGAAGATGGTAAATTAAATATGGAAATAAACAACATAATCAACAAACTGTATGGTAGGAAGTCAACTGAACAAATTTATATGGAATAAGAGAAATTAGTCCTAACACAAAATTAGCTATACATATAACTTTAACTTATGGATCTGAGAGCTGTTTTCGAAATAAAACACTTGACAAATACTAGAGACCTGATATGAGAGTCCTGAGAAGGATTAGGGGCTTGAACAGATGGCATCAACGACAATATCATAATAGAAAAAGGATATTAGGAAAAAAATTGACATTGTTAGTATCCAGGAATGTGTTAGCAGAGCTATTCTCAGGTGGTATGGTCACTGTTCTTTGCCAGGTTGGCAAAAAAATGAGAAGGATTGATACAATAAAAAAAATGCCTTAGAAATCAGAAATGTAAGATCTGATAATGTTTGTGTCTTGACTGGTAACAGATTGATTTTCAGGAAAATTGTAGTTAGGAAGTTAGTAGTGATGTAAGTTTATCATTTAGTACTATCATGTCCCGTACATCCTCTTCAGGGTGCATCACACCGCACATCCACCTAAGCATTCTCATCTCTGCTACCTCCATCCTGCTGATGTTACTTTTCCTCAGGGACACAGTTTCCATAGCATATGTCATAACTGGTCTCACTGCTGTCCTGTAGATTTTGCCTTTTAGATTGATTGGCTCCCTCCTATCGCATAGCACTTCAGCCAACTCTCTCCAGTTCCTCCATCCTGCTTGTATCCTGCATCCCACTTCCTCCTCAGCCTCACCATCCTCTTTCATTGTTGAACCTTAGTAAAGTCACTGACCTTCCTGATGACACTTCTTTCCAGCTCCAGAACTCTCTCTCTCTCTCCTGTCTGCCATCCACTTTGCAACACGTACACTCTGTCTTACTTTCGCTCAGTCTCATATCTCTCTTCTAGTACTTTCCTCCAACTTTCCAGTTTAGCTGCCACTTCTTCTCTTGATTCTCCACGATGTCGACTGCATACAACATAGTCCAAAGCATGTCTTCTCTCACCTCCTCCATCACAATATTAAACAGGAACGGACTTAATGCTGACCCTTGATGCAAGCTAACTGTCACTGGAAAACTTTCTGTCTCTCCCAGGCAGGTTCGATCTCTTGTCTTCACATTTCTGTACATCTCCTGCACCAACCTGACATATTTCTCCGGTACCTTCTTCTTCCTCAGACACCTCCAGACTTCTTGCCTTGGCACTCTGTTGTATGCTTTCTCCAGATCAATAAATGCCAGATGTTGCTCTCGTTGCTTCTTTCGAAACTTTTCTGTCATCTGTCGTCGATTGACTAGGTATGAAGCCAAATTGCTCCTTTGCAATCTCCACCTCCTTCCTTAGTCTTCCATCAAGAATCCTGTCTAGGATTTTCATTGTGTGGGACATCTCAACTTTTGTCTTGAGCATCCCCTTTATTCTTGTAGATGGGGACAAGAGTACTTTCCCTCCATTCCTCAGGTATATTTTCCTGTTGACAAACTTTTATTAACAGGTCCCACGGCAGGTCAATTCCCTCTTCCCCCAGTGCCTTCCATGCCTCCACTGGAATCCTGTCAGGGCCCACCGATTTTCCATTCTTCATTCTCTTTATGGCTTCCTTCACTTCCACTCTACTAATGTTCTGCACCATCCTCTCATTAGGCTCCCCATCTTCTCTGTGAGTCCTTGCATTTTCTTCATTCAAAAGCCCTTCAAAGTATATTCTCCATCTGTTTCTTATATCCACATCCCTCCTTAATACCCCTCCTCCAGAGTCTTTGATCTGCCTCACATGTACGATGTTCTTTGATGCCTTATTTCTACATTTTGCCAATCGATAAATCTTTCTCTGTCCTTCCTTTGTTTCTAATTGATCAAAAGGTCTTGATATGCCATGGCCTTAGCCTGTGCAACAACTCTCTTGGCTTCTCGCTTTTTCTCTCTGTACTCTTCCACTCTCGACTCATCCCACTTCCGCTTTGCTTTCCTCTTAGCCGTCACTACTTCTTGTACATTATTATTCCACTACCAACCCTCCTTCTGCTCTCTAATCTTTCCGGATGTTTCACCAAACACCTCAATTGCACAACTTAGAATTACTTTTGAATTATGTCTCCACCAGTCTTGTATACTTCCTTGTCCATCCAAAATCCTCTCTAACACCTTCTCCCTAAAATGGTTCCTCTCACACTCTTCTTTTAAGCGAAACCACTTAATTTTCTTCCTGCCATGGCTTCCAAAGGTTCTTATCTTTGATTTTATTTTAAAGTCTGCACACAGCAGCTGGTGTTGCTGCGCCACTTAATCTGTTGGGAATACCTTACAATTTGTTACTGCCTTAAAATATTTTCTTTCAAAATGTAGTCAATCTGTGAACTATTATTGCCACTTTTAAATGTTATCAAATGCTCTTACCTCTTACAGAAAAAGGAGTTCACAGTTGGCAGATCAAATACTGCTGCAAAGTCCAAAATTCCAAATTCCATAGCCACCATGCACCCTTTCACAGTCCTTATTCTGTCTCCCTATGTGTCCATTCAAGTCTCCTCCAACAATCGCCATCTTGTTTTCTTCCGGTTCCCTCATTTCTTCATCTAGCACATTCCAGAATTCATCTTTCTCTTCTGCTGTACAGCTAACTTGTAGGGCATATACACATAAGACGACCAGTTGCTCTTCTCCAAGACCAGTTTCATTCGCATGATCCTGTCGTTCCTCCTACCCACTTCCAGTCTTGGGGTGCAATAATAAACTTAGGCAAATCCCCCATTCAAGTGCAAGCAAACAAAGTTTGCACCTGAAGCACCTTCAGGACTGAGGCAACTTGCAGCAAAGGCAGACCAAGCTCTCACCACTCGTGTTGTACGAGAAGCAGCTAAAGAATTGTCAGTACCCTTGACCATTTTGTTTAATTTGAGTCTCGGGTCTGGGTTAGTCCCGAGCGGGTGGAAAGAGGGGAAAATAGTTCCACTGCATAAAGGTGGTTCCAAGACTGCTGTTGTAAATTACCGATCGATTAGCATATCAGGAATCATTGTCAAGGTCTTAGAGAAAATAGTCAAGAGGAAAATACAAGATTGGATAGAAGAAAATGGGATACTGTATCGGGGACAGCATGGTTTTGTGAAGGGTAGGTCATGCCTCAGTAACTTGCTCACGTATTATAACACAGTGACGGCTGAACTGGATAAGGGTAATGGGTTTACGGTGATTCTACTGGACCTTGCCAAGGCCTTTGACAGGATTCCACATGGAATTCTAATCAGTAAATTGCAGCATATGGGAATGGACATAGGGTTGGTGAGATGGATAGGAGGGTGGTAGACGGAGAGATATCAGAGAGTGGTTTACTCGGGAGTAGAGTCCACAAGACGGCCTGTGACTAGTGGTGTGCCACAAGGATCTGTTCTTGGACCACTGCTGTTTAATTTGTTCATAAATGATATAGGAAATGATCTGAGAGGAACAGTTCATTTGTTTGCGGATGATGCGAAGTTGGGTAGGGCAATAGTGAATGCAGATGACGTCAAAATTTTGCAGGATGATTTGGATAGATTGGAGGTCTGGGCTAAGGAGAATGGATGTCAGTTTAATGTGGCAAAATGTAAGGTTATGCATTTTGGGATGAAAAGATTGGCGGCAGTTTACTGCATTGGTGGAACCCTGCTCCAGGAAATTGATGAGGCACGAGATTTAGGAGTGTTGGTAGATAAGGAATTGAAATTTAGGGGACACATTGCAAAAGTGACCAAAACAGCTCATCAAATCACTTGGTTGCTGAAGAATACGTTGACAAGCAGAGACAAGCAGGTTATTGTTCCTCTGTATCGAGCCTTGATAAGACTCCATCTAGACTACTGTGCTCAGATTTGGTCACCTAGGTTTCTTCTTGATGGGGAGGAGGTGGAGAGGATCCAGAGGCGAGTGACCAAGATGATAGCAGGTCTGTGGAATGAACCGTATGAGAACAGGTTGAGGATTTGTGGGTTGCAGAAATTGGTTGATAGGCGGAGGAGGGGAGATATGATTGAGACATTCAAATTACTGAAGGGTTTCTATAAAATTAATTCAGAAGATATTTTTGAGAACAGGGCTGGTTGTGGGAGGACTAGGGGACATCCATGGAAACTGGGCAAAAGTGTGGTTAGTAAAGGTGTTAGAGCTGGGTTCTTTACTTTTAGAGTAGTGAATGAGTGGAATGCGCTCCCTGAGTCTGTGGTGGATGCTGTGACAGTGAATGAGTTTAAGGCGAGGTATGATAGATACTGTATGAATGTCAAATAGTTGTGATGAATATGATTTGGGGCCTCCCTCGATGAGTCTAATGACTCCTTGGAGTTGCCCGTAATAATGGTAATAATTGTCCCGGTACCTCCCACAATGCAAAGCACATTCCCTTACAGACATGTACAATGCTGTGCATTAAGGGAAGGGCCAGTACCCAGACTGGCCCCGACCCCCATTGAGGTCTCGTCAGTGGGAGCCAGACCCAGAAGTGGTGATACTAAGGCAGAAGCAATGGAGAGGTCATATTTACTTATACGAGTTGCCAAAAGGTGTACCACCTTATTATTAAATTACTCTGGATTTAGAGAAAGATGTTGGAAGTTTATTTTCCACTTGGTCAGACTATAATAAACTTAGTCAAATCCCCTATCCAAGTGCAAGCAAACAAAGTTTGCACCTAAAAAGTTTAAACTTAGTTAAATTCCCCAAACAACACTGAACAGGATTCACACTGGACATGGAAGATGTGCAAGCTCTCTGTACAAGTGGGGGAAAATTCCCTCACCAGAATGTGACTGCATGCACCCGAATCAATCAATCCACCACATCTCTACTGAGTGCAGTCTTTGTGCATACACAGGTCAAAGAAACAACTTCCTGGAGGCAACATCGCCTGTTATAGACTGGATCAGACAACTTGATCTTAACCTATAAGTGTTTTGTTTGTTGAAAGTATGTGTCTTTGTTTTATTCTAATTGTTTGTCACTTACTTTTTATATATTTATTTTGACTTATGAATCTTCTATAACTGCATGTAGATTGCCATACGCTAAATAAAATATGCTAAATTTGGGTAGTTGATTATATGGAATGAGTGCCTGATTATAATATGTGCCTGAATAATATTATATTAATGCACTCTTGAAAAGATAAGAGTAGATGAATTATAATTTTCCTCAACAGATTATTTAGAAAGATGTAACAAATGAAGTAGTGTGTGTGTGTGTGTGTGTGTGTGTGTGTGTGTGTGTGTGTGTGTGTGTGTGTGTGTGTGTGTCAATACTACATGTTCTCTCTCACACACACACACGAGGCCATAAAACCAACGAATATCATGGAATCTGTTTGTGTTTCTCAAAAGTGAAGGTTGCAAGAAGAAAAGTGTAAACAAGGCTGTTCCAAAAAACAAAGCAGGTGGAATTTAAGAAGATGAGAGGCTACCATAACCGGTTTGCATATAGCGCATGAAATTTGCTTTCACATTTTCTTCATATGTTATAAATTGTGAAAAACTGTTACTCGAATCTAACTTGCACCCTGATTTTACTTGACAAAAAAAGAAATTTAAACATTTTGCATATACCTTGCACATGAAAAAGAAAGTTTAAACACTTTCACTTCAGGGCATTAACTCACTCCCCACGGTAAACAACATGCCTTTCCCAACAGCCACTATATACTGCAGACACAAGAAGAACGAGTAGTTTTATTGTATCACTGAATAAAGTACAGAGACATTTGCAGTCTGTGTAATATATTTCTCAGCAAACAGTGCAATTCAAGACAACTGGGATAAAAACGGCACTAACTAATGAATCATATGTTCCCTCCCACATTAACCATGCTGTATAGACTCGAGCAAAACCATATGTTGACTGACAAACACAGTATCTAACTAAAAAACTATTGTTTTTAGTTAGATGTAAGTCGACACATCAGCTCAAACACAAACAAGCAGAATAAAATTCAACCGAATGCGTTAAAAACCAAGAAATATATAATGAATGTTGTTATGGCAGTTTCAGACACTATGGAATTCAGTTGAAGAGAATTAGCATTTCAACTCAAAAATTGTCGACTTGCCTTTGTCTTTGGGTCACGCAACTTTTGTTAATACCGCACCAATCATATGCTTCATAGCTGCTGTATGCTCTACTGGCCTACCATTGCTGTCTGTTTCACACTCTGCTTTCACTTCTCATTAGTCATTCCTGAGGGATTGTTCATTAAATATCTTAAGTCTTGTAAATTACTGGTAATTTTACTTGAAGTAATGGCAAAGAAGATGATGTTATTTGGGTAGATGACTTTGATGGTGCACACAAGGAAACCACTCTCAAGGCTGGAAGTAGCGATAGCGAATAGGAGATTCTTGGTAAGTCATACCCATTTTCAGTTTTTTCCTGAAAACTTTAGTTTACGAAAATCCCTGCATATATCTCACACCACGATTTTTTAGCTTTAATTTTTGGGGAAAAAAGTGTGAGTTATATTCAAGTAAATATTTTGATTTGTGAAACAGTATGAAAAAGCTTTAATGACTGATTCTGAGAGATAAAAAATGATATGATATATTTGAAAAGATACTACTAGTACACTAGTTTCATTGAATTGATCAACATCTTCGACAATCAAAGAAGTATATAAAGAATTAGAGACTTAAAATTGTAATAACAGAACAAGTACAAAAAGACAGTAGCATGTTTGAAAACAAAATGCGAGCTTGAGTTCCAAACAAACGTATACTACGTGCTGTCACGAGTGTGCCAGTACTGAACAGAGGCAACGTGTGCATCAGAGAGATTGAAACTCGGGCTGTTGTTGATATGAGAGGAATCTAGAGAAATTTCCCTAAATTCCACAATCTTTCTCTCGAGTTCATCATAGCACACATGGATGTTAGAAGTTTGAGTCCAGTTCACAATGTGTTGGCAGCCTTCGTCTGAGTTAGCTGAAAAGAGAACATGGCTAGAGAGAGTGCTAGTCCTGTTATAGGAGATACTTTTACGGTGTTCTTCCAAATGTAGAAGGATGGATTTAGCAGTCTGACCATAGTATGGCTTTCCACAATCACATAAAATCTTGTACACTCCTGGAAACTGGGTCGGAAGATGTTTCTCTTTAGGTTTGCTAAGTATTGAACAAAGTTTTGGAAGCGTAGTGAAGCAAGTTTTGAAGTTAAACTTCTTGAGAATCTTTGCCAGTTTTGGTGAAATAGCGCTGATGT
Organism: Typopeltis vanoorti; assembly: GCF_054136105.1. Classification (NCBI taxonomy): domain Eukaryota; kingdom Metazoa; phylum Arthropoda; class Arachnida; order Uropygi; family Thelyphonidae; genus Typopeltis; species Typopeltis vanoorti. The sequence continues at coordinate 93,621,888 of NC_143552.1, forward strand.
AAGGCAAATGTATACTCGCGACAGCACGTAGTATACGTTTGTTTGGAACTCAAGCTTGCATTTTGTTTTTAAACACGCTACTCTCTTTTTGTACTGTTATTACAATTTTAAGTCTCTGTAATTCTTTATATACTTCTTTGATTGTGATACCCGAAGATGTTGATCAATTCAATGAAACTATACTAGTAGTATCTTTTCAAATATATATCGTGTCATCTTTTTATCTCTCGGTATCAGTCATTAAAGCTTTTTTCATAATATTCCAACCGAGTAAAAATGAATTCTGAAAAAAAAAAAAAAAAAATGTATGTATGTATGTATATATGTATATATATATATATATATATATATATATATATAAATTCAACACAGTATACCGATAAGCTTAATCCTGAAAAAATATTTTATGTTTGTTTGTTTGCTTGTCTATCTGGGGATACTATTAAAATTAACTGTCATACTTAAACTATTCAGAATATATTATTCTGTTCCATTAGAAGAGAGTTGTGACACTGAAAACTCTTCAGCTTTTCTAGTATGTATGTATGTATGTGTAGTAAATAAAAATTTGGAAATCACTAAAGAATTTGCATTCCCTATTTGTTGCTAGTGGTTTTGAATCTTTTGAGTGAGAAACTAACTGGTATCTGCAGTCATAGTATATATGATAAGAAAAATAAAGATGCAATCACACATTTTGGAAAATGGATTAAAAAGTATCATTGCTTTATATATCAAGAATTTTTATGTAAAATTGTTATTTCATCATATGCAGGTGGCTTTGCTTACAAACTTTATTTTAGGCAGCACATTCAATTATTGCAAACTCCATGAATATTGAAAGAAATTAATGCAGAATATGAAATTCGATCTGAAATAAAAATAATTTTAGAATAAGAAGGAAAAATCATATTAGTCAAATAGAAGAGTGGTTAGGATTTATAATTGCCATCTTTCCAACTGTCTGAATGAAACACTGCTGAGGAAAGACCATATACCAGTATTTTTCATCTGATTAATACTGTAAAAAAGGGTTAATTTAGCACATTAATTGTTTCCAAATATTTATTTGGAAACAGCTTATTTTGTGTGGAAATTAGCATACACATAATCAAGGCTTTTGAAGTTTATTTGCAAAAAACTTAGAACCTTCCATTGAATCTTTGATTTTCAAAATTGCAGTATTCAGTGTTTTTGAAAAACAAGCATTGGAATTCCTCTTTGCTTGATTTTTATAAGTTACTAGATCCCTTAAGATATGTATTCATAAGAGATGAGTCACTAAATACTGCATTTTGGGGATACTTACATATGTTTGAACATCCATTCTCCCTTATGAAATTAAAAAATTGCATTTGAGATAATGAGATGCAATAATTTCTAATTAAAACTAATCTCTTATTTCAATATCTAATCAGTGAAATCAGAACTTCTTAGTAAAAATTTTGTAAACACACTGAAACCAGCAGCCATAATTAACTTTGGACTTCAGTTAAATGGCCAGTTCCAAAAGAATGATATATCTATCATTGATTATTTTTTTTTTTATTTATTATTATGTTTAAAATTTTATATTTTTTTTAATTATTATTATTTATTATTTCTATAGCTAAATGATTATTTTAGTTTGTTATTTGACTAGTTTTTAATTAAGTTTGATTATTCACACAATTTGAAATAATTAGTTTCATTTTATTGAATTTTCTGCTTTTGTATACTAAAATCTAAATATATATGCATGCTGTATTGTTTGAACTGAAATGGAACATGAGAACAACTGTGAATGTGATGGTAAGGGTTTATTGTCATTGTCCTTTGTTTTTTATCAAAGGACAATGAAAAAGTATGATTTAACTTTCTGGATGACACTACTTGTGAAATTCTACCTTGTCCAGCAAGACATTGTCCCATTTACACTGCAAACTTTACTATGGCTTGGTTTGAGATAGCAAAAGGCATCTACTGAATTGGGATTGGCTAGTTTAGAGCCAGGGTGCTTAAGGGTCAAAGCTGTATAACTGAGAGGAGACCTCCACATAGCCTTTAAAGGAATGTGGAGAACCGACCCGGGCTTCTGACCTAATGTCTGGTGCACCCTGTTGGGTATCTACTTTGATATTGAATGAACGAGGATGGGCTGGCAATTTGGGATTTAGCCGACCAAATTGTATTCTTATTGGTTAAACCAAAATAAAAAATGATGGTACAACATGACAAAATTTCATGCCGGCTGGGGCATCGCCCGGTTAAACAAGGCCCCTGTTGTTTTCGCCAAGGAACCAGGGCGAACAGCGAAAAGTTAGCTACTGGAACAAACACTAAAACATGCCTCAACTCAACATCACCAGAGTTAAAGATCGGTACTATCAATATAAGAAGCCTGAATGGCAAAGAAATGGAGCTAGCTGAGGAATTAGATAAGTACCAGATCGACATAATAGGGGCGACTGAAACAAAAAAGACAAAAACTGGTGAGATCTTTCTGAGCAATAAGTACAAAATGTTATATTCAGGCAATGACAAGCAAGGAAAAGAAGGAGTAGCCAGAGTATTCAACACAAAATACGAGGCTAATCTTCTTGAATGGCAGGCAGTCTCAAGTAGAGTAATGTGGGTAAATATCAGAATGAGGAATTGGACAATGAGACTTATTTGTGCCTATGGCCCCACAGAAGATTCTACTAAGGTAGAAGTGGAGGAATTTTTTGAGGCTTTAGAAAAAGCAACTGACACAATGAAAAAGGAAAAGTTGGTCCTTGTTGGAGATCTAAATAGCAGAGTAGGAAATGATTGTGAGACATACAAAAATATTTGGGAAAATTTGGAGAAAAGAGCAAAGCTAATAATAATGGCAAATACCTGTTGGATTTCTGCTCAGGACATGGACTGGTTATTACTAACACAATGTTCCAATATAATAATGCGCACAAATTCACATGGAGAGAAGAGTCAAGGAATAAGAAAAGTCTCATTGACTATGTTATTGTTGATAGTGTGTTACCTGGTGCAGGACACCAGAGTGTACAGAGGATTTGAAGTTGGAAGTGATCACTATTTAGTCTTGAGCAGGATAAAATTGAATTTCATATTGAAAAGAATAACATGTAAGAAAGTTTTAAAGCGAATAAAAGTTGAGCAGCTCTCAGATGTGAACTGTAGACTAAAATACACAAAGATTATTGAAGAAAAAATGAAAGAGTTTGAGCAGGAATCAGAACTTGGAGATTCAGTGGCAAGCCTTCAAGAAAATCCTGATTGACTCAACTAGAGAGGCATGTGGTGAAGTTGTCTGCAAGGATAGAAAAATTAGAACTCCATGGTGGACACAGGAAGTTAAAGAGGCAGTGAAGGAAAAGAAGAAAGCATATCAAAAGTTCCTGGCAAATAAGTCAGCTTGTGCTCTTAGCGAATACAGAGACAAATGCAAGAATGCTAAACACTGTGTAAAACTAGCTAAACAAAAGTCATGGGATGACTTTGGCAAGAATATAGAAAATAAATATCAAGAAGGTGGCAAAATATTCTGGAGGTTGTTGAAGAAGCTTAGGAATGGAGGAAAGAGTGCTGTAAAAGGAGTTAGAGATGATAATGGTGACATGAAAACAGAAGAAAAGGATATCCTTGAAGTATGGAGTAATTACTTTGAAAAACTGCTAAATGAAAGAAGCAGTGATGACAGCACAGTGGTAAAAAACACTGAAGAGACATGCAGTCAGGAATACGTATCCATACTTGAAGTAGAAAAAGCCATCAAAGGCTTAAAATGTGGAAAGGCAGCAGGAGTGGATGTTATTCGACCAGAAATGCTGAAGTATGGTGGTATAAAAGTCTTTCAGTGGCTGCACTGTATAGTTCAGAAAGCCTGGACAGAGGGACGAATTCCCGATGATTGGAGTAGAGCTCTCATAGTACCCATATATAAAAAGAGAAACAAAACAATGTGAGAATTACAGAGATATTTCCCTACTAAGTGTTCCTGGCAAGATCTATGCAAGTATACTTGAGAAAAGATTGAGAGGAATTGTGGAAGAAAAGCTTGGTGAAGAACAAGCTGGATTCAGGCCAAATAGAGGCTGTCAGGATCAGATCTTCACTTTATGACAAATAGTCGAGAAAGTATGGGAATATAACAAAGATCTGTATTTAAGTTTTGTTGATTTGGAAAAGGCATATGACAAGGTGCCAAGAGAGAAGCTATTCAGTACGCTAAAGTTATATGGTGTCGATGGGGCATTATATCAAGCAATACTTAGTCTTTATTTGAGTTGTAAGTCTGCAGTTAGAATTGAAGGAAGTACAGGAAGATGGTTTAATGTTAAATCTGGTGTCAGACAAGGATGTACATTATCCCCTCTGTTATTCATTATCTATATGGATCACATTATGAAGGAAAGTGGTATTAAACATGATATCAAAATTGGAGATGTTAATGTCAGCTCTTTGCTTTATGCGGATGATGTTATACTTCTAAATAAATCCACTACGAGTCTGCAAGATTCTCTGACTAAATTGAATAACTGATGTAATAGATATGGTATGAAGGTCAGCAATAAAAAGACAAAGACAATGAAAATAGGCAGAATCAGTGAAAATGTCAACTGTGTTGTGAATGGAGAACCTGTGGAACAAGTAAAACATTTCAGCTACTTTGGCACGATTTTTAGTGAAGATGGTAAATTGAATATAGAAATAGACAACAGAATCAACAAAGCTGGTATGGTGGGAAGTCAATTGAATAAATTCATATGGAATAAGAGAGAAATTAGTCAGAACACTAAATTAGCTGTATACGAGACAGTGTTCAAACCAGTTTTAACTTATGGATCTGAGAGCTGGGTCAGAAGTAAAACACTTGACCAAAGACTAGAGACCGCAGATATGAGAGTCCTGAGAAAGATTAGAGGTGTGAACAGATGGCATCAATGGCAATATCATATTAAAAACGAGGATATTAGGAAAGAAATTGACATTTTCAGCATCCAGGAATGCATTAGCAGAGCGAATCTCAGGTGGTATGGTCACTTAAATAGAATGGGAGAGGAAAGATTAGCAAAACAAGTGTTCTTTGCCAGGTTGGCAGGAAAACGACCCAAAGGAAGACCAAGATATAGGTGGATTGATACGGTACAAAGTGCCTTAGACGATAGAAATATAAGATCTGATAATGTTGGGGTCTTGAGAAGTAACAGACTGATTTGGAGGAAAATTGTGGATAGGAAGTTAGTAATAATGTAATTGTTTCATGTAGTACTATCATATCCTGTACACACCTTGAGGGTAAATGGCAGGAAATTGATGATGATAGTTTAGAGCCCTAATTCTAAACCCAGTTGAATACTTATTGGGTGAAGTGTAATGCGTCAGAAATCTTCCTTGGAAGCAAAATACTAGTAGCACTACTAGTAGTGCTACTAGTAGTAGGCAGTCATGCATTGAAGAATGTAGGGTAATTTCATATGAAGCTTTTATACAGGCTAAATATTGTGATAGGGACCAAATGTAAGCTCACATTATTTATTTTATTTTTTTAAAGGTAACATTTTGATCTCTGTATATCTTGTGTGTTTGCATAATTTTTTGGTATATGTATTTTATTTATTATTAAACTAAGTTTGTCCCATTTCATTTGAGTTGTATACTTCTGCCTTACCTAATAGTATAACTGTGTTGGTATTTTATATCATGAATGATAATGCTGCAGGTAGGGATTTGTTAGTACATGCAAAATATTTTTGAATTTGTAAAATTTTTCGAAATTTTCTGCTTAACTTTACTGAAGTGCATCATTTGGGTGCATAAAAGTTTTGAATATATAATTTTGCTTTTACTTTTTTCAGTATCCAGATTTAAGAATGCTATGTAAAATAGTAGCTCATCAAGATGAAGTTGACGATCTTGATATTGCCCCTCTTGGTAAAAAGGTATGAAGTGCATTATTGCTTAGTTGATCATGAAGGCATGAGATTCAATTTTTAGTTTTATTACACTGATAATAAACTGCTTTGTTTTATTTTATTTATTTTTTTTTATTTATTTATTTTTTTTTTAGAAATGTTTACATAACCTTCACTGATATTACACTATTCAACACAAGTGTGTCCTTTGGGCAAAATTCTGTTGTTTTTTATGTATAATAGTGCTAAAAACACTTTCACTCTTAGTGTTAAGCAGTGTATAAAATACTTGGTTGTGAACAAAAGTAATGTTTCTGTTTTAAAAGTACAACTTCTCCACAAATAAATAAAAAGAAAATAATATGAAAAAAACTAGTGTGTAATCTTCACAAAATTATGAACATTGAAGCAGTACAGTATGTGGCCAAATGGCTTGCATTTTCCATATTATGAGTTATACTGAACATTAAATATACAGTCATGCACATTGTTTCTTTGGTGTTGTATTAGACAAATGTTTTGCCTTTATTACTACACCATTTTTTTGTGATTCCCACCTTTGAAAATTTTTTGTAAACCTTTAGCACATTTGTACCGTGTGTGTGTGTGCTAAGAATTTTTTGTAATTTTTAATTTATTTTTTACATAGTCTTGGACAACTTGCTCTAGAGACCAAACATGGAACTTTTTCAAGCCATTTCAGGCCTTCAATAACAAAGGCTGTTGACTCATACTGGGTGACAAAATTCATCTCCCACCTAAAAATAATTGCAAACATCTATGCCCCTTGGGATTTGAATCCACATCCTGTTGAACTGCGAGTAGACATGCTAACCATATTAGTTGGCCAACGAGACCTACTGAGATTGATATCACACTTGTATAATTATTCTGTCATTTCTCTTTGTGTGTTCTCAGTACCTTCTTTCCTATTGTTCTACTCATAATGAGAGCACTGCTCAATGGGATTAATATTTAGGTTGTTAACTGTCCATAGTAGCATTCTGATGTTTTGGTTCTGTAGGTATTTTTTACTTTAGCAAGGTAAGAGAGAATTAACTTTTAGTAAATATGTAAAAATAACCAGATCTTTGAGTTAGTAATCACTGGAAGTGTCAGAATAAAATATCTATAACTGATTAAAGAAATTAATCAGTTATAGATGGCAATAATCATTTCAGGATGACATTGCAGCACTTCTTATTTCAGATCATTTGAAAACATATTTCTGAAAACTGAAGATATCAGTATGAACAGTAATATAGATAGTAATTTTTTTGTACATTATTTCTCTCTCTCCATGTGAACTTAATATAAATTTGTGCTGAAACATTCTTTTTTTCCAGAGCAGAAATTCAGTGGCTAATAATACCAATAAAAACATTGGTATTTTAGCTGTGATTCCCCCCCCCATCAAATGTACCCAGAACATTTGTTCTCTTTTCTGCTAAAGTCCTAAACATTAAATTAGGAAATGCATAAAGTTTTTTTATGTTACTTCATCAAATTCCATATATATCTCTAGATGTGGAGGGGTGTACAGGATATTGTGATAGTACTACATGAAAAAATTAGTTCCTTACTTACTTCCTATCAACATTTTTTTTTTTTTTTTTTTTTCAAATTAATCTTATCTGCCAAGACTCCAATTTATCAGATCTTATATTTTTATGTTCTATGGCACTTCTTTCTGTGTCAATCCTTTTTCTTCGTCTGGATCGTTTTTCCTGCCATTCTGACAAAGAACACTTTTTTTGCTAACTTTTTCTCTCTATTCTATTTAAGTGCCACACCACCTGACATTAGCTTTGCTATCATATTCCTGAATGCTAACATTACATTCTTTTTTAATATACTCATTTTTAATATGATACTTCCATTGATGCCATCTGTTCACTCCACTAATCTTTTTCAGAATATCCCTATTTGTGGCCTCCAGTCATTAAGTGTTTTATTTTTAACCCACTTTTCTGATACATGATATAAATTGGTTTGAACACTGTCTTGTATACAGCTAGCTTAGTCATCATCATCAAACCATCTTACTGTACTTCCTTCAATTTTATCTTCTGACTAAATACTCAAATATAGACTACGTATTGCTCAATATAATGGCTTATTTACGCCAAATAACTATAGCATTTTGAACTGTTTTTCTCTTGGCACCTTGTTCTGTGTTTTCCAGATTTACAGAACTTAAATACAGATCCTTGTTATATTCATTCTCTCATAGAACCATGACTGTTTGAAAGGTTTGCCTGTTGAAGTAGCAAATACATCTAACATGAATGAGTTAGAGGTGTGACAGCTGGTGTGGATGATGTATGGCCCTCCTTCAATGAGTCATTGATTCCTGTATGTCTAATAATAATACTTCTGTCATAAAAATTCACATTTTGGAACAAAGAATATTTGCATCATTATAAATGTTATAAATATTGGTGTGGCTAGTTCTAATTTGACTATGAAAACCATAAAATATTATTGAAGTATCAAAAACTATAAAGATTAAATTCCTTACAGAGATCTTTTCTTCCATAATTTATTCAGGTTCAACTTTTTTAATTCAAAATCACGTTATCCATTATTTCTCTGAAACAGAACATGGCAACTGCAATGCTACTAGTCGACTTTGTCTTGTAAATATATTGACTATTGGAAAAAAAAACTTTCCCTAAGCTAGCAGTCAGTACTCTGTAATCTAACTGGATAAGGCTTATATTTCTACAATTGATTTCATAAAACATGAAACTAGCTGCTAACAAGACTATTCAAACTAATTTTAACTTAGTGATCTGAAAGCTGTGTTTAGAGACTGAGACCACAGATTCTACCATTGATGCCATCTGTTCACTCCTGAGAAAGATTAGGAGAGTGAACACATAGTATCAGTAGCAGAATCATATTAAAAATGATGTTAGAAAGGAACATGATATCGTTAGCATCCAGGAATGTGTTAGCAGAACTAATCTCAGGTGGTATGGTCATTTAATCAAAAATGGGAGAGTAAAGGTTATCAGAACAAATGTTATTTGTCCAGATGGCAAGAAAAAGATTCAGAAGACTCTTCTTACTGTATAAATCCACCCAAGATCTGGGTGGATTTATACAGTAAGAAGTCTCTTAGAAAACTTAGTATAAGATCTGACGGTATTAGAGTCCTGTCAACTGACAGATTAATTTGGAGAAAAATTGTCAACAGGAAGTTAGTAATGATGTAAACTTTTCAGTTGGGGCTATCATAATGTCCTGTATACTCTTGAGGATATATATCGGGAATTTGATTATGACATTTCTTTGATGCCAGGTTGCATCACAGAAATGTTCATAAATGACAGTGTAATATTTAATAATAAACAAGTTTTTTATCTGTAGTAATATTTTTAATTCAGTGTCAAGTCAGTTAGTAAATTAGCATTGGAAATTCCAACTTTTTTTGGCTTAATAGCAAGTATTCAAATTATTTTAAAATAGGATCTTGACACTAACTATCCAAAAAGAAGTATTGAAATAGATTGGTTGGTTTATGGTTTATTGGTGCAAGAACAGTAAAGGTCATATTGTCCATGTCTAAAGGTTATAGCAATACATAAATGGTCAGACAAACTAGTAAACAATGTGCATGTACAAACACCAAGCCAAGCAATGCAGTATATACATATAAAATAACAGCAAAGGTTACAGCAGTACAGTATCTACATACAAACAAAATTACAGTAAAATGTGTTTGTACAAATTAATTCTTTGTAGAAGGTTTAAAACATCATGCAGTCTGCCTGAGTCTGATATCATCTGCCTGAGTGTATATGGTTTGGCTAGATAGGTAAAAATTTCATTCCTTTCTTCTGTAAAGTGCTGGCACTGCACCAGAATATGATACATAGTAAGATATATATTGTATTTTTCATACATGGGAGGATAAACAGCCCTCAATAAATAAGAATATGGAAGATAGCTGTAACCTATACAGAGCCCAGAAAGCACAACTTCTCTTTTCTTTCTACATTGGCTAGAATGCCAATGCTTAATGTCATATAATTTGTCAATGCTTACTGCCATTGAGCAATTAGCTGTGATCTTATAAACTGTCTGTAGTTTGCATATGGTACTGTCAAACAGTACGTGGAAAAAGTATGAGCTGATCCAGCAGCTGCAGTCTCATTTCCCTTAATTCCAATGTGGCTGGAAATCCAGCACAACTGAATATCAAAATTAAGAGTTTTTGTCTTGTACAACAGGTGTAACTCCTCATACAGCACTGGACATGGATTTATACATAGGAGAGGAGATAGCCTGTAAAGAGCTCAATGAGCTTGTATAAATTACACACTTTTGGTAGCAGTTTTCTTTTATATATACAAGTGCGAGGTGAATGGCATGCAACTCTGCTGCATAATTACTCCAGTCAGGTTGGAGATAGTAATATCATTAAAATACTGCAGTACAATTGACACAGGTATCAGTTCTTGAGCCATCAGTACAGATAGGCAAGAAATCAGAGTGGGCTGCTCTGCATCAAACAATTGCAGGTAGACAGATGATGGAGTATGAGACTTCTCTGGTTGGCAAAGTAAGAGGTTGCAGGATGGAGTGCAAACCTGCCATGGGAGGGATGCTGTTATGTTTGGTGTAGGCAATGTTGCCAAAATTCGTGCCAACAGCTTGCGTAGTCTCTTTAACACACACATACTGAAAAGGATGTATGACAGGCTGATGTGTGTGATATTGAGCTTCCCAATGCAGAGAAAATATACTAGTCCATGTAGGATGATCTAGAAGAGACTTTATCTTTAGGGCATAATTAAGAGACAACTGTCTTTCCATCTAAGTGATAGAGCCAGCTTCATTTGCTTCAACATAAAGACTGAGTAGGTGATGTGCGAAAGACACAGTAGCTATCTGCATAACCCTGATGATGGAGGGATCCAACCATCGCAGGTTATTCTGCCTTGCAGAGCCATAGACTTGAGATCCACAATCCAGCTTTGAACATATAAGTGCACAATAAAGAAAGAGCAATGAAGAACAATCAGCACCCTATTCAATAGAGGATAGAGTGGAAGGAGATTAAATGCTCTCTTGCACTTTTCTCTTAGTTGATGAATGTGGCAAGGAATGTAAGTTTTCTATCAAAGATGAGTCCCAAGAACTGTTGTTACTGGAATAATGGTTCATCCCATCCTTAATTCAGGATCTGGATGAAGAATGTTTTTTTTTGACAGAAGTGCACACATTTTTTTTTTCTGTTGAAAACCTGAACCCATTACTAAGAGCCATAGAGAAACATGATCAGTTGCTTGCTAAAGGTGTTCAATTACGTTCATGTTACAAGAGCGACAGTAAATTGTGGATGTTTTGTCCACAAAATTGTGAACTGTAGACATTTAGAGCATTTTCTACAGTGGCAGGAAGCTGTTCAGTGATTTATTTAAGTGTCACACTTAAGACAGAGCCTTGGGGAACACCCTGTCCCTGATGATATGGTCTAGATAGTGTACTTCCCACTCTGACTTCAAAAGTTTGGCTGGACAAAGTGCTTAATAAATACAGGAAGGTGTCCTCTGAGACCTAGGTTATAGAGGTCTTTTAATATGCCATATATCTAGGCTGTGTCATAAGCTTTTTTTCCATGTCAAAGAAAACTGAAACCAGATGTTTTTGCTTGAGAAATGCATCTCATATACAAGTTTCTAAATGAACCAAATGGTCTAAAGTTGAACGATGTCTACAGAAGCAATATTGTGTATTGAAGAGAAGATCTTTGCTTTCTAAATACCAGACAAGTTTGGCATTAGCCATTTTCTCTAATATCTTACAAAGACAGCTGGTTAGAGCAATTTATTTATTCGTGTGTGGTCCCCCCCCCCCCCAATCCTCGCCCACACCCCATAGGATTGGTTGAGGCTTCCTAATGAAAGATAGTGTGTATTTTTGATTGTAGTAGCGTGTGTTCACGGGGCTGGTTTGCCTGTTTTTGAAGGATGAAAAACCCGCGTTTCCAGGAGAAAAAAAACCCCTCTACCTCAGTATGAGACCAGCTAACTCCTCTTTAATCTAAAGAGGCCAGATAAAGGTTCCTGACATCATGGATGGGAATCGAATCCAGGTCTTTTTGACCAAAAGTCTTCGTCTATACTGACTGAGCTTCTGAGGTGGTTAGAGCAATAGGTCAATAATTATTTGCTTTTACTGGATTCTTTCCTGGTTTTGGGATAGCATTGACAACTGACTTATGCCAAGAATCTGGGAACTCTTTCTCTGCAAGTATTCGATTGTATGTTAAGAGAAGGAGATCCATAGAAGATGATGGTAGATGTTTTATGATTTCATAATGGATGTCATTAGGCCCTACTGCATGAGGGTGAGACAGTAAAAGAACTTTTTAGTTCCACCTCAACAAATGGCTGAAGCTCATTTTAGAAAAATTTAGCCTTTGTTTCTCTTGCTGCTTTTTAAGTATTAAAAATTCAGGAGGATATGAAGCTGTTGCTGAGATTCTGGCAAAATTTTTCCCAAACTGTCTGCAATAGCTTTGGGATCAGCAATAATACTTCCATTATAGTCTAAGGTAGACAAACGGTGGGTTCTATATCTACCTTTCATTTTCCGGATTTTATCCCATGCAATTTTGGCACTGGTCATTTGATTAATTGATGAGGTGAATTGAATCCAAGATTGTTTTTTTGACTCTGTCTCACATAACATGCTTTGGCCCAAGCATGCTTAAAAGCTATTAAGTTTTACCCCATTAAATATATCCCATGTTCTGTGTTAATCTTTTTTGGCTGTCAGGCATTCTGGGTTCCACCAGAGCTTTGGATAGAGTGGAAATCATGATGTTCTTGTAATGGGGACTGTTGCTGCCTGGACAATGCAGTGTGTTACATACTTTACTGCTTCATTGATAAGTGTTTGACTGATGGTATCAGCATTAAATTTCGCAAACCTGGTACATTTTCTATATGGGCATCCATGTAGGGGGAATGTGGTTTCTGTGAAGACATTGTGCAAAGAACAGAAAAGTGATTGCTTCCATATATGTTCTCTTCGATGTCCCATATGATCAGTGAAAGAATGGAAGAGTGCAATCAGTCTTATCTGCTCGCAGAATATGAGTGGGTAAGCATATAGAAGAAAGTATTGAATCTGTTATTCAAAAAGGAGAGGTCATTATTGTCAAAGATTCTTTCAATGATTTGACCTCATATATTCGTGTTGGCACTAACTCAGAGTATTGTGATTAGTCACCTGTAAGAAGTGTGTTGCAGGATAAGGTTATCAAGATTGATTTTATTAACTCAGTGGTAAATAAATTGAACATACTGTAATAAGAAAACCCACAGATAGGCAAATCACTACTGCTTTCAGAGCAGTATTAAGTTGGACATCATGAAAACGAGTATGACTGCCCACTAGAATAGCTACTACTCCATGAGCAGAACCTTCAGTTTCATCCTTGTGTGCAACAGTGAAATTCCTTAGTGCAAGGTCATTATTGGGTCTTAAGTTTGTTTCCTGTAGACAGAAACAGAAAGGTTTGTGTTTCTACAACAAAATTTTGATATCATCTATATTCTGGCAAAACCTATGAGAGTTCCATTGTAAAAATGTTACTATTGTTTTGGATTTATTTTCTTGTCAGGTTTTCACAAGGTTGAGTGCTTACCTTTGTCAGGTTTATATTTATCAATTGTTTTTGGGAAGTATGGATGGCCAGTGTCCATATCTTCTTCTGGTAAAATATTCATTACATCTGGTGTATAAGGGTCAGTTGACAAGTTTAATTTACTTTCAGTAGATACCGAAGTATCCATTATTTTCTGTAGGAGTATCTGGTGGTTTATCTTTGAGTGATATCTTTGCCATCATTTTTTTTGACAAGTGGGTTCTCGTCAAATGGAACCATTTTTAGAGTTATTTCTGGAGTAAAACTGTAGTTCATGCAATTGATGTGCACAACAGAGAAGCGCTCATGATCATAAAGTTCAGGTATGGCAAAATTATCAGATGGTGGAATAGACAAGAGTTTGAGTTGCTGTTGACATTTTAATTGTTACCTTTTCAGCATATGAGGATCTCAGAGTGGGTGTGGTAGCTAACTTTCTTTTTGCATCCTGATATATGTTTTGTTCTGTTTTAATTTTTTTGTATTTCTTTTTCATCTTTCCACTTCTGACATGAGAGTAAGCTGGATGATCTCCCTAACAGTTGATGCATTTAGCATATTTTTGCAGAGCAAGATTTGTTATGATGCTCTTTACTACCACATCAGTCACAGGTGGTAGAGCCATGACAGGCAATTTGAGCATACCCACATTTCTGACATTTAAAGCATCTTAGTGGATTAGGGATATACACTAACAGGGCATTTGAGATATCCTGCTTATAAAGATGTTGGAGGCTTGGGTGTATCAAAAGTAAGGATGATATTCCTGGTTGGAACTAGGTGACCACTCCTACATATTAAAATTCTCCTCACCCCACCCTCACATTTCTTTTTCATCTTTCCACTTCTGACATGAGAGTAAGCTGGATGATCTCCCTAACAGTTGATGCATTTAGCATATTTTTGCAGAGCAAGATTTGTTATGATGCTCTTTACTACCACATCAGTCACAGGTGGTAGAGCCATGACAGGCAATTTGAGCATACCCACATTTCTGACATTTAAAGCATCTTAGTGGATTAGGGATATACACTAACAGGGCATTTGAGATATCCTGCTTATAAAGATGTTGGAGGCTTGGGTGTATCAAAAGTAAGGATGATATTCCTGGTTGGAACTAGGTGACCACTCCTACATATTAAAATTCTCCTCACCCCACCCCGTGATCTTTAAGCTCTGAACATATCTAATCAGGAACATCAAGGAGATCTCATTCTGATATCATTCTCTATGAGAATTGATTGTTTTATGACCAGGTTACTGTTATTGGTATTCCACCCATTGATGTTGCTCCCAGTAGTTTCTTGGAATGTTGCTGACATGATATTTCCACAAGGATATCACAAGAATGTAATTTCTTAGCAGTTCTGGAAGGTCCTACCAGTCCTTCTAAACCCTTTTAAATAAAGTGGGATGTCATTTTCCCTATTGGCTATTCACCTGTTGCATGGATGATCAAAAACACTGGTTCATTTATACTAAGTATCTTATATATTTTTTACTTCTGATACCAAATGCTGTAGCTACAGTATCAGTACTTGGTTGGGACTTTGTTAGAGAGCCTCTAAAACGTTTCAGGATGAAGAATTCCAAACCAGACTGTGGGGTGAGAGACTTACTGCAATAACATTGACCCTTGCAGGCAAGCCTACTAGCTGATTGATCTTAGCCAGGCCATCCAGGACCACCTGTTTTGCCAAAGTACTGCAAAACTACCAGGATTCCCCTTTCTGGATGTTGAAGGGTCTCACGTGACAAACATGGTGGCAAGGTGTTCGATCCCAGTGATCATTGTCTGGAAGAAAGGATAGTGAAAATGACTCAGGAGAAATAGAGCAAAGAACACATGAAGAAAAATAAAGACAATGAGGAAGAATGAAAAGGGCTAGTACCATCACTGGGAGGTCCCATCCACCACAAACAGGTACCCCACAAGGAGGGGAGGATTGAAATAAGTCACCATTTAATGAAAATGCAGTACAGTTCAGAACTTGGCAGTGGAATACTAGGTTATCAGAGTGAAAAATTTTATTTTCTGATCATTAATTCTTATTTGTTTTATTTTAACATTTACTTTCATTCCCATTTATTAGTTTTACTGGCATTCCTTTAAAATCATCTGAATTATGATATTTATCTAGTTCCCCGTGCTTAACAAGTGTCTTCTAGGCCAGTGCTTCCCAAACTTCTGGATGTCAGAACCCCCTTTGGAAAAATTAAAATATTTCACAGCCCCCCTCGAAACAAAATTGTAATATAGACATATATTATTATAATATTTATTGTATTTATATTCAATACAAAACATACACAGTGAATATTGCAAAAATCAGATGCAAATATTACATTACATACACATTTGACATGCCACATTATCTCATATTTTTATATAGATAGATATATTGTTATTGTACATTTGCAGTACAAGCACATGAAACATAAAGCGATTAGTAATAAAGAAAGAATTAAAAACATAAAAGAAGTTTAATAACAATATAATGTGATGGATGAGCTTCAGTACTGCTACACCAATATCAGATGAAATATTTGAAACTGCAATTCTTAGATTTCTGGTTTGAAACGAAACTTTTATGAATAAGCATATATTCATATATTAAGGGCTGAAATACGCAAGAAGCAAAATTTGTGATCCCGCACCAATGTGTGATTTTTTCCATTAAAATATAAAAAATAACAAAAAAATAAATAATTAATAAAAATTAAATACATTTCTTTTAAGATTAAAAAAATCTACTTAGTCTTAAAACATTTTAAATTTGTTTTCATTATTTCACTGGCCCCCCTCAACAAAACCTATGGCCCACAGTTTGGGAAGCGCTGTTCTAGGCTATTTGATATGGGCTTTGTCTTTCATCTAATAGATTCTATAATGGATTTACAATTCTATATAGTGTAGAATTATGTTAAATGATGAGTTACTGTTGTTTGACTGGCCTCAAACACAGTATTGTTATAATTTTTTAAATTAATACCAAATTTGAGAACTGAAACATTTGGGAGGAAAGTTGAAAGCATAAAAGCACAAAAGAGGTTAATATCTTATAGTTAGTAAAATGTGATGTTCCTTGCTATATGGATGTCATCATCATCATCATCAAATTCCTGCCATGTACCCTCAAGGGGTGTACAGGATATGACAGTACTACATGAAAAAATTACATCATTACTAACTTCCTATCTACAATTTTCCTCCAAATCAGTCTGTTACTTGTCAAGACTCCAACATTATCAGATCTTATATTTCTATCTGGATGGCTATATGGATGTTACTGATTGAATTCAGAATTTTTAAGCTTTAGTGAATGAGAATCTATAATTTAATCCTCACATTGTGTCATAATTAGTGCACTTTGTGTGTGAAATTTAAGTGTTCATGGTAAAGTATAAATTCTCTGTCAGTCCATTTCTGTATGCGAGTCCTAACCAACTTTTCCAAAATCTCCACTACCATTCCAGAGATACTGATAGGTCGATAGATGGATACATCAGGCTTTGCACTACCCTTGTGCAATGAGATTACCATACATTCTTTCCACTCCTGTGGAATCTTCCTTGTTTTGTGACTCAAATTATATAGCCTGATCAAAGGAATAGCCAGTTCAGCTGAACACTCTTTTATCATCCATGCTGATATTCTATCAGTCCCTATTACCAAATTCTTATTCAATTTGTGCAACATCTCTAGTATCTCCTCTTCATACACCTAATTATGGTTTGAAATTGTATCTCAAATTTTTTTTATACTAGTACAGAAGAAATGCTTAGAGGAAGTGAAACTGTTCTCATATAAAGCTGAAAAAAAGTTTAAAATTACTGCTTGAAATTTATTTTAAAAGGAATGCTGACCAAAAAACATACCTGAATGTTATTGAAAGCAAAGATGATTGCCATATTTATGGAAGTTTCAAATTTAATCACTTAAATAATTTTTTGTAATATAAAATAATGTAGAAAGTTTGAAGAATCAATAAATGTACATGAAATATTAATAAGTAAATAATAAAATAATACACTAAAAGAAAAATTATACATGATAAAGCAGTGGTGTTAACAATGGTGTGTTGGTGTTTCCTTAAACTCAGATGATTATTATTATCATTACTAGTATTATAATTATTGTGTGGACACCTCCATGGAGTCTGAAGACTCATTACGGGAGACCCAAATTATCTACACAATCTATCATACCTCTCCTTGAAACCATTAACAGACAAAACACTAAAAACTGAATGGTAATCCATTCCGTTTATTCACAACTCCAAGTCAAAAATCTAGTCTTTACTCCCCTACTAACCACACCTTCACTCAACTTCCAGGGATGACTCTTTCTACATGCTCTAGTCAAGTGCTGAAACATTTCCCCTGCATCATTCCTATAAATCCCTTTAAGTAACTTAAATGTTTTTATCATATCCCCTCTTTTTCACCTGTCAATCAACTTCTGCAGTCCACATAATCTATCTTCATAAAGAATGTTCCTCACACACCACTCATCATCTTGGTTACACTCCTTTGAATCCTCTCCACCACTTCCTCATCCCCAAGAAACCCAGGAGACCAGTTCTGAGCACAGTAATCCAGATGTGGATGTATCAAGGCCTTATAAAGAAAAATAACTTTCTTATTTCTACTTGTTAGTGTGTTCTTCAATTAGCCAAGTAATCTTATGATCTACCTTAGCAATATGTCCTCTAAATTTCAACTCTGTCTACCACCACCCCTAAATTCCTAGATTCATCTATTTCCTGGAGCAGGGGTCGGCAACCAGCTGGCCACATGCGGCCCAAACATGCATTTTGGCAACCCATAAAAGGTTGACCATACTTACATGGCATTTCTGAATTTTGATTTCGCCTGGCCACTTTTTGATATCTGCCCAGCAGTCATCAGTATCATATTCATTTCCATTTGTTCTAATTTGCATAATAGTTACATATGGTATTTGGTCAGATGTTGTTGCAAAATCCAGCAGAATCATTGTGTAACCATTTCCCTTATCCAACTCAGCTGTCACTCGTTATAAAAAGTTAGTAAATTACTAAGGCATGACCAACCCTTCACAAAGCCATGTTGCCCCTCATAGAGTATCATATTCCTATCCACCCATTCCCGAAAGCTCTTTTTTTTTTGATATATTTTAACAGTACTTTTACTGACACTCCTGATATCCTGATTAGTCTATAATTTGCCACTGTAGCCGCAGAATCTCTCTTATGCAAGGGTATTATTTTGCCCCTTTTGCGCTTCCTTAGAACTCTACCAAAGCTGAGACTTAAATTAAGGAACCTAGTCAAGAGACATTGCCAGTGCACATTCCCACCAAATGCAAGCTAATATTCTATCTAATCCCAGAGCTGTATTCACATTGAGATTCTGCAATATCCCAAGAACCTTCACTTCATCCACCTCTGTTCCCACCTAAGTCTCCCTCACATATGCCACGCTTGCAAAGTGGTCACTCAGTAACTCAACTTTTATCAGCTTCTATCACCTCCTGACCATCAGCGCTGATTAATGTTATTCTTTCGTAATCATTCTTCTTCTTACTTGCCACATAGCAAAATAACTCTTTCGGATTTCCCTTAGCGTGCTCAACTAGTTTCTTCTCGTAATCTGATTTTACCTTCGTTACCATATGTTCATGAGTTTGCTAATTACCTTTCTCCTTATATACCCTCCAGCATTTTCTTTTTCTGAAGCTCATGCTTAATGATATTACTCATCCATCTAACTCCTACCTGATTAACTCTCCTTATCTTAGATATACAATTTAATATAGCTTCCTTCGGCGATATAAACATTATTTAAATTAAGGGGATATTAATCCCACATTGTTTTAAAACCGAATAAGAAACTCAGATTGGAATCGGAGAGTTTCATGCCAAATATAGTAAACTATAAAAGTATCGGTGATTACTAGCGTGAGCTAATGCAAGTAGTCCTAGTACGTAGTATAATCTCGGGCAACTCGTTGCAAAGGTAGGTAAAGTTCTGATCGCTATTCTTGGTATTTTCCATAATGTAAAAACACATTTCCTAGGAAATGTATGCTGTTATTATATTATGGTGGGAGGTCACTACCCAGACTGGTTTCAGCCTTTTTTGAGGCTTCATCAGTGAGTAGCTAGACCAAATAGATACCAAAGGGTAAACGAAAAGAACTTATATACTCTGTTATACGAGTTGTCAAACAGGTGCAACCATTAAGTAACTTAATGGTTGCACTTTTTTTTTTTTTTTTTTTTTTGCACCAATGCCAAAAACTCCTTCCTCTTGTTCTTTTCATCATCAAATTTCTGCCATGTACCCTCAAGGGGAGTGTACAGGATATGATAGTACTACATGAAAAATTTACATCATTACTAACTTCCTATCTACAATTTTCCTCCAAATCAGTCCGTTACTTGTCAAGACTCCAACGTTATCAGATCTTATATTTCTGTCGTCTAAGGCACTTTGTATCATATCAATCCACCTATATCTTGGTCTTCCTCTCGGTCATTTTCCTGCCAACCTGGCAGAAAACACTTGTTTTGCTAATCTTTCCTCACCCGTTCTGTTTAAGTGATCATACCACCTGAAATTAGCTCTGCTAATGCATTATGCTTGGGGGGGGATGCTTAAGGGTCAAAGCTGTATAACTGAGAGGAGACCTCCACATAGCCTTTAAAGGAATCCGGAGAACCAACCAGGGCCTCTGACTTAATGTCCATTCCTCACCTTTTCATGGTGCACCCTGTTGGGTATCTACCTGTATACTAAACGAACGAGTATGGGCTGGCAATTTGGGATTTAGCCGACCAAATGGCATTCCTCTTGGCTTAAACCAAAATACAAATTGATGGTACACATTCCTGATACTTCTGGCATTAATATATAGAAACTGCAGCATACCTGTAGGCCCAAACTACCTTTACTTCCTGAATTGACTACCCCCCTATTCAATATTTTTGCTTGAGAGTCGAGATTTGCACTTATTTCTCATTCTCGCACTCATTTGCTTCATGGGTGCCTTCACACCCATTCACCTGTTTCCATCATAATTGCTTAAGTTTTCCTGAATTAGCACTTCAGCATGCTCAGTGAACAAAGTTCTCTAGGCACCTAACACCAAAACCATTTAGATGTAGCCCATCAGCTTTATGCAAATTCTTCTTTCCATCAAACCTATGACCTACTTCAGTTGACCTCCAACCCAATACACAGTTTTGTGGATGACAGCACATTGCACTCCTCACTTTCATTTGATAAACCTTACCTTACATAACTCGCTTCAACCCACAGGACATCAACTACAACTTCCCTTAATTCGAACCTCCAAGCCATCCTCCAGTGGAGCTCAGATAACCTCTTCAACGCTAGTAAAACCCAGTTCTGTCTTATTTCCCACAAAAAAGAACCATTTTCTCCCAGTATTATTTTTGATAACACTCAAATTCCCAGACAAGATGAAATTTCTCTTCTCGGAATTACCTTGACAATAGGCCTCTTCTGGCATAAACACATCCCAACCGTAGCATCCTCAGCTTCCAAAAAACTAGGCTTTCTTTTTCACTCAAGACGTTACTTCACCTCAAAACAGCTGTTAACCTTGTACAAATCACAAATCTGCCCAGCTATCGAGTACTGTTCTCACATTTGGAGTGGGGATCCTAAAAGCTCTCTCAAAATGCTTGACTCAATAAAGAAGAGAGTAATTAGAGTGATAAATGATCCATCTCTTACCAACCCCCCCCCCCCCCCTCCACTTTCACATAGACGTTTAGTCTCTGCAATTTGTATATTCTATAAACATTTCCATGGGAAATGTTCATCTGAAACAGCATCAATATTTCCCGCACTCTGTACTAAGCCCATTGGAACACGTACAGCCGCTGCTGAACCTCCTTCCACAGTACACCTTGAAATCCACAGAACAAATTTCTTTTCCTCCTCCTTCATTCCTGCTACTGCTGTACTGTGGAACAGGCTTTAAATTGAATGTTAAAAAGTTTCTCCTTTCCCATCCCACTACCCATATATGGTACTACAGTACTATAGGTTGACCAACCAACCTTTCGTATATGGGCCCAACATAAAAAAAAAAAAAAAAAAAAAACAGGACATAGGTCCACAAACTCTACATTCCTTCTGTACAACCTGTGTATTCATTTGTTTGCTATCACAGCCTTCCTCCTCAATTTGCCTCTATCATAATATTGCAGGAGACAGAATTTTTACCTTCTCGCTCTTCATTTTTGTCTCGTCCAGCAACTCCTTAACATCCTTCCTCATAGAATACTTCTCACCTTTCAGATCAGTTAGTGCCAACCAAGACAATTAGTTCTTTCACCTTACCTTTTTTTGCATCCAGATGGCATGACTGATATCATTAAATTTTGCTCCAGGGAAACATGCTTTTGTTATACTTTCGTTAAGCACTCCTGTGATCATTGAATCCGTGTAAATAATTATCTCATTATCATGTTTTTCTCGTTTGTTGATATGATTTTGATTCTTACTTCGGACCACCTGCTTCTTACTCTTCTCAGCTCTGCTATAATCTCTTACGCTTCTGCAAATTTTTGATTTCACGGTTAACATTAAAGTGTGCTATTTCCTTATTTACATCTATTACCACTGTATTTCCACTGTCGCTTGTTCAGTATTAATTCTGACATTAGTTTTACTGTCAATACTATCTGCTGCACTAACATTTGCTTTGTTCTTGCTACCTAACTGGCACTTGCTTTTGAAACACTCAGTACACACCAGTTCACCTGTTTGACTCTCCTTCCATAAATCCTTTAATTTTCAGGATGAATCTCTCTCACACACACACACACACACACACACACACACACACACACACACACACACACACAGCAGTGTTCAAAATCATGTAAATTCAAATTTCCCAGTAATGTCTTTGCCACCATTATTGATTAACTGAGTTATTTAGTTACAAATAACTAAATATACGCATGTATAAAACAAAAACTACAATGAGCTAACCTAATATTATTAACTGAAACATGAAAAAATGACTTGTCTTTCAGCAGCAGTAATAACACAACACTCGCAATGCATCCTCTCCCATATTGTGAGAGGTGAAATGTGTTGGTTATTCAGGAACTGCTCCATTCCCACTAAGCATTGCTTATCTGTATTGTTATTAAATATATATTTTTTATTTTTATTTTTTTTTTATTCTGGTTTCTTGAAGTTGTGGTTTCCTCACAAAATTGCTACTTATAATTTCTGTACAAAACAAAATATATGTTTATGTGTGTGTAGATACATGTAGAGATTTTTTTTATTATTATTATTTTAAGATTGTGAGTGTTTCCAGAGATGGGCATGGCTATGTGTGGAACTCAAAAGATGGAAGCAAATTTTGTGAATTAGAATTCATATTACCCAAAAAAACTGCAGATAAATACATTTTTAGGAGCTGTAGGTAAGAATAATTTTATCATATATGCACTTTTTTTTTCTTATATTAAAATTTAATGCATTTATTGGCAGGTGGGAAATACTTTGTACTTTCAAAAAACAATGTATGGACTGGAATTCCTCATTATTTCAAAAATTAACATCTTGTTATCTCACTTTTGCATTAGAGATAGTTACTAACTTTTGGAAAGATGCTTCATGAATGTTGGATGGTGTTATCTTGCTAACTTGTTGCTTAGCAAAAAGTTATTCTTGGTCTCCAGATTAGTCATTCATGCTCCTAATGTATCAGAAGTGTGAATTCTCTGATTTGTGAGGAAGATTTCTATTAAAAATTATTTTAAAAAATTAAGTACATCAAATGTCTAAAATAATAAACATCTAGAACTTTGCTTTGCTTCTCTTTCAGTGCATCTGTGTTACTGTCCAGTGTTGTTCATCAGTACTCGAGCTAGCATTCCTTCTCATTTAAGTTTTGATATGCAATCAGGGTCATTATGAAAACAGCATCATAATATTTCGCATTGTTTGCCTTTGTTTGTGGTACTGGTCATTGTGACATCACAAAGACTACTTTTTTAATATGATCTGATCATTATATCATGAATAAGCCTAGGATTGTTACATTTTGCAAGGCTAACATGTTAGCAATGGCATTGACATTAGGTTATAGTTTATGGGAAATGCAGAGGAAAGTAATTTGTTCTACAGAAGTAAGATGAGTAAAGAGGAGTATGACAATCATAAAGTTGAACCGATAACAAATGGTGACTGATCTATTAGTTTTGACAGATTTTAAGAAAAGTGGAATAATTGCGGAATTCTAATGACTGGGGAATTATTTACAGAAAAAAGTAGAAATTGAGTATCACTGTGACTGTGGAATGGGGATGGAGATTTTAATCATTCTGATAGTTCTCTATTAAACCATATTGAGTTTTTTAAGTTTTGGTAGAACCTCTCCAAATATGTGAGAGCAGTACTCCATAGCTGCAGAGATATAGCATTTATAAAGAGTAAGTAACTGTTTAGATGCTGAGGTAGCTATAATATGTTATATGTTTATTCAAAAAAACAGAACTTTTTTTTGTTTAAAGACGATGCTGTCAAAGAAAAGAGTAAGAATAGTGATTCCTTTTGTGTGAAAAATGAAATAGGATTGAATTGTGGCAAGATTGAATTTGATGAAATTCTTCCATTAAACACCTTGACATAAACATACTACATATTATAGCTGCCTCAGAATCTGAACAGTTACTTACCCTTTATAAATCTTCTCTGCAGTTCTGGAATACTCTCACATGTTTGGAGAGGTTCTACCAAAACTTAATATGGTTTAAGATGTCTGTTGGATATTGATGTGTGCTGATTTGTTTGTTGAACAGTTGCAGAACAAAAGATGCAACTCCTTTTATGTAGGTAGATGTGAGACCCTGCTATGGATAGATAGAATTGTTAATGTTTGCCTTGATAAACATAAAAAAATACTTATGTTGCTATCATTATGGCAAGTCCGGAATCATAGACGACATGCTAAACACCTCCTTCGCACAGGATTAAGGAAGCAGATTAACAATGGTAAGTGCCCTCATCATTGTTAAAATGTTCTGGGTTACTGTTACCATTTATTTGCTCTTGGTTAACTCATAATTTTCTTTTATTTCACTTTCCTGATATGTGCACAACAGTTAGCTATGTCCTTGATGTGGTTATTTAATGAGTCTTGCAATGGGTAAGGTTCCTAAGGAGTGGAAATATGGTAAAATAGTACCACTCCACAAGCATGGTTCCAGGACAGAAGTTTCCAGTTATAGACCAGTCTGTATAACTGCAGTCGTAGTCAGTGTTGGAGAGATGATTAGGAATAGAATACAGGATTAGGTCGATGGGCATAACATTCTTTTTGATGGTCAGCATGGATTTGTAGAGAGGTCTTGTTTTAGTGATTTGCTTGCATTTTATGATAGGGTAACGTGTGTTAGATAGGGGAGAGAATCATATACAGTGATATTCTTGGACTTTGCAAAACTGTTTGATAGATTACCACATAAGTTGATGTATAAGCTACAGAGGATGGGATTAGATAGTATGTTGGTTAGATGGATCGGAGATTGGCTCTCTGAACAATACCAGCAAGTTGTGTATGATGGAGCAGTGTCTCAAGAAAGGAGAGTAACCAATGGCATACCCCAGGGTTCTATTCTTGAACCCCTGCTGTTTAACTTGTTTGAAAATGATATATCATGTGGACTGACTGGAAGTCTTCAGTTGTTTGCTGATGCAAAGTTGGGGAGAATAATAAGTAGCACTGCCAATGTTAATTCCATCCAAGAAGATTTGAATAGACTTTTGACTTGGACAAAGGAATGGGGGTGGGGTGTAGTCTTTAATAATAATAAATGCAAGGTGTTGCACTTATTATTATTAAATTTTGGAGTGCAGAAATATAAGGCTCTGTACTATATCGATGGTGTTGTATTGCAGGAAGGGGATGAGATGCAAGATTTGGGAGTAATGGTTGACAGTAGACTGAAGTTTAGAGGCCATATTGCAAGTGTTGCAAAGACTAGTGCTGCTATGATAAAAAGTACTGTAATATGTAAGGATAAGGAAGTAGTTATGCCACTGTATAAAGCATTGGTCAGACCACATTTGGACTATTGTGCTGAAATTTGGTCACCTGGTTTTCAGTGTGATGTGGAAACATTGTAGAGATCCAGAGATGAGTAATTAAGACAATATCAGGTTTTGGAGTTGGCTATGGAGAGGGGTTGAAGAAATGGGCTCTGAATGATACCAGCAAGTTGTGTATGATTATGTAAGTTTGGTGGATAGGAGGAAAAGCGGTGATATGATAGAGACATTTAAGTTAGTGAGGATTTTATTGGATTAATCCAGATGGAATTATATAGAAGGCAAGAGGAGAAAAACCAGAGGCCATTCCTTGAAGTTGTGTGGGAGTGTAGTGAAGAGGGGGGGGGGTGAGGAGTAGAATTTTTACATGGAGAATTGTCAGTGAATGGAACTCATTACCAGAATGTGGTGATGGTGGTGGTAGCAGTATTAAAGATTTTAAGATTAGGTATGATAAATACGTTGTTGGTTGAATGAGTCTTCTGACTCCATGGAGAGTGTAATAAATATAATACACTATAATGTGCATGAAAGTAGTAGTTTTCAGGATAGCTCTAACATAAAAGTTAGAGCTGTCCAGAGTTTTCATTCCACAAACTCAGGTTTTCCCTCTCTGAAAAACAAACTCATAAACCAAGAACCCAGAGAACATATGTGCATTGGCAAACATACCATAAAAATATGGATGGGAGAATAAATGTATAATTCGTAAATTTCATATTTATTATCCCATTCCTTCTTTATACATTAGACCTAATAGGAGTGATAATAAATGTAAAATTTTGGATTTCAGAATTTTTGCATTACCATTTATTTTCATTACTTTTCTTTTTCATATTTAGGTTTGGAATTGTTGAAGGAAATCAGGAAAATGCCAAGCTTTTCACGACTTTAAATCCAGCAGTACGAAGAAAATCCTCATCACCCTGTTATTTGTGCAAGTGGAATACAAAAAATTTTTTCATCGAAAAAGTGGTTGAAACAGGGTCAGATATGTTATCTGTTATGACTGTTAGGTAGGTTGTATTTTTGTATTTATGTACAGGTGGATTTTACAATAACATATGTGCTGACAGCTTTTTGGTTAAAAAGATCTGGATCCCAATCCCATTTAGAACCTGAGAAACAAAATTTTTTCATAAGTAAATTAGTTGGTCTTATACAGAGTTTGTAAGATTTTTTTTCTCTCAATCTCAGTTCTTGCTTCTGTAAAAAAAAAAAAAAAAAAGCAAACTGGCCAGAGAAGATATAATAACCAACAGGGGGTGCTTAAGGGTCAAAGCTGTATAACTGAGAGGAGACCTCCACATAGCCTTTGAAGGAATGCGGAGAACCGACCAGGGCTTCTGACCTAATGTCCAATCCTCACCTTCTCGTGGTGCACCCTGTTGGGTATCTACTTTGATACTGAACGAACGAGGATGGGCTGGCAATTTGGGATTTAGCCGACCAAATTGTATTCTTATTGGTTAAACCAAAATAAAAAATGATGGTACAACATGACAAAATTTCATGCCGGCTGGGGCGTTGCCCGGTTAACCAAGACCCCGTTGTTTTCGCCAAGGAACCAGGGCGAACAGCGAAAAGTCAGCTACTGGAACAAATCTGAAAACAAACCCCAACTCGTCATCACCAGAGTTAAAGATCGGTACTATCAACGTAAGAAGCCTGAATGGCAAAGAAATGGAGCTAGCTGAGGAATTAGATAAGTACCAGATCGACATAATAGGGGTGACTGAAACAAAAAAGACCAAAACTGGTGAGATCTTTCTGAGCAATAAATACAAAATGTTATATTCAGGCAATGACAATCAAGGAAAAGAAGGAGTAGTATTCAACACAAAATATGAGGCTAATCTTCTTGAATGGCAGTCAGTCTCAAGTAGAGTAATGTGGGCAAATATGAGAATGGGGAACTGGACAATGAGACTTATTTGTGCCTATAGTCCCACAGAAGGTTCTACTAAGGTAGAAGTGGAGGAATTTTTTGACGCTTTAGACAAAGCAACTGACACAATGAAAAAGGAAAAGTTGGTCCTTGTTGGGGATCTAAATAGCAGAGTAGGAAATGATTGTGAGACATATAAAAATATTTTGGGAAAATTTGGAGAAAAGAGCAAAGCTAATAATAATGGCAAATATCTGTTGGATTTCTGCTCAGGACATGGACTGGTTATTACTAACACCATGTTCCAACATAAAAATGTGCACAAATTCACATGGAGAGAAGAGGCTAGGAATAAGAAAAGTCTCATTGACTATGTTATTGTTGATAGTGATGTTTTCTCCCTGGCGTAGGACACCAGAGTGTACAGAGGATTTGAAATTGGAAGTGATCACTATTTAGTCTTGAGCAGGATAAAATTGAATTTCATATTGAAAAGAATAACATGTAAGAAAGTTTTAAAGCGAATAAAAGTTGAGCAGCTCTCAGATGTGAACTGTAGACTAAAATACAGAAAGATTATTGAAAAGAAAATGAAAGAGTTTGAGAACAGGAATCAAACCTTGGAGATTCAGTGGCAAACTCTGAAGAAAACATTGATTGATTCTGCCAGAGAGGCATGTGGTGAGGTTGTGTGCAAGGATAAAAAAATCAGAACTCCCTGGTGGACACAGGAAGTTAAAGAGGCAGTGAAGGAAAAGAAGAAAGCATATCAAAAGTTCCTGGCAAATAAGTCAGCTTTTACTCTTACAGAATACAGAGACAAATGTAAGAAAGCTAAACAGTGTGTAAAACTAGCTAAACAAAAGTCATGGGAGGACTTTGGCAAGAATATAGAAAATAAATATCAAGAAGGTGGCAAAATATTCTGGAGGTTGTTGAAGAAGCTTAGGAATGGAGGAAAGAGTGCTGTAAAAGGAGTTAGAGATGATAAAGGTGACATGAAAACAGGAGAAAAATATATCCTTGAAATATGGAGTAATTACTTTGAAAAACTGCTAAGTGAAACAAGCAGTGATGACAGCACAGTGATAAAAACACACTGACCAGGCATGCAGTCAGGAATACATATCCATACTTTAAGTAGAAAAAGCCATCAAAGGCTTGAAATGTGGAAAGGCAGCAGGAGTAGATGATATTCGACCAGAAATGCTGAAGTATGGTGGTATAAAAGTCTTACAGTGGCTGCACTGCATAGTTCAGAAAGCTTGGACTGAGGGACGAATTCCCGATGATTGGAGTAGAGCTCTCATAGTACCCATATATAAAAAGGGAAATAAAACTGAATGTGAGAATTACAGAGGTATTTCCCTACTGCGTGTTCCTGGCAAGATCTATGCAAGTATACTTGAGAAACGGTTGAGAAGAATTGTGGAAGAAAAGCTTGGTGAAGAACAAGCTGGATTCAGGCCAAATAGAGGCTGTCAGGATCAGATCTTCACTTTACGACAAATAGTCAAGAAAGCATGGGAATATAACAAAGATCTGTATTTAAGTTTTGTCGATTTGGAAAAGGCATATGACAAGGTGCCAAGAGAGAGAAGCTATTCAATACGCTGCAGTTATATGGTGTCAGTGGGGCGTTATATCAAGCAATACTTAGTCTTTATTTGAGTTATAAGTCAGCAGTTAGAATTGAAGGAATTACAGGAAGATGGTTTAATGTTAAATCTGGTGTGAGACAAGGATGTACATTATCCCCTCTGTTATTCATTATCTATATGGATCACATTATGAAGGAAAGTGGTATTAAACATGATATGAGAATTGGAAATGTTAATGTCAGCTCTTTGCTTTATGCAGACGATGTTATATTTCTAAATAAATCCGCTACAAGTTTGCAAGATTCTCTGACTAAATTGAATTACTGTTGTAATAGATGTGGTATGAAGGTCAGCATTAAAAAGACAAAGACAGTGAAAATAGGTAGAATTGTTGAAAATGTCAACTGCGTTTTGAATGGGAAACCTGTGGAACAAGTAAAACATTTCAGTTACTTAGGCACGATTTTTACTGAAGATGGTAAATTAAATATAGAAATAGACAACAGAATCAGCAAAGCTGGGATTGTGGGAAGTCAATTGAATAAATTCATATGGAATAAGAGAGAAATTAGTCGGAACACTAAATTAGCTGTATACAAGACAGTGTTCAAACCAGTTTTAACTTATGGATCTGAGAGCTGAGTTAGAAGTAAAACTTGACCAAAGACTAGAGACCGCAGATATGAGAGTCCTGAGAAAGATTAGAGGCGTGAACAGATGGCATCAATGGCAATATCATATTAAAAATGAGAATATTAGGAAAGAACTTGACATTGTCAGCATCCAGGAATGCGTTAGCAGAGCTAATCTCAGGTGGTATGGTCACTTAAATAGAATGGGAGAGGAAAGATTAGCAAAACAAGTGTTCTCTGCCAGGTTGGCAGGAAAACGACCCAGAGGAAGACCAAGATATAGGTGGATTGATACGGTACAAAGTGCCTTAGATGATAGAAATATAAGATCTGATAATGTTGGAGTCTTGAGCTTGTTCTTCACCGATAGGAAGTTAGTAATGATGTAAATTTTTCATGTAGTACTGTCATATCCTGTACACCCCTTGAAGGTACATGGCAGGAATTTGATGATGATGATGATGATGACAGGTGCAGCAAACTGTGATATAATTAAATGATCTATCATAGAAAAAATTTGGTTTATAAGAAGCCAAGTGACTTGATCATGAAGGCCTAATGAGCTTGAATCATTGATAAAAAAAAATGCCTTCTAAATTCTTGAGACCAGCATGAAGTTGTGAGTTTTCTATCCCTGCAGAAAACTTCATCACATTTTCTCCTGGCTAAATCATCAACATTTTGTTCAGACTTTACCATTGGATCTTTGAGGTTTGGTTTTTTATTATTATTAGACCTGAAGAGAGTCAAGGACTCATCAGGAGAAGCCATAATCACCCACACCAGCTGTCATACCTTTCTTAAACTCATTCACACTAGAGCACTCACCAATGGCTCTAGAGAGAAATCTAGTTCTTACCCCTTTCTTAACTGCACACAAACTTAACTTCCAAGGATATTCCCCATGTCCCCTCCCCACCTTCCATATAATGAAAAATTTTATCAGCTGATATCTATAATACCCTCTGAAAAGTGTAAACACTTCTGTCATATCACTCCTTTTACTTCTGTCTACTAGTGTCTGCAGTCCACATACTCTCAATCTATCTTTGTAAGCTACATTCCATAATCCTGATACCATGTTTGTAACTCTTCTTTGTAGCCTTTCCATTCTTTATCCCTTTGGAACCTAGGAGACCAAGTCTGTGCACAGTAGTCCAAATGCAGTTGTAAAGAGGTAAAATGACTTCCATATCCTTGCATGTCAACATTCATTTCAACATCGCAATTATCCTCTAAGTTGTATTTGCAATTTTTGTTATGTGACCTTTAAACTTCATATTTCAATCCACCATACCTCCGAGATTTCTAGCATTTCAGTTACTCCAAGCATAATCCCACCAATAAAATATGCTCTTGGATATTGCTTCACACCAGAGTGCTTATCTTTACACTTACTAACCTTGTATTATCATCCATTATTGTCACTCACACTTCCAACCTATTCAAATCACTGTAAATTCTGTATATGAGTGGAATCTCTGATTGCCTTGTTTATATTTACATCATCAGCAAACAGAAAGTCTCCTGTAAGCCCCTTTCCAATATCAGTATATAGATGAAATAACAACAGTCCAAGGACTGATCTCTGGGGCACACTACTGATCACCTTAAATCTGGCAGATTCACATCTCCCATATACCACTTTCTGATACCCATTTGTTAGCCACCCACTTATCTAATCCTGCATTCTTTAGACATGCAACAGCCTTTTATGTGGTATCCTATCAAATGGCTTAGCAAATCGAGGCAGTATCATAGTGTATCTATTCCCTTTATCCAGCTCGGCCGGTAACATGGTTATAAAATGAGCAAATTACTTGGACATGACCTCCCTTTAGTAAACTCATGCTATTCATTACAAAGTGCATTTTGTTTGTCTGCTTATTTCTGTATGCAAGTTCTTACCAACTGCTTTAAAATCTTTACAATCTGCATAGATACCATTAGGTCAATAGTTAGACATCAGTCTTTGCCATGGATGATAATGGGATTATCATCCATTCTTTCCATCTCTATGGAATCTTTCCTGAGCTAAGACTCAAATTATACAAACATGCCACAGGCTTAGCCAGTTCAGCTGAGCATTCCTTTAGCACACATTCTTATAACTCATCTGTCCAAATTACCGTAATCTTGTCTGCGTTTGCAACAGCCCTAGAACTGCCTTCTCATGGACATCTATCTCTTCATCTAATGTTGTGGTGGCACTGTGCACTATTACATATACCGGGTTGGTAGATCTTGGTGAACTAAGAAGCTATGACTACCTCATCTGCTTCAGATTATCTTTTCAAACTCTTGAGTGTACAGCTCACCTCCCAAAACTGCTTGACTTGAATTGTTTTTAAAAGTTTCCTATATTTTTCTTTTTCACTGTTGTACTCATTTTTATCCTGCTCAAAACAAAATGATCACTTTTTTTTTTAATCTGAAATTCCCTTATATGGCATGAAGATAACAATGTCAACAGTAACATAATCAATGTGACTTTTCTTCTTTCTTATGTTTCCTCTCCATGTGACAATATTTTTAATACTGACTAGTCCAAATCCTGAACAAAAATCCAGTAGGCATGTACTATTAGATTTGCTCTCTTTCTATATTTTTTATAATATATCATTTTTATGTGGTTAGGTTTCATTTGCTACTCTGCTATTTAGGATTCCAACAAGAGCCAGTTTTTTGAAATAATTATTAATATGGAATAACTTATGTGACTTAAGTGAAATGTATTACATAGTATAAAATTTTCACCCTAGTATCTAGAACATCTTCAGTATGGCTTTCATATTAAACAAGTAGAAATAGATAACTGGAAGACTCAACATTGAAAACACCCATGTCACATACATAAGCTACATGACATAACCGACTAGCTTGGTCTAAAAATACCCTACCATCCTAACTGCATAAATTGAAAAGAGATAAATTATCATTCAAGTCCTCCAGAGAGTTGGACTCATCAGGAGAGGCTGTAGATCACTCACACTGGCTGTCCTACCTTCTCTTAAGCTCATTCGTGCTAGATGCACTCACTAATTCAATAGGCAAACTATTCTACTCAAATTATTCATTTAAAAACTATTGACTATGGAACATGTGGAGAACTATTTTCGATAGGACAGATAACTTCAGACCATTTCTATTCAGATTTGAACAGTAAAGCATTGTATAAATGCTTGATAGAGATGCATGTTCTGCTTGTTCAAACTGTTGAGGTTTATTGAATTTAACATAATATGTTCATCACAATGAACAACTGCCAATCTATCTTTTTTTTGGCCATGTGGTGCCACAAACAAAAACTTATCCTTTGCTGAGTTCAGAAAAGCATTAATCTTTTTAATTAATGATGAGAGGACACCTGAAGGCCAAATGGATCTAAGCACTTTGACTATTCCTTTAGAAACAGTCCTTAATATAAGGAATTGTAGCATAATGGACTGCCTCTTGGGAGGTAGGTGACATAACTTATTGAAGTCATTAATGATGAAGGTGAACTTAATTTATTTATTGAGACAGCAGCGCTTCAGTAAAGAACAAAGAGCTAGCTCAATGTACAGTGGGTTTCTTTCTAAAAGAAGCTGAGAAGTAAAGGCTACCATCTGGCTCATGAAGAAGAAAGAAGTCAAAGGCAATTATGTTATTTTGAATTATAAATATTATAATTTCTACTTTATTGGGCTCTACAAAGAATAAACTTCTGCCTTTGGCCCACCCAAAGTGTAGTTATTCCTTATGTCACAACTTAACTAAATTCCGTTCACTACATATACAAGTTAACATTCGTTTTCCCTTTCATGACCATAACTTATTAAACAACTAATTACTAACAATTTCCTGTAAGCATTTCCTTCATTACACATACAAATTCCAGTTGTAAGCTTCTAAAACATTAACAAAATTGTGCCTACTTACATTAACCTTTACATCCACAGTCCAACCAGTTTGAACAAAAACTTCAGCTAGGTTAGCTTGACCTTGCATCTTCATCATAGGTTACAATCGTTGCTTGGCCGAAGTGGCGGTTCTTGCTATAGAAGTTTCTGGGAAAGTTAGGTTTACTTTTCTGTCGGAAACTGCCAAAATTTCCTTTCCGACCGTAAATAGTCGCACTCTCCTAGCACGTCCATGCACCCACAGAGGAGCCTCATCGAAAAATGGCCTCGCCTCCACACACACTGGAACACTGTCCTGTGGGAAGGAAAACTTAGAACCTAAAAATCAAGAATCCTGCTGGTCCATCTCAGTCTTCTTTTATATATCTTCTCTAATCATTAGTTACTACATTATAGTTTTCAGGATTATCCGCCAGCATGATGATGTCACTTCGGCTCACTCTGATTGTGGGCGTGTATTTTTATGTTCACAAGACTTTGTGAACATTTGTTTTTGCTTAGTCATCGTTCTAATCTGGGTTAATCCCCTCTTTTCCATCTTACAACTCAATAGTTTGGATTTAGAATATATTTATTTTTGTTTGAGTTGTTTACTATCTGAAATTTCGTTGTTTGTCCTAGTTCCATGGTTAAATCTCATTAAATATAATTTAGTTAGTTATATCTCAGATTGGTAGTCCATCCTCATTTATTCAGTATCTGGATATCTATTTTAATGGACCTTGCATTGAGAAGTTGAAGAGTAGAGAATTCATTAACTCCAGTCATTTCTCCAGATTCATTACAGGCTCCTCCCAGTTATTGCTATTATTGCATGGGAACTTCCACGTAGTCCAAAGACTCATCATGAGAGACCCATACAATATATCTTATGCCTCTCCTGGAATGCATTGCTTGAAAAAGCACTCACAGCACTCTAGTAACTCATTTCACTTGTTCACCACTCTTCCGGCAAAATATCTACTCCTCTCTCTCTCTCACACACACAAGCTAACACACTTATACTCAATTTCAAAAGACAATGACCCCCTTGTTTTGCTCCCAAGTGCTGAAATCTTCCTGCTGCATCAATCCAGTAAAACCTTTAATCAAAAATAAATCCATCATCAAATGCCTGACATTTACCCTCAAGGGGTGTACAGGATATGATAGTACTACATGAAAAATTTACATCATTACTAACTTCCTATCTACAATTTTCCTCCAAATCAGTCTGTTACTTGTCAAGACTCCAACATTATCAGATCTTATATTTCTATCGCCTAAGGCACTTTGTACCGTATCAATCCACCTATATCTTGGTCTTCCTCTTAGTCGTTTTTCTGCCAACCTGGCAGAAAACACTTGTTTTGCTAATCTTTCCTCACCCATTCTGTTTAAGTGACCATACCATCTGAGATTAGCTCTGCTAACGCATTCCTGAATGCTAACAATGTCAAGTTCTTTCCTAATATTCTCATTTTTAATATGATATTGCCATTGATGCCATCTGTTCACACCCCTAATCTTTCTCAGGACTCTCATATCTGCGGTCTCTAGTCTTTGGTCAAGTGTTTGTTTTACTTCTAACTCAGCTCTCAGATCCATAAGTTAACACTGATTTGAACACTGTCTTGTATATAGCTAATTTAGTGTTTTGACTAATTTCTCTCTTATTCCATATAAATTTATTCAGTTGACTTGCTACCATACCAGCTTTTTTGATCCTCTTGTCTATTTCCATATTTAATTTACCATCTTCACTAAAAATCATACCATAAGTAGTGGAAATGTTTTACTTGTTCTGTAGGTTCTCTATTCACAATGCAGTTGACATTTTCAATGATTCTGCCTATTTTCTTTGTCTTTTTATTGCAGACCTTCATACCATATCTATTACAACAGTTATTCAATTTAGTCAGAGAATCTTGCAGATTTGTAGTGGATTTATTTAGAAGTATAACATCGTCCTCATAAAGCAAAGAGCTAACATTAACATCTCCAATTTTCATATCAGGTTTAATACCACTTTCCTTCATAATGTGATTCATATAGATAATGAATAACAGAGGTAAAAATGTACATTCTTGTCCGACACCAGATTTAACATTAAACCATCTTCCTGTACTTTCTTCAATTCTAACTGCTGACTTACAACTCGAATAAAGACTAAGTATTGCTTGATATAATGCCCCACTGACACCATACAACCGTAGCGTTTTGAATAGCTTCTGACAAGGCACCTTGTCATATGCTTTTTCCAGATCTACATAACTTAAATACAGGTCTTTGTTATATTCCCATGATTTCTCAAGTATTTGTCATAAAGTGAAAATCTGATCCTGACAGCTCTATTTTTTTTTTTTTTTTTTTTTTTAATCACTGTGCTGTCATCACTGCTAGTTTCATTTAGCAATTTTCAAAGTAATTACTCCATACTTCAAGGATATCTTTTTCTCTCGTTTTTCATGTCATCTTTATCATCTTTAATTCCTTTTTACAGAACTCTTTCCTCCATTTCTGAGCTTTTTCAACAACTTCCAGAATATCTTGCCACCTTTTTGATAATTATTTTCTATGTTCTTACCAAATTCTTCTCATGACTTTTATATAGCTAGTTTTACAGGGTGTTTAGCTTTCTTACTTTTGTCTCTGTATTCTCCAAGAGAAACAGCTGACTTATTTGCCAGTAACTTTTGATATGCTTTCTTCTTTTCCTTCACTGCATCTTTAACTTCCTGTGTCCACCATGGAGTTCTAATTTTTCTATCTTTATAGACAACCTCACCACATGCCTCTCTGGCTGAATCAATCAACGTTTTCTTCAGGACTTGCCACCGAATCTCCAAGGTTTGGTTCCTGTTCTCAAACTCTCATTTTTCATTGAATAATGTTTATATACTTCAGTCTGCAGTTCATATCTGAGAGCTGCTCAACTTTTATTTGCTTTAAAGCTTTCTTACATGTTTTTCTTTTCAGTATGAAATTCAATTTTATCCTGCTCAAGATGATTTAAAAATAACCAAATCACTGCGAAGAGAAATCTCCAGAAATCTTTTACATTTTAACTCTTGGATGATAAAAGTATCAATTACTTTTATTTGCAAAGAATAAATGAAAATTAAAAAAAATGATGATTTAAAGATAGAATGGAATAATTTAAAAAATGTATTAATAAATGCAGCAACAGAATGCCTGGGAACAAAAAGTAAATTGAAGAGGAGACAGGGAATAAGAAACTGGGATGAAAACATTGAAGCAAAAATGAGATATAAGAAAGAAGCATATGAACAATGGATAAACACAAAATTGCTAGAAGCAATATAAATTCAAGAGAGCAATAGCAAAAAAACATGTCGAAAAAGGAATAAACATGGGATAACAAAATTGGAAAGAGATCTTACAGTGAAGAGACTAAATACATACAAAATTCTAAGGAATATGAATAAGTAGGTAAAATAAAAACTGAAACTTGAAATAATCAAAGAGAAAACCTGGCTGGACTTCTTCCAAAACTTATGGCAAGATAGTAAGGAATTAAAAACTGACATAATGTTTACTATTAACTATACAGTGAAAGAAATAGTATTATAAGAAATCCAACCAGCAATACAGCAAAGCAAATCAGGAAAATCCTGTAGAGAAGATGGAATAAATATAGAACTCATAAAATATGCAGACATCCTATTCATCAAATGACTTTTAAAATGATTTAACAATATCTGGCAGCAAGGAAAAATTCCAGAAAGTTGGAATAAGGCAATTATCATCCCAATTTATATATATATATATATATATATATATATATATATATAAATAAAAAAGGCAATAAGTGCAACTGTGAAAACCACAGAGGAATTAAATCTTCTAAATACCGGTTATAAGTTATGCGTAGAAAATAAACTTTGCAAAGAACAAATTAGCTTTCAAAAAGGACAATCGTGCATTGAACCAGCTTTTCATTAAAAATCTAAATGCCAAAACATTATGAATGTTGGATTAACATAAAAATGCACATAGCATTTGTAGACTACCAGAAAACCTTGGACAGAGTCTTAAAGAACAAACTGTGGACCATACCCAAGAATGTAAACATTCCAGATCAGCTACTTGCTGCAATAACTAGCATGTATCAGAACAATCAAATAGCTGTAAGGATGAATGAAAAAGTTACAGAATGGAAATCGATAAACAAAGGGGTCCGTCAAGGATGCCCAATGACACCACTGTTATTTAATATCTATATAAATGAATTAGTAAAGAAATGGAAGAAAAATATAAAACCAGCATTTAAACTGGATCCTGGAACTATACTTAATACTTTTGTTTGCAGATGACCAAATAATTATATCAAGAAGTCAAGATGAACTCCAAAAATCAATACCTGCCTTAAACATGAGTGCAAAAATATTTGGAAATGTAAGTGCAAAACAAATCATGGCTTTTAAAGGACCATTTCCAGTCAAAAGTAAAATCATGATTGAAAATAAAATTTTAGAATAAATTAACTGCTTCAAATACCTTGGATATGCTGTATCGTATACAAAAGAAGCTGACATTGACATCAAAATTCAAATTTTCTAAAGATAACAGAAATGATCAATAATGTTTTCAAACCTAACCAAGTTCAATAGCATACAAAAATAAGAGTTTATAAAGTTTCGGCAAGACCTTCTCTACTGTACGGAAGTGAATTATGGACTATAAAAACTGCAAAAGAAAAAAGAATAGAAACTGGAGAAATTGAATTCCTATGAAGGACAGCAGGCTTTACTCTCTGGGACAAAAGTCAAAAGAAGCACAGAAATACATAAACTAAAAACAGACTCGATATTGACAAATTATATGAATACTGAAAGAAATGGATTGAACATATCAAAAGAATGGATATTTCAAGAAAAAGTACTCTGATACTATTCAGTTGGAGGATATAGAAATTGGGGAACAACTAAGGAAAAGATTGAATGAAACCAGAACAGGCCACTTGACCTAAATCCCTAAAAAGAGGAGGATGACGATGGGGTGTGTGTGTGTGTGTGTGTGTGTGTGTGTGTGTGTGTGTGTGTGTGTGTGTGTGTGTGTGTGTTAAAAAGCAGTGGTGATAGGTTACATCCATGCTATACTACTCTTGATATGTCTTTCCATTCTGATATTTGTTCTAATTTGACTGCTGCTTTATTTCCTGTGTATATTTCGTGAATAAGACTAACAGCTGGTTGGGTATATTTAGATTGGTTAATATTTTAAATAGCTTGTGTCTAATAATTTTATCGAAGGCTTTTTCATAATGTGTGTTTCTTTTTGAAGTTCTCTTTGCTTTTCAATTAATATTTTTAGAGTGAAAATAGTTTGTGCAAGATCATCCTTTTTGGAATCCATTCTATTCTTCTAATAGTTTGTCCTCTACTTTTTAGTTCCTCTTTTAATATTCTTGCATATATTTTGTATCTTACATTTAGCAGACTGATTCCCCTATAATTATTGCATTGGTCTTCCCCTCCCCTCTTTTTTTGTTATAAATTGGATTAACCAGTGCTTTTTTTCCAAGTGTTTGCTTTTCCAGAAATCCAAACCATTTTAAAGAATTTCAGAAGTCTTTCGTTAAAATTTTAACCTGCATTTTTGTACAGTTCCAGTTTATATTGTCTTCTCCTGGTGTTTTTCTATTTTCCATGTTAATTGTATTTTAATTCAGACATTGTAATATTTTCTGTTAGACCACTCTTTATTGTATAAAATTTTATTTATTTTTTATTATCTTTTTTATATTATATTATTTTATATAATATTCTTGCATATATTTTGTATCTTACATTTAGCAGACTGATTCCCCTATAATTATTGCATTGGTCTTCCCCTCCCCTCTTTTTTTGTTATAAATTGGATTAACCAGTGCTTTTTTTTCCAAGTGTTTGCTTTTCCAGAAATCCAAACCATTTTAAAGAATTTCAGAAGTCTTTCGTTAAAATTTTAACCTGCATTTTTGTACAGTTCCAGTTTATATTGTCTTCTCCTGGTGTTTTTCTATTTTCCATGTTAATTGTATTTTAATTCAGACATTGTAATATTTTCTGTTAGACCACTCTTTATTGTATAAAATTTTATTTATTTTTTATTATCATCAGTCCAGGGATTTTGAAAATAAGTTTTCTATTTTTTTAAATCTGTTGTTTGTATTTTTACCTTTTCTTTTATTTCTCTGTTCATGTATTTTATTATTTTATAGGTTGTGGCTCAGTTATATCCATTTCTAGTTCAGTTATGAAATTTCCATCTCTTTCTGTGTATTACTACTTGTAATCTTTTCATCTCAAAATAAAATGCATAACTGTAACCTTTTCTGCATTAAACTGGCATCCATTATACTTTTCCATGCTGTCAGCCTTTTTAAATCATCCTGCAGTCTCTCTACATTGCTTTAACTATTATGCTACCGAGTTTTGCATCATCATCTGCAAGCAGCTGTACTTTTCCTTTCGAATAATTTCCTTGATTATTTACATACAAATTAAACAATAGTGGTCCACCCACAGGGCCTTCCAGCACACCATTTTCACCTGTTCTCTCCTGGATTCTGCTCTTACATACACAATTTGGTATCTATCCATTAGCCACACTCATATCCAAATCACCAACTTTATCTATCCCTGTTTCTTCCAGTTATTGCAAACGGAGCTCCATGTGGTGTCTTTTCAAATACCTTTGCAGAATCCAGCAGTAGTCAGTCCTTTTATCCAACTCAGCTGTCACTCTATTATAAAAAGTTAGTAAATTTCTAAGGTGTTATGCCTTAGTAATTTACTAATTATCTCCTAAAGATAATTTAGGAGATAATTGCTGTGGAGGATATATATATAAGGAGAATATAAGGTGGATACGAATGTGATATATATATATATATATATATATATATATATATATATATATATATATCACATTCGTATCCACCCATTCTTGAATTCTGTCTCTGACCAAGTTTTCCAATAACTTTACCACCACTCCTGAAATACTGACTGGTCTATAATTTGTTTCTATAGTCTTGGGACCTTCTTTATGCAGTGGAACTACTTTGCCCTCTTTCCACTCCCTTGGGATTTTACAAGAGCTGAGACTTAACCAGCTTAGTCTGAGGCAATGCCTGTCCCTTTGCACATTCTCATAATATGCAAGGTGATATCCCATCTAATCTCATAGCTCTATATGCATTGAGATCTGAAGTATCTATCCTAAGTACTTTTAATTCATCAATCTCTCTTCTCACATATCCTGTTACATCTATCACAGTAATATCCTCACTGGAATGATAGATCCCTTGCATAGTGGTCACTTAGTAACTCAACTATTTTGTCTGCTTTCATCACCTCACTACCATCAGCACTCACTAAAGTTATCCTTCCTCCTCCTTGAAACATATTAAAATAACTCTTCAAGATTTCCTTTTTCTTTCTCATAATCTGATTTTGCCTTCCTTACTATGCTGGTCACCTTGCCGTGAGCTTTGTATTGTTTGTAAATTTGTCTATCACTTTTCTCCTTATATATATATATCCTCCACAGCAACTTTTTTGGTAGCTCCTGCTTAATGATACTACTCATTCAACTCCTCCCTGATTTATCCTCCTGACCTTAGGCATACAGTCTGATATTGCTTCTTTTAGATTCTAATGCTATGGCAGTGTTTCAAACTTTCACCTAAGCTTGTCATAATCACCTGCTCTCTAGTTCCACATATATCCCTTAACTGAAAATTCAGTGTATAACAAAGTTATCTAGCTCCAATCCTTTAGCAACTTGCATTTGTTCATGTTGCTATCAAACTTTTTTTTTTTTTTTAATTTCTAAGAATACAAGATGGCAACATCTATAATATTTAGCTTCAATCTGTATTGCATACTTGTTTCAGTGACTATCATGTTCATCAATGACTTCATGAAAAAGCTTTAACAATTAGATATTTTTGTTTCATAATGTACAGCCTTTCTTCTCTTAGCTTAGTACTAACAAATTTTGTTTGAGGAATAGCAAGTTAGTATCAAATTTTGCCTGATGCAGCAAGGACAGAACATGCTGCTTCTCATTGACCTCCAGACATCAGTAATGTGATATTTACATTCATGTAAGAATATTAATAATTCACTGCTTATCAAAATATACTGAGATTTTCTTCCAAACTAAATTTTGTTTTTGTATTATATAGGTGGAAAAAATAATCATATAATAATATCATTGTAAGATATGAAACAGAATACCTTGATAATGAATTTTATAATTTTTACTGTGGGATGATACTCATGTTATAATAAATTAGGCAAATAAACATCTGCCAGAAAATAACATATCACAGTGAAAGATCCTCATGACCTCCTATTATAATAAGTCACTGGGATAAGAATCTTGTCCCTTTTATTTTGAGACGTATATATATTTATGTAGATTTTAGGCTTTATATTCAGATATCTGTGAATGAGCTGTATTAATTATGTAACTTTTATTAAACAGTGATGATGGTCGATTTGTTGGCCTTGGTACCCAAACAGGAAATGTATATGTATACATTGCCTTCAGTTTACAGGTAACCTGGTTTTATAATTTATAAAGCATATATCCATTTTATAAATTTCAAAAATTATACATTTTAAAATATTATATAGTTAATGTGAGATAAAATTATCTTTCTAGCTATTTTTAGTTTGCCAAAATTCTGTTGCCTTATTGCAAGAAATTGAAAAGAAGCATAGCAGTTTACCATAGTTTAGTAAAAAGAAGAGAAAAGAGTTTTTATCCGGCTATTGTCTTCATCATCATCATTAAATTCCTGACATGTGGGATATGATAGTACTACATAAAAAAACTTGCATCATTACTAACTTCCTATCTACAATTTTTTTCCAAATCAAACTGTTACCTCTCAAGACTCCAGCATTATCAAATCTTATATTTATTTCTCTTCTAAGGCACTATATTTTACTGTATCAACCCATCCACATCTTGGTCTTCCTCTGGATATTTTTCCTTCCAACCTGGCAGAGAACACTTGTTTTGTTAATCTTTCCTCTCCCATTCTGTTTAAGTGACCATACCACCCGAGATTAGCTCTGCTAACATGTTTCTGGATGCTAACAATCTCAAGTTCTTTCCTAATAACCTCTTTTTTAATATGTTATTGCTATTGATGGCCTCTGTTCAGTCCCTTAATCATTCTCAGGACTCTCGTATCTGTGGTCTCTAGTCTTTGGTCAAGTATTTTATTTCTAACCCAGCTCTCAGATCCATAAGTTAAAATTGGTTTGAACACTGTCTTGTATATAGCTAATTTAGTGAAAACACTAAATTAGCTGTATACATATTTCATTTAGTTTTCCATTCACAACAAAGGTGATATTTTCAATACTTCTGCCTGTTTGTTATTGCTGACCTTGATACCAAATCTATTATAACAGTTATTCAATTTAGTCAGCGACTCTTGAAAACTTGTAGTGGGTTTATTTAAAAGTATAACATTCTCCGCATAAAGTAAAGAGCTGAAATTAACATCTCCAATTTTGATATTGAGGTTTAATACCACTTCATAATGTGATCCATATAAATAATGAATATGAGGGGATAATGTACACCCTTATCTGAAACCACATTTAACATCAAACCATCTTCCTGACTTCAAACTCAAAGACTAAGTATTGCTTGATATATAATACCCCATTGACACCATTATAACTGTAGCATTTTGAATAGCTTTTCAATTGACACCTTGTCATATACCTTTTCCAAATCAACAAAACTTAAATACAGATCTTTATTATATTCCTGTGATTTCTCAACTATTTGTCTTAAGGTCAAAATCTGATCCCGAAAGCCGTTATTTGGCCTGAATCCAGCTTGTTCTTCATGGAGCTTCCCTTCCACAATCCTTCTCAACTGTTTCTCAAATATATTTGCATAAATCTTTCCAGGAATACTCAGTAGGGAAATATCTCTGTAATTCTCACATTCAGTTTTATTTCCCATTTTATGTATAGATACTATGAGAGCTCTATGCCAATCATTCGGAGTTTGTCCCTCTGTCCAGGCCTTCTGAACTATGCAGTGCAGCCACTATAAGACTTTCATATCTCCATACTTGAGCATTTCTGGTCAAATATCATCTACTGCAGCTGACTTTCCACATTTCAGGCTTTATGGCTTTTTCTACTTTAAGTATGGATATGATTCCTGATTGCATTCCTGTTGATTGAATGTCTTTGACTACTGTGCTGTTACTGATTTTTCATTTAGCAATTTTTCCAGGTAATTACTCCATATATCAAGGATATCTTTCCTTTTTCTCCA
Organism: Typopeltis vanoorti; assembly: GCF_054136105.1. NCBI lineage: Eukaryota > Metazoa > Arthropoda > Arachnida > Uropygi > Thelyphonidae > Typopeltis > Typopeltis vanoorti. The sequence goes on from NC_143552.1 coordinate 93,665,866, forward strand.
GTTTGCATGTGACCTTTATCATATCTGATTTCTTTTACAGTACTCTTTCCTCCATTTCTGAGCTTTTTCAACAACCTCCAGAATATCTTGCCACCTTCCTGATATTTATTTTCTATATTTCTATCAAAGTCTTCCCATGACTTTTGTTTAGCTAGTTATACACAATGGTTAGCTTTTTTACATTTGTCTCTGTATTCTCTAAGACCACAAGTTGACTTATTTGCCAGCAACTTTCAATATGCTTTTTTCTTTTCTTTCACTGCCTCTTTAACTTCCTGTGTCCACCTTGGAATTCTGATTTTTTTTTATCCTTGCATAAGGATAGAAAAATCAGAACCTCACCACATTACCTCTCTCGCTGAATCAATGTTTTCTTCAAAGCTTGCTACTGAATCTTTAAGATTCTCAAACTGTTTCATTTTTTCTTAAATAGTGTTTGTGCATTTTAGTCTACAGTTCACATCTGAGATCCTGCTTAACTTTTAAACTTTCTTACATGTTCTTTTCAATAGGAAATTCAATTTTATCCTGGTTTCAAATCCTTTGTACACTCTAGTGTTCTGCATCAGTGAGAAAACATCATTATGAACGTTAACATAGTCAATGTGATTTTTCTTATTCTTAACATCTTCTCTCTCAATGTGAATTTGTGTACATTTTTATATTGGAATTGTGTTAGAAATAGCTAGTCCATGTCTTGAGCAGAAATCCAACAGGTATTTGTCATTATTATTAGTTTTGCACTTTTCTTGAAATTTTCCCAAAATAGTTTTGCATGTCTGACAATCATTTCCTACTCTGCTATTTAGATCCCCAACAAGGACCGACTGTTCCTTTTTCCTTCGTGTTAGGTTCTTTCTTTAAAACTTCAAAAAAAATTCCTCCACGTCTACCTTAATAGAACCTTCTGTGGTACCATAGGCACAAATAAGTCTCATTGTCCAGTTCCCCAATCTGATATTTGCCCACATCACTCTACTTGATATTGCCTGCCATTCAAGAAGGTTAGCCTCGTATTTAGTGTTATTGCCTAAATATAACATTTTGTATTATTGCTTAGAAAAAATCTCGCCAGTTTATCATTTTTTGTTTCAGTCACCCCTATTATATCGATCTGGTACTTATCCAGTTCCTCAGCCAGCTCCATTTCTTTGCCATTCAAGCTTCTTATGTTGATAGTACTGATCTTGAACTCTTGTAACGTTGAGTTGGGGGTGTGTTTCAGGATTTGTTACAGTAGCTGACTTTTCACTGTTCACCCTGATTCCGTGGCAAAAACAGCAAGGGGGGGGCCTTGTTTAACCAAGTGACACCCAGCTGGCATGAAATTCCATCATTTTACTTGTAGTTTAACCCAATAAGAATACAATTTGGCTGGCTAAATCCCAGATTGCCAGCCCATCGTTCATTGAGTATCCAGATGGATCTGAACTTTCTCGTGGTGTACCCTGTTAGGTACACCACGAGAAGGTGAGGATTGGGCATTTGGTCAGAAGCACTTGTTGGTTTTTTGTGTTCCTTTAAAGGCTATATTGTTTTGCCAGTGAAATTGTAAAAAGGTAAAATTGAGTTTGCTCAAAGATTTCAATAGCTATCTTAAACAGCAAATTTTATTGATTTTTATCCAGCCAGAGCTGAGTTTTTACTTTGAATAATTATCAATGAAATGTTTCACTAAATTTTTCTACAAAAAAAAATAGCCTAGTCAGAACCAAAATTGAGACGGACAAATTTTATGAAAGTCTGCAAATGCTGAATTTCAATAAAATATTCCAGCCAAAACCAAGAAATATAGATGGAGGAACAAAACTTTCATCTGAATTTCAATGAAATATATTCAGCTAGAACTAAGAAATGGGAATAAATATGCAAACAAGTAGACAAAAGAAATCAAAATAAAATGACATCTAAAAAAAAAAAGCAGAAGCTTATGATTACTGTCATATCAAATTTTAGATTTCAAATGCAAATTAACTGCCATATAGTTTCAAGTTATCAAAAAAATATGTAAGTTTATCTGTCAGAAAAACCTTGATACAAATGGTAAAAGTTTAACTTATGAAATGAACATAGTACCAGTGCTTTAAATTTTCATTCATTCAATTTTTTTTTCTCCAAAGTGGTTCTTGAGAATCTCTTGAGCTGTATTATGGTTGTGTTATATCATTCTACATTATTTCTAATAAGGAACGATACATGATCTGTTCTGTTATTAATTTGTACATGCTTTGATAATATTATTTCATGTTTGAAAGCGACAAGCACTTATACTTTATTTGGAAGGTCCTTAGAGAAAATTCTATCCTGTAATGATACCAGTGGAGTTTGTTCATTGGTGTCATTACAGCCTTACATCCAAGAATCTTTGAGTCACAGAATTATGAAAATTTTATCTTTTTTTCTGAAATTAAAAACCAAGATGTAAAAGTGTGCATTATTTATTTTAATTGGCAAGTATTTAATGAATTGAACTACAAAATTCAAAAAGATGAACTAATTAGATTAAACGATCTGTAAATAGATCACACACACATAATAATAATAAAACTATAGTTTCAAGATATCTAAGAAATTATGATTAGTTATTACTTTTTTTTTTCTTTTCTTTTTCTTTTTTTTTTTTATCCAATAGCAACTGTATAGTGTTGAAAATGCACATAATATATTTGTGACTGGATTAGAGTTTTTAAAGACTAAAGAAGAGACACAGCGAATCACAGGAGATAAAGATGCTTCACTGATTAGCATATCGGTGGATAATCATATTAATATTCATCACATTCCAAAACAAGGTAATTTTAATTTACATTACTTGGAAATTGAGATGCACTTTTAATGTTCGTTGTAAATGAAAATTTCAAAATTGGTTATAAATATTTAATATCTTCTATAGAGGAGTACTTTCAATCTTCAAGGTTTCATATAAACTACATGCCTGTTATGACCAGTACCTCAGTTTTGATTCTCAAGCGTTATTCTTGTTTTGTGAACATGTTCAAACCATTGAATAGTGGCTCTGTATTACACTTGAAAGAATGACAGGATGTGTATCCTTTAATTGGAAAAGACATCAGTTTGACTCTCACATGATGTATTCCTAATTTATGCTCAAGCGCAGACCTACACTTTTTACCATGTAGGCATTTGGAACCGAAATCCTACGGAATAGATTGGTTACTCCTTATTCCTGGAGTTATTCTATGACTGTAACCTGTGTGTTAACAGAGCCGGTTTGCCTGTTTGTGGGATGAAAAACCCCAGATAAACGGGAGGGGGGGGGGGGGGGCTGCCCACGCCCAAGACCGGCTGACTTGGCTATGGCTGAGGAAGATCTTTAAGCTACTCACATCATCAATGGGAATCGAACGTAGGACACTCCTTCCCCAGGCATATGAATGCAAAGCACAAAGCCACTAGGCTAACCGTGCTTACTACATGATGTATACCTTTCTCAATTGAAGGTGACCGTTTTCATATGGAGTTAGCAGGATTATTTTCTCATGGAAACTCTGGTTTTTATGTCTTGCAAAACAGGCAAACCAATCAGAGAATGTATGCAATTAACAGACAGAAATATTGTGCAGTGGATGGTCTAATGCAAAGTGGATTGTACTGCTGCGTGTGGTGGATCATGTAATGCTGTATTACATAGGTTGACTTTCTATTACATGTCCTCAGACCCTATGGATATCATATAATAATAGCCATTATGCAACTGCATAAATGTTGCACTTGTCACTAACAGATGTAGCTGTTCATTATGAGGAGTATATAGTAAACTACTATTGCCGTGTATGACTGTCACAAGTCAGACTTGAGGATTTACAACAGTGTTTCTACTACTCTTTCCTCATCCCTATAATATATATGATGATGTGATGATGATGATGATCAGCCTGTTTTTTCATCCATTGCAGGAGAATTGGGTCTATTACTCCCATGGTAACCAATGGGAGAAGTAGACCAATTCTCCTGCATTGGAAGAAGCCTTCACCCTGTAGTGGATGAAAAGAAAGGCTACATCATTCACTTGTTGTAAACTGATTGGTTTGTGACCTCTGTCAGGTTTCAACTCCCAACTACCATTTGAGGAATAGGCCATGAATAACAGCATTGGTTCTTGCAGTGTACATGTTGTATCAGGACACATGGATGCACCTTCTGTAAAATGCTATTGAAGATTCTGCATTTGTACCCATTCAAGATAACCCTGACATAGGAATTGCACCCACAGAACTTTGAAAGTCTACTGACATTCACTTTAACATTCCTTGCTCGAGTGGAGTTAGATGCAGCTTGGCTGTGAATGATTTTGTGCGAAGGTGAGACTCACTTTCACCTGAACGGAGCTGTGAATACCTACAATTTCCGGGTATGAGCTATGCAAAACTCGCATGCAATCCTGCAAATTCCTTTGCATTAACACAAAGTTACTATCTGGTGCAAGTTTACAGCACCAGATAGTAACTTCATTTATCATTGCACCATTCTTCTTTGAGGACATTTACCGGTATGGTCCTGTGACCTGCTCGGCTACTAGTGAGAGGTATTGCGATATAATAAACAATTTTGTTGTGCAACAGCTACAGCAGCACCTGTGCATGGATTAAGTCATTTTCATGCTGGATGGGACCCCTTCATACATCAGTTGTTCTGTACAGGAGATTCTTTGAGAACATTTCATGGAAGCCAGAGTATTAGCTGTGTGTTTACTGCTGCATGGTCACCTTGTTCACCTGATTGTAATTTCCCATCTCCCCAGTGTCTGGTGCTGGGAATTTCTCAAAGACAGGGTTTATGAGGATCATCCTGATAACTTTCCAGTGCTGATAGACAGCATAACGCAGCATGTGTGCAACATCAGTCCTAATCACTTGTATTCTGCCATTAAACACATTGCAAAGGATTCATTTTGTAGCATATCAGGAAGGGCAACATTGAACAGTACAGCCCATGAATACATAATGGAAGTGAATAAAAATATGTTTATGCCTGTTGCTTTTCTCCTTTTTTTTTTTTTTGGTGGTGAATTTTGGAACTTTTTAAGATATTGCTTCAGCATGACACATAATGTATTCCTGCAATGTCTCACAGCATTTGGTGGCACTTCACAAAGTCTTAAACATGTATACTTTAATTTTGATCACCCTGTATTTGATACTCCCATCTGATGTTATTATTCCCACCATGTCAGCTTTGTGATTGTTATTAACTGCCATATTTAATTTGACTTCTTTGCTGTTGAGAATTTATACCAATTCTCAACAGCAAATCCTTTTTTTTTTTTAATGTAATTTCAAAAGATATAGGTTACCAGTTTTCTGTCAACAGCTTTCTCTCAAATTTGTTATTTCTTAGGTCTCTCTCTCTCATTCTGTCAGGTTTTACATTTCTGTTTTATAAGGCACTGCAAACCACAATCTTTCTAGATAAGATTGTTTTCTGAGTTATTTTTTTTACTGTCTTTTCTTTGAGCATCTTTTGCTTAATCTTTAATCTGTCATTTTTAAATGATCATTATGATCTTAAAAGAACTTATGCTTTCATTACTTCAGATAAGCAATATCTAAAAAAAAAAAAAAAACATTAATTTTAGTTCCTTTCTGATACCTCTGTTTTTAATATTATTGAGTGTGTTCTGGCTACCCAAAACTCTCATAGCAGTGATATCATTTACATATCAAAATTGATTTGAAGTCATTATTTTGTATATTGCTGTTTTGGTGCTTTTGATGATTTCTCTTTTATGCCCAGTAAATGAATTTACTAGGCATAGCCTTATTTAGTCTATTTGCATGTTTAATTTGTTCACTTTTACTAAGAAAAAAAATAGTACCTAAATAGCTAAAATGCATGAACTTGATGGGTTCACAGATGGGATTGCAATAGTGATCCTCAAACAAGTCATGCATTTCAGCTCTTTATTGCTAATTTTCATACCAAATTTATTGAAGGAGTTATTTAAGCTGATCTGATGAGTAAATCTTAAATGAATGTTGCATGTTTGTTGCAGAGGATTCATAGTTAGATCTCAGTTTATATATTTCCTGTTTTCACATCACATTAAATATAACCATTCCATTATCCACATAGATTTTTGTAGATAATGAAATGATCCTACAGTATGCATCATTTAATATCAAACACCATGTTTATCTACAATCATTAACTGCTAACCCTTCAACCTATACTGTAACTTACAGTATAATTTATATATTCCTCTAGTTCATTTCATTCCATATTTAGTAAACTGCTCAGTTCAGGAATGAGTGGATACAAATATGATCTGTTAAGAGAGATTACTGGGAAAATTCCCATGCTACTCTTAAACACTATTATTATTGCTATTATAGCCTGTTTTTGTTTAGGAGTGTCCCTTATTTTAAATACATTAGCTATTTTTACTCAAAAAAAATTTATATATTTTAGGGCATTATGGCTGAGTATTGAAGGCAATTATAGCAGAATAAAAGAGGAGGAAAATTTTGTACATACCTTGTTTTGATACTAGGATGTCTTCAAATTCCATGTTTCTGCTGAAGGTTGTTTATGACAAGGGACCGCGGGAGGGGGGGGGTTGACGCAGGAAGAATAAATTGGAAACCCGGGTTTATTTTAATAATATATATATATATATATATGAGGCAGGGGAGAACGTTAACGGGGTGCAAACCGTTTCAGTCGACTGACCATCATTGGAACATTTTCGGAAAGAGTGTAGGGCTTTGTCATGACTGCAAGTTGAATCTACCAAATAAGTGTTTGTTGTCACTAAATGGTCTGATGCGTGGCCTGATTTGTAAGTTGTGAATCGCCCAACATTTGGAAATTAGGTAGGATCGGTGGACGTTGATTGAGTTTTCATCACATTTTATGGCAATTGTTTTGTTGTCTTGTTTGTCTATGATTATGGCCTTGTCGATTTGCGGGATATGTTTCAGTTCAAGGGCGTGAACTGCAATTTATGTCTTCCCTGTACTCTGTATTTTATTTTTATTTTTGATGTTGCAATGTTTTTTTGTGTTTAGATGTTCCGGAATGATGTTGCAATCCCGGAAGTGCTCTTGTAGTCTAGTCCATGAAGACCTAATGGTAGAGCCATTGTAGGTGATATCACAGTTTTTTTGACCGAAAATTTGAATATATATGGAGTTGTTGAACTTAAAGAAGTTGGCGGATATTGTGAGTTTGATCGAGTTATCTTGGCTTTGTAAATTACCGACTTTCTACAATAATTAATTGAGCTGGATAAGGGATGGTTACACCATGACATTGTTATCCTTTTTCAAAGTCATTTTCCAGTATACACAGAAACCCATTAAGTAAATTGCAGCAGTTGTGAATATAGTGTGCTATACCAAGTATCATGTATAAGAAAGCTAAGTAATATGTAAACATAGTGAAACAAAAGTCAAAAGGAAATTTTGATGTAATACATTTATCTTCTATAAATTCTATATTTATGGAAGATAATTGTTATGAAAATGGCAGAATGAACTTGAGGCTGTTGAAAATGTTTCTTTAATGGAGGAAAGGGTAATTGCAAAATGAAGCAGAGATAATAAAGATGATGAAAACTGAAGATAAAAGATATTTATTCTCAAATTAAATTACTTTAAAGCCTGTTAAATAAAAGCAGTGAAGAACAGAAAGAGAAAAATATTAAGAGAAATGCAATCACGAGTGCATATCAATACTTGAGGAAGAGAAAGCTATCAAAAGCCTGAAATGTGGAAAGGCTGGTAGAGTAGATGATATATTTAGCCAGAAATGCTCTCAAATATGGAGGTATGAAAGTTTTACCAGCTATCCTGCATATTCAGATTGTCTGATTGGAGTAAAGCTTTCATAGTCTGCATCTGTAAAACAGGAAATAAACATCATGTGAATTGAGGGGAATTTCTGAGTGTTCCAGATAAGATTTATGCAAATGCTGCTTAAGAAGAGGTATCAAAAATTATAGAAGAGAAACTAGAGAACAAGAAGCAAGGTTTATGCCTAATGAGAAATATCAGGATCAGGTTATTATTTTAAGACAAATGATTGTATATAACAGGAATCAGTTTTAAGTTTTTGATATGGAAAAGGAATGTGTAAGGTGCAAGGCAAAAAAAAAAAGCTTCAAAATGTTACAATTATATGGTTTAAGGACATCAGATATGGAGGTATAAGATATTACAGGTTATATAATGCTTATCCAAGCATTATATAACCTGTAATTAAATGATAAGTGAGCTGTTAGAATTAAAGTTATTGGAAGATGGCTAAGTAAATAAGATGAGACAATAGCGTATGTCCTTTCCCCCCCCCCCCATTGCTATTCATCATTTATATAAATCACATTAGCATTAAACCTAAGATCGAAATCAGAAATATACACTTCAGCTGTTTATTTTATGCGTTATGCTTGTAAAGTGTCTGGTAGTACAAAAATCAGCAATAAGAAGATAAATTATAAACTAGAAATAGTCAGGAACATGGAAAACATCAACTTCATTCTCAATGGAGAACCTATAGAACAAAAAAACACTTAGTTAAAAATTATATCCCAATATTTAAGGTAGCAAATTAAATATGGAAATAGATAATAGAATAAACAGAGTATGGTAGTGAGCCAGTTGAATAAAAGTATATGGAATAAAAGAGAATTTATCTAAACTACTATATTTGCAAATATAAAAAAAAGTTGGTATTCAAATCAAATTGAAAGAAAATCTGAACGTTGGGATAAAAATAAGTTGCCAAAGACTAGCGATTACAGACATGAGTGCTGAAAAAAAATTAGGGGAGTGAACAGATGACATCAGTAGTAGAATTATGTCAAAATTGTAGATGTTAGAAAGAATATTGTTAGCATCGAAAAATGTGAGCAGAATTGATTCAGGTGATATGGGCACTTAAAAAGAAAGAGGAAGGGCTAACAAAGTGGATATGTGATGCTGAAATGACAGGAAAAAAGATATCTAGGTGGATTAATGCAATTAATAATTTCAAAGAAAATATTCATTGGGACCATGTTCGACACACAAAAATTAGTGGATTTTGGTAGTATCCTAACTACCTCATGAATACTCTAGAAATTTTATAATGATGAAGCAAGTATTTGAGTTTTTGGATTGAACTGACATCCATTTTCCAATGCCCATAATTCCAGCCTATTCAAATCATTCTACGAGTACTGCATATAAGTCGCATTCCTGATTAAATTACCTATTTTTGCATCATCAGCAAATAGCTGTATGTTGCCTGTCAAATCCTTCCCAATGTCATTAATGTACAGATTGAATAACAGTGGACCAAGGACTGATCCTTGTGGTACACCATTGGTTACCTTAAATCTTGCAGACTCACATCCCTCGTATACCACTTTTTGATATGTCAGTCAGCCATCCTCTTATCAACACTAATATTTTATAATTCAAACCCATAGTGGTAATTATCACCAAATCAAATTCCTGGTATGTAACAGAGTACTGGATATGATGATAGTAATAATGTAAACTTTTCATGTAGCATTAACTTCCTGTCGAACCTTTTCCCACCAGGCACAGTAAGACTTTTTAAACACTATCTTTGAATATATATGTCATGCATTACAAAATATAGGCATGATGAAAACATTACAAGAGAAAGTATACAAGATGTCTAGTACATCAATTAATAGGAATAAAGAACTTCACTACCTGAGGCATAACCTCTCCTCAATGGTTATGAACCAAAGCCAATCAACAAAATTCTTAATACAAACTCTGTACTTAAATAAGATTTCAAGAATGTAATCGCACTACCTTACATCAAGAATGTTACAGCCAAAATGGCAAAGTTGCTCTGTGAGTACAATATTAAAGTGTCTTTTTTGTATAGAATCTCTGATTCTAACATCCAAAAGCTCCACATCATCCCATGAAAATCCCAAGTTTTTGAGATTCATTGCTCTTGTGGCATTTGTTATGTAGGCTGGATGGGAAGGCTGGGGAGATCTGCATGTCTAAACACATAAGAGACGCTGAAAAACAAAGGCAGCATAAATCAAGTTTAGCATCCCATTCAACTACCACAGACCATCAAGTAGTTTGACAACAAACAAAAATCGTTTATAATGATCATAATTGTTTTACAAGAAAGCCTCTGAAATGCTATGAATCCCCACACAATGTAACAAAAATGAAGGCTTAATCCTACACAAAGTTTGATCTACTTTCATAAAAAATTTGACTGCCATGAACCAAGGATATGACACACACACACACACACACACAATGCTACAGAACATGACAGCAGCAACTAGTTATTCCAACAATTAATTTAACGTTTTTATTCTGGTTATTTATTTAAAGGTATGAATTGTGAAGTTCTGATAACATCTAATATTGTAGGGTAATATTTTATTAAACCTGTTATTTATCTTAAAACATGTGATCTGAACACTTACATATTCAATTAGTAAAGAAATTCATTTGATTCTCACAATCAGTTTTATCAGTTATTATTAATACATTGTTTCTACAAAATACATGGAGGTGTTGAGTTTCAAAAGAGGTTCATTAATGAAGGAAATGTCACTACCAAGCACAAATGGAGGGTCAAAGTTATGAAAGCAATAATCCATCTGAACTATAAAAGAATCAGGAATAATATGATCACTGAAGAGATGCTGAAGCATGGTGATGATGATATATGAACGATGCCAGTTATGTAACATTGTGTTAGATGAAGAGAAAGCAACGAAAGAATGGACATGACCAATTCTAATACTCATAAAAAAAAAATTAATTAATTAATTAAAGAACAAAATTTATCTGCAAAAATTGGTTGTTTCGTAGAACATTCACCCTAACAAGCCATATAGGCAACGTACTCAATGATATTAACAGAAAAAATAAGGAAAATAATGGAAGAAAAAGATACTGAAGGACAAAGTCATGGGCAAAGATGTGCAAGCAGGATTCAGAAAAAGACAACAAATTTTGAGTATCTCTCATTCTTTAGGAAAGAATCATTGCTGTTATAAAGGAGAATATAAGGATAATTTCACTTCAAAGTACAAGAATAAATTAAGATTTGCATATAATAGTCATTACTGAAGAAGTTGAACTAGAAATAACAGTAATGATGCGAAGAAGAAAAGATGTGAATTGATGATGAACATCAAAATAAAACAATGCTTGGAGAGAAGAGGAGATAAAGGTCAGTGGACAAGAGCTGAAAGAGATTAAGAGTTTCACACACCTTGGGAGCAACATGATGCTTGGTTTAGATGGTAAAAAAAGGAAATAAGATCTTGAATAACAAAAGTGAAAGTTATCTTATAGGCACTGAATAAAATATGAACGTGTTGGCAGCATGCATATTTGAGTTCTGTCCATGGATGTGGTCAAAGTGAATTTGATGGATGCAAAAAAAGTAGCAAATGAAGAACTGTAGAAAAGTAAATTGAAAACAGAAGCTTATGCAGAAAATAATTAGAAGGAAACTTAACATTTTTGGACATATCTGCATAATGGATAACAGCAGAAAGATCAAAACCTAAATATCTATTTACTCCCATCCAAGATGGGAGTAAGTAGATATAAAGGAGTGGTGTAGAAAAAGTTTGCAACCATCTGGCAAAATAGTGAAAAGTGCATCAGACATCAGTGGTGATAACTGATGACTGTGAGCTCTACTTCAATCATCCAAAATTTGACCTTTTACTCATTCTTTCTGGATCATGCAGTGCAGCCACTATACAACTTTTATACTTCTATATCTTGTGCATTTCTGGTATAATATCATCTTCTCCAGCTGCCTCTTTACGTGTCAGGTTCTTGATACTTTTCATGCCACTCTTTTGACATCTGATTCCTTTTATAGTACCTTCCTTCATTTTTTCATTAGCTTTCAGAACATTTTGCCACCTTCCTGATATTTGTCTTCTATATTCTTACTAGTCTTCCCATGACTTTTGTTTAGCCACTTTTACACTCTGTATTCTCTCATTTTGCATACTTACTTACTTGCCAGGAACTTTTGATATGCTTTCTTCTTTTCCTAAACTACATTCTTTAACTTCCTGAGTCCAGAATGGGGTTTTGATTTTTCTATCCTTGCAGACAGCTTCACCATCTCTCTGACTGAATTAGACATTGTTTTCTTCAGTCTGCCATTGAGTCTCCAAGGTTTTATTATTGTTTCATACTTTTCATTTTTTCTCTATAGCATTTGTTTCACCTCTGAAAGCTGCTCTACTTTGATTCTTTTTAAAGCTTTCTTCCATATTTTTATTTTCAATATGATATTAATTTTTATTCTGCTCAAAACTAAACAGCGATCAATTCCTGTTTCATATTCCCCTTATACTCATGTTCTGAACAAACATCAAGATGTCACTATCAACAGTGATATAGTCAAAGAAACTTTATTTCTTGTATTAATTATAATGAAGAGCCAAAGGCTTCAATTCGGCGACATGAACATAATTAAGTTAAGGGATATTATATCCCATATTGTTTCTTAGCCGAATAAGAAACTCGAAGAGTTTCATGCCGAATATAGAAACTATATAAAGTTCGGCGATTCCAAGCAGAAGCAAATACCTGGATAGTGCAGCAACTGACCCTTGAAGGTAGTGCAAGCTGAGGCAACTCATGTAAAAGGTGGAGCAAGCTCCGATCACTATTCTTGATATTTACCCATAATGTGAACTTAACTCCTAGGAGCTGTATTATTGTTCAACATTATGAGAGAAGGTCACTACCCAGACCGGTTTTGACCTTTTTTGAGGTCTCATCAGTGAGTAGGTAGACCATGTTAATACCAAGTTTGTAGCGAACAGAACTTACATCCCTTTAATGGAATTGCCAAGAGGTGTCCTATTAAAGTATTAATTATAATAAAGAGCCAAAGGCTTCAATTCGGCGACATTCGGTTCATGTCGCCTTTTTGTTTAACTGTTTAGCAATATGAAGTTATGATAATGTTAAAAGCATGTTTTTTGTGAATATATAAAATATCCAACTGTATGTTGCCAGCATGGTTGGCCCAGTTGTTAGCATATCTGCTCTGCAGCCAAGAGGCTGCAGGTTTGAATCCTGCCATGGGCTTGGATGTTTCTGATTATTCTGCCAACTCTATGTGGAAAGGGCATACCACTACTTCTAGAAGGCTTCACTCCCAAAACCCTGTGAGGTACCCGAGTGACCATACAGCATCTACAGACGTCAAATGTGATTTTTTTTTTTTTTTTTTTTTTTTTTTTTAACTGTATCTTAGTGGAATTATAGAAATTGTTTACTAAACACCTAAGACATCTTTTTTGTTCATTATTTTCAATATTTGGTGTAAACAAGGTTCAAAACTTTATCTATAGGAAGGTTTTCACAGCATTAATTATAACCACCTGTTTTATTTAAGTGGGAGTTATTTATACAAAGGAGTGTTGCTGTAGTTACCCTTGCTTTTCTTACTCTCTCATAATATTGTAATAAGCAATTTATAACTGAGAAAAACAGAAGATAGCAATGGAGGTTTAAGAATTCAACAAAACAGGCAAAAATAAACTTATTTTTGTCTGTTAGGTATTCAGATGAGGTCTTAAGGCTCACATGAAGAATAGTGAATTATTATTCAGGAATCTGTTGTTATTATTATTATTCAGTATTGTAATTATTCCTTTCTATATATGTGAAAATTATTTCATCTAAATGAAATACACCAGACAACTTTATTTGGGCTCCTTAAACCTGCTTCATCAACAAAACAGTTGTATATTTTGTTTGCCTACATTTGAAGACATAAGACTGGTAATTCCTGCACCATTTAACATCTTATCGGTTGAGAACATTTTTCTTTATATAGAAGGTGGGAAGACAATGGAGCATCTGTGGAAGTTATGTTTGGGTTCAGTTAAGAAATAGATAAGAGCTAGATTTTTTTTTTCTCATAGAGCTTTGAGTAAGTGAAACACATGATGAAGTAGTGAGTGTGCATCTAGTGCAAATGAGTTTAAGAGAATATTAATTATAAAAAAATTTAATTAATACTTTTCTATATTTTGGCTTATAATAAAATTAGTTTAATCCTTTATCCAAGTGTGAGCAAACAAAGTTTGCGCCTGAAAGTATCTTCAGGACTGGGGTAAAGTGGTACAACACCAGGGCAACTCGTTGTAAAGGTGGAGCAAGCTACCAACCCTCCTATCTCAGTATCTCCTATAATGCAAAACACAATTAATTTATTAAAAAAGGGTGGCACACCATTTGGCAAATCCTATAGGTAGAGATGACCTGCAAATGCTTCTGCCTGGTATCTCCACCTGGGCCTGGCTCCCACTGAAGAGACCTCAATAAAGATCGAAACTAGTCTGGGTAGTGGCCCTTCCCATAATGCATAACATTAGACATATCCGCAAGGAGATGTGTTTTGCATTATAGGAGATACTGAGATAGGAGGGTTGGTAGCTTGCTCCACCTTTACAACGAGTTGTCCTGGTGTTGTACCACTTTACCCTAGTCCTGAAGATACTTTCAGGCGCAAACTTTGTTTGCTCACACTTGGATAAAGGATTAAACTAATTTTATTATACTCTAACCAAGTGAAAAATAAACTCTCAACTATATTTTGGCAATGTTACATTGCCATCATCAGAGATCACAAAAAACAATATGTGCATGCAAGCACTAACACAGAGCGCAAAGTGCTCACACAATGTACTGGCAACATACCTTCACACATAAAAAAAAAAAAAAACTCGGCCCACTTTAAAGCCATTATAGAAAACCTCACACTCCAACATACTGACATAATGGCCAGTTTTGATATCTCCTCCTTATTCATCAATGTCCCACTCAAAGATACCTTAGGCCTCATCCAAGCCATATTTCCTCCCAATATTTTAGTCCTATTTCAGCTCACCACGAACTCATGCTATTTCATTTAGTAAGGAAAATTCTACAAACCGAGGAGTGCCATGGGTTCTCCGCTCTCTCTCCATCCCTGGCCAGCTTTATGGAGACCTTTGAAGAAAAAGCCTTAAACTCTGCCCACATAAACCCACTGTCTGACTACACTATGTGGATGATGTGTTCTCCGTTTGGCCACATAGCCTGGATACACTCCACAATTTCTTAACACACCTAAACAACAACACCACAAGATCCAGTTTACCTTGGAAAAGGAAAACAAGTTTCCCATTCCTGGATACTCTGATTACATGCCAGCCTTGTGGAGGTCCCTGTCATTCTCTGTTTACAGAAAAGCTGCACATATAAATAGGTACATTCACCAGCAGTCATTCCCCCCCCCCTAACAATATGGGATTATAAAAACCTTATATAACGGCAAAATTAATCAATTCGGATAACAGTGCCCTAACTACTGAACTTGACCATATCCTTACCACTTTCTTAGCCAATGACTACAACCTCCAAAAAATATTAAAACCATTTAACTGCAATCCCCCCTCCCTCCTGCATCAAAGCAGAGATTGCTCAAAATCTGTCACCATTCCATATATCTAGGGAACATCCAAAAAATTAACAAAAAATCTTAAGGAAATATGATCTTGAAACTACAGACCACATAAGAAAGTGACATCTCTTATCTGCTCTACCAAAGATCAGCCACATCCCCTGGACCTACCAGTATATTCCAGGTCCCAATATCAGCATATCTGAACACAACAACTACATCCAGTTCCACCAATACAGCCACTCAGGATTTGCTGACCATACTTTGGACACCCATCATATCCTATGGTGGGTGTCCAAAGAAAAAGGCCACTCTATTACACTGCAGCAAACATATGAAAGACTATTCCTCAAATCTGCCTCAGCTCTGAAAAACTTTCCAGACCTCCACAAATTTGGGTGAATGAGACTCCCAAATTTGGGAAGCATACATTTTAAGATCATCAGCCCAGCTGTCAAGACAACCCAATTCAGCACACTAGGGGTGCCATTTATAACTCTAGGCCTGACTTCTGTTGCCTTTATTCAGCCTGATTTTGTGATCCCTAATGATGTAAGTATAGGAAGATATTAATTAAAGATTTTTATAATTATTATTCTAGTATACATTGTCATTTCCTGAAAAATTAAAAGCTCTATGTAACCAACATATGAACTTATCTACAAGAGTTTAAGAGAAGGTATGACAGCAGGTGTGGATGAACAATGGCCTCCCTCGATGAGTCCCAGACTCCTTGAGGTCTAACAATAATAATAATATTATTATACTTTCTAGTTTCCTTGTAGTGGCAGAAATAGTGGTACTGTCTGCAGTTCTGTTCACTTAAACTGTATTATGAGCATGCCATTAAACATCCAGTTTGCTGCCAACATTAGATGGACCTATCACAAGCATGGTAACTCAGTCTCATCTGTTTGCCATGAAAACATCCTTTAATTCATGATTATAAGAATTCTGTTGTATTTTCTCTTCACAAAATCATGAAAGCAGAGGAACCATTTATAAATATCTTTGAACTACAGTTATAGTCTTTACTAGAATTGGCAATTTTACTATTGGTGATTTCATATTAATATTTAATCCATGATTTATCTTATCTAAGACTTATTTATCAGATAAGTCTTAGATTTATCTGTATCGATTGATTTTTGAAAGGAGTTTTAATATTCTAATTATTCGTATAACTTTGAATTTTTTAAAATTTTTTTTTTATTATTTTTTTATGATGTCATTATTATTGTCTCATGAAAAATTACTGTTGAATCAAACTATTTTGACAGAATTTCATTTAATAACCTTATATATATATATGGGGTTATCTAAAATGATAACCCCATATTTTGATCAAGAATGAAAACTAAACAAGTATATCATCCATTTAGGGCTTTCAATTGTATTCAATTTCTCCCTTTATTTTGAAAAATTTAATTTAAGAATTTTTTATTTGTTCTAGCCTTGCTTTTAAAGAAAAAATACGAAAAGACAATCATTAATTTTTTGCTTTTTTTATATAATTTTTTCAGCTACAGTGGGAATTGTTGGCATTATTTTCATGTTTGTTTTTTCACTTTTCCTGGCTTATTGTCTCTTGGACTATCTCAACCTCTGAAGATATAGTGCTATTTTATTTTTTCTTAAATTAAAATATTTTAATTTAAACAACAGATAAGTTTTATATTATGGGTTGTTATGGATTTTTATATATATGCAAAGTTTTAATTAGTAATTAGCAAATTTCTAATATCGGCTGATAAAGTTGAAAAATTTTGAAATTAATTGTTTCATGTGAATTATGACTTTTATTTATTGTAATCAAAATACAGAAATGTTTTTAAATATCATTGGCATCTATTTCTTTCATTTAGAACAAATAAGAAGCGATGATAAACTAAGCTTTTAATTTCTGCTTGTTCATGGAATTTTAACTTTTTTTATTAATTATATTAATAACACATTTGTTCTTTTTTGAATTATTTTAATTCCCTGAAGTGCTTTTTGCAATGAATATATTGCCTTTTTCTTCATTCAGAATAACATTCAGTACTGAACTTTACATTCTAAATTTTGCAAGATAAATGATTTCATTAATTTTTTTAATTTACTTCTCTTATTTGTTCATGTTTTTACTCGTGTTTATTTTTGAAAAGCGGTGATATTTAAAACTACATAAGACTACTTTGTGAGTTCTATTTATCAGGTATTATCTTTCTTCAGTAGTGAGGTCACTTTGGTTATAAATGTTACATGCTGCTGCTAATTTTTCCTAAAATAAACATTGTTTATTTCAACACTCACTAAAACAAGCTAGAGTTGACTCACTGGCAAATGCCACTATTACAAACTACCAGAAATTCCTGACCAAAGCTCCATATATAAAATTTTGTGCTAGGAGGAATTCTCTATAGTAAAATATCCATTATAACAGGCTATTCCATACTTCCCTACAGGTTTGCTGTAATACGAGTTGATCACAGAAAAATCCCAGCTATAGTCTCTCTCTCTCACAGCATTAATGTTCTTCTAAAGAACTTATTGAAATAATTAAAATTGATAAACTATGTAATTTTTATTAGTGGCAACTTTTGTGGCCTTGTATCAAGATTCTTTTTTGTGCATTGAAGTTTATAACTTACAATGTGGAATAAACTTTAACTTTAAGTAATTTAAATTTAAATGAAAATGTAATTCAAATGACATTACAATGGGGTACTGAGCTGAATCTAACATGCCATTAAATTCAATAGGTCATAATAGATAATTTTTTATGTGTATTTTTATTAAGTCACGTGGAATGTCTAACAGAATCATTTCTGAAAATTGGGAAGGCCTGAGTGTCATTTTTATTCAATTTCAGTTTCTGGAGTACTTTCACAGCTCACTTGGTAAAATCTTTCCATTAAGATAAAACTTTTGTGGAGGACATGGCTACCAGTCCAAGAAAGACCAGAATTACTTTCTTATTTTTGAAAAGTGATTCTGAAATACTCAATGTCCACTATTCTTTTTTTTTAATTAATTAATATATATATATATATATTATCTACTATGACCTTTTGAAACTTAATGGCATCTTAACTGTAATGTCACTTGTATCACATTATTTGTTTTTATGCTTAAAACATGATAATACTAAACCAAAAAATATATTTTGGCACTAATAAAAATTACATTAGTTGCATACAAATTTCTTTAGTTTTCAGTAATAGCGTGAGTTGACTATGCCATATAATTTTTAACAAAGCGTGTGTTTCCTAATGGATGTTGATTACTTTCACAGATTTTGTTTCTCACATAACAGCATTTTGTAGTATGCCTTTACACTAAAAAACCTGCAGATATTCCAAGAGTATAAATTACTATAGAAATTACTATAAAAATTAATATAGAAATACTGACATTGTTTATTTATATTAAACTATAATGTCGTTGCCTGAAGATAGTTACATTTCTTAAAGAATAAATTGGCAATCAGAAGAATCCTAATGTGCTTGCGAGTTGGATACTGTTAAATCATTATTATACAACTTATTTGTGAGTGGCAGTTATGGATAAAGGAACACTTTTCTGTAAATATCTTATTTTTGCCACTTCATATTGTTGATTTCTGAACAGCACATACCTCTATTACTTAGTAGTATTTTCAGAAGACTTAAAATAAGTTTTAATCCATGACATGTACAAATTTTTGTTTCTGATATTGCTGATGCAGAGTTAAAGAATTGGATACTTCTCAGTTAAGAGACGTATATGATTATATTTCTATAACAAATACCAAGAATTTTTTTTTCAATAACAAATAGATTTACTTGAATAATTACCAGGTTTTAACTTATATTAATTTTTTATTTATGCTAGATGTATTTCCTCTACATGTTTCGCTGTCTATATGGCTAACAGCATCATCAGCATAAAGTACTTATGCTGATGATGCTGTTAGCAATATAGGTTGCTTAACATGAGCAAAAACCGACAAAAAAAAATGTTTTCCAACAGCAGTTAATATCTGTTGGAAAACATTTTTAAAACCTGGTAGTGATTTTTAAAAAATACCAAAAAACTTAAACTGTCTTGGTACATTTATAGAAATTGTAATTGCTCTAAATCAAGGAAGGCTATGTTGGGCCATGATTAATTTGCCATAAATAGATTTACTTTTTCTGGTTCATTTGTATCATCATTGTAGAAATGACTGAAACTATACTTAATGCTTATTTTATCATAGCCAAATAGGCATTACACTAACAGTAAGCATGGATTGCAAAATCCATGGACATTGTAAAGAGGAGATTAAAAAAAAAAAAAAAAAAGTAAGTAAATCTCATAATTTGAAGAGGCCTATCACTAGTTTTAAATTTACAAGTTACTTAAAAAAAAATTTAAAAAGGCCCAACAAGAGTACAGATTATATATATAAATGAACGTGATTGACAAAATCAAATACGACTAAGTAAAAGTGAAAAAATGGGATAAGCAGACCACAGATTGGTCCAGATACTTGCAGCTGTTTAGTATACACTGTTCAATGTATACTGCTGTAATACATGAAAGAAGAAAGATATTCAGATATGATATATATCTGAATATCTTTAGACTGTCATTATTTTGGAAATACAAAGTTCTTTCAAATAACACATGGGACAGGGATAAATGAAGGCTTGAAGTTAGCGATGCTAGAAGAGACATAAATTACAGGAGAAGCAGTCCTGATTCCTGAAAATCTTGTCATGATTAACATCTCCAATTTAAGAAACATGCATCTTGATGTGTTATGTGATGATGGGAAGGTTGCACTGTTTAGATTTTTAACAGTTGCAGCAGGTTGGAGGGGTATCATTATTATTATTATGATAATAATGCATGAAGAGTTTACATCATTACTAACTTATCAATAATTTTCTTACAAATTAGTCTTATCTGTCAGGACTTCTTACTGTATCAATCCACCTTGATGAGTCTTTTCCTGCCATGCTGGTGATAAATACGTGTTTTGCTAACCTTTCCTGTATAATTCAGTTAAATAGTAACCATAACACCTGAGATTAGCTCTGCTCACTCATTCTTGAATGATAACAATGTCAGGTACCTTCCTTATGTTCTCATTGTTAATGTGATTCTGGCACTGATGCCATCTGTTTACTCCCTTAATCCTTCTCAGCACTTTCGTATCCATGGTCTCCAGTCTTTGATCACGTATTTTATTTCTTTCTCTCAGATCCATAAGTTAAAATTGGTTTGAATGCTGTCTTGTGTACCAGTATTTATTGTTTTGACTAATTTCTCTTATTCCATATAAACTAATTCACTTGACTTCCTACCATACCACCTTTCCTAATTTTTTTGTCTGTTTCTATATTTAATTCCCATTTTCACTAAAAATTGTGTAAATAGCTGAAGAGTTTACGTTATTACTAACTTATCATCAATCATTTTCTTACAAATTAGTCTTGATCAAGTGTTTCTTGTCCTACAGGTTTTTAATTCAGAATAAAGTTGATGTTTTCAATACTAGCTTCTTTTCATAGTCTGTCTTTTTATTGTATTTTTTATACCAAATTTGGTATATATTTGGTATAAAAAATACAGCAATTATTCAATTTAGTTGGTGAATCCTGCAGATTTGCACTAGATTTATAGGACTATAACATCATATGCATAAAGTAAAGAGCTGACACGAACATCTCTAATTTTGATATCAGGTTTAATACCACTTCATAATGTGCACCCTTGTATTACATCACACATGATTTCACATCAGATGAATCTTCCTCTACCTACTTCAGTTCTAACTGCTGACCTATATTTCAAGTACACTCATACCTCACTATACGGCCGAGATAAGTTCGTGGAAAGTTGGCTACAAAGCGAAATGTTGTATAACGAATCATTTATTTCCATATAAAGCTGTATAAATTTGGTAAGACCCGTTCCAATTTTATAAAAAAATAGAAAATCATTGGGTTTCTGGTTGAAAATGTTTTATTTCATGAAAATGAAATAAAAAATAAATTTTTTTTTATTTCATTTAAAATATCGTTTACATATAATTTTATAATACTAATAAATTAAAACGAAATAAAACACAACAAATGAACTGTTTTTAAATTTTTGAATCAGTCTGATGACGAATTGCGTGACATCACTTCGTTAGTGTCACCATCTGTTGTTGTCTGAGGACCCGGTTTAAAAAATTTGTCCAATGTTTGTTGTATTGAGTCCCTTTTCTTTTCTTTTTGCAATTCTTTGTAGCAGTTAATAACTGTGTTAATGCCGCTAGAAACTTTGGCGCTGTGCTCTTCATTAGGATCGTTTTGAAGTAGGATGTTTATTCCTTGTTCGAAATGAGTAAGTGCATTCGATAAATCCTTTGAGGTTAATTTCCGGCAAACAACTGGCTCTTGTTGTTCCTCATCAAATGTACGGTTTGTTTCTAACTGTATTAATTCTTCGTTAGAAAGTGGTTCTCTATCAGCATCTAGCAAATCGATTACATCACGTTCTCCCACATCCTCAAAACCAAGTTCATTTGCTGGGTTCAATATATTTTATCTAATTTCAGAAAGGAGTTCAAATTCAGAATCATTACTTGTAACATTCTGGCCAAATATTTTTCCACACATGGTTTATTGTGGTTGATTTTAACTCATTCCATGATTCGCTAATGTTGTCCACAGCATCTTTGATGTTGAATTTTTTCTAGAACTCTTTAATTGATCATCATCAGTTTCATTTATAAGTTTTTGAAAGATTCTTCGTAAAGGAAGTAGCTATTGCACCCTGATCCATTGGCTGGATCAGGGCCATTGTTTTTTTAGGCAGATATTCAATCTCCACATCTTCAGGTAAGTTAACTGGATGCCCTGGAGCATTATCCAATAGGAGCAAGTATTGGTTACTTAAATTTTTCTCCTGCAAGTATTTTTTGACATCGGGGCAAAAATAATTTTTGAACCAATCTTCAAAGAGTATTTTGATCATCCAAGCTGTTTTTGTTGGACCTCCAAATGATGGGCAATTGTTTCTTGTTCGATCCTTTTAAAACTCTTGGATTTTCAGAAGCATATATCAAAAGCGGTTTCAGCTTAAAATCCCCTGCCGTATTCGCACCACAGAGCAAAGTTAATCGCTCTTTGGACACCTTATATCCAGATGCAACCCTTTCGTTCTTTGAAATGCAAGTTCTTCCAGGCATTCATTTCCAATAAAGTGCTGTTTCGTCTAAAATAAAAACTTGTTGAGGAACGTATCCACCTCTTTCAATAATTGATTTCAAAATGTTTGGATAGGCTAGTGCTTCATCAGCATTGGCACTAGCTTCTTCACCTTTCATTTTAATATTATGCAAATTATGGCGATTTTTAAATTTTTCAAACTAACTGCGGCTTGCTAGAAAAGTTTCATCTGCTGGACCTTCACTAGTATCTTCAAATTTTCAAAAATACTTTTCGCCTTTTCCTGGATAGTCATTTGGCTCATTGGCATCCTCTGTTGATTATTGTCTTCAATCCATATGTTTAATCATTTTTCCATTCTTTCCATATTGCTACTTCTTTGCCATGTTAATTTTGAAACACTTAAAGGTGCAGCTGACTGTGAATGTGTATTAATTTTTTTTTTTAGCACGAATTGTTTGAATTGTAGATTTTGCAAGCCCTTAATGCCTTACATATATCAACAATTTTTTCAGAAGCTTCAATACGATTAAAACATCTAGTTTAGTCTCTAGTGAGACAGATTTTCGGCTTCTTTTTTTAACTCCATCACTCTCCAAATTTAAAGAACGTTTCGGGCTCATGTTTCCCCCAAATACATACTGAATTCTATTTAAAAAACAAAAAATAATAACAGTTATAATGTACACACTTTATAGCAACACAAATACATACATATTTATTGAACACTTTAATATACATACAAATGCATATTATGTACTTTTCAACAATGTTTATAGTTGAAACGGAATGCAAGAAGAAACAAATACTTCTACTTTTTTTTACTGAGGATTTACCTAATTTACTAAACTGATCACTAAATGCATCTACTCGTGAGCACATTTACAGAAGGCGGGGACGAATTATGTGCTACGTGAAGATTGCTCGACTACAAGACGACGCAAGTAGCATTCCTGTGCGGCCGGCCTAGAACACATGACAAAAGACGTACAGAGGGGATTTCCCGACTTTTTGGCCGTATATTGAAAAATTGTAGGCCATAAATCGAAACTTAGCCATAATTACACAAGGCTGTTATAGCAAAAAAAGCCGTATAGAGAGGTATTAGTGTATAGAGTATGCATTCCCTCAATATAATATTCCATTTACACTATATAACTGCAGCATTTTGAAAGCTTTTCTCTTGGAACCTTGTCACATACCTTTCCATGTTATCTTCCCATGATTTCTCAACTCTTTGTCTTAGCATGAAATTCTGATCCTGACAACTCTATTTGACCTGAATCTAGGTTTTTCTCCAAGTTTCCTTTGCACAGTTTTTTGTAACTTTTCTATCTGATGTATTAATATGTTCTCCTGATTGCATCCCTCTGGAATAATTTCTGCCATTGTTCTATCGCTTCATTTCATGTAGCAGTTTTTCAAAGTAATTACATGCATATCTTTATCCTCAGCTTTCATGCCACTATTAATCTTTGATTCCTTCTTACACTACTCTCTTCTCCATTTCCAAGCTTTTCAATAGTTCCCAGTTGCCACCTTTGTGGTATTTATCTTCTATGTTCTTACCAACATCTTTCCATGACTTTTATTTAGCTACTAGCACACATTGCTTTGTTTTCTTACATTTTCTCAGAGCACATCTTGACTTTTTCAAGAACTTTTCATATGTTTTTTTATTTTTTATTTTTTTATTTTTTATTTTTTATTTTTTTTTTTGACTTCCTCTCTAACTTCCTGTGTCTATAATAAAGTTAAGATTTTTCTATTCCTGCAGATAAACTCACCACATGCCTCTAGGACTAAATCATTCAATGTTTTCTTCAGGGTCTTCCATTGAATCTTTGGTTCTTTTCAAACTTTTTCATTTTTTCTTCAATAATTGTGTATTTTAGTTCACATTTCACCTCTGTGAGCTGCTCAATTTTGATTCTTTCAAAAACTTCCTTATACACTTTTCTTTTCAATATAATATTCAGTTTTATACTGCTGAAAACTAAATGATGACCACTTCCTATTTGAAATCCTCTGTATACCTTTTGTGTCTTGAACCAGTGTGTAGATATTGTTATTAACAATAACATAGTCACTGAGATTTCTTATTCCTCTCCACGTGAATTTGTGTTGGAACATGGTGTTAGTTATCAAAATTAGCTTTGCTTTTTTCTCCAAACATTTTCAATACACTCTGGTTTTCTACTTTAAATCTCCAAGAAGGACAAACTTTTCCTTTCACTGTATCGCCTGTCTTTTTTCATGCCTTGAAATATTCCTCCACCTCTTCTGTTGGGCCATAGGCACAAATAATTGTCTTTGTTTAATTCCTCATACTGATATTTGTCCATATCACTCTACTTGATATCGTTTGCCATTTGAGAAGATTCTCGTATTTAATGTTTACTATCTCTACTCCTTCCTTCCTTAATCATTATTGCATGAATATAATATCTCATCTTCTTTTTACCCTCTTTTATCTTGCAGTGTCAAGGGTTTATTAATCATTGGACCTCAAACTGTTCACAGGATAAGGTGGTCAGCCCTACCTCCCGGGGTGTATCCTATGTCCTGTAGTGTTGAGTTCTCAAGAACTGTTTGCCTGCTTTGCGGGATGAAAAACCCTAGGATAAACTGGGGGAAAAACCCTACTGTCCATGCCCAAGACCAGCTAATTTGGCTATGGCTGAGGAAGTTCCTTTAGCTCCTCACGTCATTGATGGGAATCGAACCTAGGACACTTCTTCCCCAAGCATATGGTTGCGAAGCACACAGCCACCAGGCTAACTGCACAGACGAATATAATATCTTGTATTTGTAATTTAGAAAAATCTCAACTTTTTTCAATAACACCTGTTATGTCAACTTTGTTCTTCAATTCTTCGGCTAGTTCCACTTCTTTTCCTCTTGATGCTTCTTCTGAATCTCAAATTGTGATGTAGATGTGTTGTTTGTTCCAGTAGCTGACTTTCACTGTCTGCTCTGGTTCTTTGAGATGGTGCACAGGTCTTGTACATCTGGATAAATGCCCTATTTACTCAGCTGTCAATAAATTCCATTATACCATACCATCATTTTATTCTCCTTTTAGAAAATAATAATTCAATTTGGATGCTAAATTCCACATTTCAACTCATTCTCGTTCTTTCAGTATCCATATAATAGATATGAATTGCACATTAAGCCAGAAACCATGGTCAACCCTCCACATTCGCATGTAGAAGTCTCCTCCCAGTTATCTAGTATCTGACCCTTTAGCAATCCCTTATAGCAAGGGAGGCTACACTTTTATGTTCCATGCACCAATTTTTTCATGTAAGAGTTCAGATGCACCATACAACTCTTGTAACCTTAACTCCCTGTAAAAATGTTAATATAGACATGATATATTGATTTAATATAAAAACAAGATAAACAATACTTACCTTAATAAAACTCTTGAGTCTGTTTTGATTTTGCCAAGCTTTTAGTTACTGAGAGCAGCAGAGAATTCTTCAAATCGGTCAATTTCATGGCTGAAAATGTCATTCGGAAACAACAGATATAATTCTGGAAAATGCTCAAAGGGAAATTATCACCAGAAATTAATCATGTCAGAAGCATTTGGGACTGGGGGAAGCTCATCAAATTTTATGTTCAGTAATGAATTTGTTTTCAAGTCAATAAGTTCCATTTGTATGTTACTTTTTTGTTCACTAAATGAAAATGGGTTTATAAATGCAAGTATGCAATTCTCCTCTTTAGCAAAATCACAAAAACAACTTTCAACTGATTCTTGCAATAATCTGATTTTTTTATATATATTTTGTAAAATTGCCATTATCTTCAGCACATTCACTTGGCTCTTTAAGTGCAGAAACTGGCTCAAATCCTCATTTTCTAACTAAGAGGTAAACAGCTTTAACTTCAATTTGAATGCATTGATATCATTTACTAAGCTAGGAAATAATTTATTCTTGCCCTGCAGTTTCAAATTTAGATTATTGAGATGACTGGTAACATCAACTAAAAATGCTAAATCAGACAGCCAATAGTTTTCAAATAAAAGGGCTCTTTCCTGAGGCAGTTCATTTTTCTCTTCTAGAAAATTATGAACAGTATTTTTCAGTATCCAAAATCTACTCAGAACTTGTTCTCTAGAAAGCCTGCACACAATTCACAATGAAGAATGAGATCTCTGTGTTTCAAATCTAACATTTCACTGTTTAATCCTCTTGTTCTAATTTTATTCACACATTTCACAACTGGTAATATAACATGCTGCAAATTTAATGTTCTTCCACACAATGACTCTGTGTATAATGCAGTGATATTTTAGTAAAGGATGACAAAAGTTTTCAAGTAAAGTTGTAGTCCCACTAGCTTTACCTATCATTGACACTGCTCCGTCAGTACAAACACTGAGTTTACTAGAATCTACTTGTAGATTTTCTAGTCATGATTTCACTTTCTCAAATATGTCTGATCCTCTTGTTTTTCCATGAAGCCATTCAAGACTGATAAGTTATGAAAGTTTGGTGATGACAGAAGTGCCTTACAAAATTGCTTTAGCATTGGCCAAAAAACATTGAAATTATATCAATTCCTCTTATAAAAATGCTTAACTGGACTGCATCATGTATGTCCAAAACTAAAGAAAAAAAGTACAATCATCAACAAGGTCTTTCATTTGCTCAGATACATCATGAGAGTTCTTTGGTGCATCTTGTAATTGTTTGCTTTGACAGCAATTTCATCTACTTTCCTTTTGATATTTTTATCACCAAGACATCTTGCAAATATTTGGAGATGATGCTTAACAATTTCTTCTCCATCAGAGAAAGACTTCTATTTTTTGGCCAATGCTAAAGCAATTTTGTAAGACACTTTAGTCATCACCAAACTTTCATAACTTCTTTTAACAAAAGTATTTCATCTTTTGATTTCTTCCTTTTTTTTTTTTTTTAATCACATATTCTCATCATAACTCAGACCCAAGCACTAGCTTCAGTTTTCCTTCTATTTCAGTCCGATGTTGTGTTTTATAATGTCTATTAAGATCATGTCTTTTATGTGAGAAAGTGTTTTCACAAACAATGCACAACGGTTTTCCAGACAGATTCGTTATAAATAAGAATTTGTTTTCCCACTGTTCATTGAATTCACGCTTACTATCACCTTATGTTTTTCTTTTGCACTTTGATGGGTAACTGAATATATAAAAAGGCTTAATTTTCAAAAAAGTACCAAACTGCAAATCTTCACAAAGGATGAACAAAGCACAACTTCATAGCGCACTAGTATCAGTTGTAAACTGACTGACATAAACCTGTGACATACTGCTGATTGCTTACACTTGGTGTCAGGATAAAACAAGTGAATGTGCAAAAGATATGCATGAAACAATAAAATTGATAAAAAAAAAAAAAAAAATGACTAAGTTTTAGCTTTTTTTTTTCTACAATTGGGTTTTTGGTTAATACTTTTTGCATAAATAGGCTTGGCTTATTTTTTTATTATCATTGGGATCCCAATGCTTCACTTTTGATCATCCAGTGCACCACTTTTGCCACATGCACCATAATGTTGGCCACCCCTGCCTTATAGCATGTCTAACCTGTCAATAAATTCAAGTTGCATTCATAAAGCTTTTTTTTTAAATATTATTAATCATAAAAAGTACTACTTTTTATTTTTTACCTTAAACACATTTTATGGTTATTCCCTTCTCCATATTCTAATAAGTATTACATTGTGCACAAATAACTACACCTACTAAACAGATTTATCTTTAGTATATAATATTGCACCCAGTATTTTATTGCTCACACAATTATTTTGCTTAATAACAAGGGATGTTCCCCCTCTCCCACTTTAAAATTATTGTGTATCCTGAAGATTATTTGATTGTGTAATGAAATGAATATCATTATATATATATATCAAACTGTTAAAAAAAAATCTTCAAGTGAAATTGTATTCTGTATCTTTCAGCAGACTAGGATTTCTACTATGATATAGGAATGCCTTAGGTATTCCTATATCATATATATTTTTCATACACCAAGGAACCCTCGATTTGTGTAAACACAAATAGAATTAGATTGTAGAATGTAATTCTAAGGAAACCATACATGTCAGTCCAAATAATGTTAATATTTATTCCAAAAAATTCAAAATTTTTTTTGACAAAAAATTTAAAATCCAAAAAAATGGAGTATTCATAACAAAAATCAGTTTAAAGATTATTTTCAGTGGGATGGACGAGTGTCTTTCCTAGCATAATTATTGAATATTTGGCCTGATGATAAGCATGCTCACAGCTCTTTATCAACAGTCAGTAAACAATTTCTTGCTTTACAGATTTGTTTGTGCTTGATGCAGCATAAAATATTTTATTACAATTTATGTTTCTATATAATTTTTACTGGCCCCATAAAGAGAGTTTGCAGAACCCAGTTTAGGAATCACTGCCCTAGCCATATAAAGCAAGGGTTTCCAAACTCTCTGTTCAAGTCACTTTTTCACTGTGTACCACTCTACGTACCAAGTTCATCTACCACTAATGAGTTTCAACCTGGGAATGTTAATTTTTTACCATGGTCATTTGACACCTTAAAGGTTTATGGATATAGAGATGGCAGTTGCATGGTCAGCGTAGTGCTGTTTCCTTCTGTATTTGTCTGGTTATCTGGACCAAAATGACTATCAGTATGAAATAATGGATGAAATATGAGATAATTATGAAGTGTTGATAATAAAAATGCATGATATAACATCATACCTTGCTGCAGACTTGAACAGAGAGCTTTTGCTACAAATAAGTTAACATTCTATCATTAAGTTAACAATTCTATCTATTGAGTCAGGCTCTCTAGATGCATATGTGAATATAAAAGCAAAACAAACAAAAATGCTTATTTATTAAAAGAAAAATAACACAACCAAATTGGTAATAACTTAAAATAATATGAAAATCTTTAATATGAAGAGTATCCTTGTCCAACTAGACATAACTGTTGTATATTTGGCTTGATTTCACGTAACCATAGCCATAAATCCAGATCAATTTTAGTTCACCCCTGAATTTATTTTTTTATATATATTATTGGTGAAAATCCCAACTCGCACAAGTATGTCACACTGAATGGTAACAAAAATTTTAGTGCTTCATCAGCAATGAATGGATATTCATTTCATCTTGGTATCCAACAGTCTGTCAAAACCATTTTCTTAAGTTCTTGGGAGAAACTGTCATCATGAAAGTTCAGTCAGCTCTTCTTTTCTCGCAAAGTCAATGACTGGTAACAAAGCGATAGAATAAATGGATCCCTAATCCAAAATTCTGTTGGCAAGTTTTCAGGAAAATACATCTTGAAATCTGATATTAAACTTTTGCAATGCTCCTAATGTTTCCCTCCCAGCTCCATATTTAATGCAATATAATTTTCACTTAAACTTTCCAGAGGTGGAAATGAAGATACCGTTTGGGTCTCTTCTATTTCATTGACGGAAAAGTTCATTTTTTTGAACAAACCAAACTCTGTCATGAATGAAAAATATTGTAGTGTGGATGCTCTGTAAACTTTTGTTGATATCATTGAGGCAGCTAAATATGTCTGATAAGTACACTAGCCTGGAAAGCCACATTTTATCTGAGAAGTGATACCTTAACTCTTGATACATGTTCGAGGGAAATACATCAACTTCAGAATGCAGTTCAAATAAGCGCATTTTAATGCATTCTCCCCAAGACAGTCATCTTACTTCAGTATGAAGGATAAATTGATGATGCTCACTGCCCATTTCTTCCCATAATATTGAAAATAATCATGAGTTCATCTCTCTTGATTTAATATAATTTGCCATTTTCGCTGCTTCATTCAACACTTAATAAATCTGTTGGCATTTTTTTTATTATTATTTTTTTATTTATTTATTTATTTTTTTTTTTGCTTTACGATATACTACAACATACGTTTGCCTCAGGAGCAACATGTTTAATATTAGTAATGACTCCACTGTGTTTCCATTTCATTGCAATGCTCTGGAACAAACACCAACACATTTTTCCATTCAATATTATGATACTTCATAAATACAAGGTATGGCTATTAAATAATGAGACTGGTTACAAAAATGTGTTTTATTATTACAATTGTACAACTTAATTGTTATCCCCTTCAATATACTCCCCTCCTCTATCTATACACCATTGCATACAAATTTTCCATTGTTGGAAGCAGTGCTGCAAGTCATCAGGTGTTATCTGCTTCAGTAGTGCTGCCGTTTTTCTCCTTTACCTCATCCACTGACTGAAAATGGGTGCCCTTCAATGTAAATTTCAACTTTGGAAAAAGATAAAAGTCGCATAGAGCTAAGTCTGGCAAGTAAAGCAGATGGTCCAACACTGGGATCTTCTTGTCAGCCAGATACTGCTTTACAGACAGTGGGCATGGAGAATCCAGGTGTTGTTCTTCTACATATCAGGTCTCTTCTTCCTCACTCGTTCTCTCAACTTGGCCAGAACCTCATGCTGGTTAACTGTCTGTCACCCATTCAACCATTACCATGGCATTCATATATAAAAAAAAAAAGAAGAAGAAAAACGATCAGCATCGCCTTCGGTTTTGACTTGCTCATTCTTGGTGAAGGAGTTTTTCCAGTTTGTCCTTGAAAATCTACATCTCATCTCATCAAACACTCGGTCAGCAATTTCTTCAATTTCACAAGGAATTTGAAATTAATACACTGCTTGAGTTTAACATTAGACATTATTCCAGCAAAGTGACTTCACATGTGTTTCTTTTATAACTGCCTAGAGACTAACTATGAACGACAGCGAACAATGCTTATCTCAACTGCTTCTGGAACCTTCAAGGTCATTCACAGCACACCTTGTTTCGTTATCTAATAACCACACCTCGTACATCTAGTTTTTCAGAAATGTCTTTTGAGATTGTTTGTTCTGGCAAGGCTTCGTGGTATAGAAATTCTTCTTTGATTGACGTTTCTTTTTCAAATCTAATAAAGTAAGAATTTGGACCAGGTTACTTACATCAGTGCTTTCATCCAATTGAATAGCATAATATACACTAGCTCTCACTTTTTCAATTAACCATTCAAACATTTGAAGCCATGTCTGAAATGCAAATGTAAAATGCTATTGTTTAATAAGGGTGTGATTGTATGAGGTTTTCCCACTTTGGCAATCCTTAAACTTAATTTATTTGATGTTTCAGTCACCTTCATATTAATTCCAGAGAACTGCTTTATTTGACATTTACTTTCTGACAAATCTAATTTCTGCTGGAAATATTTCAATGGTTTGTATTTTAAATCCCCATGCTGTGTTTTTAAATGTTGCAAAAGAAGAGAAGGTTTCATGCATTACAGAAGGTGTATTTTCTTTCCCAGTGTAAGTAAATCCATATGCAAGGTACATGGGATTGTATTTCCTTAAAATTGCAACACATTTCTTTTTTGGGAATGTTGTTTTAGTCTTAGAACAGTCTTCCCCAGCTGCATCAATGTGAAAGTGCTAGCTTCCAATTCCAGGACTTGATTGTTTTTTCTTTTATGAGAATCGGTTTTTAACCACTTATCCACATTAAATAAGGATTAAAACTTACCCTCTGATTTAAAGAAACAAATTAACTACTGTTAAAAATAAAATTGAATAACACTTATTACAAATTACACAAAAACCATAACACCTGACACTGCTCTGTGCAAAAAAAAAAAAAAAACTATTCCAAAATGCACATATGCACACAGTTCTCACATTCCTGTCCTTTCAGGTGTCTTCTCCCTCCAGGAGATTGACTACCATGTGTCTCCACCATGTCTTATTCTGCGCCTCTCTGCTGCATTCCTCATATGAGAAATAGGTCCAGTTTTCTATATTTTTCATCCACTCCAGCCTTTGTCTTCCTCTCTTTCTCTTTCCCTCAACAGTTCCTTTGAGAAGTGGCCTTTGTAGGCAGTTATGTCTCAGAATATGCCCAAAATATCTGACTTTTCTCTTTTTAATTTCTTTCATCAGGCTCCTGTTTACCTCTTCATTTGTCTTTATTTTCTTTCCATGATATTCTCATAATTCTTCGCAGCATCCACATTAGTTCTCACATTACTTGACTGCAATGCTGTTAACACTGGGTATCCTTAAAGTTGATCGGGTGGCAATATTTGGTTTCCATTTCTGTAATAACATAACAGCAATGCCACTGTATTAATACATTCATACATACAAATAATGTGTGTGGCACACCAGTTTCGAGTTTTTTTGGTACAGTTTTCATTTAAAACTAATATTTCTCAACTGCCTTTGTGCTGTAGAAAAATATCTCAATAGTTCAAGCATATATGAACATCTAGTGATGTTTGTTTTTTTATTATTATTATATTCTAGAAAGAACAGAAAAAATCTTATTTCTAGGAATATAGAATTATACTTTCTTATGGTAATAGGATTAACTGTTGTGAGCTATATTTTCTACAAATTTTTTGTTTAAATATTGCTTTGAGAATGTGGATTTGAATTATTGGTCAATTCTTTGAATTTGCAATTACTATTTGCAAGCATATATTTTATATAAGCAATCACTGCACTAATGGATAGTTTCCATTCTTATTTCTCTCTAGTTCAGTCATCAAAAATAAACATTATACAGAAAACACAGCTATTGTTCCTGTAATATAAAATTTCTCATGTATTTAAGTCTCAAAATCTCTGGATGCATTGCCAAGTTTTGAAATGCAGAATTTGCATAAAGCTTCAATTCTTTTGCACTTATAAGTGAAAATTATTGCATATATTTGTCTGCAACAAGTCTGTTTGTTACTTATGTGCCATTCATATGCAGACAGTTCCTATCTGATTACTGAAGGTAGAAATATAATTAACTATATCTCTTAAAAATTTAAACATACCAACCATTTATTACAGATTCTTGTAATTATCAGTTATTACTGTATCCTGAAAGCAACAAATCTTATCTCTTCTGCAAAACTATAGTTTCTCTACAAAGCACATGTAACCATTTTTGCATCTTGTGTGGCAAGCAGCAATGATGCATTTTGTATAGTGCTGCCATGAATGTATATCACCTTACATCATAACATTAAGATAACTGCCACTTGCATTACCAGCTGTGAAGGCCTGTTTTGTCACCAGCAGGTGTTTGTGGTTTTAAATTTTGTTGCAGTATGTCTGCAAAAGTTTTTAGATAATGATGATTTTCATTTCCCGATTTGTCATCCATAAATGGTAATCGGGTGTATTCTTCAGAATAGGATTCCTGGCTCACCCAAGGTATTAATTGTACTAACATGTCATAGGTACATTAAAAATATGAATTTTTTTAAAAAAAAAAACATTAAGCAATATAGAAAATAACATATCATCAAACTTTTAAGTAGTAGAAGTTGATTTGTTTGGTTTCATAGTATATTATACTATGCTGAAAAGTTGTTAAACACTTTAGATTATGATTATCACAAATATTATACACTTGTTACAATTCTGCTGCATCATTATATCAGTTGGTTCAGGTTATATCAGTTGCTTTAATATCATTTTTGTTCTAGGTGTTATTCAGAACTTTTCATCCCCCCCCCTCCTCATATGTATGAAATGATTTTGATTTCATTCAGCAGCAAAAAAAAATAATGATGATGATTTCTGTGGATATTTGCATTTATTGTATTTTAATGCAACAATGCGAGAGTAGTTAAAAAAAAAAAAAAATCTTTCCACTTCTAGATTTTACATATTTCATGAAATGTAAAGATTTTACAAAAGCAAGTACAGAACTATTCTACTCCATTGCACATCAAACATGGTAATTTGCAACTGCATGCAGTTAACAGTTTTGAGTTTTTAAGTTAAAATGTCACAAGCATGGTTCAACAATAATTATAGGCTCTTCTTCCCTCCTTCTCCCCAGATGTGAACTATATTCTGTTGAAGTCTATCACATTATAATAAAAAACAGTCTTTCTGAAAACTAACAACACAGAATTGTTATGTTTCCATGGTGATTCTAAGAATATTCTTATGCTTGATGTTAAAAAAAAATGTTCACTGGTGACAAAATCAATCTACAAAAGTGAAATATCCAAATGATTCAGTTTAAATCTGTGCTACTTGAGTAGAATTTTCAAAACAGACTTCAGGAGGTGGTAACATAGATGGTATGCCACCTACATGACCCCTTTCCAGAATTAAGTTGTTCTCTTAGAACAGAGTTTTGAATTCCTGCTGAAATGCGCATTATATTCTTACTTTCAACTTTTCCAATGCCTCTTTTTTTTTTTCTTTTTTTTTTTGCTATAATCTGTCTTCTTTCATCTGTTATTCATGCACTTTTAGATATTAAATCCAACTGGAAATGCCTTAAAACCTTTTTTAAAAATTTTTAAATGATTATTGTAAATTATGTATATAAATATTTTTAAAAACTTATCACATTTCATATTTGAATCTTGGCACCTACACACATGCAAACTTTAAGAAAATATGATGTCTTGATTTCTAAACTGATTATGCAGAAGTGCATATGCTTGATTTTCAGACAAAATGTTTCATATGAATAATAGAGGATAAAAGTGCAGTGATTGCTTGTTTAAATATTAAAATTAATCAATAACCTTCCAACAGCCTAATCAATTAAATTTCTATCCTGTCTTATTTTATAAACCACTGTGGTAAATTAATGGAAGGATTGTGAAGTCTAACATTTAAAGGAGCATCTCGAAGTTTTTACTTTTAAAGAATCCCTGCTTCATCATGAAATATTTCTAATTTGAAATGGATCGACTTGAACTTGTCATGCATTGCAAACTCATGTTTTTAATAATTAAAAAAGTTAATTTTTTTGTTGTTAGCATTATAATTATAATTAATTTTATCATGCATATTTTTAGAATAATTTTTGGTTAACATAAACTTTTTTTTTTAATATTCCATTTTTTTTTTTTTTTTTAAATGAAACTCATTTATCCTACAGTGGGAAGATATGTGTGCTCTATGGTATATCAAAAATTTAGTGATAAAAAGTATAAAAGTTTAAGAGTCATTAGATTAGTTTTATTTTTAAAAAAAAAAAAATCTTTTTTTTTCTCAATATGGTTAGTTTCACTATAGCAAACTTGTGGTGACTAAAAAGAATGTTTGCTTTAGTACTATGCTTTGCTTCAGAAGTGTACTCGCACTAATAATGCTCTGGCCAGGACTTCGGTGTTTGTTATAGTAGTTTGCTGTATCGAAAGTTGACCATAGTAGCATTAATTAATATATTTATTATAAATGTGTACACATCCCCTCTTAATGTATCTTCACCTGAAGTATACACAGTAATATGAAAAATATTTTCTCCATCAAATGATCAAACACATGGTACTGTAATTTTTTGTTTGTTTTTATCAAATAAATTGCTTATGTAAATGTAGTGCAACTGCTCCATGTAAGTTGTGCATTTCAGTATGAAAAGTAAAGATAAGATCCTTTTAAAAAGTAAGTAAATCTGTTTCCACTAATGGTGAAACAGGTTGCTTTTATTTCAAACTCATGACTGAAATAAAAAATTTATTAGCCAAATGTGATAGAGAATCTGAATCCATTCTGTCTATATAATTTTGCAATCCATTTGTGGGAAGTCCAGCAGTTAACTCCTCTTCCAGGGCAAAACCATATTTGGTACACTCTGGTTAAGCAGTAAGTTTTACAAGTTCACTGTGTTTTTGTCTATTTTGTATAAAAAAATTTTATTTCTGTTTATTTTTAATAGATTGGTTTATTACATAAGTGTTTGTCTTTTGAGCTTTATTTAGATGATTTTGGGTATTATGTACTGGGGTTCAGCACTCTGTCTCATTGAAATACATCTCATATCCCCCTTAGCAAACAGATTTTGTTTATCATAGAATTGCATACATCTGTTCAATAAATATATTAACTAATGCTACTTGGGAAATTTTTTTTCATTGAGTCATAATTTTTCTGATGAACAAAGTTAGTATAAAAATGGTTACATATATCAAAAGTGGTTTTTGAATAGAACTGTTTATATGAAATTCCTAACTTTTGTTAATTGTGGTTCTGGTAAGTTCATAAATTACATAATTTCATTCTATGGGAAAGTGAAAAAAAATTGTGGTTATCTTAAAAGCAGGATCACATGCATCTATTTTTATTAGACAAAAATAGTTATCTTTCAAAATTTTCTCTGTAAAAGTTACCAAAGCTGGATTTAGTAGTTATTTGTTATATCTTGCTTCCACTTGTTATGCATTTTCTGTTTTGAACTACAGTTATTATTATTGCTCAGAAAATTCACTTCTGATTATATATCATATCAAATATATTTTTTTCTCAAAAAAAAAGTGTTTATTTTCATTTTTTAGGTGGATGTCATTAAAATATTTTAACAATCTTAGCAGGTGTTTATTGATTTTTGAATATTTTAGCCATAATTTTACAGTATCTTTACATTAGCATATTCAATAAAGGAAAATGTTTCACAAAACTGACTATTCTAAAAATTAAAAAAAAAAAAAAAACTTGGTGCTACTTCTGTCATTTATGTGTTACTGTTATGGCTATTATAATGAATCTTTGCCATTTGTTAAACATGTACTTATGAAATACGGATGAAAAATATGCACAAATATTTTATATATGTATGTACAGCACTATGTGGTGGGAGATCTCTAGTCAAGAACTTTTGATTTTGTTGTTAGATATCAATTCTGTTGCTTTATATTACATGGATTGCCTGAGTTAGAAGTATATGTATGTGAAATACTTTTAATTGGCAATTTACCTTTTGGTTGTATAAAAAGTTTTTTAAAAATTCATTACAATAGAAATTTTACATAAACTTATTTGTAAATTTTTGCAAGATTTGTAAGTAAATAAAGGCTAAATTCAGGATAATATCTTGTTACTGTTTTTTTTTTTTCTTGTATAGTACAAAGAAATTTGTCTGTGAAAGATAGCATATTCATAGTTTTTAAGAATAAGAAAAATATATATAATCAGAGTAATTCACATAATATCAGCTAATGCCTTTTATTCCCTTATAGGAAGTAGGCAAGATTCTCACATATTACAGGTTAACATGAAAGTAGTATAAAATTGATATTTATCAAATAATATGGAACTCAAAAGGATATTTAGATTTTGATTCCTCCCATGCAAGAAACCTTTTATGGATTTTTTTCAATTGGACAACCCAATTTGTTGGTGGAAGAGAATGGATTATTTGCCGTTGAAGACATAATTAATAGGCATAACATGGTTGTAATCTGTTGAAAATTTAACAGGAGATTTAATTGGAGTTAGTGAGTTCAGAGCATATATAAAATATGACAGTGTAAATATTAAATGACAATGACTTGTGTTGGAAGAAAAATTATCAGCAGAATTTTCAGTCACATTTCACAACCATTCTTGATGCACTTAGGAAAACATACAAATTAAAATAACAATTGAAATTAAAGTGTGTATTGCAATGCATGATATTAATTGCACGAGGAGAGCTTCAGCTATCAACTTGAGAATTCAAGAAAATATATATAATGCACTAAAATGAGGAGTATTAATTCAAATAATCTAAAATTGGGAAAGTTTCGTTTTTGCTAAGATTGATATTTCTTATCTTTCTGATAAATAACTTTTGTGTAAAACATTAATTTTATCCCAATAAATTCTGTCTTGTAGCTTGGATGGTCATACCTTATCTATCAGACTCATTGGCTGGGATATCATCCTGATGTTCTAAACAGATTTGAGCAGACTGATGAGTCTGGCTATAAGGCAAGCCAAATGAACACAATTATATAAACTCCAGGCTAGGAAAGTGGAGGATAGTTATCTTTTGGACAGGCTAGGAATAATTTATGAAGTACACAAAACATGAAGGGTAATCTGACAGTATTATACAAGCACCTCCATAGAGTTCATAGACTAATCGTGGGAGGTTCACTTAAAAAAATAAAATTCATCAGTATCTGTACATTTGTCATATTTTGCCTTGAAATCATTTACAGATAAAGCAACTGACACTGGCTATCTATTCCACTCTCCAAGAAAAAAAATCTAGTCCTCACTACTCTTACTCGGTTTCCATGAATGATCTAGTTTATCTCACATTATTCATGTACTGAAATGTTTTGTCCACTATATTCCCCCCCCCCCAAATCAACTTATGACTATCATATCTGCCAATGAATAAGCTTCTGTAATCCTCAGATCTTCAATCTCTCCCCATATGGAACATCACACAGTTCTTCCACAATCTTACTTCTCTGAATCCATTTCACATCACCAAGAAACCCAGGTGATCAGATCTAAGTGCAATCTGGATGAGGCTTTGTCAAAGCTTTATAAAGTGAATTAATAACCTTATCTCTGCATGTTAGTGTTTTTCAATAACCAGGTTATCCTATGAGCTATTTCAACCATTTTTGCAATATGCCCTCTTAATTTCAACTCTTTATCTGCCAACCCCCCCCCCCCGTCCCATCTTGATCAAGGTTATTATAGCAGTTTCCTGGAGTATACAGTTCCATCAATATGGTACACAGCTTGTAATCTTTCCACACCAAAATGCATACATAACCTTACACTTTGCTACATTAAATAGGCATCTGTTTTTCTTTGCTCATACTACCAGTCTATTTAAATCATTCTGTAAGATATCAAAATCATCCTTATTGACTATTGTTGTATCTAATTTTGTATCATCTGAAAACAACTGAATATTTCTGTGTTATTAAATAGTAGTTGCCCAAGTACAGAGTCCTGTGGCCTGCTACTAGTTACAGACTTAGAAGACTGTGCACCTTTATATACTATCTGGTATCTCTTATACACATCACCAGCATAATGTCCATACTAATTTGATGTAATTTATGAATCGGAATTCCATGTGGTATATCAAACACCATTGTGAAGTCCAACAATATGATTGTGTAGCCAATACCTATAACTAACTCATCTGTCACCCTATTATAGAAAGTGAATAAGTTACTGAAGCATGGCCTACCCCTTCACAAATCTGTCTCCCTCCTCATACAATATCCTATTCCTGTCCATTCCTGAATTTTGCTTTTAACTGACTTTTCAAATACTTTAACCACCATTCCTGAAATGCTAATTGGTCTATATTAGCTACATTAGTCTTGGAACTTTTTACCTCCTTCCATTCCCCTTAGGACTCTACCTAAGCTGAGACAGATTAAACAATTTAGTCATAGGGACATTCCCTAGCACATTCTCATAATACCAGCTGATATACTGTCCAAACCTGTAGGTGTATTGACTTCCAGACTCCACATACAGAATGGAAAGAAGTTTCTTCTACGGGAGGATGGATGAAGATGTAGTAGATGAAGGCAACTATGATAAATTACAATTCATTATTCAAATGAGTCAGTGGAACAAAATGTGATATATTAATTTTAATACCTGGCTTCTGAGGTTGATGACACAGCATCATTGTATTTTCCAGTATTTGCTACATTTCTGTATAGAGAATGTAGACTACCATTAGGTTGTAAGATAGAAACATCCAGAAATAGGGGAAGAAGTCTTCTATTTCCAGGGAAAATTTAATTCTAGGAGGGACAGTTTTTTCCCAGAAATTCATAAAGTGCTACTGACAAAGAAGAGTTCCAGAATGGCATATACATGTACATCAACATATTAAAAAAAATAGAGAACCTTGGAAGAAAAGATATTAAGAATAAATTGACTAGAACCTGCATTGTTTCAGATGGAAATATACTGTGTTAGGGTTGGGGACTGTGATATGGCAGCACCTGTCTGCCTCTCTTCATGGATGCCATTTGTAATTTGTTATAGTCTTGGACCAGCTATCTCTCATTGAATACCAGTGGAGGTTGAACTATCCCCCCCCCTCGGTGTCCGAAAGTCAGGTAAGGCTAAAATGGTCTACTCC
This sequence comes from Typopeltis vanoorti, assembly GCF_054136105.1. Lineage (NCBI taxonomy): Eukaryota > Metazoa > Arthropoda > Arachnida > Uropygi > Thelyphonidae > Typopeltis > Typopeltis vanoorti. The sequence continues at coordinate 93,706,421 of NC_143552.1, forward strand.
CTATTGGGGATAAAATGTTACATTATGTTTTAGCACTTGATTATGATTATAATACTATTTACAGAATTTCTTTTAAATAGGCATAAAGAGTTGATAAGGAACACCCAGAAATTTTAGTTGCTAAAACGAGAATTGTCCCATTAAAATCTCACATTAATACCAAGAAAACTTGTTAATATTCAAGCCATCGATTTTTAATGGCAAAATCTCAGTATTGTCTGAAGCAGTGTATACCAAAGCCTATGCGAAAGGCTTTAGGAGGATATGTGGAAATTTTTAGTTTTATATTTTCACATGTAGGTGCACATCGTCTATTTTATAATTAATTTTTCAATTAAAATTTAAAGGAAGTTTAAACTTGATATGTGATGACTGACCACTGTTCAGACTATTGACGGCACGATCGCATTCCAACCACTTGTTTCAAATTGTAAAAAAAAAATAACGGCATTCCTGTATAGGGAGTAGGCGAGGCCTTTCAAATTGTATTAAAATTTTAAATTCAATTAGTTCGATCTAACAGATAAGCTTAGACGTTGATGGTTATTCATGACTTATTTTTCACAGTATTAACAACACCACAAACACTTTTATCAACAAAGATGTTTTATTAACGCTAATATTTTGCTGATTTTCAACTCAGCATCATCAGAGCACAATACACATGTAAACGCGACAGTGAGTGAGTGAAACAATATAATTGCAAAAGACAAAAGATCATACGTTCTTAGCAAACGGCTACAATCCCTACAAAATAGATAAAATACTACATAGGCCCATTACTCTGCCCTCCCCTAATACACAAGAATACAACATGACCATTTCTATTCCCTATATCAGAGGTACAGGAAAAGATAGCCAAAGTCTTGTTGAAACGTGGCCTTCGCACCACCTTCAAACCTCATGTCACGCTGGTAACTCTGATCCGCTCGCCAAAGGATAAACTTCACCCTTTAGCACACCCAGGAGTGTATGAAGTTCCATGTGACTGTGACTTGGCCTATTATGGGCAAACAGGAAGATCAGTGAACATCTGCCTGGAAGAACATGAAAGATACATTCGCTACTATTACTATAGCAAGTCGGGACTGGCAGACCACGCTTTGGACACTCCTTCACACAGGATTAGATGGAGGAAAACGAATTTGCTATTTAGGAGTCGTTTTAGATCTGAAAGATTATTTTTTGAGTCAGCAATGGCTTTGAAGAATTCTCCCAACCTTAACAAATATGGTTACATTAATTTGCCAAAAATTTGGGAGACGGTTATCCTAAGAAAAACTCCTGGATAACTGCTGTTTTTTTTTTCGTTAGAGGGCGCCAAAAATAGGACTTTAGATCTTTTGTCTTTTGCAATTATATTGTTTCACTCACTCACTGTCGCGTTTACATGTATGTGTTGTGCTCTGATGATGCTTAGTTGAAAATCAGCGAAATATTAGCGTTAATAAAACATCTTTGTTGATAAAAGTGTTTGTGGTGGTGTTAATACCATGAAAAATAAGTCATGAATCAATTAATTCGAATCGTGCAATCGGAATTCTGCTCCAAATTTCGGAATAATCTTAAATTGTAATATCCTTAGTGATTATTTCACCACCCATGCATGTATCTATATGCGTTTAATCATGTTTGCATTTATTGTAATGTATTTGATAATTTAAAAACATGTTTCATATTTTTGTAATTTTATTATGTCGTGCTCTCAGAGTAGGCTGTACACCCTTGACATTTTTTTCCTGTAGGGAGTAAGTGAGGTCCGTTTTAGTCCTAACTTTTGGAGATAGGGGAAAGTTCATTCTTCACTAGTAGCCAATCAAAGATAGCTGGCCCAAGACTATCACTAATTATAAACGGCCTCTGGTGAAGGGAGGCAGCTGACAAGTGCCGCCATTTCGAGGCACCTAATCCTGACATGAACTTTTTTCAAAATCTTTGAAAACGAAGTCTAAAATCGAACTTAGAGCACTCTCCTACCGACCTAACGCTAGGTGCATACTTCCACTGAACTACATAAGCTGTTAATGCAAATATTTAATGGCAATTTGAGATTAATATAATTAATCTCAAATTGCCTTTGCTTCTGAGGCATGAGATGGTATTAGTAAAATTTCAAATGGGGTATGCAGGTACTGAAATTTTGGAAACGACTATAATATAATATCGATTCATTTAGAACTGAACAAAAAGCATGGAGCTCTTCAATTTCATGAGCCTTACTAATATCTGGAAAACCAAACGACTGATTTGTCTATGCAAAAATCACCGATCAATATTTACATATAGTTTTCGGATAAAGAACATTGTTGCTCAACTTGCAATTAATATATCAGTGGCTTTGACAAAACATGTTTTCGATCAATATTTCTTCATACTTGAAGAAAGCCAGCAAATAACCTGTGATGAAACAAACCAGAAAAGGCATTTCCTCAGTTTATAAATGGAAACTGACGAAAAGGAAGACCATAAACTGATTGGAGGCAACTCTTTTAAGCATGGAATTACTGACTGCTCTGATTGCTTCAGTGATGTCGCCTTCATTTCATCAATTGAGTGAGGATATTTTTATACGACATAAGAAATCTGGAGGTGACAAATCTGTGACCTTGAAATCAGTCTGCTGCCAAAAAACTTGCAAAAATTGCATGGTTTCATTTGATGTGTGGCAAGTGGTGCCATCTTGCTGAAAACAGCAGTCACATTCTTCTCTGTCAGGGAGAGCCACGAACTGGGTGATGATATAAAATCGTAAACTCCTCATGTTTTCCATGAGATGCTCTTGCATTGTCTGAAAATCATTAGGATTTTATGATGACCAAAAAGTATGTTATTTTGGTAATTGTATGCACTTACATGAAACCATGCTTTGTCACTGAAGAAAACATTATCCAGCTCGTGAACTTGATTTTCTTCAACAAATGATCAAGACAACCTACAGTACACAAAACATTTTTCCATATCTATTGGCTTCATTTCCTGAACTGTGTGAGCACCTAATGGACGAAGCTTTAATTGTTTGGTGTCTCTTCAAGTCCATGTGATATACCTGTCAGTGCAGAGAGTTTTCTGACTTTTTGAAGGTGAACATTGCAACACGTCGTGTACCGAAATTACTTTAGCCTTGGGCGAATTGATTACAGGCAAAATAACATTCCAAAATACCTCATTGCTCTTGGGAAAGTACCATTTCGCTTTCTTCATAAACAAAACTACCCAATGGACACCCGATATGTGGTGGATAGATTACACAACAGTGGCCAACAGACCTAGGATGTAATCTATAGGAAAAATTAATAATTAGAATTGAAGTACTTCGATGCAGCTCAGCTTTAAGTTTGGTGTGTGCGATATTTGGATCACCCTGTATAAGCAAAGTTCTTTCTGATGACGAAACTTATATTATTATTATTATTATTGTAAAATAAAATAATCAGCTAACATCTTTTATTCCCTATAGGGGATAAAAGATGATAAAAGAGAAAAGGCCTCACATACTCCCTATAGGGAGATGTGAGGCCTTTTAACCCTATCAGTTTTGGAGACTGAGTGGACAGTTCAATCTCCACCAGAATGCAATCAGAGATCGCTGGCCCATGATTATTACTAATTATAAGCGGCAACTGATGAAGAAATGGGAAGAGACAAGTGCTGCCATCTCTTGGTACCTAACCCTAACAGAACATATTATAGTCTGAAATAATATGGGTTATATGGTCGATTTTCTTGCGTTTATGGGACGAAACACCCGAGTTTCTGGAAGAAAACAACCGCTTGCTCGTGTAAGAGATCGACTAACTCCGGAACCAATCGAATAAAAGCTTAGCAAAGGTTCCCCCAGTTGGCAACTAGACTTGAACTTAAGTCTATCTTTGGGCTGCTTAGCGCAGTGGACGCAAGAGGCACTTCCACTGAGCTACACAAGCATTATTTTTTATTAATATTTATATATATTTATATATTTATGTGATTATATTATTTATTGATATATTGATCCTAACGAAAGTATCCGTTACTAATGATGACTGTCTTCAAATTCCAGGCTTTCAACAACATAGATCCTGCAGACAAACAAAAAGAGCGGGTTGAATATTAATATTTACTGAACATAAATTAATAGCAAAAGAAACTGTTTATAAGTTTGAGCATGCTGAAATCCTTTGTATCAAAATCATTAATACTGCCAGTCGACAGCACCCCTTAATACTAAATGCTATTTACATGCTACCAACTTAAACGTGATAAAATTCTTGCATGAACTTGTTGGCCTTCACGCCAAGAATTATGCTCAACTGAATACCTAATAATAATCGGTGATATAATCTAATATATGTATAAGCCATTTATAACCGAATGCCAACCATAACATCATGTACTAGAGAAGAAATAGTCGGAAATACTATCATTGCTTCTTGCTTAGATCGTATAAACATTCGGGCACCACCAAATGGTTATACTGCAGCAGTCACAAAGTGCAAAGTAGCAGACCATTACTTCACGCTCTAAACCTGCACACTAAAACAATATTCATCCAATACTCCACATCTGAAAAGCAACACAAAACAATAATAGACGAATAAATAGTCAACCACGAAATAAGAAAAATCGACTGGAAACATATGGCGTCACCAGATTCAATAAATACCTTATACAACAACATTAAACTCACATTGGAGGAAATATATAAGAAAGCTACAAAGAACTCAGAATTCGTTCAAAAACAAGCCAAAATCCTTGGATAATACAAAACATAAAGAATATCCTATGGAAACAAAGCGATATCCAAATAACGCAGCTTTAAAAATCGAATATAAGATAACAAGGAATCGCCTTGCAACACAAATAAGAAATGCAAAAACAAACTACTACAGATACAAATTAACCTCGGCACAAAATAACATGAAACAAACCTCGTGTCTGATCAACGAGATACTAGACTGTGTTCCCAATACCACCGCCTCTGAAACCATAAAACACAGCTTCATGAAAGATGCTAAATCTATTCAACAACTAGCAAACGATTTTAACTGATACTTTGTAGACTCCATCCAAGAACTACAGAGAAAAATCCTCCAATCACAAAACGTGATCCTCCACTCGAACCACAATAAGGTTGCCACCTGTCCCAAATTAGACGAGACATCTCGAATTTTATGAAAATTTTCAGCGTCCCGAATTACACCCACGCGGGATAACTTATATGGCCAGACGCCAAATTATCCCAAAAACTTACAAAATATGCGAAAGAAATTCTTAGTGAGCGTTAGCGACATTTGTAAATTTATATCCATAATGCGTACCATGCAAAAATATCTGTGTTTTGGGAGTCTCATCGGTCAAATTCTGCTCAGATCACGTAGATTCCCGTAGATTGTAATGCTCGTTGTGATTCGATTAACTTATAATCTTTACTTGTAATATGAAATAAGCGCGTTCATGGCCTACGTAATGTGTTTATGTGATTTACCACCATAATTATTGTATGTTGTGTTATGTTGGCAGCAGTGAAATCACTGCCGGTGTTATACATTATCATAGCCTTCTAGAATCAAGATAAATATGACTCGTATAACTTCGCTCAACGTCAACGAATAAACGCTAGGAGTTAGTTGTTTTTTACGCCGAGTTTGACTTGAACTTTCATTGTTTAAAGGAGAAGTTGTGGCTTTTTTTTTTTTTTTTTTTTTTTTTTTTTTTTACAGAGGAAGAAGTAAGGTTATTATTATGATCGATGTTTGAGAGGTAGCGTGTTCTTAAGTTATTTGAAATACAACTATTGTTTTTCTTTTTTTCTTTTTTTTTTCTTTTTTTTTTTTTTCAGAATTGCTTTCCGCACAACATTAGTCACGGATAGTGAACTGGAGCATTGCACAACATTAGTTTCACGATGTCTAGTTTCTCAAGTGACAGTGAGAAAGAGAAGAAAAGCAAAAAAAAAATGAAGCGTTTGTGTGTGTACAGAAGTATTTGGGAAGGGAAATATCCATGGTCGAAGCCATGTGGAGCAAACTCTTTTAAAGCATTCTGTAATATTTGCTTCCGTGAATTCAGTATTGCACATGGCGGAGAAAATGACGTTAAAAAACATTCAAACAGTGATATCCACCCAATGAAAGATAACAGTAGCAAACAGGGAAAGCGATTAGAAAGTTTTTTCGTGTCATCCGAAACGGAAAGAAAATCAGTAACAGCCGCAGTATTAGGTTTGGTTTATCACACAGGGAAGCATAATTTATCATATTCAAGTATGGATTGTGCCAATAAAATGTGTGCTGTTATATTTAATGACTCTGAAATTGCTTTAAAGGTTCAATGTGGTAGGACAAAGGCTGAAATGCTTGTTTGCAATGTAATGGCCCCTGAATCAGTCTCCGAAGTTACCAGAGATCTTTAAAAAGTAGGTTACTTTTCTGTAGCTACTGATGCAAGTAACAGAAGAAACAGAAAGTTGTGGCTTCTGTGTGTAAGATATTTCACAGCTGAAAAGGTGAATGTAAGGTTCAATGATTTTTATGAGGATCCAGAAGAGACTTCAGATTCAGTTTTTTAAAATATCAAAAGTAGGCTTCAAGAGCATTCACTGATCCTAGACAATGTCACAAGTCACAGCGCAGACAATGCCAGTGTTAATTTTGGGAAGAAACATTCAGTGTATCAGTTATTATCTAAGGCAAATAACAAAATAATAAAACCAATTGTTCAGCCCACATCATACATTACACGTGTAAGCAAGCATATGATGCACTAAATATAGATATAGAAACAGTTGTTTTCAAAGTTTACAACCACTTTTCTTATTCTGCCAAAAGGAGAAAAGAGTTGTAGTGTTATTTTGAGTTTGTTGATTTAGAATGGCAAGAGGTTCTGAGGCATGCTTCTACTAGGTGGCTTTCCTTGAAACCTGCAGCTGATAGACTTTTACTCAACTGAGATGCTATTTAGAACTACTTTAAAAGCATTGAAGAATGTCCTGTTTTTCTGAGGAAAATATTTGATGACAAGAAGACCATCCAGCAAGTCAAACTCTACTTTTTATTTTATTTCAAATGTTTCAACCATTTTTGAAGAATGTATTAAACTCCTAGAAAAAGAAGATTTGAGTACATCAGAGACATTTGAAGTAGTCAGTGTTTTACGAAACAAACTTCTTAAAAGACAAGAGGACAAGTTCTTTGGAAATGCCACTGAAGAGACATTTTCAAAGAACTTGTCCTCTTGTCTTCTTAGAAGCCATGATCCCTCAAGAAAGCAATTAGTGCAAGTCAGACTTTTTTAAGTTCTATGAGAAAGCTTTAAGCCATTTGGAGAAATCACTTGACTTCACAGAAAACAATCTTTTTAGTCTGCTGAGGAACTTAAACCTCCAAAGTGAATTGTCTTTCATGCATCTCAACTGTGAAGGCACTTAATCTAGAAATCGACATTAGCCAGGATGAGTTATACGAGGAATTCTGCTTGAGTTGTGACAAAATAAATACCACTAAAGTGGACTACACAGCAGACAAGACCTTAGGTATGAAATGGAAGGAGATTATTCAGAATATTGGTAAAGAAAACATTCCCAATCTCTATAAGCTCATACGGTTTGTTTTAAGCATTCCTGGTAGGAATGCCTTTGTAGAAGAGTGTTCTCTCTTATGAACTTAAAATGGACAGACTCAAGAAACAAGTGCTCAGCTGACCTCATAAAAAGTGAAATCATCATTTCAAAAAATGTTACAGATACTTGCAAGGACTATTTTGTGAGAGTGAAACAAAACAGACAGCTTTTAGAAGCAGCCAAATCAAATAAGAAGTATAGTTTCAATTCTGGAATTTCAAGAACAGGTACACTTGTTCTCCTTAGTATTTTCTCTCCATTAAAAGTGTTTCAAGTTATATTATAGTGATTTTTGTTCATTTTTAAGGTAAAATCACACAAATTAAACTTTAAAATCCAAATATTATTAAATCACTGATACCGGTAATTTAGATAGGGCTAAAAAACGGCCTCACCTACTCCTTATATGGGAAAAGGCGTTAGCTGATTTTTTACCGGTACCAATGTATTCAATCTTTTAATTTTTTATAAGGTTAGAATTACATATTTAATTTGGGCTTTTTCATTTTATGCATTTAGCGGAGGGGAAGACTTTCATATTCGATAAGTGTGTCCCTCTTTAGCCTTATCAAAATGTGGCAACCCTAGACCACAAACAAATATGGTTCCCAATCATAAAAGAAGCAGAACTTCTCTCTGTAATATATCAAATCAAACCAAAGAAATGCCCAGGAATCGATGACATCAGACCCAAGGATATCAAGTAATATGTAACTAGTAGAGGCCAGATCTTACTAAAATTAAAAAAAAAAAAAAATCAGTTAACGCCTTTTATTCCCGTATGGGGAGTAGGCGAGGCCGTTTTTGCCCTATCTAACTTTTGGAGACCGAGTGGGCAGTTCAATCTCCACTGGTAGCCAATCAGAGATAGATGGCCCAAAGATATCACTAATTAAACGGCATTCAGTAAAGAGACGGCTCAGCAAGTGTCGCCATATCGTGTTCCATAACCCTAACACAATATATTTTTTAATGTCTGAAATGTCGATTTTTTTGAATTTATGGGACGAAAAACCCGAGTTTCCGGGAGAAAAACGCTTGACTGTGCTAGAGCTCGACTAACAGACATTATTGTTCCCAACTATAAGAGAAGCAGAACCTTTCTCCCTCAAACCAAACAAAACAAAGGCCCAGCAATCAGACCTAAGGATATCAAGCAACACTCAACTAGCCTAGGCTCGATCTTACTAAAATTAATAAACAATATATTTAAAACCGGACAAATACCAAGTATGTTAAAGACTTCCATAATCACACCCATCTACAAACATGGAAAAAGAAATTTAATCGTCATTACAGACCCGTAGCAACACTACAAATTATCAATCAAATTTTGAAGTGGATCGTGCTAAGGAAACTCGCAACATATACAGAGAACTTTCATATTATCCCCAAAACATAATATGAAAGCACAATACGTTTTCAGAAATATAAGGGAACAACATCTCTCTTGGAAGATTTTACAGAAGTAATTAATACAGCCTTAGATAAAAACAAAATTGTCATGGTAGTCTTTATCGACTTGATTAAAGCTGACACACTCACACATCAAACCTTATTAGAAAATGTACGACATGTTGGAATAGATGAGCCTCTGCACACGCGGTTTAGAAACTACCTTCAAAATTCGAAAACATATCACACGCATCGGGTCAAACCGCAGTAAAGAGCTACTAGTAACCTGTGCAGTGCCAAAGGGAGCTGTACTCTCCCCAACTATATTCAGCATCTATGTGCACGATATTAACCAGCTACCTCTCAAAGGCAAGATCTTCTAATACACGTATCTTAGAGGGAACCGTACTTAAGGAAATGGTGTCGATCCCCAGGGCCGTACTTACACTTTTTCGAGACAGGCGGGGTGCCAGAGTGCTACAGGGTCCCTCCTTCATTGTTTGGCGCTCTTAAATTAAACCCTAAATTTTTGGGGACGTCCCCCAGCAAGGCCTCGTGCGCCTCTCTGACCTGAGGTCACCAACAATTTTTAACATCGTAGCCTACAGGGGTAAATTAAAGTTGGCCTCTTTCTGTAATAATCACTGGTTTTATAAAAGTCAAATCTCGGCACACTGTTTCATTTCATTGCCGCCAATATAAACTGTCTTTAGTTTCATTTGCTTTTCTTCTGAGGTAGAAGGGAGAGGGGGGGGGAGACGGCCTGATCAAACCCTGCAGCGAAAATTAACATCGAGGTTTGCTCCAGCCCAGGTTTCTCCGCAGTCTGTTTTCTTATTATTATTTTGTACTATTTGTGTGTGTGTGTGGGGGGGGGCTTTTTCTTCAAAGGCAAACGTCCGTTGTAGAAGTTGTGAGTCGCTCAACTGAAACCTCTTTCTATCCCCTTTTCCAGCTTTTGTTTTCCTTTTCCCTTTCTGACTCTCTGATGAATAATATCAGCGTCACTTTTATGTTCTAAAAGCTAATGAAGACATATATAAAGTCTTCTTCCAAATGTGTTAAGGCCAGGGATGGCTCGTGCATAGACACTGCAGAACTGCAGCGTCTCGATATATAAATATATTTATTAATTTATTTATATTTGCTTGTAATATTTAATTTTATCTTCAACAATCTTATACAATTCTCTTATTTAGTATAAAAAATAATAAAAATCCATCTTGTAGCACTTAGGAGGGCGAAGGACGCTAGCAGCACTGTGTTTACCACAGTGCCATATTACTACGTGCGCAAGCATATGTACGTCATAGTGAGATGCGAGTATTAGCGTAATGTGGCACTGTCCGTCGCTCAGTTCCACTGTTGTTTGTGCAGTTATATGCAGTTTGTGCCAGTAGTACAGTGTTCGTAGTGCTTATCGTGTTTACTCCGTCTCTTTAAATATTTGGACATTACAATTAAAGACATAACATTTGTTATACTTTTTATTTTAGAACATTATTGGGTTATGATAATGGATTTTATTTTTAAGTAATTTTGAATTATACTAAACTGTATAGTTTTATCAATAATAAACAATATTTTTCATGAAACAAAACAAGAAGAATATATTTTATTTTTAAGTAATTTTGAATTATACCAAACTGTATAATTTTATCGATAATAAACAATATTTTTTCATATTTAATTTTTTTTTTTTAATTTTACCATAATTTTGATATTTTATCCAAACACGTATACACTGTACTTACAGTGTGTATGTATATTTCGAAAGTTGCAGCACCCCCACGATTTCAAGCCACGAGTCGCCACTGGTTAAGGCATTCTTCAATAAATAAATAAGTATAAATAAATAAAAGCCTTCGTAGTTCAGTGAGTTTCGCGATACCTTTTGAGTGGAAATGTCTGAGTTCGAATTATAATGAAGAACTTATATCAGGTTTTTTCAGATTAAAGTGAGTTAGTCTGTCTCATACGACGGTAGCAATATTTTTCTTACAGGTAACTGATTTCTTATCTCTCAAACCACCCTATTATAGGATAAATCCTTAATCAGGTTTCAGTGAAATCAAACAACGTGGCAGTGACAGGCCACTTAGCCTAACACGCAAAAGGAAAATGGAGGGGAAATATATTTATATTTAAGCCTATACTTTAGTTTTCAGTGAATATGTAGGACTTTTGGGTAGCACCTCATATTCGGTCCAAGTTGTTCCCGAGTCCATGAGTTTATTCGTTCCAAGTCATTCGTTCCATGAGTTAAATAAAATTAAATGAAAGAGGCCAAGAAATTATATTTTTGTTTAATCCTTTATCCAAGTGTAAACAAACAAAGTTTGAACCTGACGTATCTTCTACAGCACATTTTAAACTTCCTTCAAATATGTTTCTTTATCCTTGACGATTGTACACACATTTGAAGTGCTTAAGTAATATTTCTCACAGTGATGTTTAATATTAATGCAATTTCGGCTGCATGCTTGCTTATGATCTCGTTTTGCATCCAATGTCTTTCCTCTTCGTTGTTTCTTTTTATTAATATCACTCCGTAGTATTAGTTCGTTATGGCATACCGCACAGTACGATATTAATAAGGAGAGGGAGATAAATTTTAAATGAGACGAAGCATGAATGAAGTGCAACATATTCAAATTCAGATACAATATAAGCAAAGTAAGTTCCTAATAATATCGTGAGACTTTATTATTAGGAACTTACCAGTAGTATTTTATTCTATATCGTAGTTCATAATCCATTCTGAGCTGAAGAAGAAGAATCCAACCGAATAAAGAAGATTTTGATTGCAAGCAAGGATTGCATTTATCGTTTTCGTGAGTGGTAGCGTGACGTATTTTAAGAAAAGTGATGAATGATGACCACGTTTAATTTTAATCAGGCAGTACACTTCTGTAGCGAGTAATCAATGCAAGGAGGATTGGAGGAAGCACATCATTATTCCTGCATAGGAGATTGCGTAGTTGAGATCTGGTGCATTAATCACACAGGAAACTCATCAGAGGTGTAATGATAATAGGATGGATGTAATAAAAAGTTTAAAAAAAACGATAGGAAAACTGAAGCGGACAACTGTATCCTGAGGATGTGTGTGTGGGACACGAGTGCCGGAGATATTTATCGTTAGGAGGGAAGGAAACACTGCATCGTTATGGAAAAGACATTATTCACTCGAATCCCTCAGACAGGATTCGAGTGAATAATCGTCTCTCTCTCTCTCTCTCTCTCTCTCTCTAGGTTTTCACGGAAAGGCCAGTGGATGAACTGTGAGATCACTACAGATACAGAGGCTAAAACCTAGATTGGTATCATCGTCCAGTCAACGCCGCTGATAGACTACATCTACCTACCAGATTGGGAGTAGTGTCACTAAGGAGAGCCGGATGAGGCCGAGTCCCATCTAGGATGGAAAGAGCACATTCTAAGATGTTTTCAACCAATGCTGAGTTAGCCAGCCTCAGATGGTGATGGCATGGTTTTTTCCGCCGAGAAACTCGAGTTTTCACCCAGCTAAAGAGTATGAGGTTAAATAATTAATGGACATTAATTATTTAACCTCATCGCAGATTTTTGGACCTTCAACAACGAAGATTCCTCATTGTCCTTTAAGTTGCTAAAAAGAGAAAAACAAGAATACGTGTTTGTTTCGAATTGTTTGTATTGACATCCTGTACTCTATATGAACATAACATACAGAAAGAAGACGAGTATGATATGAGCAAGGGCATGAAAAGTTACTGAAAGTAGCAATAGAAAATAGTGAGAGAGTTAAAATAATGAGTCCGTTGCCATGGTATAATACGGTTCAGTTGAAAAGTAAGATCATCAAAGCGAATGAGTAAACGTAAGTTGTTCAAGAGGAATGATGTACTGTTTATGGATGTGCAGAGTGAGTTTGAAAAAGAACTTATACAAGGTGGATGGTTTGCATTTTAATGGGTTTCGTGTAGGAGTCTGAAAAAAAGTGTTATTCTATGATGTCAGAATGGAGGAGTAAAATCAGAGAAACTATAGCTATAATGGGGAAGCTGTTGAGCGAGTGTATAGATACCAATGAGGCAGATGAGTGTGAGAATGTGCAAAAAATGACGAAGTTAGTACCGCTGGTAACAAACCAGAATGAGATAGTGTAAAGTGTAAGAATAGTTATAGGCCGAGGGGACTATTGTATTTTATCTACACTAATGCCAGGAGCATTCAGATCAGTGGGGAGGAATTTTTGGCATTGGTTAGTTCTTCTTGTGCCAAAAGTTATTGGCATTAATGCATTTGAAAATAGTGCATTTGAGGCCATCTGATGCGAAATATAGGTGAACAGGACAAAATATACAGTTGGTTGCTGTTACAGACGAAGGGATGTGAAAGCTGATGCGAATAGTAAGCATCGGCAAATCAACTCAATAAGTGAAGGACAAGTAATTATTGTGGGGACTTCAACTATGGGAACATGAAAGAGGAAATGACACATGGGAAGAAGGAAATGGAATTTATACAATTACTAAGAAATAATGATCTGAGGCAACATGTGATGGAATGTGCCAGGGATTCAAGAGTGCTAGATCTAGTAATCGTCAGAAGATTTGTCTAGCCAAGATGACCACATTACCACCAATTGGTGAGAGTGATCATGTGGTCTTGACCTGAGAGGTGCTAAATGTGTTCAATTTTCAGTTAAGACAGGGTATATGTGGAATTACACAGCTGATAGGTATGATAAACTCAGGATATTACTTGGAATAATGCCATGGTATGAGAAACTGCAAGGCCTAGACGTTGATAACAGACTGCATTCCTACAGTTAGAAGGATGATCAAATGGGAGCTATGAAAGAATATCATCATTAAGCAGAGCTACAAAAATAAATAAATAAATAAGGGTCTCTACTGTCATTGGCTCGAGATTACCTTAAAAACTTTTATAGATTCCACGCAAAACTTATTTAACTATCAGGTATAAAATAATAATATTAATACTAATTTTTAAACACTTTATTATGTCTTGCATACATATAATAATTACATTATAAAATTGTAGAAATTACAAAATTTTAAAATTCTAAAAATTACATACATATAATAATAATAATAGTATTTTTTAAATTCAATGATTTTTATTATTAAAATTATGATTGCATATTATGCATTTACTAAACATGTTGTTCTAGTTTTTTTTTAACAATAATGTGTTAATAATAGTTACTATAGATGGTAATTTATAGTTTGCTATTGCATAAGATTACATTTTAACAGTATTTATAGCATAACAATATTTTATATTTTACAATTTTTGCTTTTAATATACTTTTATAATAATTGAACTTTTTTTTACTCTTTAATTCCTATATATTTTATTATTGTATTATTATTATTATAAGAAATCTTTACATCAAAGGATTAATTAATTAAATAATAATTTTTTTAAACAGCATTTATAGGATAACAATAAGTTATATATATTTTACAATTTTTGCTTTTAATGTATTTAAGCGCTGTAACTACAGCGCTTCAATGTATTAAATAATTTTTTATTTTTTATTTTTTTATTTTTATTTTTATTTTTTCTCTGTTGATCTCAGTTGAGATAAAAATGTTTCTGCTTGCATCCTCGAAGCTTTTTAATAGGCTTATCTGAGGATGACACCGGTTATATATATATATATATATATATATTATTTGATTTGGTTGATGTGTTGGAAGCAGGCTGATGTTTGGGAGGTCAAATGAATGAACTGAAAGGTTCGATCAAAGTGAAATTGCCGATATATTCTAGTGTTATTGCATCTGTCTTGGTGGTTCACATTCATTTTTATAGTGGTCTGCTTTTTGAACTAATTAGGAGACTTTTTTTTTCACTGTGGCAGCCTTTCTATGTCTTCTGAACTTTTAATTTGTATCGTCAAGAATATCTTGGCATCTCTGATCCACAAAAATTGGTATTTTTTTTTCTAGTTTTGCTTTCCTTGCTTGGTAGAACAGATTCTGGTTGAATGGTGTTCAACCAGAATATTCGGATAGGAAGATTGGCGTACTGTCTTGCAATGCGTTCAAGTCCTTGGCAACTGTTAGAATAATAATAATAATAATAATAATAATAATAATAATAATAATAATAATAATAATAATAATAATAATAATCTTTCTTAATTTTTAACAGTTTATTATCCCTCAAATACTTTACATGCATATTGTGTAAAATTGACCCAACAATACTTCGACTTGTTACAAGTTCAGTAAGATTATAATTATTACCATTATCACTGGAATATTTAATAGCTTTTATGTAATTAATAATATTTTTCGATGTCCATTGATTATAATGAAGCTTTTTTTGATTAAATGGCATTTATTTCATACTTAACAAATGCAAGTCATATTTAGAGAAACAGAATGTATGCTCTCATTGTAACCTATAATTATATAAATGCAAAATTAAGAAGAAGAAAAAATAGGATTCATCGTTTCAAGGCGAACATCGAACTTATATAATTAATATCATTCAAAATCACTGAATGATTTTTTTTGTAAAACAGTTATTCTCAGCGAATCTCTAGCACGGTCCTAACCTAAGGCAAATGTTAATTGGCCCTTCGGTTAGGACCGTGCTTTTTATCATAATTTTTTTCCTAGTTTTTATCATAGTTTTTCGGTTTCAAATTAATTAGATATTCTTAAACAAATGCAAAATAGCCAAACCGAGCTTGAAATCTATTCGATTCATAGACATAATACACTCATACCATTCTAACCAGTTGATATTACAAGAAAATAACCTGAGGAAGTATTCCTGATGAATCGTGTTGTAATCTGTAAAACCTGGAGTGCTTAAATTGTGCAGACTTTATTTTACAAGAGTGTCATGAAATTGATTGTGTATGTTTTTCCATTGATCCAATGGTAGGCGGGATAGAAATGCTACTTTCACTAGGAAATTATTACAGAAAAACGCGATTTCCCTTTGCCTTCCTTGTCCAACAGTATTCCATGTCTGTAAATATGTGTTTTCACCGAGCTGATGTGCTTGCTCTGAGGAACGAAAAAATCCTACCAGCACCGTATGAGACCATCTAACTCCTCTTCAGTCCAAAAGCCGTTATAAAGGTTCTTTGCATCTTAGACGGGATTCGAACCCAATTCTTTCTAATCAAAGGGCTTCAGGAAATCAACCAAGCTGAAGAATTCATCGCTAAAAATAAAAAAAAAACAAAGATTAAGTTACTCTTTCTGTTTCTTTATTCCTTTGTTTATTAATCAATAACAACATGTTTAAGTTTTCTCCCGATGATTAACATCAGGAATTTTTTTTCTTAAATATTAAGACTGTAAGTTTATCTCAGAAAACTGTAATCAGCACGAATACAAAAGTATAAAATGTTTTAATGTGATTCCCACTCGCGAAAAGTTGTATGACTATAGTGCATTAGTACCGTTAGTGGACTATGGATTTCTTATTCTATTTCTTTGTATTAATTTTTATAATATCTTGTATTTTTTTAATTTATTTTATAAATAACCCAGAAACTCTGCTCTAGAGACCAAAGCTTGGAATTCTTAGAAGCCACTTCCCGTCTCCAATAAGCAATGGTCTCACCCCGGGCGATTGAATTCATCTCACACACCTAAAACAATCACATTCAATGTCCACTGCAGGATTCGAACCCACAACCTGTTGTTTGGAGACGAGTACTGAAATATTCATGTATCAGTCTACGGACTGATACAAAAATGGACCTCCCACGATCAGTCTACGGACTCACCTCCAGTGAGTCCGTAGACTGATCGTGGGAGGTCCATTTTTAAAATATGAATCAACAATTGCCAATACCTGTACAATATCTGTCATATTATCATTATCATTCATATAATCATTCACCGACACACAGCTGACTCTGACAATCTATTCCACTCATTCACCACTCTCCAAGCAAAAAATCTAGTCCTCACTACTTGCTAACCACGCTCTTACTCAATTTCCATGGATGACTTCTAGTTTTCCGCACATTATTCATGTACTGAAATATTTCAGCCACATCAATCCTGTAAACCCCCTATAAGCAACTTATATGTCTATATCATATCACCCCTTATTTGGAGAGCGAATACGCTAACCACTTGAAGTTATATTTGGAGAGCGAATACGCTAACCACTTAAAGAATTGTACAGAGCGCTGGAAGAGCAACCACAGAGAAACTCAACATCAACTATGGCAATCTATTGGGCAGATTATCCAAGAGTAAAGAATATCATGACTGGTCCATTGTGATTTGGAAGTACATTATAAAATGGGTTACCTAGAAGTAGCACCCCTTTGGGCATTCCATAACATCACTAAAGTCCGGCAAGAGGATCGCAAGAAAGCGAATCCGGTCAAATTGTCGATATGTGTCAATCAAATGTGATTCTTTTTTTTGGTGTGAAAGGTATAAAACAAACAAATCTCTCCAAGGTAACTTACAGCTTTAATTTCCGTACAAACATTTCTGTCCCAGGATATTTCTGATCAGTCCTCATATATTAGGTCCACACAGAGAGATATCTCAAAGAGATTTTTTTTTTTAAGTAAAGAAACATAAAATTACCACTGAAACCAGATTCTATTCTCAATATTTTGAAACCAAGCAAAAGAGCTCTCCCTGATCTTATCGAGTCTTCAACCTATCACCTTACTCTCACCCTGAAACCATCAGCACCCTCTTCCACCCTAATACAATTTACATTGAACTAAAAGTTGTAGCTTAATTGCCTATTGGACTTTATTTTTGGTCTAAAATGTACTAATCAAGTAATTTCGCAAGCTGCTGTTAATTACCATAGATTGTAATTAATTACCAAATAATAACCAAGAAAAAAATTCTTTCCTGTTTGACAGCAAATTTTTTTAAGTACTGTAGTTGATTTGGCGATATTTTCACCAGCGCCTGAATTGAACGCAAGCGAAAGAGAAGGCCCACTGACACATAAAAGTCAATTTATGTTCATCATGTAAGGTCGATTGTCTCCTCTCGAGACAAAAGAATGAGTTTTGGCGTCACCACATCCCCAGAGGAAGTGGAAACGATAGACTAAATTAATACACATCAGGTCTCGCATTCCAAAATGATTTCTACTGTCAGACTCTCTCTCTCTCTCTCTCTCATTTACTTCCCATAGTACTAACTACCAGCAACTCGATGGCATTGTTATGTAGCGGATAGACGTCACTAACAAGAGACAACGAAGTAATGCCAGTAGAAGGCAGGAAATTATGTTCTTGAAGCACAACAGAGATGTGATGTCTGAATTTTCGTTTCCAAAGCAGTGTACATAAAGAAAAAAAAAATGAAGTTATGTAATCGCTTTAAGAAAACGATGACAATAATAATAAAGCTCTGAAAAGAATCAAGAAAACAGATTCTAAATAGTTTTTTCCCAAAAAACATTCTCATTAATATATAATATATGCTTGATACTTTTATCATTTCCTTCATAAGTGGAAATTGACTACTTAAAAAAAAAAAATTCTCTAAAGATCGTTTATTTAGGTTGCAAAATATGTGAACGTAATGTATTTATGTTTTAATTCTATAATCATACGTTTTCCATGTGTAATGAAAGCTTTCTTCTAGTTGTAGGACGAAAAGTGACTCTCATACGTTGCTATAATACAGAGTGGGTTTAATTATTCTTTGTGGTTTACATCCGCTTCAAACCTGGGACAGTGGTGACTAAATCGTTAAACGTGCATTTAATTGTTGCATGCATTGCATCTGCTGTTATTACTTCACAGCTAATAATGCATTTCCGTGTCTCGATAATAGCACGTTATTATTATCTGGATTATTATCTGAAGTCACCAGCCAATGGGAACTTCATTTATCATTTCAGTCAGAGAGAGAACAGAATCATTACATGGATGATTTTACTGAGCTCGTTCGCTGTCGAGCAATGATAAATTTTGCATTCGCTTGGTTTTTAGTGTGAAGAACGAAAATAAAATGTTCAATCAAGCTTTTATTTTATTTATTTGTTGTATTGTTATTATATTTAATGTTTTACTTTGCATTTCATTTATTACTTTATTTGATTTTATCAATATTATTATTATTTATTTTATTGTATTTATGTGTTTATTTTTGAGAAAATGCTATATTCTTTATTTAATTATGTGTGAGTCAAAGGAATATAACATTTTTCTTCCTTTTTTTTTTTTTTTTGATTTAACATAATATAAATACTAAATTGTTTTTCAATATTTGGAGAAAGTAAACAACTCTCTCTCTCCCTCTCTCTCTCTCTCTCTCTCTCTCTCTCTCTCTCTCTCTCTCTCTTTCTCTCCAGAAATAAATAGCGAAAAGGAAAATAATTCCGAGTGAAGTTCTAGTGCTTAATATCTCACTTCAACATTAGCTATTTAATTCTTTTTGTTGAATATATTTATGCAAACAACATAAACAGGATTCAGAAATTTTTTCGCTTTTTTTTTTTTTTTTAATTCCTGTATCAGAGCCGACGAAGCCCTTTGGTCGGAAAGATCTCGGTTCGATTCCCGTCCAACACGTGAGGAATCTTTATCTGGTGAGTTAGGCTTTAAAGGTAAGTTAGCCGGTCTCATACGGAGTTAGGGTTTTTTCCACCGAACACTCGGGTTTTTCGTCCCCCAGAACAGGCAAACCGGACCTGAACACACTCATCTACAGACATAGGACACACACCAGGAGGCACTCGGGGATAAGGGCTAACCACCTTATCTCCGAGTTACGATTGCGAAGTCCAAGAATACTTGGAGAGGTCGTGGACGCTTAAGTGTCTGTTAGGACCACTGCTATATAGAAATTCCTGTATCATCTGAAACGTATGCAAATAAAATTGAATTTCTAATGTCCGTTGTTCTCGTTCTTGAAAACAAATCATAATTATTTTTGCTGTATCATTTTTATATTAGTAGACATAAACATGATTCAGCGAAAAGAATTAACAGTTTTTTTTTGGTTTAAGACAATTTTATACTTTCTTTTATCATCTCAAGAAATTTGGATAGATTATTTGGATCTAACCCCCTCCCCCCATTAACTTTGTAAGTACATTTCTATCTAAGATATTCATTTGCAGAAAAATTTATTTCTGCAAATGAATATCATTTATTTCCAAAATTGCGTTTTTCTAGTTTTTACAATTAGATATATTTACTAGAAACCTACACATCCAACTTTTGAAGATATGGCATCAATTTCATAAGTTAGTATGATCATATTTGGATTTCCACGTAAGTATTAGACTTTCGTATTGCCTTATGCATAATGGACGAGTATTTGTCAGAATAACACACACACGCACACATGAAAGGAAGTCAATATTAAGTAGAATATTATTGTCAAGTACTTTACATATAAGGAAAGGTCGTGGGCACTTAAGTATCTGTTAGGAACCACTGCTAGATAGAAATTCCTGTATCATCTTCGAAATGTATGCAAATAAATTGAATTTCTGATGTTTATATATATATGTAAACATCAACAAGTGTGAAGCAACATCATTTTATCGCCACGGGAGGAGCTCAATAGAATCGATGATTCATTCTTGTTTGTATCATCTACATACCGTACCTTTTACTGGTAAATATTTGCTGTTTTGCTTTACCAGCAATGGTTGCATTATTCGTAGATAAAAACGTATTGCAATATTCGACTCTCTTTCCTTTTCTGTTCATTTATGGTACAGGTTAAAAGTTTTAATGTTCACGAAGGTTAAACAAAGAAGTTTACCTTCTGATAAATAGCGATAATAGATATGGGGAAAATTTTTCCGGTTAAAACAGAGTGGTTTACCTTCTGCTTTTAAAGTCTTGGTGCACACAACAAGTAATCAACTTGCCGAGTATACCATAAATGCAATAGCGAGAGAACGAAGCAATTGCCAATAAATGAATGTGGGTGTAACAAAGTCCGAAGAGGGAGGTGCATGATACTGTATAAAGGACCTCGACCAGTTCGTGGCCCGCTGTGGAGGCGGCAGATGATAAGGTAAACACCCGCTCAACGCTTTTCCCAAGTGTGATAAAAGTAATCAGTAACTCCGACCGGAAGCTTACACTAGTATTCAGTGGTTGTTTTGCTATCGGGGATATGACGTGTAATTTCCTCTTTATCTAGCCAATTTAACTTTGGCAGTTCACGGCTGACTTCCCACACCACTTCAGAACCGGTATTTTACAAGGAGACATGTTGACGTCTGCGCTTATAGACATACACTGTCATCCTTGATAGCGTAAACACATACGCCAGCAGTGAACTATAAGCCCACTAAAGTTGCTGTATTATCATAACAATAACAAAGGTGTCACAAACTTCGTGATTTACTGCGCAGGTGCAAATTTTTGCAGAAGACAACAAAAATGAAGACTTATATATATATATATATATATATATATATATATATATATATATATATATATATATATATATATATATATATATATATATATAAAATAAAATATTTGTTCTTATTTCGTTTCAAATTTATACCAAATGATAAATAAGCATTCTCTGCAATGTACTAGAAGAAAATCAATTAAGCTAAGTTAAGCAAGTCCATTTTAAAATGAATTAAAGTTGGCACTGATCCACATTTTTCACATTACTCCCTGTTGGCTGAATAGTTGATGAAGTTGTTAGTGCTGCCGGAATTGAGCCAATGAAAAATTTAATTATGAGACAGTTAAGTGATTCAGAAAGAACCTGTACTGAAACAAATCTAATAAGATAATAGAATAATAGAAAAAAAAACATTTTCATTAAAAAATATTCGACCTAATTTAATAGCATTTAACTAGTTGTAATTTAAAAATAAACACAAATAACCGTCACTTTATCTGAACAGATTATAATGATTTACATTCGTGATTAATGATATGTTTTAACTATTTTTGTCACGATCCCAAAACAACAAAAAAGTTACACACGATGCTTTCTCAGCTATAATCCTGTAATGATTGGGGGTGGGGGGGAGTTTCATTATTCATTTATTCTCATCAACTAAGGAATCAATTTCCATCTTTTAAGAAATATTTTCTAGTTCGTTTATTTCGCCAAGTTATTTTCACAGTTATGGTTTGATATCTTAGTGGAAAAAATATACTAAACATGAATTATAAATTATACGGATATTATTAAACCGTCGAAGACTCTTTCACCCTTCATTTCAATACTAAATATGGATCTTAATTATTATTATTATTATTATTATTATTATTATTATTATTATTATTACATAGACACCTCCAGTGAGTCAGTAGACTGATCGTGGGAGGTCCATTTTTAAAATATGAATCAACAATTGCAAATACCTGTACAATATCTGTCATATTATCATTATCATTCATATAATCATTCACCGACACACAGCTGACTCTGACAATCTATTCCACTCATTCACCACTCTCCAAGCAAAAAATCTAGTCCTCACTACTTGCTAACCACGCTCTTACTCAATTTCCATGGATGACTTCTAGTTTTCCGCACATTATTCATGTACTGAAATATTTCAGCCACATCAATCCTGTAAACCCCCTATAAGCAACTTATATGTCTATATCATATCACCCCTTATTCGTTGATCAACCAGTTTGTGTAACCCACAAATCTTCAACTCTCCGAATAAGGAGCTTATGAGGAGAGTTGAAACAGAGTGGTTTACTCATCACTCAGTCCTACCGCCATCTTAGTTACTCGCCTCTGAATCCGTTCCATCATATCCACATCTCCAAGAAACCCAGGCGACCAGATCTGTGCGCAGTAATCCAGATGAGGCCTTATCAAAGCCTTATAAAGAGTGATAAACTTCTTGTTAGGATGTTCTTCAATAACCAGATAATCCTATGAGCTGTTTTAGCCACTTTTGCAATATGCCCTCTAAATTTCAATTACCTATCGACAACACTCCGAAATCTCTGGTTTCAAGTTCCAAGAGTACAGTTCCATCAATATGGTACAAAGCTGGCAATCTTTTCACTCCAAAATGAAAAACCTTACACTTTGCTACATTAAATTGACACCGTTCTCCTTTGTCCATACTGCCAGTCTATTTAAATCATCCTGTAAAATACCAACATAATCTTTACTGACTATTGCTCTACCAAATTTTGCACCATCCGCAACAACTGAATAGTTCTCCTCAGATTATTTTCTATATCATTGATGAACGATTAAATAGTAGTGGTTCAAGTACAGAGACCTGTAGCATGCCACTAGTCACAGACCTTCCGCAGGAATGCGCACCTACATAAACTACTGTCTGATATCTCTCCATCAACCACTCTCTTATCCACAACACGAGCTTCATATCTCTACCCATTTGATGTAACTTACAAGTCAGGATTCCATGTGGCATCCTATCAAACGCCTTTGCGAAGTCCAACAGTATGACTTTATCCAACAGCTGTCACCTTATTATGGAAAGTGAATAAGTTGCTGAAGCATGACTAACACTTCACAAAGACATACTCCCCCCCCCATACAGTATTCCATTCTTATCCACCCACTCCTGAATTTTGTCTTTAACCAACTTCTCCAATTCTTTGACCACCACTCCTGAAATACTAATCGGTCTTATAATTAGCTACTTCTGTCTCTTGAGACCAAATTGTCTCTAATTTAGTAAAAAAAAAAAAAAAAAAAAAAAAAAAAAAAAAAACATTAAATTGGGTATCACTACAGTCACATCCTAATTTAATTTTATCTACAATCACATCATAAAGAAATGTGATTAGACAAAGTTGATAAGCATAGATCCATAACGCTGCACATTATATTTCAATATATATATATATATGTGTGTGTGTGTGTTTTGGATATAGAATTGATGCTTTTTAAGGGAGGGCCCTTAAATTTTAGGGGAGGTTCCTGACAGGCGATCTTCATCGTTGTAGCAAGTTCTTGGTCAGAAAATATACACATCATTCTTCAGATGTGTATATTTCCACTAGTCTGATCTGTCTCCACTGGTGAAATTGGCTGAGTACTGATTCTTCCAATAATGCACGTAATGAAGGGGGGGGGGGGAATTAAGGTGTGCATTATGAAATATTGAGGTAATCTGATGTGAGACCAACAACCTCTGCATGCAAGTAGTCTAGCCGTGAGGATACTTAAGGTTTAAACTTTGTTTGATCATTCTTGGGTAAAGGATAAAAATAAGAATAATTTCTTGTTACGATTTTTATCTCTTGGTGTGAGATCACGACTCCTTATTTACTGGGGGGACCTAAAAAATAAATAAAAACCGCTTGCCATAAATTCGTTATTACTAGCTTAGTAAGTAAGGATTCACTTATATATGTTTTTTTTTTTTTAGAAATCCTTAAACTCCTTTACTTTTAAGTTCTCAGGGTCACTCAGGACTACGGCATTTTAAATTGTAACAGTATTAAATTTTACCAAAAAAAGATAGTTTATAGTTACCGGAAGAATATCTTAGGCTATAATATAGTCCTTATTGTACTGTATAAAAGCTGTTATGAAAGTATCAAATTAAAGCAACTGATGACACAATTACATTTATATTATGATGAAACATAATCCCAAGTCCAAATAGCTTCCTCTGAGAATTCCTCGTAACATCTCGCCTGCGTACTTAGTAGTTAATTGAAGATTATCGTCTTCCTTGTAATGTACCACTTTTTTTTTTTTTTTTTTTTGTTAGGTCATTTCCGACATCAATGAAACAACAGTCTAACAGTAAATGCGGTATTATATGTAAGGAAGTCAAGTGCCAAAAGAGAAACTGAGTCGTACATTGCTTGATTTATTGTGCTCAAGGCCTGTGACAGTTATTGATGTCAATATGAAAGTGAAGAATAAAATGAATATCATCGCTTAAAGAACTCGATCTAAGAACTTTTACAAATCACGAATTTTAGCAAGAATAGATAGATTGGAGTATAAAATACAATGTTAGCAAACTGAAGAAAATTAAGTAATACATTTGAACCATTTATGGCATTTCACATACAAGAAAGATTGTTGAACTCCGATATAGTACGTTTGGAAAAAAATATTGCTAGAAATTTCTTAACAAGTACGAGCGTAATGGCACACAATATTCAAAGGTCATTCAAAGCCTATCGTACAACATGGCTTGAAAATCGAATTACACGTCCCATTTATTTATACCGTTACCGTCACGTATTCATCGAACTATTTTTAAAAGCATTCGTTTTATTTTTTTTATTATTATGCTACTTTAATTTAATTTAATTTATTTTCACCTAGATTTTTTTTTTAAATTTATTTCCTTCCAAATAGCCCAACTGGGTCAATGCTTGATATTTGTCGCTCTGTGTTTCTAATGAGTGCATCCATGGACTGGTTTGAAATTGAATGAAAAAAAAAAAAAAAAAAAAACCCTGCCGTTTCATCAAGAGCTTATTAATCAACGATAAAGTTCTACTCGAGACACATAATTACGAAGTTACGTTAAACATCGAAAATAAAATGATCCTAAAAAAATTTCCTATTTTCGAATAAGTTATAAGTTGCATGCCAGATTCTTCATGACGAGGCGTTTGCCATTCATTTACGTCAGGGCTATCAGGGTAATCCGAGTGTCGCATTTAAAAAAAAAAAAAAAAAGATTTATCCGAGGGCCGCAGCGCAATGTGTATCTAGTAATTTGGTGAGCAGCAGCGACACAACCCCGATAGCTGAACAAACGAACAACACGCTTATACTCCCCTTGAGCGCCTGGAGCATGCGCGTTGGAACAAAACAATGTAAGAACGCTTGTTTGACACATCTGATATTTGAAACACAAGTGGGTATATAGTGATGTAAAAACACCAAATAAAATTATCGATTAGTGATAGAATTAAAATGTCTAATACGCATTGGATTCAAATTGTTATTTTATTTTTTTCGCTCGTGAAAATCAAAACCCACAGGCGGGCAGCACAAAATCGCACCGCGGGCCGCATCCGGCCCGCGGATAGTGCTTTGGACAGCCCTGATTTACGTTATAAGTGTGTGTTTCGGTTTCACACAACAACAAAGACAAATTAAAATAAGCGATTGAGACTGTTATGTCATTAACACCTATTAAAAAGTTTCTCATTCGGAGCTTATTACAGGCTGACTTGGAAAATTTATAAGTGAAGAGAGGAATCAAATTAGCCACCCCTCTAAATTAAATACAAGTCAGTTTTGCATACCAAACAAATAAAGAAAAAGCAATCAACCCTTTTAATATGAGTACAAATTAGGAACACATTCAGATCGTCAAGCTTTGCTGTTATTTAATATTCATTTGATTTAACTAAATGTTTAAGTAATCTTCATTTTTAAAATATTTTTTATTGCATGAACTTATATTTTATCAGTGCAGTCTGAACGTTGACTTCAAAAACTCAGTCAGTATTCACGAGGCGCTTTGGTTGAAAAGATCCGGGTTTGAATCCAGTCTAAGGAGCGAAAGACTATCAATAGCTACTTTTCATCTGAAGGTGAATTAGCCTGCCTCACATGGTGATGAATCGGACTTTACATCTCGGAAAAATTTAGTTTCGTGAATTAAAAAAAAAAAAAGATTTCCAGAGGGAAACTCGAATATTTTCCGGATTATTTTCAAAAACACGAACTATTGCTTCTTCTATGAAAATCCGCATGAACACAGCCATCTTTACTGTAAAATAAAAATAAAATAAAATAAAAATAAAAACATTAATAGCTAATTTTGAAAGATATCTCTTAATACGTTCTATTCGTTATTATTATATGACACTTTCATGAAGTCTAAGACTCATTGCGAGAGGCCAATCTACTAGGCTACATAATTTATACAGCCACCATGTACACTGTAGAGTCCAATGTGTACACCGCAGCTTTCTACGAAGAATTCTCATAATTTATCCACCAAGAGTAAAAATATTTGCTGTGCCGCTTCGTATATGACTGCTTTAGAGTTAAATTGCAAAATTTAAACTTCACGAGCAAAAATCTCTGAAAGGAAAAAAAAAAAAAAATACAGCAGAGAAAAATTACGTATTCAACTGTTTCTGCTATAAATCTTCGAAACTGGGAAATATCAAACACATCTTTGAATACTTTACTAGCAGCCATAAAATAGTTAAGGATCGGTTTTATCAAAGTGTGTATGAGAGCCGATGAAATCTTTATAGTGTGGACTTTAATTTTTTTTTCTTTTCTTTTTTTTTTTTCGTGTCAGTGCTTTTATATCCGTAAAGTTTATAGTGTAGGTAAGAGATTTTGCTTTTGCAGATATTGCTGGATCAATCTGACAACATCCACTGACTCAATTTCAATAGGCATAACTACATATTCTCCAAATGTCCTAAGACATCACTGACTATATCTGAAAACCTTCGTGAATTTTTCCAAAGGTATCAAGATATATTCAGTTGTACCTTAGGACATTTGGAAATTTTTTTACCCACATTCTAAACACTAAGTGTATGGGAGAGATGTTGCTTCCTCAGATTAGGTTTAGAATTCGAAAATTTTGAAATGAAAGAAAAATTTAACTTTAATCATAATAGCGGTTCGATGGATCAAAGTGCAAGAGTTTCTCCTATTATTCTTTTATTTAAAGCCTGAATTTTTTAAAATGCAAATATGTCAAACATTTAAACACAATTCGCTGCAATAACTTTTTTTTTTTCACGTGCCATTCAAACTTGGTCCCCATCTCCTAGGACCTAGGGTTCCTGCAGGCGCTTTCTCTACATTGGTCTTACTGAGAATTTGATAGATTCACAATAAAAAGCAATCGAAAGTCGAAGGCAATTTAGTAAGGAATACCCGGATTTTTTTTTTCTCTCTCTCTCCTGATTGTTTTCTCGAGTGCATATTCCTGCAAACCTAACGAATGATTTGTGTCACTGGGTGATATCAGAAAAGCTACCCACTGTTCTAAAATCACTAGGATTGCTTCACAAATCCAAATAGTTCTATTCTACATTTGTATCCTTCACATGTATCTAATATAACCCGGAATTGTCCTTTCTTCAGACATGGCTATATTAAGCAACTTCATAGGACAGAGTACTACATTCGTTGCCAAGTTATTTCAAAAATAACCACTCGAGGTTAGGTGGTAGAATGTTTCAGACGTGCCATACACGTTATTGTCACTAAAAGTTCTGCTGTATCTGTATTTACTATAATATCCATTTTTTTCATTTCTCACGTTGCATCCGGAAAGTGCTGGTCTCAGAATATTTCAGTGATAAATAGAATGCAGTTTTATTTAAGTAACCTTAAAAAGTTATCGTCTGCTGTTTACTGCACTCACCTGGATTACATCTGTTGGCAGTACGGTCATTGGTAGTGAAAAAAAGCCTACTTGTCAGTGTGCCTTCAGTTTATTGTTGTTTTACGGTAAGATGTTTATGGACATTTTCAACTACATTAAAACAGCTTACGTTTTTGATTCTGTTATATTTTCGCCTTTATTCTACATTTAGTTTTTTCACAAATAATTGTTTACCAAAGGAAATTAAGTAAATTAATATGCCGTTTGTTCTAACAGGAAGTTTCGTAATTATAATCGGCAATGACACTGCACATAACTTTTAGGTGAGCTACACTGAAGGAGTGTATAATGTATTCTAGTGTACAAGTGCGCAAAAATGAAAACAAAACATAATACACAAAATGCTTAAAAAAAAAGAATCATTTAAATAATTCTTAAAACTATCCAATCTTATTCATTTTACATCATATTAGATTATTATATAGCTTAGAATATTTCATTTTTTTATGTTTTTACAGCATTTTTATGCTTCAATAAATAGGATTGCGCGTCCTAGAGAACTTTTTACTGATTTTCTTCTTATATGCGCTCAGTATTCTATTTAGGATATCTACCGATTCAGTTCCCTAGTTAAAATAATTCACTCTTACCTCAGAGACATGCAAGTCAAAATAAACGAAACTGTATCAACCAGACGCAAGGTTCTGGCGGGAGCGCCGCAGGCTCACTCTTGGCCCCCTTGTTGTTTTCTATCTATATTGCTGATATCCCTCAAAACCCAAGCTCAACAATCACTACAATTATATGCTGATGACACTGCATTATTAGCAAGATCTCTCAGCCCCAAATTAGCTATTAAGAGACTCCAAAGCGGCATTCACACGCTGGAAAGATGGTTTATGGACTGGAGAATTCAAACCAATCCACAGAAGAGCTCAGCCATACTGTTCACTAGAAAAAAAGCCTCAAATCAAGGAAGATATACATTTACTAGGTGTTAAAGTCCCATGGCAGAATACAGTCAAATATCTTGGAGTAATTCTGGATAAAAAATTACAATTCAGCAACCATATAGAACACATAAGTTCAAAGACATCCAAAGCAGTAGCGCAGCTCTACCCAATAATCAACAGAAAAAGTAAATTCGATACTCAGAACAAACTGCTCATATACAAGATGGTAATACGCCCAGTCATAACTTACGCATCTCCTGCGAGTCATACTTCGAAAACAAATATTCAGAAGCTGCAGAGAATACAAAACAAATGTCTGAGAATGAGTTTGGATGCTCCGTGGTTTATCAGAAACTCCCAAATTCACAGAGACGTCAGCATTCCCTATATCACATCTCTTCTTCATGATCTAGCTGAAAAGTTCTTCATTAAGACAATTAATCATCCGAACCCACTGATCAAGCAAGCTTCAGACTATAATGAAGCAGATTTCTGCAAATACAAGAGACCCAAATCAATTATGTGCTCAGCTGAACACAGTTAATCTCACTGCCCTTTCAGGGCGAGCTTAAAGCTCAATAATTCTCCACCCAAAGAACTTAACTTTTCAGATGGAGGGGAATATGAAAAGCATTTATGCTTCACCCATCAAAACAGTATCGTTCTGCGTTCTGCGATTCAGTTACCCTCCCTTCTTTAAGAAATACAGAATAAGCTTCTTAACGTTTCGCACATTTGGTTCGATAGCAAACACAAGAAAAAGGTAACAATCTATTTCTTGTGTACGTGATCTTTGACATTTTCACTTAACCGAGGACGCGCTACTCGGGTCACTGCAGTAGCGGGTATAATTTTCCTCGATTAACCTGTGCACGCACGTAAAGCTTATTGCAGATAGCCATATGTTTTATAGCATGGTTTGTTTGATATAAACGATACTCTTTATTGTAGACTCTCAAATTCCCAATAGGAATGGTTTAACTTCTGTGATCTAACGGCAAGAAAGGTGAATTTCAACGAGAGTTTTTTTGAAATATTTCAAGTGGTTGAATGGTACTTAAGAAAAATTATTATTTATTTTATTATATTTACGATACAAGACCAATGATCAAGATTTTCCATCTGGTTAAAAACAAAAATCAGAAGTATTTTATGGAACATCGCGATTAAAAAAAAAAAAAAAAAAAGGAGAGGAAGGTGAGATGGAGGAAGCAAAATAATAATGATCCATTATAAGTATGTATATTCACGAAACCTAAGCTGCGAGGTTTTTGGCAGCGTAATCATAACCTTTGGTGCAAGCCATCACATTAATGAAAAACACGAGCCTTCTAGCCAAGAGTCCATATATCGATTTCCTTTTTTTTTTCTTTTTCTTTCTTTCTTTTATTAATGCATTAATTATTATGCCTGCCCTTTTAGCAATACTGTTCATATATTTTATCGTCAAATAAAGCTTTCTCTCTTTCTCCCCCCCCTCTTTGTGTGTGTGTGTGTGTGTGTGCGCGCGCGCGTGCGTGCGTGTGTTATATATCATTTTTATATTTATTGTGTTTTACAAATATAAAATAAAGAATAGAAAAAATGGAAAAGTATAATGTAGTATCCACGCCAGTACACAACAGAAATAAAGAAGAATGCAGTCCAGAAGAGAATGGAATGTCTAAATCCCCAAAAGCATTCTACGAGAGATTTTATTATTTTCAGCTACGGAGAGCTATTAAATCTCACTGATTGTCTATAATGTTAATTATTAATAACTAATCACTAATAATTCGTAATGAAATCTATATCAAGAGAATAATTTTATTTTAATTGACTGTATTCTCCTTATTCTTCCCACATTCCCCTCCAATGAATATTATCTACACTTGCTTAAACTGAGCAAGATGATTCGCATTTATTGCTTCAAGTAATTCATTTTAGATGTTCGTAACGTAAAGCTTATTGCAGTATATATATATTTACTGCCACCTTAAAGCCAATCATTTCAGTTTATCGAAATCGTTTTTGAGAAAGATGTCATCCTACGATTGTTCGTTACCGTCGTATTATTTCAGTAGAATCTACAAAAAATAGATAACGAACATCGATATTATTAGGCAATCATAGTCAGTGATGAAGCTTTACACTCATTATTTTAGGCCCAACGAAGCCTTCTTTTGCCCAAAACAGATTAACTTCAAGGGGAAAAAAAAAAAAATCATTCTATGCATCGACAAGATTATAACTACAAACGTGGGTGATACTTGCTGCAGCTTTTATTTTATGCGGTTGATTGCTAGTCGTTTTATGAGTATTTAATGCACTTATTTAAAGAAACAAGTAAAAGACAGAGTTAATATCTTAATAAAATACGCCCGAGAACACCAATTACTTTAATGAACAATTAACTTTTATGTTGCTATTTTAGATAATAACTACTAGACTTTTCACTGTGAGTAGAGCAAGAACTCTAATAAGCAATAACATTTATCGCCTTTTGGCACGCATATCATGCTAAACGTGACCCTTCCGAGCTGGCACGTTTAATTTTCTAGGCGAATTTACTTTTAAAAAAACTGTTATTGACAATATCTTTACGCACGACAAGGCAAACATGCGCTGATTACTATGCGCACACAGAACTACCGTTGCCATAGAAACGTGGTAGCGGACGTTACACTTATCTAGTCGATAACAAACGATTGTTATTTAAAGTGCCAGTGTTTAGCCCTTTGGAAATGGCAATTTCTTCCATGGCGCTAACTGCAACTTCGATTCTAGGCACCACTAGAGCGACTATTTCAGTCTGCTTCCTGAGTTAGTTGATCTTTGGAACATACAAGCAGGGGTTTCCCCCCCAGGAAACTAGGGTATTTAGCCCAGCAACTCAAGAAAATCGACAGTACCTACACAATTTCAGAAAATAATATATAGTGTTGGGGTTACAGACCAAGACATGGCTCTTGTCGTCTGCCATATTCTCCTCCTCAGATGCCTATGAAATCATTGATAGCCTTGTGCGAGCTATCAGTAATAATTAAAAGTGGAATTTGATTGCCATTCCATCTTCAAAAAAGTTAAAAGTTATACGGCCTCACTATGCTGACGTCAGAGGATATGCCGAGAGAGAGAGAGAGAGAGAGAGAGAGAGATAACATAAACAGGATGTTTATGTTATCTCTCTATGTTTATGCTATCGATCTTTATTAAAATGCTTAATAAAATATAAAATTTATAATATAATATATCAATTTCAAGTTATCATATGTACATATATGAGAAAACGATAAAATAATAAATGCGATTAAATAAGGTGCATATATAATGGAATAAAAATGTTGCTCGTTTCGTTTTACAGTTTTCTTTATTATTAATTATACTGGACGTTTTCTAGATTAAAAAAAAATCGAATATAAAAATAACTAGAAACAAACTTAATTATCATATTTAATTGTATTTGGTAATGCAGATTGTTTGTTGATGATACAAAATTAGGAGGAAATAAGAAACTTACCTGATATAACAATTATCCTAATCCGTGTAAGTCATCCTAATATCTGCAGGAAGACTTAAATGGATTAGTAGAGAGAGAGAGCAGAATGGTGGCAGTTGATAATTGTGAGGTTATGAATTTTGGACTGAAGAGATTTCAGATTATAGAGATTGTACGTCTTACCCAGACGATGTAAAATCTCCATAATCTGTCATATCTATCCCTAACCTCGTTAGGGATAGATATGATAGTGGACAGGAGTTGAAGTTCAGGGGACTTGGTGTAAAAATGTTAAGTACAACGCAAAATATAACCATGTTGAGAAGAACACATAAAATTATCGTTTCTTTATTATTGTTGTTTCAATATTAAGGAAAATGTAGTCTTTTTCTTATAAGGCCTTGATATGAAGCATCGGGACTACTGCCGTGTAGCCCAACAACAGAGACCAACGAAGAATAACATCAGCGAAATGAAACTTCTAAGAGCAGCAGGATACAATGAACTAGATTTTAAAAGGTAGGGAGGAGACAATTTTACAATACCTGCAACAAGAAGATGCTTTACAAACAAGATAATTATGGAAATAAATGGATAAATCGATTCAACATGTGAATAGAATGTCACCGAATAGGCTACCAAAAAGAATATTAAAATATTAACCAGGAAAAAAATAAATAAGTAAAGAGAGGAAGACCCTTAAAGAGATGATGTGGTGCTGGAACAGGCCAGTAGGCCCAATACCTTTAAAGAAAGAAGAAAAAGATTTTGCTATAAAATTTATTAATATATTGTGTTTTATGAATTTATAAGTCCCACGAAGGATGGAAAGTTAGGAGGAAGGATAAGAAACTTACCTGATATAACAATGACCCTAATCCGTGT
This sequence comes from Typopeltis vanoorti, assembly GCF_054136105.1. NCBI lineage: Eukaryota > Metazoa > Arthropoda > Arachnida > Uropygi > Thelyphonidae > Typopeltis > Typopeltis vanoorti. The sequence goes on from NC_143552.1 coordinate 93,739,983, forward strand.
AAGTCATCCTAATATCTTCAGGAAGACTTAAATAGAATAGTAGAGAGAGAGCAGAATGGTGACTAGTTGATAACTGTGAGGTTATGAATTTTGGACGGAAGAGATTTCAGATTGTAGAGATCGTACATCGTATGGGTAAGACTGCACTTAAGGAAACTAACGAGGTTAGGGATAGATATGATAGTGGACAGGGAGTTGAAGTTTACTTGGTGTAAAAATGCTAAGTACGTTTTGTATTTAACATTTTTTCATGTAAAAATGTTAAGAAAGAGTGGTTAAAGGAGCACGAAAAAGAAAACCTCCAAATTTCGTAAAGAAATGCGCATAATTATTTTTTACCTACCTTAGAGTTCTTTACTTAAACACTCATAGTAAGAAAACTTCATACCTACACAACAGTGAGATGACTCTAGGAACCATTACAAAACCCATACGATGTACGAATAGCAATTTATGGTTTAAGTATGTTACAAAACCATAAATTGCTATGATCAGATAGAACACTATTTTAAAACTACGGAGTAAACTATAGATCTTATGTAGTTTGACAACTGTACACGTGCCGTTTTTATATTTCCATATCCTATATGTTATGAATCTGTTCAGCAGATACATATCGAACAAATGATCACAGGAACTTCCCATTTCTTTAAAAAGAAGGCAACTAAATGTTATTTATAACACTCAGTGTCAGTTCTATCCATGTTTTGGTAAGAAATAACCAAATAGCACTGAATAATGGTTGCGAAGTTTCTGTTTGTCTGTCACTTGTCTGTCTTAGCAAATCAAAGACACCAAATATTGATCATATTATTATTATTGTTATTATTATTACATACCCGTTATTACTGAAGAAAATCTGATTTTTTTGCATATTATAATAATTGCTAATCAGTTTTCTAACAAAATTTTATTTGAAAATTGAACAATGATTTTATTATTATTATTATTATTTTATTTATCATTATCTTATTTTGGTTATTTAATATTTTAATTTATTTTTGTTGTATTTGCAAATCATATTTTGTGAAAATTGAATATACAGTAAAAGAGAAAATTGTTACCTAAGTTACTAGTCACATAACGAAATTCGAGGGTTTGGTTGCTTTTTTTTTATGTGTGTGTGTGTGTGTGTGTGTGTGTGTGTGTGTGTGTGTGTGTGTGTGTGTGTGTGTGTGTGTGTGACCTGCATTATCATTATCATTATTCTTTTATCTACATTATGATATATCAATAAAAAATATTTAAAGTATAATAAAGTTTGAAGGATGATTTAAATACTTTTAATAAGTTTAAATACTTTTAGCAAAGTTGAAGTTCAACCATATTCTTTAAAATGTACAATAATCAAAGAACAAGAAGGTTAAATGTGCCTACATTTTAGTACTGATCGTAACACATGTAATAGATATAGGATTTCTTTCATAAGAGAATTAATAGAACCCCACAATTGCGACTGGTTCATGCATAAAAAATATGCTTCTCCTATTAGAAACTTCTGAACTTCTACATATCGTAAGTAAAAAATAAATTATAATTTAGAAATCTATTAAAATATTTATTTAATAAATAAACTAAATTTTAACAAAACACGAAAATTTAAAAATGGAACCTAGCAAAAATAGAAAGATAATTTGAGCACTATTTATCTTCTGCTGTTATAATTCTATTTAATACAAAAACCAAGTACCATTTTGGAACAGAATTGGAGATTGAGATGGACGATTGACGAGGAAGGACATGTTCACTTCTTTCCGCTAGATAAGTGCATTCTTTTAGATTTTATTATACTATCGGAGGTGTGATTCTTGCATTGCACTGGCTCCAACCCAACCCGAATTCCTACTGTTCCCCCCCCCCCTCTACACGAAAAGCGTACGAGGTCTATGGCTGTGTAGGTCCACTCGATACGAGGACCAGTGGTGGTCTTTTGGTTTCTAAGGGGGTAGGTAATACGAGCTGAGCCAAGTAAATTCACGGCATCACCCCCCCCCCCCCCACCACCACCACCACCACACACACACACACATACAACACTACAACACATCTTGATTTCTGTTCCACAAACTGCTGCTAGTAGTAGACCTTCCCGGTCTACAGAATTGTACTGGCAGATCCTCGGACCTGCGGGATTTCACTTGCGACTAATCGCGCTGTCAACATCATGAGTGAGATTGATCCAGACACCTTCATAGAGTCGCTCGACAAAGGGCTGGCGCTCAGCTTTTTTTTTAAAAAAAAAGAAGCTTATAAAAAAAGTTTGAGCTCAAGTGGTCTGGCTTCCTCAATTTATAATGTTTGTCCGGAGATAATGATGAGGGCGAAGACACTGCCCAAATAGAGGAAAAACTAGATTTGCGAGTCTCCGCTCCCCCCCCCCCCCGACTACAGAGAGACTCACGCGCGCAAGAAGCGCAAAACCACAGATACAGAGCCACCCAAAGACATTGGAATGGAAGAAGACGGTCCCCATCTCCGATTCCTCTTCCTCTCCCCCCCCCCCCCAAAAAAAGAGAAGGTGTCCCCCGATCGTTCTCCGAGAGAGAAACAAAGATGGACATCTTTAAGGTTCGCCATGACTAAAGCCTGCCACCGTTATGGATTACAGAAAATTGACAAAAGCATTACTCCAGTGGTACGCAATACACACCTTCTCCCTCAGCTCGGAGAAGAATCTGAAAGTAGTCCTCCGAGGTGTTTGAGGACATAACTACAGATGAAATAACTGCTAATCTCTGCTACCAATACCTGCCACCTACTCAGGTCTGCAGAATGATTAGAGCTGATAAGAGCCCGATGCCACTAGTCCTAGTGGAGACCCATAATACTTATAAAAGCATTTATGAGTTAAAATCAATCTGTGGGCTCCGGATTATCCCAGATCCTATGAGAAAAAAGGACTCAACTGCGCAATGCCACAGGTATCAGAGGTTTGATCATGCTCAGAAGTTATGTAGAGTGGAGTACAGGTGCCTGATGATTTTGGTTTTTGGCTTAGCACCTGCGCTAAGCCAAAAACCACCCCGGCTAGGTGTACTAACTGTGGTGGCCCTCACCCTGCCAACTATAGAGGATACACTCATCACCCAAAGAATAGACAGCGGAGCCAAAGAAACAATCTACCTCTTTATCTAGAATGAGTTCTCCAGAAGCTCCGACTCCACATTCATTATTCACACCCTCTGTTATTCAGTATAGAGCTACAGATGCTCATCTACCACAGTCTAAGACTTCAAAGAGATTAATTTCTCATTTGATGAGAATTTAATCTCTCATTGTCAGCACCAATTTTGAGATCACAGGAATAGAAGTTCTCACAAACTCTGCCGGTAAACTAAAAATCTATGCAGCCTACAACTCACCATTAAAAACCTTGCTACACTTAGATCTGAATGCCATCCTGGGCACTAGTGAACCAATCATTATTGCTGGGGGACTTAAATTCAAAGCATCCTGCATGGAACAGCAGAACTACCAACAAGAACGGACGCATCCTTTTCAGCTACTCAGGATCTAACTACGCCGTCGTGGCAGGCCCTACTCAACCAGCTCATCACAGTCCGATTGACACTGCTGACATCTTGTACATAGTAATTCTTCAAAATATTAAATTTCAGTGTAGCCTAAATCATTAAATGAATTATCATATGTTCATAACCCAATTCTGTTCCAGCTAGGAAAACAAGAACAACTGTCTCCTCCCCCTCACTCCTTCTTATCTTGGGGAAAATTATCAAAAGTACTTCCGGAATGCATTGGCCATGCTTCTCCTATAAGATCAAAAGAAGATGTCCAAACAGCAGTCAAAAGTCTCACCCAACAAATTAACTCAGCTATAACAGCAGTCACCTCATTCACAACTGTCCCCAAGCCCGGTGGTTTGCCTGAAGACATTATGAACCTGATTAGAGAAAAAAACAAAGCAAGAAAAAGATATCACAACGCTCGCGCGCCACAAGATAAAAAAAACAAACTCTTAACAGACTAAATGACTAAATGGTGCAGTGAGAGATGCTCTCAAATCCCACAGAGATCAACTGTGGAAAGAAGAGTTAGCTTCTATCTCACCTACTAATTACTCTATCCGGAAACTACTGAGGAATCTCAAAAAAAAAAAAAAAAAGCAAATCTCTTATACAGATGCAGAAAAGGCAGAAGCCATAGTAAAAAATTTAGAAAGGCAATGTAAGCCTGCATACGAAAACTTGAACCTTCAACAGCTTGTACAAAATTCATCGACATGTCAGATACTCATTAAAACTCCCTGTTACTTACCTGTTCTAATCAAATCACACCTACTTCACCAGCGGAAATATATGATATCATAAAGAACTTAAAGAACAAAAAAGTTCCTGGTCCTGATGGCATCATAAACAAAGTCATCAAATTGCTGCCCCGCAAAGCTGTTGTGCATCTTACCAACATAATAAATGCAATCTTCAGGTTTCGATATTTTCCTTCCTCTTGGAAACACGTAGATATAATCCCAATACATAAATCAGGAAAGGACCCACACCTACCTCAAATTATCGTCCCATGAGCCTGATCTCCAACCTGGGTAAAATTGCGGAGAAAGTCATCCTCTCCAGACTTCAAGCCTCAGTAAATAAGTTAAACATTGTTCCTAAAGAACAATTTGGTTTTCGGCAATACTATAGCACTACTCAACAAATTCACAGATTAGTCGGGTATATCACAACAAGCTATAACTGACACCAATACACTGCAGCTGTTTTCCTCGAAATTGCAAAAGCTTTTGACAGGATGGCATTTTGATTGCTGCACAAACTTATCTCAGCCGGCATGTCGTTGGAAGTCCACCTAATTAAATCATATCTCCATGGTTTCATGCAAGTCAAGATAAATGGGACGATTTCAGCCCAGTGTCGTATCTTTGCTGGAGTTCCAAAAGGATCTTTACTGGCTCCGATTCTGTTCTCAATATATACATGACAGATATTCTGAACAATTCAATATAGTCCATCATGGCCCTCTATGCAAACGACACAGCAATTCTAGCCAGATCTCTTTGGCACATCTTGTTACTAAAAAACTTCAAGAAAACCTTCTAAAGCTAGAGCAATGGTTCTCCAAATGGAAATTACAAGTAAATCCCCAAAAGCGAACAGCCATACTCTTCACTAAAAGATCGGTATTTCCTAAAGAAGACGTCTTCCAGTTAAATACCAAAATTCCTTGGCAGACAGAAACAAAATATCTCGGTGTAATTTAGGACAAAAGATTAACTTTTAATCATCATATCAAGACCACATGCGCAAAGGCATCTAAAGCCTAATTAACAGAAACAACAAGTTCATAATCATCATCAAATTCCTGACATTTACCCTCAAGGGATGTTGATAGTACTACATGAAAAATTTACATCATTACTAACTTCCTATCTACAATTTTCATCCAAATCAATCTATTACCTGTCAAGGTTCCAACATTGTCAGATCTCATACAGGATGGCCATAAAATAATTTTCCCTCTTTGGAGGCATCTGTAGCTAAAGCCAAAAAACGGAATGAGACCAAATTTTATATTGAGACTTTTGAAGGCATGGGGAGATGATTTCCGCGAAAAAAAAGATTTAGTACCAAAAGTCGCCGATAGAGGAAATTTTGGCTCTGGCGGAGCCGAAAACAAGCAGATAATTACATTAAACGGAGATAAAATGGAATAATAATATTTCGACGGTGTAAGTCACAGCCGCGTCACTCATTTCAGCTGGATATGTGGCGCGTTACAATGATAATAAGAATAATAATAATTAAACTAAAACAACTTGCGAGAGACACAGAAATTAATGTAGTGATTGAACTCACAGGAAATAATGTTTTATTCATCAGAATCAGGGTCGCCTTGACGACATACACGATTTTCAATGTGTTGACCTTTCTTGTGTACAACAAATTGCATCCGGTGTGTGGCATTTACACTGTTTAAGGTAAAACAACTTAACAAGTAAATCACACTGAGGCAAGGTAGGACACATATTGAACACAATTCGTCAGTCATTTGAATAACTTCCCAATCCCTTTTTAAGTGGAATTGGAGGCGCTGCTGTCACGTACGCACAGTAAAATTAGCATAATCCTTTTTACGTGCGTTTACTGCAAATATTTGACTGCTTTCGACTCCGCTAGCGCCAAAATTTCCACTATCGGATACTTTTGGTACTAAATCTTTTTTTTTTTTTTCGCGGAATTCATCTCCCCGTGCCTTCGAAAGTCTCAATATAAAATGTGGTTTGATTCTGTATATTAGTTTTAGCTACAGATTCCACCAAACAGGGAAAGTTAATTTATAATCACCCTGTATATCTATTTTCTAAGACACTTTTTACGGTATCAATCCACCTATATCTTGGTCTTCCTCAAGGTCTTTTTCTTTCCAACCTGGCAGAGAACACTTGTTTCGCTAATCTTTCCTCTCCCATTCTGTTTAAGTGACCATACCACCTGCGATTAGCTCTGTTAACACATTCCTGGATGGTAACAATGCCAAGCTCTTTCCTAATAGCCTCGTTTTTAATATGATATTGAAATTGATGCTGTCTGGTCATGCCCCTACTCTTTCTCAGGACCCCCTCATATCTGAGGTCTCTGGTCTTTGGTCAAATGTTTTATTTCTGACCCAGCTCTCAGATCCGTAAGTTAAAATTGGTTTGAACACTCTCTTGTATACAGCTAATTTAGTGTTTTGATTAATTTCTCTCTTATTCCATATAAATTTATTCAAGTTGACTTCCTACCATACCTGCTTTGTTGACTCTGTTGTCTATTTCCATATTTAATTTACTATCTTCACTAAAAATCGTGCCTAAGTAGCTGAAATGTGTTATTTGTTCTATAGGCTCTCCATTCACAATGTAGTTGATATTTTCAATGCTTCAGCCTATTTTCATTGTCTTTGTCTTGTTATTGCTGACCTTTACCATATCTATTACAACAGTTATTCAATTTAGTCAGAGAATCTTGTAGACTTGTAGCGGATTTATTTAGAAGTATAACATCATCTGCATAAAGCAAAGAGCTGTTTCATAATGTGATCCATATAGATAATGAATAACTGAGGGGATAAAGTACATCCTTATCTGACACCCGATTTAACATAACACCATCTTCCTGTACTTTCATCAATTCTAACTGCTAACTTACAACTCAAATAAACACTAAGTATTGCTTGATATAATGCCCTACTGATTCCATACAACAGTAGCATTTTGAATAGCTTCTCTCTTGGCACCTTGTCATATGCTTTTTCCAGATCTGCAAAACATAAATACAGGTCTTTGTTCTATTCCCATGATTTCTCAACTATTTGTCGTAAAGTGAAAATCTGATCCTGACAACCTCTATTTGGCCTGAATCCAGCTTGTTCTTCACCAAGCTTCTCTTCCACAATCCTTTACAACCGTTTCTCAAGTATACTGGCATAAATATTACCAGGAACACTCAGTTGAGAAATACCTCTGTAATTCTCACATTCAGTTTTATTTCCCTTTTTATATATTCGTACTATGGGAGCTTTACTCCAATAATCTGGAATTCGTCCCTCTGTCCAGGCCTTCTGAGCTATGCAGTGCAGCCACTGTAAGACTTTTATACCACCATACTTCAGCATTTCTGGTCGAATATCATCTACTCCAGCTGCCTTTCCACATTTCAGACTTTTGATGGCTTTTTCTACTTCAAGTATGAATATGTATTCCTGATTGCATGCCTGATCAGTCTTTTTTATCTCTGTGCTGACATCACTGCTAGTTTCATTTAGTAATTTTTCAAACTAATTACTCCTTTTAAATTTCAAACTAATTCCATTTACAGCACTCTTTCCACCATTTCTGAGCTTCTTCAACAACCCCCAGAATATTTTGCCACCTTCTTGATATTTATTTTCTATGTTCCTGCCAAAGTCCTCCCATGACTTTTATCTAGCTAGTTTTAGACAGTGGTTAGCTTTCTTACATTTGTCTCTGTATTCTCTAAGAGCACAAGCTGACTTATTTGCCAGGAACTTTTGATATACTTTCTTCTTTTCCTTCACTGCCTCTTTAACTTCTTGTGTCCACCAGGGAGTTAGGATTTTTTTATCCTTGCACACAACCTCACCACATTCCTCTCTGTTTGAATCAATCAATGTTTTCTTCAGAGCTTGCCACTGAATCTCGGAGGTTTGATTCCTATTCTGAAACTCTTTCATTTTTTCTTGAATAATGTTTGTATGTTTCAGTCTACAGTTGTCCGCGTGGTTAACCTAATGGCTATGAGCTTCGCAACCATATGCCCGGGGAAGGAGTGTCCTAGGTTCGATTCCCGTCGACGACGTGAAGAGCTTAAGGATCTTCCTCAGCCATAGTCAAGTTAGCCAGTCTTGGGAATGGACAGCAAGGTTTTTCCTCCAATGTATCTGGGGATTTTCATCCCGCAAGCAGGAAAACCGGCCCCGTGAACACACTTAAACAGTCAGGAATACTTAAGACCATCCCTTCAGCCATAGGTCTGAATTGTCAGCTATACCGGTCCCGAGCCCGGATAAAATTGGGGGGGGGGGGGGGAAGAATTGAGGTGGTGCCGTACCTCCCCGTAAAAGGGTCTCACGACCGTTGAATCACCATACGAAATGAATGAAGGAGTCTATAGTTCACATCTGAGAGATGCTCAACTTTTATTCGCTTTAAAACTTTCTTACATGTTCTTCTTTTCAATATGAAATACAACTTTATTCTGCTGGAGACTAAATGGTGATCACTTCCAATTTGCACCAGGAAGAAAGCATCACTATCAATAATAACATAGTCAATGAGATTTTTCTTATTCCTTGCCTTTTCTCTCCATGTGAATTTGTGCCCATTTTTATGTTGGAACATGGTGTTAGTAATAACTAGTCCATGTCCTGACAGAAATCCAACAAGTATTTGCGATTATTATTAGCTTTGCTCTTTTCTCCAAATTTTCCCAAAATATGTTGCATTGTCTGACAATCATTTCCTACTCTGCTATTTAGGTCCCCAACAAGGACTAACTTTTCCTTTTTCATTGTGTCAGTTACTTTTTCTAAAGCATCAAAAAATTCCTCCACTTCTACCTTAGTAGAACCTTCTGTGGGATTATAGGCACAAATAAGTCTCATTGTCCAGTTCCCCATTCTCATATTTGCCCACATCACTCTACTTGAGACTGCCTGCCATTCAAGAGGATTAGCCTCGTATTTAGTGTTGAATATTATGGCTATTCTTCTTTTCCTTGATTATTGCTCAGAAAGATCTCACCAGTTTTTGCCTATTTTGTTTCAGTCACCCCTATATATCGATCTGGTACTTATCCAGTTCCTCAGCTAGCTCCATTTCTTTTCCATTCAGGCTTCTTATGTTGATAGTACCGATCTTGAACTCTGCTGATATTTCAAAAGCAGCAAGTTAAACATCAGAATTAAAGTGCTGCTATACCAGCTGATGAGACATCCTATAATCACTTACGCCTCTCCAGCCTAGAGCAATACCTCCAATACTAAAATCCTCAAATTGCAACGTGTGCAAAACAAATGTTTACGAACGATTCTAAACGCTCCATGGTTTGTCAGAGACGTTCATCCCTATCAGATAGCGGGGAGTATAAAAAGCATTTGCTTCACCCTTGGAATCAGTAACGTTATGCGTTTTGGAACACTAAGCTTTATTGTTTTATGCGTTTTATGTTTATATATATAAACAAAAACACATAAAATAATAAAACATAGTGTTCTAATATGTTAGTAGAACTAAGGAGAGCTTAATGTTCTAACCGTAGTAATCAAGGATGATAGTTTTTTTTTTTTTTTTTTTAGATCATTAATGAGACTTTTAGAACTTCCATTCTTTGATAAATTTCGGAGGAGCAGATTGCAATGTTTTTCTTCAGGGTTCCAAGTATGGTGGTCCGCTAAAACAACTATTGAGTAACTTAAGATAAGCACTTCGTTTCGCTATATTGGATGGCAAAGTGGGTGAGATAAACAGAACTTTCAAAAAAAAAAAAATTTTTTTTTTTTTTTCTAAGTGCGTTTAGCATTTATTTAATCCAAAAGTTAAAATCGTACAACGTTATTCACTATTAATAAAATAATGGTTTTTTTTTTCAATTAAAAGTTTGTAAGTTGAAGTCTTTTAAAAATTATTGTTATTACTGTTATTGTTGTTGTAAATCAACTTGCTTTAAAGTAATGTATCTCAACGATTTATTATTATTATTATTATTATTATTATTATTATTATTATTATTATTATTATTATTATTATTTAATCTTAATTCATTTTTAAATTATTTCAAACACTGCTTCTTTTATTAAATTTATTTTTGCGAATATCCGTTGTAAAATAAGGACAACACAGCACCCTTTAAATGAAAAGAAAAAAAAAAAAGACCTGATTCAATTCTCGTCATGACCTGTCAGAAACAGTTATAAGGGCTTTCAGATGAACATCAGTTAAAACGGTGGAAATGGGTAGGATTTTACCTTCCGGAAACTCGAGTTTTTCTTCCTTCTAAACAGACAAACTGGTTTAAGAACAGGAACACTTATCAGACACCGAAACACATTCACTGGGTGGAGTATAGATAGATGGACTGCAAAATAATCTCGTGCGATGAGTTCACATTAACAGAAATAAATAAATCGGCGCCTTTGAATTATAACATCGTGGGAAAATGTCTATAGGACTTCCTAAAGCGCTGATCCTTTTTATAGAAAGACAGCTGTTCATTCTAATAGGGATTATTCAAGCGTTTTTAGTAAGGGGATTACATGAGTAATTTCCTTGATTCTCGTTCAGTGCTAATTATAAATATAAAATAGTTAATAAATACAATCCCTCTTCCCCCCCCAAAAATACTCGTTTGGTCCTTAAAAGTTCTTTGACTTTATTAAAATAATATTATTAAATACTCATTTTATAACTCTTTTTTTTTTTAAAGTTTAAAAGAGTTCAACACGAGAGTGTAATCGTTTTATTGCAGCAAATCTTTTCTCCGGATTGGAATGTAATATCAGTCAAGAATAAGATATTAATCATTTTATGTTATTAGATAAGTTAGGCTCTTCTAATAACATAATGCGAAAAAATTTAAGGTACTTTTGAAGGATTACTTGTCAGATATCAAAATATTGCTTTGATAAAATTCCTTTTGCTTAATAGTATATAAATAACATGGCTAACAAATTCGCTTCAAGGTCCAATTAATTTCCTTCATCTCCGTTCTGATTTAAGAACTCATTTTATAATTGATGTAACCTGAGCTCCTCACAGACACTGCTACTTATATAGCTATTAATATCAGTGCTTGTGAAATGTCAGTTAGCTCGTTCTTAGACAAAACAAATCCGTCCTGACTACCCAGTGATTTATCAGATGACTTCAAGAGTAATCAGATGAACAGCTAGGCGACGACCTTGTAATGAAGTTCAACGTACTCTTATGCCACTTGCGTGATAAATCAGCCACTAGATATAAATAACATCCTGTCTTTAGTTTAGGATCTTCTAATGAGCAAAGTACCTATCAATGTCAAATGCTATCAACACAGTTTGTTACCCTTACTAAATTGAGAAGCAAAAAAGGTTAACGTAGCCCTAATACGGTTTGTAAAGTTTCGTTGTTTATATTCTCTGTCTGAGTAGTTCTGCGACACATATGCACATAAAAAAAAAAAAAAATCATTCAAATATTAGTTAAATATTTCGTTCGAGCGAGCATCTCATAAACGACATTCCAACTTCAACGGTGCATTCTGTAAAGATACTGCAACAACGTCTTAGTCTGTTTTGTAAGAATTCAAAATATCTTAATCTTTCAAACTGATATGAAGGACACTTTTCGGAGAACAGATATGAATTTATTTTATTTTATTTTATTAATTGTTGTACTAAGAATTTCCAATAAAAGTTTATTTAACTTAATGGTTTGATTCTAACGCTAGAGCTCCACTCTTAACAAGTGAAAACAGAACGCCTTCTATTTCGATAAAAAAAAAAAAAAAAAAAGGGGGTCGCACCCAGGCGGAGTAACAAAAAAGTTAAAATTGAGGTCACAATATTTAGATAAGTAGGATAAATTTTGTTATCTTTGTTTTCTAACAAAGCAAAAAAGGCCAACCGATCTTTCTACTATTGGGACACACATCACCTACGCTGACTTTTTTGACAAATTGCTCCCATATTGAATTACAGATGAATGATACTCCTCCCATTACCAAAAAAAAAAAAAAAACTTTTCTTGTTTTTCATGGGCTCTGCTCATCTAACAGAATTACGAATTTATAAAACAACACCAATAATAATTTTTAAAAAATGTTCTATTTTTTTTAAAAAAAAATAAATAATGATTTAAAAAATGAATAAATAAAAAAGACTTCAATTTGAAAATATTAAAAAAAAAGTTTCCGATTTACGGTAATTAAAAAAAATACGCCGATTTTTCTCCCCAAGAGTACGAGAGCTTAGTGTGTCTTGCTTATTGAATTATCATTGAAGACAGAACATTCCGAACATGGTTTCCCAGCCTTGATTTTATTACGTGCTTTCATATCAATGCGTAATCAAAGTAGATTGTCCGTTGTATTAAGCATATACATATCACAACTCAATTCTGTATACGTGAAGTATGGTGAAGTCTTGTTAGGAATTTTAGTAACATTTACCGAGATGATTCGATTTTGATTTAAATCAGACTGTTTTTCACCAATCTGATTTAGGTATAGATATAGGTACTAATTACCAAAATCATATAAAATTATTTCAAATTACACTGCTACGGTATTATAGTATATAATTGCGCCTTACAATACAGTATTTAATGTATAACTAAGTCCGACGTAGTTGCGATGTCATGAACAAGTATTACCACTCTTGTTATTAAGACAGATTTAGGAGTATACCTTCGATAAGCCTAATGGCCTACTAACTTACTTAACATTTTATAAATCTCATTTTAATGATGATGGATAGTTACTCATATCGCCATGATCTCCTATATCTGTCAATATATAAATTCTTCTACTGGTTTGTCTATATTGCAAGGAGAAAGGAAAAAAAAATTCAAGCGGAAAACCCAAACCCTTCCATATTAGACCAAGCTCTCCTTCATTGAAAATCCATAACAAATAGACTACACGTTATAGATAGGATTCGAATCCAGGTCTTCCCAAATGAAGAGAGAGAGAGGGGGGGGAGGGGTCAAGCGACTAGATTAGATTTTAATCTGTTATTTTGAGTATGCTAATATAAACCATATATAAAGTAAAATTAAAAGCTTTATTTATACCAAATGTCGTATGCTAACATTGATCTTCTGAAACCCATTTTTATATTTGATAAAAAAAAATTATCCAAAAATCATTCCACGCACAGGAGTACAGGTTTATTCGTTTCTGTCATCTGCGCAACTTATCCAAGTATTTCAGCAAAAGATACACGACCCATTAATTCATATCTCAGTTTTGATTAAACGTAATCAAAACTGAGATATGAATTCTGCTTGTTTTGTATAGTTTGGAGACGAAAATCACATTTAAGTTTCGTTGAGAAATAACCACAGGTCAATGTCCTTTACAGTTGCTGTGATATCGAGAAGAGCAAAAGGATCATTTGACAGATGGCTACTAAAGTTTCACTGATACATTCGAATTCCTTACTTAAAAAAGAGGGGAGGCAAACGACACGCGCGTCTCTACACACTGCTGAATACCTAAATCTTCTCTTGAGCTGGACAAATAGCTCATAATTATAACCTTCTCATAGTCAGGCCTTGGAAAACCAGGTCCTTGGAAGATACAGGTTTTAATTTATCTTGATACCATGTAAATACCTGTTGATATGAAAATAGGTTGATATAAATGACTAACTCTTTTTATTTTTAAGATAATAATCAATTCATTCAGTCTCTTCATAATCAAAATGATTTCGTATACGGTGAATATTTATTAGAGTTAAATTCGTGGATTGAAAGACGAAACGAGTCAGGATTCAGGATTATGACGAACTTCTCCACTACGCTAAGGAAATAATCTGCGACTGAAAAAAAAAAAAAAAAAAATCTATGACACAATTAGAGCTAATACAGTGTAATATAATATGTTAAACTACTTCAATCAATGAAATGTCAGGGGGGGGGATTCCCGACAGATTTTATCATAAAATAACATTTTTGAAAAACACTACTGTTCATATACTAACGGATAATCATCGAATAGTAAATTTATTTGTCATTTTTTATAGACGAATAAGTTTATTTTTAGTCTGCAATTATTGAAATGAAATTATTTTGTAAATGCAGATCTTGTAACATGATTTTGAAATGTGAATAAAAGATCGATACGACTTAATAGCAACTTAATAATAATTAGGGTGAATGTGATTTTTTCATTTATTGGAGCAAATTTCCAATTTTCGAAGTAATGAAGAGTAATAACATTGAACTACACACCTTGATGAACGTTAATATGTCGAGAATCGTTAAGTTGAATTATTGTAAAATTATTATCACGACGTACAGATGTCCTCATCAGTACTGTACTTAATATGAGAGAGAGAGAGAGAGAGAGAGAGAGATCTTCTTACTCATTGCGGTCTGATTTATTCCTACTTCCAGGAAGCTGCCCAGCAAAAAACGTGAATTATCTCTATTTTTATCTTTACTCGTATTCTTTGGCATTACCCCATGTTATGTTATGTTTCAGGTTTCAGTCGTCTTTCATGAATTTGTTTTGCATCGAATAATTTTCATTTGTTTTGCACTGATTTTTTTAAGGAACGTGATTATATTTAAGCATTCTGTATTAATAACATCATTACTCCCGGAAACTGTCTTCTTGAGCATGAATAATATATTAATAACTTCATGGTAATCTCTTCCTATAATATTTCTACTTACTCCTATTGCTCATAGCTATAAATATTTCATTCTCGGCGCATCCAACAACAGGAATAATCATATGAATACTTTTTAGACAGTAGACAAAAAAAAAGAAGTTTTTTTTTAACTTTTGTTTATATATATATATATATATATATATATATATATATATATATATAAAATACTTAAGGCGAGAAAACTATTATGCTAAATGTCTAGTCTATTGATGCCACAATAAAATAACTTTATTATTGTTGTAAATAAGTAAAACTGTTTACATAGGAAATAATGTACTTTCTTAAAAATAATGATGAATTTTGTCGTCACAACTGATTATCGAACCGTATTCCATGCAAGTATTATTTCCGGATCGCACAAGGAAATCTTTTCACGATATATACTTTGCTGAAATAAGTATTAGAAGAAGTACTGAGACATATTGCTATTGTCATACATGAACTATACTGTTATATAAAGTAAACGGACACTTCCCCCCCCTCCTCTTAGAGATGACTTTACATCTGTATACTGCAAATAGCATGTGAAAAAAAAAAAAAGAAAAACTAATAGACTTCAAAAGAGGTTACCATAATTAGTGGCCTATGCATTCGTGACACTGCTAAAAGATGCATCATCCAAAATCAAATTCAGGTAACATTATCAACCTTTTGAAAATATGAGGTTGTCATGTCAAAAAAAATTCAGAAGTTATTCTGAAAATTTTAAGTGGGGGTGCTGCATATAAAAAAATAATAAAAAAATAAACTTTTGTTTCCTAATCAGTAACGAATTTATTAATAAATAAATTTACATATTAAAAATTGCTTTATTAAAAATATTTCATCCTCACCACGAACAAACATCAATAATAAAAGTTTCGTATCAATATCAATGATCAATGACAAGTGCAAACGAATATCGGCGTTAGATCGCAGTGCATTTGTTTCGTGTAACGATAATTGAAAAAATATAATTCTTTTCATATTTTCAACAGTGACACATGTCATAATTTAGCCTTGTTTCTATAATAAATAAATAATTATATGTTATTTTAACAAAGTAAAATAAGATTTACAAAAAAATAGTTCACCACGAACACGCGCTAATAATAAACGTTTCATATCTCACAGAAATAACGAGCACAAGCATAAAATACACTGCCCAAGCGGCAGTGTATCTAATGGCGTAACGTGCAACGACAGCAAACGAATATCGGCGTTAGATCGCAGCGCATTATGTATCTATAATAAATAAATAATTATATGTTATTTTAACAAAATAAAATAAGATTTACAAAAAATAGTTCACCACGCACAAGCACCAATAATAAAGGTTTCATATCTCAGAGAAATGACGTGCGTAAGGATAATAAAAATACACTGCCGTTTGAGCAGTTACAGTTGGGAATGACGTCACGTGTAATGACAAGAGCAAACGAATATTATTATTATTATTATTATTATTATTATTATTATTATTATTATTATTATTATTATTATTATTATTATTCCTGATACCTCCAAGGAGTCCGAAGACTCATCGCGGGAGGACATCTTCAACTGTCTCTACACCTTACCTCTACTACGAATCAACGCCATCTACCGCCCACCTCCAACACCACCACAACTAGTAATTTTTGTCTGTAAATTGCGTGTGTTCTGAAGGGCCGATTTGTATGTATGCGGGATGAAAAAGCCGAGTTTCCGGGAGAAAAAACCCTGCTACCTCCTAATATTAGATCTAATAATAATAATAATATAATAATAATATAATATTAGATCTAATAATACCTGCTAATATTAGATCGCAGTGCCTTTGTTTCGTAATCTAGAGCGTTAATCGAACAATTCCAATTATTAACTATTCAATCAATGTCAGAACATAAGCTGTAACCTTTAACATATTGTACTTTAACATGTTAACGGTTAAACATGTTAACTTAAACTTTAACATGTTGTAAGCATTGTTATTATTTATAAACACAAACAAAATTTAATTTTTTCATTTTTTTACTTGGGGGTGCTGCAGTGTCGCAGTTCTTATGTACGGGCAGTCACTGATCAAGGCACTAAAAAGTGTCTGGAAGGGCTGTGCGGAAACCTTGACAGACTTTACAGAACGATTGATCAGGTTCTAAGTTTCTGCCCCGCCCTTCCAGACACCTTTTAATGCCTTGATATTGGCTTTCTCTGCATTTTTTTACGTGGGCAGCCTCATATTTTGAAAAGGTTGATAACGTTGCCTAAAGTTGATTTTCGGGCGATGCAATCTTTTACCAGTGTTCACTAATGAATAGGCCACTAATGATACATTTGGACATAAGATGTTCCCCAGGTATCAGTCACATTGATACTTGCTCATTTGATCGGGAAAGGTTATCGTGAATTCGTCTATGCGTATTTCGCATAGATTTCGGGAACTCTACGGATCATCATAATGTTTCTTTACATAGTTTTACTCTGCTAATTGTTATGGTTGACATATTTACAGGTGCCCTTTCTTAGAAAAACTGAGACTTATATTGTTTACGTAGGGTCCATAGGTAACAGTAGAACTCTACATAAAGAGCCTCATGGTCTCAGTTTCTTAGGAATGCACACAGGTGAAAGTGTATCCTCCAACTGTGACGTTTGGTAGTGGAGGTGTAATGGTTTGGAGCCGTTTCTTCTGGTATAGACTCGGACCTTTGATTATAGTGTTGGAAAAATGAACCTGAACAGATGAAGCTATACTACTCGATAATGTAGTGGGTTGAGGTGGTTTTAGGGCTTGTTGAAAACTTGTAAAAAATAGTTTTCAACAAGCCAGACAAATGTGTCTAAAATTATACATGAGCTCGTTCAAAGATCTAGTTGAATAGTCTTATTGAAAGAAGAAGAAGAAGGATATTAGTATCTAAGAGAAAAGTGCAAAGAGCCTCCGTAGCTCAGTCGGTATTGATGAGTCCTTTGGTCGGAAAGACTGGGTTCGATTCCCGTTCATGACGTGAGGAACCTTTATCTTTCGACTAAAGTTGAGTTAGTAGGTCTCGTACGGAGTCGGAGGGCTTTTTCTCGGGTTTTTCATCCCTCATAACAGGTAACTGGCCCCCTGAACAGACATAAATACACTTCCTCTCAACATCAGGCCCTGCGACAAGTCGATTGGGATTGCTTAAAGTCGCATCATGAAGAAAGGCCGACCCCAATAGATGGGATGGAGCACAAGAAGAAGAAGAAGAAGAAGAACAACAACAACAACAACAAAGGAAAAGTATGACTAAAAGAATGAAGTGTGGATCAGGGCTAAACGAAGTTCCTCTATGAGGAACCACGTATTGACGTGTGTGCACTTTAGGTTTCTCTAAAATACAATGCTGCCTCAGCGCTTATTTCAATGTGGCATATATCTATATCGAAGAAATAAGGTATTTAGCAAAAAAAAGAAAAAAATATGTGAATACATGTGATCTACAAATAAAATCATATTACGAGAACATCCATTATCCACGAATATCAGAATCAAGGAATTGTACCCCATATGCATTATTCCATGCATCCTTTTTTCATTCAACGGTTCCAGGAAAGGGACAAAAATCAGAACAAAACAATATTATAAATTTTTACTTAAAATTGCAGTACATAAATCTGAACCGAATATTATGACTAAAAAATCAAAGTAAGTTCTAATTTATTCATGTCTGCTGAACATAGCTCCAGTTGTAACCTTATAAGAACATAAAGAGAAACTTTTGCCGAAATGAAATAAAGAAGCGAAAAAAAAAAAAAAATTGCAACTCTAAATAATTCTAACCTCTCTTTTTTCTGTTTGCTAACGGCAATAATCTAACTATTAAAAAAAATAATAAAAATAAACACGTGTGTTGAATCAGCATACACTAAGGATAGATTGAATGTTTCATGAAATATGTGTTGAATGTTTCAGTCAGTATCTGCAATCCGTCCTTCATTGCTTACCAGAATCTAATATCTAAAGAGAAAATGTTGTTTGTCTGTCTGTATGTATGTATGTTACTTTGTGCTTTTATCACCCGAAGCCAACGAAGCCAAAGTTGTATGTATCCGAATGCAGAAAAAGATCTCTATTTCGAGGGAGATATTTGGATCATTCAGAATAAAATCCTTGTGGACGTTATCCTAAAAATACGAGTCCTATTATTTTTTAAAAAAAGTAACCAAACTGATTTTATTACTGAGCACGTAGCAACATTCGACCTTTAGCTGCGGCTGGAATATTTGATTTTTGCTCAATAAAGTTGCTTTGACAACCCCGGTAAGTGCATTGCTATTCCCAACCCACTAATGTGGGTTGGGAATGGCTACCGAGGTAGTGTCCAATATATGCATTTACGACGTTCGAGAATAAAATAATGAGATTATTCCAGTAAAATAACAGTAAATTAAAAAAAAAATAAAAGAGATAAACCCTTTAATCTCGTGCGCGCGCGCGTGTGTGTGTGTGTGTGTGTGCATTCATAGAAGTTCAAAATCAAGAAAAAGTCGTTATTATCACGATACGATCACTCTTGGATTTGTCTAACATTGTCTCCAAACGCGCAAACTGGAGCCTGGAGTCACACCCAATTGATTGGTAAATTGGAAAGATCTTTATGACTGAGAAGAGCGATGAATAAACAGATATTTGATTTATTTCAAGATAATATCCAATATCTTCGAACACATTTATATTGGTTATTTACACTTTGCGAGAGCATGAGCGTGAAGTATGTAATTTCATATATCAAGCCTAATGTATAAATGTACAGTCGTTAAATTGAAGACTCTCCAATTGAGAGTCTTCAATTTGTAAGCGATTGTACATTATTTAGTTTTTCCGAGTAAAATAAAATTTCTTGTTGTTTAGTTCAATTACTTTCCGTCAGTTTTGTTTGAGTTTTAAGTTGAGCGTTTATTTTATTAATAATTTTTATTTTTTATATAAATGCTAAAAGATAAGCATTAATTAAGTAATAACGTATACTAATATTACTAGTTAAATTATTCTCTTCAGTAGTACTAATTATCACTAAATGTTCAAACGATACACTATAGTAAACAAAACGTCATACCAGTCCTTGTTTGTGCGTTTCGCTAAAATGCACAGACGTCTTTTGGTCCTGCGGCGAGCGTACACAGTTATTTTGTAAATCTAACAACGTTTGGATGGCAATTTCTAAACGATAACGTTTGTATGACAACTTATTTTACATGACAACGCTTATGTATGAACTTTTGACATACTTTATTTATTATTATTATTTTTTTTTTTAATACCATAAATCTGTCACAGAGACACATCATGACATCATGATAGTCGTTGCGTAAATAACGAAGATATCATCAATCGGTTTTTAAACCACTCTTAGGTTTAAAAGATTGGTAAACGATTTTTTTGCAGTTTACAATTTCGTTTTTATTATTAAAAAATTGGAAATAGCATTTTTCCTTTTTTTTTTTTTTTTTTTTTTTTGCCTTTTAACTGCATCGTTCTTATAGCGAAACGTAATAATAGCAAAATAATAATAATAATTGCTCCTTAAAATGATAGAATTTAATGAAATTTGGATATTAAGTTTACTTTTAAAATTTGTCGAGCCATTTCATTTGGACCATGTTAATCACAAATTTCGACTAAACAAAGATATGTTTACTGCATATATAAGCCAAAAATGACTTATTTTATTTTATTTTTTTACGATTGCCTACAATAATTTTCTTGATTGTCAGTGCAGTATTTTTATATTTTCGATACAATGAAGAAGACCAATATTTGCGCACCCTAATTCGATGCTAATTCTTCTCTGATCAATGTTAATTAATTAATTAGCATTAATTAATTATTAGCGTTTCTAAATGTAATTAAACGAATAATACAGTTTTCTAAATGCAAGAGTATGTCAGGATGAATTAAGATTAGATCAGGATTTCCTGAAGATCGTATTAGAGAATAGTGTGTTTTTTCCATAGAAAACACAACTAGCATTCTAAATACAATACATGCGCGAAACTAATACCTGAAATTTATCATGAAAACTTCAACATAGTCCACAAATGAAAGTATAAAAGAATTTATACACTCATAATTCTCGTGAAGAAATCGCATTTTAGAATCCTTCATATTGTTGGTATATGCAATGCCAATGACTACATAGTCCAAACGATTCTCATTTGGTTTACAAAATGATAATTATTGTAATAAAACGAAACATAAAAAATAATCTGTGTTAAAAGATATGTTTGCATGATAAGAAGTGAAAAAAGTGTTAATTCAGCAAACGTTTCCTTTTTTTTAGTTTTGTGCCAAGTGATAATGAGTACACTTCATTGCGACACAGCCATTGCATGTTATTAAGTTAGAATAACTTGAAACAGCATGTGTGTGTGTGTGCGCCCGTGTGTGTGTGTGTGTGTGTGTGTGTGTGTGTTTATCTTACATAGTAGGTTTTTTGTCGTTGTTAATTAAGCAAAATAAGCAATTTTTGAAATCTCACTGCGACACACACACACACACACACACACACGCTGACACACACACACACACACACACACACACACACACACACACACACACACACACACACACACACACACACACACACACACACACACACACACACACACACACATATGAATAACTTAATAACATGTTATTAAGTTAGTGTGATATATATATATATATAATAAAATGACTTTATTATAAAAGGCCCAAAGCATATACAACTGGTCTAGTAAATAACGTCTCCGCTTTCCAGCTAAACGTGAGGTTAGCCTATCTAATGGAGGTGAAAGGGTTTTTTTCTCCCGTAAAGCAGAAGAACACACACACACAGTTTCGAATCCAACCACGGCAGAGATATTTGTGAAAGTCTTTAAATGATTTTCATCGCCCAATGTTAGACGATCACTTCGCTATTATCGGACACTTGGAATGGATTAAAAAAGTTCAATTTTTCCAACTCTAGAGCATTAGTATTCAGCTAATCAGCTAACGCCTTTTATTTTCTAACAGGGTGTAGGCGAGGCCTTTATACTTTATCTAGCTTTTGGAGACTGAGTGGGCAATTCGATCTCTACCGGTAGTCATTCAGAAATAGCTGGCCCATGTCTATCACTAATTATAGGCGGCTACTGATGAAGAGACCAGCAAACAAGTGTTGTCATCTCTTAGTGCCTAACCCTAACAGGATATGTTATTGTCTGAAATAATATGGGTACTACGGTCGATTTTCTTGAGTTTACGGACGAAACACTCGAGTTTCCGGGAGGAAAAACCCGCTTGCTCGGCCTAGAGATCGACTAACTCGGGAACCGGTCAAAGATAGGCTTAAAAAAAAGTTCCTCCAGTCGGCGACTAGACTTGAACCAAGGTCCAACTTCGAGCGGCCAAGCGCAGAGGACGCAAGCGTCACTTCCACTGAGTATATTTTATTAAAACGATAACAAGTAAATACATAGTAGTAAAATATGTACATCATAAATAGACATGCATACAGAC
Source organism: Typopeltis vanoorti (assembly GCF_054136105.1). Classification (NCBI taxonomy): domain Eukaryota; kingdom Metazoa; phylum Arthropoda; class Arachnida; order Uropygi; family Thelyphonidae; genus Typopeltis; species Typopeltis vanoorti. The sequence goes on from NC_143552.1 coordinate 93,762,370, forward strand.
TACATTCAGGTTTAACTCTTAATATCTTTGTACTACTGTTATCAGATCAATAACAAATAAATACATAGTAGTAAAATTAAACACATCATAAGTAGATATATACACGAAGAACACACAATTTACAGACAAAAAAAAAAATACTAGTTGTGGTAGTGGTGGAGGTGGGCGGTAGATGGCGTTGATGGAGATGATTCGTAGTAGACGTTCGGTGTAGTGGTTGAGACAGTTGCAGGTGTCCTCCCGCGATGAATTTTCGGACTCCTTGGAGGTGTCACGAATAATAATAATAATAATATACATCATATATTTACATTTGTTTTAACCTCGTTATGGGTACTGTATTACTATTTGTTACAAGCAATTCATTTTGTGAATTTTTCTTGTTTCGTTGCTGTCTTTTTCAAATAGCTAGGCAGTGGATGTTTTGCCTTCATCATTTTCTACAGCTTTTAAACGCGCTCATAACCATTCACCTTCTATTTCCTTGTATTGCAATTATTTTATTTTATTTTTTAATTGATTTATTTCTGCATTTACTTGTCTTGTTTTTTTCTGTCTGAGTAGTATAAGCTGGATAACTTTTTAAGATCTTCTTTCTATTCTCTCTTTTGATGATTCTTTATTTTACTTCCTATTCGGATAGCTGCCTTTTTGATGTTTAATTTAAATATTTCCCACCCACTGATTTCGTTTTCATATTTTTGTGCTTCTACTGTTATATTTTCTACTTCCGTATCGAATTCACTTTCCTCTGATAGCTTTTCATTGAATTTCCATAATGGAAAGTTCTGATTAATAAATGTTTTTAGTTTTTCTTTTCGCGAATACTGAAGCTTAGCTTCTACTATACAGTATAGTGATCACTGAATACGAATGGAGTATGTTTAACATTATTTACGGTTATTCCTCGATACGTTGGAAGGTATATTCTGTCTATTTTAGATGCATTGCCCGGAGTGAAGTGGGTGAATTATTTTTTCATCGGATATAAAAACCTGAAACCATCAGTAAGATCACAATCCTTAAAGATGTTAGTATATTCCTTCTGTGGTACTTCAGTTATTTTCTCTTGGTCTTTTAACTTATTTTCAATAAAATTCATGTCCCCTGCAACTATGGCAATGTATTTTTGCAATAAATACTGCACAAAAATAAATGTGCATATTTTGTTTTCTTCTACTATATCTGTTTCTAAAGCTCTATACCTTAGGGGTACTTCATGAGAAAGTAACTGAATGTCTGGGATGCGTTTTATTAGAGTGATCAGTCCACCACTATTATTATTACTTGCAGATTCGTGGGTTAAGATATAATGAGCAGTTATTATTTTTTCAAAATTTTAAATGGGTTCTATAGAGCAAATTTTTATTTCTTGTAGCAATATCTGGAAAGGATTTAAATATTTGGTTTACTAATAGAGTTTGAGTATCCTTATGATTTAGACCATTACAACTTAGGCTTATCACTTTCATGCTGTGTGTTATTTATATTATGATTTGTAGAGATTTCTTTTTTCTTATTTACTTTTTTCTATTTCCTGTTCTTGTGATCAGGACCGGCGGAAGCGGGCATGCGATGCATGCGGGTGCCGATACGAAGGCGGCTCCGCTACCGGTGCACGGTTCATAAGTTCATTTTTAAGAAACAAAATTTTTATCATAAAAACAAAAAATTCTTAGAATGATCAATATTAAAATAAATAAGAGCGGATACACCTAATAAAAATTAAAAACAATTGTATATTGCGCCTCTTTGAATCAGCCGGCTGTCTACAATTTTGCAGCGAGAGCAGGATAAATGCTTGCCTGCAGATTGTTGTCTACCTGCAGTCTGTCTAAAGTGAAACGGTGAACGGTTTTTATGTACAGAAACGAATTTTCGTACACAATATTTGTTGCTAGTTAACAGTCATATGGTACGCATCTCAGTAGGCTAGTTAACCAGTCATATGGTACGCATCTCTGTGTCGTGTAGTGTAATAATTTCTTCTGGGTATAAAATAGAAATGGAATAAAAAAAAAAGAAAAAAAAAAAGAAAAGTTATCTGGTGCACAAAATCGTAAGCGTAATGATGCGAAAGAAGCAGATATTAAGAGACAAACTGGGGCTCTTAATAAATTTGTTAAAATATTAAAATATTCTGATGCGGATTGTAACCAGCTCGATACATCAGAAATCAGAGTTAAAGAAGCGTGCAGCACATCATCCAATTTTCATGAAAGTACTATTGCAACTATTGAACAAGATAACAAGACGCATGATTTAAGTGAAAAACAGTTAGGAGAAGATTTAGTTGTAGTTGATCACGAAACTAACACATTGTTAGTCTCTGTAAATTTAGAAGATCCAGGTGAATGGGGAAATATGATGAAAAATTACGAGTTGTTTTAATTGAAATGGGGCGTGTTCAAAAGAAAAATATAATGTATCCCAGAGATACATATTAAATTTGGCGACACGTGTTATAATAGAAAAATGGAAAACGTGGAGCTCATGCGAAGAACATGGCTTATTTATTTCGAAACTTTAAATTCTGTTTTTTGCTTTTGTTGCAAACTTTTGGCACCTACTGAATCAAGTAATCTTGTAGAAGGTTATAACGATTGGAGAAATGTAAGTACAACTTCGCATAGACATGAGACAAGTTTAACTCACATGGAAAATTTCTTAAAATGGAAGGAACTGAATAAAAATTAATATTTTTTATATGCACTGAGGTTGATTTGTTCGGTTGTTAAACATATTTTTTAAAAAGAATTGAATGACATAAATCGAGAGTGAAGGAAAAAGATTTAATGGATTCACACGACTAGTTTCAGCTTTTTACAGCCTTCTTCAGGTGTTTTCATGAAAGAAAAGAAAAAACGTTAAACATTGAAGATAAAAACTGTCAGTACAGGAAAGTCGCTATATATATATTTAACGTGAAAACCTTGTAATTGACACATTCAAAGCTGTTCCTTCATTGTCCACATTGTTGAGTGAGTGCGTGCGTATAGCATCTCGTGAGCGCCAGTATGTGATCACAGACAGTCTGGGAAGTTGTAGCTTAAATTATTACTTAAATGTACAGGGTTGAGGATGATTTCTCTAGATTCTACTATTTTCCTCTCCACTTCGTCATGGCAACGGAAAATGTTGTTAGATCTATCTCAAAGGATTGTATGACTATGGTTTTGATCATCAGAATCGGCAGAAAAAAGGATATGGCTGGATAAAGCACTGGCACATGTTCTCTTGCAAGTGATGTCCCTCCTGTGCTCCTCCGTATGCAATTCAATAGACTTATCTGTCTGGCCAAAGTAAGGAATGTCGCAGTCACACCATGTCTTGTATACACCGGGATAATTTAGGTTGTGATGGTTAAGCTTTGGATGGTTCACTAGAGAGCGGTTCTTAGGAAGCGGAGTGAATAAAGTTCTAATTTTATATTTTTTGAGAACCTTGGCTAATTTTTGAGAGACTGAGCTTATGTATGGTATAGATATATTGCCTTTAGCATTATCAACTTCTTCAGTATGGCGACTAGGAGGATTAAAAAGGTATTTTTTAATAATTTTTGAGAATAACCATTCAGTCTGAAAGTAGATCTAAGAAAAATTTATTTCTTTACGAAGTTCATCTGGGTCGTCAAGAAGAGAGCGAGCTCTATATCCCAAAGTATAAATAATTCCAAGTTTCTGAGGAGGGAAATGATGGGTCTAACTATGAACATATCTATTGGTGTGTGTAGGTTTTCTGTACATCGAAATTTTAAGTTTTTCAGAAGAGCGGGTCAGTTTCACGTCCAGGAAAGGGAGGGAACTATTAGTTTCAAACTCAGCCGTGAATTGGATATTCGGGTGTCAAGGAAATCCAGGAGAGAATCATGTTCATGGCTCCAAATGAGGAAATTGTCGTCTACATAACGTTTCCAAATTCTAGGTGCTATGGAATAGAAAGAAATAGCTTTAACTTCAAAATCTTCCAGATAAATGTTGGTAAGTACAGGAGATAAAGGATTACCCATTGCTATGCCATGATTTTGCTTGTAGGTGGTGTCGTGAAATCTAAAGTATCCAGATTTGATGCAATGAGTAAGTAATGCTTACAATTGTTTAGATAACTTATCTTTGAGTAGTGTCAGGACTTCATCTGTAGGAACATTTGTAAACAAGGATACTCTGTCAAAGCTAGCCATGATTTCACGTTCTTGAATAGTAATATTCTTAATGTATGATACATAATCCGCAGAGAGTTGTTAATAAAATACGAAGACTTGCCAGAAAAACATTTAAGGTCTTTTGCGAGATATTTTGAAAGGTTGTATGTTGGTGGATCAATGCCTTCAACAATGGGACGAAGTGGGGTATTTTCCTTGTGGATCTTGGGAACTCCATATATGCGTGGCATGAGCGGATGGAGAGAGCGAAGAGAAAGGTGGTTGTTTCTAGACAGTTCAGAAGTTGTTTTTAATAAATTGTTGGTATGATTTTGAAGTTCACGAGTGGAATCTGTTTCAAGAATTGAGTAAGTGTCACCCTGTAGTAATTCAAGTATCTTATTTTTATAATCTTCAAAGTTAAGCACAACTGTGGCCTTGTGGCTTTTATCTGCGGGAAGGATAAGTATATTTCTGTTGTTTTTTAAACTCTTAAGAGCCTGTCGTTCCGACGAAGAGATGTTATCTGTGGGTGGTTCAGCATTGTTAATGATAAAGATGGATTCAATACCGAGAAGTTTTGCATCTTGTGAGAGGAGAAAGGAAGCAGCCTTTTCTATCTTGGTGAGGAGTGATTCTCTTGGGATAGATTTTGGAGAAGGAATAAAATTTAAACCCTTGCTGCGGATACTTTTTTTTCTGCATCTGAAAGGATGTGAGATGATTTATTAATTACAACTTTGCCAGGGTTGATGTGGGGTTTTGAGAAGTTCAGGTCATTTTGTACTCTTTCTAGTGCTTCAAATTTCCTAATAAGTTTTAATTTGTTGTTATATTGGATTTGGGCTGCTTGAGACTCACTATGCATACTAATGAGTCATATACTGTATATATATACAGGGTGTTCGGGATAAATTTGACATATTTATAATTAATTATATTTTTCCGTACGTTACATGTATTAACACACACTTCTCTTCATTTAAAAGTTTGGACCCTTCTTCATTCATATACAAGATGTCAGAAAGGATGGATAGCTGGAACCCACCTGAATCATGGAAGAGAATAACTTGTATCATGATGATTCGTGCCCGCCATCAAAATAAGGATATTACGACTGCTGCCCAATGCTCCCTGAATACAGTAAAAACAATCAGGCATGAACTAGAGACTTGCAATGGTGACTACGAGGATGTAGCAAGAAGAAAGATCCCTAGCAGACGATCTGATTGCGTTCGTACAGCAGAATTCCTCGCAAATCTGCAGGAACAGGTGTTGAAGAACCCTGGCATTGGAATTCGGGCTTTGTTCGTGGAGTTGCTAACTGTAGTCAAGCCCTGGATAACAAGGGTAGCCAATGGTAGGCCGTATGTATGGCAGCAGGATTCGGCCCCTTGCCACACCTCTGGGAAAAGTCAAAAATGGTTGTCTGAAATTTTCTACGACATCACCAGTCCAAATGTTTGTCCTCCAAACTCCCCAGACCTTAACCCCATGGATTATTTTGTATGGGGCGCAGTTGAAAAAGACACCAATCGCACTTCCAGTAATACAAAAGCCCAGTTAATGGATAAAATTAAAACAGTTTTTGCGGCCCTTCCCAGGGAGACTGTATCATCAGCTTGTTCGAGGTTCCGAAGCAGAATTGAAGCTGTGATCGATGCTAATGGTGGTTATTTTGAGTAAATCTTGTTGATAGTATTGTAATTAACTCTGCCTGTAATGTTTTTTTGTCAATTCATTAAATTTAATAGATACAAAGAAGATTTTCTTTTTCCTTACGAAACTGTCAAATTTATCCCGAACACCCTGTATATATATGAAAACAGAAAGTTTTTTGACTTGAGTATATTATGTATTCAAGATACCAAGTAATTTTATATAAACTTGGTTTTTAATCCAATTTCCCAAGTAAACAAACAGACAAGTAAGTCAAGTTTGCCACGTAGTACCAGTCTGAGGCAACTCGTGGTAAAGGTGGATTAAGCTTCGATCACTTTCCTTAGCATTTTTCTCCCTAATGTAAAGCACATCCCCTTGCAAGGATGAATGATGCAATGCATTAAAGGCAATGGTCACTACCCATACCGATTTCGACCTTTATCGAGGTCTTGTCAGTGGGAACCAGACCTGAAAATGCTAAGGTTGAAGTAATGCAGAGCTTATGAATTTTACCTAAACAAGTTGCCACAAGGGGCTTTGACCTTATTAAATAAAATCTCAGGATGACCGGCACTACGTTACCACGAGTTTCCTGAGATTTGCACTACGTGCAGGCACAAACTTGACTTACTTGTCTGTTTGCTTACATAGGAAATAGGATCAAAAACTAAGTTTATATAAAATTACTTGAAATAAAATAAAATTCAAGAAAGTATCTTGAATATATAATATACCCAAGTTAAAAAACTGTTTACATCTATCTCTCATCCTGAGATTTTATTTAATAATGCGGCATTCTACTTCATCGTGGCGCATATGAATGTTTAATGTTGTATTCCAGACTATTTCGTGTTGGCGGCCTTCATTATTTGTGTTCACTGAGAACATGACATGGCTTGAGAGGGCGCTTGCTCTGGTTCTACTATAAGCGATGTCTTTCTGATGTTCTTCGAGACGCAGGAGGATGGACTTCTCAGTTTGGCCATAATATGGCTTTCTACAGTCACGTATGATTTTGTATACACCTGGAAACAGAAGATGGTTGTGAGCCTGTTTTGGATGGCTTAGAATTGATCTGAGTTTAGGAAGAGTGGAAAAGCACGTTTTTATATTAAATTTTTTCAAAATTCTTCCTTTCCTGGAGAGCGAGCTGATGTACTGTAAAGGGATATAACCCTTGGGGTTGTCCTGCGTCTCTGTGAAATTTTGAGGATAGCGGCATAGTTGTTAATTGATAGTTTTTGGAGAGTAGCCATTATTTGTGAAGGTTCTTTTGAGATGTTGTGGTTCAATTTTTAGCTCCCCATCTGACAATACAGCCTGGTACGATGAGCCAGAGTGGAGATAATACCTAACTTCTGTGCTGGATAGTGGTGTGAGGACGCATGCAGGTATCTATCCGTGTGTGTTGATTTTCTGAAGATCGAGATTTTTAAGGAGTCAGATATCATAGTAAGGTTGATGTGTAAAAACGGCAGAGATCCATTTTCTTCAATTTCGATGGTAAATTTGATGTCTGGGTGGAGTTGTTTAAGAGATTTAAAAAAATGTGAAGATTATCTATACCGTGTTCCCAAATAAGGAATATGTCATCCACGTAACGGAGCCAGATTTTAGGTTTAAGTGTAGCAGTAGAGATGGCCTTTTCTTCGAAATCCTCGAAACAGATGTTGGTTAGTTTTTGGAGACAGGGGGCTGCCCATTGCTAATCCCTTATTTTGTTTATCAATTTTTTCTTCAAACTTAAAGTAGCTTGAATTAATACAATGTGACAGCAGAGCAAATATATTTTTTGAGATCTTGTTACTTAAAATATTGAGAACCTCTTGAGTTGGAACATTTGTGAAGAGTGCCACTACATCAAAGCTCGCCATAATATCTGAATTCTTGAGCTTTATATTTTTAATTTTGGAGACGAAGTCTGTTGAATTTTTAATGTAAGAAGGAGATTTTCCTGCTAAACCTTTTAAGGAAGATGCTAGATATTTTGATAACTTATATGTATGTGAGTCAATACTATCGACAATTGGCCTTAATGGGCAATTTTCTTTATGTACCTTTGGAAGGCCGTATAAACTGGCGATGAGTGGATGTAGAGAACGAAGAGAAAGGCGTATGTTTCTTGGAAGTTCCATGGTCTTTTTTTAAGTTGTTGGTTCTATTATGTATCTCTCTCGTTGGGTCTTTATCTAGCTCTTGAGTCGTCCTAAATAATCTGTTTTATTTAGGACGACAGTTCCATTACCCTTGTCAGCTTGGAGGATGATAACATCTTTGTTCTTCGTAAGTTTTTTAATGGCTAGTCTGTAGGTGAGTCAATACTATCAACAATTGGCCTTAGTGTGCAATTTTCTTTATGTACCATTTCTCCCGTCACCAGGAGAAATATTGTCAACTGGGGGTTTTGCGTTGTTGATTGCAAATATCGCTTCCATGCGAAGTAAATTCGCCTCTACGGTAGGAAGTAGTGAAGTAGCTTTCTTATCTTAGTGAGGAACAATTCTCTAGGGATTGTTTTAGGCGAAAGGACAAAATTGAGACCTTTTGAGAGAATATGTTCTTCTTCAGGACTAAGAATATACGACGAGATGTTTATCACTAATTTTTTGAGGCCTTCATGATGATTAATGTTCTGACATCTTGAGGCCCAACGTGTGCTTATCTCTTGAATGTAGTTCCATGACACGTAGTCTAAGGATGCCGATAATTGGTTTTCTAAAGATGATGTTTTCGTAAAGAGAAAAGCTAAATTGCGTTTGGTATCGCCAATTCTTTCTGATAAAAGTTCTAATTTTGAATTTTTGTAAATTCTATGTGTCATTCCTGTCGTTATGACTTCCTTGAAAATACAAGAAGACCCTCAGAAGCAGTGCACTTTTTATTAACAGGCTTATCTTCTTAAAACGTTGGAAGTTCTTTTCTATCATCCGAAATTTCTACAATTCAGGTATACTATAATATATATATATATATATATATATATATATATATATATATATATATATATATATATATATATATATATATATATAATTGATTTGGGTGATTATCCGTGATTGTGGTGAATTTCTCCGCAATGCTTGTCATGTAGGTCTTAATATCTGGAAGATTGGCTTCTTAATGTAACTGGATGTTTCTGATGAACCATAGGGCATTAAATGCCGTTCTTAGGCATTTATTCTGTATTATCTGAAGTCTGTTGTTGTTGTTGCTTTTAGTCGTTTGACCCCAGGTTGGAGAGGCGTAAGTTAGTTGTGGTCTAATTACCGATTTGAAAAGGAGGATTTTGTTTCTTATGCTTAGGAAGCTGTTCCTATTCAAAAGTGGATATAGCTGTGCTATAGTCTGACTTGCCTTAGTGGCAACACTATCCATATGTGACTTGAAGTTTAGACGTCTATCAAGATGAACTCCCAGATATTTGGTAGAATTGCGCCAAGGGATGATTTTACCAAACATTTATATGCTTGTATTCGGTTCTGCTTTACGTCTGGTGAAAAGTACTGCAGAGCGTTTGTTTGGATTAATTGCGATACGCCATTTGGTGTACCAATCCTCCAATTCATTGACTGCTCTCCGCAGCTTGATTGTGGCCAGGTGTGGACGGAGGAATCTGGCTATAATGATTGTATCGTCGGCATAAAGAGCGGTGATAGCTGGAGACAGTTTGGAGAGATCTGCCATGTATTTGGAGAAGAGTTGGGGAGATTGCAGAGAGCCTTGAGGGACTCCGGCCCTGATTCTCCTCTCTGCGGATCTGATACCGTTGAGTTTTATTTAAAATTTTCTGTTATTTAGATATGATTTGATAGGTAGAACTAGTGGCAATGGAATAACAACTTCGTGTAGTTTAAAAATTAATCCATGATGCCACACTCTATCAAATGCCTGAGTGATATCCAGGAAAACTGCGCCAGAGTGTTGGTGCCATTCATACCCTTGGGTTATATGTTCGATAACTCTGTAAATTTGTAGCGTTGTGGAGTGATATTTCCTAAAGCCGAATTGTTCATCTTGAATTACATGGTTGATATCTGTTGCTTCTTGAACCCATGTGAGAATAGCACGTTCGGCTATCTTACCTATGCATGAAAGAAGGCTGATTGGTCTGTAATTTTCAGGAAACTGTGTATTTTTTCCAGGTTTGGGAATTAGGAAAACGTCGGCAATTTTCCATCGCTGTGGGAAATAATTTAGCCGGAGGATGGCATTAATGATGGCTACTAGATGCATAACTCCTTTGCGGGGAAGTAACTTGAGTACATTCCATCTGGACCCGGAGCCTTTTTGTTATTTAGTTTTCTTAAAATCTCATACACTTCTGTTGGCGACACGGATTTGTTATTGGATTGGATTGGGTTATTTTACGTACTTGGGTGTGAATTTTACTTATGAAATTTATATCTGTATTGATATAATTGGGGCTGCATTGTTTTTCTAAACTGTCAGCAAATGCTTCAGCTTTTTCCTCGTCGTTGTAGACAACATTAGATTCACCTTGGATTGGAGGAAATGTAAAACGCTTTGAACGGAGTGATTTCATTATTTTCCATATTAATTGATCCTCTGTGTTTAATTGGTGAATTTTGTTATTTCAGAGTTGGATACGGTGGTCCTTTAGGGCATATCGAACCTGGTTTGTTGCTCTATTCGCTGCCTGTTTATCCGCTGGGTCCACTGTTCTCTGATATTGTCTTCTTAATCTGTTTTTCTCTTAGATAAGATGTTTTATATCCTCTGGGTGTTTATTTGATGGTGTACATTTGGTTATATTTGTTACCTGTGCTATAGATGTCAGCAGTTGTTTTTCAAGAGTCTTCACTGCTTTTTCTACATCTTCGGCAGATGTTATATGCGGTATTGGACCAAGGTTTTCCTGGAAGGCTAAGGGAAGTTGTTTCCAATTTATAAATGTGGTGGTGGTGTTTTCTGTTAAATCTTGTATGGTGCCTAGTTGTAATATGATGGGTTATGATCAGAACTTAAGTCATTGATTGCTTGTATCTGACAGCTGTGCGCTATGTTTTTTAATGTAGCTATATCTAATACACCAGGATGTCCGGTAGTTCCGTAATGTGTGGGTTCAGCGGGTCCTATTACTGTTATATTTCTTGAAGTGGTGTAAGAGTTGAGTATTCTTCCGTTAATATTTGAGTTTCTGCTGTTCCAAACTGAATGTTTGGCATTAAAATCTCCGGCTATAATCACTGCTCTGCCTGTATTTAGTATCACATCTAAGTCAGATTCAAGGAGTTTTTTATTTGAGGGGTTGTAGGCTGCATATATCGTAATGCTGCTTGTGTTTTCCATATGTATTTCTATTCCTGTAGTTTCCATGTGTTCTGTTTGGGGTTCTGCTATTGAATTATGTTTTATGTTACTTTTCACACAGATGGCAGTGCCTCCACCTCTAGCAAAGCATCTGTCTGTACGGTAAGTGCTATAACCGTTGATTCTGATTTTGTCACTTGGACGAAGATGTGTTTCATTTATGGGTATGATGTCTGCTTGGGTTTCTGCTGCAAACTCCTGCAGCTCATTATTTGATAGATAAACCATTTGCGTTCCATGAAACAGTTTATAACGATTTCGGTTTTCTTTTAGACTTATCCATTAAGAATTTCCATAAAGAGTGATTGTGTATGCCTTAAGATGATATCCTTGGCTTCTTGAGTTGGGTTGGTTTGTTGGAGTTCAGCAAGCATTTCACCTAAGTGGCTTATTATGTTCAGTAGGATAGGTTTGTTGGTTTGCTGTGACTACTTTGGTTTTGGGTCTTTTTGGAAGGTTGATCTTGTAACTTCAGCATACGATCTTCCATCCGTTGTGGAGACTATGGTTTGATGGGAGGACGCGTGTTCTTGAAGAGGTTTACTAGTTTTAAGTTGTCTTTCGGTTTTGGGAAAATGCTATACAACCCTATAGTTTGCAGGGTCCTCTGCAGTTTGCACACTTTGCTGGAAGTGTGCGAGGTTTATGGCATTCATTTGATGCATGTTTGCCACTACATTTCACGCAACGAAATTCAGCCTTGCAGCATCGTTGTGCATGCCCAATCTTCTGGCATCTATGGCACTGGGTTGTAGTTGATTTATGTTTTAATGCCTCAACTTTTATGACTAGATCACAGATGGTTTGGAGAATGTATATATGCTTTTCGTCTTTGCTTATTTCCACCAGAATTAGGAAATAGGGTGTTTTATCAGCTCTCCGCATTCCACTGACTTTAATTGGGCTAAATCGCTTAGGTTGGAGGTCTGCAGTGAGGGCTTCTATTTGTAATGTCTCAGTTACTCCCCTTAATACTACTTTTAAATTTTTCTCACTGTTGAGTGCAAAAGTGTGATATGGGAAATTGTTGTTGTATAGAAGTTTGGTTATTTTTCTGTAGTCTGATGATGTTTTAGGTCGTATGCGAATCCCTTCTTCTGTGTTTGTGGCTTTAATGAAGGTTATATCTGAAGATTTCAGTGTGGATGCAACGGACGTCAGTGCTCCTTGGCCCTTAAGACCACTGGGGGTACCCTTTCTTTAATTACATTATCTGGTTCTATCTCCGCTGTTTTGGGTGTATCTGCAGTAGAGGAGATTTTCCTTTTCTTTTTGACCGTTTGGAATTCTGTGTTGGTTTCCAAAAACTGCGGAGTATTATCCAGACATGCAGCATCCTCTATATTCGTGGAGTGCCTTAATTCTGGTTCGGTCAACATACTTCCATCATTAAAACCATCCATCCTATCTTCTGTGACTGCTGTAGGGGGGAATGTATCTAAAAGCTTTACTTTCCCTGGCCAGTTGTCGCTCAATAGTTTTCCTAATCTTAGGAATTCTCTGTAAACTTCTTCGAATATGCTTTGATTGAGAGGTTTTGACATGTCTGATAGAAGGCAACAACTCTATTAGAATAAAGTTTGAGAAATGGGTCCTAGAGCCCAATGTAAATATCCCTTAGATCAAATCGATCTACCAGCATAGGTAGCAAATATTTCACAAAATGAAGAACGCTTACCTCTATATATAAATATCCCGTAGATCAAATTGATATACCAGTATCGGTAGCAAATGCAAATATTTCACAAAATGAAGATCGCTTACCTCTATATATAAATATCCCGTAGATCAAATCGATCTATCAGCATCGGTAGCAAATATTTCACCTTAAAATGGCGAGTTCTAAACTACAGATTTTTTAACACTAACACGCGAGCCGCCATTTTCCAGTTTTCTTATATATATATATATATATATATATATCTTTTTTGAGGTCTCAGCCTTATCCACTTGACCTATACAAGTTGCTATAAGGTGTTTTTATTTTGAATAAGAATCTCTGCTGATTTTTGATTTTTTCTGATATATATATATATATATATATATATATATATATATATATATATATATATATATATATATATATATATATATATATATATATATATATATATATATATATATATATATATATATATATATATACCAAGAATATGAATGGAGCAGAACCAGATTCCAACGTGCAGAATAGTGAAAATTTTGAAAATATACAAATAGTTGAAAGGAAGCTATCAGATAAGGAACAAGAACTCGCAAGAAAAATTATCGAGCAAATGAACAGCAACTAATGAACAGCAAACGAACAGCAAATAGTTGAAAGGAAGTTATCAGATAAGGAACAAGAACTCGCAAGAAAAATTATCGAGCAAATGAACAGCAACCAGAAACGAGTTAGGCTACCAGTATTGAGACAAGTACCTCAACATAAACTGAAGGAACTCCTACAAGAGGCCAATAAAGCTGCAAGGGATAATCCTACTGGAGCTATTGGCAAACGAATCAACTTATGTACTCAATAGCCTACGTCGTAACATCTGAATTAGGATTTAAGATTAGTGAACCCAAAAGCAGTAAGGCTCAGGAACCAAAATGGAAGCATCGACTGGAGAATAAAATTTTTAAAATCAATGCAGACATGAGCAATATAAAAAACCCTTAAGGAAAAGAAGCTGAAAAACACAAAAATCCGAAATAATCCCATAAAGAGATATAATACTGGAACACAACCTATTGATGAAGTATTAGAGGAAGTGAACTAAAAAATAATTGCAGTTGCAGCTAAAATAAGAAGATACAGTGCACGCATTGAACAGTACAAGCAAAATTCGATGTTTCGCGAAAATGAGCACCAGTTTTACAAGAAAATTGATTGCTGCAGGAATGATAACCTTAAAGAAAATATAAATATAAATACCAGAGACAAAGAAAATACACTAAAGTTTTGGAAAAACGTATGGGACAACCCTAAGAGGCAAATAACAAGGCAAAATGGATTGAACAAATTACGAATGAATCTCAAGAACGAAAAATGGACCAACTGAAAATAACAACTGAAATGGTTCAAAAGCAAGCTAAAAATATAAAAAAATTGGTCAACACCCTGGAAGGATGAATTACATGGCTACTGGTTGAAATATCTAACAGGCTTACATGAAAGACTTGCTAACCAATTTTATGATGTTTTAGAAGGAAAAAGCAAAGAAGAGTGGCTCACAGCAGGGAAAACGTTTTTGATCATAAAGGATAAAGAAAAAGGTCCAAACCAAGAAAACTTCCAACCAATAACCTGCCTGCCAACAACTTTTAAGCTACTCACAGGCAAACTAGCTGATAAAATATACAACTATCTTAAAGCAAATTCTCTTCTCCCAATTGAACAAAAAGGTAACAGCAAAAATTCAAGAGGCACAAAAGTCCAATTGCTGATTGATAAAATGATTCTTAAAAATTGCAAACGTAGAAAAACCAACCTCCATATGGCTTGGATAGATTATAAAAAAGCGTTTGATTCGGTGCCTCATAGTTGGATTTTAACATGCACAGAACTATTCGGTATTAGCGAAAACGTGCAAAAATTTTTGCACTCCAGCATGAAAAACTGGAAAACAACGTTGGTTATAAACAGAGAAGAAATTGGAGAGGTAAACATAAAAAGGGGCATCTTTCAAGGAGACTCATTATCTCCTCTATTGTTTATATTGTCATTGATCCCCTTAACTAGAATTTTAAATAAAACTCCTCATAGTTATCAAAATGCGCAAAAGAGTGCAAAGATATCTCACCTTTTATACATGGACGATCTGATGTTGTATGCAAAATCAGAGAATGAATTCGAATCGTTGCTAAACACTGTGCACATATTCAGTCAAGATATATCAATGGATTTTGGCTTAAAAAATGAGCAATTGCTGGAATAACAAGAGGAAAGTTTGAAGATATGAACGAAATCGAGCTGCTCAATGGTGAAATAATCAAGGCAATAAAATTCGAAGACAGCTACAAATATTTGGGAATTTTAGAAACATCACAAATTCTGCACAATAAGATAAAAGAAAGAACTAGAGCAGAATATATAAGACGATTAAGAAAACTCCTCAAGTCAATGCTTAATCCTGGAAATTTGATAAAAGCAATTAATACCTCTGCCATACCTGTTCTAAGATATTCAGCAGGCATTGTTGAATGGACCCAGCTAGAGATGGAAGATTTAGATCGAAAAACTCGAAAATTAATGACAGTGCAACCATGCCCTCAATCCTCGCAGTGACGTTGATAGGCTATATCTATCACGCAAAAAAGGAGGTAGAGGATTATTACAAGTGAAGCAAGTTATTGAAGAAGAAAAACGAAATTTAAATGGTTACCTGCAGCAAACAACGGAAAAATTTCTAATTGAGGTAAGGAAAGAGGGTTTATTTAAACCCATGGAGACAAAATTGGAATACAAAACCAACCAAGTAAAAGTGAGAACTGAAAGATGGAAAAATAAGGCATTGCATGGAAAATACCTTCACAGCATAGAGGACAGCGCTGACAGCAACTTTACCTGGCAATGGTTGAGAAATGGAGCACTAAAGAAAGAAACATAATCGGTAATTTTTGCAGCACAAGAACAGGTCATTAAAACCAACGTTACGTAGGCAAAAATATAAAAAATTCAAGAAGACAGTAAATGTAGATTGTGCAAAGAAAAGGAAGAAACGGTAGACCACATTATAAGTGGATGCAGCAAAATCGCACAAATTGAGTACAGTAAAAGGCATGATAACGTAGCTAAGATAATCCACTGGCATTTATGTAAAAAGTATGGGTTTGAAGTATCTAAAGACTATTGGAAGCATAAAGTTCACCAGAAAGTGGTTGAGAATGAAAAAGCTAAAATACTCTGGGATTTCAAAATCCAGACTGACAAAAGCTTGGAATGTAATACCCCCGATATCACAGTGGTTGAAAAAAGTGAAAACAGGGGTGTTAAGTTTATTGAAATATCAGTACCAGGAGATAGTCTGATTGACAACAAAGAAAATGAAAAAATTACAAAATATCGCGATTTGTAAATCGAAGTTGAACGAATCTGGCAAAAGAAAACGAAAGTTGTTCCCATAATAATAGGTGCTTTAGGCGCCAACCCTAAAACATTGAAAAAACATCTAGAAGCACTCGAGTTGGATGGATTAAAAATTGGGCAGCTGCAAAAGGGCGCTCTGTTCGGCACAGCTTTCATTTTCAGAAAGTATTTCCACAACTCATAGGCCCTTGGGTAGGGCTCGAATTAGTGGAATATAACCAACCTTTTCTTAAGACTGAGGAAGCAAATCAAGCTTTGATGAATATTATATATATATATATATATATATATATATATATATATATATATATATATATATATATATATATATATATATATATATATATATATATGTTAAAAATACCAAGCAATTTTAAACCTGGTTTTACTCCATTTCCCAAGTAAGCAAACAGACAAACAAGTCAAGTTTCCGCCTGCAAGTGATGTAAGTCTAGCTGATCCTACATGTAGTGCAAGACCCAGGCAACTCGTGGTAAAGGTGGCATACCCCTACGTGGCTTGGTATTTTTAACATTTATTATACCCAAGGTAAAATACTTTATATATATATATATATATATATATATATATATATATATATATATATATATATATATATATATATATATATATATATATATATATATATATATATATATATATAAGACAAATCGACTGGCGAATGTGCAGTTAAGAGATATAATAAAGTGGACGTATGGCCTTAGTTGAATAGGTTGCATTTCCAAACTAAACCAGTATAGATTAACCCCTACGTGGTTTGAATTCCGGACGAAGTAACTTCCAGAAAGTAACGACGTCAGTGCATTGTATCTGTTATTGCGTGCATTTCTCTGCCGCTTTCTCTACTTTACTGGATGCAAAACTCTGTTTCTGGAAGGTGAAGAAGCCCTGTCATCTCCTTTTGAGACAGGCTGATTTACCTTCAAAAAAAAAAAAAAAGTGCTAAGCATTCAGCAGAGAGAATTAAATGCCTGAAATATTTTGTGTCATCACTCAAGGCATAGCAGACTATTAACTGATATAACAGTTTTTTTTTATATTACAAGTTTAATGAATTTAGATGTTTCAGATAAAAACTAAAACTCGTTAGTTAATGTTTTATGCCTAAGACATTATATTTTGGCTTACGAAGCTATATAAAGATTTTGGCTAAACGTATAATTATTTTCTTCTTGATATAAACCACCGGTTCTGTCAATATTGATTGGGTTGTTGTTTAAAATACTGTTAGGCAATTCTCAATTAGACAACACCTTACACTGCAACTCATATTTTCTATCCAAAATTCATATGCGAGTTTGTTGTTCACTTTGCTTTTACGTAACTGAATTCAAAAATATTCATTTAACCGAACAAGGGTTCAGCATCAGCATTAAAATGGGATAAACACAGATCTTTTTATATATATATATATATATATATATATATATATATCAAAAAAATCAGCTAACGCCTTTTTATTCCCGTATACGGGAGTAGGCGAGGCCATTTAGCCCTATCTAACTTTTTGGAGACTGAGTGGGCAGTTCAATCTCCACTGGTACCAATCAGAGATAGATGGCCCAAGGCTATCACTAATTAAGCGGTACACAGTGAAGAGAGACGGCTCAAATGTGCCGCCATCTCGTGGTCCCTAACCCTAACACAATATATTTAATGTCTGAAATAATGTGGGTTCTACGGTCGATTTTCTTGGGTTTACGGGACGAAAAACCCGAGTTTCCGGGAGGAAAAACCCGCTTGCCCGTGCCAGAGATCGACTAACTCGGGAACCGGTCGAAAAAAGGCTTAGAAAAATTTCCTCTAGTCGCCGACTAGACTCGAAACCAAGTCTTCCTTCGTGCGGCCAAGCGCCGTGGTATGCAAACGCCACATCCACTGAGCTACACAGGCTCTCATATATATACAGTATATATATATATATTAAAAAAAAAAAAAGGTCTAGTACGGAGGTTACCGGGTATTTCTGTTGGAAACTTGAGTTTTCCATCCCGCAAGACAGATAAATCAACCAAAGAATTGAATGCACGTAATTGATAGAGCAAGTAGGATTAACCACCCTATCAGAGCACTAAATAAGCTTCTGTGAAAACAAACTATTTGTTCGTGACAGGTCATTGAGCCTAATACATAAGGAAAAAATATTTTCATCACTGCTCAAAAATGACGTGGAGGTCGAAAAGAGAAACATTTTTTTTTTTATTCTTTAACTAGTACTGGCGATAAACACTCGTATTGTAGATAAAAAAAGCAAATATACAACAAATTTTTGAATCACACTCAAAGGGATCACGTGTTAGCACTCAACAGGATAAAAGGCAAAAGGCTACGCTAAGAGAATTTGCGTTTCAAGGAAGCTCTTTTCTTGAAGGAATGAAGTTACACACTTGGATGTTTGTAATGTCTCAAAGACATCATCTAGATTCTAGATGATTTCACGCAGGTAAGAATTATTGGAAAGCTTGAAGAAGGCTGCAGAATTACTGATATTGCCAGAGAGCTTGGAATCTCACACAGCGTTGTATCCAGGCTTTGGACAGCATTTCAAACCAACGGAATGTTCCAGACGTTTGCTAAAAGGTCTCCCTTGCTCTACCACGGAGCATGAAGAGAGTTTTTGTTAATAACAGTAAAAAGTAATCGATGCACCACAGCAGGTCAGCTTGCAAGTAGGTTCCATTCAAGCACAGGTAGGCGGATATCTCGACAAACTGTCGCAAGATGTCTGCAACAAGTAGGTCTATACACCTGAAGACTTGTAGTCTACATCTCTTTATCCACAGCTCATCGTAGAGCACGTTTTTATGCCCATAAAAATTTGAGACAAGACTCTAATGGGTTAATGTACTCTTTACAGATGATAGTTGTTTTAGTTTTTCCTACGATTCTAGGCATTACTTGATCTGATGTGAAAGTGGTACCTTTCTATTCCCAGAATGTTCTTGAAAAGGATAGATATGGCGGTACTGGGATCATAGTGTAGGGGTGTATTATGTTTAATGGATGCACCGAGCTACAAGTGCTGGAAAAAGGGACTATGACTGGTGAATGATATTGTAACGAATTTTTCAATATCATGTTCGATTGTTCCGTGATGCAGTAGGCGAAGAATTCATTTTTATGGATGACAATGCCACACCACATTGTACATGAGCAGTGGAGTTCGAGGATATTAATTGAGAATCTAGTGACCCGCACGCTAACCGACCCTAGATCTTAATCCCATAGAACGTGTTTGGGACACCAGCAATGGGATGCAATTCCCCTCCAGAAAACAAACAAGGCCTTATTCTTACTTTGAAGGAAGAGTGAGCCACTTTGCATCAATAATTCCTGAATCACTTGATGCTAAGCATAGTAAATTGTGAGAGCTGCACCAGTTCTTGATGGACATATTCCGTACTAAAATGTCTCTCCACATAGTTTCTGTACGCACTGCACATTAATTCCTCAACTACGTCCTTAAGAAATTTGTAACTTTTGCCATAACGTATTGCAATTTAATTTGTACGAAATTTAAGACACATTTTTTGTGTAATGTAATTTATTAGTATGCTGGCAATAAATTAATGTCCACATTTAGCTGTAGTCATGAAAACAGGTAAAAATGTAGTTCGTCATTGGCTTTTGGGCACCAGTGCATAATTGAATTCGTTCTGAACTGTTCTTTCACTACTTACTTTCTTTAAGTATTTCAAAATAATTACTTCAGGCATCCAGAATATCTTTATCATCAAGTATTATTATTATTATTATTATTATTATTATTATTATTATTATTATTATTATTATTATTATTATTATTATTATTTTAACGGTGTCTCCATGGAGTCAAAAGACTCATCGCAGGAGACCCGACATTGACACACTAACCATTATTTACACAATACCTGTCATACCTCTCCTTAAATTCATTCACAGTTGAAGCATTCACAACTACCTCTGGTAAAGCATTCCACCCATTCACAACCCTCCAATCTAGTTGGATTCTCATATATTTAATTCAAAACATATATATATTTAATTCAAAAGTAAAAAATCTAGTCCTAACACCCTTGTTAACCACACTCTTACACAATCTCCAGGGATGCCCCTCGTTCTCTCACATCCTGCACTGGTCTTAAAAATATCATCAGTATCAATCCTGTAAAATCCCTTTAACAATTTAAATACCTCTATCATTATGTCATCTCTATCATCAGTGGCTGATTTTACAGTACTCTTTATTTCATTTGTAAGCTTTTCAATAGCCTTCAGAATATTTTCTTGCATTTCTAATATTTAGCTTTCATATTTTTCTCGACGTTTTCCAATAACCTTTCGTTCGCTACTTAACTTAAGTTTATTGCAATTTTCTCCATATTTTCGAACGACATATGCTGATTTAATTTCCAGGAATTTTCTATACGATTTCTTCTTTTCCAGTTATCCTGATCGTCTTTTTTTTTTTTTTTATATTATCTGGTTGGATTCTCTTTAATTTTTTTTCTCCCGTAACGTATATATATTTAATTCAAAAGTTTGCATCTGTAATCGGCTCGACTTTGATTATTTTAAACATGTTCGTGTATCTTTTTATTTTTTTAAATATTAAAATTAGACGGTTATTACTTTATGTGTAACTAATTGTCTGTATACTAACATAATAACATCATCAATATAACATAATCTATAATAATAACATAATCTGTAATAATAACATAATCAATAAGAATTTTTTCTTCTGTAGTTTCTCCATATAAATGTATGCATATCTTTATATTGGCATGCGGCATCAGTAATGACCAAATTCTTCGAATTTTTCTAGTTGATTGTGCTTTGCTGTTTAGATCTGTAACACACACACACACACACACACACACACACACACACACACACACACACACACACACACACACACACACACACACACACACACACACTGAGAGAGGATGCAGGGGGGTACATCATACTGCGCCCGAGGTCAAAAAGGGGGCCCCAAGGAGCCATAAAAATAATGACTAATGGAGAAGGAAAGGAGCCAAAAGAAACTTTGTACCCCTAATAAAATTCTTCTCAGACTTTGTACCCCTGATAAAATTCCTCTCAGGGACCCTTCACGCACCCACCCCTCTACCCCCCCTCTCACACGAAACTATACCAGATACGGATGCGGTATCGTTTTAGTTTTCAAATTTTCCTGCTGACATTGAATACATACCTATTTTTACAAAACAAGCACAACTTTAAAATGTGGTTTAATGGATAATTTGATTTTTCAAACATATTTCTTTAGGCTTGTGTACTCCTGTGGAAATGGTTTTTGTATGTATAGCACTATGCTTCTAGACGCGCTCTAGAGAAACTTTTTTTTAACTTCTCATCAGCCGGTTCCAGAGTTAATTGATTTCATGCAGGGGAAAATTAAAGGTCTTTTCTCCGGAAACTTCGGTTTTTTATTCAGTAAACTCGAGAAAAGAGGCCTTAGAACTCATATTACTTCAGACAATCATATGCGATGTTAAGGTTAGGGATCATAAGAACCTCAAACCATTGTTTCTTAAAATCACTGATGGTCCCGGGCCAGCTATAATGTGATTGACTAATAGTGGAGTTTGACTGCCCACTACTCTTCCAAAGTTAAGGTTAAATGTCCTCGCCTACTACCTTTAGAGAATAAAAGGCGTTAGCAGATTTTCGTTTTTTATTTTACATATTTCTTTTCTCTTTCACGCATGAATATAATGCTAAAAGTACGCGAAAACGAGTAAAATGAATAATTTATATCTTACCGAACTTTCTAATTTTAAAATAGAACTTTATATTTTTAAGGTAAACCTCGAAGATATTCGAAATTGAAAGTTATTTAAAAGTAGAATTCGATAGGTACTTTGAGATGACCGCATAAAGTGATTAAAACTGTAAAATGATAAAAATGAAATCCCATGAAGAAGGAGAAGAAGAGCAGAAGAGCTACAAGGAATAAACATCTTACACTTAACATTTTCTGTGAAAAAGAAAAGCAATATGTTCGAAATTCAAATCAACAATTAAAATATGATACGAGAAAAAATAAGTACAAACAAGCTAGCATTTAAAGATATGAAAAGAATTCAATATTTAATTTCAGTAAAGTTTAACGAGCTTATGGAGAGATTCGAAATTATGGATTGCTACGACAACTTCAAGCTTGCTAATCATATACCAGTAATTCTAAAAATAGGAGCTATCTTAATTACATGAGCTCAGCCTGTTTCCTATGGATATACACTGTTTTCTAAGAGAGGTTAATGGACACAATATTATGAGGAATAAACATGACGCCTATCTTAATAACATGTGACTTTCTTTTGATGCGATGACTGCAGCAATCTTACGGGGCATATTTTCCACAAGCGTACGATAGTGATCAATGGGAATTTCCGGGCATTCTTCCTGTAGGCATGTAATGAGGTATGGAGAACGTCCCTCGACCTCACCGAACGCTCCACTTCATTCCACAGATTCTCAGTAGGTGTTGAGATCGGGGTTCTGTGGAGGCAGTCAAGTCTGGTGACGTCATGTCCACAAACCACGCAGTTACAGCAGCAGCAGCAGTTTTATGATATGATGCATTGTCTTCCTGAAAGAGACAATGGCCAGTTCCCTAGAAACTCCACCAAGTAGGAAGTATTTCATTGACTGGATGTTCAGATACCTCTCGAAGTTCAGTGTTAGTGGCTCCATAAACAGAGGTTCGAGGGCAAACCAGGAAAAATCGCACCATACCATCATACTGTCACCTCCGAATTTCATAGTTGGGGTTACGCGCTCTGGTAAGAGACGTTTTCACCAGGCATCCACCACTCCTACAGCCGTCTGTCTGATCGATAGACGGTGTAGCGTGATTCGTCGCTCATTAACGCAGCTTTCCAAACTTCCACATCCCACTGTACATGTTCTTTGCACCGCTGAAGACGATGTTGCAAGTTGGTTTGGATACTATGTGTGTGTGTGTGGGGGGGGTTGCCTATTGCGGTTCCTACCATGGAAACTTATGACGTGAGCCTCGGTTTTGAATGTTTTTCTGCAGATTCGTGTTCTAGTCGATGCTCTTAACTCGGCATTCAACGAGTCAGCCGACGAATAGCGATTTTTAAATATTGTTTTTCGTTGTACCCTAAGGTAATTATATAATAATAATAATAATAATAATAATAATAATAATAATAATAATTATTATTATTATTATTATTATCTTCACTTAATAGAGTTCACAGTTAAAGAGTAACAAGAAACATGAAATAGAATAATGAAATCTTTGACTAACCAATAAATTCATTTCGGACCTTATCCAATGACCTAGGAATTGACTAGATTTCGTCATAAAATGTGAGATTTCCCTAAAAGTGCGTTTTCTGGATTTGAGATGGTGTTATATCTGATGTTATATCAACTTTTCCAGATGTTTCATAAATGTTTTTGGTATTGCTCCTAGCACTCCTATGACAATCGGAACTGTTGTGCTTCTTGCTCCAAAGTCGTTTGAATTTCAATCTCTAGATCCCTATACTTGGCCAGTTTTTCATGCACTTTTTATTCTACTCTATTACCCGTGGTATTGCCACGGCATAATAGAGTAGACATGAATAAACAGCACATATTGTTGTTCGATTACACTGATGTCTGGGATATTATGTTCCAGATGTTTATCTGTTTGAATTTTAAAGTCCCATAATATCTTGGCATTTTCATTTTTCTTTTTTCATTTTTCATTTTCATTTTCATTTTCAAATGAAACGAAAAAGTAAAATGAAAAACGAAAAATAAAAATAAAAAATTTTCATTTTTCTTTTTCGACTGTGTTCCCAAGGGATTTTTGAGGTTGGGAAACGATATTTCCTGCAGAAGATCCACTTTACAACTTTTGCTATCCGATCATGCCTTCCTTTCAAGTCTGTATGGGCAATATCTTGCTGCAAGAACTAATTAGATGGTCCACTGTTCTCTTCTTTATCTCTATACAGTCGGCATTGGCCATCGTTACAGATCTTTTCAATCTTTGTGTTTATTGTATTCGTTTGTAGTGTTCTTGAGCAGCAAATACACCACCAAAGCCATTGCCAAGTTAAGCGACTGTCAATGTTTCCATCAATATCTTTTAAATATTGACCATGGAGTGTTTTATTTTTCCAACCTTGTGATCTTTTTGTCATTTCTTTCTCTTTGTACTCCTTTTTTTTTTAAATCTCCTACACTTGCTAATTTTTCTTTGTAAGCTTCAATTAACATATTTTCTGTGTTTTTCTTTGATGTAATCGTTCAACGATCGCTTTGCTTCTTCTACTCTTTGCTTAACTTTCAAAAGACTATGTCCTGCACTTTTGCTAGCTGTGTATAACATTCACATCACAGGGTGAGTGCAAGGCAAGATTCACTGTCATTAATTTTCTTGTTTTACGATCAACGGAATTGAAATCAGCTTGTGTCCAGTCAATTATCCCTGTTCTGTATTTGATTACCGGGATGGCCCATGTATTGATTGCTGTTATAGTGTTGCCTCCATTTATTCCCGTACTATTTTCCCACAGTATTTTCTTTTTGACTTCTGAACGTAAAATGCCTCTGCCTCAAGAATTCCTAGGTATTTATAAGATTCCTGCTGTGGCAATTTTTTAATTTTCCTTCCATCTGCAAATATCATTCCTTTGTTGCCTATTATTATTATTATTATTATTATTATTATTATTATTATTATATAAGTCATCGCGGGAGCGCCCTCCAGCGATGATTCCTCCAGGGAGAGTTCAGGAGTCATCTGTAGGACACTATTTTACAAAACCTACCCCTCTACACTAATTAATCCTTGTAATGAATATACTAATTAATTGATGCATTTCAGTTATGTTGCAAGATGTTTTAATCTTCACTAATATTTATGTGTATGTACTCGATCTAAATTTATTCTTCTCGAGGAAAAGAATCCAACAAAACAGTACACATCTTATAATACACATTCATATTGAAATAAGTATTGGACAGCTTTATAGTTCAATGGAACTTGATGCCTCAATAGCATATAGTACCATCTATGTTTTTAATTCCACTTTATATCTTTCTTGACGTATTCATCACTATTATGCAATAATAAGAGGTAGGTATTTAACATCTTTGTTTAAGATGATAATCATCTAAAATACAGTACATAAACTGTACTCGAACTGGTTTTGGTGTTAGACACACGATCGATGTTTCATTTCATCCGTAAAGTATCTTATTAAGTAAACTTTGATTCAGCTCAAAATACTCTACTCTTCTGCACGATTTTCAATTCTTACTTTTTTCTAAAAAGCCATATGATGATATCACTTGCAAGATGATATGATGCATTGTCTTGCTGAACTAAATACATAAATGATGCGTAAACATTACAATATTTAGAAGTGTTACATATCAATACATTTATTCCAGGCATCACATCATAAAAGTCCAAGTCCATACCAAGAGAAACAGCTATCATCACACCTCCGCCACGAAACGTTGCAGTTGGAATGAAGCACTGAAACATTAGACGTCACACGTCACCCACAATCCCCCCCATTCTAAAGGGAAAGAGCGCAGCGTAATTTTTCGAATTTATATAACTTCCATTTCTCTGTGGACCTTACGATATTCTGTAGACTAGTGTAGGCTGTGCTGTTGGTTGATTCTTAGTGTAAGTACACGGGCTAGTAAAACTATTGACTACCCGCGTTATTTTACGATTGGCCATTCCACCTACCACGTGAGCTCATATCACAGTAAAAGCAAGGTAACTGGGGATTTGTGGCGTACTGTTCAGTTAAAGTTATGATCAACGTGGACAAGGAACATAATATGACGGATTTCGAAAAGGCACGACTATAGGGTACAGATTTAAGAGTAACAGTATGAAGGAAACCGCCAATATGGTAGGCTGTTCACAGAGGCTGTACTTAAGGTGTTCAAAGAGTGGAAGGATACTTGGCCAACAGTGGGTGGCCAGTTCTCAATGATGCTTGTGGCGAACGCACTTTGTCTCGCCTTATAAAAACCCACAGACTAAAAACTGTTGTGGAACGAATGAATAATAGAATAGAACATGAATGAAAGAGTTTCCTAGATCACAGCACTATATGAAGGAATTTCCTAGATCACAGCACTACTCCTCAGTATATGCTGAAGTAGGCATGCAGTAGGTACAATTGCTTATGACTAATTACCGACGACTATCTCTATAGTTTTCATCTAAAAAATGCCATTACCTCATCGAAGCTGAAAAAAGTTGTATTTTTTAATGAAATCTTCTTTCCAGCTATGCCGAATGGAAGGTAGGTGGAGGGTTAGGTAGAAACCTGGGAAGAGAAATCACTTCAATATCATGGTCTAGCAGAAGCAGGTAGGAGGTGGCAGCGTTACAGTATTGAATGAGAGAAGTTTTCCTGAAAAAAGACCATACTATCGATGCTACAAAGTAACTATCGATAGTAACTGATCAAGTGCACCAGTTCATGGTGATAGTCTTCCCCTAGATATCACAGTTGCTTTCCAGCAGGATAATGTGTCACACTGTTAGCATCGTTTAACGGTGCTCTTTCCATAAAACAGTTATGGAATTACGTTGATCGAGAGATCAGGCGTTTGAATACTCCATCCCGACCATTTTCAGATCTACGTGGACTAGAAGATGTGGTCTATCATACTTTCTGAAAGGTTCAGAAGTCTTATAGGGTTAATGCACGCCAAGTGACACGAATTCTATAGGACTCTCTTTCATATAGTTTTTAAACTAAGACAGTACAACAGTTTATGGAAGATTCTCAATCTCTGCAAACTATATGAATAGTTGATCGTTTCTCGGAGTGCCCTTTCCGTACCACTATCACCCTTTGATCCCTTGATGTAATTTTTTAGCGTTTCATGGCTGAGGTGACACCCTTACATTTTCTTGGGGCTGTACAATTTGATTTCTTGTTCAGTAGAAATATACATAGGACTCTTCCACCATATAGGAAGCTGCATTATCCAGAAGTACTTTCACAAAGCGATTTTGGGTGATGCATTGTGAATAGGCTGGCCATACGTACCGTTTTGAACGGGACAGTATGGCCGTTTTTTTTTTCATATTTTCCGGCCGTCCCGTCCTTTTAATAAAAATGGCAATTTTGTTCCGTTTTTAATAAAAACCATAAATATACTTTAATATTGGTCAATCATAAATTATTATTCATAACCTATAATCGTTTGTGGATCAGTGAACCCTCATAAAATCTATAATTGTGAGGCAGTTGGATACATGGAATAAGAAAACATTCCTATATCTGATAGACGCATACAGAGTTTTTCTGAAATGAGCGAAAAACGCGTTGACTTTCAAGTCTTTTGTAATAGTGTAGAGCAGGAGTTCTCAACCTTTTCCAGTGGCGTACCACTATATTTAATTCAAGATATTAGATGTACCAGTAAGTCAGTGGCTCACGGTACGCGTACCATAGGTTGAGAATTCCTGGTGTAGAGTTTATTCTTTGTCTTCCAGGAAGTACAGCATCTGTTGAGAGAATATTTTCTGTTATGAACAGTATGTGGTCAAAGGAGAAATCTTGAGACAATGAGGGCAATGTTAGTTGTAAGACGAAATTGTGTGGTGGAGTGTGAGAAGTTTTATGATAAGCTGTTGAAAGACCAAAATTTGCTGCGTAAGATCACTTATCGGAGAAATATTCATGTATGATCGAGGTGAAATACAATTCTCCCCTCTACGTCTACCTAGATTTTTGTATGGGTTCTGTTACTGAAGAATAATGGTAAGTTCAATATGTTTATGTAATAAAACTTTTTTATCGACTTACTTTTTCATGAATACAGAATATTACATAACCTCATCCCGTTCTTGTCATTGCAATGTCCCATTTTTGTCTCAAGGAAATATGGTCAGCCTAATTGTGAACCATGATACAGTGAGTCGTTTCATGGTTCCTACTGCTATGTCATGTTGCAGGATCATATACATATCGGTATGTTGCATTCTAAAACAGGAGAGACATTGCGCCCTTCAACAAAGAGTACAGTGGGGACGTACATTCACTATGAGACTGATATATATAATACGAAAGATATAAAATTCAAAACTCAGAGCAACAACTGTATTTAAAATGAAGAGATTGCATAAATTCTTGAAAAAATCAAAGAAAAAGGGAATTTTCAGTTAACTAAAAAATCCCCAAAAGAAATCAATCTTTAGCTTTTTTTTTAACACACACACACACACACACACACACACACACACACACACACACACACACACACACACACACACACACACACACACACACACACACACACACACACACACACACACACACACACACACACACACACACACACACACACACACACACACACACACACACACACACACACACACACACACACACACACACACACACACACACACACACACACACACACACACACACACACACACACACACACACACACACACACACACACACACACACACGCTGTGGCAACAGCGTATATGATTTCTGAATCATTCGTAGAATCTGATGTCTTCCCGTTGAGGTATCAACGGGATTACAACTAGCTTAAAATCACACATGCGAGAACGATTACCTTACTTCCCTGGTATTTTATGTCTCTAGTATGCACTTCATTATGTTGATCAATAGATTTCGCTGGCTGGCTGTAGTATCTTGCAGTTATACCACATGCATTAAATTCCTGGACATTTCAAATGAATATGTCTAGATTTAATGGGTCGAAGTAGTAATGAGGAAGTGAAAAGTTATATTTTACTTCGTAGAAGAAGTGTATAACAATGTACTATAGATATATATAATTGAAATAATTGAAGAAGTGAAGTTGCGGTATTTTATTCTACATATGTTGCACTAATTCTAATTCTGATTCTAGAGCTGGTTTTTACAAAGTCCAGAAAACCAGTTCGAGAGACCAAACATGGGCCTTTTTTTAAAGGACTCTAATAGTTATACAGGTAGGCAGTCCCACACTGGATGATGAAATTTATCTTCCATTTAAGGACAATCACAAACATCGATGCTTACGGATGGATTCGAACCCAAAGCCTGTTTGTTGGAGAAAAAAAGCTGCTAGTCCAATCAGGCTGGAAAATTCTGCTTGCAAGTTATTGACAAATCATAAACCAGTTATTTCTGAGTCTTAACATTTTCGAGATTTATTTTTGAATGTAAAAGTCCTCTCTTGCAAGATATACTTAATATTATTCGTATACGGCTGTGAAGCTTTGTGGAAATGGCGTTTTCATCCACAGCACTAGGCCACTCGATCTTTCGAAGTTTGATAATGGGCTCATTGTGGGTGCCTGTCTGGGTGGAGCCACAATTTTTAAAACTACAGAGCTCAATGATTTCTCAAAAGGTGAGATATCTCGATGTTTAATCAGTGGAAAAAACCTACATTGCTTGTCTAAAAAGCATAACTGTGGTTCTAACACAGTCTGTCAGGAACGAGATTGCAGTTGTCTGAGAAGGCTTGTATGGACAAACCGAATTTCTTGTGTGCAGCAGTTGACTCAAGCATTTAATGAAGGCTGTTCCCCACCCTTATATCACCGAACTATGTGCAAAAATTTGAAGAGGATGAGTACTGGCAGTTGCATGGCTATACAGAAACCACTCATTTTTGTGAAGTATCTAATTCAATGGCTAATATGTGTATAAATAATGGAGGTAAACGCTAAATATCTATAGTTTTGCACAGTACTGAGAATTGATAAGGGAAATTCGATTGAAAAAGACCTCAGTTCGATTCTCGTCTAGACGAGAGGAATCTTTATATGGACTTTTCAATTGAAGGTGAGTTAGTCGATCTCATATGAAGGTAACAGGGTTTATTTCCCGGAAACTCGTCCTCCCCTCCCATCGTTCACACAAGCAAATCAGCCATGAGCCATGTAATTTACAGAGAAAAAAATGTTGTAGTTGTTCGTTGTGTTGGGAAGTATATGCGTTGATGGAAGTAATGTCGCTGTATGTAGTTGGGGGATTAAATAGTGGCGTAGACGGCCTTCCAGTGAAGAGTCTCCTTGGACTCCTCAAAGGTGTCCCGTCATAATAATAATAGCAATAATAGGGAATGGTTTATGGCTAATTGACTTCCAGTGAGATTCTAACTTTGTTATCGATTCGTACTTGCGTCAAGTCAAGCATTGGGCTCAACTGTCTGAAATCATTATGAAATGAAGACGAGCTGATGAAATGTAATCCTAGAAATAATCAGGCAGATCTCATAACGTGACAAGGAGGAATAAAAGAGATAATTTTTAAATGAGTTATGTATTCGTCATGCATCAGTAGATTCACTCTTTCCCCCTCATATCTCTTAACCTGAAATTCAAGCCATCCACAGCTTTATAAAAGCCTGTGCGATTATGTTTTGAAAATCACAAGCTCGATTTACATAAAAGAGCTGTTGTACACAACAAAACACATACACCACATCAGACACTTAATTCGAAGTGCGGGACTTGTTGCAATTTGACAGCATGCACTGAATAGTTGCATTAAGCGCCTCCGTAGCGCAATTGGAAGAGGATGGTACATTGCGCCATTCGACTGGAACAGGCCTAAGTTCGATTCTTGTCGCAACGGGAGGAATCTTTATCTGGACGATTTCAATCGAAGGTGAGTTAGCCGATCTCATGCGGAGGTAGTAGTGTTTTTCTCCCGGAAACTCGGGTTTTTCATCCCGCATACAGACACATCGGCCCTTCAGAACACACGCAATTTACAGACAAAAAATACTAGTTGTTGTGGTGGTGGAGATGGGCGGTAGATGGCGTTGAAGGAGATGATTCGTAGTAGAGGTTCGGTGTAGTGGTTGAGACAGTTGTAGGTGTCCTCCCGCGATGAGTCTTCGGACTCCTTGGAGGTGTCAGGAATAATAATAATAATAATAATAATAATAATAATAATAATAATAATAATAATTATTATTATTATTATTATTATTATTATTATTATTATTATTATTATTATTATTATTATTATGGAATGGCAAATCAGAAGACTTGTTTAGTTATGGCAACGTCAGACAGAAGTTAGATGGCACTATCCGCACCTATTCTCCAACTAGTAGCCTGCAGGTTTGAATCCCACCATTAAATGGATTTTTTTTAAAAGATTTTTTTTTAAATTTCTAAAGACATTTTATCGCCTAACTTCCAGATGACTTTCACCACCAGGTTTGAGAGCACTTCCCTGCTAATATATTGGAGGCCTAATGTAACATGAAAAAGTTCACGCTTGGTGTCTATAGCAGTTTCCAGATTATATAAAAAACAAAACAAAAATAAAATGAAATTAAGTATAGGAGACTGACTGTTCCCCAGTTTCCAAAAAAATTAGTTTTAAACCCCCTTGCTTACACCCTTTGGGGAATAAAAGGCATTAGCAGATTTATTTATTTATTAAAATAAAATGAAAACGTAATTCATCCACTTAATAACACATTATATGTATATGTGCAGACATCTGTATGTGTGTACTGTGTGCATCATAATGCACTGTTTATATGCAATAGTATACTATAAGTATTTTGGTTCGGAATTACCGTGATGTATCACCTCTGCTAATTTTAGCTTCCTGGTCATTAAAACAAAGAATCCTGGTCAAGACCAGGAGAAGAATCTCCACATTACAACATCCAGAAAATGAAAACTATATTAATATTCTGGACAGTTCAGGGTTGCCAGTACTACAGCAGTTCAATGGAAATGGTCCAGTTAACACCAACATAATAATGCACGTGACAAACCAAAGGCTATGGAGAAATGAGCTGAGGAAATGAAATTGCAAAGGTTACACCATCTAACATAGCATCGTAATCTTAACCATATACAGCTTCTTTGGGAAAGACTATAATGTCAGTTGATGCAGGACCAACATTCCCAACTTTGCCATAGGAAATGTTTACCATTTTGTTGGAGGAAAATAGGACAAAATATTCTTGTCAGTTTATCAACATTTGGTGAAAAGTCTACCTTGGATTGGTATCTATAATTGTGACTATCTGTAATCATAACTTCACTACCCTATTAGTGAAAATAAAGTTTCTGAAAAACAATCAAGTGTCCTAATAATTTTTGAAACATTGTGCCAGTGTTGCTGTATGACAAAAAAAAAAAAAAATCCTATAAGAGGTAAACATTCTTCTTTTTTTCATCTGATTATGGAAGTCCTTCTTTATTTTAGAATTTTAAACTGCATTCCTTGTTCATATTCCGTCATAGTCACACATTAGCGAATATGAACTTTCTTTCCATCTATGTAACACATGACGAAATTGTTAAATTGTTTAAATAAAAATAAAACTGCTAACACCTTGTTTTTTCCCAAAAGGAGTAGGGTGAGACCATTTAGCCCTAACTTTTTGAAACGGGGGGGAGGCAATCTACACTGTTTTTATTTTGCCATTCTGTTATTGATATTTACTTTAAACCCATGCGAATACACTTCCTTTTCTTTAACTTCTAAATTACTCTGTTTTTCACCAGGTGATATTGGAAAGCTGGCGCAGAGATTTATGGGATTGTACGACATCTTCGCCCTGTTAGCTCCAGTAGGGGAGCTCTACTGGATGCGCTCTGAGCGTATCAGTTTGGCAGCTTCTTTAGAATCTTGTAATTTGGATACGGTTTCTGTCAAAAGAATTAAGGAATGCTTCAGGTAAGAATAATAAAGCAATAACACAATAGTTAAGTGCAGGTTTTATTAATAGAAGTGGTATTCTTATATATTTATAAAAAGAAATTGTACAGTTATTTTGGTATGTATATGCTGATGGAAAAATGAAATTTAAGGAGCAACGCGTTTTTTCTCTCTTTCTCGTCTTCCACCCTCTTTTTCCCTCCCCCCTTTCTCTCTGTCTGTCGAGCTGAAAATAGAGATGAGGTTTGAGTTCAGCACGCATAAAGCGGTAAATGAAGGAATGATACGATCAGTGGTAGTGATATTTATTTTAATCCACTCCCACAGATGCATACATATATGTACACAAACTTTAGAATAATGAATGTGCACAGAAACAAACCTGCTTATAATATTTGTGTTAATGGCTTTTGATGGTGTACCATCAAAAGGGATTGTGTTATCCAATTTTGAAATTTTACAAACGATACATCACACGTCAAGTCATACCTCATTAGAATGATAAACATGCAAAGAAATCTGCCGGAAATGTTTATCTCGCATTTGATAGTGAACCAGTTTTATATTTTTTTATATAATAATTAAGCATCCTGAACATGATGCTCAGCAATTTTAAAATTATGCACTGATTTGTAGTCTGTTGTCATTTGTATCATGGCCCAAAGTTGTATCCACTCTGCTACAATGGCATCTTATGTTACATTTAAATCTCCATGATATTAGAGGTGAGAATTGCCCTCCAGCTGCAGGCTATGGAACTAATGCTGATAAGTAAGCATGCAGACTGTTGAGGGGATGTGTTAATACTCACAGAAGAAAGATCATGCCTCCACTGTATATTAAGGCACTGCTAGTTTCATTTTGTTGTGACAGTTATACTGTTGTTTTTTGAATGTAAAGAAAATTTCTGACATATCTCTGTTTCTCCTGATATATGAGTAATGTAATGGTTATGATGGGTATCACAAACATGCCCAATATTCTTGTTTTATATACTTTAACTATTATTTTGCAGCCTGATTGCTGGACAGAATTTATTAACAACACTTTAGGCAGCTTTCTGGAGAAAGGTATCTTAAAAAGCCAAGAATGAATACTTTTTAAAACATAGGGAACACTCTTTGCTTATAGGGAAGTCATCATTTAGTATATATGCTGTTCTGTTTTATTACTATTATTATGCAATACCTCTGAGGACTCATTGTGGGAGGCACACTTCTCCAACTCGCCATCTTTCATGCTTAATCCTCGATTTGCCATATACCATCCACCACCACCAATAGTATTTTTGTTTGTAAATTGTATATTCTCATGGCCAGTTTGTCTGTATGTAGGATGAAAAATTCTAGTCTTCAGGAGGAAAAATCCTGTTACCTCTATGAAATAGCTAACTCACCATCATTTGAAAAAGCTCATGTAATTCCTCATCATGACAAGAATAGAACTATGGTTTTCCCCATTCAATGGATGCAATGTCCCATTTTTCTTCCAGTTGCGCTACATATGTTTTATCATTATTATTATTTTGGTATCTGAAAACGAGATGGTGATTGTCGGAGGAGACTTGAACGGACACATAGGGAGACAGAATAGAGACTATGAAAGGGTGCATGGTGGCCATGGAGTGGGAATGATGAACCAGGAAGGAGAGAGGATTGTGGACTTTGCAGTAGCGTTTGATCTGGCAATTGTGAACTCATTTTTCTACAAGAGGAAAGAACATTTGAGAGCATTTAGAAGTGGTAACAACAATAAACAAATTGACTACATTTTGATTAGAAGAAAACATCTTAAGGTTGTG
The DNA here is from genome assembly GCF_054136105.1 of Typopeltis vanoorti. NCBI lineage: Eukaryota > Metazoa > Arthropoda > Arachnida > Uropygi > Thelyphonidae > Typopeltis > Typopeltis vanoorti. Next base: position 93,797,079 of record NC_143552.1, read on the forward strand.
ACAAATTGTAAGGTAATTCCAACAGATCAAGTTGCACAGCAACATCGACTGCTGTGTGCAGACTTTAAAATAAGATCGAAGATAAGAACCTCTGGAAGCCATGGAATAAAGACAATTAAGTGGTTTTGCTTAAAACAAGAGAGAGTGAGAAATCGTTTTAGGGAGAGGGTGTTAGAAAGGATTTCGGATGGACCGGAAAGTGTACAAGATTGGTGGAAACATAATTCAAAAGTAATCCTGAGCTGTGCAATCGAGGTGCTTGATGAGACATCTGGAAAGATTAGAGAGCAGAAGGAGGGTTGGTGGGGGAATAATAATGTATAAGAAGCAGTGACAGCTAAGAGGAAGGCAAAGCAGAAGTGGGATGAGTCAAGAGTGGAAGAGGACAGAGAGGTGTATAGAGAGAGAAAGCAAGAAGCCAAGAGAGTTGTGGTACAGGCGAAGGCCATGGCATATCAAGATCTGTATGATCAATTAGAAACAAAGGAAGGACAGAGAAAAATTTACCAACTAGCAAAATGTAGAAATAAAGCAGCAAAGGACATCTTACATGTGAGGCAGATCAATGACAATGTTGTATGCAGATGACATCTTGCTGTGTGCAGATTCAAGAGAAGAAGTGGCAGCTAAACTGGAAAGATGGAGGAAAGTACTGGAAGAGAGGGGTATGAGACTGAGCAGAAGTAAGACAGAGTATATGTGTTGTAAAGTGGACAGCGGCCAGGAGACAGATCTGGAGCTGGGAGGAATTGTCATCAGGAAGGTGAGGACTTTAGATACTTAGGTTCAACAGTGGAAGAAGATGGAGGAGCTGAGAAGGAAGTGGGATGCAGGATACAAGCAGGTTGGAGGAACTGGAGAGAGATGGCCGGAGTGCTATGCGATAAGAGGGTGCCGATCAATCTGAAAGGCAAAATCTATAGGACAGTAGTGAGGCCTCGCTATAACGTATGCTATGGAAACTGTGGCCCTGAGGAAAAATAACATCAGCAGGATAGAGGTAGCAGAGATAAGAATGCTTAGGTGGATGTGCAGTGTGACCAGAAAGGATCGTCTGAGAAATGACTATGTGAGGAGAACAGTGAAAGTTACGAACTTAGGAGCGAAGATACAGGAGGCAAGGTTGAAATGGTTTGGTCATGTGATGAGGAGGGAGGATGAATATGTGGGAAAAAGGTCATGCAGATGGATGTGCAAGGAAGGAGGAAGTGTGGGCGGCCAAAGAAGAAATGGATGGAGCTGGTAGAACAGGACTTGAGGATGAAGAACTTGGATGTGGTGACAACCCAAGACAGGAGGATGTGGAGGAGACTCATCATTAACAGTGACCGTACTTAAGTGGGATAAGCTGCAGAAGAAGATCATTTCGATAACCTCCACGGAATCACAGACTCATCATGGAAGGACCACTCAACATTCACCTAAGCATTCTCATCTCTGCTTCCTCCATCCTGCTGATATTATTTTTCCTCAGGGTCACAGTTTCCATAGCATACATTATAGCTGGCCTCACTAGTGTCCTATAGATTTTGCCTTTCAGATTGATTGGCACCCTCTTATTGCATAGCACTCCTACCATCTCTCTCCAGTTCCTCCAACCTGCTTGTATCCTGCATCCCACTTCCTTCTCAGCCCCTCCATCTTCTTCCACTGTTGAACCTAAGTATCTAAAGTCCTTCACCTTCCTGATGACATTTCCTCCCAGCTTCAGATCTGTCTCCTGGCCGCCATCCACTTTGCAACACATATATTCTGTCTTACTTCTGTTCAGTCTCATACCTCTCTCTTCCAGTACTTTCCTCCATCTTTCCAGGTTTAGCTGCCACATATCTATCATAATGAACTCTGAAGTTATGTACACTCCTTGCATTCACAATGCACTCCAGCAGTGCATTCCACTCACTGCATGTTTCAGTCTGGTTTTTATCAGAAAGACATTAGCAGAATCCTGAGTAGTTTGGATATAAAAATTAACATCTATCCTTTACTGTTTTTACACTCTTTTATGCTACTCATCCAGCTACAGTATGGAAGAAAGCCAATATATATATCGCCTTTCAAAAAAAAGGGAGATAAAAAGTTAGCCATCACCATATTGTCCTTGCCTCAGTTCTCTTGTAAATAATGTAAGTTATTTTCATTTGAAAATAGCTGTATGTGAAAAACTTCAGTAATATGGACGGATGGAATAAAAGAATCTTGTGAAAGGGATGAGAATATATGAGACATTCTTGCCTCAGGCAAGAATGTCTCATATATCCTCAGTTGTCTCAGGTATGAATGTCCTGGTTCTGTTGCACTGACCTATCAAATAGATAAGTGAGACATTTGTTAGCACTAATGAGCTCACAGAAATGATTGACATGCCTTCAGAAAAAGTGGATTATCATAACCATTCAACAAACATTTATACTTTCTTTTTTTTTCAAACATTTCTTTCAAACATTTATGCTTCCTCATCTGTAAAGCTTTCAAGTAGACTGTAGATGTTGGTTACATGCCAGTGCTTTGTGTTATTTCTTTTATGAAGAAATAAATTTAAGAATGGCATACTCACTTAACTTTGTTTTGCAATATAAGAATATCATATGGGATGATCTTAATAATTTTTTCATTTCTTTGAATTATTTTCAGTCTTTGATCCAAATATTTTCATTGATTATATCTCTGCGAGTAGAGTGCCCTCCTTTAATTGGTCGTTAGGCTCCTTGGAGGTGTCACATAATAATAATAAAGACTGAAAGTTCATCAGTGTGCTTTAAAATTTGTGGTCACTAATGAAAGAAGGAAGTATTATTTCAATGGATAGTATATAGATACCTTCAGAATGCAAATAACTATTGTCTTTAAATGCAAGGAACTGAAAATTTTTTATTTTAATACTTGTTAAAATTACAACTTAAAAACATTTATTCAATAAAATGTAAGATGTCTATCTTTATAGCTGTGCTCCATCAAACTGCAAGCAATTGAGTCTTATCTTTACAATATTATGTCCAGTCCTCAAAGCAAAGTTCTTGACATTTCTGTTACTTCCATATTGATAATCTGCTGTCCACATAAGAAGAGTTGGATAAATTGAATAAGTCATTAGAATGACAATCAGATTGCACTGGATCTAGACTTTTCTTTTTTTTTTTTTTGAAGGAGAGATCAAAACAGTGTAAGAACACTCCAAATCTAGATATATTTTTGATATCCTTGTATCTGAGCTGCTATGTACAGTTTCACTATTTTGCTAGAGGAACATATGCTTTTTTTTTTTTTTTTTTTTTGTCTCTGCATATGCTGTAATTGTTGAGAACAGATCGGTGCTTTGTATCTTTTTAGCACTAACACTTCCCCTCAAAAGTCCACCAAACAGATAACATTCATTGTGTTGTTTCAGGAAATTCACAATGAGAGTAGATAACTAGAATATTTTAATTATTACTTCCTATATTTTCCAAAGTTAAATTGGCATCTTCAGGAATTAATACCTTGGTATCAAACATGTGCACACAGGCACACTTCAGTAACAAAAATGGAACAGGAGAAATACAGGATGCATTAAAGTCATATAACTACGCCACCTATTGGCTTTGGTTGGGGGTGAACCTTGGTCATTGGGCTAAATGTCTGTTGATGAGGGTTCCCATATGATAGGCAATTTGATACAACTTTATTTGTTTAGATTGGGATGGTTTTAAGAGCTGTAGCAGATTCAAGGAAAAGCCAAATATAGTTGTATCAAACTGTCTCTCATATGGAAAACCCTCATCAGCAGGCATTCAGCCCATTGACCAAGTACACCCACCAAAGCCAATAAGTGGCATTATTATTATTATCAACAGACCTCTATGGAGTCAAGAGACATCGTAATTATTGGACTTAGGGCATCCTGTATGTCTCCAATTCCATTTTTATTAGTGCTTATGTTTGATACCAGTGTATTAATTCCTGAAGATGCCAATTTAACTTTGGCAAAAATATAGGAAGTAATAATTAAAATATTTTAATTATCTGTTCTAGTCAATTTTCTGAAACAACACAATGTATGAGAATCAACATATAAGCCTAAACACCAAGAAACACATAACTTGACGTTTTTCTTGCACAAATGTGCTCTTAATATACATACTAATTTAATTATTTATGACATAATAAAAAAATACAAATAAAATTATTATTACATGATGCCTCTAGGGAGTCCAAGGACTCCTCGAAGGAGAGCACCTACTCTACAACTCTCCATCTCCACCACTCCACAAGCTGCAACTACCTTCATCATCTACACCAGGGCTGTCCAACCTTAGGTAATCCGAGGGTCTCATTAAAAAAAAAGATTTATCCGAGGGCTGCATCCAACACGTATCTAGTAATTTAGTGAGCAGCAGCAATACAACCTCAATAGCTGAACAAACTAATCGTGCACTCACATTCCCCATGAGCTCCTGAAGCATGAGCATTAGATCAAAACAGTGTAAGAACACTTCTTTGACACATCTAATATTTGAAAAACAGGTGGGTATATTGTGATGTAAAAACAACAAATAAAATAACCAACATCGAAATTATTGATGATTGTTAGAATTAAAATATCTAATACGCATTTGGTTCAAATTGTTATTTTATTTTTTCGCTCATGAAAATCAAAACCCACAGGCAGGCTGCACAAAATCGCACCAAAGGCTGCATGCAGCCCATGGGCTGTGTTTTTGACAGCCCTGATCTACACCAACGCCATCTACTGCCAACCACCACCACCATTATTATTTTCATAGACAATCGCAAACATCCATGCCCATGGGGATTCGAACCCGCAGCCTTTTGGCTGGAGAGCAGATACACTAACCACTCAGACAACCAGGCCGACGACAAATACAAGATATGAAGAAAACCTAAAAATTTTGGTTGATTCATACCTCTGTGCCAAAATTTCTAATAATGAATTGCTTTCCCTGAAATATTTTGTAAATCAGAAAATTTACAAATATCAGAAATCAGAAACCTAGCCATTATTAAAGTTGACAAAGAGGATACTCTCATTTTAGAGTGAAACTTGTTGCAACAATAAATTGTTCTTCTGAAAGACTGATGTCTATATGTTGGCCTGGTTAGCCGAATGACTAGAACAGATCCATTCGGCCAAAAGGCTGTGGGTTCGAATCCTGCCATGGGCATGGATGGTTGTGATTGTCTTGAAATACCAGTGGTGGTTGGCAGTAGATGGCATTGGTATAGTTGCAGTCAGTGGTGATTGAATGGTGGAGACTGAATTGTAGAGCAGGTGCTCTCCCTCGATGAGACCTTGGACTCCCTGGAGGTGTTAAATAATAATATAATAAATCCCATACAGAATGAAATATAATAATCCCATACAGCCAGCCTAAAATTTATATTCTGCAGCTTTTTATTGATAGCTTTGTATCCCAAGAGGGAGCCAAGATGTCAGTGAAGCTTAAGCCCCATTATGCTTGACCTAATCCTCTCCTCTGTATCCAAAACCCACAACTTTCCCAAGTTCACACATAAGTTATTCTTTAATTCTTATTTGCTATGATTTTGTTGAAATTCATCATTTGGAATCCTTACATAAATTTGTTGAGCCATCTCAATTTTTTTATTTTAGTTGCACCATCTTTAGCATAGGCAAAAAATGAGATAAAATGTTTTATAAATACACTAGTAATGACTCCACTTTGGCTGGATGGAATTTAATAAAATTTGGTATTTAAGATGTAACTACTAGATTGTCCATGTAGTTATTTTGGTTTCAGTTGGAGATCATTTTATTAGCAAACTTTAGTAAAATGATTCTCCTGGTAGTAATAATTCAGCACCAGCTGGATGTAATTTAATAAAATTTTGGTATTTAGGATAGATATCCTTGCTATTAAAATTTGTCAAGCTTTTTTCAGTTGGAACACATGATAAAATTAGGCAAAGAAAAATTGTCTATAATGCATAAGCTAAAAATGAGTAGTTGCTTATATACTGTGCTCTTATAATTATTACATGACCCCCAGAACTCGTCACAGGAAGCTAGTCTATGCTAGAAGATCCATTTTTCACACCATACATTCTACTGTTATGCTGTACCATCAACTATATATATACTGCACAGTATTTTTTTTTTGTCTGTTAATTGTGCATGCTGAATTTTTCAAAAAATAAACCCTAATATTTTTATTAACATACCACTATTTGACAGAGCACTTTGAAAGCATAAATTTGTTACAGTGTTGTATTTCTTATGAAGATAAGAGAAATATTAATAATAAACATTTTAACTGAACAACATCAAATAGCATTGCATGTATGCAGTTATAAAAGCTTACTAACCCAATGTATGCTTCTATAAACATGCATATATTGTAGTGCACTAAATGAAAGGTTTCCCCCTCCTAGATGTAGGTCTCTCTCTCTTGTACATTATGTTTGTCACTTTATAATAAAATGTAAGTAGGCAAGCTCTAATTTTTTTTTTTCAGACCCATACTAACTTAGAGCTCTCTCTCTCTGTACACACACACGGAGTAAACTCAATATCAACCCAATCTTTATGATATTCTTGATCAATCTATCTCTCTCCAATACCTTAGCTACAACTAGTCTGTAATTTGACCCACCTGTCCATGTACTATTTTTGTCTAGCATCTTCATTTGGCTTTCTTTCTACTCCTTTGTTCCCTATTTCAAGACTTGTTAAACATTGTCAAGGGCAAAGCCAACACTTTGCACCTCTTAGAACATATAGCTTACTCCACACTTGCTTCGTTCACTTTGGTGCCTGTTGCATTTGCTAATGCCATACCAGTATAATGTATTTTATTTTCTCAACACGTTTTCAACTTGTTTTAGTAAAAATGTGCAAAACATCCAATGTGTCATTACTTTTGAGTTGCTGACCTGGTTGGCTGAGTGGTTATTATCTTGCTCTCCTACCAGCATGCTGGGTTCAAATCCCACTTTGGGCATGGATATTTCTGATTTGTCTTCAGGTGGGAGATGAATTTCATCATCTCCCACCTGAAGTATTTGGCCACTATCCCACTTTTCAGAGGCGTGAATTGGCTAGAAAAGTTGCATTTTTGGTCTCTAGAGCAGAGTTTCTAGATTATGTGAAAAAATAAATCAAAATACATAATCCTTAGCCCACAGTACTAATATACTATAGGTTTACAACTTTTCATTGGTAGAAATCACATAAAGAAATTGTCATAAATTAATTTTTGTGTAATTAATTAGATAATTTTGAAGCTCTGAATCCAAATCTCATCATCATCCAATTCCTGACATACCCTCAGAGTTGTACAAGATATTACGATAGCACTATATGAAATGTTACATCATTACTAACCTCCTGTCGACAATTTTTCTCCAAATCTGTTATCTATCAAGACTCCAGTATTATCAGATCTTATATTTTTCTCTTCTAGGGCACTTTTTACTATATCAATCCATCTACATGTTGGTCTTCCTCTGGGTCTTTTTCCTGCAATCCTGGCAAAGAACACTTGTTTTGCTAACCTTACATCTCTCATTCTGTTTAAGTGTCCATGCCACCTGAGGTTAGCTCTGCTAACCTCAGGTGGCATGGACAGTAAAGGAGGTTGACTATTATAGATCTCTACCTGAAATCCATAATATGCAGTAGAAAGAAAAAAAAAAAAAAGATGGTGAGGTTCTAATCTCTTCCATCTCGCAGTTAGTATCCTATATCTGTAGATAAGTGTGTTTACAGGACTAGTTTGCCTGACTTACCATTTGATTGAAAACAACAGATAAAGGTTGCTCTCATCATAGACTGGATTCGAATTCAGGTCTTTACAACCAAAGGGCTCATTTATACCAACTGAGCTATGGAGGCGCTTGAATTAAAATACAAATAAAAAAAAGGTCAAAAGAGAAAGGTGACAAATTTAGAGTGGTGACAAAAACTGTCAAACTTCTCATCTTAGTTTTCATTCCATCTATTTCTGTTCTTTGAAAGAGCCTCTCTCACCCTGTCTTCTTCCAGACTAAAATCTTCAGCTGTTCAAGAAGCACACAGCATACTGTGCTATTCCTTAATGCTAACAATTTCAAGATCATTCCTGATATCCTCATTTTTAATATATATGATACTGTTATTGATGCCATCTGTTCACTTTCCTAATCTTTCTTAGAACTCTCATATCTGTTGTCTCCAGTCTCTGATCAAGTGTTTTATTTCTGACCCAGTCCCCTCCACATGAGGCATCTGTTTGTGGTGGAGGGATCTCTCAATGGTAGTACTGGCCCTTTTTTTTGTTCTTATTCTTTGTCTATGTTTTTTTCCCCCCATATTCTTTACTCTACTTTCTCTGAGTCTTTCTTACTATCCTGTATTTCAGACCACTGGGATCTAACACTTTGCCACCAAGTTTACCATGCAGTGCGACCTGTGGAAATGGGGATCCTAGTAGTCTTTCTTTACTTTCCTCTGCTTCGGCAAGACAGGAGATCCTGGATAGCCTGGCCAGGATCATTCAACTAGTTGGCTTGTCTGCAAAGTCAACAGTGTTGCAGTAAGTCTCGTTTCCCCATGGTCTGGAGACAGGGCCAAGGCTTGCTGTGATGCTCGTTTAGCGTATGAGGTAGCCCTGGTGTTCCACTTCATAGTGCAGTCATTGTTTGCTGGTGAGTGGGTGTCCATTTGTGGCTCCTAGGTGGGTGGAAAATTCTGACATTGAATCCAACTCCTACTGAGAATGAATACTGCTTCATCCTGTTGTTTATCAGGGCCTTCAACAAGTCCCATTCAGGTACATGAACAGAAAAGCAAAGAAACAACAACAACAAAAAAATCAGAGGTTGCAACAAATACATCACTGTTCCTAATCATATACTACAGGTGATTGTCCAAATGGAAAAATGTTACCCTTCTTCATCCAGAAAGGTTTGGAAGGTCAGAGAAACTCTAAAAAAAAATGTAAAGAAACTGCGTTCAGAAGATATCCTTATTGAAGCAGCTACAGCAGCACAATATTACTCCATCAAAGAAATGCCTTCAAACCCTTTATTAGATGGCCCATCAACAGATACTGCTGGTCCCCACTTCAGGAAGATAAAACAAGTGTCCTAGAGGAGGGAGTGGAATTTCATGGTCTTGGATCTTTTTCCAGAAAAAGAAGAAGAAATGACAAATACTGGTCATTCACAATTTTCAACAAAGAAAAAATCTATGACATGAAAACAAAACCACTCATCGTAGGAAGACAGATGATACCACCAAAAAGAAATAATGGAAACATTACTACAATGGAATTGTCGTGGATCTGTACTAAACATAGACAATATCAAGGCGCTCTTGCAGAAGTATAAACCAATATTCTCCTGCTTGCAGGAAACATACCTGAAATCGAGTGATGATCTGGCTTTCCCTAATATTACCATTATTTATAAGAACAGAGAATGGACTTGCCCATGGAGGACTTGCCATCCTTGTGGCAATCAATCCTCTTCCAACAAATCCAAATTAACACCAATATAGAAGCAGTTTCTATAAGACTCTCTGTCAGAAATATAAGAACAGTATGCTACATCTACCTCCCTCCTGCCATAGATTTTTCTCAAGATGACCTTGATGATGTCATATCACATTTACCATCCACTTTAATGGGGGGATTCAAATGGACATTACACTCTGTGGGATTGTGCCTGAACAAACATCAGAGGAAGAGTTGAGCATATGCTCGACAGCAACTCTCCCTCTTAAGCACAGGAATCGACATCATCTTCCATATGCCTACCTGAACATTCACTGCTATTGACTTAACTATCTGCTCACCTTCACTTTTTCCCACTGCTTAAGGGGAAATTGATGACATTTTGGGAGTGATCACTTTCCTGTGATATTCGCTCTACTCATCTACATGGGCAACCATATACTACACTACAGATATCACGGTGGAAAATTGAGCATGCTGACTGGTTGATAGGTTGAAGATTTGTGGGTTACAAAGTTTAGATGATAGGTGGAAGATATAAGATGTTAAAGAGATTTTATAAAAGTAATGCAAAGGAAATTTTTCAATATATGACAAACAGAGAACTAGAGGCCATTCGTGAAAGTTGTGTAAGAGTGTGGTTGGTAGCAGTGTACAGACCAGATTTTTTTGCATGGAGAGTGGTGCATGAGTTCCCTAACAGTGAGTGAGTTTAAAGAGAGGTATGACAGGTTTGTTTTGTGGATATAATTGTTAGTTTGGGTCTCCAACAATGAGCCTCCAGACTCCATGGAGGTACCACATAATAACAATTTAAGATCTTCCATTACCAACAGAGACAGACCAAGCGGGTGTCAGATGTAGCGGCATCCAGGGGCCTGAGCTCAGAGAGAAAATGATTGATCATATATTTGGAAACAAAAAAAAATATTGGAAAGATAGAAACTTTAAAATTGATGTATATGGATAGGGATCAAATGTATAACAAAGGTCTTTTGTGTGATAATTTTTACCCTAACAAAAGCTTTTTTTTTTTTTTTTATGAAAGCAGTGAAGAAAATCGTTTGTTTTCATTGCGAGAAAATTCCATTTTAAATTCTTTTAATGTTATTTGTGACAGTATGATAGCAGAACTTGCTTGTAGAAATAAAACATATCAGGATAATATAGAAAATATTTTATCTGATTTAAGCTTGCCTAATTCAGAAAAAAAAGAAAACAATGTTGAAAAATTAAGAAATCTATAAGAATGATATAGATAATATTATGCATTTTGATGATAAATTGGAACAGTTTATAATATTTTTAAAAGAAGATAAAGACAAATTCAATACTGCCACATAAGCATACCAGGCTGCAAAAGAAATGTCAACTTTTCCAAATGCTCTAATTATTAACATTTTTTTTTAATTCTTTTTTTTTTTTTTTGTCTATTCCTGTTTCCAATTCAAAGAGAAAGATCTTTCTCTGTCTTAAGAAGAGTAAAAATCTACCTAAGAAGTACAATGTCAGAAGAAAGGTTAAGCAGTAATGGTGCTATTGTATATGGAACGAGGTATTGCATAACATCGATACTTCGAAAATAATTGATGAATTTGCTAGAGAAAAATCTAGGAAAAAATTATTTAACTTTTTACTTCAACTTAAATATCTTTCTTTCTTTTTTTCTAAAAATATTTTATTATTTTGTTGTAATTTTCATTTTTATATTTTTTATATATTTTATGCCTGATGTTAATATAAAGAAAAATTTATTGCAATGTTTTGAAATATAAATATTAAATCATATATTATCTGTGTTTATTTTTTTGTTATAGTGAAGCCCCAGTTTTTTTTTGTAGCATATACATAAATAAACGTTTTTTTTTTTTTTTTAGGAGCCCCATAAATTTTATCACCAGGGGGCTCCCAGCTGGCTTAATCCGACTTTGATAACCAATGCTTTAAACACTGATTTCATCACCATTCTGAAGTGGGGTGAAAATAATCTAGTGAATTTCAGTGTTATAAAAGCATAGTCCCTGTCTTGTTACCTAGAAGAAAGATACTACTTCATTCATCCCTCTTAATATTTTGATAATCTTTAAATTTCCATTTAAGATCAATTTTCCCCTTTTTGGGCTTGACTCTGAATGAAAAATACTAAAACTTAGTATTTTTCATTCAGACCACTACTTTTTTACTGCTCAGCTCCCAACACTATAAATTCCAAATCCAACAGATCTTAAAATATTGTTCTCACAATTGGGGGTACTGCACTCAAACTTTTCTAAGAATTAATAAATTAAAGACTTAATTCTGTATGTTAGTCAAGTAAATATTAGTTTAAGAATTCTTCTTCTGTACAGAATAAAGAATTCTTAGGAAGAATTATTTATTCTGTATAGAAGAGGGCAATTTGCCCCATCTTTCACAGACTCTTCTTAGCCACTTTCTTATAAATTTTTTGCATTATGCCTTTTTATTATTATTTTTTAATAGGTACTTTCATGGCATTGCTCCACTGAACCTATTGCTAACTTTCCTCCAATCATGAAAGAATTCACCTCCAATTACTGAAAAAACTTCAAATCATCTTCTTTCATTCCATTTATCTATGTTTTTTGGAACAGCCTTCTCCATACTGTTTTTTCCAGTGAAAACAATCTCCAGATTTTCAGGAAACTTGTTAATACTTTCCTTCTTTCTTGTTAACCACTTGCCCACACGTCATTGTGTTATGGGTCTTTTGGCCTCTCACAGGTCAGTATATTAAAAAAGGGTATAAGGCTCATTCATTAATGTGATTTATACAAATTCTGAAAATTATTGAGAATTAACTATGGAATTATTGAGAAAAATGAAAGATAATAGTGTAGTGAGAAGGGTTGCAAGTATATTGCCGAGGTATGACAATGATGAGTTTGATGGAGATCCAAAATCATGAATGATATGCTAGTGAAGTTGTGTGAGGTGAAAGGTGTACAGTTTGTGGATATATGGCAAGTGTGACATACTGTGCTTCCACACACTGGAAGTACAGTGTGTGATGTGTACAAGAGATAAGAAGTAAGAGATGAAGTGAAAAACTAGGAGAATGGTATTGAAGAGACAGAAGTGCTTGGCAGTGAAAACAGTAGTAGTAGTAGTAGTGTGAGGGATGAACAGGGAGATGGGGAATCCCATTGATAACAGCAGTATTTTCTGTGGTTGTCAGCATGGGTTTGTTAAAGGGAGATCTTGTTTAACTTATGTACTATAACGAGGTGACATGTCTTGGAGAAGGGAGCTGCATATACGGTGGTATACTTAGATTTTGTAAAAGCTTTTGAGACTGCCACATGACAAGCTGTTAAATAAACTGAAACAGATAGATTTGATAACAGACTAGTGAGTTAGATCAGTGACTGGATGTCAGGTAAGTATCAGGAAGTTGTATTGGGATGGGTTTAACTGGTGATATGCATCTGCTTCCAGATGATGCAAAATTGGGGAGAGAGCAATGCAAAGTCAAACAGACGCTATGGCCTTACAGGAGGACTCGAATAGATTTTATTTATGCAGTGGCGTAGCTGGGGGGGGGAGTCCACCCCGGGCGGCACTTTGAACTTTACCCTATACGTCGTTTTGACTTTTTGTAGTATTTTTGGTGTGTATTGAGAGGGGCAGCAAACTCAGGGACTTCCCTGGGTGGTAAAAACTATAGCAACGCTGCTGTATTTATGGGAAAGTAAACTGTCAGTTCAATGTTGCAAAAAAGTAAGGTTTTGAAATTTGGTAACAATGATGGGATGTGAAGTATACACTTGGTGAGAAAACTTTAAAGGAGGTAGGAGAGATCTGGGAGTGGTAGATAAGGACCTGAAATTCAGGGGCCACATTGCACAAGTTGTGAAGTCATCAATATCAGACAATAGAAATGATGGATTATTGCGCATAGATTTGGTCACTGAGTTTTCATGGTGATGAGGATATATTAGAAATGGTCCAGACAAGATTCACAAAGGTGGTCAGTGGTCTTTGGAATGTGGAGTATATAGACAGATTGAAAGAATGTAAATTGCAAAGTCTTGTAAATAGGAGGATGGGGAGGGGTATGATAGACATAGGTTATAGACATAGGTGATAGACATAGTAAGGGGTTGTTATCAGGTTGACATTGAAGAAATTTTTTATAGAATGGGAGATGGGGAGGGTGGGGTAGAACAAGAGGCCATCCTTGGAAACTCTCAGGAGGGTGTGAGCAGAGGAGTAGGTTCTTTGCATGGAGAGTAGTTGGTGCATGAAATAGGCACAGCTGGATGAGCTTTGTGTGTGTGTGTGAGAGAGAGAGAGATAGTAATGAGTCTCTGACTCCACGAATGTCAGATGTTAATAATAAAATATACTTTGTTGAAATACATATTGGGACTCTGCTTGTTTTAGAATAAAATATACCTCATGTAATTATCTCTTAGGCTGTCTAAATTGCATTTCCTTCCTTCCTTTTCTGTGATCATCTTCCTTCCTCCTTCCAGTTTGTCTCTATAGTTGAACTCTCCCTCCCTCCCCAAAATGCTAACCCTGTATTCAGCGCCGGCGCCTAGTATTTTTCTTGTGTGTTCAGCACCTTTCTAAAAAAGTTTTTTTGAATAAAGTGTAAATAAAACGAACAGGAAATGAAAAACAAATGAAAACCGCTTTACAGTATAATGTTACCTATGGATTAGTCCTGCTTATACAAATTTTTTTACACGGAACTCAACAATTAATCATAAGTTGATTTATGATACATCAAAAAATAAAGAAGAACTATTTTAGGTATTATTATTATTCGTGACACCTCCAAGGAGACCGAAGACTCATTGCGGGAGGACATCCACTGTACAACTCTCCGTCTCCACTACTACACAGAACCTCTACTACCAATCACCTACATCAACGCCATCTATTGCCCACAACCACTACCACCACAGCTAGTATTTTTTTGTCTGTAAATTGCGTGTGTTCTGAAGGGCTGATTTGTCTGTATGCAGGATAAAAAACCCGAGTTTCCGGGAGAAAAAACCCTGCTACCTCCATATGAGATCGGCTAACTCACCTTCGACTGAAAAAGTCCATATAAAGGTTCCTCCCCGTATAGTTTCGTAAATTTTAATAAAAAATTACAGTGATATAATCGGGTCCAGGATACAATTTCAGAATTTATTTGTTCGTTTCCGGGAAGATCTGAAGGGGCCCGAACGGAAGACGACCTACATTCATCTTATATGTACCATTCTGTACCATTTGTTGTTCGTTTAAACTCTTATCTCATATTTTTTGACATCTTTTAGGTGCTTTTTCTTCTGCGGCGCCTGTGTATATTGTACACTTGAACATGCCACCAGCCAGGCCTGCCTGTATTCATTGTGCTGATTTACTGATGCATACCATCCAAATTCTCCCTTGCATTATGGCATATAGCAGCAACTAACAGCCAACTACACCGTCTGTCCAAAAAGAAACTGAACTTTTCGAAAACAGAAGAAACTAATGGTGCCACCTGTTCTATTTTTTTTGTTGTTGAAAGCGGCAACCTTCATTAGTGTTGTGTCAACTGTTTATGACTTTTGTTTCATTAAAAGCAGAGTTGTAGTGCCAAGAGTGACAGTGTGTTTTGACGAACGGTCGGAAAATGAGTTTCAAACAGAGAGCTGCGATTGGCTTTTGTGTTAAACTTGGTAAAAGTTTTACCGAAATGCATCAAATGCTTCAAAAAGCATACGGTGATGAATGCTTATCCCGCACTCAAGTTTACGTGTGGTTTAAGCGATTTCAAAGTGGTCATGAGATGTTTGAGGACAACGAAAAGCCAGGCCATCCAGAAACTGGACTGAAGTTAACATCCAAAAAGTGCGTGATTTCATCAAAGAAAACCTGAAATCATCTGTGAGATTGATTGAAGATGAATTGGGGATTCCAAAATCAACTGTGCACAACATTTTGACTGAGAGTTTGGGCCTTTGTAAATTGAATTTGCGATTTGTTCCTCACAAATTGACCGATGACCAAAAATGTATCGAATTGAACACTGCAAGGACCGCATTAAAACCACTTATAAGGACTCAAACTTCCTTGATACAATCGTTACTGATGACGAATGGTGTTTTGAGTATGAGCCCGAAACAAAGCACCAGAGTGGAGACCACCAGAAGAGGGAGCATCCGAAAAAAAGTCGCTTGGAGAAGTCAGAAGTAAAGACAATGCTGATTTGTTTCTATGATTTCATGGGCATTATCTGCAAAGAATTTGTTCCGCCTGGCCAAACGGTCAATGGTAAATTTTATCTCAAAGTTTCGAAGCGATTGATAGTGAGAATTCGTCGCGTACAGCATGAATATCGTGATGCACACAGATGGTCACTTTTGCACGATAAGGAACCATCTCATCGTTCGAACATTGTGAGACAATTTTTGAGCAAAAACCAAGTTTGTGTGTTGGATCATTCGCCGTATTCACCTGATTTAGCACCCTGTGATCTCTTTGTCTTCCCCTGACTTCATTTGCCGATGAAAGTTAAGCGATACAGCACCATTGAAAACGTTCAAGCGGCAGTAACTATAACCCTCAACAGTATCCTAAAAACCAATATAAAAAAACTCATTTAACGAATTAGTTGACCAATGCCAAATGCTGTATCGAAGCTGAGGGAGAGTATATTGATTGAAATAAATGATTTGAATAATTATAATTGGCCTGTGTTTTATTTTCTATCAAAAGTTCGGTTTCTTTTCTGGACAGAGGGTGTATATATTTCATCCTGTTGACATGTATCTCATACCAGATAACCTCCAATGCAGTGCTCTCTGCATCTGTCTTACTGCTGAACTCATTTTTTTGGCTTTGTTTCTTCTGCTATCTTTAGCAGATCTTGTCCTCCAATCTGATCCTCCCTCCACAGTTCTCTCTGAAAGTGCTGTACTCATAGCATTCTATCCCTATGATTGTATCATCCTCTGTCAACCAGGTCTGACTCACTAATGTCTCTATTGGCTAAACCAGCCACTGGTTTTTTTTTAGACCAGTGAACTGAATCTGAACTCAGTAGAACACCCACCTGTGGAATGAACTAGCCTGGTAGTAATGTTGAAGGAAGAACTGTCTGAAATATCTGATTTATGGTAGAGAGTATGCTTAGAAAGGTGAAAAATGGGTGATTAGATCCAAAAGATGCCCACATACTATTGCGGTATAATTTAGATTTCTTTGAAATATAGTGCTGTTCTCAATATTTATTTCAACATGTATGTTATAAAGGCATTACTTTGCTTTTATATTCATATGACTAATTAAGGGTTCATTAAGTGGTTAGTGTATCTGCTCTCCAGCCAAAAGGCTGCAGGGCATGGATATTTGTGATTGTATTTGAAAATACTAGTGATGGTGTTGGTGTAGATGATGCGGTTCGCTGTAGTAGGTGGATTAAGTGGTGGAGATTGAGAGTTGTAGAGTAGGTACCCTCCCTCGATGAGTTTTTGGACTCCTTGGAGGTGTCACGTAATAATAATAACAATAATTAAACCCTGAGAAACTTTTGTTGTCCTTGGTTATAATTTGAATCAGAAATTCATTCCAAAGGAGAATGTCAAGAACTGTTTTAGATAACACATCAGGACAGAAAATTTTTGGATTTTCTCTTTCTTCAGAAGTACTGAATAATTGAAATTCCTCTATTTTTATCTTTTTCTTTTATTTAGTAGAAATAGGAATGTTTCTGAACCCATATCATAATTTTTGCTAAGAAGGCACATAATTTGGGCAGTTGAATTAACTAAACTGTTATTGGATGTACAAAGTTATTATGAATGCTCTTCCAAGGACGTAAAGAAGGAGAGAGTGCTCATTTAGATACTCGTATCTTGTCTTCAACACATTCCACCAATTTTTTTTTTACAAGTGAATAAACATTTACTTTTAAAAATAAAATAAATCAGTATTAAATTGTATGTGTTGGTAGCCAAGAAAAAGGAAAGTAAGGACTCCAGTGACGCGTAGTTTTACAAGGTCAAGCCGGGAATTTGTAGGACATGGAAATCTCTCATTAATTAAAATCGAAGATAAATAATCCTTTGCATTTTTATTACAAATAAATGCAGACAACATTATTATGAATGAAAATGACTAGCCTTGTGTCGTTGACGTCACTAAACCGGTTAAACCACCGATGTCTTGTCGAAACAACGTGCATTTGGGCAGTGGTGGTGCACGAGGTATAGGTTCTTATTAATTTTATCCAAACTAGTTATAGTATATTTTTCAGTCTATATCTGCATATACGTCCATACTGCACGGAATCATGCAGGCCTGTAAGAATACATGCTATACCATTATGAGGAAGGCTGTATAATGAAACTGTGTCAGACGTACGTGTGTTGTTATTTGCAAGTATCTCCTGTCACTACATACGATTCAAATCCTTATGCATATGGCGAAGAGTCTGCATCAACAAGTTTTTGGTATTGGAATAATTCAGGTTATAAACATTACGATGCTGTAAGGTGAGTATTACATTTTAGATATTAATGATCCGATCAGTTACAAGGAGCATTCAATGTTCTCTTGAGTCTCTACTACAATGATTGCGGTGCGGTTTCATGTATACCGTATACGCGACCATATATATGCCTTCGTTGATATTTTCTGATTAAGTATCATCTCTGAGTATAATATTTATTTCATTATGT
Organism: Typopeltis vanoorti; assembly: GCF_054136105.1. Lineage (NCBI taxonomy): Eukaryota > Metazoa > Arthropoda > Arachnida > Uropygi > Thelyphonidae > Typopeltis > Typopeltis vanoorti. Next base: position 93,815,215 of record NC_143552.1, read on the forward strand.
GCATGATTCAATATGTGTTATTCAGACAGATAAAAAATAACAGAAATATTTCACATTAATTACTTTGAAAAGGGGATGCGAAGTCTTTAACGGGAGTGATTTGGGGATTAAAATTTAATTATACCACGCAGTTGAGACTTGCATTTCTGAAGTTCCGATAACAGAGTTTGTAGCTATGTTTTGTTAATTACTGGCGAAAACTACGTAAAATGTAAAGCACTTTAGCGGTTAATCATTAGTATTATACAGTATACAATAGAGCTACGCGAAATAGTTAATCATTGAAGTACTTTATTTTCTTACGTGGTTTCGCCAGTAAGGAAACGTGGATCAACGAGGGCAGATAAAATTTAACTCGAGAATTTGTAATTATAATTTTAGCATTCAATAATTACGTGAAATCTTTATCAAAAATTGTAGATCAAAAAATGTTTGTTGTCATATTTAGATGCAAAATTTTCTCACCACCTTAGTTTTTCCTTTATTTTTGAGAAAATATTTAAGGCAATAACAGTTCATTATCTTAATCTTGCGAATGTACTGACAGGAACTAACATTTGTTCATTAGTTTACCAAGACATCGAAATGTCTTGGTAAACTAATGAATAATCGACAATTATCTAACGAATAGTCGATTTTATTGTTTGTCCTGCTTTCCACCAGACTTAGCGTGACCCGATTTTATTTATTTTTAAGTGATTTTTTGATTATCAGTTTCACAGCATTTGCGAGAAGCGAACACTTAGGATTCTTGATTTGGGTTCTCAGCGAGCGGAGGGAAAAAAAAAAAAAGCACGTGACATTTCTTTACTAAATGTTTCACTCCTATCGCAAACGTGCTCGAGAAAGAGATATTTAGAAGTACATAAGCACAATATTGTTATGCTATTGTGCCTATGTATTTCTAAAAAAGCACAATAGCGTTATACATTTTCATAACATAAATTGTTATGAAATGTCTACACTTGTGATTTTTGGGACCCTGCCATGGTCACTTTATTTTTATGGGAGGATGAACAAGAAATATTTATTAACATTTATTAATATAACACATCAGTTTTTCACAGATAACTTGTATTTTCAAGTTATCTGTGAAGGAGTAGGTCTTGTTTTAGCAATCTGCTCATGTTTTATGATATGGTGATGAATGTGTTGGATAAGGGAGAATCATATACAGTGATATTCTTCGACTTTGCAAAAGCATTTAATAGATTACCACATGATAAAATTGATGTACAAGCTGCAGAGGATATGAATAGATAGTATATTGGTTAGATGGATCAGAGATTGACTCTCTGAACAATACCAGCAAGTTGTGTATGATGGAGTCATGTCTCAGAAAAGGAAAGTGACCAGTGGCATGTCTCAGGGTTCTGTTCTTGTGCTCCTAACTTAACAAATTAATAATTTAACAAACCCCTTATTTTTCGAAATCATAGAAGGCACACCATCGGTTCACAATGCATACTATATTATTAATATTTATATTTTTATTCTGTAAACTTGTTAGGTTTCTGAAATATCTTGACCTGTAGTGTGGTCTTTAAGTGTTAGCAGATCAAGAAGATCCATATCGGAAATATCATTTGATTCATCAACTGCAATAGATATAAAATCGGCAGAATTAATATCCATAATTTGCATATTTGAAACTTTTGCAGAAATTGTTACAATCCGTTCCTTGACAGTTCTAGCCAAAAGAGGTAAATCTTTAATTTTTTTACATATCTCATCCTCATTTTTCATATCTTTAAATGGAATTTCAGAGACATTATACATGCATTTTTTTAGAAATTCACCATCGGTAAAAGATTTTCCCGCTTTTGCTATTTCAAGGGATAAAAAAAAAAAAATTGCTTCAGTAGTATTCAAAGAAGATTTTGTCCAAGTTGACAAATTTCTTTGCTGAAGCAGTGTTTTCTTTTGTAATTCTTCAATAGCTTTTTTCTATTATCACCCTCAGGATATTTTTTACTGAAGTCTAAATGTTTTCCTCGAAAATGTCGTTCGACATTACTTGATTTGTTATTTTGGAAGTCATATATGGTAAATTACACATTGTGGATTTCCATTTACTTCTATAAATGCAAATTTCTCTATCCACAGTTTATTGAATCCTCTGTTTTCTTCGATTATTTTTCTTTTTCTTGAACTCATATTAGAAGGGTTATTATCACAAATTTACCTGCAAATAAAAACACAAATTCAACATAATAACATAATATAAATTAATTTGTGCATAACATTACCTGACACTAAATTAAATACCAGTTTAGTACCACAATAAATAAGTTAACTAACAGAATATTTATTTTGACAGTTAAAATCCCTATGTTTCTAAAAACTGTGGTGTTTGACAGGACAATTGATCAGTTAGTTCAAATTAGATCAATTAATTCAAATTTTTGTCGTGACGCTAGTTACCTTAGGCATGCATAACACACGTCACATGCATAGTATGTAGCGCCATGTACAGGCCATATCAAAAAACAATCTTTAGTTGTTTGTATTAATTATGTATCTTTTAATTCAATATAAAAGAGCAGCACTTTGTTCAGCCAAGAGCCACATGTGGCTCTTGGCTGAGCCGCCGGTTCCCGACCTCTGACATAAGAGAATCTGTATGAGAAAATGTAATGAAAGGAGTATATGAAGGAATGAAGTGAGTAAATGCAGGTGAGATATAAATGTATATGTTGTGCTTTGTTGATGATATATTAGCTGAGATTGAGCAGTATTTAAAACTGATATTATTCACAATGGAAGAGATATTATGTATCAGAATTGTGTTATGAAATGTCTATACTTTTGATTTTTCAGACCCTGCCATGGTCACTTTATTTTAATGTATATGTTGTACTTTGCTGATGATATATTAGCTGAGATTGAGCAGTATTTAAAACTGAAATTATTCACAATGGAAGAGATATTACTTATATATCAGAATTCAGGTAAGAAGAGCAAACAAATAAAAATGATTCGGATACTTTGAACTATTCAAGAAGATGAAAATTAGAAATACAAAGAACAATTGCTGTGGCAAAAAGAAATATTAAAGAAAGAAGTTAATTATTACCAACAAAATAAAGACAATAAAAAAATCATAAAAATATTTGTATGGAGCATCTTCTTATATGGTTGTTGATTTGGACCATTATAGCAGAAGATCGGAAAAGTATTTAAAGTGCTTGAAATGTGGTGGTTGGAATATTATTCTTGAGTAAATTGGAGAGAAAGAGAAAAACCAAATGATGAAATCTTATGTGAAATAAGTATTGAAGATAATCATAGAAAGGAAGATGAAATTTCTAGGACATGTATGGAGATGACTAATATGTTTACAGTCCATTTGTACAACTGCTGGAAGAAGGAACCCACCATAGCAACAGGGACTCGCTTCATTTTCTAATGATGATAATGTGGGTAATAAGACAGCAGTTAGAATTAAAATAGAAAGTGCTTAATATAAAATCAGGACAGAACAAATTAAATTTATGCAGCTACTAAGAGATAATTATCAGAAGTACATAATGGCGAAGATACAGGATTCATGAGTGCTAGATCTGGTGATAGTATCAGAAGTTGTTTCTATAATAGTTTGTCTCTGATTTCAAGTGTGACTATGCAGTTTTGATCTAGTAGATTGCTAACATAAAACTTTCAGCATATAGAACTACAGAGCTGGTGATTATGACACTTCAGGTTGACTTCAGCTTTTCTCTTTATTTTGTTATAATTTTTAAGAATGCATTTTCTTTCATTTAATTGAATTACATTTTCAAATAATGTAAATGTGAGCCATCAACTTTTTACCCTGCTATCTTTTAGTATGTTTACAGTCTATTTTTATGTCTCCATATGTGTCCCAGAAATTTCATCTTCCTTTCTATGATTATCTTCAATACTTAGCATGGCTTTATCAAGGGATACTTCTGCCTTAGTAATTGATTTGCTTCTTATTATAAAGCAACATTTGAGTTGTATAAAAGAAATGGCTACATCATGATACTGTACAGAAATGTATTACATAAATGAGGGTAGATTTGAAGGTAGTGACATTGACAAAGAGTGGCTGACAGACATCAGAGGTATGTAACAGAGTAGAATCCAGGAGAATGCGGATAATAAGTGTGCTGCAGTTTATACCATCTGTTTAAAGATGAAACCACTGCTATTTAATTTATACATAAATGATATACAAAATGTTGAAGAGGAATATCTATTTTGTTTGTTAATGGTGTATAACTGGGCTACATCATTGCTACTAAAGATGATGTAGAGCAGAGCTTTCCAAACAGTGTGTCGGCTGCAGTGTGAAGGTGTGTCGCGCGAACATAAAGCGTTAAACAGAATAATCGTTGAAAATTTCCACAGCGGAATCCATTTCGCAAAGTACCGGTACGACTTTTAGTTAGCGCCGTTAATGAAGATATCTGGTCAACCTCTCGGAACCCCCCTCCCTGAGTCTATATCGACTTGCATGCAACCATCAGTTTTGGTTTTCTACAGTTCATTCAAGTATGAGTGACAGTAAATGTAAACAGAAGCTAAATTGTGCAGAGCCGCACTAAGGAGTCCCAAAAATACTTTACTTTAAATAGAATGTAATTGCAAAATGTTTTACGTTCTAGAATTTAAATTTCATTTTCAAAATTATATATACAAACTATCTTTTAATCATTTTTAACCTTTAAGAATATTTCATATCAATATATTTCGATAAATAATGGAGAATAAATGCAGCCGAATTCATCCCTGTGGTTTTATCGCGTAGTAGATAAAAGTAGATAAAAAGTCGGTTTTATTATCGTTCGACCAATAAAAATAAAGCGCACCACTTATTCATACGAATGTTATTATTGATGTTTATTCTAACTGCAACGTGAATAAACGAAGAGCTAGTGCTTTTATTTTATGTTTAGTTACTGTTAAAGCTTTACAATAAATTCGCACAGTTTTATTTATGAAATTGGTGTTTGAATTACCCGTAAAATTGATAAGTTTCGAATTTTTGCTATGATAAAATTTGTGCTGTGAGAGACGAGATAGCAATTTGGAAAAGGAAAGTGAAAGAAGGAAATTTTGAAATGTTTCCCAAAACTGCAGACTGTGAGCTAAAATGTGATATCAGCTCGCTAATTGTTGACCATTTAACAATGCTCGGAGAGAAAAATTCATCACTACTTCCCAAATATTGAAATACAAGACTATGATTGGATCAGAAATCGATTTTTTTCAACTGCATTAACTTGTCACTTATTGAAGAAGAAGAAGAATTAGCTGAAATAAAAAATGATTGAAGTCTGTTAATGATGTATGAAGAGAGTGATTTAGACAACTTTTGGATTCGTGTTTCAAAAATGCATCCAAACATAGGTAAAAAAAGCGTTAAAAATTCTTTTGTAGTTTTCCGCTACATACATGTGTGAAGTATCCTTTTCAATGATGGCAAACTTGAAGACATTGAAACGTGGACGCTTAAGAATGCTTGAAGACGAAATGCGAGTGTCTTTATCTACTATTCCACCAAATATTGAAAAACTGTGTCATCCCATGAAGCTCATATATCATTAAAATTCTATTATTATATATTTCTTTTTATTAGATATATGAAGACCCAAAGGCTTCAATTCGGCGACATATAACTTGTTTAAGTTAAGGGATATTACATCCCATATAGTTTCTTAGCCGAATAAGAAACTCAGAGTTTCATGCCGAATATAGTAGAAACTATATATAAAGTTCGGCGATTCCAAGCGTAAGCAAATACCTGGACACTTCAGCAACTGACCCTTAAGGTAGTGCAAGCTGAGGCAACTCGTGTCGAAGGTGGAGCAAGTTCCGATCACTATTCTTGATATTTACCCATAATGTGAACTTAGCTCCTAGGAGCTGTATTACTGTTCTACATTATGAGAGAAGGTCACTACCCAGACCGGTTTCAACCTTTAATTGAAGCCTTTGGCTCTTCATATATCTAATAATTTATTAGGACACCTCATGGTAATACTCATAGAAGGGTTGTAAGTTCTGTTCGCTACAAACTTGATATTAATTAGGTCTGCCTACTCACTGATGAGACTTCAATAAAGGTTGAAACCGGTCTGGGTAGTGACCTTCTCTCATAATGTAGAACAGTAATACAGCTCCTAGGAGCTAAGTTCACATTATGGGTAAATATCAAGAATAGTGATCGGAGCTTGTTCCACCTTTGACATGAGTTGCCTCAGCTTGCACTACCTTAAGGGTCAGTTGCTGCAGTGTCCAGGTATTTGCTTACGCTTGGAATCGCCGAACTTTATATATAGTTTCTACTATATTCGGCTAAGAAACTATATGGGATGTAATATTCCTATTTCTTTTTATTTCTAATAACAATGACATTAATCTTGGAAATAAATATAAATATATTATATATTTTTATTTTGTATATTTTATTATATATAAAAATACAGTACATCGAAAAAACTCAAACTCGACTGAATTACTGTGCCACGAAATTATGTTTGTCTAAAAAGTGTGTCACCAACATGAAAAGTTTGGAAAGCACTGATGTAGAGAATTCTTTTGGATTGGATAATTTTAAATCAGCTGAGAGTTTGGCAGAAAGGTTGTGAATTTAGTCTAGCAAAGTATAGTGTTATGTATTTTGGGATGAAAATATCCTGAGAACATGCTCAATTTAGACAAAAAATACTGTTGTTGGTGATAGATGATGTTGATGATAATTGTGTGTAATGGGAGAATTAAGTAGTAGGGGGAGACTGATGTGTATAACAGAGTGGAGTAGAGTGCCCTCTACAATGAGTATTTAGACTCCTTGGAGGTGTCAAGTAATAATATTACAAGCTGTGTATTATATTGATGGAACTGGAGTACAAGAAACCGATGTAGCTAGGGATTTTGGAGTTGGACAGATTGTTAAAGTTCAGAGGACATATTGCAAAAGTGGACAGAATACCTCAGAGGAATCAAATTGGATATTGAAGAACATATCAACAAGTAGAGATAGGGATATTACAGATGCATCACCAATTTTCTGGCACCCTTGGGTGCCAGACTTTCCAGATTAGCCATTTTGCCAGACCAACTGAGATTATGTAATAACAATGCATTAGTATACATCTGAAACACTGATTATATCTCTCTTGTCTCTCTAAAGCACCATAGACCTTAAATATAAATGAAATATGATTTAAATAATTAAATTAAATACACTATCATTTATACTAATGTAATTCTTTCATTTTTTTAAATCAGGATTCAGAACAATGTAATTTCAGAGCTAGTATAGTGATGAGCAACAGGTGTTTCTTCATAAAGTTCATCCACTCGGCCAGATTCTCTGACTTAAAATAGCTTGCTATACTCTTGGAAGCAGGTCCTGTAACACCTTTTTGCATATTAAAGCAACTCAAGAACTTCTTTCTCCATTCCTTTGATACATTTAATCCTGTAGACTGATTGCTGAAATTTTCATCAGAAGAATTATCAGACATTAAGACAGGCCACAACTCATGCCAGCATTTCTTTAGTGTTAATCCTTGTACCTCTCCCAATCACTAACAACGAACCAAACACTTCTTTCATGTTAAATTCTTTAATAAACGTCTTTATAGGGTTGCTAGCATTTACATCTAACAAACATTTCATGAAAAAAAAGTGGGTGATACTTAGCCTTAAAAGAGCATAATATTCTTTGGCTTTTAATAAGGAATGTATGGTTTGGTGGTAAATATGTATAAACATTTTTCTTACACAGGAGTTCAGTTCTGGTGTGAGCTGACAACTGTTCACAGTTGTCCAGAATGAGATACATTGTATCTCATTCTGTTTTTGAACCATTCTTACATAATCTCAGTGGTCATTTAGCTATTTTTATTTACACAGTATATTAGGGTAAATTTAATGCCTTTCGAGTTCCAGAGCATTTAGTTTCTATCACCAGCTGCTGGCATCTGTGCAGGCCTGCTGTGTTTGAGTACCCTAGGAGAGTGACTGTATCCCTAGATTATCTGAATCCTGTGAGCCTTTCTTCATCCTCTGTTGTTAATCTCATTTGGGGTATGCATTGCTAATATAATGCATTTCATCAGCATTATACACTTGCTTGGGACAGACAGTCTCATGAGCTATAAGTTTAGCAAATTTGTCCACGTACCCAATAGCTCCTTTTGTAGACTGTTTTTCACCACAAAGTTTATGGATAGAAATTCCATGATGCTTCTTAAACCATTGTTTACCACAGCCATACTTGCACTAATTAAGGAAGCATGCACTTAAAATAATTAAGTGCATGTGTAGCAGCCACTGCAAACCAATCAGATGGTTACAGGAATTTCAAGTCCATTGTAATTTTGTTCAGACTAAAGGATGTGCTGGACTATCCATTACTGGAAAATAGATTATGCACCTATATTATCCTTCTTTATATGATATGATTTCTGTTTGGCTACATCTGAATATTTATGCACAGATTTGGTCATCTGGCTGTCTCGGAGATAAGGAAGTGATGGAGAGGATTCAGAATTGAGTGACCAAGATGCAAGTTTGGAATGTCCTTTTGGGAATAGATTGAAGGTGTGTCCATTACAGAGTTTGTTTAATAAGTGAAAAAAAGAAGATATGATAGAAACATGAGTTGCTAAAGAGGGGTTTCAAGTGATAGATGCAGAAATTTTTTAGTACGTGACTTTTAAGGGAAGAGCAGGTTTGCATCATGAAAGTTGTGAAAAGGTGTAGTTAACAAGGTTGGAGGACTGATTTTTTGTTTGGGAGAATGGTCAGTGAGTGGAACAGGTTGTCACATGTGGTCATGAGTGCTTTGTCAGTTAATGAGTTAGATATGTATGATAGCTATTGTGTGAGTAATGGTGTTAGTGTGAGCCTTCCATGATGAGTCTGTGGACTTTATAGAGATGCCTGTATAATGATAATGAAAATAGTAGACCTGACGGTTTGAAAAATTTCCATGTTTGGTCTTTAGAGTAGAGTTTCTGGACTATGTAAAAAAACAAAACTATATACATACACTGGTTTCCAAAAGTTAAGGATGAACTATATTTTTATCTGTATATGAAAAAATTTTCATGACTACAGCCGAATGTGGACATAAATTTATTGCCAGCAATCATTTTGTGTAATATAATTTATTACTAATAAATTATATTACACAAAAAATGTGTTATAAGTTTTGTAAAAATTAAATTGTAATATGTTTCGGCTTCTTCCTAAGGCTGCAGTTACAGAATTAATGTACAGTGCTTACAGAAAACTATGCAGAGAGACATTTCAGTATGGAATATGTCCATCTCGAATTGCACCTCTCACAAAATTGTACCATGCTTAGCACCAAGTGATTCAGGAATTCTTAATGTAAATTGGTCCAAGACTCCTTCAGAGCAATGATAAGGCTTTGTTTGTTTTCTGGAGAGATTTCGAGCAGCAATGCATCGCCTTATTGCATCCCAAACACGTTCTATGGGGCTGGGATCTGGGAAGTGTGCTGGCCACTCGACTCGATTAATATCTATATAAAATATATACACGTTTACACAAGAATATTATTTAATTTGCCAAATATTTCAGTCTGAATATTACAGACCATCTTTAGTGGCTACATAGGAATAGTTTTAAAAACACAAGGTGGAATACGAACAATTGATCATTCACAAATAGAACGAGCCGTGTGATGTCATATCGCTAAGTATTAAAAGAGTAAACATTTTTTATCAGAGTCATGATTAAATTAAAGATATTAATTCAGAAATTTGTGTAATAATCTTCGTGTAATAACATTAGACTAATATAGGAAATTTAAAAATAAAAAAAAAATTAATGTGTTATCCTGATTAAACTTTCCCAAATTTTTGATACAGATATATAGTCATTACGATTCAAGTTAGGATGTTGAAGTAAGGCCTCCACACTTTCTTTAAATGAACGTTCAAATTTATAGCAACATCTGTGTAGGAGGCGAGTCTTGGACCAAAGGATGTTGTGGCTTGTTTCTATTCCGTGCTGGGCTAATCCAGATTTCTCGGGTTTGTTGTGTTGAATGGATGATTGATGCTCTTGAATTCTTTTTTCTATAGAGCGTCCAGTTTGTCTAAAGTAGGAAAGATTACGGTTACAAGGAACTTGATATACACACACACCAGGTAGAGACATAGTTGACAAACAGAACGGCCAGTTTGTCCAAAATAAGAAACCGCATTCACATGGTATTTGGTAAATGCCAGCCAAAGATAGAGATGGCAGTTTATCAAATACCATGTGAATGCAATGTTTCTTATTTTGGACAAACTGGCCGTTCTGTTGAAAAAAGGATTGAAGAACATCAATATTATATTGATTACAACAAACCTCAGAAGTCTGGTCTAGCACAACACAGTATTAACACAACCCATAATATCCAGTGGGATAAAGCTATTCTCCTTCATAGTTGCAGGTTCAAATATGAACGCCTCTTTAAAGAAAGTTGTGAAGCTATTTTACACCGACCGAATTTAAATCGAAATGATTGCCTCTCTCTCTCTCTCTCTCTCTCTCGAAGATCTGGGAGACTTTTATTTTATGTAATCATTAAAAAATCAATTATCTTAAATATTATTTATTAATTTCTTTTATTTCCTAGCTCACAACAACATTGTATTTTAATAGGTGATCCATCGAATGTTCATTACTTGTATTCCATTCCTATCTGTTTGTAACACTGAAGATGCACTATTAGTTTTAGTACGAAATATCTGTACCTTATTTATTAATTAAAGTTATTACTGTGTACTTAAGTGGTCTTTAAGAAATATGAATTAGTGGTATCCTATTTCCACCACTTTCAATCAGTATCCATCGAGACATATGCAAGATAAGTTTTGCAAAGTGTTTGAGTTCTTCCCTAGTGTCTTTTGTTTAGGTGTAGGCGATTTGTTGTTTTTTTTGTTGTTTTTATCAGTTAATTCTAAAGGGTATCCAGTGATAAAGTGATTATAGATTGTAGTAATCAGAGTTCAGTATTTTAAGAGTCTAACCCAAAGTGAGTATTATTCTTCATGCAAATGAGATAGTTTGGTAAATAATAGATCTCTACGATATATCAAGCTTAAAAATTCTCGGTCAGTATACTCCGTGATATTGAGATATCATAAAAACTGCCATAGTAGAGCAATAATCTTATCACAGTCATTATGTTACATGATATAAAATTGTTTTTGCAATAGGTTCTACATCTGCATCAGAAGCTTAGTTTTGGTCAGTGGTGGCTTGTCCATAAGGGCTGCACTGAATGCAGCTCCAGCATTGAATATACTAGTGAGTAGTACTGGCTAGTATACTTAATGCTGGAGCTGCATTCAGTGCAGCCCTTATGGACAAGCCACCACTGGTTATGGTGTGTAACAAACACCATATTTCTAAAAGTATTGTTTGTGAGAACAGGAGGCCATTCACCGATGGTGAGTTGTAAAGAATTCTATGTTTAAAAGTAATGGAGGAAATGTGTCCTGACAAATTACATTGTGTTCGGAATGCGAGTTTATCCTTATCTATCATTACAAAGCGTTTGGAAGAGATGGGAGACTGCCTTTATAATACATTGACTGAAAGAGCAAAAGACTTTCTTTGCTTCTCTTTGGCTCTTGATGAGAGCAACGACATAACAGATACAGCTCAACTGCTAATTTTTATCAGGGCTATTGATGCAAATTTTGTGATCATAGAAGAGTTGTGTGAACTACAAAGTATGAAAAACACTACAACTGCAGAAAACATTCTTGAAAGTATTCGAATCTTAGTTGGGATAAATTAAAAAGTGTGGCCTCTCCATCTCTCCCATCTCCCATGAACTTTGTATCATCAGCAAACAACTAAGATCCCCAGTTGGTCCATATGATATATTATTTACAAACAAGTTACAGCAGGTACCCAAGAACATGATTCTATGACACGCCACTGGTTATTCTCCTTTTTTTTGAGACACTGCTCCATCATACACAACTTGTTGGTATTATTCAGAGAGCCAATCTTTTATAATCTCAAGTCATTATACCAATTCTGTTTAGCTGAAACTAGAATCAAACCTCTGGTATGTTTAGGTGTCTTTCTCAACTATGTATAAAAAGTGACTTAAGTTTTCTTTCTCTTTCCATGCACCTATAACAATGTTGCCTCCAGTAACAACTGTGCTAAAATTTGTCATGTTCTCAATTTTGGTTTAAAGCTACTCATACTGCAGTGAAAAAGTGAACTACCCAATTTCATGTGCAAACTTGTTTTCCCAAGCTTTGGAAAAGATAAAAATATAATTTATTTTCTGAACAAGTGAAAATCCTTCCCTGAGTGTTAATGCTGTGTATGGGGATGAAGGTTAGATAATCAGGAAACCCAGTTCAACAGACCAAACTTTGAACTTTTTCAAGCTATTCCAGGTTGTCAGTAGCAGGGTGATCTCCCACTAGGCATTAAAATTTATCTATTACCTAAAAGCATGAGATTTGAATCCACAGCATGGCTAGAAAATGAGGGTGCTGTTTCTAAGGGTGAGTTTTCTTTCCTCTTAGTAGAACTCATCTCCTAAAATTGTACAAGTTTCATCTCCAGTGGAATAACTTTCCCTCACCCATTTTCAACTGTGTCCTTTAACAGTACAACCATAGCAAGTGACCTGAGAGGAAGCTCTCAGGTCACTTGTCTTGCAAAAAGTTTGCAAAAGGTTGATGGCATAGAATGGTAGTTTGCTGAGACCTCTGTCAGACCTGATCCAAATGCCTTAAAACAGTCAAATGAACATATGGATTTCTCCAAATCTTTCCATGGCTTGGGTCCATAAGTGAATGAATGAATAAATGCTAGATTCATCTGTGGACCAAGAGAATCCACATTGGTGGTTGCTAATTAGCTGGTGGTCTTCCAGGTGATGTAGAAGTTGGTTGTTGATGACCTTCTCCACAGTGTTTGAGAGAATGGATATGAAAACAGTTGGACAGAGTTTGTTGTCTTTTATCATTCATTCTTTGGAATAGGCTGAACATATGCCTGTTTTCATGCTGTAGGGTCGATGCCAATCCTGTAGGAAAGTTTGAAAGTTGCAATATAGGATAAGTGTTAATTCTGGAAAGCAGAAGTTCTTAGTACAGTAGATCATTTGCCATAAGGACCAGATGCCTTGTTCATGTCATAGTTACTCAGAATTTCTGTGATTTTTTTTCCTTCAGTTCCACTAATCAAGCAATAATTCCTGCCTGCTTGATTAGTGGAACTGGAGGAGGGAAGTAAAACTCAATAATGCACGCAACTCAGTTTGAGTTATGTGCATTATTGAAGTCCTCCAGGATAACGATGATCTCACTATTTGGATATTTTGGCTGCAGAAAATCAAGCTTTAGAGATAGATACTCGAAGAGGCCAGGAGTGGTTATCCAAATTCGGAAAACTACAGACACAGCAAATTAATCAAACACAGGGGTAGGGAATTTAAGGTTTTTTGTGTCAGAACCAATGTCCCATGTTTGATGTAAGATGTTGGTTCTGATGAAGACAAGTGCTGTTCTAATGGTGGAAGAAATTGTATAAAAGTATAGTTTGGGCAGTTGAGTTTGTCAGCTAAGCTTCCACTAGGCATATGTCAGTATTTAGTACGGACAATTTGTATTTTAAATGCCCTGTCCTCTGTATTGTACTTAGGTAAAATAAATGAAATGTCTATTTTCTCTTTTTTTTTCTTTTTTTTTTTTGTATAAAATGTAACAGGAAAAACAAAATGGCAGAAAAACGATTTTTGCAGTAATTTTTGTTACATAGAAATAGTGGAATCACATGAATCACCTGATCCAGTTCCTGCACAGATGTCCCTACTCCCTTTCCCTATTCCTACAGTTACAGTTGTATTATGTCATGCATGTGTTGTGCACAGTCGTATTGTGAATATTCAGATAAAATACGTTACGTTGGGCAATCGATCTAATTTTATAGGTATTTCAAGTAAATCAATGATGTCAAAAGTTACGCCAAAAGAAAAACTTCATAAAAGAAAGTGTCATTTTAATACAGAATTGCAAAATGAATTTAAATTTCTGAAGCTAGAACCAGAGAATGAAGAGAGAGTGATGCTGCATTTTGTTCTTTGTACAACAGTAAATTTTCTCTTGAATTTGGTGGCTGGCGTGACATGGTTAAAAACATTAGACACTTCTTCAAAACATCAAAAGGCTGTAAGAGCAGGCAATATTAGTAAGACCCTTGAATGCATTTTTCAAAAACAAAGCCAAAATCTGACTACTAAAACTACATTTTCTTTTCAGTTGTACATGAGCAAAGTTTTAAATCATGTGACTGCCAGTCGAAACTTATTTTAAACTTTACGACCTAAATTATTCCAGTGCCAGAACAAAAATAGAGGTCATAGCTAATATAATTGTGGCTTTTATAATGGATAAAGTACAAAATTAATTAAATAGTGCCAATTTTGATATGAAATATCAGATTAGATATGAAACTTGTATCCGTCTTCTTCTGCAGCTTGTCTCACTTAAGTAGGGTCGCTGTTTTTAGTGAGTCTCCTCCTGTCTTGGGTTGTAGCCACATCCAAGTTCTTCTTCCTCAAATCCTCCTCCACCAGCTCACTCCATCTCTTATTTGGCTGCCTGCGCTTTTTCCTCTGCTGCACATCCATATGCATGACCTTTCTTCCAACATACTTGTCCTCCCTCCTCATCACATGACCAAACCATCTCAACCTTGCCTCCTGTATCTTCGCTCCTAAGTTCGTAACTTTCATGTTCTCCTTAGATAGTCATTTCTCAGACGATCCTTTCTGTTCACACCGCACATCCACCTAAGCATTCTCATCTCTGCTAATTCCATCCTGCTGATGTTATTTTTCCTCAGGGCCACAGTTTCCATAGCTGGTTTCGCTACTGTCCTGTATATTTTGCTTTTTAGATTGATCGGCACCCTCTTATCACATAGTATTCCAGCCATCTCTCTCTCCATTTTCTCCATCCTGCTTGTATCCTGCATTCCACTTCCTTCTCAGCCTCTCCATCCTCTTTCACTGTTGAACCTAAGTATCTGAAGTCCCTTACCTTCCTGATGACATATTTCCTTACAGCTTCAGATCTGTCTCCTGGCTGCCATCCACTTTGCAACACATACTCTGTCTTACTTCTGCTCAGTTTCATACCTCTCTTCCAGTACTTTCCTCCATCTTTCCAGTTTAGCTGCCACTTCTTCTCGTGATTCTGCATTCTGCACACAGCATAATGTCATCCGCATACAATATTGTCCAAGGTGCGTCTTCTCTCACCTCCTCTGTTACCACCTCTATCACAATATTAAACAGGAACAGACAATGCTGACCCTTGATGCAAGCCAACTGTTACTTGAAAACTTTCTGTCTCTCCCAGGCAGGTTCGAACTCGTCTTCACATTTCTGTACATCTCCTGCGCCCACCTGACATATTTCTCCAGTACCTTCTCCCCCAGACACCTCCAGACTTCTTGCCTTGGCACTGTATTGTACGCTTTCTCCAGATCAATAAACATCAGGTGTAGCTCCCGTTGTTTCTCTCGAAACTTTTC
The DNA here is from genome assembly GCF_054136105.1 of Typopeltis vanoorti. Taxonomy (NCBI): domain Eukaryota; kingdom Metazoa; phylum Arthropoda; class Arachnida; order Uropygi; family Thelyphonidae; genus Typopeltis; species Typopeltis vanoorti. The sequence goes on from NC_143552.1 coordinate 93,830,791, forward strand.
CATCATCTGCCATAACCCAAAGATTGCTATCTTTTGTCATTGATCTACCAGGCATGAAGCCAAATTGTTCCTTTGCTATCTTCACCTCCTTCCTCAATCTTCCATCAAGAACCCTTTCTAGGATTTTAATTGTGTGAGACATCAACTTTATTCCTCTGTAATTCTTAGTCTTGTGCACTCTCCTTTACCCTTGAAGATGAGTACAAGAGTACTTTCCCTCCACTCCTTGGGTATATTTTCCTGTTGGCAAACTTTTATGAAAAGGTTCCACAGCAGGTCAATTCTCTCTCCCTGCAGTGTCTTCCATGCCTCCACTAGGATCATGTCAGGTCCCATCGATTTTCCATTTTTCACCCTCTTCATGGCCTCCTTCACTTCCACTCTACTGATGTTCTGCACCATCCCCTCAGAAGGCTGCCCATCTTCTCTGCAAGTCCTCGCATTTTCCTCATTCAAAAGTCCTTCAAAGTATATTCTCCATCTGTTTCTTATATCCACATCCTTCCTTAATACTCTTCCTCCAGAGTCTTTGATCTGCGTCACATGTAAGATGTCCTTTGATGCGTTATTTCTACATTTTGCCAATCAATAAATTTTTCTCTGTCCTTCCTTGTTTCTAATTGATCATAAAGATCTTGATGTGCCATGGCCTTCACCTGCATAACAACTGTCTTGGCTTCTCGCTTTTTCTCTCTGTCCTCTTCCACTCTTGACTCGTCCCACTTTTCTTTCCCTTCCTCTTAGCTGTCACTGCTTCTTGTACATTATTATTCCCCCACCAACCCTCGTTCTGCTCTCTAATCTTTCCAGATGTTTCACCAAGCACCTCAATTGCACAGCTCAGAATTGCTTTTGAATTATGTCTCCACCAATCTTGTACACTTTCTAGTCCATCCGAAATCCTTTCTAACACCCTCTCCTTTAAAACGTTCCTCACACTCTCTTCTTTTAAGCGAAACCACTTAATTGTCTTCATCCCATGGCTTCCAGAGATTCTTATCTTTGACCTTATTTTAAAGTCTGCACACAGCAGCCGGTGTTGCTGCACCATTTGATCTGTTGGGATTACCTCACAATTTGTTACTCCTTAAAGATGTTTTCTTCTAGTCAAAATGTAGTCAATTTGTGAACTGTTGTTACCACTTCTAAATGTTATCAAATGTTCTTCCCTCTTGTAGAAAAATGAGTTCACAATTGCCAGATGAAACGCTACCACGAAGTCCTCAATCCTCTTTTCTTCCTGGTTCATCATTCCCTTTCCATGGCTGCCATGCACCCTCTCACAGTCTCTATTCTGTCTTCCTATGTGTCCGTTCAAGTCTCCTCCGACAATCACCATCTCGTTTTCTTCCAGTTCCTTCATCTAGTACGTTCCAGAACTCATCTTTTTCCTCTGCTATACCATCAACTTGTGGGGCGTATGCACATAAGATGACCACATGTTCTTCTTCAAGACCCAGTTTCATTTGCATGATCCTGTCGTTCCTCCTATCTACTTCCGGTACTTCGCACTTCTTTCTGCCACACACCACAATTCCGATACCATTTCTTCCCTCTTTATTCACTTCAGAGTAGGACAATTTTATATGTCAGTTCCTTCGCCTTTTCCCCCTTCCACTTTGTCTCCTGCGTACATAAAATGTCCAACTTCCTCATCATGTCTGCCATCTCTCTTCCCATTCCAGTCATGCTTCCAACATTCAACGTTCCCACTCGCAACATTCTCTCCACCTGCTGGGCTCGCTTCTTTAACTGCATCTGCCCTTGATGCAATAGCCCTCATCCACTTCTCGCAGCTGTAGGGCGATGTAGCCGTGTGTGTTGCCTAAGGGGTACACCCTAGCCCTTGTGTTACTTTCTTGACACATTTGATCATAGCTAGAGCTGGCAGTGAAGTTTTACGACCTGATGCCCTTCCTGATGTCAACCTCACCATTTATCTAGGCTCAGGACTGGCACCTATTGGAGGCTAGCTTGACTCTTCGGTGGTTGCATAAGAAGAAATGACATAGGAAAGATTTACCCCTAGCCCTCGAATACTCGAATAGCATTGGGGTGGGGGGGGCAAGAAGAGAAGAAAGAAGCAAAGAAAGAAGGGGGAGCGGACCAGTCTACAGATAATATAATAGATGTATATTACATGAAGTAAGGCATGGTCCAGCATCAGGTACCTTGGGTTTGCCATGCCCGTATTCAGTAAAGTGAGCCCTTGAGGTAAAATAAAATTGTATCGTACTGTGCAGATCACGCAAATAAAATTTTGGGAGAATGAGAAGGCAGGGCAAAATTAATGTTCATACAAAGTTACAACAAGAAATGGGCAGAAAACTTTTAGGAATTGGGTGCTGTGCTCATATTATTCACAACTGTGTACAGAGTGGTGATCAACTGCCTTTTGATATAGAAATGATTGTAATCAAAATATACAGGCATTTTTAAGTAAGAGTAGAAAAACTAAAAGAATTTTGTGAGTTTGCAGACAATGAGTACAAAAAAAGTATTGTCTCACATAGTACTATAAGATTTTTAAGTCTGCTACCTGCTCTGCAAAGGATTCTTTTGATTTGGGCAGGATTGAAATCTTACTTCCTTTCACAGTGTGAAAATTCTTGCCCCAAACTAATTATTAGCCTTATTTGTTCATGGTAGCTTTCAAATTTTTCAAGAAACTGTGTCAATGTTTTAAAAAAAATGAAATTTCAGCTACAGAAGTAGCTTTGAAGTACAATAAATTGAAACTAAAATTAGTAGCCAGAAGAGACAAATTCATCCCCCACTTTGCAAGCAAAAGCTGTCTCTGTATGCCAACAAAGGATACGTAAATAAAGATTTTGAAAAGCATATTTTTAATTTTTATAAGAAATGTATCTCTTATTTAGAAATGTGGGAAAGCAGTCTCAAAGGTACAGAGCAGTTTTCTTGGATACCTTTAAGCTTGGATACATTTGGGATTTTGAGCTTCAGTGGCCAGATGTTGAAGCATCTGCAGAATATGTTAATTCCATAGCTCTTTCCGAAAAAGTAGTTGTTGACATAGACAAACATTTTGATGAGATTTCAATTATAAAAATAATACTGCAAGACTTATTGAAAAAATTGAAAAAAACAAGAAATCAGATGAAAAAAATATAGAGGAATATCAGAAGGCCTCATTGAGTGTTGTTAATTTATCGGTATTTAAAATGATTAAAACAAATAGGAGTGAATGTCAAAACTTTTCATCTTAATGTTCATCTTTTGATTGCCAGGATCAATAGTGCCAGTTCAATGAGTTTTTTCTCTGATGAACAATGTTTGATCTGCAGATAGAAACAGACTTTTAATTGAAAACACTAAACGTCTCCTTCGAATTAAAGTGAATTCAGATGCGAATTGCTTAGAGTTCTATGAACTGATAAAAAAAAATGACAACTTCTTTAAAGAAAGTTCATTCATCTGAAAAATATGAATGGTACAATTAAAGTGAATAAATATTTATTTGAAGGTAAACATTTCATTTTTCTTTACAATTTTTTTTTTTTTTGGTAGACATTTTTGTCCATATTTTGTTATTATTATCCAGTCCTCCATGGAGTCAAAAGACTCATTGTGGGAGGTCCTTCCTAAGAAACACAGTCTATCAAGACTCATCGATGGTAGGTCCCCCCCCCCCAAGAAACACAAAGTCTATCATACCACTCCTTAAACTTATTGATCATTCTCGCTCTCACCACTCCATCAGGCAATGCATTCCATGATTCAACCACTCCTCACTCTCTTGCTCACAGTTTCCTTTTGTAACTTCCAGGGATGGCCTCTTGTCATCACTCCTTCCTGCTGTTCAACCAAGCGAAAGAATTCTCCAGTGTCAACCCAGTAACCACCTTTCAACAGTTTAAAAGCAATCATATCACCTCTCCTTCTATCTACCAAACTCTGCAGTCCACATTCCCTCAGCCGATCCTCATAACTAACATTGTACAGTCCTGAAACCATCTTTGTTATCCACCTTTGTACCCTTTCCACAGTTAATTTATCCCCTTCAAATCCTGGGGACCAGATCTGAGAACAGTAGTCTAAGTGTGGTCTGATCAGAGGCTTATACAACGGAATGATAACCCTTTCATCTCTGCAGGTGAGTGTCCTTCTCATTATTGCAGCAATCCTCTGTGTTACCTCTACCACCTTTACAATATGTCCCCTAAATTTCAAGTTTCTATCAATCATCAACCCCAGATCTCTTGTCTCCCCTACTTCCTCCAGTATAACAACTTGCCGGCAAAGGTTGGTCGATTGGTAGAGCCTCTGCTACTAATGGCTCAGTTAAGTAAGTTTGAGCGCGGTTAGTAGTTGGAAGGGGGCCAATCGTTCGATGCTGTTGGCACACTCTCCCTCGATGAGTCTTTGGACTCCCTGGAGGTGTCAAATAATAATAATAATAATAATAATAACTCCTCCCATAGCGTATGCAGCGTCTCATTGATGTTTCCCAAACCTCAAGACCTTACATTTTGCTGTATTAAACTGACACCCTCATTCATTTGACATCTATCTAGCTTATTCAAATCCTCTTGCAGGGCTACCACATCTGCACTATTACTAATAATCCTTCCCAGCTTTGCATAATCCACAAACAACTGAATATCCCCTTGCAATCCACTGACAATATCACTGATATAAAGGTTAAACAATATAAGTCTCAGTACTGAGCCCTGTGGGATGCCACTTGTAACCCTCTGTCCCACCATACACAACTTTCTGATACCTATCACACAGCCAATCTGACATCCAGACCCATGTGCTGCAACTTAAATATCAGCTTATCATGTGGCACCCTGTCAAATGCCTTCGCTAAGTCTAAGAAAATGGCAGTATATGCCTTTCCCTCATCTAATGCTCTTGTAACTTTATTATAAAACGCTAGCATACTGCTAAAACAAGAGCGTCCCTTCACAAATCCATGTTGACTCTCACAGATAACATTACGCTCATCTGCCCAATGTTGTATACCAGTGGTGTTCAACCTTTTTTACTACATGAGCTACTTTTCTATAAAAAGTTATTCGGCAATCTACTCTCTTATATATAAGTTATTCGGCGATATACTCTTATATAGATCACTTTCCCCAACCTGATATCTGATTATACGCAAATAAACAACTAAAAACTTTATTTGTGTATTTAAAAATTTATCACTTTTAATTATTTTAATACAACAAAAAAAACAAATATTATTATTATTATTATTGTTGTTGTTGTTCCGGGAAACTCCAAGGAGTCGACAGACTCATTGAGGGAGGCCCTAACATCATGTCAAGAACAACTATTCAACATTCACACAGTATCTATCATACCTTGCCTTGAACTCATTCACGGTCGTAGCACCCACAACAGACTGGAAGCTTATTCCACTCATTTACCACTCTCCAAGTAAAGAACCTAGCTCTAACACCCTTGTCAACCACGCTCTTGCCCAGCTTCCGTGCATGGCCCCTAGTCCTCCCACCACCAGTCATATTTTCAAAAATATCTTCTGGATCAATCTTATAAAAACCCTTCACTAATTTGAATGTCTCAATCATATCACCCCTCCTTCGCCTATCATCCAATTTCTGCAACCCACAAATCTTCAACCTATTCTCATAAGGTTCATTCCACAGACCTGCTATCATCTTGGTCACTCGTCTCTGGACCCTCTCCACTTCCTCCCCATCACGAAGAAACCCTGGTGCCCATAGCTGGGCACAGAATTCCAGATGGGGTCTTATCAAGGCTCGATACAGAGGAACAACAACTTGTTCGTCTCTGCATGTTAAAGTATTTTTCAGAAGCCAAGTGATTTGGTGAGCTGTTTTAGTTACTTTTGCAATGTGCCCGCTAAACTTCAACTCCCTATCCACCAACACTCCCAAATCCCTGGCCTCATCAATCTCCTGGAGTATGGTTCCACCAATGCGATATACTGCTGCTATTCTTTTCACCCCAAAGTGCATAACCTTACACTTTGCCACATTAAATTGACATCCATTTTTCCTAGCCCAGTCCTCCAAACTATCCAAATCATCCTGTAAAATTTTGACATGCTGTGCACTCACAATTGCTCTACCCAACTTTGCATCATCAGCAAACAAGTGAACACTTCCTCTCAGATCCTTTCCAATATCATTGATGAACAAATTGAAAAGCAGTGGTCCAAGAACAGAGCCCTGTGGCACTCCACTAGTCACAAGACGTCTTTTAGACTCCACTCCTGAATAAACCACTCTTTGATATCTCTCCTTCAACCACCCTCTTATCCATCTCACCAACCCTATATCTATACCCATCTGCTCCAGTTTACTGATTAGGGTTCCATGTGGTATCCTATCAAAAGCCTTGGCAAGGTCCAGTAGTATCACTGTAAACCCATTACCTCTATCCAGTTCAGCCGTCACTGTGTTATAAAACGTGAGCAAGTTACTGAGGCATGATCTACCCTTCACAAAACCATGTTGTCCCCCATACAATATCCCATTTTCATCTATCCAATCCTGTATTCTTTTCTTGACTAATTTCTCTAAGACCTTGACAATGATTCCTGATATGCTAATCAGTCGGTAATTTACAACAGCAGTCTTGGAACCACCTTTATGCAGTGGAACTATTTTCCCCTCTTTCCACCCGCTCGGGACTAACCCAGACCCGAGACTCAAATTAAATAAAATGGTCAAGGGTACTGACAATTCTTTAGCTGCTTCTCGTACAACACGAGCTGGTATACCATCCAATCCCACAGATGTATTGACATTGAGGTTATGCAATAGACTACTCACCTCCACTTCATTAACCACAATTCCCGTATAATCTACTGGTTTATTCGTTTCTGCAATGTCACCACCTGGATGATATACTTTTGCAAAGTGCTCACTCAGTAACTCAACTATCTCAACTGATTCAGTTACCTCCCTACCATCGGCATTCTTTAAAATCAATCTGCCATGTACATTTTTCCTTTTACTTGCCACATATCTAAAAAACTGTTTAGGATTCTCTTTAGCCTGCATGGCCAATGTTCTTTCGTAATCCTTTTTTGCTTTTCTTACCACACTCGTCACCCTTCTGGCCTGCGCTTTATACCGTTCATGTGCCTGCCGGTCACCCTTCTCCTTAAATTCCCTCCATAGTTGTTTCTTTTTTTGCAACTCAAGCTTAATGGTGTTATTCATCCATTTAACCCCTACTTGATTTATTATTCGGACTCTAGGTATACAGTCAGCCATTGCTTCATGCAAGCACTTCTTAACTACCTCCCATGCACTATCAACTTCTAGTCCTTGCAGTTGTTTGGAATATATTGGAATAAAATATTTATTTCTCTATTTTGGAAAACCACAGTGAGAAAAAACAACAGATTGATTACAAACTCACAAGTTACAGGAAATGCTGGTTGATTTTAAAAAAAAAAAGTTAACGTGAAATTTGGCGTTGTTTGGACATCGCAATATTTTCATAGTCAAGTTGATATGAAAAAGCCCCCAATCACAGACAATCATTCAAATGATCATTTGTAATTTGGTTTCTTAATTGATTTTTTATGACAGGCATATTTGAAAAAGCGGATTCTGACAAGTATGTTGATCCAAAACACTACAGAATTTTTCGCGCAATACCAGTTAATATTGGGAATTTTTCATGTGCATACTTCCAAATGACTTCATTGTTTATTGATTTTAAATGTAAACTATTCTGAATGTTTATTATCTCAAGTTCTACTTCAGCTTGGTTTATATCAAACAGCCCACTAATTTTATTTGAAATTTCTATGATGTTCAAGTTTTCTTGAAATGGATTATTGATAAAAGATACAATCATTTCAGTTTTATTAAAATCTTTAAATCTTGAATTTATTTCTTCCTCAACTAATTCTATTTCACGAATAAATTCTTTTAAATCATAGCGAAGCATTTCTTGATTTTGTTCAAAAAATTTTAATGAATATGGGAGATGTCTAAATTCGGGGTCATTTATATTTTTCTTTAATAAAAGTAAGTATTGTTGGAAAATTTTTATTGAACTTAACATGTCAATTAAATTTTTATCTCTACCTTGTAACTCTAAATTTAAATTGCTTAATTTCATACAGAAATCTACTAAAAATGATAAGTGTAGCAACAATCTTTTATCAATCAATTGTGGATAAATATCTCCTTTTTCATCAAGAAAAATGTTTATATCGTTAATTAATACACGAAATCTTTCTAAAAATTGACTTCTGCTGAGCCAGCGAATTATTGTACAACAGAAGTTTCCTATCATCTGTCTGTAATTTAAATAACTGCCGTTGCAGGGCTTTTCCTCGAACAGAATTTACAATTTTAAATGTAATATTCAAAACATCCTTTACTACACAGTACTTGTTGGTGAATAATAAAGTGGCATGTTAAAAAATCTGGATGTTTGTTATCGTTTTTTACATAATGAAATGAAGCCTGATTTATTATCTATCATTGCAGGAGAACGATCAGTAGTAATAGCCACAAGTTTAAAAAGCGGAAGTTTGTGTTGTTTCACAAATTCATCATATGCCAAATAAATGTCTTTTCCCCTGGTCCTTTCCAATAATGGTATAATTTTCAAAAGTTCTTCTTCTTTACTTGAATAATCTTGAAATACCATGCGAATAAATACGATTAACTGAGCAATATCAGTGAAGTCGTTTGATTCATCAAATTGTAATGAAAATACAACACACTGGTGAATGTCTGACATTAACCTGGCCTGGAAACTTTTCTCCGGCAAGTGGAACTCTTCCTTTCGGCAATTTGAAACCTTGTCTGCAACCTAGAAGTAGTCTCTCTAGTGACGTCTCGAACCGAGAAGCTCCTTTCTGGAAGCGGGAAACTCCTCTCTCAAGCAACGTGGATCCGGGCAGTCTCTCTGACGTCGACTCTGGACTGGGCGGCCTCCTCTCTGACAGCAATTCTGGAACCGGGACCCCTTCTGCTTGCTTCAGTCCCTTTTTATTAGGCCTCCTCTGAGACCTCGCATGATGTTTGGCAACCCCCAAAGAATCGGTATGAGTCTTTATCTTAAGTTTCACGTTCGGCACGCCTTTTGTTCTCCTCTGCTTTCTTTTGATTGTAAGTTGCCGGCCATCGGAAAGTTGTTTGAACTCTTTCTGACTGACTTCAGAGATGTTTACACTTAGAGTCTGCAAGCCTTTCTCATACATACAAGTTTCAATAACAGTCTTTCTAATGCCGCCCTGTACAGCTTTGGCAACAAAAACATTTCCTTTGTTTTTAACACTAACATATTCTTATTAAAGCAGTATATACAGTTAGCTTCAAAAAAGTTATTTACAAAAACATCTAATACAAACTATACCCAGACAAACAAAGTTTATTTTTTTATGATATTCACATAAGTAAAAAATCAATGTAATGTGCTTTGGAATATTTAATATTTAAGCTACAATTGAGTTTTTACGCTTTGCTTATAATCATATTCACTCGGCTCTCTGTTTGACTTCCACTGATCCAAATTAATTCATTCACCCGGACTTATAAGAAAATTACGGATTTGACAATTTTAACGAAAAATAAATAAACAATAGCAATACACCTAAAGCGAATTAAAAATAATACAAAATAATGATAAATAAAATATATTTTCAGTTTTAATTAAATTTGTAAATAAGGAGGAATAGACGAGATCGACCAAAAATCACTCCGTGATCGACGGGTTGAGCACCCTTGTTGTATACGGTCCCTCACTACTTTCTCCAAGATCTTAACAACTACTGATGACACACAAAATGGCCTATAATTAGACGCTTCCAGTCTGCTACTGCCCTTATGCAATGGCACTATCTTACCTTCCTCCCATTCCATGGGCACCTTTCCCGCAGCCAGACTTTCATTGAAAAGTCAGGTGAAAGGCACTGTCAGTTCCTTAGCACATTCTCTCAAAACTCGTGGTGAAATACTATCCAGTCCTACAGCTTTACTGACATCCAGAGTACTCAGTATTTGAAACACATTCTCCTCCTTACCTCGAACCTGCCCTATCCCTCTAGTATTAAAGCTGACTCCTCCAGGATGAAATGCTCCAATGAAGTGTTCATTGAACAATTCCACTATGTCCTTTGCATCAATCACTCTATTCCCATTTTTATCCCACAATAACATTCTTCCACAGTCATTTCTCCTCCTACTGGCCACATAAGCTAAAAAACTCCCTAGGATTTTCTTTGGATCTTAGGGCCAATCTCTTCTCATATTCCAGTTTCGCCTTCCTTACCATACTAGTCACTCTTCTGGTCTGTGTCTTATATTCTTCACCTATCTCCTTATATCTCTTCCATAGCCTCTTTTTCACATACAATTCCTGTTTAATATTGTTTGTCATCCACTTTACTCCAAATTGTGTCCTCTTCTTCACTCGTTGTATACAACTTACTATTGCTGCTAACAAATATTCTTTCACAATTTCCCACGCACTAATGATATCCCGGCCTTCCAATTTCTCCCTCCATGAAATTTCCCCAAGTTGACTTCTTAGACTATTATAATCACCTGCCTTATAATTCCACATACCTCCTCATCTCTTTGATACTCCTGCATGTCTATTTATTTTCCAAGTCAAAACGATATGGTCACTCAATTATCAACTCTTCTGATGCTATAACCAAATCCAAAACTCTTGAACCTCTTGTTCCCTCTATCACATGTTGCCCAAGACGTTTGTCCCTCAAGAATTCTAGAAATTCCATTCCCTTATTGCTACATGCATCTTTCTCTCCCCAATTTATACTACTGTAGTTAAAATCTCCCATAGCAATCATTCTTCTTGCACTTGCCAAACTCAACTGTCTAAACATCTCCTGGTCCCCCACCCTCTGTGCTCCTGGGTCTGTAGCAACACCCCCACTAAATATCCTGTCTTGCCTACCTCTATCTCACACCATATGCTTCCAAAATCATTAGTGTCACTGCTTTCCAAAGCTTTCACTCTTAGAGGACATAGGTCATCACTTATCATAAGCAGTATTCCACCACCACGCTTTCCCTTCCTATCCTGCTGAAAAATGCTGTACCCAGCGACTTCTATTCCTGTTATTATATCCTCTTCTGTCAACAACGTCTCAGTGATCCCAATAATTTTTGGCCAGGCTGATGCTATCTGCGCCACCAATTCCTCTCCCTTATTCCAGATAATTACTTCTGACATTAGTGTAAAGCATATAAATGCCGTTATTTTTCCATACCCAGCATTATCTCCTCTAGACTTCACTGGGCCCAGTGTTACCTGATGTCGTCCCCCTTCTCCCAAGTAACCATTCCCACAAGAGGCCACCCCTGCTACCATCCCTCCCTGGGACACACTGACTTGTTCAGAACAGCAATCTCTCCAGATGCCTATGTCCTTCCTCATTCAAATGTAAGCGGTCTCTCTGTCCTCAAACGCACTCCAAGCATCCACATATTCCAGTCCTCTCTTGTTACACGTTCTAGCTATTATGTCATTCAATATTACAGCTCTTCTGCTCAGCTCATCATTATCATTCCTAGTCAACACACACACACTGTCTTTCCTCTCTCTGTCTTCTTCCGTACAGCCTCAAGCAAAAATCTCATATCTCTCGCTACCCGACTTACATTACCACTCAAGTCATTTGTTTCTACCATCACAATCATCTCATCCATCCTTTCACCTCTCTTAATTGCCATAGCCACACTTTCTATCGTTTTGCTTTCAAGAAATATGGTAACCCCAACAATGATTTTTTGATGACTAGGTAGTTGTGGTGGTGCACATTGTTTATGTTAACTGTTAAGGTTGTGAATGTTTGAGAAGCGGATAAGGGACACTTTTTTTTGTGTACAAAGATTATTAATTCTTTGTTGCTTTTGCATGACAAGAAAATGAAGATCTTCAGTATTATCACTAATTTCTCTGCTTTGAGATATTAATAGGAGGTACTGATTTTATTAGTATAATACTAAGATAATGTTAAATATTAAGTTGTTGATATTGACTTTTTATGGTGTAGTGGGTTAGGGAAGTTTCAGAAGTGGATCAGTATAAAGGAGTATCAGTTCATTTTAAATATTTGTTAAAATCATTGTAGATGCTATGTCAGAGTGGTTTGCCACATGTTACTTGACTGGGAAAGACTTAGGGTTCTGTGAAAGCCCTTCAGAGTTAAGTGAGATGGTGAGTGTATAGTTTTTTCCCCTTAATATTTCCTTCCACAAACACTTAACTTATAAAGACCAAAGAGGAAAACTAATCACTCTATCTTTTGGTTAACAAGTATTAGTTATGTAGTTATGACAAGTCATTACGCCTAATAGAATGGACAATGATAATGTTATCTTTTTTGTATTGACTTGCTGGGGGTGTGTTGGGAGGGGGGAATTGTCTTTAAAAAGAAATGAACATTAATTTACTTAGCTTCCATTGATTGTCTTTATTTGATAATGTTAAAAAAAAAACAAAAAAAACTTGCACTTCTAACAGTAATCAAGTTGAATTTGATTTCAGCCCATATCCATACTCTGATATCTAGTGCCTATTGGAATTAACAAAAAAATTACTATACATCATCATTTTCTGGTGTGTTACCTTCCAGGTGTGTGCCATATGCTACACCATACCACATCCAACACAAATGCTATTTCATTGCTATTTTCATATCATTTTCAGTTTTCTTCCAAGATTTATCAACTCTTACTGTCATGTCTGGTATTTCTTGAGAGTATGTGCCAGAAAATGTGGGTGGCAGAGATTAATTATGGTAAAGCATGGATATGATTGATTCAGCCCAAGAGGCATGTGGTGAAGTTTTCTGCAAGGATAGAACACTAAGAACTCCATAATGGACTCAGAAGTTAAAGAAGCAGTCAAGGAAAAAGAGTATCAAAAGTTCCTTGCAAGTGTGTGCTTTGAGAGAATACAGAAAAAATGTAAGAAAACAAAGCAGTGTATAAAACTAGTTAAAGAAGTGTCATAGGAAGACTTTGGTAAGAACATAAATATCGAGAATGTGGCAAAATATTTTGGAGACTATTGTAAAAGCTAAGAAAGAAGAAAGAATACTTTAATAAAAGGAATCAGATGCTAAAGGGGGACATGAACACTGAAGATATTCTGGATGTCTGGTTACTTCAATTCTTTCTAATTCTTTCACCTGTAATTCTAATTTTTGCCTTCCTTCTGCATTGTTGCACAGCATCATTTTACACAAGTATAGTATACACTGATGAAATGCTTATGAAATAACTGCTACATCCTTTGTATTGGTCACTGCTATGGAAGTAGCAAAAATTTATAGCCTGGTCACAAGTTCCAAATGATTTGAGTAGAGCTCTCATAGTATCCATTTATACAAAAGGAAATAAAACTGTGAGAATTGCAGAGGAATTTCCCTACTGAGTGTTTCTAGTAAGATTTATGCAAGCAGAGGCTAAGAAAAATTGTGAATGAGGAATTTGGAGAAGCCAAATAGATGTCAGGATCAGATGTTCACTTTAAGACAAATAGTTGAGAAATGTAACAAGGATTTGTGTTTAAGTTTTATGTATCTGGAAAAGGCACATGACAAGTTGCCAAGAGAAACACTGTTCAAGAAGCTACAATTTTATGGTGTATCTCTCTATGTTCACTGGGCATCTACAGATGCCGTATGTTCACTCCGATGCTTGGTGATGTTCCACACCAGGCCTCGCCATGTAGTCCTGTTGTTTGCTTTTCTGGCAGTCTCAACTCTCTGAAGATCAGTCACTCCACACACACCATCCATCCATCTCATTGATGGTCTACCACTGCCTCTTTTTCCAGGAACGTTACCTTCTATTACTGTTCTGAGAAGTCCTCCTTCCATCCTTTCTATGTGTCCAAAATATTTTAACTTTCTTCTGTCAATATCCTTAAGGAGCCTTAAAGTTCTACTAATCTTTTCTAACACCCATTCATTTGTACGCCTTTCAGTATATGATATCCTCAACAGCCTTCTGTAACCACATCTCAAAAGCAGATATCCGTTTCTTATCTGACTTCTTTAGGTTCCAAGTCTCGCATCCATAAGTCACTGTTGGAAAAACAACTGCATCCTCCTTCCATCCTTTCTGTGTGTCCAAAATATTTTAACTTTCTTCTGTCAATATCCTTAAGGAGCCTTAAAGTTCTACTAATCTTTTCTAACATCCATTCATTTGTACGCCTTTCAGTATATGATATCCTCAGTAATAGCCTTCTGTAACACCACATCTCAAAAGCAGATATCCGTTTCTTATCTGACTTCTTGAATTTCCAAGTCTTGCATCCATAAGTCACTGTTGGAAAAACAACTGCATCTAAAATCTTCAACTTTGTTCCCATGGAGATAGATCCGTCCTTCCAGATTTTAGACAGGTCTCTGACTGTTGTTTTAGCCATTCCTAACCTTTTTCTGACATCTTCTGAACAGCAATTCTTCACATTAATAATGGATCCCAGGTACTCAAACTTGCTGACTTCCTCAATTCTTTCTCCATTAAGATACACTTGTTTCTCAAGAGCTTCTCTGTTTGTTTTTCCTTCGAGAACCATGATCTTTGTCTTGCTAGAATTGAGTTGAAGTCCTCTGTTATTACTGATCTTGTTAACTTTGTCAAGAATTAGTCCTAGTTCTTCCATGTCATTACAAAGGAGTACTTATCACATATCTCAGATTACTGATCATTCTACCTCCTATCGTAATTCATGTCCTGAGCTCATCCAATGCTTAACGCATGATGTCCTCTGCATATATACTAAACAAGTGAGGAGAAAGTAAACATCCTTGTCTAACTCCTTTTCCAACTTGAAGCCAGTCGGTCAATCCAACACCTGTTATACTATGGCTTTGGCTTCTTGCTCCTTATACAAGTTGGCTATCAATCTGATAGTGTGTTGAGGAAAACCCATTATTTTCATTACTTCCCACAGTTTCACATGCTCAACACAGTCAAAAGCTTTAGCAAAGTCTAAGAAACACATTACCAGAGGGAGTCTGAATTCTTTATATTTTTCTATGATCTGTCTAAGGCAGAGGATCTGATCTCTGGTGCCCCTACCTTTCCCAAAACCTGCTTGTTCCTCGGGCATCTCTGCCTCAACTTTGGCCTCAATGCTATTTAGCATGATCTTTAATAAAATTTTGCTTGCATGAGATATCAAACTAATAGTTCTATAATTCTTGCATGCCTTCATATCACCTTTCTTGTGTAGTGGTATGAAAACTGACGTCTCCCAGTCTCTAGGCCATGATCCTGTTTCCCATATCCTTGTAATCAATCTATGAAACACTCTTATCCTTCCATCCCCTGTGGCCTTAATTAACTCTGCTGGGATTTCATCTGCACCTGGGGCCTTATTGCTGTTGAGCTGCTTAACTGCTCTTTCAACTTCATGCCTAAGTGGAGGAGGTTCCAAATCAAAATTTTCTTGGTGGGAGGACTCCACATTTTCTTTATCCACTCTGCTGTACAGTTCCTCACAGTATTCTTTCCATCTGTTTTTGATTTCCAACTCTTCTGTTAGTAATGATCCATTCCTGTCTTTGATGACATTCAATTTAGGCTTAAACTTGTGCTTTAAGTCACAAACTAAATAAAACATCCTTTTATAATTATGCCTTCTCATCTGGAACTCTATTTCTTCACATTTATTAGTATAGAACTTTTCCCTGTCCTGCTTGATGGCTCTTCTGATTTCTCTATGTAATCTCTTGTATTCGTCGGTCCCTGTGTCTCTTTGTTTTTCCAACTGCCTTCTTTTGATTAGTTCCCATGTTGAATCTGATATCCATGGATCTCTTGGTTTTCTTACTGGGCCGAGATACGTCTTCACTGTATCCTGTATTATCATCTTGACTCCTTCCCAAAGCATTTCTGGTGAGATTTCCTCATTGGTCTCCAAAAAATCATCCAGCTGAGTTGATGTTTCTTCTGTGAATCCACTAGGAATTACTCTAACATCCAATCTAGTGGAATGTGCCTGACCTGGAAGTTTTTGGAGTCTTAGTCTTACTTT
Source organism: Typopeltis vanoorti (assembly GCF_054136105.1). Classification (NCBI taxonomy): domain Eukaryota; kingdom Metazoa; phylum Arthropoda; class Arachnida; order Uropygi; family Thelyphonidae; genus Typopeltis; species Typopeltis vanoorti. Next base: position 93,846,808 of record NC_143552.1, read on the forward strand.
GGCTCTTACCAGCTGATGATCTGCACCACAATCTTATAGTTTAATGGGATATTATATTGAGAAAAAAAAAATGTTTGAGTTGTTGTCAGTTAAAATGTAGGATGTTAAATTAGGTGTGAAACAAGGGTTCATGCTCTCTCTCTCCCCCCCCCCCCCTCTCCCCACTGGTTTTCATCATCTGTGCTGATCACATTATGAAGGTAAGTAGCATTAGGCCTGATGTTAAAATTAGAGATATTCAGCTCAGCTGTTTAATTTATGCAAGTGATGTTGTACTGTTAAATAAATGCAGTACAAGTCTGCACATTTCTCTTACTAAATTGAACTGTTATAATAAAATTGGTATGAAAATCAGCAATAAAAAGATACTGAAATTAGGCAGATAGGAACATGGTAAACATTGTGCATATCATCAACTGCATTCCTGAATGGAGAACTTATAAAACAAATAAAACCTTTCAACTATTTAGGCACACTTTTTAGTGAAGATTGAAATTCAATATGGAAATAAAAAACAGAATTAAAAGCTAGTATGGTATGAAATCAAATGGATAAATTTTCATGGAATAAAAGAGAAATTAGTCAAAACACTAATCTATCTATATAAGACAGCATTCAAACCAATTTTAACTTATGGATCTGACAGCTGGGTTAGAAATAAAACATTTAATCAGAGACTGGAGATCACAGATATGAGAATTCTGATTAAGGGAGTGAACAGGTGGGATCAGTGGCAGAATCTGATTAAAAACGATAATAAGTGACTCAGACATTTTTAGCCCATTCCTAATATTCTCATTTTATAGTGACCAAGATATGAGAACTGATAAGGTGTCCTATCAGATAACGATGTAAACTTTTCATGTAGTACTGTTATAATATCTTGTGTACCCCCCCCCCCCTCCTCACTAAGTACATATTAGAAAATTTGATAATGGTAGACATGATTTGAAAATCAAATAACGTTCTGTTTTACATGTTCTGTTCTGTCGGCCTGGTTGGCCGAGTGGTTAGTGTATCCACTCTCCAGCCAAAAGGCTGCGGGTTCGAATCCCATGGTGGGCATGGATGTTTGTGATTGTCTGTGAAAATACTAGTGGTGGTGGTCAGCAGTAAATAGTGTTGGTGTAACTGATGAAGGTGGTTGCGGTTCGTTGTAGTTAGTGGATTGTGAGTGGTGGAGACAGAGAGTTGTAGAATAGGTGCCCTCCCTCGTTGAGTCTTTGGACACCCTGGAGGGTGTCACATTATAATAATAATAGTAATTTACCATTTTTATGATTTTGCAATTTGAAATACCACAAGTGTAAATATCTCCTAGTATGCTTATTTTGACATCTATAATATCCCTTTTTGTCAAGTCATTGTATTAGCTTAAGCTGAGAAGAGAAAAAAAAAGGGCAGGTGTGATTTTTCAATCCCAGTCACAAAACCTATAGAACACCAGTTCTGTATATGAAAATTAGGTGTACAGGGCAATATTGACATTGTCTTTAGATCACTGCAACTAGTTAGTATGAAACTGTGATTTTAGAATTTGATTCTGTAGGTATCTCAAAAGTTCTGTAGGTATCTCGAAAATTCTGTAGGTATCACAAAATACGAGGCTAATCTTCTTGAATGGCAGTCAGTCTCAAGTAGAGTAATGTGGGCAAATATGAGAATGGGGAATTGGACAATGAGACTTATTTGTGCCTATGGTCCCACAGAAGGTTCTACTAAGGTAGAAGTGGAGGAATTTTTTGAGGCTTTAGAAAAAGCAACTGACACAATAAAAAATGAAAAGTTGGTCCTTGTTGGGGATCTAAATAGCAGAGTAGGAAATGATTGTGAGACATACAAAAATATTTTGGGAAAATTTGGAGAAAAGAGCAAAGCAAATAATGGCAAATATCTGTTGGATTTCTGCTCAGGACATGGACTGGTTATTACTAACACCATGTTCCAACATAAAAATGTGCACAAATTCACATGGAGAGAAGAGGCTAGGAATAAGAAAAGTCTCATTGACTATGTTATTGTTGATAGTGATGTTTTCTCCCTGGTGCAGGACACCAGAGTGTACAGAGGATTTGAAATTGGAAGTGATCACTATTTAGTCTTGAGCAAGATGAAATTGAATTTCATATTGAAAAGAATAACATGTAAGAAAGTTTTAAAGCGAATAAAAGTTGAGCAGCTCTCAGATGTGAACTGTAGACTAAAATACACAAAGATTATTGAAGAAAAAATGAAAGACTTTGAGAACAGGAACCAAACCTGAGAAATTCAGTGGCAAGCCTTGAAGAAAATCTTGATTGATTCAGCCAGAGAGGCATGTGGTGAGGTTGTCTGCAAGGATAGAAAAATCAGAACTCCATGTTGGACACAGGGAGTTTTAAGAGGCAGTGAAGGAATAGAAGAAAGCATATGAAAAGTTCCTGGCAAATAAGTCAGCTTGTGCTCTTAGAGAATACAGAAACAAATGCAAGAAAGCTAAACAGTGTGTAAAACTAGCTAAACAAAAGTCATGGGAGGACTTTGGCAAGAACATAGAAAATAAATATCAAGAAGGTGGTAAGATATTCTGGAGGTTGTTGAAGAAGCTTAGAAATAGAAGAAAGATTGCTGTAAAAGGAGTTAGAGATGATGAAGGTGACATGAAAACGGGAGAAAAAGATATCTTTAAAGTATGAGTAAATATTTCGAAAAATTGCTAAATGAAACAAGCAGTGATAGCACAGTGGTAAAAAAACACTCAGCAGGCATATAGTCAGGAATACATATCCATACTTTAAGTAGAAAAATCCATCAAAGGCTTGAAATGTGGAAAGGCAGCAGTAGTAGATGATATTCGACCAGAAATATTGAAGTATGGTGGTATAAAAGTCTTACAGTGGCTGCACTGCATAGTTCAAAAGACCTGGACAGAGGGACGAATTCCCAATGATTGGAGTACATCTCTCATAGTACTCCATATATAAAAAGGGAAATAAAACTGAATGTGAGAATTACAGAGGTATATCCCTACTGTGTGTTCTTGGCAAGATTTATGCAAGTATACTTGAGAAATGGTTGAGAAGAATTGTGGAAGGAAGCTTGGTGAAGAACAAGCTGGATTCAGGCCAAATAGAGACTGTCAGGATCAGATCTTTATGACAAATAGTTGAAAAATCATGGGAATATAACAAAGATCTGTATTTAAGTTTTGTCGATCTGGAAAAGGCATGCGACAAGGTGTCAAGAGAGAAGCTATTCAATACACTATAGTTATATGGTGTCGATGGGCATTATATCAAACAATACTTAGTCTTTATTTGAGTTGCAAGTCAGTGGTTCGAATTGAAGGAGGTACAGGAAGTTGGTTTAATGTTAAATCTGGTCTGTGAGAAAGGATGTACATTATTCCCTCTGTTATTAATTATCTATATGAATCACATTATGAAGGAAAGTGGTATTAAACATGATATCAGAATTGGAGATGTTAATGTGTGCTCTTTGCATTATGCGGACGATGTTATATTTCTAAATAAATCCGCTACAAGTTTGCAAGATTCCCTGACTAAATTGAATAACTGTTGTAATAGATATGGTATGAAGGTCAGCAATAAAAAGACAATGAAAATAGGTAGAATCATTGAAAATGTCAACTGTGTTGTGAATGGAGAACCTATGGAACAAGTAAAACATTTCAGCTATTTAGGCAAGATTTTTACTGACGATGGCAAATTAAATATGGAAATAGACAACAGAATCAACAAAGCTGGTATGGTTGGAAGTCAATTGAATAAATTCATATGGAATAAGAGAGAAATTAGTCAGAACACTAAATTAGCTGTATACAAGACAGTGTTCAAACCAGTTTTAACTTATGATCTGAGAGCTGGGTCAGAAGTAAAACACTTGACCAAAGACTAGAGAGCGCAGATATGAGAGGCCTGAACAGATGGCATCAATGGCAATATCATATTAAAAACTAGGATATTAGGAAAGAACTTGACAGTGTCAGCATCCAGGAATGCGTTAGCAAAGCTAATCTCAGGTGGCATTGTCACTTAAACAGAATTAGCGAGGAAAGATTAGCAAAACAAGTGTTCTCTGCCAGGTTCGCAGGAAAAATGACCCAGAGGAAGACCAAGATATAGGTGGAATGATATGATACAAAGTGCCTTAGATGATAGAAATATAAGAGCTGATAATGTTAGAGTCTTGACAAGTAACAGACTGATTTGGAGGAAAATTGTAGATAGGAAGTTAGTAATGATGTAAATTTTTCATGTAGTACTATCATATCCTGTACACCCCTTGAGGGAATATGTCAGGAATTTGATGATGATAAATTTTAATTTTTGAAATTATCACTTTTAAAACTATTCGCCGGTAATATTAACATGTTTTTTTTCTCTACCTCTACATAGTTTAATATTCTTACAGCATGTCTTTATCCATGTTTAATTTTTTTTTTTTCTTTCAGATTTTTATTAATGCGAATCAGATGATCATGTTGAGATATTTATCCTGTTTTGTGATAATTTCATATTTTTATTTTAAAGACTTGTGAGCAATTCTTCAAGAAGCAGTTTTCTCAACATTTCTTAACATGTTTCTTTGCATTTTTATTTAAACAGTTTTCTTGATTTTAACAATTCTGAAATGTTTATAGGATGGAGGATGACAACAAAACCTGGGACAGAGGTTCTCCTCTTCTGTCTTCTCATGTACACTTGCCATCATCAGAAACCAGTGGTGGTTCACATGAAAAAATTGAGAAAGCTACCCTAAAAGTCTATCTTAGCAATGGCAATTCCAATTTGGTGAGATTTGCTGATGCAACTAATGTTAAGGTATGTATTCATATTAGTTTTCAAATATTTTTAAACAGTCTGTTAACCTTAAGAGTTCAGCAGGGCCGTCACCAGATTAGATTGCGCCCTGAGGCAAACAATTAGATAACGCACCTGATAGATTATAACATAAAAAATAAGTACATCTCAAATTGCTATTTTGTTTTTATTACAAGAGAAACATTAATGCAGAATGATTACATAACAATATTAATTAAATGTTTGCTCCACAGGGATATTGTACAATAAAACTGTTTATAAGCTCTTCTAAATTTAAATTATAAGCTATCTCTGCCTCTACTGATATAGTTTGTAGACCAACCAATCTTTCTTGTGTCATTGTTGTTCGCAAATAATTTTTAATCTGTTTAAGCTTGGAAATTCTTTTCACACTTTCTACAATATGGCTGAACGAGCGCCCTTATTAAGCTGCATCGTGAGGCAGGCTGCCTCTATGCTAAACCCTGTTGATGGTACTGGAGTTCAGTATGAATATTTTACTTTAAAAATATGCCAGGGTATCTGAATTTTCACTGAATGTATATAGGCATGTTTTTCTAGTAAAAAAAAAAAGGTGTGTGCCAAAGATGTATTTACTTGAAACTAAGACAGTTTCTTTATTCATGTTGTGCATTGGTGAGGAAAAAAATTACTTAGTTTTATGTGTTCACATTGCTGCTGCTTTATTGTATATGTTAGTATTATATTTCAATAAGGTGATGTTAAATTAAAGATATTAAAGATTTTTATTGATTACATTCTTTAAATATTCACTTAGAAAAATATAGCAGAATATAGAATGGAGTAAATTGAATATAAAATCTTATATTGTGTGTAAACTGTTTTTTGTCTTGAATACTGTGTAAGTTTTTGGTTTTCCTACATTTTCATCATCAATTAATCCCTTACTACTGAACATTCATTTTGTTCTTTTACCACCTAATACATTAATTTTTGCTCTATCCATAAGCAGAGCATAATGAAAACTTTGGGCTGTGAAATTTCATGAAATGAATTATCTCTATGCTGTCTTTCACTTCATCTTACAAAGACTACATAATGAAATGGCTACAAACTGAAAAGAATTATGATTTTACACATAAAACAACTCAATTTAACTGAGTCAGTGTATCCTCCATTTGTAGCACAACATGTCACATGAGCTGCTGTGACTTGAATAGTCTTTCTTTATCTGAATTTAGGCATATTTGTTTGCTTTCATACAGTCATTATTTTCAGAACTTTGTGCTCAGTGAATTTAATAGTTCTCAGATTTAGTTTTGTGGATATTGTTGCATTGTGGAAGCATTTGCATTGTTTTCATCTTTTAAGTGACCTCACCTTCTTTGTAGAATGTTACACCATACAGTATTTCATTTTAAGTTGTTAAAAGTACAGCTTAGGACAGAAATATTGGATTCTGAGGAATTGTAATATCTTAATAGAAATATGATATTACTAATTATCATAATAAATAATGATTTACTTATGCTATGAACATTTTACATAAAAATTTAATTCTTTGAGCCAATTCATTTCATTATGCTAGGTCCCCCATACTTGTTATGGATAACACCCAAACTTCTTATAAAAAAAACATGGATTTATAATCAGTTTGCGAAGTAGTACCATAGGTCAAAGTGTCAAACTCAAACTGGGAGAAAGCTGCATGTTAAATGTCTTTCCTTATAACTGACAACTGTTAGTTTTTGCTTGCTTTATGTAAGATATACTGTATTGATTATTTACATATAATGGTATGGATTTAAACCTCATCATTCTAATGAAGTTCATACTTGTATTACTAATATGTATAATTTTTTCAAACTGCTCTTCAACTTCTGTGTCAACTTGAATTAATGTTCTTAAATTCCTTATCATTTTGGTACATTATCATAATATGGCAATTTTAGAGTAAGAATAATTATAATGACTTCCAGTACCTTTGATCACATATTTAATGTTTCTTAGTTTCACTGATAGGGCTAAATTTTTATGCTAATCCTTTGATTATTTAGAACTTCAGATTATGATTACATTTGAAAATAATCCCATCAGACTTCCTTGATCATTTTAACTCAGTTTTATTAAAGAATGTTTTCATTCTATAGTTTGTGTAATGATACCTAATAAATGCATGCTTTTTTGTTTTGTTAAAATGAATGCTAAACTTAAATTAAAAGTGGAAGCATCATTTGTGGATTTTTATAAGAATTTTTATGTCCAGTAACAAGTTGTTCATCATATTTAATCATTTTCAGTTGAGCCTTTAAGAAAGTGAATATTCAGTTTAGAGTTCAGCAGTGTTAAGTTGATCTGACTCACAAACATCTGTTTGTGACTCAGATCAGCTTGAACACATCTTTCCACTAAACTAATACCAGAAAGAGATGTAAATCTTGAACAGTTCTTGAACAGAATTTCATGAAAGCAGTGAGTGATTGGATCATTTTAAGCAGTGTTATTGTTTATAGTGTAGAATAGAGCAGTTTCTAAAGATGCTTTGGTGAATGAAAACAGTATTTAGACTTATTTTATATATCATTGTTATCAATTTCCTGATATGTATCCTCAAGGGGTGTTCAAGCTACTATGGCAGCATGATTAAGTTCACATTATTATTAATCTCCTATCAACAATTTTCCTCCAAATTAGCCTATTACTTATCAGTCAACCAGTGTTGTTGCATCTAACATTTTGGTCTTCTAAGGCACTTCTGACCAAATCAATCCACATAGACCTTGGTTTTCCTCTTGGTCTTTTTCCTGCCATCTTGGCATCAAACACCTGTTTGCTAATCTTTCTTCTTTCATTCTGTTTAAGTGACTGTACCTCCTTAGATAAGCCCTGCTCACATTCTTACTTGCAAACAGTGTCAAGTTCCTTCCTATTGTCTTCATTTTTAATATGATCATGCCATTGATGTCATCTGTTTACTTCCCTAATTTTCCTAAGAACTCTCCTATCAATAACTTAAAACTGAGTTGAACACCATCTTGTATACTGCTGGTTTTAGTGTTTTAGCTATTTTTCTCTTATTCCATATACTAGTGTTTCTCAAACTTCAGATATCCGCATACCCCCCTTCTTAAATTTTCATTATTACCAAGTACCCCCTTATCAAAATAATAATAAATAAATAAATAAAATACATTTCATTGTAAATGTCTATTTTATTTGAATTTATATGTTCATGTAAACAACAAATATGATTTATTTTTAATAGAACAAAATTTGGAATCGGTTCCCCTTCATTTCTCGCCTATGAAAATCCACATTTCAAGTAATTCATATCATACTTACGAAGATTTTTCATCTTCTTCCTAGTTGATTCTCTAGAGATGTCAGACGACACACCCTTATCAATTTCATTTGATCCAGATACAATATTAACGTTTTCTTGTTGCTTACAGCTACTTGTATTTGCTATGTTGCTCTCTTTTGTGCATTTTATAAATCCAGTCTTTAAACAATGACCATACTTAAGAATTTGAAAGCTAAAAAAATTACCGTATTTACTCTAATATAACTCGCACTTTTTTCCCAAAATTACATCTAAAAAATCGTGGTGCGAGATATATGTGGGATATTCGGAAACTAAAGTTTACAGAAAAAAAACTGAAAATGATGTGACTTACCAAGAAGCTCCTATTTGCTATCACTACTTTAAGCATTGAGAACAGTTTCCTTATGTGCATCGTCAAAGTCATCTACCCAAATAGCGTCATCTTCTTTCCCATTGTTTCAAGCAAAAATTAACAGTAATTTATGAGATATATAATGAACAATCCTTCACAAATGACTAATGAGAAGTAAAAGCAGACAGCAATGGTATCCAGTAAGATAGAGCAGCTATGAAGAAGTGCATATGATTGGTGCAGTATTAACAAAAAGATCGCGCAAGGCAAAGGCAGGCCAACAGTCGAGTTGAAATGCTAATTCTCTTCAACCAAATTCCATAATATCTGAAATACATTCACTATATATTTCTTAGTTTTAACATGTTCATGATGGGGGGGAGGTGCTGTATAGACTCCAGCAAAACCATATGTTGTACAGGCAACATATGGTTTTCCTTGAGTCTATACAGCAGTTTCTGTTGGAGGGGAGATCTGATTCATTAGTTGGTGCCGTTTTTATTCCAGTTGTCTCTGATTGCACTATTTGTTGAGAAATATATTACACAGACTGCAGATGTCTCTGTACCTTATTCAATGATACAATAAAACTACTTAGTATAAAAGGGCGTTTACCGCAGGGAGCGAGTTACTATTGCCAGGACATGAACGTCGTGGCGATAGTAACTCGCAATTTAAGTAGGAGAATTCATACATAATATATAATTTATTGAGAAATATATACGTTTAAAATAATTCTTTTTTTTTTCTTAATGATTCCATGTGTTAATGATGCATAGCTGAAAATTGCCGTGTACCCTCGGGGGGGGGGGGTACACATAACACACTTTGAGAAACACTGCCATAAACATTTATTCAACTGGCTCCCCACCATACCAGCTTTGCTTATTCAGTTGACTACTTCCAGATTTAACCTGTCATCTTCACTAAAAATTGTGCCTAAATATTTTACTTGTTCCATAGACTCTCCATTCAGAATGTAAGAAGAAAGGTTAGCAAACAGGTGTTTGATGCCAAGATGGCATCAAACTAATTTTCATATTAAATTTGTTTCAGCTGTTATTCAATTTAATTAGAGAATCCTGGAGAATTGCACTAGATGTGTTTAGGAGTACAATATCATCTGCATAAAGCAAAGTGCTAAGTTTGACATTTTCAATTCTAATATCAGGCTCGATGCCACTTTCTTTCATTTTCATTTTCATCATCTATATGGATCATATCAATGATGAATAAGAGTGGAGATAATGTGCATCTTTGTCTTACCTCTGATTTTATGTCAAACCATCTTCCTGTATTTCCTTCAATTCTAACTGCTGACTTCCAACTTGTATTGCCACATATGTTTCAATTACCCCATATAACTGTAGTGTTTTGGAAAGCTTTTTGCTGGGCACCTTGTGGTATGCCTTTTCCAAATCTACAAAACTTAAGTACAGATTCCTGTCATACTCTCATGATTTCTTCACTCTTTGTTGTAAAGTGAAAGTCTAATCCTGACAACTTCTATTTGACCTGTATCCCGCTTGTTCTTCTCCCAGTTTCTCTTCCATAATTTTTCTCAGCCTCTTTTCAAGTATGGTTGCATAATTCTTACCTGGAACACTTAGTAGAGAAATTCTTTTGTAATTTCCACATCCCACTTTATTCCCTTTTCAATAGATGGGAACTATGATGCCATCATCATGACTCAAGATGATTGTAATTGATAAATACAATCATCTGGAGTCATGATGGAGTCGAATTCCACTCATCTGGAATTCGACTGTCTAACCAGGCCCTCTGTATTATGCAGTGCAAAACTTTTATACCTCCATATTTGAGCATTTCTGGTCGAATATCTACTCCAGCTGCCTTTCCACATTTCAAGTTTTTGACAGCTTTTCTTCTTCAAGTATTGATATATACTCCTGTTTGCATTTCTCTAAAATTGTCTACTACAGTTCTGTCACTGCTTGTTTAATTTAAGTCGTTCAAATTAATTACTTCGGACATCTGGAATATCCTTATGTTCAGTTTTCATGTTACCTTTATCATCTTTGATTTCTTTTACAGTACTCCTTCCTCCATTTCAAAGCTTTTTCAATAGCTTCCAGAAAATTTTGCCATCTTCCTGATATTTACCTTCTGAATTCTTACCAGTCTTTCCATGACCTTTGTTTAGCTACTTTCACACTTAGCTCTCTTACATTTTTCTCTGCATTATTTTAGGGCATCTGCTGACTTATTTGTTAGGAACTTTTGGTATGCTTTCTTCTTTTCCAGGACTGCTTCTTTAACTTCTTGTGTCCACCACAGTGTTCTTATTTTTCTATCCTTGCAGACAACTTCATCACATGCCTCCCAAGCTGAATCAATGTTTTCTTCAGAGTTTGCCACTGAGATTCCAAAGTTTGGTTCTTGTTTTTGACTGTTTCATTTTTTTTCCAATGATGTTTGCATAATTGAGCCTACAATTTACCTATAAAGGCTGCTCAACTTTAATTCTTTTTAAAATTTTTTTTTACATACTGTTCTTTTCAATAGACTATTCAGTTTTATCCTACTTTAGTGATGGCCACTTCCATTTCATATCCTCTGTACACTCTTGTATCCTGAATCAGCATGAAGTTATCACTATCAACAATAACATGTGTGGTGAATGAGAAGATGCATAAGGTTTGTTTTCCTGGTGGTAGAATGGAGAGAGGGATTGAAGCATTGGACATGAGGAATAAGTGACCACAAGAATTGGTGGTTGTAGTAGGAACAAATGATTTGGATGGGAACAAGGAAAATGCCAGATTGGATATAAGGAGATTATTAAGGAGAGTAAAAGATAACAGTGTGGAAAGGTAGTCAGTGTGCTGCCAAGGTATGATAGTGATGAATTGAGGAGGCGGGCAAAGATTATGAATGATATGTTAGCGCAGTTATGTAAGGAGAATGGAGTGCATTTTGTGAATGTGTGGGAGGAATTTGAGGGACGGATGGAATTGTATAAAGAAGATGGGCTGCATTTAAATGGTTTTGGTGTGAGTCTGCTGGAGAGATTGTTACTGGCAGGAGAAGTAATGACTGTAATGAATATATCTGAGGTGGTGGGAAGTGATATGAAAGAGCAAAAAAGTAAGGTAGGGAGAGGTATTTGTTCACTTGCAAATGGGGAGGTGAATATTATGAATGAAGTAAATGAGAGAGTGGAGGTACAACACGAACAGGGAAACGGGGGGAGTCAGGGTGGACGGGGAGAAACTTTATGAAACATGCGGGTGCTGAATTCAGAAGTGAATGTGTAAGTGGACAAACACAGATTGAGATGGCCTGGGATGGGTGGAAAGAGTTTAGGTGTGAAGAAAGTTGTAGAATTGGTGGTAATATAGAGGTGGTGACAGGGGAAGGTATTGAAGAGTCACATCGCAGGAGTGATGTTCTTAGGACTTGTAGAAGCAGTAATGATTTCTTATGTTTATTCACTAATACTAGAAGTATTCGAAATAAGGGGAACGAAATTGTTGCTTTGCTCGAGTCTGTTCGCCCCAAAATTGTTGGTATAAGTGAGACGTGGTTAGATGACGATGACATCCTGACAGGAATAGAAATGAATGGATATGATATTTTTCGTGAAGATAGACAGGGAAGAAAGGGAGGAGGAGTACTGTTAATGGTAACAGGTGAGTTGTGCCCATATAAGGTGGAATTGCAAGGTGCAAATAGTGGTCACGGTTTTGAGGCTGTATGGTGTGAAGTAGAAGTAAACAGGATGAAATATTTAGTTGGATGTTGCTATAGACCTGGTAATATGGAGGGTAATAAGAAGGAAATGTATAGGCAAATTGGCCTAGCTATCAAGAAACGAGTTATCATTATGGGCAACTTTAATTATGGTAATGTAGACTGGAAGCAAGAGACTGCATCTGGGGGTAAAGAAAATGAATTTTTGGAGTTTTTGAAAGATAATTACCTTAGGCAGCACGTAACGGAGGTACACAAGGATCAAGAGTATTGGATTTGATCATCTCATCAGATGATGTTATTATAAATGAGGTGTCAAATCTTCCACCAGTTGATGAGAGTGACCACGAGGTGATCGTGTGCAGGGTGACCAGTCATTCGCGGACATCTGTTAGAAAGGGATATATGTGGAATTATAAGACTGGTAATTATGAAAAGCTCAGGAAACAGCTTGCGATAATAAATTGGAAAGAGGAACTGGATGGAAAGGATATCAATGCTGCTTGGGCCATACTCGAGAACTATTTGGTGGAGGCAATATCAGAGTGTATTCCAAGGGTCAAGAGGGTAAACAGAGTGGGTGTAAAATGGATGAATCAAGAGATAAGGTATGCAATCTGGAAGAAGAAGGTATCATGGAAGAAACACAAAATGAGTATATATAACAACCAGTTGCGTGAGAAGTACAAAGAGCAGGCGAGGAAGGTGACTAGCTTGATAAGGGTAGCAAAAATGCAGTATGAGCAGCAGTTAGCTAAAGCGGCCAAAAAAAATCCTAAGGAGTTTTTTCAATATGTCGCCAGTAGAAAAAAGAATGATTATGGTAGGATGGGATTGATTGGTGAAAACAGAGGAATGATAACTGCTGTGGAGGATATAGTTGAGATATTTAGTGAGCAATTTCTAAAGGTATTTCATTATTGTGAATGTGACATCATGCAGAACTTGAAAGCAGTGGGAAAGGAGGAGGAGGAACTGTTAGTAAGTGAACAGGAGGTATATGAGGAATTGAATAGACTTGATGTAAATAAGGCTGTGGGACTTGATGCTATTTCACCACGTGTCTTGAGGGAATGTGCCAGAGAGTTAACAACAGCTTTTGTATATCTTTTCAACATGAGTCTCTCACTGGGTCAAGTTCCAAAAGAGTGGAAAGAGGGTAAAATTGTTCCAATTCATAAGGGAGGTGATAAGAGTAAGGCTTTGAATTATAGACCAGTCTGTGTGTCTGGAGTTGTGGTCAAGGTATTAGAAAAGTTAGTTAGGAATAAAGTTCAGAATTGGGTTGACAACAGAAAAATACTCTTTGGCGGCCAGCATGGATTTACTAAAGGAAAATCGTGCTTTAGCAACCTGCTTACTTTTTATAATAAAGTGACAAATGCGTTGGATAAGGGTATTGCATATACAGTGGTATATTTAGATTTTGCTAAGGCGTTTGATAAATTGGAACGGATGGGGCTTAACAGTAGATTGGTTCACTGGATTGGAGATTGGTTGTCTGATAGGTATCAGCGAGTTGTCTATGGAGGAGCGATATCCCAGAAGAGGAAAGTTACTAGTGGTGTACCTCAAGGGTCTGTTTTGGGTCCATTGCTGTTTAATTTGTATGTAAATCATATCTGGAGAGGTCTGAATGGTAATTTGCAGTTGTTTACAGATGATGCAAAGTTGGGCAGAGCTATCAGGAGTAGTGTGGATGCTGTAGCTTTGCAAGAGGACTTGAATACACTGTCTGAATGGGTAAATAAGTGGGGATGCCAATTCAATGTTTCAAAGTGTAAGGTTTTGAAATTTGGGAAGCAGAGATGGGATGTAAAGTACACAATCGGTGCGAATATCTTGGAGGAGGTAGAGGAAATGAGAGATCTGGGAGTGATTGTAGACAAGGACCTAAAATTTCGGGGACATGTTACTAAAATAGTGAAGACAACACAGCGGATAATGGGAATGATGCAGAGGACATTGAGGAGGACTTTATGTAAGGATGTTATGGTCCCTTTGTATAAGGCTTTGATCAGGCCACATATGGATTACTGTGCACAGATCTGGTCACCTGGTTTTCAAAGAGATGAAATTGCGTTGGAAAAAGTTCAGAGGCGATTGACTAAGGTTGTTTCTGGTCTCTGGAATGTAAAGTATGAAGACAGATTGACAAAATGCAATTTGCAGAAATTGGTGGATAGGAGGAGAGGGGGATATGATTGAGACATATAAGCTGTTAAGTGGTTATTACCAGATTAACGTCGGGGAGGTTTTGCACAGGCAGGAGAACAAGAGGTCATTCCTGGAAGTTGTATAAGGAGGGTGTGAGCAAGAGAGTGAGGAGCAGGTTTTTTGCATGGAGAATGGTGAGTGATTGGAATGCTTTGCCCGAGAGTGTGATGTGTGCAGAGACAGTGAATATATTTAAGGCACAGTATGATAAACTGTATATAACAGTGGACCTCCCACGATGAGTCTTTGACTCCATGGAGGTTTTTATAATAATAACATAATCGATGATGCTTTTTTATTTCTTGTGTCTTGTATCCATGTCAACTTGTGCACCATCTCAAACACCTGTTTGCTAACCTTTCTTCTTCCATTCTGTTTAAGTGACCATACAACCTTAGAACATGGTGTTAGAAATGATAGTTCATATGCTGAGCAAAAATCCAGCAGATACTTGACATTATTATTAACCTTGCCCTTTTCTTCAAATTTTCTTAAAACATTTCTATATGCCTGGTGGGATTCACTTCATACTCTGCTATTTAGATGTCCAACATTTGACCACTTTTTTCATTTTCTTTGTGTCAGCTGCCTGTTCTAGTGAATTGAAAAATTCCTCTACTTCTTCCTTAGGAGATATTTTAATTATCACTGTAAAAAAATATTTTAGAATAATATTTTAAAACTGATATTCTTAATATTTTAACTGCTAATAATATTATATTCTTAAGAATATTAGAAAATGACACCAGTCTCATGTAAACATTGTGCAGAAAATGTAGCCAGAACTTAATTTTTAAAATGATAAACAGTAGATTTCCTCTTTTTCACTCTCTTTCACAGGGCCGCCGAGTGGGGGTGACATCTGAGACTTTTGTCACGGGCCCGGCATCGAAAAGGACCCGACATGTCACATAACTGTGTTTATAATGCATAGTTTTAATTCTCGAAACAATACAACAATGATAAAGGATAATGGCATATCGAGAATGATACTGTGATTTGTTTTAGACAGACGGAAAAACATAAAAAAGATATTTATAATGGCACGTTTAAAGATATTATAATTATACCAGGACTAGATTTATTAAATACCATTTATAAATTTCGACTTCACGATGTTTTTCCAGAAATGAGTACTTCAATCAGAATTTTTTGCACAATACCAGTAACAGTTGCCGAAGGTGAAAGAGCATTTAGTAAACTTTCAGCAATAAAGAGCTTCTGTAGATCATCAGTGCTCCAGGAAAGATTAAACGGCTTAGCTTTGCTATCAATAGAACATGACCTGGCAATGAAAATTGATTATAACAAGGTGATTAAAGATTTCGCTAAGCATAAAGTGAGGAAGTGGATGAGGCAATAAAAATTTAAAATTTCTCTTTTTATTTAATGTTTGTATTTTGTATGGTATGTAATGTATCGAATTTTGAATTTATTGTACACTTTTTTTAAATAAATGCTTAATGTTTTCTATGACTTTTTTTTATTAAACAAAAGTGATGCACTTTTTTAAGTGGGGCCCAGACCACAGACCTGTCACGGACCCAAAAATTTCTTTCGGCAGCCCTGCTCCTTCATGAGAGATCTTTCATTATATTACTAAATTTTCTGTATTTTCATTTAGAGAAAGGGGAAGATATGGCTGTTTTATCTGGTTTGGTATGCTTTATAAGTTTTCCATTTCAATATTATAATTGCAATATTTGAATACATATACATACAAAATATTGCAGTTTTATATCTGGTACAGATAACAAGAAAATTTTATTCCCTTTTTTTCATATTCAACTCCCACCCACGAAACATAAACATTTTTGTCTGCATTAGTTCCGTTGGCAGGCTAAGGATTTTTATCTTTGCTTTTATTAAAAAATTAATTTTTTACATAATCCAAGAACTCTGCTCTTGAGACCAAACATGCAACTCTTTTTTCCAAGCAACTTCAGGCCTCCAAAAGCAGGGTATTGGTCTTTATACTTCCTCACTTATTGTAGGTAAAAAAAATTCTGTGACGAAATTCATCTCCCATCTCAAATATCCATGTCCACAGCTAGATTTGCACTTATAGCCTGTTGGTTGGAGAGTTGGTACATTAACTGCTTAGCCAACCACATTGATCTTAAAGCATTATTCCAATTTTAATGTAATTCTGTAATTGCATATTTAAAAAGTGCATGTGCTGATTTCTTTAGTGTTTTTTTTTTTTTTTTTTTTTTTTTTTTTTTTTTAATATGAACTCACCTATGAAAGGTTGCAGCACATTTGTGGCATGGCAGGCCAAAGAATAAATATGGGAAACTCTGCTCTAGAGACTAATCATGGAGCTTTAACCTCCACTCCAGACTTCCATTTAAAAAGGTGGTTGTGATCTCACATTAGATGAAAGTCACCTCCACCAGAAGACATTTACAAGTATTCATACTCACAGCGAGATTGAGTGAACACTCTCATAGCATCTTTATGGAAATCCCGTGAGCCCTTACAGCTGAATTATTTAGTTTATGGAATTACTCTGGTACCTCTTCTTCATACACTTCAGTCACATTATTATTATAATATTACAGTAACCTGCATGGATTCAGTAGACTCATCAATGGAGGCCCACTCAACCAGCAGCATGTCTGTCACATTGAGCCTTGAAATCATTTATGCTCCCTGCATTCACAATGCACTCTGGCAATGTGTTCCATTCACCAACAACTTTCCATCAAAAAATCTACTCTCACCCTTCACCACATCTTTATACAACTTCTTGTTCTTCCTATCTTACCATCCTCTCTTTTTATAATTCCTTTTACATTAATGTGGTAAAATCCCTTAACCTCCTATCTACCTAACTCTGCTTAAATCTACATCTACATTCCCTCAACTATTCATTCATTGCAGATTTAGTTATGAGCTGCATATCACTTACCTCATGTTGATAGCTCTTAGTAAAGTGGGCACACATTAGATGAATCTGTTTTACATCTACCACTTGTATGCCATCCACATTTAATAGGGCTATTCTTTCAGTCATTCTTTCTTTTCTTTTACCTGCAACATAACAAGTGGGGCATTGGCACCATTTATCATTACTCTTCTTTTCATGATCTATGTAATTTTCATAACCGATGTCATCCTTATATACACAGCATCCCTTCTTTTTCTTAAGAGTTTCTCACTTAATAACATCCATTTATAAAGCCACTTCTCAAGTCATTATGACATGATCACTGTCATTAGCTGTAAGCAGAATAGTTACATCTCCTCTAGCACTGAAGTCAGGTCCAACATTCTTTGATCTTGATTTCCTTTGGTCACATATTGCTTGAGTCTTGCAATAGCTCAATAAATTTGACTTCTCATAAGATTTCATTGCAACTGAATTTTTAAATAAGTAGCCTCCCATGATATTGATTTGCTACTCATTAGACATTTAGAAGTGCATTTAACCATCACCAGCCACTGCTCCACTAGGTCTCTAATAACAACTCAACATGTATTTCATCTTGTTAGACTCTACCTCACACCCAGATGGCTTCAGACTCCTTGGTACATACAGTTGTTACTAGTATTGCAATCATAGCTTTCTACCATAACCAGATTCAAATCATCTGATATCATTAGCAACATCCCCACCCCATCTTCCTCTTTCTATTTTGTATATCCTTCCTAAAAATACTGTATCCTTTACTCTTGATACCAGTTAGTATATCTGCCTGAAAACTAGATCTCACTAATGTCTATGATCTGAGGCTACAATATATTCATCAAGGCAACAAACTGAACTCCCTTTGTTTGTGATACTCCTAGCATTTGTGTATACACATAAGTTGCCTCCATTCTTCTTTGCATACTCACCTCTGTAGCCTTCATGCTTCAGCTGAATAACTTGCAGAACTTTATTTATATCTAATAAATTACTTAGAAAGAATTTGCCATGTGAACTGACTGGCCATCAGTGTTGTCCAAGGATCTGTCAGCCTGGAATTGAGAAAATTGAGAAATGGAATATGCTGAAACCAAGAGAGCTACAAATAAAAGATATAGACAAAGTATTAAAATTTGTACATGGAATGTGAGAGGATTGAACTAACCTGGAAAAGTAACAAATTTATGTAATCATGGAGTGATTAGACATTAAAATACTTGAATTGTCAAAGATATTCAAGAAAGCTGATATGGAATTTTTAACTGCTCTTTCAAATGGAAAGGAATATAAAGTTTGGGAAGTAGAGGAAGTGTGTCTAGAAAAGGAGTTGCATTCATTATAGAAAAGAATTTTTACATACAGTTATTAATGTTAATAGAAAATCTGAAAGGATAATGTCAATTATAATAGAAGCAAAACTATTGGTGATTTTACATATTTATGCACTAGCCATAACTGAGGATGAGGCAATTGAAGAATTCTATGAGAAAATAGGGGAAGCTATTCAATTGGAGAAGGGAAATTGGGTATTAATTATTATGGTAAATTGGAATGCCAAAATAGGACAGGAAAGAACAAGTTCTGTTGTAAGCCTATATGGTATAAGAAACAATAAAGGTGAAAGATCCATTGAGTTTTGTTTAAAACATAAATTGATAATCACATACTTTTTATGAACAAAAAAGAAAAAACAAGATGCACATGGAGATATCCTGATGGTACATGTAATGATCATTTAGAGATATAGAAATGGAATAACAAATACAAAAGTTATGCCAAGTGCTGACAATGGTTTGGACCATAGACGTAAGAATTACAATAAATATAAAGTTTAAAAAAATAACATTTAGAGCATTCAAACACCACGACTTTATTTCAAAATAAGATAGAACAGTATATTAAAAAAAAAAAAAATCCAACAAATGGATCAATATGAAAGAAGCAGTGTTGACTGTAGCAGAAAAATGTATTGAAAAAACTAAAAGTGAATTTATAAGACAGATGAGAAAAAAGATACTAGACCTAATGGATAAAAGAAGAATCTGGAAAAAAGAATCTTAATGGAAAAGAATAAATAATTAGATAAATAAAAAATATTTGTAGAGAAGAAACACATAAATGGATTAATAATAATTAATCGCCTTTAACTGTCTTTTTTTATTTTTGGTTTCCTGCCTGTTATAAGTAAAAAATAAAAAATTACTCTAACCCTTATATAAATATGTCAGTAAATTACTTACAATCTAAACTTACTCTAAACCAAACCTTTATGCTGTAATTCAGTGAAAATAACCTTCTGTACTATGATATAAAATTAATCAACAATTAAAACTTGTACTTGTTTTGAGTGCAGTTTGTGAGTACTCAGACAGCATGTAATTTATTCTTGCATAGCCATTATTTTAGCTGTAGATTACCTAGTGATAACATGAGATTGTTAGTACATCTATCAGCTCTTTCAACCTTTTTATGGTGTGTGTGTGTGTGTGTGTGTGTGTGTGTGTGTGTGTGTGTGTGTGTGGTAGGAGCATGATTAAGATCATATCCTTAGTTGAAAAGTCATTGGTTCTAATTGAGAAGATAATTTTAATTTAGCACTTTCATGTTTGGTATTCATTGTTGTTTCTTTGATTCAATAGATTCATTTTATTATGGTCACTGAAAAGATTACTTCATTTTTGATAATTGAAATATGTTTAGCATATAATATATAATACAGTGCTGTCGAGTCTGTATTTTTGTAAATGTTCATTTTAAATCTTAGCTTTAAATTACTAAAAGAAATCAATTTAAAATATGAGAACAGTTATCTCATGAAAGTGATATTTGATCCTTTAGGTCATTCAGAGATATGTGTTGAGATATTTTTAATGGCATAAAAATTAAAAGGTAATTTTTTGTTTCTTTTTATTAGTGCAACCTGATGTATAAAATGAAGGTAAGGATGGATTAAATTTTTCTACTCTTTATTCAGTTCTGCACTACCCTCTGATGACTTAAAGAAAGTTAAAGTTTTGGGTCAATTCTTAATATAAATTTTGCTTTTTATGCCAAATCTGTTTAAAATCTGCAGTTGTTTATCTTCACATTTTATGGTTTTTTTTTTTTTTTTTTAAATTTTAGTAAGAGTGAAATATTTTATTCATGTTCTTGGTATAATGTAAAATATGTAATGGCTTTTGTTCTTATTTTGTTTTTGGCATAACTATATAGAACCTTGAAATAACAGTATTTGGAAACATCTTAGTAAGGGGGGGAGGATTTTTTGCTATACAGCTAGGTCTCCAGATAATTTGTACAATTACTGAGAAAAGTTCGAGTATGCACTTATGAAATTTTTACACCCACTGCACTGCATAATTCAGAAGAGTGTGATCAGATGGCAATGATTGGAGAAGAGCTCTCATAGCTTCCATCTTTAAGAAGGGAAATAAAATTGAACGTGACAATTAGAAGAATTTTCCTACTG
This sequence comes from Typopeltis vanoorti, assembly GCF_054136105.1. Classification (NCBI taxonomy): domain Eukaryota; kingdom Metazoa; phylum Arthropoda; class Arachnida; order Uropygi; family Thelyphonidae; genus Typopeltis; species Typopeltis vanoorti. The sequence goes on from NC_143552.1 coordinate 93,867,583, forward strand.
AGTATTCTGGGTAAGATTTTTGTAAGAAGAGAAAGAAGAGGCTAAGAAAACTTGTTGAAGATGAACTTGGAGAAGAACAAACTGGATTCAAGCCATTATCAAGATCAAGCTTACTTTAAGCAAAAGAGTTGAGAAATCATGTGAATGTAATAAGGATCTATATTTAAGTTTTGTAAATCTAAAAAAGGTATATGACAAAGTGCCAAGAAAAAAGCTGTTTAAAAAATGGTTCAAAATGGTGTACATGGGACAATATAAGCATTGCACAGACTATATTTAATTTTTAAGTCAGCAGTTAAGAGTTGAAGTTATAGGAAGATGAAGTAAAATCAGGTATGAGAAGGGTGTATGCTATCTATACTGTTCTTCACTATCTATACAGATCACATTATGAAGGAAAATGCCAATATCAAAATTAGAGATATTAATTTCAACTGTTTATTTACTTCATGCAGGTGATGTTATACTCAAATAAATCCAGTACAAATAATATAATAAATTTAGTTTAATCCTTTATCCAAGTGTGTGCAAACAAAGTTTGCGCCTGAAAGTATCTTCAGGACTGGGGAAAGGTGGTACAACACCAGGGCAACTCATTGCAAAGGTGGAGCAAGCTACTAACACTCCTGTTTCAGTATCTCCCATAATGTGGCCCTTCCCTTAATGCATAACATTAGACATATCCGCAAGGAGATGTGTTTTGCATTATAGGAGATACTGAGACAGGAGTGTTAGTAGCTTGCTCCACCTTTGCAATGAGTTGCCCTGGTGTTGTACCACCTTGCCCCAGTCCTGAAGATACTTTCAGGCGCAAACTTTGTTTGCACACACTTGGATAAAGGATAACTAAATTTATTATATTAAATCCAGTACAAGTTTGCAGGATTTCTTAACTAAATGGAATGACTGCTGTAAAAAAAATTATGGCATAAAAATTTACAGTGAAATTATAAGCTGCAAGAATAGGCAGAAACAAAAAAATTTCAACTGCATTCTGAATGGAGAACCCATAGAAGAAGTTAAACATGTCAGCTATTTATGCACAATTTTTTAGTGAAGAAGACAAATTAAATATGGAAATAGACAATAGAATTAGCAAAGCTGGAATGGTGAAGAGCCAACTCTGAATAAATTTGTGTGGAATAGAGAGAAGTTAAAACACTAAATTAGCAGTATACAAGACAGTGCTCAAGCTAGTTTTAACTTATGGATCTGATACCTTGGTTAGAAGAAAAACAGTTGGTCAAAGACTGGAGACTACAGATATGAGAGTTTTGAGAAAAATTATGGATTGAACAAATCTCATCAGTGGCAGAATCATATAAAAAATGAAGATATTAGGAAGGAATTTGACATTGTTGACATTCAGGTAGGTATAAGCAGAGCTAATCTCCATTAGTATGGTTACTTAAACAGAATGGGATAGGAAAGATTAGCAAAGCAGGTGTTTGATGGCAGGAAAAATTCCCAGAGAAGACTAAGTAAGATATAGGTGTAGTTGAAGTAGTTAGAAGTGCCTTAGAAAATAGAAATATAAGACCTGACAATATTTGAGTCCTAGCAAGTAATAGACTGATTTGGAGGAAAATTGGTAATAGAAGGTTAGTAATAATGTACAGTTTTCATGTAGTACCACTATCATCATACCCCTTAAGGGTACATAATCAGGAATTTAATGATATTTATATCATAGGGCAACCTGACAAAAGTTAGATGCATATTTAAGAATTGGTTGACTGAGGATGATTTACTTACAGGAATAAAATGCAAACAGTATAGTATTTTCATGGAGGATAAAGAAAATAGGAATGGGAGAGGGGCACTGCTAATGATAGCAGATTAATTGTAGGAAAAATTAATATATTAACATGAAGACAGATGTGGAAGGCAGTTCTTCGAGACTGTCTGGTGTGAAATAAAGGCAGTAGGACAGGTATAGAGTCAGTTACTCCTATAGACCAGCAGGGCAAGAGAGGATGTGGGAGATATGCATTAGAAAATCCATATCAGTTCAGGCTGAGTGATTATTATGGGGAAAGGGGGGGGGCTTTGACTACTGAGATATAGATTGGAAGGGAAAAAAGATTACAATCCAGCAAGGAAATGGAATTTATGCATTTCTAAAAGATAATTACTTGAAATATCCTATAATGAAGGTGGGATGGGAACTCAGGGTTTGAGTGCTTTGTTATGGGCAGGTCCTCTGATAGCATTAGGGGATCTCTCCATAACTAAGGTAGCCACTGCTTCTGATTGGGACAGAGCGATCATGCATTCTAGACTTTGGAGGTTGCTGAATGTGGAATTTTCAGTTAAGGAGTATATGTGAAGCTACAGAGCATCTGATTATGACAAGCTTAGGAGGCGCTTGAAGTAGCACAATGGTGTAAGAATCTGCAAGGGAAAGATATTAGTTGCACATGGGATATAGTCAAGAGGTGTTTGAAGAAAGCAGTCTCTTCTTTGGTACATCAATCCGAAGATTGGTAAATATAGCAGCACATCACAACATCCTGTCTTGTGACTTCCTTTTTATCTCTTCATAACTCTTTGCACCAGTTAGCATCATTATGTTATTTATATATGAAAATCTTGGTCTGCCTCGTGGACTCTTTCCTTCTATAGTCTCCTCCATTATTTCTGTAATCAGTCCCCTCCCCCATGCCTCAAATGGTGTCTCGTTAGGCTTTTTCTTCTCTTATTGATGTGTTTCATTAATGATCGCTCTTCATGAACTATATTCAGAACTTCTTCATTACTTTTCTTTTCTGTGAAACTAATTTTCATCATCTTTCTCCAGCACCAAAGTTCAAATGCCTCCAACTTTTTCATGTCTTGTTTTGTTCGAGTCCAGGCCTCACAACCATATAATGCAATGCTCCATATGTATGTTTTCACTAGCCTTTTTTTTGATTAGCATTCTATAACAGAAGAAACATTTTTACCTTTACTGGTAAAAATGTTTCTTCTGTTATAGAATGCTTTTTTGGCTAGGATTATTTGTGCTTTAATCTTGTTGCATCTTCTGTGATTGGTTTCTTCTATCTTCTGTGATAAGACTTCCAAGATATTTAAAAGAGGATACCTGTTGCAGTAGGTTATTATTTATTTCCAGGTTTATTTTCATTGGATTTGCTTTACTTGTAATTAATAATTTTGTTTTCTTATAATTAATTTTTAGGCTGTACTGTGTGAATCCATCTTTGTTAGGGTGGCTTTCAGTTTGTTTTCGTTATCAGCTATAAGTGCCATATCATCCGCAAACCGTAGCCAGTTAATATCAATTCCATTTATCTTAATTCCTGTTTCTATTAGTTCTTTCAGTTTATTTATTGCATCTTCAATGTACAGATTAAACAATATGGGTGAAAGAGAGCACCCCCCCCCTCTCTTACACCTCTATGTATTTTTACTATTGCGGTTTTTGTATTGCTGGCTGCTTCTATTAGGGCTTCTTGATGCTTGTAAAGATTAAATATGAGCCTTCTATCTCTCTAATCTACCTTTATTGTTTTTAGAAGGCGAAACATTTGATTCTAGTCGATACTATCAAAGGCTTTCTCCAAGTCAAGAAAGAAACAGTATCATCTGTATATCCAATGTCAGAAGGATAAATCTGATAGGAGTTAGATGGATGAGGTGTATCACTAAGCAGGAGCTGCAAAATAAAAAAGTTATGGAGAAAGGTGATCAGTTAGCTTATAAGTAGTTCAAGGCACAGACAAGAAGGGTGATCAGCATAGTGAGGTAGGTAAAATTAGAGGAAATAAGCCAGTCAGGTCAAAGGAAGAATGTATAAAGGATAACTTTAATGACAGCTGATGATTAGGGAAATGACAGGAGCAGACTAAATAATTGAATTACTTGATTGAACACTATAATGGTGTATTATCCAAATGGAAATGTTACAGTGACAGATGTGATGTGGACTGATGTTGGGAATAGGGGAAGATGAATTGGAGTTACTTGGGATATTGCAGAATATGAATATGGCTGTTACATTGGATGAGATATCAGGCAGCATATACAAGGATGTGAAAAGGAACTGGCATTACCGCTGACTAAACTCTTTAAGTCTAATTTCTAATGGGATCCCAAGGAAGTCTAAGGAGGACAAAATATTTTCATTGAATAAAGGATTATAGATCAATCAGTATTTGGGGAGTGGTGGTAAGGTTATGGAGAAGTGGGTCAAAGGCAGGAATAGGTGGATAAGAATATGATGCTTTGTAGGAGATAGCATCATATGAAGAATAGGTCATGCCATAGGTATTTACTCACATTTTATAATAATGACAGTTGAATTGGATAAAAAGAATAACCACATGATGATACTGCCTGACTTCTCAAAGGCATTTGACAGGGCACTGCATTTAGTTATTATGCAAATTGGCATAAATGGAATGGATAGTGGGGTGACTAATAGTTACATATGCCAGAGTAGTACATAGAGAAGCAGAACCAGGAGAAGTAGGTGACTAGTGATGTGCTGTAGGGATCTGTGCTTGGATTATTGCTATTTAATTTGTACATTAATGATAAAATATGATTTGCAGGCACATGTTAAGTTGTTTGCTAATTGAAAAAAAAAAAATAGGTAGAATGATAGTTAATCAAAGCAATGTAGAGAGCTTGCAGAATGATTTAAATAGGCTGTCAATATGGGCAGAGGATAATGAGATAAGGAATGCCAGTTTAATGTGAAAAAGTTTCAAGTTATGTGTTTTGGGATTGAAAGATTATAAGTTGTGTACTACATTGGTAGAATCGTTGGGTGAGTTGCAGAGGACACGCTATAAGTGGCCAAAGGAGCTCATAGAATTACTTGGTTATTGAAGAATATGCTGAAGCAGAGATATGGGAGTTATCATAGCTCTTTATAAAACTTGGATAACTGCAACACTAGATTACTGCACATACTCTGGTCACCTGGATTTCTTGAGTTTGAGGAAATAGTGGGGCAGATCCAAATGCGAATGACAAAGATGGTGAGTATGCATTTCACTCATGGGGAGGGGGAAATGTCCCTTCAAAGATAGGTTGAGTGTTTGTGGTTTACAGAAGTTGGTTACTAAAAGATTTTATTTCATGCAGAGGAAATTTTGTAGTACTTAATGGGAGGTGGGGACAAATCATCTCTGGAAATTGAGTAAGAATGTAAATGTCAGAAAGACAACGTATACTTAAATATTAATTAAAAACTTTAATTAATACTTCCTATATTTCGGTAGTGTTACATTACCATCTTCAGGGAACACATGCAGGCACTAACACTAGACAAATTGGGCTGAAGAAAACAACTGAAGTCGTTCCTAAAGGTGCCCCCCTAGTGGGCTAAATTGGCTGTCTTGGCTTTTGGTCTGATGTTCTTAGAATGCAAGCTTCCCATATTTGGGGCAGTCTCATGCATCCAAATTTGTTGAGGTTTGGGGAGTTTTTTAGAGCTGAGGCTGATTCCAGGAATAATCTCATATTTATACTTGCTGTGGTGTAGTAAAGTGGCTTTCTTCCAGTGTATTTTGTGGCGGGTGTCCAGAGCATAGTCAGCAAGTCCTGAGTGGCTGTATTAGCACTCAGGACAGTAGTAGGACAGTTTGCAACTACAAGGGACCTGGTATACTCCATGTAGGTCTAGGGGAAGTGGCTGGTCTTTGGTGGAGCGGATAAGAGATGCGAATTTTTTATATGGTTTGAAACAAGTTGTCAGGTCATTTTTTTAGGATTTCAAAAGCATCAGGACTGATGCTTTTGCTTGGAGAGTCGTAAATGACTGAAATGGGTTGTCAGACTGTTTGAAGCACTTTTTGAGTTAATGTGTTCAAGGACAGGTATGATATTGTGTGGATAGTTAGTATGGATCGTCTGTGAAATTTTTGAGCTATATGGAGATGCCCTTACAGTAATAATGATAATGTTAGGAGTTGACTACTTCATCCTGGTAATAGTTGTCTGGCAATGAACTAATGGCATGTATGGCAAATGTGGTTTGCAGAACAGTTTGACTTGCTACAAAAATATGTAAAGAATTTCAGTCTGAAAAGTTCAAGACTGGTTGATGAAATATTACCCCCTGCCACCCCATATTATAATTCTGTTTATGTATTTAGGTATATACCCCAAACAGCATTCCATGTGATGTTGTGGAGTACTCATATTAAGTGGAGCACTCATATTAAGGTTTAAAGGAATGATAACAGAACTTGGAGTGAATTAAAGATTTTAATGACTGAACTTTTGGAATTGTCATCATCCAATTCCTGACAAGTACTCTCAATAGGTATATTACATTATATCTACATGAAAAGTTATACATCATTGCTAGCTTCCTATGAGCAATTTTCCTCCGTTTTAATCTGTTATCTGTCAAGATTGTAATATTATCAAATATTTTGTCTCTCTTCTAAGGCACTTTTTACTGCATCAGTCTTGGTCTTTTTCTTGCCATCCTGGGGGGAGGATTGTTTTGCTAATCTTTCCTTTCCCATTCTGTTTAAATGAACATACCAGCTGAGATTAGCTCTGCTAACACATCCTGAATGGTGACAATGGCAGATTCTTTCTTAATGTCCTCATTTTTAATATGATACTGCCATTGATGCCATCTCTTCACTCCACTCCACAAGTCTTTCTCAGAACCTCTCATCTGTAGTCTCCAGTCTTTGAAAAGGTGCTTTGTTTCTAATCCACCTCCCAGATCTGTAAATTAAAATTTTTTTGAACACTATCTCGCATACAGCTAATTTAGTGTTTTTGACTAACATCTTTCTTATTCCATATAAATTTATTCACCTGATGTCCTATCACAACAGCTTTACAAATTCTATTGTCTATTTCCATATTTAATTTACTCTTCGCTAAAAATTGCACCTAAGTATCTGATGTTTTATTTGTTCTGTAGGTTCACCATTCAGGATACAGTTGATGTTTTCAATGTTTCTGCCTATTTTCATTGTCTTGTCTTTTTATTGCTGATTTTCATACCAAATTTATTACAACAGTTATTCAATTTAGTTGGGAAATCTCGCACATTTGTACTGGATTTATTCAGAAGTTTAGCATAAAGTAAAAAACTAAGATTAACATCACCAATTTTGATATCAGATTTAATACCACTTTCCTTCATAATATGGCCCATATAGATAATAACAGTGGAGATAATACCCTCACACACCTGATTTAACATTAAAACCATCTTGTACTTCTTTCAGTTCTAACTGCTGATGTAAAACTCAAATATAGATTATATACTGCTTGGTATAAAATCTCATTTGCACCATACTGGAATATTTTTAGTAGCTTTTCTGTTGACACCTTATCACATTCCTTTATCAGATCTACAAAACTTAAATACGGGTTCTTGTTATATTCCAATGATTTCTCAACTATTTATCTTAAAGTGAAAATTGAAAATCTGATCCTAACAACTTATTTGGCTTCAACCCAGTTTGCCCTTCTCCAAGCTTTCCTTCCACAATTTTTTTTTTTTAGCTCAAAGTATACTTGCATAAATCTTATTAGGAACACTCAGTAGGGAAATTCCTCTGTAATTCTCACATTGTTTTATTTATTTATTTTTTATTATTATTTTTATTATTATTATTTTTTTTTTTAATAAATGGGTAGTACTCTACTCCAATCATCTGGAATTTGATCCTCTGGCCAGGCCTTTTGAATTATGCAGTGCAGCCACTGTAAAACTTTTTATGTCTCCATATTTGAGCATTTCTGATTGAATAGTATCTACTCTAGTTGCCTAATTCGAGCATTGATGTGTATTCCTGATTGCATTCTTGTTGAGTGTTTTCTACCACTTTGCTGTTACTGCTTGTTCCATTTAGCAGCTTTTCAAAGTAATTACTCCAGAAATCTAGAATTTTCAGTTTTCATGTCACGTTTATCATACCTGATTTTTTTTTTTTTTTTTTTTTTTCCTGCAGTACTCTTTTCACCATTTCTAAGCTTTTTCGGTAGCCTCCAGAAAATTTTTTTTATCATGACTTTTGTTTAGCTATCTTTACACAGTCCTTCACTTTCTAACATTTTTCTCTGCATTATCTAAGAGCACAAGCTCATTACTAGGAACTTTCGATACACTTTCTTCTTTATCTTGATTGCCTCTTTAACTTCCTGAATTCACCATGGAGTTCAGTTTTTTGTTCAGATAACCTTACTTCAAAGCTGTGCTCAATTTTGATTTATTTTAAAACTTTGTTACACATTTCTTTTCAGTAGGAAATTCAGATGGAGTCATTACAATTGTAATTCATTTGTTTTTATTTCATTAAACCATAATATGAGAATTCTGCTTTTGTTGGCTAATTGACTCAATACCTTCATGGCTAGATGGAATTTAATGAAATTTGGTATTTAGGATTGCATCAGAATTTTCTAAGGTTGTTTCAGTTGAAGTCTAATGGCAGAATGAGGAGAAGAAAATATCTACAATATATTGTGTTAAATGCCCTGTTCAGTTGTGAAAATCAACAGTGTCACTGTATAAGATTTGCTATTGTGAAATGCACTTTTTTATAATTTTTTCAGTAATTTCCTTGTTTTAACAAAATAGAGAAAAACAGTCATGATGGAAAGTGAGGAAGAATATACATGGTGTTCAGTCCATATAGGTACTGAAGCCAAGGAGAGATACTTTTGTTTAGTTGATTATTACCACGTAATACATAGAAATTAATGACATGTTGCCCAAGCATTGTGAAATAAGCCAAACAGCATGGCTCTTCTACTTTTGTAATGGCTTAAAATCTCAATTAAATTTCATATAATAAAAATAAGCTGCATTACAAAGAAAACATTTATCTTTTTATTGAATTTTATACTTTGACTCTGTGCCTGTATGTGCAGAGACATTTATTAGCACTTCTGCTTATTGTACCAAGTTAAATAGAATAAGACTTTTTATTTATTTATTTTTACTTAATAGTTCCAGTTATATATTTTCTTCCTTTGCATGTGAGCTGTAGAAATCCCTTATTTTTGTGGTTTTAGTACATTATCTAGGAAAGATTTGCATCACTGGCCTGCTTAAATGGATGGGCAGTAATACACAATGATGTATTACTTTGGTATAAATATGACTGAATGAATGAATGACTTCACAAATATGAGGGTGGTCTGAAAAGTTCTCAGCCTAACAATGAAAAAACGAATATATAATTTCAAAATTATTTTTATTTTTCAGCATAATCTCCCTTAAGACTAATGCATTTATTCCAGCGATGCTCCAGCGCCATTATCCCATCCCTGTAGTTGTTCTCAGTAAGATCTGCAAAATACCCCTCTACAGCTGCAATCACCTCTTAATTCGAAGAAAAACGCTGATAAGTGAGGAAGAGATTTAGTTTTGGGAAGAGATAGAAGTCAGAGGGAGCCAAATTTGGAGAATACAGTGAATGTTCCAACAATTCATAGTGCAGATCCCTTAATTTTCCCATTGCCAAAGCACTTTTGTGGGCAGGTGCATTGTCCTGATGAAAGATGATTTTTTCCTTCTGCAAACCAGGTCTTCTCTCACGAATTTTTTTGTCTAGTTTGGTTAAAAGATCGGATTCCCCAGTTATTGTTTTACCCTTTTCAAGAAATCAATAAATAAAATGCCTTTAGCATCCCAAAACACTGATTCCATTATCTTTCCTGCTGATGGAACCGACTTTGTCTTCTTTGGTGCCGAACAGTCGGCTTCTGTCACTGTTTTGACTACTGTTTGGATTCTGGTGTGTAATGGTGAATCCAAGTTCTCATCTATAGTAATAAAATAGTAATAAATCGATGCACAAAATCAGTTTTATTCTTGTTAAAACACTCCAAGCACTGTTCAGAGATTTTCATGTGAGTGCATTTTTAATTTGCTGTGAGCAAGCATGGCACCCATCCTGCGCAAAGCTTTTTCATATGCAATTCTTCATGCAAATAATCCAACATGTTCTTTTGAAGTGATTATAGTCTCGGCAATTTCATGCACTTTGACTCGCCGGTCATTCAGTACCATATCGTGTACTTGATCAATGATTTCTGGTGGTGTTACACTTTTTTGGACTTCCTTCACGTGGATCATCTTCAAGGCTGGTACGGCCACGTTTAAACTTGGTAGTCTGTTTCTTAATTGTCGAAAACGAATGAGAAGAGTGCCCATAAACTTTTATGAACTTCGAATGAATTTCTTTTGGCTATAAAGAATATGTTATAAAGAATTTTATAACAATTCTTCATGCAAAATAATCCAACACGTTCTTTTGAAGTGCCTAAAGTCTCGGCAATTTCATGCACTTTGACTCGCCGGTCATTCAATACCATATTGTGTACTTGATCAATGATTTCGGGTGTTGTTACACTTTTTGGACTTCCTTTGCATGGATCATCTTCAAGGCTGGTACGGCCACGTTTAAACTTGGCAGCCTATTTCTTAATTGTTGAAAGCGAAGGAGAAGAGTGCCCATAAACTTTTATGAACTTCGAATGAATTTCTTTTGGCTATAAAGAATATGTTATAAAGAATATTCTTTATAGCCAAAGAATATTCTTTATAACATATTTTATGTTTGATAGAATTGAATTGCAAATGGATGCTTATGACAGAGTGTACCAACTTAGAAAAATAAATTTTTCCAATAGTGTTGCCATCTGTGGTCGAGGCCGAGAACTTTTCAGACCACCCTCGTATCCATCTCATGACAGGATTTAAACCTGCAGTCTTTTGGTTGGAGCAGATACAGTAACCACTCGATCAACCAGGCCACCACATATTAACTGTATATGGAAATAAACACATTGTAAAGGAAAAGGGTTTTATTTCCTGCATTTCATTATCTATTTCTTTTGGATGATAACTATATACCTAATGAAATGTAGAAATAAAACTCCATCATTATCCTTTACAATGTTAATAAGTGCTGGCCTAGTGAATAGATTGTTCATTCAATTTATACCAAATACACGTTCTCCTAAGATGTGGAAAAGTAGACCCAAACTTCTCCCGATTAGGTTTCTGCTAAGGAGGTCTTCCTTAGCAGAAAGAGAGACAGAAGACCGAGAGAGAGAAAGAGAGATCAGAAGCTCACCTCATACCTCATAAGTTGATTACTTAGGTGTTAGCTATAGAATGAAATTGAAACAGATTGAATTGATGTGCTTCGAACTGTTATCTTAATTTGTTCAAAGCTAAATTTTTAAAACAAAATTGTCTTGATATGTTTTATTTTTTTTTATTAAACAGTAAATCAATTGTGTATATGCATATTACAATCTCATGTTGTGTATTTTTATTAAACTAAAGATTTAATAAAAAAAAATATAAGCATGTACATTTTAATACTGTTAGGATGCTGTTAGTTGATATGAGAATCCTTCTCTAGATGCCAAATGTAGTCCTTTTCAGGTACTGTGTTTACTTATTTGAAGTAAATTACTCAAATTTACTTCAAAGTCTGACAAACTTCATTGCCATAGTGAGATTTTTGGGAAGAGTGGTCATATCATCTGCTTAGCCAACTTGTTCAATTTATTTATATTAGCCCTGCTTAGGAGAGGTCCCATAGCCTCCATAGCTCAGTCGGTAAAGACAAAGCACTTTGGTTAGAAAGACCTGAATTCGATTCCTGTCCAAGATGTGAGGAACCTTTATCTGGTCTCTTTTGACTAAAAGTGAGTTAGCCAGTTTCATATGGAGGTAGGCTGTTTTTTCACCAAGAAACTCTGGTTTTTCGTCCCCCAAGAACAGGCAAACAGGTCCCCATAAACACACACATCTACAGACATAGGACACACTGGGAGGCATTGGCCTAACCACCTTATCCTCGGGGGGGGGGGGTTGCAGTTTCAAATCATAATAGGCCATGCCTTATATAATGAAACAGGCCACTAGGCCTAATATACGTATGAGGAGAGGTCCCAATACCTGTGACATGACATAGTTCTGCGTGTGGGCAAGTGGTTAGAGAGAAGAAAGATATTTGTTGCATTTCTTGAAGATTATAATCATTGCAGAAAAGAGAAGAGGCATAGGGAATGATGAATTGGTTCAATAAGTTTGGAGCTGAAATATTTGAGTGTTGACCAGTATTTGCTTGTTTGGATAGGATGGATAGGATACTGATCCACTGAACATATTTACAGAAAAGACTTAATGTAGTAATGTTGTCTATGGGAAAGTGACTGGAGGGAGTTGGTGTGAGAGAGAGAGAGAGGCAATCAATTAAGTGAATAGCTCTTCTGAATACACTCAAGAATTCTGAGGGAGATCCTAAGTGAACAATCTCAAATGTGAGAACCTGAGAACAGTGTTCTAAGGTTGGGGAGATTTGAGCTAAAAAGTGGCAGTAGTTGAATAGAAGAGTATTGTTTAGAATGAAAACGTGTACCGAGCTTTTTTTTTTTTTTTTTTTTTTTTGCAGCCTGAAGAGGTTATGGATGTGATTTTTTGTTGTTTGCACCAGGATAGACTAGATGTGAAAGTTCGCCCAAGAAGAGAAACCTGATCTCCTGTTTGGTGAACAGAATATTGTCAAAAGTGAGGGAGAATGAAGCATGGTTCTTTTGGGATATGAGACAGGATTGCATTTAGATTTCACATTAAAATTCACCAAGTTATCACACCCCACTTGAGAATAGCAAGGAGATCAGTGTGTTTAAGACATTGATTCTTGAAGCACTACAAGGTTGTGCTCCGAGCTGATCATGGGTGGCTGCCAATGAGCTTAGAATGGAAGAAATTGAAGATTGGTTTACATATTGACTATAGAGAAAACTGGCAACTAAAATCAGAGTTCTATTGTGATTCTTTAAAAGGGAATGTTGTGGTGTTTGAATTAAGGATTTCTGATCCAGACATTTTATTTATTTCCAACTCTCTTTAAATAAAATGTCTGGATTGGAAAGCCTTAATTTAAACCACAGTGTTCCCTTTTACAGAATCACAAAAGAACTTGAATTTTAGTTGAAAGTTTTCTCTAAAGTCAGTATGTAAACCAGTCTTCAATTTCTTCCATCCTTTTATTTCCTTGAAGGTTCAAAAATTTAATTTTCTTTTTATATGAAAGACTACAAAAAACAGTCATTAAAAACTCAATCTGACGTATATTTTTCTCCTAACAGCTGGGCTGTCATCATTGTCATAACATAACATTTGATAAATTTTAAATGTTTTTCTTTCTATATGAAATACTTCATAAATATCCACTATCGAGTTCCAAAAACCACCTCATTTCTCTCACAGAAGTATGATTCAGTGCTCTTCTCACTCCACAAATGAACACTAAGCATTATACTTTCAGTTTTCATTTCAGTCATGAAGCGAGAAAAATGAGCCCACTTTGTATGTTATCGTTAAAGCACTTTACTTGAAAACAGTAGAACTCACTTCAAGCAAAACAAGTAAGTTTTTTTCATATCATGGATATCCACTATTAACCTCGCATGTTTATACAGTATGCAGGATATATATAATAGACAGTCTTGTTTAAAAATAATAATAAATAAACAGATAAACAATTAATGTTCTTTCCTCACAATATAATATTACTATTACTATTATTACGGGCAACTCCAGGGAGTCATTAGACTCATCGAGGGAGGCCCCAAATCATATTCATCACAACTATTCGACATTCATACAGTATCTATCATTCCTCGCCTTAAACTCATTCACTGTCACAGCATCCACCACAGACTCAGGGAGCGCATTCCACTCATTCACTACTCTGAAAGTAAAGAACCCAGCTCTAACACCTTTACTAACCACACTTTTGCCCAGTTTCCATGGGTGTCCCCTAGTCCTCCCACAACCAGCCTTGTTCTCAAAAATATCTTCTGAATTAATTTTATAGAAACCCTTCAGTAATTTAAATGTCTCAATCATATCTCTCCTCCTCCGCCTATCAACCAATTTTTGCAACCCACAAATCCTCAACCTGTTCTCATACGGTTCATTCCACAGACCTGCTATCATCTTGGTCACTCGCCTCTGGATCCTCTCCACCTCCTCCCCATCAAGAAGAAACCTAGGTGACCAAATCTGAGCACAGTAGTCGAGATGGGGTCTTATCAAGGCTCGATACAGAGGAACAATAACCTGCTTGTCAACGTATTCTTCAGCAACCAAGTGATTTGATGAGCTGATTTGGCCACTTTTGCAATGTGTCCCCTAAATTTCAATTCCTTATCCACCAACACTCCTAAATCTCGTGCCTCATCAATTTCCTGGAGCACGGTTCCACCAATGCAGTAAACTGCCGCCAATCTTTTCACCCCAAAATGCATAACCTTACATTTTGCCACATTAAATTGACATCCATTCTCCTTAGCCCAGACCTCCAATCTATCCAAATCATCCTGCAAATTTTTGACGTCATCTGCATTCACTATTGCCCTACCCAACTTTGCATCATCCGCAAACAATTGAACTGTTCCTCTCAGATCCTTTCCTATATCATTTATGAACAAATTAAACAGCAGTGGTCCAAGAACAGATCCTGGTGGCACACCACTAGTCACAGGCCGTCTTGTGGACTCTACTCCTGAGTAAACCACTCTCTGATATCTCTCCGTCAACCACCCTCCTATCCATCTCACCAACCCTATGTCCATTCCCATATGCTGCAATTTACTGATTAGAATTCCATGTGGTATCCTGTCAAAGGCCTTAGCAAGGTCCAATAGAATCACTGTAAACCCATTACCCTTATCCAGTTCAGCCGTCACTGTGTTATAATGCGTGAGCAAGTTACTGAGGCATGACCTACCCTTCACAAAACCATGCTGTCCTCGATACAGTATCCCATTTTCTTCAATCCAATCTTGTATTTTCCTCTTGACTATTTTCTCTAAGACCTTGATAATGATTCCTGTTATGCTGATTGGCCGGTAATTTTCAACAGCAGCCTTGGAACCACCTTTGTGCAGTGGAACTATTTTCCCCTCTTTCCACCCCCCTTGAGACTGACCCAGTCCTGAGGCTCAAATTAAACAAAATGGTCAAGGGCACTGACAATTCTCTGGCCGCTTCACGTACGACACGAGCTGGTATACCATCCAATCCCACAGATGTATTGACATTGAGGTTCTGTAATAGACTAGTTACCTCTACTTCATTCATCACAATTCCAGTATAAGCTGTTGGTTCTTCCATTCCTGCAAAGTCACCAACTGGATGATATACTCTTGCAAAGTGCTCGCTCAGTAATTCCACAATGTCGACTGATTCGGTTACCTCCCTACTCTCAGCATTTTTTAAGATCATTCTACCATGAGCATTTTTCCTTTTACTTGCAACATATTGCAAAAACTGTTTGGGATTCTCTTTAGCCTGCGTGGCCAATTTCCTTTCGTAATCTGTTTTTGCTTTTCTTACCACCCTTGTTACCATCCTGGCCTAAGCTTTATACTGTTCCTGCGCCTGATGGTCACCCTTCTCCTTAAATTCCCTCCACAATTGTTTCTTTTTTTGCAGCTCAAGCTTAATAGTGTTATTCATCCATTTAACCCCTACTTGATTTATTATTCGGACTCTTGGTATACAGTCAACCATTCCCTCCTGCAAACAGTTCTTAACCACCTCCCATGCACTATCAACATCCAGCCCTTGCAGTTTTACATGCCATGGCATTGAGCCAAGCACACACCTAAGCTTGTCATACTTACCAGCCCGGTAATTCCACATGTACCCTGTCTTAATTGTAAATTCGACTCCTTTAGCCACCTCCCAAGTCATGACCTTATGGTCACTCTCACCAATTGGTGGCAACATGGTCATGTTCGTTACAGCCACATTCTCAGTTGCAATTACTAGGTCCAGCACTCTCTGTCCCCTGGTATTTTCCAATACATGTTGCCGTAGATAGTTGTCCCTTAATAACCGCATAAAATCCAATTCCTTCCTCCCATGTGCCCTCTCCTCTTTCCAGTCAATGTTACCATAATTGAAATCAGCCATAATAATTACCCTCCTTCCACTCATTTCTTCTATTTGCTTATGCATACTATCCCCCACCATCCACTCCATCACCCGGTCTATAGCAGCACCCAATTGTATATTTAGTTCTGCTAGCCACAATCTCACACCAAACAGCCTCAAATGTGCTTTTTTCCCCATCCTGCAGTTCAACTTCTATACTCCTTGGCTGAAGCTCATCAGCTATCATCAATAACACTCCTCCCCCCTTTTTATTCACCCTGTCACTCCTGAACACGCTATACCCGTCGCATTCAATCCCACTAGCTTTATCATCTTCTGTCAGCCATGTTTCACTAATACCGACAACCTGTGGCCTGGAAGTGCCAACCATGGCCAAAAACTCTTCCTTCTTGTCCCTAATACTCCTGGCATTAGTGTACATGAATCGCAGAAGCCCATTTGTCCCATCCCTACTTTGATGCCTTATACTAACTATCCCATTCTGATTTGTTGTCCGTCGTACTCGCTCGGGCATAATATACTCATTCATACACTTAACTTCCCCCCTAAAGTCTGCATATTTACTCCTCCCCCTCTTAATAAATCTAGTTTCCCTGAGTCTGTACATCCACTTCCACATCATTCATCAACACTCTTTCTAGTCTCCGTACACCAACTCCATTCAAATGTAACCCATCCATCTTATATAAGTCCTTTCGCCCATCGAACTCATTCCACACATCCACAAATTCCACACCACTCTCCATGCATAACCCACGCATAAAGTCATTGGCAATTATGGCCCTCCTTCTAAACACTTCGCTGTCATACCGCGGTAAGATACTCGCCATTCTAACTCTCTCACTCTTCTCTTTTGCTACCTCAAACAACTCCCTCACATCCTCTATCATTTCCATTTTGTCCTCTTTCAAATCATTCGTTCCTGCCACGATTATCATCTCTTTCACCCTCTGTTTTTGCAGTCGAATAGATTCGCTGACGTCCTTTATGTTTGCACCCGGCTGGTACGACTTCGTTAAACTCTCAATTATTATGCCTCTTAATAGCGAATCCCCATACAGCACTCGCTCCTTCATTTTATTGACGTTTACGAACATTCTATTATTTGTCGGTACGTTCGACACACATTTTTCCATACGCTCCAGTTATCTTTTAGCTCTGTGTATCGCACCATTCAAACGGGCAATTTCGCTACTCGCATTTATCTCACCATTTTCATTATCGATCAAATCATCCCTTCTTTCTGTGTTTCTACCTTCATTTACACTTTCGGCGACACTCTCACACCTATCTGGCACTACCACGCAATTCTCTAGCACACCGCCATTTTCTACATTCTGACTATCGTTAACGATATCACTCTCGACACATGAAACACGCTTGAAGTCCTCATTCTCTTTACACTTTCTACACATATTAACTCCACTATCACTTTCTAACCAGACTCCCACCACTCTTCACAAGGCATACATCTCACAGACAGCACATTGCATAAATTCGTTTACATCAAAACTCTTAAACAAACATGGCGACCTGGCCGCCATTTTTTTCTTTATCGGTGCCATGTGTACACTATCTTTTCTTAAAAATAATAATTAAAATAACAGAAAACACGCAAAAATTGCACAGACACACCAAGAAACAAAAAGCAAACAATACTACTTAAAATTCTAGTAAAATATCTAATGTTAACACAAAATACTACTAATCTTTTCAGGAGCTCTCGACAAGCCGACGATCTAATCAGTACGACACCAAGCGGACCAAATATCACTAACAAAAAAACTGATTCATTAAAAAAAAAAAACAGTTTAATTAATTATTGTATGAAGAAGTTTTATAAAGGTTTTTCTATTGAAGGTGAACCAGTTTCATATGGAAGTGGTAGGGTTTTTCATCCTGCAAAGCAGGCAGGTTGGCTAGAATGTATGCAGTTGACAGCAAAGATTTTCGTTTGGGTGGTCAATCCTGATAGGGCATTGAC
This sequence comes from Typopeltis vanoorti, assembly GCF_054136105.1. Lineage (NCBI taxonomy): Eukaryota > Metazoa > Arthropoda > Arachnida > Uropygi > Thelyphonidae > Typopeltis > Typopeltis vanoorti. The sequence continues at coordinate 93,885,489 of NC_143552.1, forward strand.
CACTCAAACAATCCATATAGATAAAATATATCAAAAACATCACCTTGATATCCATGCTATTTTGATAGTATCCAAATTGTATTAGCTTCGGTGACCTTTGCATCCATGTAATTATTGGTGTGTAAACACATCAAGGCTTATAAGGGTTAATTAGGGATTTTATATATATATATATATATATATATATATATATATATTGATCCAATACATGAGAGGTTGAAGGACCTTAAACACATCGGTGCTATGTGTGGAGTGCATGTAAGGTTTGAGATAGTTTATTGCTTTTCTTTGAACAGGTTACTTTGATACCTAATTAATGTTTAGTAACTTGGTTGTGATAGACCATTGTGCCTTAACCATGCAAAGGAAAACGGAAAAGGAGGGGGCGTACTGTACATTATGAGATGTTAAGGCAGTTGGTTGTGAAGCCAACAACGTGTGTGTACACACACAGCCTAATAATGAAAATACTTCACATGCCAGTCTTAGTTTGTTCATGCATGGAAAGGATTAAAACAATATTATTTCTTGTCAAGTATAATTTACTTTCATAAGATCACATGAAAAAACCTGCATCAACTTTCTGATTCTAACCCAACTCCTCAGATAAGTTAAAGTTGGTTTGAATACCATTGTATAATATCAGTGTTTTGGCTATTGTTTTCTTATTCCACATAAATTTATTCAGTTATGTTCACCATGCTGTACCAATTATGCTTATTTTCTGTTATGTTTTCATGTTTAATTTGCTCAATTTTTTCCCTAAAAATTGAGCCTAAATAGTTGAAATATTTTATTTGTTCAGTAGATTCTCCAGTGAGAATGCAGTTGATGTTTTTCATGATTCGGACTGATTTCATGGTTTTGTGTTTTTATTGCTGATTTTCATAATACAATTGTTATAGGTTATTCAATTTAGTTAAGGAATCCTGAAGACTGGAGAAAAATCCTGAGTTGAATATTTTCTAGTTTAAAATTGGCTTTAATTCCTCTTTTCTTCCTAATGTGATACATATAGATGATGAATATGATGAGTGGAGATAGTGTGTGCATCTTTGTTTTGCATCTGATTTGATGTTAAACCATCTTCCTGTATCATCTTCAGTTTTCACTGCTGACCTTCAACTTAAACGTAGATCACTTTATAATTGTATTGTTGCACTTTATAAGTCCATATTACTGTTTTTTATTATTAAGCTTTTCTCATGACACCTTCTTGTGTGCTGTTTTCTACAGAATTGGCAAATCCATTCATTTATCAACTATATGTCTTAAAGTGAAAATCTGATCCTTACAGTGCTTGTTTGGGCTGAACCCATGTCTTGTTCTTTCCCAAGTATCTCTTCCACAATTCAGGATATCTTTCTTTGGTTTCTTTACCTCCTTTCTCATTTCTGATTTGTTTTGCAGTATTCTTTCCTCAATTCCTCTGAGTTTTTTTAATAACCTTTAGAACATTTGTCATTTTCATGATAGTTATCTTATGAGTTTTGTTTTGCACATACTTTTAGCTTTCTTGCATTTTTTTTCTCTGTATTCTATCGTATTTGCCGACTTAAGAAGATTGCAAGAGTTTATAGAATACTTGATTAATTTATTATCATTATGATTGCTTTATATGATAACAGCAAGTCTTGCATTAAAGTTGATCAAGTATATAGTGGATAGTTTAAATAATTGCAGTAAGACAGGTGTGTCCCATCACCTTTTCTATTTAATCTTGAAATTGATTTTGTGATGAACGAGAAATCCTTAAAAGAAATTTCTTTTAAGGCAGGTCAATTCACATGTTGATCTATCCAAACATTTTTTTTTTTTTTTTTTTTTTTTTTTATCTCCACCATAAATAAGATTCTAAAAAAAATCAACTTCTGGATGGAAAAAGTGCATACCAATCTTGAAGCATAGAGAAGAAAATACATTTAGCAGCAAGTATTGAAAATTTAAAATATTAAAAGAATGGTTTTTTAGAAATATTAAAACTTACTACCCTAATATTTCTATAATTCATAAACATCACAGGTATCATAGAAATTTCTCAGTGTGATAGATTATCATTCAGGAGATATTACCGAATTTATTGGAGAATTTTTTGCACTCTCTGTGTTTTTGGTATACTCATTACCTTTATATGTGTTCGTTTTTTTTTAAGGACTACATTTCTGATGAGGTACCAGTTACAATAACCTGGAAAATGCTTTTAAAAAAAAAAACTTCTCCCTTGAAAGGAAGGAGTATTTTTTCCTCATTCTTCTTTAAAGGTTTTTGATTACATTGAGAGATGATTTTGAAGTAATAATGTAATTTTTTTCCACTTTTTACTCAGCACTAGTATTTAAAAATGATAACACCATTTTCTGAGTATAGTCAATGTATTGTTGGCTCTTTCATCTTCAGTAAAATATCAGTAAACCCAAACCATTAATGTTACTATCGTTGATATAATATTTTGAGAAATATTATATGAAAGATAGCCACCTTTTCTCTCTTTTGTTATCGTAATGCTGTCTCAATCTTAATTTAACAGGTTGGCTAGGAGCAGGGAAAAATGGAGATATAATGCTTCTCTGGAATAAAATGCAACAAATGCTATGGTATGATGCAAAAAAAAAGGAAAAAAAAGAAAGAAAAGAACAGTACTGAACTTCAACACTCCCTTCAGTACGTGCAATGAGATATACTGTTCGACTACATGCACATTAATAGATCACGTGTAGAGGCTATAGCATTACATTTATCTGTAGCAGTGGTGTTGATGGAAGAAAAGACGTTTATTGTTGAGCATTATTTTTGTTCGTACGCAGTTGGTAGAGCAAATGATCTAAGCCTACAACATGTTTGTGAGTAGTTTGTTTGTTATTTCCGTAAGCAATAGTGTCATTGCCTTAAATCGAGCACTTCTGATGTACCAGGAGTGTTCTACCACAATACAAAGGACATTCATGGAAACTGCAAACTGTTAACACAAGTGAGGATCACAGGCATGTGCTGGAGCAAGTGTTACTGTCAGTGGTGAGCTATAATGGGGCTCGCAGTGGCCCTTTGTTAAATTTTTCTCAAATTTGCAAGCCCCTTGTTCTTCTTTACTTTTTATTTTTTTAAAAAACAAAACAAAACATAATTTTTTGAAATATATTAATCCACAAACTCGTTCGGTAACCTAACAAAAATTGGTCTATTCGGCAGTGTATAGATAGTTTGGAATTATTGTTTCAATTCCTCTATAACGAAAGTTCGAAAATAAATATGCAATCATATGATAAAACCACTAGACAATCAGATGTTCTTAAAACTGTCATCAGTGGGTTGTTCCACTGGACATTAGTTCTGTGTTTGTCGGTACACTGATGTATAACAGTTGTTTGTGTTTAAAATTTAAAAATAATAATTTTAAAAAATGTTGATTCAGCAGTTTTTATTTTTATAATTGTAAAAGTATTTTTACCTGTGAAACATGGAAAGACAGTGTAATTTATTATATTAAATTTTTTTGGGAAAAAAAAAATAATGAAAAGTGATTCTGCTGATTCTACTGCTGTTGAAGATAATATGCACATTGATTCAATGAATATGCAACAAGTTGGAGGAAAAAAAGAAAATAATTTACCTGATTGCTGGAACGAGAAGCAAGCATCGCATTTCTAAACGCCTTATGTATAAATGGTTAGAAGTTAAAAATGGTAAATTGGGATGTTGTGTTTGCTCAAAATATAAAAACTTAAGTGTTGAAGGAGAAAAAGGTTGTTTTATCATCAAAGGAATGGATAGAAATGAAAATGGAACCGAATGGAAACACTACAGACTCAACAACTGCATCTTTGCGTAAAAAAGTTATCCATACATAACGAAACATTTGCTCATAATAAAATCATAAAAATAAATGAAGAATGTTGCAAATCTATATTACCAAATTTAATTTACAAACTAAATGAAAAAAAAATTTTGATAACTTCAAAAATGTTTAATTCTGTTTATAGTTTGGTGAAGAGAAACCAAACCAGTCTGATTTGCCAGATTTAATCGAGCTCCAAATTAAAAATGGTATTGTGCTAGGATTATCATTGCATGAATTAGAATAATTGAACATATTTCTAAACAAATAAAATTAGAAATATTCTCCAAAATAATAGAAAAAAAATGCAAAATTTCTATAGCTGACGAATCGATAATGTTGTCAATTCGTCTGCTATTATAGAAATGAAGTGTTTTAGTTATTCACATACAAGTTGAGCTCACTGAACCATGTATGATTTTTGTAGATCTTGCAGAACTAGAAAATACCACCGCATTTAAATTCATATGGATTTTCTGATAATTTAAAAAATCATCTTATTGCAGTTTGTTCTGATGGAGCTAGTGTAATACCAGGAAACAAATCAGGTATTGCAATCAGACTTCTACAAAAATTTCCCAACATTGTGATTTGGCATTGCGTAGCTCATCGTTTACGCTTAGCTGTAGATGATTAGATAAAAAACATTAAAGAAATAAATCATTATGAAATATTTATGGATAAATTATTTGCTTTTTATCAACAATCACCAAAACATTAACGAGAATTAAATACAATTGCAAAAGACCTTGGTATCGAAATTTTAAAGATCGGCCGTGTGTTCGGACCGCGATGGGCAGCTTGCAGTTTACGAACGGCTCTTGCTGTCTGGAGAAATTACCCAGCTTTATGCAAGCATTTTGCATCGAATGATAAATATAAGGGTTTTTTAAACTGACTTCTCAATTTGAATTGTTAGAAGATCTAGCATTAATGATTGATATCCTACAGGAATTATCATATCTGTCAGAAGCACTACAAAGTCGCAATATAAGTATTATAAGGGCTAACTCCTTAATCATGCGAACAATTAATGTAATTAATGATTTTAAAAATTCTGTAGGTTCTTGTGAATCTAAAATTGATACCATGTTAAAATCAAAAGAATTTTAAGGAATAGCAATTGAAAGCAAAATCAGATTTTACAAACTACCGTGAGAAACATTACTAAACTCTCTTATAATGTCTTTAAAGGATAGATTAATGCAGCAAAGAATTAAACTTAAAAATGAAAATTATGAGGATTTGGAAGATGAAGAACTCAAAAACATTTTAAATGTATGTTATCCTGAAACATGGAGTATGGAAGAAGTTGGTTAGAAGGGAAAAAAAGATAAGATCTTTAAATTTTATTTTGAAATATGAAATTAAAATTAATGATTTTGGAGATTTAGTGGAAATGGCTTTGACTGGAAACTTACAAAACGAAATTCCCAGCATGGTGAAAAAAGCCAAAGCGATTATGGCAACAATTGCAGTTTGTGGTGCTGAAGCCAAACGAGCTTTTAGTGTGATGAATAACATTGTAACGAAGAAGGGATCTTCTCTCACTATAACATATTTCGGATTTAATGACAATATGTATAAATGGGAAACACTTGAATGAATTTAATCCGAATCCCTATGTAAAATCTTTTCTAGAAATTCATCGCTCGGTTATAGATCCTCCTGGAAGAACACAAGACATGAAGGAGGAAATAAGGTGCGGCAGCTGTTGTCATAAGTATTTCCTTAAAGTAATTGTTTGTAAATGTTAACCTGTAAAGGAGAGAGTTTTTTCTGGGTAAATGTGCACCAGACAGAAAATTTTTTTTTCCATGTAAAATCGTTTCATAGTTTAGAAAGTGATTTTATTAAATAAAATATTATAGTTACTACCATTTTACAAACAAGAATTCACTTTTGGTAGTCTCATATAAATAAATAGGACTATAAAATAATGCCCCTTGATTGGAACCATTGATTATCACTTGAAGTATAAAAACAAAAGAGAAATATAATGTATTTCAGTGTTATTGTGTTTAGATAATATTTATGTATTATTTATAGATTGTTTGTCATAAAAACTTCTATCGCAAACAAAACAAATTTATTATTATTGTTCCGGGAAACTCCATGGAGTCGACAGACTCATCGAGGAAGGCCCTAACATCATGTCCGGAACAACTATTCAACATTCACACAGTATCTATCATATCTTGCCTTGAACTCATTCACGGTCGTAGCACCCACAACAGACTCTGGAAGCTTATTCCACTCATTCACCACTCTCCAAGTAAAAACCCTAGCTCTAACACCCTTGTCAACCACGCTCTTGCCCAGCTTCCATGCATGGCCCCTAGTCCTCCCACCACTAGTCATATTTTCAAAAATATCTTCTGGATCAATCTTATAAAAACCCTTCAGTAATTTGAATGTCTCAATCATATCACCCCTCCTTTGCCTATCGTCCAATTTCTTCAACCCACAAATCCTCAACCTATTCTCATAAGGTTCATTCCACAGACCTGCTATCATCTTGGTCACTCGTCTCTGGACCCTCTCCACTTCCTCCCCATCACGAAGAAACCCTGGTGCCCATAGCTGGGCACAGAAGTCCAGATGGGGTCTTATCAAGGCTCGATACAGAGGAACAACAACTTGTTCGTCTCTGCATGTTAAAGTATTTTTCAGAAGCCAAGTGATTTGGTGAGCTGTTTTAGTTACTTTTGCAATGTGCCCCCTAAACTTCAACTCCCTATCCACCAGCACTCCCAAATCCCTGGCCTCATCAATCTCCTGGAGTACGGTTCCACCTATGCGATATACTGCTGCTATTCTTTTCACCCCAAAGTGCATAACCTTACACTTTGCCACATTAAATTGACATCCATTTTTCCTAGCCCAGTCCTCCAAACTATCCAAATCATCCTGTAAAATTTTGACATCCTGTGCACTCACAATTGCTCTACCCAACTTTGCATCATCAGCAAACAAGTGAACACTTCCTCTCAAATCCTTTCCTATATCATTGATGAACAAATTGAAAAGCAGTGGTCCAAGAACAGAGCCCTGCGGCACTCCACTAGTCACAAGACGTCTTTTTGACTCCACTCCTGAATAAGCCACTCTCTGGTATCTCTCCTTCAACCACCCTCCTATCCATCTTACCAACCCTATATCTATCCCCATCTGCTCCAGTTAACTGATTAGGGTTCCATGTGGTATCCTGTCAAAGGCCTTGGCAAGGTCCAGTAGTATCACTGTAAACCCATTTCCCCTATCCAGTTCAGCCGTCACTGTGTTATAAAACGTGAGCAAGTTACTGAGGCATTATCTACCCTTCACAAAACCATGTTGTCCCCCATACAATATCCCATTTTCATCTATCCAATCCTGTATTCTTTTCTTGACTAATTTCTCTAAGACCTTGACAATGATTCCTGATATGCTAATCGGTCGGTAATTTACAACAGCAGTCTTGGAACCACCTTTATGCAGTGGAATTATTTTCCCCTCCTTCCACCCGCTTGGGACTAACCCACACCCGAGACTCAAATTAAACAAAATGGTCAAGGGTACTGACAATTCTTTAGCTGCTTCTCGTACTACACGAGCTGGTATACCATCCAATCCTACAGATGTATTGACATTGAGGTTATGCAATAGACTACTTACCTCCACTTCATTCACCACAATTCCCGTATAATCTACTGGTTTATTCGTTTCTGCAATGTCACCACCTGGATGATATATTCTTGCAAAGTGCTCACTCAGTAACTCAGCTATCTCAACTGATTCAGTTACCTCCCTACCATCGGCATTCTTTAAAATCATTCTGCCATGTACATTTTTCCTTTTACTTGCTACATATCTAAAAAACTGTTTAGGATTCTCTTTAGCCTGCATGGCCAATGTTCTTTCATAATCCTTTTTTGCTTTTCTTACCACACTCGTTACCCTTCTGGCCTGCGCTTTATACCGTTCATGTGCCTGCCGGTCACCTTTCTCTTTAAATTCTCTCCATAGTTGTTTCTTTTTTTGCAGCTCAAGCTTAATGGTGTTATTCATCCATTTAACCCCTACTTGATTTATTATTCGAACTCTAGGTATACAGTCAGCCATTGCTTCATGCAAGCACTTCTTAACTACCTCCCATGCACTATCAACTTCTAGTCCTTGCAGTTGTACATGCCATGGCACTGAGCCAATCAAACTCCTAAGCTTGTCATACTTTCCTGCCCGATAATTCCACATGTACCCTGTCTTAATTGAAAATTCTACACCTTTAGCCACCTCCCAAGTCAAGACCCTATGATCACTCTCACCGATTGGTGGCAATGTGGTCATATTTGTTACAGCCAAATCCTCAGATGTAATTACTAGGTCAAGCACTCTCTGACCCCTAGTATTTTCCATTACATGCTGTCGCAGATAGTTATCCCTTAATAACCGCATAAAATCCAATTCCTTCCTCCCGTGTGTCCTCTCCTCACTCCAATCAATGCGACCATAGTTGAAATCTCCCATAATAATCACCCTCCTTCCACTCATTTCTTCTATTTGCTTGTGCATATTGTCACCACCATCTTTTCCATCACCTGGTCTATAGCAGCACCCAATTGTATATTTAGTTCTGCTAGCTACAATCTCACACCAAATGGCCTCAAATGTGCTCTTTTCTCTATCCTGCAATTCAACTTCTATTCTCCTTGGCTGTAGCTCATCAGCTATCATCAGCAATACTCCTCCCCCCATTTTATTCTCTCTGTCATTCCTGAACACACTATACCCATCACATTCAATCCCACTAGCTATATCATCTACAGTCAGCCATGTTTCACTAATACAATAACCTGTGGTCTGGAAGTGCCAACCATGGCCAAAAACTCTTCCTTCTTGTTCCTAATACTCCTAGTATTAGCGTACATGAATTTAAGACCCCATTAGCCCCAACCCTACCTTGATGCCTTATATTAACTATCCCACTCTGGTTTGTTGTCCTTATTTGCTCTAGCATATTATATTCATTCTTACATTCAACTGCCTCCCTAAGGACTGTATATCTACTCCCCCCCCCCCTTAACGAATCTAGTTTCCCTGAATTTTCACATCCACTACATTCAGTAACACTTTCTCAAGTCTTCTTACACCATAACCATTCAAATGCAAGCCATCCATCTTATATAGATCCTTTCGCCCATCAAACTCACTCTACACGTCCACAAATTCCACACCACTCGGCATACATAACCCACGCATAAAGTCATTCGAAATTATGGCCCTCCTTTTAAACATTTCACTGTTCATACCGTGGCAAAAGACTAATCATTCTAACTCTCTCACTCTTTTCTTTTGCTACCTAGTTTTGTTTATAAACATCCCGCGAACATCCATTAACTTTCACAAACATCCCTCCGTGGGAATGAATGTTTGTGATTGTCTCTGGAAATACTACTGGTGGCGGTTGGTGATAGATGGGGTTGATTTTTTTTTTTTTTTTGCTCGACGATGTGCGAGCCCTTTGTTAAAATTTCCATAGCCCACCACTGGTTACAGTCTCCGAAATGTAGTCAGCACCAAACAGTGGTAAAACTTGGGATACTGAGGCGGTCACTAGAAGAATCTGGATACCTTTTGATAATACATTCCGGTGGATCATTTTTTAATAGCAATGGATTACACTCCACAGCAGGAATATTGTGCACACATGCTGGCCAATCTCTGAAGATCTGTCATTCGTCCATAATGTCGGGTTCTCGGACAAAGTGCATTTCCATCCACGCGATCATGTAAATAAACAAACTTACAGGTTTCTTGAGACCTGAATCTGTTCAAGAGAAACTTTTTCATACTGAAGTCACTGCATGGTGTGTGTGGTTTCAGGCATAATTGGGGTCTATTTTATTGAAGAGGGTGGTGTAACCGTGACCTTGAATAGTGAACGCTACACCGAGAATATGTTGGTTCTGTTCACCCAGGATTTGCATAGGATGTATTATGTAAAAAAAAACATTTCATGCACAGTATTTCAAGAAAATTGAGCAACCTATTACACATTATGTGGTTAGAACCTGTTATCAGAACACTTCCTCAGGAGGCTTATTTCGTGGTTCACAGAATTCCCATATCCTACATGTTCTCCCGATCTCACATCACTTGATACTTTCGTTTGTGGGTATGTTGAAGGATTTGGTATTCCACCATGATTCACCTTGAAACCTTGATGAACTAAGCGTTAAATTACATGATATGTCCAGCAGATGTCCCAACCCTTGTTCTTTAAGATGACAGAGAAGCTATGAAAACTGTCTTGAAAGACGAGGTGTCCATTTCAAGCACGTAATCTACCATCGTTAATGTTTTATTTGACAAGGATTCCACTGATAGTTGTGGATGTACATATCATCATGTGTAAATACAGGGTGTTCGGGATAAATTTGACAGTTTCGTAAGGAAAAAGAAAATCTTCTTTGTATCTATTAAATTTAATGAATTGACAAAAAAACATTACAGGCAGAGTTAATTACAATACTATCAACAAGATTTACTCAAAATAACCACCATTAGCATCGATCACAGCTTCAATTCTGCTTCGGAACCTCGAACCAGCTGATGCTACAGTCTCCCTGGGAAGGGCCGCAAAAACTGTTTTAATTTTATCCATTAACTGGGCTTTTGTATTACTGGAAGTGCGATTGGTGTCTTTTTCAACTGCGCCCCATACAAAATAATCCATGGGGTTAAGGTCTGGGGAGTTTGGAGGCCAAACATTTGGACTGGTGAAGTCGTAGAAATTTTCAGACAACCATTTTTGACTTTTCTCAGAGGTGTGGCAAGGGGCCGAATCCTGCTGCCATACATACGGCCTACCATTGGCTACCCTTGTTATCCAGGGCTTGACTACAGTTAGCAACTCCACGAACAAAGCCCGAATTCCAATGCCAGGGTTCTTCAACACCTGTTCCTGCAGATTTGCGAGGAATTCTGCTGTACGAACGCAATCAGATCGTCTGCTAGGGATCTTTCTTCTTGCTACATCCTCGTAGTCACCATTGCAAGTCTCTAGTTCATGCCTGATTGTTTTTACTGTATTCAGGGAGCATTGGGCAGCAGTCATAATATCCTTATTTTGATGGCGAGCACGAATCATCATGATACAAGTTATTCTCTTCCATGATTCAGGTGGGTTCCAGCTATCCATCCTTTCTGACATCTTGTATATGAATGAAGAAGGGTCCAAACTTTTAAATGAAGAGAAGCGTGTGTTAATACATGTAACTTACGGAAAAATATAATTAATTATAAATATGTCAAATTTATCCCGAACACCCTGTATATATTTCTTTGTTAATAAACCCGTTTACTCCATAACATATATCATTGTAGTTATTCAGTACTTTTTTTTTTTTTTTTTTTTTTTTTTTTTTTTTTTTTTTTTGCACCATACTGTATTTACCTTTTTTCCTTGATGAAACAAGCTATTTTTCAACTGTGTTTCTTTGTGTTACAAATATTTGTAACACATACAGTTCTGTTGCTATCCCAGTTTTTATTTGTATTCAAATATATGAACTCATTCTTTCATATGCACTTTGAAAGATGTTATTTAAATTAAACTTCAATAGTTTGTGTAACTGTCAATAGTGTTCTTGGTATTTGGATTCATTATGAAGTGCATATGTATATCTTCATACCACTTATTAGTAAATATCATTCTTTACAAGCTTATATTCACAGAGTTCTATTCTTTAATTGATTCATATCAGTGACTCAAATAATCATGTCTCAGTTTGTGCAGTTTTTGGCTTCTCAGTGGAATGTAACTTGGATCAGAAGATGGGAAAAAAATAAAAAGTCCATTTTGATTGATTTTTCATATGGTGCTCATCTTTTTCATCAGGAGAAGGCTCATTGAGTGGTAGTGGTTTTATTGCAGACTAGATAAAGGCATACCTCAGTCATATGACATGTTAGGTTCCAGACAACTGTCGTATAGCAAATCATTTCACCCCCTCCATTTGTAGATGTATGTAATGGTTTAATGATGTATTTAAGTGCCTATATATGTGTAAAAACATAATAAGCCATTTATTTACATCAGATATGCAAATGAAACATTTTGAATGATTTTAGCAAATGAAAAATTTATTCTGAATAGTTTGGCCTAAGGGAACAACACCCCAACCAGTTTGGTCTTCAGTCTACACCATTAAAAGTGTTTCCATTTGGACAATGAGATTGTGACATTTATTGGTAACTGTAGTATTTATTAGTTAGTGCAGCACTTTTCACTTAATTACTTAGAACTTGGTTTATTAACAACTGTAACAGAGTAGTGCAAGGTAAGTTTAGCCTGTGGTCTCTCTCAGCATTTAATATGCCATCATTACTAAATTTAATCATTTTAATCTTATCATATAATAGGTTTCTGCTTCATCTTTTCAATGGTGCAACAGCACACTGCTTTGAATTTTATCTGCCATTATTAAAAACAATAAAATAAAATAGTTATAAACAGAGTTGATAATTCACAGTGAAATACTGAAAAAAAAAAGATGTAGTAAGCAGTGATGTCGTCAATAAACTGAATTCATGAATACTGCACATCGATTGACTCATGCTGCCACCATCATGTGGATAAAACCATTGTGTGAGGAAATGAGGCATCATAGAAACAGTATTTGTCATAATTGAAAGGGTTGTATGACTGGGTTGTTGTTAGGTCATAAGGCAGGGTCTTACTGTACTTGGATATTAGTTTGGCTTATTCTCAAGAAACTCTTTTATAAGAAAAATAGCAGTCTTTATGGTGGCTGAATGGCTGTTTGGTTTGCATTAGATCATAGGAATGCTAATTTTCCTTTCAGCCATCTTTATATAGCATGTTATTATCATATACATGCAGTGCTCAAATCTTATCTTTATTAACCAAATATTTTCCTTATCACAACTTGATTAGAGATTGTGATTATTTGCTATTAACTGTCCACATGTACTCATAAATTTATATAGCTGTGACAGTTTACTTCTTATAATAAATTCACAGGAACCTAGATATACTTGAAGTAGCTAATTAGCTTCAATTTCCATACTTGTTATATCATATCCCCTCTTCCTTTCCAATCTTTATTATTTCTAGAAGTCATTGTGCTTATTAGTTCTTCCAACCTTTGATAAGCACAGTGATTATCATTATTATTTTACAACAAATGAGAAATGGTTGTTACATTTCATTTAAGCTGTAGCGATGCATAGTTTTGTCATATTTTCTCCAAAATTGGCAAACTTTTTTCAGATTTGCAGTTAGTCTGTTAGAGTGCAAATAACTGATTGGTAGCAACCGTAATGCCTTGCTACCTTAATGTCTCTTCACTAAGTCTAAACTGTCTGACCTATGGCTCAGTTTTCATTGTGGTATGACTGATATATGTCTCTTAGTAGCAGCAGCAACATATTGGTAAATCCTCTAAAGTTATCAGTTTGTGGAGCAGTAGAAAACAATTTGATAAGCAAGGTATACTAGTATTATCAGCCATGACTGCTTGCCTTATACAAGTCCATTGTATAAGATCCACTCAAAGGGTGCATGCACACACACACATTCACATTCAAGTGTGTGCCCTTTGGGTGGATCTTATACTCCCTAAAGTGGAAAGACTCAGATTTGGATGTCATTTAGGATGTGAAGAAGTTTATAAGGACTTCTTAACTGAAGTTAGCCAGCCTCCTGTGCAGGTGCAGTTTTCTTTTCCATCCCCTGTATTTCCAAGAACACACAAAATTTATAGACAATGCACATGCATCATTACCTTTGGTTGAAACTCAAAACCAGCCAACCAGCTTTAACTTTCTCATTGATCATGTTTCTAAAAAACTATAAATATGTACTATTCTTCACTTTTATCCTTTTCACGATCATGAAGTGAAGTTACCCATGCATCAAGTATTGTCTAAACTCCATACTTTCCAGCTTGGAGCATGCAAGTAGGCTGTTGACTGCTGAAATGAACATTGTTTTAGAGAAGAAATTCCAATATCAAGCTGTATTTATTATTTTCATTGTTCATTTAGTTTCAGCTTGCAGATGCATTAAATTTGTTTTGTTCAGATGATATCTTGTACTTCCTGTCTCTAATGGGATGAGGGTAAATTCAATATGGTCAAATCCATCAAACATAGATAAAATCACAGTTCAGAAAACTAATCTGAACTGTGATTTTAATAGCAAACTTAATACTTGATGCTAAACATGGTAATAAACTAGTAGTTAGTTTATTGAAAGTTTTTTTTACTTGGTTATACTATAAATTAAAAATGCCAAGAAATTATATTCTTGGTTTCATCCAAGTGTAAGCAAACAAAGTTCATGACTGGTCTACTTGTATATATAGAGACTAATGACTTCATATCAATTGACTTAGTATCCCACAATGCAATGCACATAATCTTGGTGTCACTTCTGGATCTGGTTCCCACTGATGAGACCCCAATAAAGGTTGAAACCAGTCTAGGTAGTGGCTGTTCCCATAATGTATAGCATTTTTATACTTGTCTGCAAGGATATGTGCATTTCATTATGGGGATACTATGGCAATTGATGTGAAATCATTAGCCTGTATGTACAAGTAGCTCAGTCATGAAGTGACTTCACACGCCAACTTTGGTTGCTTAAACTTAGATCAAGGATGAAACCAAGAATATAATTTCCTAGCATCTTTAATTTATAGTAGCTAGTTAGTTTATTAGCTTATTGTTAGCAATAACTTCATTTTTGGTATCTCTGTTGTAATACCAGTTATAAAATTATACTCTAGATAATTTGGTAATTGAGATTTTTTAAAGTAATCTGTTTTTCTCCTAATATTAAAAAAAAAGTGTTAGTTTTAGGTAAATACAGTTTTTATACATTTGCTTATAATTGGTATCACAAAAATAGTGTGCCATATTTTCATGTCACTGTTTCTGGTGGCATCATCTTTTGTTTTCATTTTTATTTATTTTATTCTCAAAATGTTCATAACTGATACACAAATCTTTAATCAACAATTATAGTGGTATGGCAGCATGTTCATTTAGCAGAAGTAATACAGGATATCCAAAAATTACCTTGAAATTTTGATACTAAATAAAATATTTATTAACAAATAGAATTACCAATCAAGGAAATTTACACAGAAAATCCCACTTTTTTTAAAAAAAATTTTTATTATTAAAATAAAAGTTATGAACATTCAATATGAGCACCATTGGTGATTTGCAAAACAATCCAGGTAATAATCTAAATGCTGCCATGTACGCTGCAACATATCTACATCAATGTTTTCAGTAGAAGCTGTGATTCATGCCTTCAGATAATCAATATCTGTCATCCAAGTGTTTTGTACATGTGATCTTTTGATGAATTCTAAAAAAGAAAGAAATTACAGGGTGTGATATCAGGCAATCTAGGCAGCCAGTGCATAGCACTTGCCTGTTTGGGAACGTCTTATTCAGAGATTCATGGATTGAAGGCCCAATGTGCTGGTATTTATGTAATCTTGCTGAAAGATGATATATGGTTGCAGTTCTTCCACTTGTGGATAGACAAAGTGTTTTAGCATGTCTAGAAAAATGTTCAAGGTTGCTTTTGGTTCATTGAAGAAAAAGGGTGCATGCAACAGGCCAGACTACACATTAAGTTTTGGACCTGGATCTGGTGGGGGGGGGAGAAAAAAACTTGGTATTTACAGTAACTTAATGAGTTCCCCTGTAAAATGGGACAATCCCATATCTTTACACCTGATTGACTATTTATATTCAATAAAAGTTGTAAAGATAATTTTTGGACAACACCCTGTAAGTCAGAATCTTCATTATACTGAATATTATTTGGGCAATCAACTATAAATAATTAGTTATTTAAAGCAGACCAAGATTTATAAAAACAAACTAATTCATCACTTTTTCTACTAATTCTCTAGATTTTAAATGATATAAAGGCATTAGTCAGTCAACAATTTGCCATTTTTGTTTCAGTGGAATCATTTGCATAGTCACAACATTTCAGAATTATGTATAGCAATAATACTAGTTGAATGTTACTTAATAAAATTTGGTATTTGGATGTATACTTGCAAATTTTGGTTAATTCAGATCATATGACTTAGCAAAATGATTTCAGCTGATAGAAAAATTTCAGTACTGGCTGGATTTCATAGAGTTTAATGAAGTTTGGTTTATATCATCATCGTCATCGATTTCCTGATACGTATCCCCAAGGGTTGTTCAGGTTACTATGACAGCACTACATTATTAATCTCAAATCAATCTGTTACTTGTGAGCACTCTAGTATTGTCCTATCTAACATTTTGTGCTTCTAAGGCACTTCTGATTGAATCAGTCTGCCAAGATCTTGGTCTTCCTCTGGGTCTTTTTATCCATTTCTTTTTGATCTTCTCCTCTTCTGGTACTGTTTCTTCAACTGCATCTTCTATTGCCTTCATTACTCCTTTCACTCTTAGATTTGAATTTTTTTCTTTGTCCACACTTTTAAGTTTCTCCTCTAATACTGTTTTGCACCTTCTTCCTATTTCTGCTGCACTTGTTCTTGCTCTCTTCGTTTCTGATGATGGGATTTATATTTTCTTTTTTGATTTCAACTTGATGTTTGCAGTCACTAAACTATGATCCAAGTCTATATCCGCTCCTTGAAAAGTTCAACACTGCTGTACTGATGTTATCCATCTTCTTTTAATCATAATCATATCAGTCATGTTCTGGTTTTCCTATCATTTGATCGGCACGTCCATTTTCCACACTCCTTTTGTTGGAATCTTGTGTTACAGATCATCATATCATGGTCCACAGCAAATTTTTTCACCTCGCTCATTTCTTTCTCTGAAACCATATTTTCCCATGACTCTTTCCCAACCATCATTATATATTCCGACTTTGGCATTCCAATCTCCTTCAATAATTAGTACATCTTGTTTTGGTATTGTTTCTATTGTCTCTGTCAGATCTTTGTAAAATAAGTCAATATCCTCATCTGTGCTGTCAGATGTGGGTGCATATATCTGGACTATTTATATATTAAATGGTTTTGCTTGAAATTTTGCTGCTATGATTTGTTCATTGACTGGTTTGTAGCCTGAGAGTGCCTTTCTAGCTTTTTTTTTTTTTTTTGTTAAGAAGGAAACCTGCTTCATGCTTGGTGTCATGCCTTGACCACATGATTTCGCATCTATTTATCTTTCCTGCTGATGTCCATCGCAACTCCGTCAGTCCTAGTATATCACACCGATATCTCTTCATTTCCTCGCGAAGTAATTCTAGTTTTCCTGTTATCCAAAATGTCCATACATTCCATATTCCTACTGATAATAGTTCTGTTAGTTTCTGTTTCCTTTCGGTATCCCACTTTTCGAACCAACCCCCGATTGCTCTATTCGTATCGCAGACCTTGTTAATCCAGGGGCGACATCAGAACTGGCATGTCGTAGCTGTTAATTGTATATGCATCAGATAACAATCCTGTTTTTTCTTTATGGTCAGAGCATCGACACTCATCTGACCGACCCTCCTCCTTTATCCAGGAACAGGAAAGAGAACCCTAAAGATTCCATGGCGGCTTTTTGCTGTCCTTCCTGGCAAATCAGAATTAACTTACAGCAGATTATTCAGTTCCTTAAACGGCTTACGTTCATCATTAGATCCCGAAACATTAATGGTTGACTTTGAGAAAGCAACTATCAATGCTTTTTCTAACATATTTACATCAACAGTTATGACAGATTGTTTATTTCATATGATACAAAATCTATATCGCAAAATTGTTGCCATTGGTTTTAAGTTACACTATCAGACAGATGCTGAATTCAACACGAAAATTAAATGCTTCACAGCATTAGCATTTTTTTCCAATGAGTGATGTTACTGATGGATTTGTTGAATTGACAGTCCACAGCAAAAAGTTAATTATTTATGCAGCATTTCTTTTAATTTGCACAATTTTTAAATGATTTCATTATGTTATGTATCACTGACATTCACCTTAATAAAAATTGGCCTTTTTAATGAATTTATAATACCTTTATCATCCGTTGATTATTTACAAAAATTAATGCAAAATATCTTATGGCGAAAATGTCTTACGGCTTAAATGTTTACGATGCAAATGTTGTGCCGAATTTTCCTATGGCGAAAATGTTTACGCCGAATTTTCCTAGAACCCAGTTCACTCCCCTAATTTTTCTCCTCCCTCATATCTGTGGTCTCTAGTCTTTGATCAAGTGCTTTATTTCTAACCCAACTCTCAGATCCATAACTTAAAACTGGTTTCAACATGTCTTGTATACTGCTAGTTTGGTGATTTGGCTATTTTGCTCTTATTCCATATAAATTTATTCAGCTGGCTACCCACCATACCAGCTTTGCTTACACTGTTGTCTATTTCCAGATTTAACCTGTCATCTTCACTAAAATCTGGGCCTAATTAGCTGAAATATTTTACTTGTTCTATAAGATCTCCATTCAGAATACAGCCAAAGTTTTCTATGCACCTGCCTATTTTCTCAGTTTTGGTGTCTTTCTATTGCTGATTTTCATGCCAAATTTGTTATAGCTGTTATTCAGTTTAGTTAGTGAATCCTGGAGACTTGCACTAGATTTGTTTTAGGAGTACAACATCATCTGCTTAAAGCAAAGAGCTAAGTTTGACATCTCCAATTCTAATATCAGGCTTGATGCCACTTTCCTTCACAATGTGATCAATAAGCGTGGTGACAATGTGTATCCTTGTGTTACCCCTGATTTAACATCAAACCATCCTGTATTTCCTTCAATTCTAACTGCTGACTGACAACAAATATAGACTATGTATTGGTCTGTATAATGTTCTGTTCATGTTTGGTTTTTATGATCTCTAAATAGTAAGATGCTGGGAATGCTTTCTTTAGAATATTTTATTCATATTAAATAGAACATTGACATGTTTTGCAGCGTCATCAGGATGAATACCTAGATAACAAATGTAAACAAAATCTCAGAAAACAGTCATGAATTTTAAACATAAATCATTTCAGAATTCAGAGTAAACTCATATACATGACTTGCCTAACATATGTCATTTGTAGTTTGTTGTTTCACTTAGGTTGTAGGTTATTATTGACAGAAAGATCTGATTTATTGCAAGAATTGAAGAATAACTTCCAAATGTCATGTAGAAAATGATCCTGATTTCAGACTGCTGTGCATGTGTATATCCTCATTGCACACTGCTTGGAAAGAAATCAACAGACATTCCTATGGGCATGGTGCATCATGCCACATAATGAGTCATGTGTTTATGCTGGCTATAAACACACGACTTGTTTGTTTGAATTGGAGGAATATGATGTTCTCAAGTCAGTGCAACTGTGTTCGGGTGAAATGGCTGCAAAAAAGGAACTGACTCAGTTTGAATGAAGCATTGTGATAGGATGCTGTGTTGTTGCAGGCCTACCTATAGCAGATTGTTGGCAAATTGGGCCATCCCCAGTCAACAGTCAGAGATACCATACTGAGATAGAAGCACAAGGAATCATCTGCAAGTGCTACCCTAGTGGACAACTCGCCACACTCACTGAACATGACTGTAGGGTGCTGTGAAGGATAATATGTAAAAACTGCCATTCATCTGCTGACACTTTGAATGTGGAGTTCCAGGCATCGACTGGAACGTGAATCTGCACAAAAACATTCAGAATTGAGGCTCACAACATGGGTTTCCATGGTAGGACTGCAATATACAAGTCCCACATTACCTGAACTGAACCGAACTGACATGCAGCATTCCCTTTGGTAATGCAGAGAGTTTGTAGTTGGCTGGAAGCTTGAAAAGCTGTGTTATGGCGCTACAAATCATGCTAACACCCTCTACTGAGCAGATGGATAGGTGTGGCGTATGCCAAGTGAATGTCTCTTACCACAGTGTGTAACCACAACTATGAAATTCAGAAGCAGCAGTGTGATGGTATGGTTCAGTTTTTCCTCGTTTGGCCTCAGACCTCTGTTTGTGTTGCCATGAACACTGTACTCAGAGAAGAATCTGAACATTCTGGACAATGCAATACTTCCTGTTTTGTGGCATTTCTACGGAACTGACTATTGTCGCTTGTCTCTTTCAGCAAAACAGTGCATTGTGTCTAAGACTGTTACTGTAACTGCGTGGTCTGTGGTCGTGAATGTCACCATACTTGATTGGCCTTCACAGAGCCATGATCTCAGCACTATTGAACATGTATGGGATGAACTGGAGCATTGGGGGAGGTCAAGGGACATCCACTGCACAACAGTCCATGACCTCATTACATGCCTACAGGAAGAATGGTTCAAAATTCCCATTGATTGCTATCGTATGATTGTGGGAAGTATTCCCTGTAGGATTGCTGCAGCCATCACAGTGAAAGCAGGTCCAGCATCTTATTCAGGTGGGTGTCATGGCTATTTGTTCCTCACACTGTAGTGTCCACTGACTTCTTTCCAAGCAGTGTACAAATATAAGTTAGGAAGTTATTTTCAAGATAAGTTATCAAAGCTAATGACCAATCTTGTTTCACAATGTTCTGTGAAGATATAAGCAATCTCTTTATTTGTGAACAGCATCATTGTAGTCTTTACATTCCTGAATTGGATTGGTCATTGGCTTAGATATTTTATCTTGAAAAGAACTTATTATTTTGTCTTTTCAAGGAATTTAGTGAGGTATTCTCATATGGCCATCTGAAATGGAACTAAAGTTCTCCTCACCTTGTATGATTGAAGGTCAATCACGCAATACATGAGATCTTTCCTCTTCACCAATCACCTATGAACTGTGCATTACATGTATGAATCTGCTTTCAGCTCTGAGAGGTGTTTCTGTTTTTAAAAACACATACTTTTTGTGATCTTGATTTTTTTTTGCTTTTTATCTAGTTATTCATGATTATGCTTCCAGATAATTATTAGGGGTGTTAAGGGTCAAAGCTGTATAACTGATAGGAGACTTCCACATAGCCTTTGAAGGAATGCAGACAACCGACCAGGGCTTCTGACCTAATGTCCAATCCTTACCTTCTCGTGGTGCACCCTGTTGAGTATTTACCTAAATACTGAATGAATGAGGATGGGCTGGCAATTTGGGATTAAGCCGAACAAATTGTATTCTAATTGGCTTAAACTAATATACAAAATGATGGTACAACATGACAAAATTTTATGCCGGCTAGTGTGTCACCCGGTTAAACAAGCCCCCACCCCCCCCCCCCCCCCCCCCCCCCCCGTTTTTGCCAGTGAACCAGGGCGAACAGCGAAAAGTCAGCTACTGGAACAAATGTGAAAGCACATCCCAACTCAACATCACCAGAGTTAAAGATCAGTACTATCAACATAAAAAGCCTGAATGGCAAAGAAATGGAGCTAGCTGAGGAATTAGATAAGTACCAGATCGACATAATAGGAGTGACCGAAACAAATAAGACAAAAACTGGTGAGATCTTTCTGAGCAATAAATACAAAATGTTATATTCAGGCAATGACAATCGAGGAAAAGAAGGGGTAGCCATAGTATTCAACACTAAATACGAGGCTAATCTTCTTGAATTGCTGACAGTCTCAAGTAGAGTGATGTGGGCAAATATTAGAATGGGAAACTGGACAATGAGACTTATTTGTGCCTATGGTCCCATAGAAGGCTCTGCTAAGGTAGAAGTGGAGGAATTTTTTGAGGATCTAGAGAAAGCTACTGACACGATGAAAAAGGAAAAGTTGGTCCTTGTTGGGGATCTAAATAGCAGAGTAGGAAGTAATTGTCAGACATACAAAAATGTTTTGGGAAAATTTGGAGAAAAAAGCAAAGCTAATAATAATGGCAAATACCCGTTAGATTTCTGCTCGGGACATGGACTGATTATTACTAACACCATGTTCCAACTTAAATTCACCTGGAGAGAAGAGGCAAGCAATAAGAAAAGTCTCATTGAATATGTTGTTGTTGATAGTGATGTTTTATCCCTCATGCAGGACAGCAAAGTGTACAGAGGATTTCAAATTGGAAGCGATCACTATTTAGTCTTGAGCAGGATAAAATTGAATTTCATATTGAAAGAATGATATGTAAGAAAGTTTTTAAAGAGAATAAAAGTTGAGCAGCTCTCAGATATGCACTGTAGACTAAAATACACAAAGATTATTGAAGGAAAAATGAGAAAGTTTGAAAACAGGAACCAAACCTTTGAGATTCAGTGGCAAGTCTTGAAGAAAACCCTGATTGGTTCAGCTAGAGAGGCATGTGTTGAGGTTGTCTGCAAGGATAGAAAAATCAGAATTCCATGGTGGTCATAGGAAGTTAAAGAAGCAGTGAAGGAAAAGAAGAAAGCATATCAAAAGTTCCTGGCAAATAAGTCAGTTTTTGCTCTTAGAGAATACAGAGACAAATGTAAGAAAGCTAAACACCGTGTAAAACTAGCTAAATAAAAGTCATGGGAGGACTTTGGCAAGAACATAGAAAATAAATATCAAGAAGGTGGTAAGATATTCTGGAGGTTGTTGAAGAATCTTAGAAATGGAGGAAAGAGTGCTGTAAAAGGAGTTAGAGATGATAAAGGTGACGTGAAAAGGGATAAAAAGATATCCTTGAAGTATGGAGTAATTTACTTCGAAAAAGTGCTAAATGAAACAAGCAGTGATAGCTCAGTGGTAAAAAACATTCAACAGGCATACAGTCAGGAATACATATCCATACTTGAAGTAGAAAAAGCCATCAAAGGCCTGAAATGTGGAAAGGCAGCAGTAGTAGATGATATTCGACCAGAAATGCTGAAATATGATGGTATAAAAGTCTTACAGTGGCTGCACTGCTTAGTTCAGAAGGCCTGGACAGAGGGACGAATTCCTGATGATTGGAGTAGAGCTCTAATAGTACTCATATATAAAAAAGGGAAATAAAACTGAATGTGAGAATTACAGAGGTATTTCCCTACTGAGTGTTCTTGGTAAGATATATGCAAGTATACTTGAGAATCTGTTGAGAAGAATTGTCGAAGAAAAGCTTGGTGAACTAGCTGGATTCAGGCCATATAGAGTCTGTCAGGATCAGATCTTCACTTTACGACAATTAGTTGAGAAAGCATAGGAATATAACAAAGATCTGTATTTAAGTTTTGTTGATCTGGAAAAAGCATACGACAAGGTGCCAAGAGAGAAGCTATTCAATACACTACAGTTATATGGTGTCAATGGGGCAATATATCAAGCAATACTTAGTCTTTATTTGAGTTGCAAGTTAGCAGTTAGTATTGAAGGAAGTACAGGAAGATGGTTTAATGTTAATCTGGTGTGAGACAAGGATGTACATTATCTCCTCTGTTATTAATTATCTATATGGATCACATTATGAAGCAAAGTGGTATTAAACATGATATCAGAATTGGAGATGTTAATGTCAGCTCTTTGCTTTATGTGGACGATGTTATACTTCTAAATAAATCCGCTACAAGTTTGCAAGATTCCCTGACTAAATTGAATAACTGATGTAATAGATATGGTATGAAGGTCAGCAATAAAAAGACAAAGACAATGAAAATAGGCAGAATCAGTGAAAATGTCAACTGTGTTTTGAATGGGGAACCTGTGTAACAAGTAAAACATTTCAGCTACTTAGGCACAATTTTTAGTGAAGATGGTAAATTAAATATTGAAATAGACAACAGAATTAACAAAGCTGGTATGGTAGGAAGTCAATTGAATAAATTTATATGGAATAAGAGAGAAATTAGTCAAAACACTAAATTAGCTAACCCGAGAGCTGTGTTAGAAGTAAAACAAACACTTGACCAAAGACTAGAGACTGCAGATTTGAGAGTTCTGAGAAAGAAATACAAACTTATTTAATACTGACCATTTACAAACAAACTTACATTATAGCCTACCAGTTTCGCCAGCACACTGTTTGGTTTTTCAAAGCGTTTACGGAAAGACATAAAAACTAGTAAATGCAAATTGAAAGGAACATAAATAACTTTGTAAACCAACAAGTAGCTAAGGTTAATGGTCAGTATTAAATAAGTTTGTATTTTAATTATAAAACGACCAAATATGTTTAGTTTAAACAGTTTAATGAAACACAAAGTTCAGTGCATGGAAAGAGAAAAATGCAGAGAGGCCAAACTTTTGAACCACCTAACGTTCCTTAAACGTTGCAGGGAATTCTCCATCATTCCAAAGTTCCTCATAGTCAGAGGTTATATCAACTCTATATCAGCTAAAAAAATTTATCTACGCACTTCATTGATTTGCACTGGTAAGAGAAACGATTCAACACACGAGGTATGAACTAAATAAAAGTAATATTAATTGCCGTCAGTTCTTTGATGACATTTCAATAATTTGGAATATACCATATGGAATCAATTAGATCAAATGATACAATGCAGTTATGAAAAAACTTTCAAACTTTATAAGGACAAACAAATGAGGAAATTCAATGAACTTTACAAGAAAAAATATCAGACACAAAACAACCTCCCTAACGACAAAGTGATTTTTAATTTGTCAAATCATAGTCTCACAAAAAATGAATCTGACATTCTCAAAAAAGGTTTTAACTTTGCGATTACGCCCAAATACGTTCCTAAAATGGATTTCATGTGTGGAATTGAAAAAGGCCTATATCCACTACAGCAAAACGTAGCCAACATTATTAGATTCAAAAGTACGATAATCCTAGCCAAAGCAAACAACCTATTCTCAACACGTCTCCTTTTGATAGAAAGGCAATTCTCAATTTGAAGAAAAACAAAGATATCATTATTACAAAGACTGATAAGGGAAATTCTACAGTTATCCTTAACTCTAAAGATTATTATGATAAGTTAACTGTATTACTATCAGACAACTCCACCTATAAGATCCTAGACAGAGACCCCCACAATAAAAAATCATAATGAAACAAACCAACTAATCAGTTCTGAGAAAGATTAGGGGTGTGAACAGATGGCATCAATGGCAATATCATATTAAAAACGAGGATATTAGGAAAGAACTTGACATTGTCCGCATCCAGGAATGCGTTAGCAGAGCTAATCTCAGGTGGAATGTCACTTGAACAGAATGGATGAGGAAAGATTAGCAAAACAAGTGCTGCCAAGTTGGCAGGAAAACGACCGAGAGGAAGACCAAGATATAGATGGATTGATACTGTACGAAGTGCATTAGACGATAGGATAGAAATATAAGATCTGATAATGTTGCAGTCTTGACAAGTAACAGACTGATTTGGAGGAAAATTGTAGATGGGAAGTTAGTAATGATGTAGATTTTTCATGTAGTACTATCATATCCTGTACATCCCTTGAGGGTACATGTCAGGAATTTGATGATGATGATGTAATTAATCTGAATAAAAGTATTGTAACAAGTATTTCATTTAGCCTACTGTTTTACAAGCTGTCATCATAATTTCCTTCAACATTTTATGATCTCTGTTAGAGATCATAAAGTGTTTCCTAAATACACCAAAATTTGATAACCATCAGCTTTACAGTATTAGTGGATTTATAGTAGATTCCAGAAGAAGAAAAACGAGGCCGAGGACGTCCTAAAAGAAGGTGGAGACCTTCTTTTAGGACATTCTCGACCTCGTTTGAACTGTCAAAATTTGTTGGGAAAAATTGGTCAACCATTGCCAAGAACAGAGAAAGTGGAAAGAACTGGAGGAGGCCTTCGTCCAGCAGTGGACAGAAAATGGCTGAAAAGAAGAAGTGGAAATTATTTTTATTCACCAGAATGAATGAATTTTTACTCACTGTGTATTGTTATTGAAGACTGGAGGGAAAAACATCCCCCCCCCCACACACAGACCCAAACAAAGCCAAGTAGAATTTTTATTTTATCACATGGTACAGAGACAATCGAAGTCTGTATACTACATTTGGTGACAAAGTAATTAGTATAATTAGACAGCTGGAATGAAAATGATGCTGTATAATTAAAACCACTTCTCTTCCTGCAGACACTGTATTCTGTGTAGATAGACACAAAACAAAGAAGTTCAATTGTAGTGCTAAATGAAGTAACTAAATACAATGTCCTGACAGCATATTTCAAATTCTCAGCTGCAGAAAGTATGCGGGTTATTGTTTATAATGCAATCATGGATGCAAACCTGACATAAAACAAACTTCAGTAACAAATAAATATATATATATATATAACGTAATGTGAAATCAGATAATTACATTTGATATTTTCTGTATCAAGGCATTTCAGAAATACTAACTTTCGAAATAAAACTTTGCCAAAAAAATTTAAACTGGCATGCCATATATTGAAACCTAAAAATGTGCTGCCCAATGCAGAAGGAATACATCAAACCGAGTGTAGAGTTTCTTTCTCTTGCTTGTGAGATATTGGACTGTGTCTCATTTGCAACATATGCATGCGAGACACAGCCAGTTGTGAACATGTTAATTTAAATGCTTATTAGATTATAAATTGTTAAGCCATCTTTCAAACAGAACCTTTGCACAAGTAATGATAGCTCTAGCTAATTTTACCAAGAGATGAAAATAAATAACTTAAGTATTTTGAAGATTGAGGCATGTGAATAATTGAAAGCTATATTTTAAGAATCTTAAACAGAGAGTATCTTTAAATAGTCAGTGTATAGAATATCTTTGATAGATGAAATGTTTTTGAGTACCATGTATGGATCTGTTGTATTAATAGTTAAAACTTCAAGCTCTTATTTAGTTTTGTTGTGTTTACTTGGATTCAGCTCCATATTTGAAATTCCTTACATAATGAAAAAAAAATTTAAATTTCAGGATGTTGTCCATTTAGTGACTAGTAGATTATCAGATGTTCCTCGTCCATATGAAAATCTTTATGCTATTAGACTTAATCATACTCTGTCAGGGGCAATATACTGGCTTCATGCAGAAACTACTATGTGCAGTGTTGTTGAAAAATATCAACTACAGCAGCCATTCGATGAATGGAGGTGAGTAGTTTATTCATGTGCTTTGTAATTTTGAATTGCAAATATGTACTTCATGAAGAATTATAAATTTCTTTTACATAATACTCTGGATTAGAGATAGATGTAGAAAGTTTTTTTCTCACTTAGGTTACTAGTTAAATTACACTTACCAAGAAATTATATTGTTTGATCCATCTTCACCCATCTGTAATCCAGAGTATTTTAATAATAAGGTGATACACCTTTTTTTTACTACTTGCATATGGAAAATATATGACTTATGCATTAATTCAGCCTGGGTATTTCCTCTGGGTCTTGCTCCCACTGATGAAACCTTAATAAAGGTTGCATTTGGCCAGAGTGAACCTTCGTATAATGCTGTACATTACAGGAAGATGTGCACTTTACATTATGGGATACTAAGGCAATTGATGGGAAGGCATTAGCTTTGTTTTGTTTGAATATTGGAATACTGTAAGCTTGCATAATAAATTATAAAAATGGAAGAGAACTCATGTTAAAACTTATTTAATTGTAGAATTTTCGCCAAGTTTCATAGGCATCTTCATATCGAATTACAGAGCAGCAATCAAACAATAACAGACAGTTCTAAAAAGTGCTGCTGACTTAGTAGCTAATGTAAGATATCTAAAATGGTTAATAATTTCCTAAGTATATATGTGAAGTTGGGAAATTTAGGAAAGCAGATTTAAAAGATACTATTTCCCATAAAGGAGATAGATGTAACCCACTAGATCTGTTTAAGTTAGGACAGTAGAGTAATGCTTCACATGGTTCTTTATAAATACTTTCTATGAGGAAACAACTTTTATGAAGGACTCTTGTCTTGTTCCATTGAACTCTATGTTCAGTGCAGATAGCATGTGCAGCAAGCAAGTCCAGACTGCTCAGGCTCATTTCTGGAACAACAACAATCTTCTATTAAATATCATGAGCCTAAACAGTCATGGAACTTGCTGAGCATACAATCTTCGCTAAACATAGCATTCATTGGAACAAGTTGATGTTTAAAAGTCATTTATTATTATTATTATTAGACCTCCATGGAGTCAATGACTCATCATGGAAGGTCCTCCATCACACACACACCCACAACTCTCCGTGCAAAAACTTACTCCTCACACCCTCCTTATTCAGCTTCCAAGGATGACCTCTTGTTTCCCTGTCTCCACCCATTCCCCCCTCTCTCTCTCCCTCCTTGTCCTTCTATCCACTAGGCTCTGCATGTGTAAGGCTAAAGTGCTGGGAAAACATGATAAAAGTTTAATGGAGTGAAATAGCACTAGAAAATGATTAAAAGTAGTATTTAATGCTCCAATATTTCATCTCAGTTACAGAGACATCGTCAGGGAGTACAAAATGAGACTTGTAACACACACACACACACACAAGCACAAAGGCAACACAAAACTAACTGAAACACGTGAACAAAAGACTAAAGTTGTAACTGGGTGGATGCCCTCTGGAAACCTGTCAGTAGCCTAGGATGTAAACTGGGATCTCGAAGTATTAGTGTTTTCCAAAGTTTTATACAACCATATTTATTTAAATTAAATTAGGCTGATTTTTAAGAGCATCAGTAGATTCTGAAAATAATCTTTCTCCTTTGGATTTACTGTTTTTTTTTTATTTTTATTTATTTATTTATTTTTTTTTTTTCAATTTATTCTGTGGGCTGTATCCAAAGCATGGTTATCAAGGCCAGATTGACCATAGTCATGACTGCAGATGTATTTTTTTTTTTGTGCTCTTTCATTTGGATTGTAGCTGATCTTCCTGTCTGCCCATAGTAGGCCAACTTGCAGAACAAGGAATTCTATATATATATATATACCTGGAACTGAGAGGGGGGGGGGGGGGTGTTTGTCTGTGCTGCAGTAATGGCATCACCACAAGAGAAAGCACAGTGCATGTTATGGTTCACAGAAACAAAGCCAGTGACAGCTGTTCAAAGGAATTTCAGGCGGGAGTATGGTAAGAATGCTCTGAGTGACAAAAGTATCCATAAGTGGCATTAGCAGTTCTTGGAAGCAGGAGGTGTTTTAAAAGAGAACTGATCAGGTAGGCCTACAATATTTAAGTGCTGGGAATCGACTCACACTACAAACCGAAATGTTTGGTTTGTAGTGTGAGTCGTCAATTGAACATTCCTAAAAGCGCAGTGCATGACATTGTTCACGAGAGATTGAAACTTCATGCTTGTAAACTGCAGCTTGTTCATCACATCCAACCTACTGATAGTCTACAAAGAGTTCAGTATGTGACCACCATGTTAGACCTAATTGCTCAACATGACAACTACCTCCAGAGCATTTAATTTCTGATGAGGCAATGTTTCATGTGCATGGAGCTGTGAATCTCCATAATTGTCAGGTGTGGGGGTCAGAAAATCCACAAGAACTGGTGGAGTTTGTCCATAACAGTCTGAAAGTCAATGTCTGATGTGAAATCATGCATGATCGCATTGTTGAGCCATTTTTTTCCATAAGGATACGATTACAAGTGTGGCATACCTTGGATATGCCACACTTGTGTTTTCCCTTTGTGAGGACTTGTTTCCCCAGATTAAGCATGTGGAGGGCCTCATTTTCTAACAGGATGGACCCCTGCTGTATTATGCTGCAATTGTGTGGACTTTGCTCAACAACCAATTCCCAGGAAAATGGATAGACAGAAGAGGTTCCATTGCTTGGCCACCATGCAGTCCCGATTCTCGATTTTTGGACCATGTGAAAGACATTGTGTATCAGAAAAAATTAAGTCCCTTGCCCATCTGCACCATTGAATAACAGCAACCACAGAAGCAATTCCTATGGATATGCTTACCTGAGCATGGTCTGAGGTGGAATTCCATTTTGATGTCTGTAGGACTGTAAATGACACACACACACATCAAGTTACACTAACAGGTAATCAAACTTGTGACTTTTTACTTTAATGATATATACTACCTACATTTCTGCTTCAAAATGTCATAAAATAAATTTCATTCAAAACATTGGAGTTCTTTTCCAAACACCCTGTACAGTGGAATCATAACATTCTTATTTCTATATGTCAGTATTCTCTGCATCATTTCCATGATGCGTCGTGCTGTCCTCGTAATTTAAACAAAATGTCCCTGAAATTTCGGATCCGTCATCTCCTCCACCTTCTCTAAGATATCCTCACCAATCTTATATTTTGGATCTCATCTGTGCTTCCTAAACTTTACAAACTTACACTTTGCTATGTTGAACTCATAGTCACATTCATTTGTTCATCCAGAATGTCTGTTCAAGTCCCCTTGCAAGGCTGCAGCATCCATTGTATTCCTCATAGTTCTTCCCAATATATTTACATGCAAATCAATAGACAAAGCAATAGACCCAAAACAGACCCTTGAGGCACAGCGCTGGTGACTTTCCTCCTCCAGAATATTGCCTTCCCCTTCTCCCCCAATACACAACTTGCTGATACCTATTAGACAGCCAATCTCCAATCCTCTGCACTAATCTACTACCCAACTCCATCTGTTCCAGTTTAATTATCAGTTTTTCATTTGGCAGTCTATTAAAGGCTTTAGCAAAATCTAAATACACCACTGTGTATGCTTCACCTTTGTCCAGTGCACCTATCGCCTTGTTATAGTAAGCACAACCTTCCTTTAATAAACCCCTGCTGTCCATCAAAGAGAATGTTGTTGTCATTCCTTTTATGAAGTGGTAAAATTTTGCCCTCTTTCCATTCCTTTGGAACTTAGACAAATCTGATACCCAAGTTAAATAGGTAAGTTAAGTTGTTAACTCCTTGGAACATTTCTTCAAAACATGCATTGACATCAAGTTTATTCAATTCCTCCTATACCTTCTGCTCACTCACTATCGGCAGCTCCTTCTCAATGCTCTCAAGCTTTGCATGATAAAATACTTTCACGAGGATGAAATACTTTATGAACCACTCATGTAACATCTACTATATCCTCTTTGGCTGTTGTCATTCTTCATTCTACCATTTTCTCCAGCCAGTAGCATCCTTCCATAATCATTCTTTCTTCTACTGGCTGGATATCAAAAAAAAAAAAAACAACTCTGTAGGATTCCTTTTAGCCTCATTAGTTAACTGCTCATACTGCACTTTTGCTACCCTTACCAAGCGAGTTACCTACTTCTCTTGCTTGCTTTTATTTGTACTCCTTGTGCAACTGATTGCTACCCCACTCATTTTAAGTGGCCTCCATGATGCCTTCTTCTTCTTCCATATTGTATGTTTCATTTCTTCATTAAAACCCATCTTATTTGACCTCTTGACCTTTGGAATGTATCTAGATACTCACTCTTCCAGACAGTTCCTAAATAACGTATTTACTTGAATATAACTCGCGTTTTTCCACAGCATTAAAGTTAAAAAAATCATGGTGTGAGATATATGCAGGGATTTTTGGGAACTAAAGTTTTTCAGGAAAAACATTAGTATAGATGAAGCTGCTTGGTCGAAAAGACCTAGGTGCAATTTCCATCCAAGATGTGAGGAACTTTTATCTGGTCTCTTTCAACTAAAGGTGAGTTTTTTTCACCTGGAAACTGGGGTGTTTCATCCCTCAGAACAGGCAAATCGGCTCTGTGAACACATGCAAATTTACAGTCATAAAATACAAATACTTAGTCCCTCATAAAATAGGCTCAACCTGTCCTAACAGACAGGGAAGAAAAAGGAGAACCCCCCCTCCCACACACACAAATGAATAAATGAATTGCTCACATTATTTATAAAATGAATGCATTTAAACTTTAATTATCAACGTTATTTACACAATCTGCTGCTCGCCTTCATCACACATCTTTAATGACAATGCTTCTGTAATTAAACTAAAACAGTTTTGTTATTGCTTGTCTTTTTATAATTTCGGAATCATAAGATCACCATGATTTAAAAAAACTGAAATGAGTATGACTTACCAAGAATCTCCTATTTGCTATTGTTAATTCCTGTCTCGAGAGCGTTTCCTCATGTGCATTGTCAGTCTACCCAAATAGCATCATCTTTGTTCCCATCCAGGGCATTAGAGATGTCAGTTTTTTAAAAAAAAAACTCTTGGCAATTATTTCTGGTAAAACATGTCCCAAACTCTCAAAATCCAGTTGCACAACGGTTTTAATGATGATCTCTTAATCTTCCCTGCTGGAGTCAGATCATAACCGCTGGCTGCCATCCACTCAGTTTAGAATTTTTGTAAGTGGTCCTTGAATAGTTTGTTTACTGATAAATCCAAGGCTGTAGACGAGGTGTGAGACCACCAGGAATAATGGCTACATTGGTCTTCACATTCAAAAGTTTACTATTTCTGCCACAACAACAACAACGTTCACTATCTATTTCTTAAAGTTTTAAACTTTTTCGTGTACGAGCTATATGCGAAACTTTTTAATTTCTTTTTTCATAAAGTAAAATCAAGGGTGCAAGATATATGTGAGGGCGAGTTATGTTTGAGTAAATACAGTAGGTCCCAAGCAACGTGATCTCCTTTCATTCCATGATATAGTTGCAAGCTGTCTCCTGAGCTTGTCAAAATCACAGCCTTATAGTTTTGCATATATCCCTTTCTCACAGTACTAGTCATATGGCTGACCACTACCTAAGTAATCACCTCATGGTCACTCTCACTAACGGGAGAGAGAGATTCAACACCCCATTTACAATAACATTCTTTTATGAGATAATCAAATCCAAGACCCTTGATACACATACACCCATGTTACGTACTGACTAAGGTAGTTGTCCCTCAAATGCTCAAGAAATTCATTATCTTGCCCCTAGATGGTGTCCGTTCGTTTCAGTCTATATTACCATAATTTATTTATTCGTATAGGATCTCCCCCCCCCCCATTCCTCATCCTTCCTTTAGGACTGGTTGAGCCCTTGTTATATTTAATGTATATTTATATTTTATTCACTTTCCTTACTTTCAATATCTACCTTCAATTCTTTATTTTAATTCTATATCTATATTCAATATCTCTTCCTTGTGTTAATCGATTTACTTTATTTCTGCCTTAAACTGATTACCCTGATAAATCCTATCTTAACACAAGCTATGGTGCTAAACTACAAAGGCTATCTATCTACTTGGCTGACTACTTAGGGTAACCACGTGTATTGAACTTTACTATTTCCTTGTTGGAGACAAGTCCCTTGTAATTACTGTCTGGAGTTGTTTCCCAGTAAGATACTCATCATCATCATCAAATTCCTGCCATGTACCCTCAAGGGGTGTACAGGATATGACAGTACTACATGAAAAAATTACATCATTACTAACTTCCTATCTACAATTTTCCTCCAAATCAGTCTGTTACTTGTCAAGACTCCAACATTATCAGATCTTATATTTCTATCGTCTAAGGCACTTTGTACCGTATCAATCCACCTATATCTTGGTCTTCCTGTGGGTCGTTTTCCTGCCAACCTGGCAGAGAACACTTGTTTTGCTAATCTTTCCTCTCCCATTCTATTTAAATGACCATACCACCTGAGATTAGCTCTGCTAACGCATTCCTGGATGCTGACAATGTCAAGTTCTTTCCTAATATCCTCATTTTTAATATGATATTACCATTGATGCCATCTGTTCACGCCTCGAATCTTTCTCAGGACTCTCATATCTGCGGTCTCTAATCTTTGGTCAAGTGTTTTACTTCTGACCCAGCTCTCAGATCCATAAGTTAAAACTGGTTTGAACACTGTCTTGTATACAGCTAATTTAATCTTCCGACTAATTTCTCTCTTACTCCATATGAATTTATTCAATTGACTTCCCACCATACCAGCTTTGTTGATTCTGTTGTCTATTTCTATATTTAATTTTCCATCTTCAGTAAAAATCGTGCCTAAGTAGCTGAAATGTTTTACTTGTTCCACAGGTTCTCCATTCACAACACAGTAGCCATTATCAATGATTCTGCCTATTTTCATTGTCTTTGTCTTTTTATTGCTGACCTTCATACCATATCTATTACAACAGCTATTCAATTTAGTCAGAGAATCTTGCAGACTTGTAGCGGATTTATTTATAAGTATAACATCATCCGCATAAAGCAAAGAGCTGACATTAACATCTCCAATTTTGATATCAGGTTTAATACCACTTTCCTTCATAATGTGATCCATATAGATAATGAATAACAGAGGGGATAATGTACATCCTTGTCTCACACCAGATTTAACATTAAACCATCTTCCTGTACTTCCTTCAATTCTAACTGCTGACTTACAACTCAAATAAAGACTAAGTATTGCTTGATATAATGCCTCATTGACACCATATAACTGTAGCGTATTGAATAGCTTCTCTCTTGGCAACTTGTCATATGCCTTTTCCAAATCGACAAAACTTAAATACAGATCTTTGTTATATTCCCAGGCTTTCTCGACTATTTGTCGTAAAGTGAAGATCTGGACTGAATCCAGCTTGTTCTTCACCAAGCTTTTCTTCCACAATTCTTCTCAACCGTTTCTCAAGTATACTTGCATAGATCTTGCCAGGAACACTCAGTAGGGAAATACCTCTGTAATTCTCACATTCAGTTTTATTTCCCTTTTTATATATGGGTACTATGAGAGCTCTACTCCAATCATCGGGAATTCGTCCCTCTGTCCAGGCTTTCTGAACTATGCAGTGCAGCCACTGAAAGACTTTTATACCACCATACTTCAGCATTTCTGGTCGAATATCATCTACTCCTGCTGCCTTTCCACATTTCAAGCCTTTGATGGCTTTTTCTACTTCAAGTATGGATATCTATTCCTGACTGCATTCCTGGTCAGTGTTTTTTATCACAGTGCTGTCATCACTGCTTGTTTCATTTAGCAGTTTTTCAAAGTAATTACTCCATACTTCAAGGATATCTTTTTCTCCTGTTTTCATGTTACCTTTATCATCTCTAACTCCTTTTACAGCACTCTTTCCTCCATTCCTAAGCTTCTTCAACAACCTCCAGAGTATTTTATCACCTTCTTGATATTTATTTTCTATATTCTTGCCAAAATCCTCCCATGACTTTTGTTTAGCTAGTTTTACACACTGTTTAGCTTTCTTACATTTGTCTCTGTATTCTGTAAGAGTAAAAGCTGACTTATTTGCCAGGAACTTTTGATATGCTTTCTTCTTTTCCTTCACTTCCTCTTTAACTTCCTGTGTCCACCAGGGAGTTCTGATTTTTTTATCCTTGCACACAACCTCACCACATGCCTCTCTGGCAGAATCAATCAATGTTTTCTTCAGAGTTTGCCACTAAATCTCCAAGGCTTGATTCCTGTTCTCAAACTCTTTCATTTTCTTTTCAATAATCTTCTGTATTTTAGTCTACAGTTCACATCTGAGAGCTGCTCAACTTTTATTCGCTTTAAAACTTTCTTACATGATATTCTTTTCAATATGAAATTCAATTTTATCCTCAAGACTAAATAATGATTGCTTCCAATTTCAAATCCTCTGTATACTCTGGTGTTCTGCACCAGGGAGAAAACATTACTATCAACAATAACATAGTCAATGAGACTTTTCTTATTCCTTGCCTCTTCTCTCCATGTGAATTTGTGCACATTTTTTTGTTGGAACATGGTGTTAGTAATAACCAGTCCATGTCCTGAGCAGAAATCCAACAGGTATTTGCCATTATTATTAGCTTTGCTCTTTTCACCAAATTTTCCCAAAATATTTTTGTATGTCTCACAATCATTTCCTACTCTGCTATTTAGATCCCCAACAAGGACCAACTTTTTCTTTTTCACTGTATCAGTTGCTTTTTCTAAAGCTTCAAAAAATTCCTCCACTTCTACCTTAGTAGAACCTTCTGTGGGACTATAGGCACAAATAAGTCTCATTGTCCAGTTCCCCATTCTCATATTTGCCCACATTACTCAACTTGAGACTGACTGCCATTCAAGACGATTAGCCTCGTATTTTATGTTGAATACTATGGCTACTCCTTCTTTTCCTTGATTGTCATTGCCTGAATATAACATTTTGTATATTATTTCTGGGAAAACTCCCATGTTACTCCTCTTTATAAACTATTATAATTACAGCTATTTTGCTTGCTTCAGTTTAGGAGTACCCCTGTTTAGATGTCATTGGCTATTTACTCATGGATTCTTAGGGCATTATGAGTGTAGATGTACTAAAAAGTATATGTAGCCTAAGGAATAGAAAACTGCACATACCTTTTTCTGGGTGTTGTGGCTTTTCCTCAGTCTGCGATGTTGAAAACTGCAGAGTGTGTGTGTGGGGGGGTAGGCATTTTGGTAGAATAAGTTAGAAAAACCCGGGTTTTTTTCATAATATATAGAAACATATACTTTTATATAGGGTGGGGAAAAAGTGAAAGGGTTAATTTTTTTTTTTTTTTAAAAATAGGGAGGGGGAAGGGGAAAGGTGGTTGACGGGGTGTGGACCGTTTCGACTATTCGTGGTCGTCATCTGAACACATTGGGAAAGTGGAAGCTATGTCAGTTCGGGTGAGTGCTTCTGCTTTAGAGGTGTTTGTGTTGTCTCCTATTGGTCGGGGTTGTGACCTCAATTTTATGTTGTGAAGCTTCCAAACCTCGGAGATTATGTAGGGCCTGTGTACGTTGATAGAGTTCGCGTCACACTTTATAGCTATTGTTTCCGATATTCTGAGCATTGTTTCATTGTCTTGTCTATCTATTATGATGGCCTTGTCTATCTGCGGGGTGTGTTTTTGTTCAAGGGCGTGAACAGCTATTTCCGTTTTTCCTGTTTTGTATACGATTTTTCTTTTTGATGTTGCGTTTTTTAGTGTTTAAATGTTCTGGAATGGGGATGTTACAGTCACGGAAGTGTTCTTGTAGTCTTGCCCATAAAGACCTGATGGTGGAACCGGTGTAGGTGATGTCACAGTCTTTTTGGCAGGGAAATTTATAGACTACATTGTGCTGTTCAAATATTTCTTTTTGTGTGTGAGGTTTGGTGGATTTTAGGAGGTTTGCCAGTTTTTGGCTTGTGGTGAATACCAGTTTGTAGTCAGTATGTTTGAAGATGTATTTATAGGCTTTGTATGTGTTTTGGGTGTATGGTAGTTTGATAATTTTTTGTGTAGGGAAGTTCGTTTTGGTACTTGGGTTGTTTTGGCGGTTTTTTGCCGTCTTGTTTGCGTAGTTAATCAGTTGTGTAGGATAGTTGCGATTTAAGAAGATCTGTGTTAGTTTTTTTATTTCAGCGTTTAGACTATTTTGATTGGTTGAAAATTTGTAAGCATTTATGAATTGTGATAAGATGACGGATAAGTTCACGCCCAAGAAGACATCCTCACTTCTTTGGGTGCGGCCTCTTTATACACTAACGTGGACGTCCCCAGAACTTTAAACATCGTACACACACTACTCACAGAAGACCACACCCTACACTCTCGTACTAAACTAACGCCCACTGACATTATTAACTTAATAAAACTAGTAATCTCGGCAAACTTTTTCAAGTTCAACAACAACATGTACATCCAAATCTTCGGACTTCCCATGGGCCAAAACATCAGTGGACAACTAGCGGAATTATTCCTGGCACATATAGAATCACTTCTACTCCACCCTTCCCTTCCCCCTGGCATCACCTTTTATGGCAGATACGTAGACGATATTCTGTGCATTGGTAATCCCACACACATCACCACCTTAAAAACATCCCTAAACAGCTACAGCAACAGATTAAAATTCACCACAGAAACCGAACAGAACAAATCCATCAACTTCTTAAACTTGACATTAACCGGAACACACAACAAAATAGCCACGAAAATATACCACAAACCCTCACACATCGGAAACTACCTCCATTTTCACTCATACTATCCGTATTCTGTTAAAAAATCCGTCATCTTATCACAATTCATAAATGCTTACAAATTTTCAACCAATCAAAATAGTCTAAACGCTGAAATAAATAAACTAACACAGATCTTCTTAAATCGCAACTATCCTACACAACTGATTAACTACGCAAACAAGACGGCAAAAAACCGCCAAAACAACCCAAGTACCAAAACGAACTTCCCTACACAAAAAATTATCAAACTACCATACACCCAAAACACATACAAAGCCTATAAATACATCTTCAAACATACTGACTACAAACTGGTATTCACCACAAGCCAAAAACTGGCAAACCTCCTAAAATCCACCAAACCTCACACACAAAAAGAAATATTTGAACAGCACAATGTTGTCTATAAATTTCCCTGCCAAAAAGACTGTGACATCACCTACACAGGTTCCACCATCAGGTCTTTATGGGCAAGACTACAAGAACACTTCCGTGACTGTAACATCCCCATTCCAGAACATTTAAACACTAAAAAACGCAACATCAAAAAGAAAAATCGTATACAAAACACAGGAAAAACGGAAATAGCTGTTCACGCCCTTGAACAAAAACACACCCAGCAGATAGACAAGGCCATCATAATAGACAGACAAGACAATGAAACAATGCTCAGAATATCGGAAACAATAGCTATAAAGTGTGACGCGAACTCTATCAACGTACACAGGCCCTACATAATCTCCGAGGTTTGGAAGCTTCACAACATAAAATTGAGGTCACAACCCCGACCAATAGGAGACAACACAAACACCTCTAAAGCAGAAGCACTCACCCGAACTGACATAGCTTCCACTTTCCCAATGTGTTCAGATGACGACCACGAATAGTCGAAACGGTCCACACCCCGTCAACCACCTTTCCCCTTCCCCCTCCCTATTTTAAAAAAAAATAAAATAACCCTTTCACTTTTTCCCCACCCTATATAAAAGTATATGTTTCTATATATTATGAAAAAAACCCAGGTTTTTCTAACTTATTCTACCAAAATGCCTACCCCCCCCCCCCCACACACACTCTGCAGTTTTCGACATCGCAGACTGAGGAAAAGCCACAACACCCAGAAAAAGGTATGTGCAGTTTTCTATTCCTTAGGCTACATATACTTTTTAGTACATCTACACTCATAATGCCCTAAGAATCCATGAGTAAATAGCCAATGACATCTAAACAGGGGTACTCCTAAACTGAAGCAAGCAAAATAGCTGTAATTATAATAATAACATTTTGTATTTATTGCTCAGAAAGATCTCACCAGTTTTGGTCTTTTTTGTTTGTCACCCCTATTATGTCGATCTGGTACTTATCTGATTCCTGCTAGCTCCATTTCTTTGCCATTCAGGCTTCTTACGTTGATAGTACCGATCTTTAACTCTGGTGATGTTGAGTTGGGGTTTGTTTTCAGATTTGTTCCAGTAGCTGACTTTTCGCTGTTCGCCCTGGTTCCCTGGCGAAAACAACGGGGGCCTTGTTTAACCGGGCGACGCCCCAGCCGGCATGAAATTTTGTCATGTTGTACCATCATTTTTTATTTTGGTTTAACCAATAAGAATAAGATTTGGTTGGCTAAATCCCAAATTACCAGCCCATCCTCGTTCATTCAGTATCAAAGTAGATACCTAACAGGGTGCACCACGAGAAGGTGAGGATTGGACATTAGGTCAGAAGCCCTGGTCGGTTCTCCGCATTCCTTTAAAGGCTATGTGGAGGTCTCCTCTCAGTTATACAGCTTTGACCCTTAAGCACCCCTGTCAGATATTGACAGAACTGGCAGAACAAATAAATTTGCCAGTCAGATACTGGCAAATTTATTTGTTCTGCTGCGCCAGCCAGTATCCTTAGGTTAGGAGGAATACTTAACCAGGGAACTTCTCTTAGAAATTATACAGAGGTGATTATCTCTACACTTATCCTTCAGCACCTAATTATCTAACTAATTATACTCAATGATGTTTGCAATCGTGGCCTATAAATATTCAATTATTCTCTGCATTAGTTTCCGAATTTATGAGTGATGAGTTGAATTCAGGCACAGGCTAATTTCAGATTAAAACATAAAGAACATTTATTAAGATCACTAAATTGTACATAGTTACATTCATTCTCACTATTAGATTAAAGTCATACGCAGGTGAGGAGCTATCATTGATATTTAGAACTTAATTGGGAATTTAACATATTTTCCTTTTAAGATTCCACTCATTTGACTGCATACAATACATATATCAAAACTCTAATCTTCTCAATTTATCCTATCAAGCTATGTTAAAGGCTACAAATCATAATTATCACACTCTACCTAATTCACAATCTGAGACAAAGATACCTATAGAGCTAGGCTTTTGCAGTTAATGCTAATCACCTAAAGTTCCTCACTAGAATGTTCGTTCACACTTAATACTTAACTGCAATTCACACTTATTTTACAGCATGCTTCTCTTCTAACATAAGGGAGAATAAAACATTACTTTACCAAGATAGTCCACTTTCTGCATACAGTACTCGGTTCTCCTTCCTTGAAAACTTAGTTTGGAATATCGTAGAATTACCTCACATACAATCTTTGCTGTATTTCCACCATGATTTCTTAGCTATTTGTCATAAAGTGAAAAATCTGATCCAACAGCCTCTATTTGGCCTGAATCTAGCTTGTTCTTCACTATGCTTCCCTTTCACAATCCTTCTCAAATAAGTATAATTGCATAAATCTTACCTGGAACACTCAATAGGGGAATACCTCTGTAATTCTAACATTCAGTTTTATTTTCCTTTTTGTATATGAGTACTATGAGAGTTCTAATCCAATTATCTGGAATTTTTCCCTCTGTCCAGGCTTTCTGAACTATGCAGTGCAGCCACTGTTAAGATTTTTATACCTCCATACTGGAGCATTTCTGGTCAAATATCATCTATTCCTGCTTTTCCACATTTCAGGCTTTTGATGCTTTTTCATTTAGCAATTTTTCGAAGTAATTACTCCATACTTCGAGGATATCTTTTTCTCCAGTTTTCATGTCACCTTTATCATCTCTGATTCTTTTTTTACAGCACTCTTTCTTCCATTTCTGAGATTTTTCAATAGCCTCCAGAATATTTTGCCACCTTCATGATAGTTATTTTCTATGTTCTTGCTAAAGTTTTCCTGACTTCTGTTTAGCTTTCTTACATTTATCTCTATATTCTCTAAGAGCACAAGCTGAATTATTCACCAGGAACTTTCGATAATGCTTTCTTCT
The DNA here is from genome assembly GCF_054136105.1 of Typopeltis vanoorti. Taxonomy (NCBI): domain Eukaryota; kingdom Metazoa; phylum Arthropoda; class Arachnida; order Uropygi; family Thelyphonidae; genus Typopeltis; species Typopeltis vanoorti. Next base: position 93,926,415 of record NC_143552.1, read on the forward strand.
TTTCTTTAACTTCCTGTGTCCACCGTGGAGTTCTGATTTTTCTATCCTTGCAAACAACCTCACCACATGCCTCTCTGGCTGAATCGATCAGGGTTTTCTTCAAGGCTTGCCACTGAATCTCCAAGGTTTGGTTCCTGTTCTAGAACTCTTTCATTTTTTCTTGAATAATGTTTGTGCATTTTAGTCTACAGTTCCGTCTGAGAGCTGCTCAACTTTTATTCAATTTAAAACTTTCTTAAATGTTCTTCTTTTCAATATGAAATTCAATTTTATCCTGCTCAAACTAAATGGTGATCAGTTTCAAATCCTCTGTACATTGTCTTGCACCAGTGAGAAAACATCACTATGAACAATAACATAGTCAATGAGACTGTTCTTATTCCTTGCCTCTTCTCTCCATGTGAATTTATGCACATTTTTATGTTGGAACATTGTGTTAGTAATAACCACTCCATGTCCTGACAGAAATCCAACAGATATTTGCCATTATTATTAGCTTTTCTCCAAATTTTCCCAAAATATATTTATGTCTGACAATCATTTCCTACTCTGCTATTTAGATCCCCAACAAGGACCAACTTTTCCTCTTTCATTGTGTCAGTTGTTTTCTCTAAAGCCTCAAAAAATTCCTCCACTTCTAGCATAGTAGAATTTTCTTTGAGACCATAGGCAGAAATAAGTCTCATTATCCAGTTTCTTATTTTGATATTAGCTCACATCACTCTACTTGATATTGCCTGCCATTCAAGAAGATTAGCCTCATATTTAGTGTTGAATGCTATAGCTACTCCTTCTTTTCCCTGATTGTTATTGCCTGAATATAGCATTTTGTATTTGTTGCTTAGAAAAATCTCATTTTATTTTCTTTTTTTTTTTGGTCATCCCTATTATGTCAATCTGGTACTTATCTAGTTCTTCAGCCAGCTCCTGAACTATGTTGTGTTGGGGGTGGGGTGTTCCAGGATTTGTTCCAGTAGCTGACTTTTCGCCATTCGTCCTGGTTCTCTTGTGAAACAATGGGGGGGCCTTGTTTAACTGGATGACATCCCAGCTGGCATGAAATTCTCTCATGTTGTACCATCATTTTATCTGTGGTTTAAGCCAATAAGAATACAGTTTGATTGGCTAAATCCCAAATTGCCAGCCGATTCTCATTTGTTCAGTATCCAGGTAGATAACTAACAAGGTGCACCACAAGAAGGTGAGGATTGAACATTAGGTCAGTATCCCTTTTCGGTTCTTAAGGTTCTCTGCATTCCTTTAGTGGCTATGTGATGGTCTCCTCTCTCAGTTATGCAGTTTTTGACCCTTAAGCACCCCACTTTGCACCATACTGCTTCAAAACCACTGCCACAGTTTGCTCATTTCATCTCCATTTTCTCATAGAAAGTCTTGATAAAGAAAAACATTACTTTATTGTCCTAATTTAAACAGATCCAATCTGTGTCTGTCTCGTTTATGGGAGATAGTACTTTTTAAATTAGCTAATGTTTTCTAACTTATATTTATATATACATGCACACATTTTTTTAAATTAGGAAATTTCTTGATCGTTTTAATTCTTGTAGAAAGGTTTATATGTTGGGAATACATGACTATTAAATAATTTAAGGAATTTGCAACATTCCTCATGAGCTCATTTGCTTTTTGTAGTTCCTGCATACACGTGTCATATTTGTATGTTCCCATGAAGGTGGCAATGTGACATTGCCGAAATATAGGAAGTATTCGTTAAAGTATACGTTGCAAATTCCTTAAATTATTTAATAGTCATTGATCGTTTTAGTTATCTTACATTAGCTACCAAGGCAGCACTTTTTCGAATTCTCTGTTATTTGATTACTGTTTTGCAATTCTGAACTTACTGAAGATGCCTATGAAATTTAGGCAAAAATTCTACGATTAGATAAGTTTTAATGTGAGTTTTCCTTAATTTTTATAGTTTATCATCAGCCTCTACATACAAATAGCATAGTTGTGAAGTTACTTCAACTTTCTAACAGATAAGCTTAGGTGTTGATGGTTATTCATGACTTATTTTTCACGGTATCAACAACACCACAAACACTTTTATCAACAAAGATGTTTTATTAACGCTTATATTTCGCTGATTTTCAACTCAGCATCATCAGAGCACAACACACATGTAAACGCGACAGTGAGTGAGTGAAACAATATAATTGCAAAAGACAAAAGATCTAAAGTAGTATTTTTGGCGCTCTCTAACGGGAAAAAAAAAACAACTCGCAGTTATCCAGGAGTTTTTCTTAGGATAACCGTCTCCCAAATTTTTGGCCAATTAATGTAACCATATTTGTTAAGGTTGGGAGAATTCTTCAAAGCCATTGCTGACTCAAAAAATAATCTTTCAGATCTATCTTTCATGTTGTTCCAGGTGGATGTTCACTGATCTTCCTGTTTGCCCATAATAGGCCAAGTCACAGTCACATGGAACTTCATACACTCCTGGGTGTGCTAAAGGGTGAAGTTTATCCTTAGGCGAGCGGATCAGAGTTGCCAGCTTGACATGAGGTTTGAAGGTGGTGCGAAGGCCACGTTTCAACAATACTTTGGCTATTTTTTCCACTGTACCTCTGATATAAGGAATAGAAATGGTCATGCTGTATTCTTGTGTATTAGGGGAGGGCAGAGTAATGGGCCTATGTAGTATTTTGTCTATTTTGTAGGGATTGTAGCCGTTGGCTAAGAACGTATGGCGCAGGTACTGGAGTTCAGTGGTCAGAGCTGTATCGTTAGAACAAATGGCTCTGGCTCTGTGTGTAAGTGTTTTTAAAATGCCGTCCTCTTGGACTGGATGATGATGTGATTGTTTATGTAGGTATCTTCCTGTGTGTGTAGGCTTTCTGTAAATAGCAAAAGATAGTGATCCATCTGAAAGGCGGGTGACTAATGTTTCAAGAAATGGTAAACAGTTATTTGATTCTTTTTCTACTGTGAAGTGAATTTTGGGGTGTTGGCTGTTTAGGTAGGTGACAAAAGCATCCAAAGTGTCTTGTCCGTGGGGCCAGATGGCAAACACATCATCTACATAGCGCAACCACACTTGTGGCTTGTGTGTAGCTGTGGTAAGTACTTTGTTTTCAAAGTGTTCCATGTAAAAATTTGCTAATGGGGGTAGAGAGGGGGGAACCCATAGCAGTACCATTAATCTGGTTGTAGAATTCCCCCCCCCCCATGTAAAGTAACCTGCATTCATGGTAAATTGAAATAATTCAAAAATATCTGGGGGAAATTTAGACTTGATTAAATCAAGAGTGTCTATAAGTGGTACATTGGTAAATAAGGAGGTGACATCGAAACTAACCATTATGTCTGAATTTTTTAGGATTAGATTTTTAACCAGTGTTTTGTGAAATGGATTGAATTTTTTACAAAAGTAGAGGAGTTGCCAGTAAGAGGGGCAAGCGACTTAGCTAAATGCCGGGCCAATTTATATGTGGGACTATCTATGCTATCAACTATGGGGCGTAGGGGAATATTAGTTTTGTGGATTTTTGGTAATCCATAAATACGGGGTGTTTTAACATGAATTGGTTTTATTTTCCTGATGATTTCTTTGGGCCACGATGTCACTTTTTTCAGTAATTTTCGGACTTTTTTCTTTTGCGACATCGTAGGGTCTCGATGTATAATTTGATATGTGGAACTGTCACGTATGAGATCTTGCATTTTTCTGTTATACTCTTCTTTATTCATGATAACTGTTGCATTTCCTTTATCGGCTTTTGTAATAATAATATTTTTATTATTATATAACTTTTTTAGGGCAGTTATTTGCTTACGTGGCATATTGCTTTTTGGAGGCTTAGCCTTGTTTATAATATTTGCTATATCTAGTCGCACGTTATTGGCCATTGCTGGCGGAAGATCGTGGATACCCCGTTCTACTTTCATCATAATTTCGAGTTTAGGAATTTGGGCATGACGGCAAAGTTATGTCCTAAACTGAGAGCGTTCGTAGCTTCTTCAGTGAGTGTTTACGACCACGTGGTCTCGTCGAAGTTGCGGTCGGGACTTCGTATGTTGGCTGTTGTAGGAGTTCAAATTTCTTTAGGTGTTTGCTTTTACTTTTGTGAATTCTTTTTTTGCTGCAACTTCCGAGATGTGCTGTAGGATAGTCCATATTTCAGGATTTAACACGTTTATTAGTTCTTGTTGTAGAGCTGTGATAGAGCTGTTTAGCTTACTAAGCTCTATGCGAGTAGTGGCGATTTGTTCTCGAAGAAGCGCTAAACTCGCCCGTCGATAAATACGATGTGCCTTTGCAGATTGCAACTTTTCTTTGAATTTCAGAAAAGATGGAATAATATCGTTGTTGCAGCATCGTTTAAGGAAGGCTAACCGGTTCAATTTTCTGGACAATTTCAGTTTCAACTTACCAAACCGTCGCGCTTTGTAGGGCGTTACGACCTGAAACATTCTTTAAATCCTCACATTCTTTACACTTTTTGCACACATTCACTCCACAATCATTGTTTAACCAGACTCCAACCGCTCTCCTCGATGCATACATTTCGCAAATGGAACACTGAGTCAAGTTTTTTAAATAAAGATTTTCAGATATGTATGGCAACCTGGATGCCATCTTTATGTTCCTCTTTATGGGTGCCATGAGCACAGATAATCGATCTATCAGTTAACTGTTAAAATATTCAAAAAAAAAAAACCACACAAAAATCACCCAGACACCTTAAACTACTAAAGGAACAATACTATGTACTATGTAATACTTAATATATACTTAATTATTCCTGGAATAACTTATCTCAATCAGGAGCTCTTCTTAGACACGTTTTCAGCGCTTTACTCACTAGCGCCACCTTAGAGAAAGATGTTGGAAGTATTTTCCCACTTGGTTAGACTATAATAAATTTAGTCCTTTATCCAAGTGTAAGCAAACAAAGTTTGTGCCTGAAGTATCTTCAGGACTCAAAATAAGGCAACTCATTTTAATAATAAGATGAGACACCTTTTGGCAACTCGCATAGGTAAATATGACTTCTCCATTACTTCCACCTTAGTATCACCACCTCTGGGTCTCGCTCCCATTGAAGAGACCTTAATAAAGGTCGAAATCGGTCTAGGTAGCTGCTCTTCCCTCAAAGCATAGCATTATATATCTCCGCAAGGAGATGTGCTTTGCATTATGGGAGATACTAAGACAAGTGATGAGAGCTTAGTCCACCTTTACCATGAGTTGTCTCAGTCCTGAAGATACTTCAGGCTGAAACTATGTTTGCATACACTTGGATAAAGGATTAAACTAACTTTATTATAGCACATTCACTATTTTTATTATTTTTTTTTTTCAAACCCCCTGTTTCCTGCCACTAGTATGAGTAGATACCTACGTAACTTCTTTGTACCCCATGGCATATAAGGCAGAGATTCATCTTCTCCAGTTAATACACTCATGAGCAGTTGAATTAGAGATAACTGCCTAGTAGTGGGTAACACCCCTTTCACCTTGATGATGGCAGCGATGCAGCATGGCATGGGCTCCACAAGGCACCAGAAGCATTGGGGGAGCCAAACTAATCCATGACTGCTGCACAGCCTCCCACAATGCACGGAGATTAGTCTCAGCAGGGTCCAGGTTGCATATATCTCTCGACTGCATCCCAGATGTGTTCAATAGGATTGAGGTCAGGGACTTCGGGGGCCGGCCAAGCATCCTCATCTCCACAATTCGGGAGCAGTGGGCCAGTGCATTGCCTTGCTGTAGGTACAGGCCTCCTGTAGGATGCTGTAGGTGCAGAAATGGGTGCACATGATCTGACAGCAGGTCCCTGTATTGTTCGCCGGTGAGGGACGATGGTAGATGTACCAGGGGACACATTTCATCCCACGTAAACAGTCTCCATACGAGGATACCACCAGCCTGAACTGTACCCTGCTGGCATGAGAGATCCATCGCTTCATGTGCTTGGTAACGCACTCGTAGCCTGCCATTGGCATGAACCTCGACTCATCAGTCCAGATGACCTTTTTCCATGCATCGAGGGTCCAGTGGCGGTGTTCCAGTGCCCATGCTATTCGTTGTGCCTTGTGATGTGCGGTAAGCAGGGGTACCCTAGTCGGGCAGTGGCTTCTGTACCCCCATAGCAAGGAGATGGTTCTGGATGGTGTGGCTGCTCACACGTTGTTGTCCAGCATTGAATTGCCGAGTGATCTGCGGTACTGTGGCCCGTCTATCCGCTGTTACCATCCGAGCTAGTCGACAGCGTCCCTGTCATCGACATGTTGTACACCATGGCAGTTTTCCCTAGCGGCTGTGGTTTTACTTGATTCCATGTACTCACAGGCCACTCTTGACACAGTGGCCCCATGAAAAGCTCAGTGCTGCACGACTTCGTATAGAGTGCCCCATACGTCTGGCTCCGACTATCTGGCCGCGATCGAATTCGCTGAGATCTCGAGTCTTCCCCATTCTGTGCTCGACTATTGCTCAGACGGTCAGTACAAGGTCTGATGACATCCCCGTCACGCACCACGTGGCTCTATTCCATTCACTGGGGGAAGTCACAGCACCATTTCGCCAACACGGCAAGTATCTCTAATTCAGCTGCTCATGAGTGTACTTTTCTTTGCAGCCACTTCTGCTTCTTTCTCAACTGGCCATCCTTTTGTCATTCTCTGCCAAGTTAGTTCAGGCATTTTCCTTATTTCTTTTGAAACTTGGCCCTTGCATGAACATTTTATAGTTATTTTATCTTTTTATCATTTTATTTTATGTGTAAGAAAGTACCATATTTTTCGATAGATAATGCGCACCCCAACATTTTCATCACTCCTTTTGATGTATAGATAATGCGCTTGCACTAACTAGCGGTAGAGTTAGAAGTACAGAGGATGGAGGAATTCTTTAAAAGCACATGTTGCTAGTAGCAGTGGTCGGTTATTCCGTACAGCCTATTTTAAAATATTTCATAAAGTAAATCATTATTTGTTTATATTTTGTTATTAGATCTGAATTACCCATGGAAGACAGAAGTACTTCTCGAAGAAAATCCTACACAGCGCAGTTCAAGCTTGAAGTGGTAGAAGTAGCAAAGGAAAAAGGGAATTGTGAAGCTGGTAGATTGTTCAGTGTTGGAGAAAGTAGTGTTCGTGAATGGCGAAGGGCTGAAACAGTCCTGAAATGTTTACATACAAGGAAACGTGCTATGAAGTTTAGAAGGTGCTTGTGGCCAACCATAGGGGAAAAACCGTTTGATTGGGTTGTTAGTGAAAGAGCTAAAGGTAGGAGAATATCTACTGTCCGTGTGTTGCAGGAATTGAAAAGAATTGTGCAAAACGAAGGATTTCAAGGCCTGTCCATCCTGGGTTTTTGGATTTATGAACAGAAATAATTTTAAGTGTGCGCTCCTCCACTAGTGCTGGACAAAATTTGCCATGCTACTGGGAAGTGAAAGTAGCTAAATTTCGTTTATTACTTTTTTTTTTTTCACAAAGCACAAGTGCTTCATTTGAAAAGCACAAGGGAATGCAGTGGTGTCTGGTGACAGTGATTATTAAGCTGAAGAAATACCAAAAAAATTTTAACACAATTGATTCTTTCAATATTGAGTCTGATGAAGAATATTTTGGATTTGAATAGTGTGATGTTCAATAAATATTAAGTAATACTTCTACCTTAGTTTTGTTATTACATTTGATTTACCTAATAAATGTATAAATGTATACCGCGCATATTCATTTTTAACGAATTTAGACTTTTTTTTGTATAGATAACGCCCGCGTTATCTATCGAAAAATACAGTAATTAAAAATTTTGTTAACCTAACCAACTTGTCACCCATTTGTCCCATTGCATAGTTGACTGTTACCTTCTTGTTCCATCATCTAGTGGCCACTGAACCCAAAGTTATTCTTAGAATCTCTCTTCTGTCAATTCTCAGTATATGTCCCGTCCATTTCTATCTATTTAGATTTCTGTTTTTTGTCAGTTTCCTTGTGTCTGATCCACTCCATATAATAATATGGCCATTGTTATGAAGATCTTTATTTTGGTTTTATTGTAATATTTGAATGATTTCCATATGTTATTCAATCTTCTGAAAGCATATTTGCTTTTGTCAGTCTTTGTGTTATATCCCTCATTTCCCCAATCAGTACAATATTAGCGTCCAAGTATGTAAAATTCTTAACTTTTATGTCGATTTTCATTTCTTTCTGGTATTTGTTGTTCAGTTTAAGAATTTTTGTTTTCTTCATACTTATTTTAAGTTCAGTTTTTTACATTGTGTTTTGATATGTCAAATCTGTCATCTGCATAATCGAGGTCTTCCACCTGTATGATATAGGATTCCGTTTTATCCCTTCTTATACTTTTAACTTTTTTTTTTCATAATCCAGTCAATGAAAAATAATTGCACATGATTCTGTATATTGACTATCAGTTATGTCCTCATAATTGATAGTGAATACAGTATAGAAAAATAATTGGAATGGGAAATATTGAAGTATTCTGCTGTAACTGAGATTCATCATCAAATTCTTGATGATATGTACCCTCAAGAGGTGTCAGGAAATTATGATACTACTACATGAAAAGTTGGTATTCACTGACTTCTTATCACCAGTTTTCCCTCAAATTAATCTGTTATCTGTCAGAATTTCAGTATTATCAGATTTTATATTTTGATCTTCTAAGGCAGTGCTTCCCAAACTTATGGATATAAAGGCCCCTTAAAAAAAATTAAAATATTTCACGGCCCCTATTGGAGGGAAAAAAAACATGATACAGACCTATATGAGTATTATTATTATACTAGTATTATTATATTCATTGTATTTATATTCAATACAAAATATACACGGTGAATATTTCAAAAATCGAATGCAAATATTGCATTTTTAGCATCTTATATACACATTTGACATGGCACATTATCTTATATTTTTATATAGATGAATATATTGTTATTGTACGTTTGCATTGTACAAGCACATGAAACATAAAATGATTAGTAATAAACAAAGTAAGAATTAAAAACATAAAAGACATTTAATAACAATTTAATGTGATGGATGTCTTTCAATACTGCTGAAATTTCAATACCAATGTGTGATTTTTTCCATTAAGATATAAAAAATTAACAAAAAAATAATAAAAATTAAATACATTTCTTTTAAGATAAAAAAAAATCTTCTTAGTCTTAAAACATTTTTGATTTGTTTTCATTATTTAATGGTCCCCTCAACAAAACTAATGGACTCCAAGGTGAGGGCCACAGTTTAGTAAGTGCTGTTCTAAGGCACTTCTTACTGTGTCACTCTATCTAGATTTTTGTTTTTTGGGATTTTTTACCTTGCTCCCGTAGCATCGATACCTATTTTCCTGACCTTTTTTCTCCCATTCTGTTTAAATGAACATACAAACTGAGATTAACTCTGCACACACATTGAATGTAATCATGCACACATAAAAAACTTACAATATGTTAGATTGGAAGTCTTAAGTGGGGGGAGATGCACTGAAGTATTTTTTATACTTTCTGCCAAGGCTGCCAACCAGTGTTTATTATACAGGGTTATTCTTAGGACTTTTCCACCCTGACATCTTGCTCTTACTCTTTTGGTGCTTGTTATTACAATCCTTATATTTTATCCAGTTGATAGCTCTGTGACAGATGAAATATTGGCACTATTAAACCTTAATTCTTTCATTGCGATGATTTTATTCTATCATCATCATCATCAAATTCCTGACATGTACGTCAAGAGATGTACAGGATATGATAGTACTACATGAAAAATTTATATCATTACTGACTTCCTATCTACAATTTTCCTCCAAATCAGTCTGTTACTTGTCAAGACTAAAGCATTATCAGATCTTATATTTCTATCGTCTAAGGCAATTTGTACCGTATCAATCCACCTATATCTTGGTCTTCCTCTCAGTCGTTTTCCTGCCAAATTAGCAGAAAACACTTGTTTTGCTAATCTTTCCTCACCCATTCTGTTTAAGTGACCATACCACCTGAGATTAGCTCTGCTAACACATTCCTAGATGATGACAATATCAAGTTCTTTTCTAATATCCTTGTTTTTAATATGATATTGCCATTGATGCCATCTGTTCCCACCTATAATCTTTCTCAGGACTCTGATATCTGCGGTCTCTAGTCTTTGGTCAAGTGTTTAACTTCTGACCAAGCTCTCAGATCCATAAGTTAAAACTGGTTTGAATACAGTCTTGTATACCGACTAATTTCTCTCTTATTATATATGAATTTATTCAATTGACTTCCTACCATACCAGCTTTGTTGATTCCGTTGTCTATTTCCAGATTTAATTTACCATCTTCAGTAAAAATCGTGTTTAAGTAGCTGAAATGTTTTACTTGTTCCACAGGTTTCCCATTGACGCAGTTGACATTTTCAACAATTCTACCCATTTTCATTGTCTTTGTCTTTTTAATGCTGACCTTCATACCATATCTATTACAACAGTTATTCAGTTTAGTCAGGGAATCTTGCAAACTTGTAGCGGATTTATTTAGAAGTATAACATCGTCCACATAAAGCAGAGAGCTGACATTAACATCTCCAATTCTGATATCATGTTTAATACCACTTTCCTTCATAATGTGATCCATATAGATAATTAATAACAGAGGGGATAATGTACATCCTTGTCTCACACCAGATTTAACATTAAACCATCTTCCTGTACTTCCTTCAATTCTAACTGCTAACTTGCAACTCAAATAAAGATTGCTTGATATAATGCCCCATTGACACCATATAACTGTAGTGTATTGAATAGCTTCTCTCTTGGCACCTTGTCGTATGCCTTTTCCAGATCGACAAAACTTAAATACAGATCTTTGTTATATTCCCATGCTTTCTCAACTATTTATCGTAAAGTGAAGATCTGATCCTTACAGCCTCTATTTGGCCTAAATCCAGCACCAAGCTTTTCTTCCATAATTCTTCTCAACAGATTCTCAAGTATACTTGCATAGATCTTGCCAGCAACACTCAGTAGGGAAATACCTCTGTAATTCTCACATTCAGTTTTATTTCCCTTTTTATATATGGGTACTATGAGAGCTCTACTCCAATCATCGGGAATTCGTCCTTCTGTCCAGGCTTTCTGAACTATGCATTGCAGCCATTGCAAGACTTTTATACCATCATACTTAAGAATTTCTGGTCGAATATCATCTACTCCTGCTGCCTTTCCACATTTTAAGCCTTTGATGGCTTTTTCTACTTCAAGTATGGATACGTATTCCTGACTGCATGTCTCTTCAGTGTTTTTTACCACTGTGCTGTCATCACTGCTTCTTTCATTTAGCAGTTTTTCAAAGTAATTACTCCATACTTCAAGGATATCTTTTTATCCCTTTTCACGTCACCTTTATCATCTCTAACTTCTTTTACAGCACTCTTTCCTCCATTTCTAAGATTCTTCAACAACCTCTAGAATATCTTACCACCTTCTTGATATTTATTTTCTATGTTCTTGCCAAAGTCCTCCCATGACTTTTGTTTAGCTAGTTTTACACAGTGTTTCGCTTTCTTACATTTGTCTCTGTATTCTCTAAGAGCAAAAGCTGACTTATTTGCCAGAAACCTTTGATATGCTTTCTTCTTTTCCTTCACTGCATCTTTAACTTCCTGTGTCCACCATGGAGTTCTGATTTTTCTATCCTTGCAGACAACCTCACCACATGCCTCTGCCTGGCTGAATCAATCAAGGTTTGCCACTGAATCTCCAAGGTTTGGTTCCTGTTCTCAAACTCTTTAATTTTTTCTTCAATAATCTTTGTGTATTTTAGTCTATAGTTCACATCTGAGAGCTGCTCATCTTTTATTCACTTTAAAACTTTCTTACATGTTATTCTTTTCAATATGAAATTCAATTTTATCCTGCTCAAGACTAAATAGTGATCGCTTCCAATTTCAAATTCTCTGTACACTCTGGTGTCTTGCACCAGGGAGAAAACATCACTATCAACAATAACATAGTCAATGAGACTTTTCTTATTCCTTTCCTCTTCTCTCCATGTGAATTTGTGCACATTTTTATGTCGGAACATGGTGTTAGTAATAACCAGTCCATGTTCTGAGCAGAAATTCAACAGGTATTTGCCATTATTATTAGTTTTGCTCTTTTCTCCAAATTTTCCCAAAATATTTTTGTATGTTTGACAATCATTTCCTACTCTGCTATTTAGATCCCCAACAAGGTCCAACTTTTTCATTGTGTCAGTTGCTTTTTCTAAAGCATCAAAAAATTCTTCCACTTCTACCTTAGTAGAACTTTCTGTGGGACCATAGGCACAAATAAGTCTCATTGTGCAATTCCCCATTCTGATATTTGCCCACATCACTCTACTTGAGACCACCTGCAATTCAAGAAGATTAGCCTCGTATTTTGTGTTGAATACTATGGCTACTCCTTCTTTTCCTTGATTGTCATTTCCTGAATATAACATTTTGTATTTATTGCTCAGAAAGATCTCACCAGTTTTTGTCTTTTTTTTTGTTTCAGTCTCCCTTATTATGTGGATCTGGTACTTATCTAGTTCTTCAGCTAGCTCCATTTCTTTGCCATTCAGGCTTCTTATGTTGATAGTACCGATCTTTAACACTGGTGATGTTGTGTTGGGGCATGCACTCAGATTTATTCTTTCAGTTTTTATTCTATTAAACTTAAATATAAATAATAGTCAGTTGAATCAAAGAAACTATTATTTATATAACAGGAATCTTCAGATATTACTGAACCTTGCAATTTATTGAATATCATTTGCCCGTTAAATGTTTTTCTGTTTGTTCTTCAGTTGAGATTCTTACAATTTTGCCCTCTGTTTCAGGTTTCAACTACGAATACGTTATATACCCAGTGATCTAAGAGAGCTTCTTGAGAAGGATAAAGTTACGTTTCAGTATTTATATGAGCAGGTGAGTTCCACTTATTTTAGATTTTTGTTGCAGTGAGTAATTCTTTCTTAAACGATTAGACTTGGAAGAAGCTTCATTGTATTTTATTAAATATTTGAATATTTAACATGGACATTTCACACGATTATAATTTTTAGTGGTGATGTAATTTGTTCTTAATGGTTTCTCGTATATAAACAATTTTTATTCAAACCTTATTTAAACAAATGTTACATGATGCATGCTTGTCTCAGCCTCAGGAAAATTTTGAATGATTATAAATCATCATCATCATCATCAAATTCCTGCCATGTACCCTCAAGGGGTGTACAGGATATGACAGTACTACATGAAAAAATTACATCATTACTAACTTCCTATCTACAATTTTCCTCCAAATCAGTCTGTTACTTGTCAAGACTCCAACATTATCAGATCTTATATTTCTATCGTCTAAGGCACTTTGTACCGTATCAATCCACCTATATCTTGGTCTTCCTCTGGGTCGTTTTCCTGCCAACTTGGCAGAGAACACTTGTTTTGCTAATCTTTCCTCTCCCATTCTATTTAAGTGACCATACCATCTGAGATTAGCTCTGCTAACGCATTCCTGGATGCTGACAATGTCAAGTTCTTTCCTAATATCCTCATTTTTAATATGATATTGCCATTGATGCCATCTGTTCACGCATCTAATCTTTATCAGGACTCTCATATCTGCGGTCTCTAGTCTTTGGTCAAGTGTTTTACTTCTAACCCAGCTCTCAGATCCATAAGTTAAAATGGTTTGAACACAGTCTTGTATACAGCTAATTTAGTGTTCCGACTAATTTCTTTCTTATTCCATATGAATTTATTCAATTGACTTCCCACGATACCAGCTTTGCTGATTGTGTTGTCTATTTCTATATTTAGTTTACCATCTTCAGTAAAAATTGTGCCTAAGTAGCTGAAATGTTTTACTTGTTCCACAGGTTCTCCATTCACAACACAGTTGACATTTTCAATGATTCTGCCTATTTTCATTGTCTTTTTATTGCTGACCTTCATACCATATCTATTACAACAGCTATTCAATTTAGTCAGAGAATCTTGCAGACATGTAGCGGATTTATTTAGAAGTATAACATCATCCGCATAAAGCAAAGAGCTGACATTAACATCTCCAATTTTGATATCAGGTTTAATACCACATTCCTTCATAATGTGATCCATATAGATAATGAATAACAGAGGGGATAATGTACATCCTTGTCTCACACCAGATTTAACATTAAACCATCTTCCTGTACTTCCTTCAATTCTAACTGCTGACTCACAACTCAAATAAAGACTAAGTATTGCTTGATATAATGCCCCATTGACACCATATAACTGCAACGTATTGAATAGCTTCTCTCTTGGCACCTTGTCATATGCCTTTTCCAAATCGACAAAACTTAAATACAGATCTTTGTTATATTCCCATGCTTTCTCGACTATTTGTCGTAAAGTGAAGATCTGATCCTGACAGCCTCTATTTGGCCTGAATCCAGCTTGTTCTTCACCAAGCTTTTCTTCCACAATTCTTCTCAACCGTTTCTCAAGTATACTTGCATAGATCTTGCCAGGAACACTCAGTAGGGAAATACCTCTGTAATTCTCACATTCAGTTTTATTTCCCTTTTTATATATGGGTACTATGAGAGCTCTACTCCAATCATCGGGAATTCGTCCCTCTGTCCAGGCTTTCTGAACTATGCAGTGCAGTCACTGTAAGACTCTTATACCACTATACTTCAGCATTTCTGGTCGAATATCATCTACTCCTGCTGCCTTTCCACATTTCAAGCCTTTGATGGCTTTTTCTACTTCAAGTATGGATATGTATTCCTGACTGCATGCCTGGTCAGTGTTTTTTATCACTGTGCTGTCATCACTGCTTGTTTCATTTAGCAGTTTTTCAAAGTAATTACTCCATACTTCAAGGATATCTTTTTCTCCTGTTTTCATTTCACCTTTATCATCTCTAATTCCTTTTACAGCACTCTTTCCTCCATTCCTAAGCTTCTTCAACAACCTCCAGAATATTTTGCCACCTTCTTGATATTTATTTTCTATATTCTTGCCAAAGTCCTCCCATGACTTTTGTTTAGCTAGTTTTACACACTGTTTAGCTTTCTTACATTTGTCTCTGTATTCTGTAAGAGTAAAAGCTGACTTATTTGCCAGGAATTTTGATATGCTTTCTTCTTTAACTTCCTGTGTCCACCAGGGAGTTCTGATTTTTTTTATCTTTGCACACAACCTCACCACATGCCTCTCTGGCAGAATCAATCAATGTTTCCTTCAGAGTTTGCCACTGAATCTCCAAGGTTTGATTCCTGTTCTCAAACTCTTTCATTTTCTTTTCAATAATATTTCTGTATTTTAGTCTACAGTTTACATCTGAGAGCTGCTCAACTTTTATTCGCTTTAAAACTTTCTTACATGTTATTCTTTTCAATAGGAAATTCAATTTTATCCTGCTCAAGACTAAATAGTGATCACTTCCAATTTCAAATCCTCTGTACACTCTGGTGTCCTGCACCAGGGAGAAAACATCACTATCAACAATAACATAGTCAATGAGACTTTTCTTATTCCTAGCCTCTTCTCTCCATGTGAATTTGTGCACATTTTTATGTTGGAACATGGTGTTAGTAATAACCTGTCCATGTCCTGAGCAGAAATCCAACAGATATTTGCCATTATTATTAGCTTTGCTCTTTTCTCCAAATTTTCCCAAAATATTTTTATATGTCTCACAATCATTTCCTACTCTACTATTTAGATCCCCAACAAGGACCAACTTTTTCTTTTTCATTGTGTCAGTTGCTTTTTCTAAAGCCTCAAAAAATTCCTCCACTTCTACCTTAGTAGAACCTTCTGTGGGACCATAGGCACAAATAAGTCTCATTGTCCAGTTCCCCATTCTCATATTTGCCCACATTACTCTACTTGAGACTGACTGCCATTCAAGAAGATTAGCCTCGTATTTTGTGTTGAATACTATGGCTACTCCTTCTTTTCCTTGATTGTTATTGCCTGAATATAACATTTTGTATTTATTGCTCAGAAAGATCTCACCAGTTTTGGTCTTTTTTGTTTCAGTCACCCCTATTATGTCGATCTGGTACTTATCTAATTCCTGAGCTAGCTCCATTTCTTTGCCATTCAGGCTTCTTACGTTGATAGTACCGATCTTTAACTCTGGTGATGTTGAGTTGGGGTTTGTTTTCAGATTTGTTCCAGTAGCTGACTTTTCGCTGTTCGCCCTGGTTCCCTGGCGAAAACAACGGGGGCCTTGTTTAACCGGGCGACGCCCCAGCCAGCATGAAATTTTGTCATGTTGTACCATCATTTTTTATTTTGGTTTAACCAATAAGAATACAATTTGGTCGGCTAAATCCCAAATTGCCAGCCCATCCTCGTTCGTTCAGTATCAAAGTAGATACCCAACAGGGTGCACCACGAGAAGGTGAGGATTGGACATTAGGTCAGAAGCCCTGGTCGGTTCTCTGCATTCCTTTAAAGGCTATGTGGAGGTCTCCTCTCAGTTATACAGCTTTGACCCTTAAGCCATCAGGATGCATGTTTAGCCCAATGGAAATATGGCATTTGCTTCCATATTGTTAAACCTTCTGAAGTAAGACTGTTATAGATTTTGCTCTAGTCACCGAATAGAGAAACTTTTCTAGGCCTTTCCCTGAGTTAGTTGATCGTTGGCACAGGTAAGTAAGGCATTGTATTCTGGAATCTTTTTTTTTTTAACGTTGTAGCTCAAATGAGCTGTAGAACTTGCACTAAGACCATAAGATAGTGCCACTTGTCTGTCATGATCTCTTTTTGCAGAAAGTTGATTCATTGATAATCCCAAACATCTGTCAGTGATGAAGACTGGCTGCACATCAGTCTAAAAAAAAAAAAAAAAGGAGGGGTGGAATTAGTGGATGCACTCCACTATATTATAACTATTCATTATCTAAGCAGTAGATGAAAAATAACATAAAACAAGTATCTTCATTGGAATGCTGGTATAGAGATGGTCATATATTTGGTAAGAAGAACTAGTTTTATTAAAATATTCATAATAATGCTTAATTGTATAAACAACACTAAGAGGAAAAAAATACATTTATTAAATAACAAAAAAAAGTTAGTGAATTAGATGGAAGAATTAAAGAAATCTTTAACAGCAAATCATCCTTTAGTTCTGAGAATTTCTGGAACCCTGAAAATACGCATACCAAAAGTTCTGTTATGTCCCATTGTAGATATTAGAGACTCTCCCACTTCTAACCTAGTAAAATATTTTTCTAGTCTCTCCACACACATAGGAAAAGCAGAGTCATATGTGAGGAATGCTTCAATTTTATTGAAAGAGTAAAAGTTTTTAAAAAAATAGAACCTTCAGACGTCCTAGTTCTGACATTGTGAGCTTGTTCACCTGGAGCTTCTTCAAGAATTTTTACTCCAGATGCTAGACTATGTTTTCTATGCAATGGCTAAATATTCCAGGATAAATATTGGGAAAAGGCACAAGGACTTGCTATTCCCCCCTCCCACACACACCAATCATCAGTCCTAGCAAACCTGCTTATGGAAAATTTAACAAGTAGAAAGCTATTCAAAAATATTTCATAAAAACTGAAAACACAGTTCTGATACGTTTTTGACATATTCATCATTTGGGCGAGAGCATCTGAAGAAATAGAGAATTTCAAAATTTATTGTATTCTAGACATCTATTGAGGCTAAAAAGAAAACAAAAATAGGCCAAACTTTTCCAACACTTTAGCTACATGCTGTTTTACAAAACCATCCATTGCAGAAGATATGCATGATAAAAAAAAACATTACAAGACAGAGCCAACAACATATCCAATACCACAAGAATTCTCTCTTAATGGGTACAAACTTACGATTAACAAAATTTAAGACTCCTCTTTCTGTTCCTTCCAACAATCAAGTGTTCAGAAATGTCATCACCTTACCCTGCAACAAGATTGTGATGAATGAAATTGCTGCAATTCTACTTAATTAAGATGTTAAAGTGGCTTCCATCATGGTGTACAAGATTCCATCAAAAGCCTCCACATCTGCCAGTAAAAAATGTGGAGTATATAAAATTCACTGCTGTTGCAGCATTTGTTATGTAGGCTAGATGGAATATTCTTCCATTATGTGAGGAACCTTTATCTGGTGTCTCTTTCAACTAAAGGTGAATTAGCCAGTCTTGTGCAGAGGTAGAAGGTTTTTTCGCCTAGAAACTTGGGTTTTTTCATCTCTCAGAACAAGCAAACTGGTCCGTGAACACACAGATCTGCAGTCAAAAAATACATACTTGATAATCCCTCATTGTAGGACTCAGCTGGTCCTAAGGGATGAATGAGGAAAATTGGGGAAATCCCACATGCAACAACAACGTGGAATGTTCTGGAGAGGTCTGTATGTCAGAACATGTAAAAGATGTTGAAAAGAAAATATCAGTTGTAAATGTAAATGAGCCACAACATAAAAACAAGCATTTTGGAGTGATTTTTCCATTTTGTGTCTGAAGTGAGAATGACATTTTGCTATTGCAGAATCCTTGGATATGGCTGCAAGACATCATTTAACCAATAGATTCAGATGGCTAGCTATCATAACACTAGAGTCTGGTTAAAGTAAAGTGTAGGCAGCTAGATAGCTTCATGTGAGTCATTGGAATAATGACTCGCATTCCTCTGGAACTTATTCCAATAGCACCCCAGAAAGATACAGTGCTTCAGGAAGGTGGTCTGTTCTAGATGACTGGCAGTCTGAATTCCCCTATCCCCACACCACAAAAGAGAATGTTTGAAATGGGCCAGGCTCCGAGTCAACTCTACCCAAGACCAGTGGGGGTCGATATTGTTTACAGATGAGTCCCAATTTGCTCTATAAAGTGATGCAAGGTGTCTTCTGATCTGAAGAAAACCAGGGCTATCATCCCTCTAATTGTAAAGTTTTGTGCGATAAATTAAAATAATTAATTTATCGCACTCGATCTTACAGGGGTTTTAGACCTAAATAATGTAAAAAAAAATGTAAGATTCCTTGTCTGAGAAGAAATTTACTGTATTGAAATTTATGTTAAAATATTGTACTTAAAATTAAGTGATATTAACATTGTAAGTAAACTAAGAATAGTGTATCACAAGTTGAGCGAGAAAGCCAGAGTGACATCCCTGTGCCGATGGCTAATTACGGACATTCGAAGGTTAAGAACAAAGAGCAGGGATGTATAAAAAGGGGCTGAAAGGGGAGAGAAAAGGTGACAAGAACTAGGAGGGTTATGATGATGACTACTGCTGCTGCAACCACTGGTGTTTAGGTTCAGTTATCAGCTGAGTGGAAGAGAGGAGACAGCGATGATGCGACATACGTAACTGGAGACTTATTGTCGGAGCCACTTCATTGGCGATTCCTCTAGAATGTCCCGGGAAACTTCCAAAGAGCGTCTGACAACAGTTGTCCCACTGCATAACTGACTGCGATTCCCGCGAAAGATTTGATGTCTGGTCAACGAATAAGCCACCCGTGGAGCAAGAGAAATAGGGTACAGAAGTGTCCGAGACAAGAACGTGTTCTGTGTAACGGAAACAATTCACTGTCCCGACTGAGGTATAATTCATGAAAGAGGACTGTGTGCTTACTGAAAGAACTGTGAGTAAACAAGTGATATTGTTATTATTTTCCTTGTAACTTAAGTAAGTATGTAAGGTAAGTGTTACAAGAGGGTCGATGGTGATTGCTCTAACCAGTTACTATACAACACTTTACAAACTTAAGTGTTGTATAGTAACTGGGTAGAGCAAGTGTATACATCTAATGGTGCAAGGAGAATTCTTGATGGTTGTTATATATGAAGAAAAGTAACTCTATACTTATAGAAAGGTATGTGTCTTATTATGCTAAGTTAGGAGTAAATGTTGAGTGTACGTAAAATGTATATATTTCAATGATTTAGCAGTTTTGCTGAAGTTAGATATGTTGGGAAAATTAGTTATTTCCCACTGTGTTGTAATCTCAACTGTCTAGTTAAAATAAAATATTTTGTTTTTAGTAACAATGGATCTGATCATTTGCTAATGCACTCTCTCAAATAAAATTCGTGCCTGTGATGATTAAAAATAGTCACGACTTGCTGTATAGTTAAAGGATTTTAGCTTTGGACCTTACCTTTGTTCATACTCTTATTATTCTTAGACTATATTATTTCTTCCAGATTTGCAGTCCTTAATAAAAAAATAAATTTTGTCTGGTAGAAGAGTCTGAGAGAATAAGCAATTGCCTAGCCAGCAATAGTTGAAAAAACAGGCAGCTTAGCGAGCAGTAGAAGCAAAAGGCAGGGGTAAGAAAGAACGGGGGGGAACAAAACTTTTAGATAGGAGGGCTTAGCGAACAAAGAAAGTAAAGAAGGTTAGGGATTAATGAGAATAGACGAGACTTAGTAGATAGCATAAGTTTCTACAATGGTGCAGCTCGACAAGATTACAAGTTAATGAGTTAATAATTAGACCATACATAAGATAGAATACAAATGAATACAATAAATCACTCCCTCCCCCAAATAAAATTTACATAATATCTGTGAAAGGTACACTTATTGTGGAGATAGTGTGATGGTTTCAGGACACATCTTGTTGGGATGATGCACTGGCCTCTATGTTATTCCTACTGGGACCACGAATTCTGCAACCAACTTATAGAGACAAGGTCCTGGACTGCTATGTTCATCTGTATGCAGGTGAGACATTTATTGTACAAGATGATAATGCACATCCTCATTGAACAAAGCTTATCGACCAATCTTCATGAAGAAACTATTTGTACATATGGACTGACCAGCCATGTCTCTTGACTTTAATCCTATTGAGAATGTCTGGGATGCCCTAGGTACTGTTACTACCCCCCCCCCCCCCCCCCCCAAAAAAAAAAAAAAAAAAACCTTGATAAGAGAGCTTTGCAAGCAGTGGCTACTACCAGCTGAGCTCCTGCACACCATTATAAACAATATGAAACATTTGTTGAGCTATGAGGGGGTGACCAAATTCCTTATTTGAGGCACTTGGACAATCTCATTTTGAGATTGTCCAAGTGAAGACAATGATCAAAAACAACCTCTTGTTTTTGTCTTCATGTACCCATTTGATAAACTATTTTTATGACAGTTTCTTTCACATCTCATGTCATACTGCTTTTCACTGACTTGAATAATTCATTATACAGTTCTTGAGTTATTGTGATTTTTCTCTTTATTCCTTAATTTGGTCTCATTGTTTTCTTTAATTTTATTGCTGCCTTAATGACCATAGGGTTGTGGTCTGATCCAGTATCAGTCCCCGGGTGTGTTTTGACTTGTAAGATGTTATTCCAGAATATTTTTAATCATTATATAGTCAGTCTGGTTCCTACAGCTGTCTCCGGGACTTTTCCACGTGTAAAATCTTCTAGAAGGCTGGCTAAATAAAGTATTTATTATTACCAGATTGTTTTCTTCACAAAACTGTATTAATCTTTCTCCTCTTGGATTTCTATGTCCCCAGGCCCTGGTTTCCCATGCAGGAAGAGATATTTTCTTTAGTAATGCAGGCTGCATTACTATTGTTTAAAACAAAGATAAAATTCTTAGTTAAGTGAAAAGTATTACACTCATTAATCTGTAAATGTGGCAATCTTATTGCTGAAATGGATATTCACAGATTGCTAGCTTAGCCTCATTTGTTTGGCATCCAAGTGGATGCCTAATTACTAAGGGAACAGTACGAATTGGACTTTTTTTTTTGTCAGAAACCCAGTTGCTTCTCTGTATTCCTTATATGCTGTATGGAAATCCCTTCCCAGTTATCTACCTTGATTCTTAAGTGATTCTAAAAGCAATTGGTATACATGAATTAACTATAAAACTAAAACTGTGGTTTTGGTGTATTGAAAGTATATATTAGTATGTTTCTTTTCATTATGAAGTGGCATGATATACAAAGATTTTTAGATAAGATTTGATTCAATTAAACAAATACCCTAGAAATTTGAACTAATTTCTTCACTGAATATACAAAATTATGTTTTTTAGGTAAAGAATGATTATTTAAAATTAGAATCAAGCATTGACCAAGAGTTGGCTATTCATCTATGCTGCATAGAAATTAGGTAAGATTTTCACTTATGATTTAAGAAAATTACATTAGCTCTATAATTAGGGTAACATAGCTTCTTTAAATCCATAAACAGCCTGATACAACAGTAAGGGTATTTATCCAATTGGAACATGTGCAGCAGTTCTGTTCTAAAAGACAACCGATATTTTGAAGCTCATTTTGCCTCCAAGTTTTGAAGAGGAGAATTCATATTCCATGAATAAAGGCAGGATGGTTATTTAATTTGTTAAACATGTAATATAGGATGGCTTTGACAAGATGCAAAATGAGAGAACAGACCATATCTTAACACAGGTAACAGTTAACTTTTAGTTCCTTAGGCTAAAAGTATTGAACTACTTGCATATACTTTTTTCTTCCTTTACTGTCCTTGCTGGAACAGAAAGCACTTTCTGTTTAGTTATTGCAGTAAAAGGTTTTAAAATTATAATAATCTTTTAAGCTCCCTACTGGGACAGATGTGTTTTCATGTCCACCAAAGATGTGGATGTGAAGCATACAGTAGAGTTGGAGAAACAAGAAGTGCCAACAATCGCATATGCCATTAAGGAACATGATAATCTTTCATATTCAGAAGAATCTTTAACTGGATTAACTGCATTTGTAGCTGCATCTCAGAGCCAGTGCTACTAAACTGCATGAAATGTGTAGTTACTTTACAGTAAGTGCACTATATATGTTTGTTTCTAGTCTTTTTATCACATAACTATGGTTTGTTGTTAATCGCAGAACAAAATGAGAAAAACTTCAGTACTAAAATGTTTCTTAATCATAGAAAAAACAATCCTATCGATGTGTATGGAAAATGGTTGTAATCAATAATTGCACTTAAATATAGTATTAGCCTACAAAAACAAGTGCCGGAATCAATTTTTATTTTTTAATGTATGTCAGTTTTCTTTAATCACAGTTAGATTAGCATATTTTTATTTTGTTGTTCTCAAAGAACTTTATTGAAGATAATTACTTTAATTAAACACATTTTATAAAGTGATTGCAAAGATATTGATTAAAAAGTTCGTCTCTTCTAAATTAAGTCTTCTTTATTGTTTATTCTTAATTCTACTTAGAAATTACTTCACAGAATGCATATAGTTTTTGCATTTGTACAGTTTTGATTTACAGAAAATGAACTATGGCATTTATAATTGGTAGTGTTCGTGAAAGCTCCTGAAAAGATAAGTGTTATTTTCAGTTATCGTTGATAAATTTACTTTAATATTGCGTAGTTTTGTTTGCCTTGCGTATCTTAGTGCGTCTGCTTGTGTGTTTTTGGTGTTTTATAATTTATAATTTGATAAAATACGTTACAAATAAGTATGTCTCCAGTATGAAGGAAAATGGCAGCGAGTAATGATGGTTCGCCATCTTCTTTCAAGAATGGTAATATAAAGGAGATGATTCAGTGTACTATCTGCGAAATGTACGCGTTGCGGAGTGCGGTCGGAGTGTGGTTAGATGATAATAAAAGAAAATGTAGGGAGAATGAGGAATTGAAGTGTATTTCGGATCGTGAGTGTGATATTTTTGTCAAACTTCAGAATGAAGAAAATAGGGATATGACAAGAAACGGCGAGGTTGTACCAGAGAATTGTGAGAGTGTGAATGTAGAAAGTGTGAATGATAGTATTAATGGTTTTACAGAGAATAAAAAAGATGAGATAGATGCAATGAGTGAGATTGCGTTGTTGAATGTTGCGATACAAAGGACAAAACAGCAGCTAGAGCGTATGAGCAAAAGTCGACTGAATGAACCAGCCAATAATAAAAAGTATGACAGAAAAAATAGGCGTATGAGTGTGAACATGAACAAAATGAAGGATAGCGTGCTGTATGTAGACTCGTTAGTACGAGGTGTTAGTAGAGGATTTGACAAAATCGTACCAACCTGGTGCGACCATAAAGGATGTAACTGAGTCTATTAGAGAGCAAAAAGAAAGGGTGAAAGAAATGATTGCTGTGGCAGGTATAAATGATTTGAAAGGAGATAAAATGGAAATGATAGAAGACCTGAATGAATTGTTTGCAGTGGCAAAAGAAAAGAGTGAGAGAGTTAGAATGATTAGTCTTTTGCCACAGTATGACAGTGAAATGTTTAAAAGGAGGGCCATAATTGCGAATGACTTTATGCGTGGGTTATGTATGACGAGTGGTGTGGAATTTGTGGACGTGTGGAGTGAGTTCGATGGGCGAAAGGATCTATATAAGATGGATGGCTTGCATTTGAATGGTTACAGTGTAAGGAGACTTGAGAAAGTGTTGCTGAATGTAGTGGATGTGCAAATTCTGGGAAACTAGATTTATTAAGTGGGCGGAGTAGATATACAGTCCTTAGGAAGGCAGTTGAATGTATGAATGAATATAATATGCCCGAGCGAATAAGGACAACAAATCAGAGTGGAATAGTTAATATAAGGCATCAAGGTAGGGTTGGGGCTAATGGGGGTCTTAAATTCATGTACGCTAATGCTAGGAGTATTAGGAACAAGAAGGAAGAGTTTTTGGCCATGGTTGGCACTTCCAGACCACAGGTTATTGGTATTAGTGAAACATGGCTGACTGTAGATGATATAGCTAGTGGGATTGAATGTGATGGGTATAGTGTGTTCAGGAATGACAAGGAGAATAAAATGGGAGGAGGAGTATTGTTGATGATAGCTGATGAGCTGCAGCCAAGGAGAATAGAAGTTGAATTGCAGGATAGAGAAAAGAGCACATTTGAGGCCATTTGGTGTGAGATTGTGGCTAGCAGAACTAAATATACAATTGGGTGCTGCTATAGACCAGGTGATGGAAAAGATGGTGGTGACAGTTTGCACAAGCAAATAGAAGAAATGAGTGGAAGGAGGATAATTATTATGGGAGATTTCAACTATGGTCGCATTGATTGGAGTGAGGAGAGGACACATGGGAGGAAGGAATTGGATTTTATGCGGTTATTAAGGGATAACTATCTGCGACAGCATGTAATGGAAAATACTAGGGGTCAGAGAGTGCTTGACCTAGTAATTACATCTGAGGATTTGGCTGTAACAAATATGACTACATTGCCACCAATTGGTGAGAGTGATCATAGGGTCTTGACTTGGGAGGTGGCTAAAGGTGTGGAATTTTCAATTAAGAC
The DNA here is from genome assembly GCF_054136105.1 of Typopeltis vanoorti. Classification (NCBI taxonomy): domain Eukaryota; kingdom Metazoa; phylum Arthropoda; class Arachnida; order Uropygi; family Thelyphonidae; genus Typopeltis; species Typopeltis vanoorti. The sequence goes on from NC_143552.1 coordinate 93,951,666, forward strand.
AGGGTACATGTGGAATTATCGGGCTGGAAAGTATGACAAGCTTAGGAGTTTGATTGGTTCAGTGCCATGGCATGTACAACTGCAAGGACTAGAAGTTGATAGTGGAAGGTGAGGCAGTTAAGAAGTGTTTTCATGAAGCAATGTCTGACTGTATACCTAGAGTCCGAATAATAAATCAAGTAGGGGTTAAATGGATGAATAACACCATTAAGCTTGAGCTGCAAAAAAAAGAAACAACTATGGAGGGAATTTAAGGAGAAAGGTGACCGGCAGGCACATGAACGGTATAAAGCGCAGGCCAGAAGGGTAATGAGTGTGGTAAGAAAAGCAAAAAAGGATTACGAAAGAACATTGGCCATGCAGGCTAAAGAGAATCCTAAACAGTTTTTTAGATATGTAGCAAGTAAAAGGAAAAATGTACATGGCAGAATGATTTTAAAGAATGCCAATGGTAGGGAGGTAACTGAATCAGTTGATATAGTTGAGTTACTCAGTGAGCACTTTGCATGAATATATCATCCAGGTGGTGACATTGCAGAAACGAATAAACCAGTAGATTATACGGGAATTGTGGTGAATGAAGTGGAGGTGAGTAGTCTATTGCATAACCTCAATGTCAATACATCTGTGGGATTGGATGGTATACCAGCTCGTGTTGTACGAGAAGCAGCTAAAGAATTGTCAGTACCCTTGACCATTTTGTTTAATTTGAGTCTCGGGTGTGGGTTAGTCCCGAGGGGGTGGAAAGAGGGGAAAATAGTTCCACTGCATAAAGGTGGTTCCAAGACTGCTGTTGTAAATTACCGACCGATTAGCATATCAGGAATCATTGTCAAGGTCTTAGAGAAATTAGTCAGGAAAAGAATACAGGATTGGATAGATGAAAATGGGATATTGTATGGGGGACAACATGGTTTTGTGAAGGGTAGATCATGCCTCAGTAACTTGCTCACGTTTTATAACACAGTGACGGCTGAACTGGATAGGGGTAATGGGTTTACAGTGATAATACTGGACCTTGCCAAGGCCTTTGACAGGATACCACATGGAACCCTAATCAGTAAACTGGAGCAGATGGGGATAGACATAGGGTTGGTGAGATGGATAGGAGGGTGGTTGAAGGAGAGATACCAGAGAGTGGTTTATTCAGGAGTGGAGTCTAAAAGATGGCTTGTGACTAGTGGTGTGCTGCAGGGTTCTGTTCTTGGACCACTGCTGTTTAATTTGTTCATCAATGATATAGGAAAGGATTTGAGAGGAAGTGTTCACTTGTTTGCTGATGATGCAAAGTTGGGTAGAGCAATTGTGAGTGCACAGGATGTCAAAATTTTACAGAATGATTTGGATAGTTTGGAGGACTGGGCTAGGAAAAATGGATGTCAATTTAATGTGGCAAAGTTTAAGGTTATGCACTTTGGGGTGAAAAGAATAGCAGCAGTATATCGCATTGGTGGAACCGTGCTCCAGGAGATTGATGAGGCCAGGGATTTGGGAGTGTTGGTGGACAGGGAATTGAAGTTTAGGGGGCACATTGCAAAAGTGACTAAATCAGCTCATCAAATCACTTGGCTTCTGAAAAATACTTTAACATGCAGAGACGAACAAGTTGTTGTTCCTCTGTATCGAGCCTTGATAAGACCCCATCTGGAATTCTGTGCCCAGCTATGGGCACCAGGGTTTCTTCATGATGGGGAGGAAGTGGAGAGGATCCAGAGACGAGCGACCAAGATGATAGCAGGTCTGTGGAATGAACCTTATGAGAATAGGTTGAAGATTTGTGGGTTGCAGAAATTGGCTGATAGGCGAAGGAGGGGTGATATGATTGAGACATTCAAATTACTGAAGGGTTTCTAGAAGATTGATCCAGAAGATTTTTTTGAAAATATGACTGGTGGTGGGAGGACTAGGGGCCATGCATGGAAGCTGGGCAAGAGCATGGCTGACAAGGGTGTTAGAGCTAGGTTTTTTACTTGGAGAGTGGTGAATGAGTGGAATAAGCTTCCAGAGTCTGTTGTGGGCGCTACGACCGTAAATGAGTTCAAGGCAAGGTATGATAGATACTGTGTCAATGTCGAATAGTTGTTCTTGACATGATGTTAGTGCCTCCCTCGATGAGTCTGTCGACTCCTTGTAGTTTCCCGGAACAATAATAATAATAATAATGTGCAATGTCATCTCCAATACTTCGAGCTAAGTTCGCCTCCCCATTTCCAAAAATCATGCATAGCATTGAAACAAACAATTTCAATTCTTAATGCACATATAGAACAAATTATCTGATCAGCTGAACGCTCTGCATAACATTCAACTAAAGCAATATCAATAGATGTCGTCGTTTTTGTAATTATTTTTGATATTCAGTTGGCAAAAATAGCAAGAAAATAATCTTGTGCACTTTATTTTAGGGAAAAAAAGAGAGAGAGAAATGAATTTGGTTCTGGTTCAGTCCCATTAAGGAAGAAGAAAATAGTACATGTTACTTTTGTTATTCAGTATTTTCTTGCAGTACACAGAATAAATTACTGAACATTTAAAAAGAAATACATTCAGTTTTGATTTACAGAAAACAATGACATTTATAATGATGTATAATGTTATCTGTGATACTTTGAGGTAAGTCCCCCCCCCCCCCCCATTTTAACGATCATGTAGCATTGCAATAGGAAAGTAGCAGATTTGAGCTTGACCAACTCCAATACATCGTTGATGACAGAAAACCATGAACATCAGCATAGTTCTCTTATTGTAATTTGTACTTTTTGTATCATTGAATTTCATAGCTAATGCAGATCATTTAGGAAAAGTTTTATTAGTTAATCAGAATTATCATACGCATTTGAACTCAAAGAATTTTTCAACATTGCACATCCCACTTTATTCCAACATTGAATGCATAACAGGTTGCCTAAGGATCAAAGCTTTGTAACTGGATGGAGGCTTTCACATAGCCTGTAAGAGATGTGCAAAACTTACCACCGCATCTGACTTCTCCTGACTTACTTGTGATTTATCCCATTATTAACTATCCATTGATACTAAACAAATGAGGATGAGTTGGAAATTTGAAGATCTAGCATTTTATATTGACTTAATCCACAAACAGAACTGATGGTACAGCATAACATAACGAAACGTCACATTAGCCTTGTTATAAAGGGGTTAATGTTGAACGTGTAGTAGTAAGAGTTCAGAAGAATGAAGTGGACCTCAATAGACAAAGACATGAAATTGCAAAATTGTAGAAATGTTAAGAGATTAACAGGGTTAAGAAGAGAAAAAAGCAGGAAGTAAGTGTCAATCATGATCATATGAATAAATGAGAGAAACTAGGTAAGATAAAATTTTGTATGGAGATGCTGTGATCAGAGGAATACTTGTTTACCTTGTACAGAAATTAACAATATTAGTGATGCTATCAGGATGTAGGAAGTTAAGGTGAAAGAATTAATTTTCTTGGTTGGCAGTGATGGATGGATGGATGGTGTGTCTGGAGTGACTGATCTTCAGAGCATTGAAGCCTCTAGAAAATCATACATATATGACTACCCGGTGGCACATCATCGATCATCTGAGTGACCATGCAACATCTGTTAATGTTCAATGAATAGAGGATGGATGGTTGGCAATAATGACCTGATGAGTGGTGAGAAGTATTCTGTGAGGGAAGATGTGAAAAAGAGCAAAAAGGGTGAAAACTGTAAGTCTCTTACCACACTGTGATAGAGGCAAACTGAGAAGGATGATGTTGACAGAAAATGAATCAATATGCAGGGCTTGTAGAAAAGAAATGAGATTGTGGTCCTATTTGTCCAAGTTTGACGGATGGAAGAATTTGTATAATGCTGACAGAAACTGCACTTAAATGGTTTTGGAGTTATGGGTCTAGAGAGAGAGAGAGAGAGCTTTGTTCACTGAGAGTACAGAGAAAGTATAAAAAAAAATTAAGCTTTTAGAGTGTATGAAGGCACCCATGAAGTGAGTGAGTGTGAAAATGACCAACAAATGCAGAATCTAATCTCTTAAGCAACAGTATCAAATAGAGTAGTCAATTCAAGAAGTAAAACTGGTTGGAGCCCAAAGGGATGTTACATTTTCTCTATATGAATGCCAGAAGTATCAGGAACAAGAGGGAGGAGTTTTTGGCATTGGTTAGTGCAACCTCACCAGAAGTTATAGGCATTAGTGAGACTTGCTAACAGCAGATGATGTAGTTGCAGGAATAGAATGTAAATAGTTTAGTGTATTTTCAGAGAGAAGGTAAGATGGTGGGAAGGGGGTACTGCTGATGATTTGCAGATCATTGCAGATGATAGCCAAAAGGAATAGGAGACAAGCAAGTAGATGGCATTTTTGAGGCAGTCTTGTGTGAGATTGAGGCCAATAAGACAAAATATATGGTCATTGCTGCTATAGGCCAGGGAGTTCAGGATTGATGTGGAAGATATGCATCAACAAATTAGTACAATGAATGCAGGTTGAGTAATTATTTTGGGGGACTTCAGCTGTGGAGATATAGATTGGAGAGAGGAAATGGAATTTATTCACCTACTGTGAGAGATAATTACTTGTGGCAACATGTCATAAGAGTATTGGATTTGGTCATATGATATAGGTTAAGAAAAGCTATCCATATCCAAAGTGGCCACATATCTTCCATTTGGGGAGAGAGTGATCATGCAGTCTTGGATAGATATCTGCATTAAACTTTGGATATCTTGCAAAAAAATATGAAAATGAATTTAAAGTTAAGAAGTTAGTAATAAGGCATTATTTTATTTTTGTTTGTTTCTTTTTTGTATGTTGAAAGTTATAATATTTGATCAGTGCTAATGATGTCTTGCTTGATCTGAAATAGTTATTAAAGTTAGATATTAGAGGTTAATTGAGGCATTGACAGTGAAAAGGGTGTAAGTGCCAAAATTTACAAAAAGTTGTTTTCTCACTGAAAGAGATCTATGTTGTTCCAATGCCAATAGTATAGAAAAGGAGACAAGTTCCCTAGCCCATTCATTCTAATTATAATTCACATCAACAGATCGCGCCGGATGCAATTTTCCTCTAGGTGATTATTTGGTTTTTTGTTTCTCCTGTAAAATTTGGATTTTAGTATTTACACGCTTTTCATTGTCAGTGCACTTACACTCGTAACATGCATTATAATTTGTATGAGCTGTCAGAAGTTTTTTTTAATGTTGGAGTTGTCACAAGAGAAGTGAAAATCACCACTGTATTTTTGGAAGTGATTAAATGAACTTAGTACACAAACCTTGTGGCCAGAAAATGTTATAAATTTTGGCTGCTTCATTGTGAAATTATAATAAAATAAACCTGTCTGCATTATGAAAAAAAACTTGCATCATTTCAAGCACAATGCTGAAAACAGTAATGGCAACACACAAAGGTGGACTGGAGCAGAAGTTATTCAGTTGCATTTCTGAGCATGTACAGAAGTGAAAAGAGCATCTTGGAAGGTTTCTAAGCATTCACCTGTTTGAAAAGAATGAAAAGAAACCAGCAGGAGAAAACGATTTCTGTGTCTTGAATATCTGAAGACTGAACTTATTTTGTTTCAGTCACTCAGGCATTGTCATTTTGTTCAATATGAGAATCTTAACATGCACAAAAAGGTAACACAAAACTAAGTGAAGCACATGGACAAAAGACTAGTCCTGTGTGAGGCAGCCTAGGATGTAAACTGGGATCTCGAAGTATTAATGTTTCCCATTAATGCAACCATGCTTATTTAAATTAGGCTGATTTCTGAGAGCACCAGCAGATTCCAAATATAGTGTATCTCTTCTAAATTTACTGCGATGGAGCATGGTGGTCTTTTTCCAATTGATTCTCTGAGCCATATCTAAAGCATGGTCCCTAAAGCTTGAATGACCATAGTCATGACTGCAAATGTATTTTTTTATTCTTCCATGTGGATGTTGGCTGATCTTCCTGTCTGTCCGTAGTAGGCCAACTTTCAGGAACAGGGTACTTTATATTCTGCAGGCATAGAGAGAGGAGGGAGCTGAACATATAATAAAATTAGTTTAATCCTTTATCCAAGTGTGAGCAAACAAAGTTTGCGCCTGAAAGTATCTTCAGGACTGGGTTAAGGTGGTACAACACCAGGGAAACTTGTTGCGTTACACTCCTATCTCTATAATGCAAAACACATCTCCTTGCGGATATGTCTAATGTTATGCATTAAGGGAAGGGCCACTACCTAGACTAGTTTTGACCTTTATTGAGGTCTCTTCAGTGGGAGGCAGGCCCCAGTAGAGATACCAGGCAGAAGCATTAGCAGGTCATCTCTACCTATAGGAGTTGCCAAATGGTGTGCCACCCTTTTTTTAATAAATTACTCTGGATTTAGAGAAAGATGTTGAAAGTTTATTTTTCACTTGGTTAGAGTATAATAAAATTACTTTAATCCTTTATCCAAGTGTGAGCAAACAAAGTTTGCACCTGAAAGTATCTTCAGGACTGGGTTAAGGTGGTACAACACCAGGGCTCTCACTGAAGAGACCTCAATAAAGGTCGAAACTAGTCTCTGGGTAGTGGCCCTTCCCTTAATGCATAACATTAGACATATCCGCAAGGAGATGTGTTTTGCATTATAGGAGATACTGAGATAGGAGTGTTGGTAGCTTGGTCCACCTTTGCAACGAGTTTCCCTGGTGTTGTACCACCTTAACCCAGTCCTGAAGATACTTTCAGGTGCAAACTTTGTTTGCTCACACTTGGATAAAGGATTAAATTAATTTTATTATACTCTAACCAAGTGAAAATTAAACTTTCAGGAGCTGAACGTCAGTAGAACATATAAAGGTAGCAAGTTTTAGGGAGTAATTTCCTAATGGTGCATTGACAGTATTGAATGCACAAAGAAAGAAGAAAAAAAATATATATATATACACATACACACATATTCTTCCTGCACACATATACTAGACTTGGGAGATTGCAAAGCATTGGGAATATTCTGTTCAAGAAGGGGGGTATATGTAGAAGTACAAAGCAGGTGATTATGACAAGCTTAAGGGAGGGCATTGAGCATCAGGCAGGAAAGGTGATCATTATGGTAACAAATGCAATTATGAAAAGAAACTAGCTGAGCATACCAAAGCAAGTCGCAAAGCACTCTTGTTACATTGCAAGTAAAAAAGAAGAATGACTATGGAAGGATAACTTTAACGAGTGCTGAAGGTGAGGTGATAGAAGCAGATAAAATTGTTGAGCATTTTAAGAGAATGTGCAAGGGAACTAGCAATTCCTCTGACTAGGTTCTTTAATTTAAATCTCAGCTCTCACAGAGTTCCGAGGGACAGGAAAGAGGGCAAAATGATTTCTTTGCATAAGGGAGGTTTTAAATTATAGCAAATTTTAGACCAACCAATATTTCAGGAGTGGTTGTAAAACTACTGGAAAAGTTAGTGAAAGAGTGAATTCAGGAATAGGTGAATAACAATATGTTACTCTAGGGCAGCATGGCTTTGTGAAGGGTTGGTCATGCTTTAGTAATTTGCTTTTTATAATAGAATGACAGCTGAGTTGGATAAAGGGAACACCACATTGAATTCTGTTATGCAAACTAGAACAAATGGGAATGGATATGACAATGTAGATAGTGTCGCAGTTGGGTTGGCAGGGAAACCAATAACAACACAGCAACATGTAGAAAATCATAGATTGTTTTATTTTCTATAGTTTTTAGATAATTTGATAATTTTGATTGTGGGGGTGCTTAAGGGTCAAAGCTGTATAACTGAGAGGAGACCTCCACATAGCCTTTAAAGGAATGCGGAGAACCGACCAGAGCTTCTGACCTAATGTCCAGTCTTCACCTTCTCGTGGTACACCCTGTTGGGTATCTACTTGGATACTGAACAAACGAGGATGGGCTGGCAATTTGGGATTTAGCTGACCAAATTGTATTCCTATTGGTTAAACCAAAATAAAAAATGATGGTACAACATGACAAAATTTCATGCTGGCTGGGGCATCGCCCAGTTAAACAAGCCCCCCCTGTTGTTTTTGCCAGGGAAACAGGGCGAAAAGTCAAAGTCAGCTACTGGAACAAACCCTAAAACACACCCCAACTCAACATCACCAGAGTTAAAGATTGGTACTATCAACATAAGAAGCCTGAATGGCAAAGAAATGGAGCTAGCTGAGGAATTAAGTAAGTACCAGATCGACGTAATAGGGATGACTGAAACAAAAAAGACCAAAACTGGAGAAATCTTTCCGAGCAATAAATACAAAATGTTATATTCAGGCAATGACAATCAAGGAAAAGAAGGAGTAGCCATAGTATTCAACATTAAATACAAGACTAATCTTCTTGAATGGCAGGCAGTGTCAAGTAGAGTGATGTGGGCAAATATAAAAATGGGGAACTGGACAATGAGACTTATTTGTGCCTATGGTCCCACAGAAGGTTTTACTAAGGTAGAAGTTGAGGAATTTTTTGATGCTTTAGAAAAAAGTAACTGACACAATGAAAAAGGAAAAGTTGGTTTTGGGGGATCTAAATAGCAGAGTAGGCAATGATTGTGAGACATACAAAAATATTTTGGGAAAATTTGGAGAAAAGAGCAAAGCTAATAATAATGGCAAATACCTGTTGGATTTCTGCTCAGGACATGGACTGGTTATTACTAACACCATGTTCCAACATAATAATGTGCACAAATTCACGTGGAGAGAAGAGGCAAGGCATAAGAAAAGTCTCATTGACTATGTTATTGTTGATAGTGATGTTTTCTCCCTGGTGCAGGACACCAGAGTGTACAGAGGATTTGAAATTGGAAGTGATCACTATTTAGTCTTGAGCAGGATAAAATTGAATTTATATTGAAAAGAATAAGATATCAGAAAGTTTTAAAGCGAATAAAAGTTGAGCAGCTCTCGGATGTGAACTATAGACTAAAATACACAAAGATTATTGAAGAATAAATTAAAGAGTTTGAGAACAGGAATCAAACCTTGGAGATTCAGTAGCAAGCCTTGAAGAAAGCCCTGATTGATTCAGCTAGAGAGGCATATGGTGAAGTTGTCTGCAAGGATAGAAAAATTAGAACTGCATGGTGGACACAGGAAGTTAAAGAGGCAGTGGAGGAAAAGAAGAAAGCATATCAAAAGTTCCTGGCAAATAAGTCAGCTTGTGCTCTTAGAGAATACAGAGACAAATGCAAGAATGCTAAACACTGTGTAAAACTTGTGAAAGAAAAGTCATGAGAGGACTTTGGCAAGAATATAGAAAATAAATATCAAGAAGGTGGCAAAATATTCTGGAGGTTGTTGAAGAAGCTTAGGAATGGAGGAAAGAGTGCTGTAAAAAGAGTTAGAGATGATAAAGGTGACATAAAAATGGAAGAAAAAAGATATCCTTGAAGTATGGAGTAATTACTTTATAAAACTGCTAAATGAAACAAGTCAGTGATGACAGCACAATGGTAAAAAACACTGACCAGGCATGAAGTCAGGAATACATATCCATTCTTGAAGTAGAAAAAACCATCAAAGGCTTGAAATGTGGAAAGGCAGCAGGAGTAGATGATATTCGACCAGAAATGCTGAAGTATGGTGGTATAAAAGTCTTACAGTGGCTGCACTGCATAGTTCAGAAAGCCTGAACAGTGGGCGAATTCCTGATGATTGGAGTACAGCTCTCATAGTACCTATATATATAAAGGGAAATAAAACTGAATGCGAGAATTACAGAGGTATTTCCCTACTGAGTGTTCCTAGCAAGATCTATGCAAGTATACTTGAGAAATGGTTGAGAAGAATTGTGGAAGAAAAGCTGGTTGAAGAACAAGCTGGATTCAGGCCAAATAGAGGCTGCCATGATCAGATCTTCACTTTACGACAAATAGTCGAGAAAGCATGGGAATATAACAAAGATCTGTATTTAAGTTTGTCGATTTGGAAAAGGCATATGACAAGGTGCCAAGAGAGAGAAGCTATTCAATACGCTTCAGTTATATGGTGTCAATGGGGCATTATATCAAGCAATACTTAGTCTTTATTTGAGTTGCAAGTCAGCAGTTAGAATTGAAGGAAGCACAGGAAGATGGTTTAATGTTAAATCTGGTGTGAGACAAGGATGTACATTATCCCCTCTGTTATTCATTATCTATATGGATCACATTATGAAGGAAAGTGGTATTAAACATATCAAAATTGGAGATGTTAATGTCAGCTCTTTGCTTTATGTGGATGATGTTATACTTCTAAATACATCCGCTACAAGTCTGCAAGATTCCCTGACCAAATTGAATAATTGTTGTAATAGATATGGTATGAAGGTCAGCAATAAAAAGACAAAGACAATGAAAATAGGCAGAATCATTGAAAATGTCAACTGTGTTGTGAATGGAGAACCTGTGGAACAAGTAAAACATTTCAGCTACTTAGGCATGATTTTTAGTGAAGATGGTAAATCAAATATAGAAATAGACAACAGATTCAGCAAAGCTGGTCTGCTGTATCAATTGATTTATTCAATTGATACACTTGAATTGTCTAAATTCAAGTGTGTCAATTGAATAAATTCATATGGAATAAGAGAGAAATTAGTCGGAACACTAAATTAGCTGTATACAAGACAGTGTTCAAACCAGTTTTAACTTATGGATCTGAGAGCTGGGTTAAAAGTAAAACACATGACCAAAGACTAGGGACTGCAGATATGAGAGTCCTGAGAAAGATTAGAAGTACGAACAGATGGCATCAATGGCAGTATCATATTAAAAACGAGGATATTAGGAAAGAACTTGACATTGTCAGCATCCAGGAATGCGTTAGCAGAACTAATCTCAGGTGGTATCGTCACTTAAATGGAATGGGTGAAGAAAGATTAGCAAAACAAGTGTTCTCTGCCAGGTTGGCAGGAAAACAACCCAGAGGAAGACCAAGATATAGGTGGATTGATACGGTACAAAATGCCTTAGACGATAGAAATATAAGATCTGATAATGTTGGAGTCTTGACAAGTAACAGACTGATTTGGAGGAAAATTGTAGATAGGAAGTTAGTAATGATGTAAATTTTTCATGTAGTACTATCATATTCTGTACACCCCTTGAGGGTACATGGCAGGAATTTGATGATGATGATAATTTTGAATGATTCATGAAGACATCCTTATAATCAGAATATTTAAATATATGTTGTATAGCTTTACGTATATTTCTTATGAATGAGAATTTAAAAATTTTATTACTGGGAATGCTTATTTGATCTTGAGGGGATGGCAGCTCTTGGCTGTCAAGTTTACATAATGTTAATTGTTGCCAGGAGGGGGGGGGGGTTAGCTAACTTTTTAAAAAAATATTCTTCAAATAAGTAATTTCTCAATTCAGATCTTCAGGAAGTTTATATTTTGGTGTTGATGAACTGAAAGAGTGCAATTGATTTATTATTATTATTATTATTATTTTAAGTGTAGGGATGGTATGAATCAAAGTGTAGGTAATTCCCTATGTTGTTTGGTTTATGATAAATTTTTGTAATGATATCATTACTAGATCTTGTGAGTGTTAGGTTTAGAAAGTGTATTGAATTATGTTTGTACTCAATAGTGAAACGCTCTCTCTCACTAAAATTAAGGGATATTAATAAATCTGAAATACTAGTTTTTCACCCACTTACACATGACATCATCATCACAATGACTATAAAAAGAAATAGATCCTATCAGAAGGTTCGGAGCAATAAATTGGAAGTCAAATCTGTTATTACGCTTTTCAAGTTTTTAGATCTTTTAAATTTGTCTTGTTTTTTATTTTTTTTTATCCTTCAAGTTTTCAGATTTCTTACCTTTAATGTACTTTTTTTTTAGTTTGATACACTTGTTTCATTTTTTTCAGTTTTTATCCTTGCTTTTTTAATTATCATCATACATTTAATATAATACTTTTCATTATTTATTAATTTATTTGATCATTATTATCACATTCATTCACTACCGATTTATTTTATTTCATCATCTTTTATATCAATTTCTTAAATCTCAACCTCTAGGAAATTACTTAGATTTTACTGCTAATACAGAAAATGTAGGCAATGATACTGATTTATGATCACTTTCATTAATGTTTTTTTTTTTTAACGATTTCTTAATTTAAAGAGTTGTAGCCAAAAATCATTTCATTTTTGTAGGGTGCTCCATCAATCATTTGTTCAGAGATATGTGAGTCATTTTTGTATGTTTTGGAATGATTTCCTATTCAGATTTTTAGGTATCCACCAAGAACTTGCTTTTCCATTTTTCTTCATATCAGCTATCTTTCTTCAATGACTAAATGACTTCTTTCATACCTTGGGACCATAGGCTTAAGTATGTCTGATTTTCTAATTGTCCATTTTGAAATTTTCCCACATCACTCTATTTGAAATTGATTCTCATCCAAGAAATTTATCTTAATGTATATTTTTATATAGTTTAAGGAATAAAAAAACCTCCTTGCTTTTCTGAATCTTAGTTCTTGAATACATCAGTTTATTTATTTGTATTTATTACTTGATATTAAATCCACAACTGAAAATTTGATAAAAGAATTGCCTACCCACATTTAGGTCAAACTTTAAATGACACCAAACATGGAACTGTTTTGAGTTATGTCTCTAATAATTAGGGTGATGCCACTAATATGAAGAAGACTAAATGTCTTCTTCATCTTAGTGGCATCACCTATGTGGATGTAATATTTCTGTAATTTTTCCTCTGCTAGCTCCATTCTCTTTCTCTTTTTGAGACAATCCTACTCACAAAAATTAACTTGTAATGTATTGATATTAAGTTGAACTAAGTGTTGACAATATGGAAATTACTGTAGACAGAAAACATGTTTTTCTGCAAGTTGGTAGTCTCACAGGGCAATAAAAATCATTTTCCACCTACGTACATGTGTTGTGTGTGTTGGGGAAATTTTGGAGAAAAGAGCATGCTAATAGCAAATGATAAGATTTATGCAAGCATACTCAAGAAGAGGCTAAGAAAACAAGCTGTATTCAAACTAATAGAGTTTTCAGGATCACATATTTGCTCTAAGTTGAGAAATCATGGATCTGTATTTAAATTTTGTAGATCTAGAAAAGGCATATGGCAAAGTGCCAAGAGAGAACTGTCAATACAGTTATATAGTATAAACTGGACTTTATATCAGCAATGCTCAGTCTGTATTTGAGTTGTAAGTCATCAGAATTGGAGAAGCGGAAAGATTGTTTTGTTTAAAAAGAAGAAAATATATTTATATAAATTTATATTTTGTGTTCTGCATTTTAGTGGCATCAAATGTGGATGTAATATTTCTGTAATTTTTCCTTTACTAGCTCCATTCTCTTTCTCTTTTGCAGTTTGAAACAATTGCATGAGCATACAATTGCTTCAAACTTCTGGTTAAAACTTACTGGCACTCTCCTTGTATACAGGCAGTTTAAACAACATGTAAAAGAAATTTTCAGATAAAGAAAACAGTTTTATTATACAATTTCTCTATTAAAGTTTCACAAATTGATTTATCTTGCTTTGAAAATATTTTTATTGAAACAACCCCTTGGCATACAACTCTGACTTGATAGTTTGTTTAAAACAGTTTTTCCACTTGACAAACTGTTCCTAAGTTCTCTCTCTCTCCATAATACTATTTTTTTTTCCCGAGTATATTTTACTACAGAGAATCTTAACGTGTGTAAATGGCATGTAAAGAATATATATATATATATATATATATATATATATAACTAGATAAATTTATTCCATAGCACAATTTGGGTTATTCTGCCTTCAAAATATGTGCTAGCAACTTAATATGGAAAGTAGTAGTAGTTCAACTACTAAAAGAAAATAACTTTCTCCAGACTATATTAATCTATCTTTTAAAAACAATATTTCAGAAGCCTTCTTTAGCTTTATTTTATGGTGGTCATTCATTGTTTGAAAGAAACCCTTTCTCTTTCAAATCTTTTGATATGCAATTCTGTTCTTTAACTTTGTACTCTCTCAAAACCACATTCCATTCCAATCTCCCCAACAAAAAACATTTTCCAGCTGTTGCTATGAGTTGCACTGATGTCTGTGCATGCTCATGGCTTCAAACTGCTGGTTAAACTTGATGGTGCTCTCCTCTAGTATACGGGCAGTTTAGACAACATGTAAAATCAGATAAAGAAAACAGTTTTATTATACAATTTCTCTATAAAAGTAAACAAAATATAAGTTCTTGACATTTTCTGACTGAAATAAGTGCAGTTCTTAAAAAAATTAAATAAAATGAAACCTCTCACATTGTGATTTGATAGTTTACAAATTGATTAGGAAACATCACTGAAGTTCAATGATTGTAGAACATAATCACAAGTTTTTTTTTTTAGCGACAACTTTAAACCCGAGACTGATTTTATTAATATAAATTTTTATATTTTGTTTGTGGAGATTAATTTAAGATTCCTCTCTCCATATTACATGTTTAATGTTAAATTATATCTATCTCATTCCAATTTAAACATATGATTGCTTAATAAGTAAGTATTCTAATTTATTAAAACAAAATGTGGCATGTCTGAATGAAATTCAGATACTCCACAATTTGATGTAAAATCAAATCAGGTCTGAGACAAGGGTGCAGACAAGATCGTTCTGTTTATATGTTATACTTTGATAGTGATTACAATAGCTGCACATTTAAAATTTTCTCACGAGATGCTATTTACATGCACTTGGTGCATTTAAGTAGTATGTTCTGTTTATGTATTTTGATTTTTAGACTGATCTTTGATGTCTTTTCATATTCCTCATCAGTATTGAAGTGACCAACTCTTATTCATCATTAGTAATTTTGATTAATGCAAATTACTTGTTTCATTGGGTAGACTGTTTTGCAGATTTAATTTAAGGATGATTATGTAACATTTATTTTACAAAAGATTCTATCCAGTATTTAAAAAGTTTTGTTTTAAATTATTAACCAAGTATTATTAATTTTAAATTAATAATACTTGTACTGTTAGTAATAAAAAATAATTACTACATACATTACTTATCCCATGATGACATACACCCTCTGTCCAAAAAGAAACCGAACTTTTCAAAAATAGAAAAACTAGTGGCACCACCTGTTGTATATTTTTGTTGTTGAAAGCGGCAACCTTCATCAGTGTTGTGTCAACTGTTTATGACATTGGTTTCATTAGAAGCAGAGTTATAGTGCCAAGAGTGACAGTGTGTTTTGACGAACGGTTGGAAAATGAGTTTCAAACAGAGAGCTGCGATTGATTTTTGTGTTAAACTTGGTAAAAGTTTTACCAAAATGCATCAAATGCTTCAAAAAGCATGCAGCAATGAATGCTTATCCTGTACTGAAGTTTAAGAGTGGTTTAAGCGATTGCGAAGTGGTCATGAGACGCTTGAGGATGACGAAAAGCCGGGCCATCCAAAAACTGTACTGTGCAAAGAAATCGTCCATGAGATTGATTGAAGATGAATTGGGGATTTCCAAAATCAACTGTGCACAACATTTTGACCAAGAGTTGGGGCCTTCACAAATTGAATTCGCCATTTGTTCCTCACAAGTTGACCGACGACCAAAAAATTTATCGAATTGAACACTGCAAGGACCTCGTTAAAGCTGCTCGTAAGGACTCAAACTTCCTTGAAATGATCGTTACTGGTGACAAAACATGGTGTTTTGAGTATGAGCCCAAAACAAAGTGGCAGAGTGCTGAGTGGAGACCACCAGAAGAGGGACATCCGAAAAAAAGTTGCTTGGAGAAGTCAAAAGTAAATGCTGATTTGTTTCTATGATTCCAGGGGCATTATCACAAAAAATTCATTCTGCCTGGCCAAACGGTCAGTGGTGAGTTTTATCTCAAAGTTTTGAAGCGATTGATAGCGAGAATTCATCGCGTATGGCATGAATATCGTGATGCAGGCAGCTGGTCACTTTTGTATGATAATGCACAATCTCATCGTTCGAACATTGTGAGACAGTTTTTTGAGCAAAAACCAGGTTTGTGTGTTGGATCACTAGCCGTATTCACCTGATTTAGCACCCTGTGACTTCTTTCTCTTCCCTCGAACTTCATTTGCTGATGAAAGGAAAGTGATATGACACTGTTGAAAACGTTCAAGCGGCAGCAACCATGACCCTCAACAATTCCCAAAAACCGATATAAAAAACTCATTTAACAAATTAATTGACCATGCCAAATGCTGTATTGAAGCTGAGGGAGAGTATATTGATTGAAATGAATGATTTGAATAATTATAATTGGCCTGTGTTTTATTTTCTATCAAAAGTTTGGTTTCTTTTTGGACAGAGGTTGTAGACTTTTTTTTAAATTCATGATTAATCTCTCTCTCTTTCTCTCTCTCTCTCTCAATTTATCTAGGCGATTTTATAAAAACATGACACATGTAGCTTTGGATAAAAAATCGAATTTTGAATATTTGGAAAGAGATGTTGGACTTCATAAATTTCTTCCTTCTCTTGTAATAACTGGAAACAAAGTAAGTTAAAACTGTTTACTGTTTTATACATGCGATGCAAGATTGCTGGAATTTTATAAATTAGAATGAATTGTACCTTGCTTAGGTTTTGAAGTTGTTTTAAAGAACTGATATATTATTATTACGTGACACCTCCAAGGAGTTCAAGGCTCATCTCAAGAGGGCACTCTACTCCAGTTTGCTACACACATTTAACCATCTCCTCTGCTACATAATTCTTCTACTACACACAACTACCATCTACTGCCCATTACCACTACCAACAGTATTTTTTGTCTGTAAATTGCATGTGTTCTGAAAGCTGATTTGCCTGTATGGGATGAAAAATTCGTGTTTCCAGGAGAATAAAATCTGCTACCTCTGTATGGGATTGGCTAACTCACTTTCAAATGAAAAAGCCCATATAAAGATTCCTCTCGTAATGATGAGAATCAAACTTAGGCCTTTTCTAAACGAAGGTCACAATATAATGTTATGTTTATATGTTATACTTTGAAAGTGATTACAATAGCTGCACATTTAAAATTTTTTCACGAGATACTACTTACCTACATCTTGGTGCATTTAAGTAGTATGTTCTGTTTATGCATTTGGATTTTTAGACTGATCTTTGATGTCTTTTCATATTCCTCATCAGTATTGAAGTGACCATGTAGTGACTCATTAGAGGACCAAATAAATAATTCACTTGGAACTGTACTATAGATAGATATAGCATGATTGTCCAACTAAACTTGGAAATTTCATGGATAGCCTGGTGAGAATGCAAGGGTATGTAGTTCTTCCTCAAGATTTTTTGTTTTCCTTTAGTCTCACAGTACTTATCCCTGTTCATATTCTCATCTGGATTTTAAAAGCCTTGCCAAAATGATTCCACTCTCACAAATAATATGCACTAAGATTTTTAAGATGTGCACCTAATTTGGAAAACCTTGGGTGGTTTTGGAGATGATTTCCACTTCACTGTTGGGATTGATGCTTAGATTCTGACTTGATAGACCGACCCACTTCTCATCAGTAATAACAGATTTACCAATAAATAAGGATAAATCCATTTATTTACTTTTCTCTGATTCTCATTCATTTTGTTTAGTAGTCTGCTAATTTCAAATATATTCTCTGTTTTATTTTTGATTTCCTCACCATATAACATGTGGATATTATTTTCAGTTTTTATAACAAAAAAAAATTATTTGTTTTAAATTTTACACGCAGAATTGAAAGCACTAGTGCAACATTTTCGATTTTGCAACATGGGTGTTACTTTTGACTCACTCAGAAGCAATCTTTCAAACAGAAATTTTATGTAAGCATAATAGAAATAACAGCAGAGAGCAAGATACTATTTCTACTCTATAAACTGTATATTGATATATGATTCTGATCACGTACATAAGTCGTATGTCATGTTTCTCTGTTTGCTATCACTTTAAAAGAAACTGATATATTTCTTCTGTATTCATTTGATTCATTTGTAATAAGCATACATGTACAGTTAACAACAACAAAAATGTAATTGTTAAAAACTTTATTAAGAAGTTTTTTGTTTGAAATATTACCAGTGAATATTTCTAACAAAATTTCCAATTACATATAATGTCTTTCTGTGTAGTACATATATAATTTGCTATACATTGCTAAGCCTGATTGTTTGAGTATGTTTCCTTTGAAAACTTTGCAGGCTGCTGCCAAATGGAACCATTTAATATCAGTATGAATGTTATTTCAAAATTAATTTTGTAATATTAATTTATAGATGATATTAAAAGTAATCACTTTTGACTTTAATATTCTTATAAGCTAACAACTTAGCTACTTAACATATAATATGTAGTACTGAATGCTGAGTAGCTAACATGTATCACACACAAAACTTGTTGATAACATAAACATGAGCTCTTGGGTGAAGGGGGAGAGGATGTATATATTCTTTAGCAATGTGGCAAGCAAGAGGAAGAATAATTGTACAGGGTGATCATAAAATAACTTTCCCTCTTTGGAGGCATCTGTAGCTAAAACCAATGAGACTAAATTTTATAGTGAGACTTTTGAAGGCATAGGGATTTCCATGAAAAAAAGATTTAGTACCAAAAGTCGCCGATAGGGGAAATTTTGGCGCTGGTGGAGTCAAACAAGCGGATAATTACATTAAAGGCAGATAAAATGGAATAATAACATTTCGACGGTGTAAGCGACAGCCGCGTCACTCATTCCAGCTGGATATGTGGCACGTTACAATGATAATAATAATAATAATAATAGTTCTTTCCGACGGCATGGCTGCCTCGAACCCCGGACATCACTCCATGTGACTTTTGGCTGTGGAGGTATTTGAAATCCGTTGTGTATGTTGGTGGCATTCCCAACTTGCATGTCTTTGAAAGAGAGCATAAAACGGGCTGTTATGAACATCCAATCCGACTGACTCCATACGCTCAGCTGTAGAGCATGTCGCACACCTGATGCAATTTGTTGTACACAAGAAAGGTCAGCACATTGAAAATCATGTATGTGGTCCAGGAGACCCTGATTCTAAATAAAACATTGAATAAAACATTATTTCCTGCAAGTTCAATCACTACATTAATTTCTGTGTCTCTCGCAAGTTGTTGTTTTAGATTAATTATTATTATTCTTATTATCATCGTAACTCGCAACATATCCAGCTGGAATGAGTGATGCGTCTGTAGGTCATACTGTCGAAATGTTATTATTCCATTTTATCTGCCTTTAATGTAATTATCCGCTTGTTTTCGGGTCGGCTAGCACCAAAATTTCCCCTATCGGCGACTTTTGGCACTAAATCTTTTTTTCGCTGAAATCTTCTCCCCATGCCCTCAAAAGGCACAATATAATATTTGGTCTCATTCCGTTTATTGGTTTTAGCTACAGATGCCTCCAGAGAGGGAAAGTTATTTTATGGCCACCCTGGATATTGGATAATTATAGTAGTAGGGCAGTCATGCAAAGGATTTTAAGTGGAATTATTTAATTAGCACTTTTTATATATCATCATCAAATTCCTGACATGTACCCTGAAGGGGTGTACAAGATAAGATAGTACTACTACATGAAAAATTTACATCATTACTAACTTCCTATCTACAATTTTCTTCCAAATCCATCTGTTACATGGCAAGACTCCAACGTTATGAGAACTTAAATTTCTGTCTTCTAAGGCACTTTTTACCATATTAATCACCTATATCTTGGTCTTCCTCTGGGTCTTTTTCCTGCAAACCTGAGAGAGAGAGAACACTTGTTTTTGCTAATCTTTCCTCACCCATTTCTGTTTAAGTGACCATATCACCTGAGATTAGCTCTGCTAACACATTCCTGGATGCTAACAATGTCAAGTTCCTTCCTAATATCCTCGGTTTTAATATGATGTTGCCATTGATGCCATCTGTTCATGCCCCTATTCTTTCTCAGAACTCATATCTGCAGTCTCTAGTCTTTGTCAAGTGTTTTACTTCTAACTCAGCTCTCAGATTCATAAGTTATAATTTTTTTTGAACACTGTCTTATACAGCTAATTTAGTGTTTTGACTAATTTCTCTGTTATTCCATATAAATTTATTCAGTTGACTTCCTGCCATACCAGCTTGCAGATTTTGTTGTCTATTTCCATATTTAATTTACCATCTTCACTAAAAATCGTGCCTAAGTAGCTGAAATGTTTTACTTGTTCTATAGATTCTCCATTCACATGCAGTTGATATTTTCAATGCTTCTACCTATTTTCTTTGTCTTGTTATTGCTGAACTTCATACCATATCTATTACAACAGTTATTCAATTTGGTCAGGGAATCTTGCAGACTTGTAGTGGATTTATTTAGAAGTATGACATCATCCGCATAAAGTAAACAGCTGACATTAACATCTCCAATTCTGATATCATATTCAATACCACTATCCTTCATAATGTAATCCATATAGCTAATGAATAACAGAGGGGATAATGTACACCCTTGTCTCACACCAGATTTAACAATAAACCATCTTCCTGTACTTCCTTCAATTCTAACTGCTGACTTACAACTCAAATAAAGACTAAGTATTGCTTGATATAATGCCCCACTAACACCATACAATGGTAGTGTTTTAAATAGCTTCTCTCTTTGTACCTTGCAATATGCTTTTTCCAGATCTAAACTTAAATACATATTTTTGTTATATTCCCATGACTTCTCAACTATTTGTCGTAAAGTGAAAATCTGATCCTGACAGCCTCTATTTGGCCTGAATCCAGTTTGTTCTTCAACCAGCTTTTCTTCCACAATTCTTCTCAACTGTTTCTCAAGTATACTTGCGTAGATCTTGCCAGGAACACTCAGTAGGGAAATATGTCTGTAATTCTCACATTCAGTTTTATTTCTCTTTTTATATATGGGTATTATAAGAGCTCTACACCAATCATTTGGAATTTGTCCTTCTGTCCAGGCCCTCTAAACTATACAGTGCAGCCACTGTAAGACTTATACCTCCATACTTGGACATTTCTGGTCGAATGTCATTTACTCCAGCTGCCTTTCCACATTTCAGACTTTTGATGACTTTTCTACTTCAAGTATGGAAATGTATTCCTGATTGCATGCCTGATCAGTGTTTTTTATCACTGTGCTGTCATCATACCTAGTTTCATTTAGCAATTTTGCAAATTAATTGCTCCACACTTTGAGGATATCTTTTTCTCCAGTTTTTATCACCTTTATCATCTCTAATTTCTTTTACAGCACTCTTTCCTCTTTTTCTGAGCTTTTTCAACAACCTCCAGAATATTTTGGCACTTTCTTGATATTTATTTTCTATATTCTTACCAAAGGCTTTCCCTGAGTTTTGTTTAGCTAGTTTTACACAGTGTTTAGCTTTCTTGCATTTGTCTCTGTATTCTCTAAAAGCTCAAGCTGACTTATTCACCAGGAACTTTTGATATGCTTTCTTCTTTTTCTTCACTGCCTCTCTAACTTCCTGTGTCCACCATGGAGTTCTGATTTTTCTATCCTTGCAGACAACCTCACCACATGCCTCTCTGGCTGAATCAATCAATGTTTTCTTCAGGGCTTGCCACTGAATCTGCAAGGTTCTTGTTCTCAAACTCTTTCATTTTTTTCTTGAATAATGTTTGTGTATTTTAGTCTACAGTTCCGCTTTAAAACTTTCTTACATGTGTTCTTCTTTTCAATATGAACTTCCAGTTTTATCCTGCTCAAGACTAAATGGTGATCACTTCCGATTTCAAATCCTCTGTACACTCTGCTGTCCTGCACCTGGGAGAAAACATCACTATTGTTGTGTCCTGAATAAGCATTAAAAAGGTTTATATTAAAATATTCAGGTCACAACATTAATTCTACTCAGGCAGAGAACATGGAACGTTGGCAATAGAAAAAATAAATTGTTTGTGAATACAAGTCAAGATAAAGTTTAAGGAATTGTATAAAAATGTATAAATTGTTTAAATATAATCTGTATTAAGTGTTGGCCTGATATTAGAAATTCATGTAAGCTGGCAAAATCCATTTGGAAAACCAGCCTCTTGCACTGAAATAGTAAAGCCTGTGAGTCAGGGTTCAAAGGTCACTTTTACCGTCCTGCATTATGAAAGTATTGGAAAGGGAAAACCTAAGCGTCTTCCAGGAATAGGAGGCAGACACACGTGCGAAAAATTAATAGAGGGAGCTAATGAGATTGACGTGGACACACGTGACCGAGTTGGCGCGTGCCGCAAATATTGAGATTTAACGAGAGGAGAAAATGAAACAAAAAGGCCTTGCATGAAGATTCGAGATCTTTTATTTTCCTGGATTCCTGATCTCTCGGAGTGGTCCTGCTCGTCGTGGAGGGAAGTCCCTGGCCAGTCGCGGAAGTCACTTAGTTCGTCCGTCGTAGCATTCGTATTTGGCCAAGCTATGTCCGTGTTCTAGGATAGCTGTGATGTCGTACGATGGAGGGACTAAATTGAGCCGTCCATTCAAGGCGACGTTACCGTGCCACCTCCCATGTTTCCCTCGGAGATTCTACTCGAACAGATCTACGGAAGATATCCTCCAAAGCAATTACATTTGAAGGCCATGATGATTAGACAAGGCTGGAACAAGTTTTAAGAGTTCAAGGACAGAAATGGTAATGTAGATTTTTGAAATACTAATTCCAATTGTAAGAAGAGAGTGAATTTCCTGTGTGAACATTTAAATTGGACTGAACTTAAAGAACTGTAAGAGTAGCCTACAACTAGATACATGTCCGAGACAGTGTTAAGAATTGTTTGCCCAAGAGGCCGAATAGATACAAGATCATGTTAAACTAAAAGTGTAATTGTGCTGATGTGTTCACTGGTAGCCACGTGTATCCGAATGACTTAATGATAATCTATGAATTGTATTTTATGATTGTATTCAAGGTTACTAAGATTTAGTATGTGTGATAAGTACAAGTTAATTAGAGCTTTTGATCTGAGTCGAGTGCAACCATATTATCCTGTTTTGAAATGTATTATTGTGTATCACCTTAAAGCTAATTAAATTGTTTCATTCATGTACTTGCCTGATCTGCTTATATTATATGAATTCAAAACTACCGCTCATAAAAATAACAACGAACCAAGCGGGATAAACCCATGAATACTAATGCAATAAGTAAGCCGCGACTGTAAGAAAGAAAAGGACAAGTGAGGGGGAGATAAATTTAGGCTTGATCAAATAATCATTAACTCTCTAAAGGAGTCACCCTGAACAAGAATCCTTTCTACCTAGGTATTAGCTGGCACAGCATAAATATAAATGTGTTAATACTTATAGGGTGAATTTCTTCAGATTGTTTGTTTAGGACATAGAGAGGCCATTAGGACCAAACCACTGAAGGAGAGAATATTTGATTGTAGAGTTTAAATTATAAGGGATAAATGTGTATAAGTAAGGTACAGTGTTAGACGAGTTTTAAATTTAAGAAAGATAGGATGTTGGATTAGTTAAGAAAGGGTAGATAAAGGGTAAATAACTAATTAAGTAAAGAAAAAGCAAACAAGATAAGAAAAAGTCTCAACATAAATGGCATAGCTGGTAGGATAAAGGAAAGATATAAAACAATAGAAGTTAATCTAAACGATTAGAGTACAAATGTATTATAACAAATAAGTAGAGAGATAAATATTATAAGAAACGTCGTAACACTATCAGTAATAACATAGTCAATGAGACTTTTTTTATTTCTTGCCTCTTCTCTCCATGTGAATTTGTGCACATTTTTATGTTGGAACATTGTGTTAGTAATAACCAGACTGGTTATTAGCCATTATTATTAGCTTTGCTCTTTTCTCCAAATTTTCCCAATATATTTTTGTATAATTGATAATCATTTCCTACTCTGCTATTTAGATTCCCAACAAGGATTAACTTTTCTCTTTTCATTGTGTCAGTTGCTTTCTCTAAAGCTTAAAAAATTCCTCCACTTCTATCTTAGTAGAGCCTTCTTTGGGATCATAAGCACAAATAAGTCCCATTGACAAATATGTCTCAGTTCCCCATTTTGATATTTGCCCACATCACTCTACTTGAGATTGCCTGCCATTCAAGAAGATTAGCCTTGTATTTAGTGTTAATATGATATATTTTTGTATATCATATTAGTGTAAATGCTGTTCTACACACCGAAGGGATGCAAATAATAGGGAGATTAGAGGTTGAAAGAATTAGAAGTGTATCAAGTGTTAATTGGCTTAGACTTAGATATTAATGAGGCTGTGGGACTAGATGATATATCACCACATATTTTTAAGGAATGCGATAAAGAGTTAACCATGTCCTTGGCCTAGTTATTTAATGAAAGTCTTGCGCTAGGAATTGTTTCAGTCGTGGAAAGAAGGCAAAATTGTACCACTCCACAAGAATAGCTCTAGAACAAAAAGTTTACAGATTATAGATCAGACTGTATATCTGCAGTTTTGATCAGAATATTAGAGATATTTGTTAGGAACTGAATATTGGATTGGATTAATAAACATAGGATTCTCTGTGATGGTCAGCATGGATTCAGTCTTATGTTCAGAGATTGGATCTCTGAATGATACTAGCTAGTTTTGCATGATGAAACAGTTTCTCAGAAAAGGAAAGTAACTATTGATGTGCGTCATGGATCTCTTCTTGCTCCCTTGCTATTTAACTTATTTGTTAATATTTCATGTGAATTGACTAGTGATATTTGTTTGATGCAAAGTTGGAGTGAATTGTGAAGAATGTTTTGCTGATAATTCCTTTCAGGGAGGTTTGAACAGACTTTTAGCTTGGACAGATG
Source organism: Typopeltis vanoorti (assembly GCF_054136105.1). NCBI lineage: Eukaryota > Metazoa > Arthropoda > Arachnida > Uropygi > Thelyphonidae > Typopeltis > Typopeltis vanoorti. The sequence continues at coordinate 93,976,469 of NC_143552.1, forward strand.
GGTAGGATTATAGTTTTAATATTAATAAATACAACTGCACTTTGTGTTGACAGTGGACTGAAATTCAGAGAGCACATTGCAAGTGTTGCAAAGACTGCATATCATATTGCTGTTGTGATTAGGAGTGCATTGAAAAGTAGGGATTAGGAGGAAGGTAGTTGTGCCACTGTACAAGGCATTGGTCAAACCACACGTGAATTGTACTCAAATTTGGTCACCCAGTTTTCATTGCAATATCGCAACATCGGAGATGGTCCAGGAGCGAATTACTAAGATAGTATCAAGTTATGCAGAAAAGTTGAGTGAATGTGAATTGCAGAGTATAGTGGAGAAGAGGAGGTGATATGATATATACTTAAGTTGGGGGATTTTCCCAGATTAATCCAGAGGGGAATTATAAAACGATTAGGTGTGAGAGGGGGAAAGAGAAGCCAGCCTTGAAAGTTGTGTAAAGGTGGGGGTGAAGAAGAGTACGAGAGTAGAAATTTTTAACTTGGCGAGTGGGATGCATTTTCAGAATGCATTGCAGTGGAGAGTGTAAATGAGCTTAAACTTTTTTTTTTCATGACATTAATTTTTGTAAAACATGAACATTTCTGGAGATTCCAGCGATTATCATAAACCATTCTTCAAAACTTCTCAAAACATAGAATTCATTTTTTAAGATGCATATTGTTCATCATGGTATTGTGTGTTCATATATGTACAGTAAAAATACATGTTTAGCAGTAGTTTCATTTTAAAACAACAAATGGAATGAATGCTCAGTAATATCAAAACTGAGCTGCTAGCCTGAAACAAGGCTTCGATGTCATCTATTAATTGTACCAGTTCCTCCTAATATAAATTCATTTCTCCATCAATTAATTCACTAATTTCGTTTTCACTCATATCGCAAAAGCTCTTTAAGTGGCCATTACTATAAAAATAATATTTTTATAGTAATGGCGTAAAAAAAGCATTACATATTGCATATAACTCGCCAGAAAATAAATTGCTCAGCTTGAGATTAACACACTTATCTGACCGTTCACAGTGCCATTAATATAAAAATTAGATAGCAGTGGTCAAAGTACGCATTCTTAGATACCCAGTGGTTATCCTTAATTTCTTTGGAGTTTTACACTTAGCTAACTGCTCAAAATGCTGCATTCCAGAGTTGATACATTCATAACTGGAATCTTTCAAGTAGGTTATGTGTAAAACATTTAAGAATAGAATATCCTACATCTTTGGCTTAGGTAATCCACTGTTCCAATTCAAGTGTAACAGGATTTCAGAACTCTAGATGGTCATGCCTAAAACTACTTCTGTGGATGAGGTTGATGTCCTTCCAGAGGATTCTGTGCTCATTGTTAATGCCATGTTGAACTAGGACTGGACTTTTGCGATTCATAATATTTTTATTATTATTAAGAGAGGCCTCCAGGGAGTCAGAGACTCATCGAGGGGAGGCCACATAGTACACACACCAGCTATCATACTTATTCTTGAATTCATTCACACTGCTTGCACTTACAACATCCAATGACAATCCATTCCAATCACGCACCATCCTCTGAGAGAAAAATCTAGCCCTCGCCCTCTTCTTACCAGCCTTTATTCTCAGCTTCCAAGGATGCCCTCTTGTCCTTTCCTCACCCTCCATAAATTGAAAAATTCCATCACTTGAAATTCTGTATGACCTTTTCAGAAGTTTGTATGTCCCAATCATATCACCCCTCTTTCTCCTGTTTGTTAGTGTCTGCATTCTACAAATTCTCAATCTGTCTTCATAATCTATTCCACAATCATGATATAATTTTTAACACTCTCCTTTGTACTTTCTCTCCAATATATCAAAATCACAATGGAAACCAGGAGACAGACCTGCACACATCACCTTCCTTTAGTCCAAGTGAGATCTTATCAAGGCTTTGTAAAAGGCAAAATGACATCCTTATATTTAACATGTGAATGTTCGCTTCAGCATTGCAATTATCTTTTGAGTTATATTTGCAATTTTTGCCACATGACCTCTGAACTTCAACTTCCTATCTACTAACACTCCAAGATCCCTAGCCTCATCGGTTTCTTCTAGCATAATTCAGTCAATATAATACGACATTGGATATCTAATCATGTCTAATTGAATGACTTTACATTTACTGATACTCATTTTTCCCTGCCCATAATTCTAGCCTATTTAAATCATTTTACAAGTACTGCATATCAGCAACATTCCTGATTACCCTACCTTTCTTTGCATCATCAGCAAATAGCTGTATGTTGCTTGTCAATCCTTCCCAATATCATTAATGTACAGATTGAATAACAGTGGGCCAAGCCCTAATCTTTGTGGTACACTATTTGTTACCTTAAATCTTGCAGACTCACATCCCCCATATACCACTTTTTGATATCTGTCAGTCAGCCATCCTCTTATCCATGCTAATATTGTATAACCCAAATCCATTTTCTCCAATTTATGCAGCAGTGTGCCATGCTGTATTCTGTCAAAAGTGTTAGCAAAATCCAAAAGTACCATGGTTTATCCATTCCCCGTTTAGTTCAATGGTAACATTGTTATAGAGTGTGAGCAAGTTGCTAAAACATGACCTTCCTTTAGTAAATCCATGTTGTTCATTGCAAAGTAGAGATTCACTGTCAGCCCATTTCTGAATGCGAGCCCTAACCAATTTTTTCCAAAATCTTTGCCACCACCATTTCTGAGATACCGATTGGTCGATAGTTGGATACATCAGTCTTTGCACCACCCTTGTGCAGTGGAATTCCATACATTCCTTCCATTCCTGCAGAATCTTCCATGTTTTGAGACTCATATTAAACAACCTGATCAAACAGATTGTTGTTGCCAGTCCTCTTCTTTGTGCCATTGACCATGACTGCTGCAGTGAGAAGAGCTTATGCTCACCTGGCACCTTGATATGCACAGGATAAAGAAAGCTTCTTTGTTCCTGTGGTTAATAATAAAAAAAAAAAAAAAAAAACTTCATAGTATAAATATGGTTTAAATTTGGAACTGATTCTGTATTCTGGTGACATATTGGGAAAAGCCAGATAATATGGTTGACTCTCACTATAGCAAAAACTGTTATAACAGAATTGCTCACTTTAACAAACTATTGAAAAGTCCCAAATAAAACCCTACAGACACATGTTATTCTGGGAAAAAAAAAAAATTCATTTTCAAAAACTACTGAGACACTCTTCCTGTTGTCCTGCAAGTTTGCTATAGTGAGAGTTTACTGTACATGAGGAATTGGAATCCCCTTCTCTTAGCAGCAGTAGGAGATGGTATCAAATTGTTAATGGATCTTTGGGTAATAGAGGGATTGTTCCCATACTGCCATATTGTTAATTTGATAGTAAAGCTTTTGTCGTAATGATACGTCAACATCAGTGGAACAACAGGTATATGCTCTTATGAGCTGAGTTTTTCTGTATTTATTTGCATGTGAAGATAGATTTGTAGTATGTGGGACTGGACTGGCAAGAGTCTCCTCTGCATACGGCACATGTTTGGGGGTTTGTTGTGCCATTGGTGGTTATCAGCATTTGCTGTTGAGTTCTCATGCAGTTGTTGATGGGACTCTTAGGTTCTCTTTTGTTGATTTTTGGGTGGCCAAGTATTGTTTGCTGCCTCTGTAGTTGGTGGGATGTGGTCTGTCTCAGCTGGCATATTAGTTTTTGCAGGAAGCCTTTGCATAGTTTTCTCTGCATTTAACACAGCAGAAATTTGCCTTGCAGCAATGTTGCAAGTCGCCAAATTTTTGACAATGGTGGCATTGTCCAGTACCTTCTGTTGTAATGGTTCTAGTTTTATAGCCAGGTACCAAACTGTACTGTTTGCTAATTTTCGCTAGGACAAGGGGCATTGGCTTCTTGTCTGCTCAGAGCATACGGCTAACTTTAATAGGGCTTAGCCCATGGTTTTGGAGGCCTATTGTGACTTCCTCAGTGGTGATGGATTCTGTAATACTGTGTGGTACCACCTTGAAGTTTTAAAGTGAATGTGTGGTATTGGACATTTTTATTGTCTAAAAGTTTAGTGAGTGTGTTGGTAGTTGGCTGTAGAACAGGAGGAAACTCTTTCCTTATGTTGGTTTGTTTCTGTTTCCATGGAGGTTGCAGTTTCATTTGATGTTCGTTCCTTGCATCGTTTTTTCCTTCAGACTTCACAGAACCAGGTTTGTTCTTCAGCTGTTTTCGTGGGATAAATATGTGTCAGATTGTAATACAGTCTTGGACTCCGGTCTGTTTTCAATGATCGCTGTCTGAATCACTGGATCTTGTCTCACTGTGGGCATGAATATTTGTGGTTGTCTTTAGGTAAGGAACAAATAGTAAGGCTTTTGACTCTGTAGATCATGTGAAACTGTGGAATGTGTTAAGAACAATGGGAGCACCGGAGCATTTCATTATCCTTCTGAGGAATCTTTATTGTGAACAAGAAACTACTGTCCGAACCGATCTTGGAGAAACCAAGTATTTCACAATAGGTAAAGGGGTGCGACAAGGATGTATCTTATCTCTGTACCTGCTTAACTTGTACAGCGAATACATTTTAAGAATGGCAGGACTGGAGGAGTCTTCAGTTGGAATTAAAATTGGTGCAAGAAATATTAATAATTTGAGGTATGTAGATGATACCACCTTCTTAGCAGAATACAAAGATTTGGAGGAACTTATTATGAAAGTTAAAGAAGAAAGTGCTAAATGTGACCTCAAGCTTAATCTCAAAAAGACAAAAGTTATAGCAACATGTGAACTTAATGATTTTGAAGTAGATGAGGAGAAAATTAAAGTAGTTAACAATTTTGTGTTCCTAGGATCTCAAATTGATAAAGATGTGTATTGTACTGAAGAAGTTAGAAGATTATTACTCGATTATTAGAAGAGGATTATTAAAGATAAAGATATCAGCCTCGCAACAAAAATCAGAATCATAAAAGCAATGGTATTTCCTGTGGTACTGTATGGATGTGAAAGTTGTACCCTGAGAAAAAGTGAAAGAAGGAAGATAGATGCATTTGAATTGTGGATTTGGAGATGCTTACTAAGAATACGATGGATTGCAAAGCAAACCAATAAATCAGTGTTAGACAGAATAAAGCCAGATTGCTCCCTCGAAGCTGATCATCAAGCAAAAATGGTCATACTTGGACACATTATGTGAGTAAATGATGACAGTCTGGAGAAGATGATGATGCTTGCTAAAGTTGATGGAAGCAGGAGAAGAGGAAGACCAAGAATTAGATGGTTGGATGGAGTTAAAGAAGCAACTGAAATGGGATTGGAAATTCTGAAAGATCTGGCCAGGGACAGATCTGACTGGAGAACGTATGTTCATAGAATCACCAGGAGTCAAAAACGACTTGATGGAACATAACAACAAACTATGCAAGAGATAAATTTCATCATCGGGTGTGAGACCACTGTCTTGCTTTTTGGAGACCTGAAGGAATTGTGCATCCTGCCAGATTTATTGTACTTGCAACATACATTTATATAGGAGAAACAGGATGCACAATTCCTATCAGACAGAAAGAACATAAACGACACATTAAATATAATAATTATGGTGAAGCTGGCCTTTCTGATCATGCCCTGAATTCCTTACACAGAGTTGACTGGAAAAGCACTAAATCACTACATCGCACTAAAACATGGCATGAACAGAAATTTAAGGAAGCATGTGAGATTATTATCAACCACCCCAATCTGAACAATAATGATGGTCTAAAAATCCCAAACATATGGAAGGTATATATATTCGACCCACAGAACGTTCCTCACTAAGAACAACTATAAACAGGACTGTAGAAAATCCAGTATCTTAAAAGCAAAAATAAGAATTGTAATACTAAAAATAGGATATCATTATTTCTGAAAAAAACCATCTGAAAGAATGTTTATTCCTGTCATCGTAAATAGAATTTAGCATGATGTATTTTTTATTTTATTTTATTTATTTAATTTTTTTTTTCACTAGAGGTCATGCCAATAGAATAACATGTGATCAAATCATTGTTTCTTTAGTTTACAGTTAATAATGTAACTCAGCTTGTCTTGTATATTGATGTATGCTCCAGATGATGATCTTGATGTGAAGATCGAAACGTCGGGATAATAAAAAAGTTTTTTTAACATGATTGTAAATTCCATAAATTTTTAAAATGAATGTACTATAGATCTTTTATGGATGGGAGCACTTAAAAAATTATCTAGCTGTTGGGTTGTGACTGATTACTTGATGTAGTTCTCTCCCATAGAAGTGCAATTTTTCCATTATAATTTGGTAATCTGTCTATCATATTGACCTTTTCCCTTTATCCAATTTTAAAATTATTAAGTTGATTTGTTTTAGTACAGGCTGTAGTGAGTGAAGGCCTCAAAGTGATAAGAAAGTGAACTTTCTTAAAAAAAAGTTTAAAGCATAATTTATTTTCATACATGTGAAAGGTATGAAAAATTTCATTGTATATTGTGCATAAACTCTAAATAAGAAATCTTTATAGTAACAATAGCAAAATTGTATCCTTTCACATGAAAACTTCTGTTTGAATAGATCAGAACTTTTCCTGACACTTTCACTATCAATTTGCATATAGGTATAATATTAGGTTTCTGTTTGCAAACTTGAAGAATCAAACCTTAGAAGAAGATTGTTTTATCTTGTTCTTCTCAAAGAAGTGAACAAAGGATTGTCAGATGTGTATAATTCTTCTCTTCTTCTTCTTCTTCTGCAGCTTCTCCCACTTAAGTGGGGTCACTGTTTGTTATGAGTCTCCTCCACACCTTCCTGTCTTGGGCTGTCACCACATCCAAGTTCTTCATCTTCAAGTCCTCTTCTACCAGCTCCCTCCATCTCTTCTTTGGCCGCCCACGCTTCCGCCTTCCTTGCACATCCATCTGCATGACCCTTCTTCCCACATATTCATCCTCCCTCCTCATCACATGACCAAACCATCTCAACCTTGCCTCCTGTATTTTCGCTCCTAAGTTCGTAACTTTCACTGTTCCCCTGACATAGTCATTTCTCAGATGATCCTTTCTGGTCACACCGCACATCCACCTAAGCATTCTCATCTCTGCTACTTCCATCCTGCTGATGTTATTTTTCCTCAGGGCCACAGTTTCTATAGCATATGTCATAGCTGGCCTCACTACTGTCCTATAAATTTTGCCTTTCAGATTGATCGGCACCCTCTTATCACATAACACTCCAGCCATCTCCCTCCAGTTCCTCCAACCTGCTTGTATCCTGCATCCCACTTCCTTCTCACCTCCTCCATCTTCTTCCACTGTCGAACCTAAGTATCTAAAGTCTCTCACCTTCCTGATGACATTTCCTTCCAGCTCCAGGTCTGTCTCCTGGCCACCGCCCACTGCGCAACACATATACTCTGTCTTACTTCTGCTCAGTCTCATACCTCTCTCTTCCAGTACTTTTCTCTATCTTTCCAGTTTAGTTTCCGCTTCTCTTGTATCTACACACAGCAAGATGTCATCTGCATACAATTAAAATATGAAAAATTAAAAGTTTTCTGTATGAAAGAAATTGCAGATATAAGAAATATATTTAAACAGGATCATTAGATTAATTATTTTTAGAGATCTCTAGGCAGATATTCATTGTATTGAGGAGGTGGGGGGGGGAACCTAATAAGAATAAACATTTGATCTATGATACCAAATTTCACCTAAATGGATCTACTTCAGAAGATATATATTTATTTTCTTTCTTGCCTTAATTTCAATGAGTAGGCATTTCTTATTGTTCATTAATTCATGTATTTTTGGAATGAAGAAATTTAATAAGATTTTAATTGATAGTTGTTTTCTTTTTCTGTTATAGCCTAAAGCACTGCGGAAAATGATCCAGAGCCAGTTCAAAAAATTTGCATCGCTGACTGAAAATGACTGTATGTTCAAGTTCCTAGAGTTAGTCCATCCAGTGTTGAAATATGATAGGGAGATTTTCAAATGTGCACTTGGAGTATGATTTTTTTTAATATTGTTATGTCATAATTTTCATAGTACATGTACTGTAGATGTTTAGTTTATTTTGTGCTTTTAATTACCACTACCTCTGCAGATCATTACTTTTCCAATATGTGGATACAATAAAACCATATATAAAGACATTCCCCAACTTAGGTAAGAGTTACATTTCACAAACTTTAACTCTAATTTTATGTAAACCAGATTTAATCTCCCCTCCAACCCATTAATTACATCCCATTACTTACGTGTTTGCAGTTCGTGTATGTATTGCTTTGTCCACTTTCATATTGATGTTAAAAACGTCTTTACCAGCATTTTATCCAAAAATTTTTGTCATGGAAATCATTGTTATGGAAGCATCACGTTCAAAAGTGTTGTATGTGTACATAGCAAGGAGAACTTATGATAAAGATGCTTTTAATGCCTAATTTAAAATTTAATGTTTTGACACAAAAATAGACTTCAAAAACTTCTAAGTATGCTGTGGGACCCCCCCTTATGTACCTTGTATATAATGTTTTGAAAGAATTATCAGATTTTTTAAAATATAATTATCAGTACCAGAATTTTTTTTTCTTTATAATTTTCATTTTAATCTCTAGATCAGATCATTTGATTTACTTAAGTTAGGACAATGGAGTAATGTTTCACACTTTTCTTTATGCCTTGCACATAAGAATAGTAATGTGAATTATTTCTTCTGGAGTAGACAAAGCAGAGATTCTATAGATGTTAAATGCTTTACTGATGAAGAAATCATTAAAATCATTTGATAAGAAGGCAGTGTTACAATTCTTTTAGTAAATGTTTGTCAGAAGAACATAAAGAATGAGCATGATTTAATAAGAACTTAATTGTCCCAGCCTTTTGACCAGGAATAATCCTGGTGAGACTTAGTATGGATATAGTGGCCTGTTAGAGTCTTCTTCCTAAAAACTGAAAATTGTAAGCTAAAAAGTCTATTTCCATGTCCATTTCTTTTTTGAAAAGTGAACTGGATCATGGGATGGAGTGCATTTATTTTGGAAAGAAACAATTGTAACTCAGAAGAGCTATTTCAAATGACAAAAATGTCATTCAAATTATATCCACACGATCTAGGTGAATTATTTTCAAAGTGACATTCAAAATGTTCATGAAGAAGTTGGTGGTGGTTGGAGAAATTGGACTGCCCATAGCCCTTCCTATCTATTGATATGATTTGTTTTAAAAGGTGAAATAACTAGACTGTATAACAAAATCAAATCGTTTTATCATATCCAGTGGAAATTCTTGTTAGAGTAATTCAATGGTATCTGATAAAGGAATATTGGGAAACAAAGACACATCATCAAAACTGATCATAACATTGGAAGGGCTTAGATGAAGCTCACAGATTTTGTTTTTAAAATTCAAAATGATTTTTATATAAGTCGAAGATCTAGTACAGGTAGCAAGTAAATTAGATAAGCATTTTGAAAACTTATAAGTGGGACATCCTATAAAGTCAACAGCTGGTCTTAAGGGATCACCAGATTTATGAACTTTGGGTAATATAATCTGGGTGGATGACCACAGAAGGTTTTAAGTTTTTTCTTTTGTTCATATTCCCAAATAGAAATATTATCAATGAGAGAATTAAGCCTATTCATCTGGCTGCCAGTAAGATCAGGTGAGAGAGACACAAGTAGAATTGTCTTGAAGTAAAAGTTGACATTTTTCTATCATATTCTCTTTTATGTTTAACAGCAAGAGCTTTTCCTTTGTCTGCCTTGGTAATAACCAAGTTGAAATTTTCTTCAAGGACCTCAAAGCTTTAAATTCAGAAAAACAAAAATTAGGGCAAGGAGGTAATTTTAGCATTGAAAAGAATTTTTGCACATTCGAACTGAATTCTTTTAGCTGTCTTAGAAGATAAGGAAGAATGGTGTGAAAAAATCCATATGAGCTGCTTTTTTATGAGAGAAACAGAAAAGTTATATTCTTTTGATAAAAGAATATATCCGTTTCATCAGCAACTTTGATTACTGGCCTTAACATGACTTATGAGTGAATCAAACTTAGGTTTTAAATTTGAATTAATTTGAATTTAAGTTGAACTTGAAATAGTTACAATTTGAATTAAAAACATGATGGTAAGCGGTTGATGAAATATCAAGAATAATATTAAAAAATTCAGGCTGTTTTCCTTATTTAAGAGGGATAAGGAATTTTTTTTGCCCTTGTATAAATATGATGGGCTTTTGGCATCCAATAGATTTCTTTTATTTTATAGCAGAATAACCTGGGCTGTGTAGCTCGGGGGAAGTGCATTTTGCATCCTCTGTACTAGGCTGCCTGAAGAAAGACTTAGGTTCAAGACAACCACAGGAACTTTTTTCAGAGAAAATCGAACTGTAGAACACACATTATTTCAGACAATAACATATCCTGTAAGAGTTAAGGATCATGAGATGGCTGCACTTGCTTGCCAACCTCTTCATTGGTTGCTATTTATAATTAGTGATAGTCTTGGGCCAGCTATCTCTGATTGGCTACTGGTGGAGATTGAGCTACCCACTCTGTCTCCAATAAAAAAAGTTAGATAGGGCTAAAATAGCCTCCCCTACTCCCTATAAGTGAATAAAAGGCATTAACTGATTTTGATTTTGGATCTTACAATGTTTTAAAAATATTATTATTTTTCTGTTTTTTTTTTGTGGACTGAAGATGCCTGTGAAATTCTACAAATAAATAAGTTTTAACATGAGTTTTCTTTCATGTATAGTTTATTATAGTTTTGTTATATCATCGAGGGTATGCACTGCAAAGCATATTTTCCATGTGGTACACAAGGGAAATTTTTATAATTTTGTTTTTGCAAACAAAATTATAGAAATAATTTCTTAATGCTTATACAATTTTTTTTTTTATTCTGTTGAATGGCTAACAAAGATTGTTCAGTTTGAAACATCTAGTTTGAGTACCAATTTTGATATTTGTTATATTTGGTTGCAGTAGTCCAAAATATTTTCAAAGCAAATGGTTGGAATGCTATGCGAAAGAGTACTACATTTTGATAGGTTCATACATTTCAAGACTGATGGCATAACTCCTGAAGACCACCTCATTCTAGTTGGTCCTCAGGTTACTTATTATCAATTGCTTGCCTGGCTGGCCAAGTGGATACTATCTCTGCTGTCCAACTGATAACTATGGCTTTTAATTCCAACAGTGGCATGGATGTTGGTGTAAGCCATTTATGTAACGGACCATTTTCACTACCTAGTGTGTCTGAATTGTTGATTGATGACTTGCTTTCTATACAATTCTTTGCATATGAACGAAGTTTGGTGGCAGTCTTTTGCTACGAGAGATTGAACTGCTTGGGGAAAGCTGCATCATGATAATTGAACACAATAGCTTATATTTTATTGAATGATATTTTTCATTTGTAATTTTACTAGGTGTTAAAAATATTACAATTCCAAAAACTTTTTCCCCACTCTTGTAAATGATGAAAAGAAAGGAAAACACACAAAATGCAATTAGAAAGACCTGGATGTGAGTTCAGGTATAATGAGAAGCCTTTTTGTCTCTCCACTTGAGAAAAAAGTTTGTCCTCTTGATCTACTTTTAGCATGCTGCCGCTTTGCTTTTTTTTTTTAGCAGGGTAAGTATAGAGGAGGGATCCATTTTCAATATGCTAAGCAGTCACAGATATGGAAAATTAGTAGACCCTCTCATTATGAAATAACCTAAAAATTCGCTTTCAGACTGATTAACTGCAGTATTGCATCTTATATGTATGTGTGTTTTAATTTCTGCTCGGTATTTACGTGCCGAAAAGGATTAGTATTTAAGAAAAACTTGTTTTATAATGAAATGACATCATCCTAATAGATGTGGAGGATATGGTCATTTGACCACTTGGAACCTGTAATACTTGGATTGCATATATGTTATATTGAAATTAAGACAGTAGTGATATTATTCATTCCATAAAAAAAAAAAAAAAAAAAAAAACACCTTAAATAACCTATCTTCTAGAAGTTAATTAGTTAACGTCTGATTAAAGTTAATAAGTTTAATATTATTTGTAATATAATAAGTTTAATAATAAAATAATAATTACATTTATTAAAACTTGGACTATTTTTTTATGTAGACAGGATGGAGTGTTCCGGTGGAACTAGTAATTGGTTCAGATGTTGGCATCAGCTTTCTCACAGACAGAACTGGAGAGGTATTAAATTAGGATATTTATTTGAAGTTGAAATGTTATATATAATATTTTAAAATAAAATTTATAAACAAATATTTTCTGGATACATATGGAAGTGGCAAGAATTTTCCAGCTGCAAAACAGACACATAAAATATGCATTAATAGATGTAATAAACCTAGCCTTAAGTCGCCTTGACTGCTTCGATCTTAAGAGCAACATTGACATTATCCAATGTAAGTATGCTCAATTATCACAATAGCAAACCTATCACTTAATGTGTTTTTGTTCCCAAAGGGAGTAGGCAGAGATCTTGTAGGTGTAGCTTTTGCATATTAGTAGGTGTTCGCTCTGTATTTAGTTGTCACAAATAGTTTAGCTTACAGCTGTTTGGTAATTTTCAGAATAGGAGGTGTGTGTGTGTGTGAGAGAGAGAGAGAGAGAGGGGGGGGGAATGGCAGATGACTGCTGCCACCTTATGACCTTAACAGCTACATTGTTGTCTGTCATCACAGTGCAAATTCTGTGTTCGATTTTTCTGAGATGTGGAATTAAAAACCCTACTTGCTCATGGTAGAGCTTAACTAACTTAGAAACCAGGTTTGTGGGTGGGGGGGGGGGGATGTAGAGAAAGTTCCTATAGTGGGATGATTAGAATTGAACCTGTAATAAGTCTTTCTTCTGCAGTCTAGTATTAGGTAACAGTAACATTGCTACAAGGCTGTACTGATATTGTCACTGTTAAAAACTACCAAAAATTTGATCAAAATTTGTATGACAAAATTAAAAAAGTAATTTGTTTTAAAGGTCACTAGAACATATCTACAATATAATGAACCATTCCTTTGGATTTTTGTTCCTCTCCTTACAAGTTCACTAGAGTGAGAATTGATTGAATACAACATATCCACTAATTTTTACACAAGATCTATACTTCTCCAATAAATATCCATCCGTGATCAACTTTGTTTACTTAAACCAAAAATAAATTTTTATTTTTACTTAAAATTTTTGTTTACTACATATCATCATAAAGAAGAACCAAAATGACAAAGGGACTGCTAAGAAATTTAAGAAGCGTAACAAGTTTTAAATAAACACATTTTTTCACTATATTCAAATGTCTAGCGCAGGTCAGACTTCTTTAATTTTTACTTCTTTAATAACCCAGGTGACAACAATGTTTTTATAATATTGTTAATAATACTATCATTAAAGTGGCGTCACTAAACAGTTTCTTATTTTTAACAAGAACGTGGCATACACAGAAGCATGCAACTGTAGCCACCTTTGACTTCAAAACATTTCCATTCAAAAAATAAAAATTTGTTGAGCTGAAACACTTTTTTTTTCAGTTCTTTAAAGTTTAACTTTCTGCAAATCACTTTCATGGATAGTTAATTTCATAGTTGCCAATGTACTGTTTTAAAGTATTGTTTCAGGTTTCCTTTCTTTGGTAATAACACAACATTAGAATACTACAAATTAAACAATAACATTTGTCTTTTAATCATAACAAATAATGTTGCTCTCATTCTTCATGTTAGTGATGTTTTCTTTTTGGTGTTATCCATAATGTAAAAAAAAATTTTAAGAAAATATGAATTTATTCACATAACCAACATACTCTTTGCTTTGTTAATAAGCAAATGGAAAACCCAAGTTACCATGTGTTTGCATTACCATTATGACGTCTATGAACTACAATGTGACTGGCATATGTGCACTTTGTATTTTTCATAAACGTTGAATAGTGATAGTGGAATAATATTGCATGCAATTCATATCATTATATGAGTATGAATTTTGAAACTATCGAGCAGAGTCTTTGAGCAAAATTATTTCTAAGAATGGATGTACTTTTGGTAATGTTATTAGAAGTAAGCAGCATCTTGCTTTGAATTCTACTACACAAATTTTTCACTAAGTTCATTCTTGATAACTGCTGTCTTAAGAGGAATATATAAATATATTCTTGGCAATCAACATTATGGATATCACTGGAATATGGTATATTATGATCCCCAAACAAAATTGAGATTTTTCTTTCTAGTTTTCTGTGAGCAGGTTTCTTCCAAATTATTTTTATCAGCTGGATTTCTGAGATTGTCTTAATTATGTCAATCCAGCTATACCGCATTCTTCACTGGCCTTTTTATACCATTTGTTTCTTTCAATACGAGGGTGGTCTGAAAAGTTCTCGGCCTAACAATGAAAAAACGAATTTATAATTTCAAAATTATTTTAATTTTTCAACACAATCTCCCTTAAGACTAATGCATTTATTCTAGCGATGCTCCAGCGCCATTATCCCATCCCTGTAGTTGTTCTCAGTAAGATCTGCAAAATACCCCTCTACAGTTGCAATCACCTCTTGATTCGAAGAAAAATGCTGACCAGTGAGGAAGAGATAGAAGTCAGAGGGAGCCAAATCTGAGGAATACAGTAGATGTCCCAACAATTCATAGTGCAGATCTCTTGATTTTCCCATTGCCAAAACACTTTTGTGGGCAGGTGCATTGTTCTGATGAAAGGTGATTTTTTTTTCTTCTGCAAGCTGGGTCTTTTCTCAGAAATTTTTTTGTTTAGTCTGGTTAAAAGATTGGAATAATATTCCCTGGTTATTGTTTTATCCTTTTCAAGATAATTAATAAACAAAATGCCTTTAGCATCCCAAAACACCAATGTTATGACCTTTCCGGCACTGAATAACTGGCTTCTGTCCACTGATTTCACTGCTGTTTGGATTCTGGTGTGTAATAGTGAATCCAAGTCTTATCCATAGTAATAAATCAACGCATAAAATCAGTTTTATTCTTGTTAAAATGCTCCAAGCACTGTTCGGAGATTTTCATGAGTGCATTTTTGATCTGCTGTGAGCAAGCGTGGCATCCAACTTGTGCAAAGCTTTTTCATTTGCAATTCTTCATGCAAAATATATCCTACATGTTCTTTTGAAATGCCTATAGTCTCAGCAATTTCGTGCACTTTGACTCGCTGGTCATCCAATACCATATCGTGCACTTGATTAATGATATCTGGTGTTACACTTTTTAGACATCCTTCACGTAGAACATCTTCAAGGCTGGTATGACCACGTTTGAACTTGGCAACCCATTTCTTAATTGTCGAAAATGAAGGAGAAGAGTGCCCATAAACTTTTATGAACTTTGAATGAATTTCTTTTGTCGTTAAACCTTCTTTTACAAAGAATTTTATAACCGCACGATATTCAATTTTATCCATTTCAAGGGATATAGACAACACTTTTGCTTCAGACAGCTGTATAAAGCAAACTACTTGATAGAATGACTTGCAATTTCACATGGATGCGTATGACAGATGTACCAACTTTGAAAAAAAAAATCTTGCCGATAGTGTTGCCATGTATGGTCAAGGCCGAGAACTTTTCAGACCATCCTCGTCCATGTTTTGCTGATCATCTCTCATTGCATGTTTAAAAGAATATGTATTGAGGTTGGCCATGCTTAGATATTCTTTAATATCTGTGTTAAATTCTTTTCCAATATCTTTGATACAGTCTGTTTGTTTTTGCCATTTGTTCTTTCTCCTAATTTTTCTTGTAACACTGATAACACTGATCTCCCAGATGATCCAAACAGTGTCTTGTATATTGTTAGTTTCATACTTTCACCTATTTGTATCCTGTTCTGCAAAAGATTTTTCAGCAGGCATTCCACCATATTAGAGTTAAGTTTGTTATCCAACATCATTTTCTGGTATTCATCCTGAAGAAGTGCATCAGTTATAAGTCAAACACAATATTTCATGCATTTTACCATCGACTACTTTCTTCAAATTTGGTTTTGTTATTGTGCAGCAGTCGCTGATTAGAATGTCTTTTACATTCAAATTATTTCTCATTGTATTAACATAATGTATCTAGGTCTTCCTGTAGGTCTCACTAATATTATTATGATTATTGTTAACATCTGACCTCCATGAATTCAGAGACTCATTGTGGAAAGTACATGCTATCATATAGAAAGCTCATCCAACTACCTTAAACTGATTCATTGTGTCCACATTCACAACACGCTTATACAATGCATTTCATTCACCAACCACTTTCCATGCAAAGAACCTGCTCCTCACTCCTGTGCTCACACCTTCCTTATATAGTTTTTGGGGATAGCCACTTGTTTCACCCCCTTTCTCATTCTGTGAAAAATTTCTTCCATGTCAGTCAGATAGCAACCTGTGACTAACTTATATGTCAAAATCATATCCCCCCCCCCCTTCTCCTCACGAGGCTTTGCAATTTACATTCTTTCAATCGTCTTCATATTCCACATTCTAAAGACAACTGGCCACCTTTGTGAATCTTCTCTGGACCCTTTTTTAGCATATCCTCATCACCATCAAACCATGTGACCAAATCTGTGCACAATAATCCATATGAGGCCCGATCAAAATTGTACACAATGAAATCATAATCACATCAATGTCCTCTACATCATTGCCATTATCTGATGTGACGAACATCATAACTTGTGCATTGTGGCAACTGAATTTCAGGTCCTTGTCTGTCACCACTTCCCAGATCTCTCATCTCCTCTACCTCCTTTAAAGTTTCTCCACTAAGTATATAAATTAAAGATGCCAAGAAATTATGTTCTTGGTTTAATCCTTTATCCATGTGTAAACAAACAAAGTTTACGCCTGAAGTAATTTCGGGACTGGGGAACTTGTATATAGAAGCTAATGACTTCATCACTTGACTTAGTATCTCATAATGCAAAGCACATATCCTTACGTACATGTATAATGCTATGCATTATGGGAAGAATCACTACCTGAACCAGTTTCAACCTTTATTGAGGCCTCTGATCAGTGGGAGCCAGACCCAGAAGTGATATACCAAGGTTGATGTAATGCAGAAATCATATTTCCATATATGAGTAGTCAAAATGTGTCACACCTTATTATTAAAATACTCTGGATATTAAGCCAAGTGATGTGAAGACATTAGCTTCTATGTACAAGTTGCCTGCCTGTTCCTGAAATTACTTCAGGTGCAAACTTTGTTTGCTTACATAGGATAAAGGATTAAACCAAGAATATAATTTCTTGGCGCTTCAATTTATAGTATAACCAAGTGGAAAAACTTCCAACATTCTCCACTAAGTGTTTACTGTGTATCCCATCATTGCTTTGAATTTCAAAGCCATATACTTTGTGACATTGAACTGATAGTTCCACTTACCTGCTCATCATTTGTTTATCAAATTTATTTGTTAAATCGTCATTTAACAAATGAATTTGTTAGACTATAGAACGCGAAAGATAAGAGAAATAAATATGTGGCGGCATTTCATTGCTTTAGGCAGTCGACCATTAACGATAGTTAAGTATAGAAAAGATACAAGGACAAAGCAGGGTAGTGGAAGTACGTAGTATAACAAAAGGCACAGCCGACAAGAATACAGAACATGCAACCACACCCAGTTATTACAGTGGTAATGGTGGTCTTATAACCAGACACCAAAAATCATCTACCACCTAAAAGCTGACAACCACCCATGTCACAGTGAAATTCAGGCCTTCAGCCTATTAATTGGAGAGTAGGTATGCTATCCACTTGGCAAAATAGGCTGGCAACTTGTTTTTAAATGGATAGCTTCACACATGTTTTGCTGGCTACATTATTGATTTTTTGTGTCCCTAAGATTTGCTCTCTGAGGTCTGATTCTACTCTTCAAACTGTTTTAAGTAGTATTTTTCTATAATATTTGTACCTTTGATTTTGTGGATCACATGAAAATTGTTGAAGTTAAATTATTTTGAAAACTTTCAGCATATTTTTGAGTTTGGCACTCATTTTTATCCTGTTGATTATTTCAAATAATTTGACATTAGTATTTTGAAGTAATCAATAGGATAAAAACAAGTGCCAAACTCAGAAATCTGTTATGTTAATGCTAATGACAGAAGAAAGACTCAGAAATCCAAAACAGATTTCTGAGTCTTTCTTCTGTCATTAGCATTAGTTATCCCCTTTTGTTTCCCTCCAGATTTTTCTAAATCTTTACAAGTCTGAGTTTCATTCCACATTCTGCTGTTTAGGTCTCCAACCAGAAAGTTGTTTTCTCATCTTTGTTAGTTTGTTCTTTTTAATAAATCATATATTCTTCATAATTGGTGCTAAAACATATTAGGGCACAAATAAGTTTTCTAGTCCACCTTTTAATTTAGAAATGTGCATTCATTACACTGCTTGAAACTTCCATTTAAGTCTATCTTCAAATTCAATGTTAAATGAAAATGCTATATTGCTTCCATTTTCTGTCCTAAGATCCACATGAATGGAGTTATTTAAAACTGTCTCATCTGTTTAGTTTTATTTGTTTTGATAATACCAATTATAACATGATATTTTTGTAACGCTGATAGTTTTTCTGGTTTCTCATGGTGATGTCTTATTCCATCCAGTATGATTTGTGCACAGATAGTGATGCAAGTCTAAAATTTTGTCTGTCAATTACTCTCACAATCACCAGTTGGATGTTTTTTATATTTATTTAAAAAAAAAACGAAGTCTTCTCTTGAAAATGCTAGCATTCATTGTCATGATCATTTCAATTCAGCATGGTCCATATTTTAAATAATTGGAATCTTCACTTAAAAAAACATTTTTCTGGTGTTCTATAGTGATTTAGTAATATTTGCTGAAGTGAGGACTGTTTGGTCTTTTTCTCCACTGATGAAAGCTGTGGTGAAGCAGTCAATCAATAACTGCTACATCATCATCAGTTATTGATTGACTATGTAGTGAAATAGCAATTTCTCCACATCACATAATTCAACATAACTAAAAATTAGCATGACCAATTTTCTATATTTGCTTCTATTGCTTTATCATTTGTGATTTGACCAACCCTAGATTCACACAAAATGTTGAGAGCAAAAACTTCCTTTAAAACTCATTAGAATTTGATTCATCTTATTAGTTTTTGCCTATGCTTTTTTATATTGTAACTGCAATAGAAAGATTCAACCAAGTTAATTGAATTAGCAGTATAAATTATTCGTTGTTTCAGGCAATGTTTACAAGATGGCTATACATAGATTGCTCTCTAGATAAATAGCAATGCATCTGTAGCACATAATGTGAGAAGATGACATGATTTTTATGAAGACATGTTCAAATTTCATTTAGGAAATGAGGAATTTTTATAAGGGCTTTTTCAGCTGAAAGTAGATTGCAGTCTCATACAGAAGTGGATTGGTTATTCCTACCTAAAAAGTTCAGTTTTTTACTTCTCCTTTACTCCAGACAAGCCAGCTAGAAAGCACATACTTTACAGACATAAATATACTTACCTTATGTTTGTAATAGTCTCAGCCATAATTTAAACCAGACTAAATTAATCATGAATGCTAGACAGTGGAAGTCAAAGGTACTTTATTTTATGCAGTTTGCTATGAATATTTTGATTGTAGGTACATGTGTCCCTAATAATGCAGTATCTCCAAACCAGTAAAAGATATTACATTGAAGCTCTATCAGCTGTATATCCATGTACAGTTATATTCTTGGGCCTTGCTAAATGAAAATTTGACTAAGTAAAAGTGTTTCATTGGTGAGTGTATTATATACCTTCTACCTCCATTTTTGTTTTCTAGCTTATTCATTTTAATATGATATGTAGGATACCTGTATCACCTATTTTTAATTTTTTTTTTTCAGTCGCATTATTCGTACTTTTTATTTTTATTTTTAGAACTTATGTAATATTGAGAATAAAGAGATAAAAAGAACAGCAGGCCTAACAGTATCTCATTGAATTAACACACACACCATTATATGTTAAATTTTATTGTTCTTAAAGTGTTTATTTCCTACACTTTGAAGTAACTTATAGTTTTTGTTTGTCAAAAATTACATGCTACTTCTTGAAAGTTGTAATATCAAGCTATATCTGATAAATAATAATAGGTCTCCATGTTCTGAGATCGAACACCACAAAATCAAAAATTGTATTTGGCTACTCATATTTTGCTGAATTTTCAAGCCTTTATCTCCAGACTAAACAATTTGGTACATGGATGTTAACAATTGAGTAGTAATGGAAATAATTCACAATTGTAACAGACATAAGAAAATTGTTGATTATCCCCCCCCTTCCTCCCCACTGGTTACAAAGTAAATTATAGTAGACAACAAATACATTTTTTTTTAATCCTTGAACCAAAGCATAAGAAAAAAGTTTGCACATGAAATATCTTGAAGAAATTCATTTGGTCACTCTTGTCACATTTTATGTGGTATGTTATAGTATTTGGCCTAGCACAGAGATCTACTCACCAAACTATTATTTTATAGTTTTGCTTCTTCCCTTTGGACTTTGATTTGCTAGTTTCCTGTCTCTCTCTCTTCACTCGCTGTGCCTTGGTCTATAACTGCTGACACAGTTATAGTGTGTCAGCAGTTTAAGAAAACATGACTTAAACACATGATTATATTTAATCACCACATCACATTCAAAGCACACATCAAGCTAGCAGCTCTCATCTTTTCACCTAAGAACAAATTCTGGCCTATCCTCTATCATATTCAAGAATGGATAAAGTGCCTTGCATGTCACTTGGCCTACTACACGGGGGAAGATCTGTTAAAATATATATGCCTTTGAGAACACAATACATTTGATATCATCATGAACTGATAGACCATGCTTTTGAACATCCCATCACACAAGATTAAATGGAAGAAAACTAAAGTGATACATAGAAGTCATTATAAGGAGGTGGGGGGTGTTTTTTTGGAGTAGGTAGTAACAATTTGGGGGTACGTTAATTTATCAGAAATTTGGAAGACATTCGTTATGAAATAATTATTATTATTATGTGACACCTCCAAGGTCTCATCGTGGGAGGGCACTCCACTCCACTGTACACATCTCACCATCCCCACTACTACTTAATTGTCCCACTGCACACAACTACCATCAGTACCATCTACTACCCACCACAAACAACAGTATTTTTGTCTGTAAATTGTGTGTGTTCTGACTGATTTGACTGTATGCAGGATGAAAAATCCAAGTTTCCTGGAGGAAAAAATCCTGCTACCTTCATATGAGATTGGCTAACTCACCTTCAGTTCAAAAGTTCATATGAAGATTCCTCTTGTCATGATTGATGAGAATTGAACTGAGGTCTTTTCCATTCAAAGGGTGCAATGTTCTGTTTATCAAATCTTTTATAAATTAATGATTTTACCACCAGCTCTTAAGAAATAATGAAGCAATCCCCCAGATTTTTGTCTGTAAATTGTGTGTGTTCTGACTGATTTGACTGTATGCAGGATGAAAAATCCAAGTTTCCTGGAGGAAAAAATCCTGCTACCTTCATATGAGATTGGCTAACTCACCTTCAGTTCAAAAGTTCATATGAAGATTCCTCTTGTCATGATTGATGAGAATTGAACTGAGGTCTTTTCCATTCAAAGGGTGCAATGTTCTGTTTATCAAATCTTTTATAAATTAATGATTTTACCACCAGCTCTTAAGAAATAATGAAGCAATCCCCCAGATTTCATGTATGGCTGCATTAATTTACCAAAAATTTGGAACCAGTCATTAAAAGACTAATTCCAAAATCTGTAAACATTTGTAAATTTTTTTTATACATTATTAGGGAACAACAGAATAGAATATAGCTCTCGTGTCTCTTAGAATTTATTTTTTTTCTCATCAGTACAGCTTGATTGTTACTCCTGTTGTATTACAACCAGAGTTCAAGATCGATACTATCAACATAACCCTGAATGGCAAACAAATGGAGCTAGCTGAGGAATTAGATGAGTACCAGATCAACATAAAGGGGTGACTGAAACAAAAAAGACAAAAACTAGTGAGATGTTTCTGAGCAATAAATAAACAATGTTATATTCAGGAAATGATAATCAAGGAAAAGAAAGAGTAACCATAGTATTCAATACTAAATACAAGGCTAATATTCTTGAATGGCAGGCAATCTCAAGTAGAGTGATGTGGGCAAATATCAGAATGAGGAACTGGAAATTTGTGCCTAATGTCCCACAGAAGGTTCTACTAAGGTAGAAGAGGAGGAATTTTTTGAGGCTTCAGAGAAAGCAATTGACAATGAAAAATGAAAAGTTGGTCCTTGTTGCGGATCTGAGTAGCAGAGTAGGAAATGATTGTCAGACATACAAAAATATTTTGGGGAAATTTGGAGAAAAGAGCAAAGCTAATAATAATGGTAAATACTTATTGGATTTCTGCTCAGGACATGGACTGGTTATTACTAACACCATGTTCCAACATAAAAATGTACAGAAATTCACATGGAGAGAAGAGGCAAGGAATAAGAAATGTCTCATTGACTATGTTATTGTTAATAGTGATGTTTTCTCTCTGGTGCAGAACACTGGAGTGTACAGAGAATTTGAAATTGGAAGTGATCACTTTAGTCTTGAGCAGAATAAAATTGAATTTCATATTGAAAAGAAGAACGTGTAAGAAAGTTTTAAAGTGAATAAAAATTGAGCAGCTCTCAGACGGAACTGTAGACTAAAATGCACAAAGATTATTGAAGAAAAAATGAAAGAGTTTGTGAACAGGAACCAAACCTTGGAGATTCAGTGCGAACCCTGAAGAAAACACTGATTGATTCTGCCATGAGAAGGTGCTAAGAGAGAGAGAGAAGTCTTCAAAACACTACAGTTGTTATGGTGTCAATGTGACATTATATCAAGCGATACTTAGTCTTTGAGTTGTAAGTCAGCAGTTAGAATTGAAGGAAGTATAGAAAGATGGATTAATGTTAAATCTGGTGTCAGACAAGGATGTACATTATCCCCTCTGTTATTCATTATCTATATGGATCACATTATGAAGGAAAGTGGTATTAAACCTGATATCAAAATTGGAGATGTTAATGTCAGCTCTTTGCTTTATGCGGATGATGTTATACTTCTAAATAAATCTACTACAAGTCTGCAAGATTCCTTGACTAAATTGAATAACCGTTGTAATAGATATGGTCAGCAATAACAAGATGATGAAAATAAGCAGCAGCATTGAAAATATCAACTGCATTGTGAAAGGAGAGCCCATAGAACATGAAACATTTCAGCTACTTAGGCACAATTTTTAGTGAAGATGGTAAATTAAATATGGAAATAGACAACGGAATCAACAAAGCTGGTATGGTAGGAAGTCAACTGAATAAATTTATATGGAATAAGAGAGAAACTAGCAAAACACTAAATTAGCTGTATACAAACCATGTTCAAACTAATTTTAACTTATGGATCTGACAGCTGGGTCAGAAGTAAAACACTTGACCAAAGACTAGAGACCGCAGATATGAGAGTCCTGAGAAAGATTAGGGGCATGAACAGATGACATCAATATCATATTAAAAACGAGGATATTAGGAAAGAACTTGACATTGTCAGCATCCAGGAATGTGTTACTAGAGCTAATCTCAGGAGGTATAGTCACTTGAACAGAATGGGCAAGGAAAGATTAGCAAAGCAAGTGTTCTCTGCCTTGTCAGGAAAAAGACCTAGAGGAAGACCAAGATATAGGTGGATTGATGCAGTAAAAACTGTCTTAGAAGATAGAAATATAAGATCTGATAATGTTGGAGTCTTGACAGGTAACAGACTGATTTGGAGGAAAATTGTAGATAGGAAGTTAGTAATGATGTAAATTTTTCATCTAGTACTATCATATCCTGTACACCCTTGTGAGAGTATATGGCAGGAATTTGATGATTGATGTATTATGACAAGTAAAGAGAGAGAGGGAGAGTTGCTAACTTAATATTTCAAAATATAGCAGCCAAATATTTATTTTATTCTTGTACTGTTATTTAATGCCACTGAACTTAAGGTGAATAATTACCAATATCTAAGGCCTAAGACCTTTGATTTCCCAGTTTTCTTGTCATCTGCTGATGTTTAAAAAACTTGTAGTGAAATATCCATATTTCTATTTCATTAACTTTAATTAATGAAATTTAGGTATTAACATTATGGTATATGTTTAGAATACTGCAATTTTTCTATTCTTACTCCTAAAGATCTATAATCCAGTGGCATAATGAGTTTATTCCACATGCTTATTGAGAAATGATTTTATTGTGTCAATATCAATCTATATATGCTTAGGACCTTTAGGTGGGTTTACCACCCACTCATAACTGTTTTAATGTATAACACATCGATATGGATGGATATCAGATAATCCAGAAGTCTTGCTCTGTAGACTAAACATACTACTTTTTCAGTTTGGCTTTAATTTTTCAGGAAATGACAATGTATACTAGAATATTAATTAAAAAACTTTATCAATACTTTCCTATTCATTTTTTATTTCCTTTAGTTCTTTCCTTTAGTTCCTGTATTTCAGCAATGTTACATTGCCATCTTCTGTGAACACAAACTATGATATGTGAATGCAGACACTAATACTGAGCAAATGAGGCTGAAGAAGGCAACTGAAGTCAGCCCTAGAGTCATAAAGGTGTCCCCCCTAGCTGGCTAAATTGGGTTGTCTTGGCTGTTGGGGCTGATATTCTTAGGATGCATGCTTTCCAAATTTGGGGCAGTTCATGCACCCAAATTTGTTGACTTTTGGGAAGTTTGTTGGAGCTGAGGCTGATTCCAGGAATAATCTCTCATACTTGTATTTGCTGTGGTGTAGTAAAGTGGCTTTCTTCCACTATATTAAAATACGATGTTGGCACATTAAAAAATGTGAAAGTCTAAAAAAGAACTCTGCCTCCGAACCTCAACTACCTCTCAACATGGTAATAAACCTGTCTTCCCTTACCCTGAAGCACACAGCGCACTCACATGTGACCGAAACTTCACCTCAACACCTGAAAAAATACCTTCTGAAGAAATAATGATACAGGTAGAATGTGGTAATCTGCAACCTTCCCAACCATATTGCCAACAATATCAGACTGGATGTAGCTGGTGTTCTTACCAAAGCTAAACCACCAAAAGCCAACCTATCAAAAGAATTAAAAGCTCTACAAGAAATGAAAAACAACAACAAAATAATAATTACCATAGCAGATAAAGGAAATGCCACTGTGGTTCTCAACCAAACTTACTACACAGGTAAGATTACCTCTTTATTATTAGATCGGTCTATCTCCCTCCCTATAGAATATGATCCCACCAGCTTCCAAATTAGAACACTCCAAAGGCTCTTTAGGAAGGTTACTTCTTGCCTGTGGAAACAATTAGCAGACTAAAACCTTTCAACTCTAGGCCCACTGAATATATGAACTACCAAAAGTCCATTAGCAGAATGTGCCATTACCCCATTGTGGATGGCATTGATTCCCCCCACATACAAATTAGCCAGTGCTCACACATTATACTGGCAACATACCTTCACACACACAAAAAGCTCAGCCCACTGTAAAGCCAATATAGAAAACCTCTCACTCCAACTGGCATAATGGTCAGTTTTGATATCTTATCCTTATTCACATATGTCTCACCCAAAGATAGCTTACATCTCATCCAAGCTAAATTTCCTCCTGATATCTCAGCCCTATTTCAGTTCACCATGAACTCAGGCTATTTCATTTGGCAAGGAAAATTCTACAAAGAGATAGAGGGGATAGCCATGGGTTCTCCACCCCTGTCCAACTTCTTTATGGAGACCTTTGAAGAAAAAGCCTTAAACTCAGTCCTACAAAACCCCACTACGCTACGCTATGGATGATGTGTTCACTATTTGGCCACATGGCTTGGATACGCTCCACAACTTCTTAACACACTTAAATAATCAATACCCCAGAATCCAGTTCCCCTTGAAAAAGGAAAACAACAACAATATCCCTTTCCTAGACACTCTGATTACACACCAGCCTGAAGGATCCCTGCCTTTCTGTATTTACAGAAAACCAAACCATACAGGTAGATATATTCACCAGCAATCACCCCCACAACAATATGGGATTATAAAAACCCTATATAACAGGGCTAAATTAATCAGTTCAGATAGCAATGCCCTAACTACTGAACTTAACCATATCCTAAACACCTTCTTAGCCAGTGGCTACCCCCAAAAAATCTAGAAAATATTAAAACCAGTTAACCGCAACCTCCCCCACCCTTCACAACAGAGATTAAGCTAAATCTATCGCCATTCCTTTTATCCAGGGTATGTCTGAAAAGCTAACAGAAATTCTAAAAAAATAAGACCTGACTACCTGTTACAAACCATATAAGAAATTGACATTCTTTATCCGCTCCACCAAAGACCAGCCACTTCCCCTAGACCTACCTGGAGTATATCAGATCCCTTGCAGTTGTAAACTGTCCTGCTATGGCCAAACAGGCAGGACAGCTAATATCAGGATATCCGAACACAGACTACATCCGATCTCACCAATGCAGCCACTCAGGACTTGCTGACCATGCACTAGATACCTACCACAGAATACGGTGGAAGAAAGCCACTTTACTACACCACAGCAAATATTAATATGAGAGATTATTTCTGGAATCAGCCTTAGCTCTAAAAAACTTCCCAAAACAAATTTGGATGCATGAGACTTCCCCAAATTTGAGAAGTGTGCATCCTAAGAACATCATCCCAACAGCCAAGACAACCCAATTTAGCCTGCTAGGGAACACCTTGAGGACTCTAGGACCAACTTCAGTTGGTCCTAGAGTCCTCAAGGTAGGGTGTATCCAAGGAAGGTGTTTAGGATATGGTGGACTCGAGGTAGAGTCCTTTAGCCTCATTTGCTTAGTTTTAGTGCCTGCGTGCACATATCATAGTTTGTGTTCCCAGAAGATGGCAATGTAACATTGCCGAAATATAGGAAGGTATTGATTAAAGTTTTTAATTAATATTCTATTATATGTTGTCATCTGTAGATCAAACATAGTACTTTTTTTTTTTTAAATTTTTTTCTTTCAAGCCATTCTGGCATCTAGTAAACAGGATAGTAGTCTCTTTCTGGATAGTGAAAGCCATGTCATGGATATGAATGGTGAATGTCATATCAATATAACAGTTGTAAATGTTGATACATAAAGATGTATAAACATTTACAACTTTACAAAAATTTACATTTACAAAAAGATGGTGGGATTCTCACCATCCAAAGCAGTATTATTAAATACCAGGTAATGCTGCAGGTGTCATTCAGTTTTCTGACGTTATACTATCTGAATACGTTGTCTTTTAATGATGCCAAAAAATTGTCATCCATAGGAGATACTGATGGATTAATAAAATAAGAGCTATTTAAATCAAGGGGATATTAAATCCCACATTGTTTTAAAACCGAATAAGAAACTCTAAGATTGGAATCCGAGAGTTTCATGCCGAATATAGTATAGTAAACTATAAAAGTATCGGCGACTACTAGCTTAAGCTAATGCACATGGTCCAAGTACGTAGTACAAACTCGGGCTCGTGGCAAAGTTCTGATCGCTATTCGTGGTATTTTCCATAATGTAAAACACATTTCCTAGGAAATGTTTGCTGTTATACAGCAAGGGGATTTAAGGGGATTTAATATCCCCTTAATTTAAATAATGTTTATATCGCCGAAATGAAGCCAATTGGCTCTTTATATTTAAGTAAGAGCTATTTATTCATTTATATCTTGTTCATTAGGAATGTGAAGATACCAATAGGTTTTTATCAGTCTACAGCCAGAAGATTATTGAGAGAAATGAGAAGTATTGTCAGTGTTCCCTTCTGATTCTGACAGCCTGCACTGAACATGAACTTAGTCCATGGATGAGCTTTTGTTTCCTTACTGCATATCTAGAAATTGCTAAGTAGGAAGGAATGTTTCCTATGAAAGTGATAATTTACTGTAGGATGTAATTATTAAATCTTATATATTAATCTGTTATCGAAATATATTTAAACACGATGTGAAGATTTCGAAATCTAATATTTTTGTAGGCTTAATGAATGAAGATTACCTCGGTACTTGTCATTTTATGAAGTCTGTCTCCAGAATTATTAATTGTAATTGTTAATATTCAAATTAATCTTAATAGTAGTTGAGCTCAAATTCATACAGGATATTAATTTGAGCTCAACTACTATTAAGATTAATTTGAATATTAACAATTACAATTAATAATTCTCTGTTCATTCCTTTGACATATTCAGCAATCCAACTATACAATAAGTTCTTGCATCTCAAAGTCTCTAAATTTTAAAATTAAAAAATTGTAGTTTATCCACTATATGGCTATTGTATCGGTTTACAGTCTATCATGGGTTACATTATTATTAAAATATTATGACATTTGATACTCAGATCATGTGGAATGTTTTCAGCATTTTTTTCTCCATCGGAGTTTTTCTAGTCTGGTGTGTGAAAGATCATTTAATATTGATTATCTGGTTTCTGAATGTGGGAATATTTATGCAACTAAAATTGCCTATATATATGCAACTTAAACTGAGAAACATGTTATATTGCTCTGTTATGCTAAGAAAGCCCTTTATTTACTATTTGCTATTTTATAAGCTTGAAATTTCTTTAAAATCCTAGAACCTTTATTTCTTGTTTTTCGTTATGATTTTCCGAAATAAAGAAATCTTTATTTCTTTATTTCGTTATGATTTTCCCATTTCTTCATGATGCAAGAATTGATTCTTGTTATATGTTTTTCTTTAAATATTCTTACAGCCCACTCATATGGCAAATTTTCAGCAAGTACAAAATATTCATGCCATGCAAAACGATCATGATTCTAGTTCAGGATGTAAAGCTGTGTTACAGTTAAAGATTGCAGGAGCTTCTGAGGTATTGTTTTTCATTTCTAATTATTTTAGAAGTTTGCTTTTTTTCATGTTAAGTTGCTAATAATGTTACTTATGCTTGAATCACTTGCTGTTTTTCAGATGCTAACAATTTCATGTCCATCATTGACTGTTGCTGAGAGTTTGGCTGACTTGATTGATGGATATTGCAAGTTGACTCATGGAACAAAGGTTTCTTTTTGGAACAGAAAAGGTAAGTAGTATAAAAAAAACAAAAATGAAAAGATTAATTGCAAATAGATTTCAACTTTCCTTTAAGCATTATGATCATAGGAGGGAATGTTTTTAAGAGGCCATTATTTTTATATTCCCCCCCCCCACCCCCCACACACACACCAAACACAAGCATATCAGTAGATATGCTTGTGTCATGTAGCACATGTAGGAGTTAAACATGTTCCATTTAACTGCTATTCTGCTATTTACTCTATAGTTTGGAGGTCAGCATATTTTCAAACAGGGAAAATAAATCTTTATTTTTGAATTGCTGTCCTGTCCTGTTACCCTCAACTTATGTGTAACAAATCATTTACAATCAATTGTGCATAATCTTGGAAGCCTCTAATCTAAATCAGAGCTTCTTAAACTGTGGGTCACGTAACCAAATGTGGGGGTCGTGAAAAATTTGGCAACAGTAAAAGGTTTCTGAACATGCAATGACCAAAAATTAATTCAGATTCGAGGCTATTGTTTGTAATTCTTTATGTAAATGGTAAAATTACATGTATACCAAAGAATGTTTTAAAATAAATTTATGATTTATTATCAGTAAATGTTTGATTTGTATACCCATTTTATATACTTATACACCTAGGGGGTGCAGAAAAATTTCTTGGTGAAAAGGGGGTCATGAGTGGAAAAAGTTTAAGAAGCGCTAATCTAAATAATAATACAGTAAAACCTCAATATAACGGACTAATTCGGGCGAGGGAGTGTCCGTTATATAATAAAGTAGATTTTCTGAATGCATATGTTAAAAAATTTGAGAAATTAGCTAATTTACATGTTTTTACTTACGTATAAGTACTGTATCTATGAAAGTTTAATTTCACAGAAAAGTTTTCTATATGTATTATTGCTTATAACCTCACCATGGTTTTGAGACTCTAAAAAAACAAGTCTGCAATCTATATTGAAATA
Organism: Typopeltis vanoorti; assembly: GCF_054136105.1. Classification (NCBI taxonomy): domain Eukaryota; kingdom Metazoa; phylum Arthropoda; class Arachnida; order Uropygi; family Thelyphonidae; genus Typopeltis; species Typopeltis vanoorti. The sequence continues at coordinate 94,006,625 of NC_143552.1, forward strand.
AATAAACATGTTTCCAAAAATAAGCTTTAATTATATTTAAATAAACAATGTTCTTTAAATAACAGTGTGTTAATTTTCACTTGGGACACACGGACAGAAATTTTGCGTTAAATCTGAAGTCCGTAAAATTGAGGGTTTACTGTACTGTTATGAATTCTGACATAGTGATGCAATGTAAGATATTGCGTATATGGACCACTTTAAATGGATGTTATGAGAAGTTACCATAACATCTGTCTACAGTTTACTTTGTAACTAATGCTGAAAAACTTTCAGATCATTCTTTCACTTATCCCCTTCAATCTTGAATTGTTTTTCGGTTGACTATTAATTCAGTCAGATTTCTTGATGAGAGCACTCTTTCTCATTTGGCTAATTGTCAACATGCAAACCAGAAACATGATAAGTTTATTATTAGATGCAAATGTAAGTTTCTGTGGTTTATTAGTTCTGTGGGGAGTTTTCAGTATTGAGACCCCATTATTATGTAATTAAAGAGTTTAATAAAAATAAGCAATTAAAACCTGACAAGTTTCGTAAGTCGTACAACTTACATCATCGTGGTACTTATACCTAAAAGTTTTACACACAAAAGCCTTTAACAGTTAATTACACATTAGATGTTTTTGATAACTTCACAACTGTAGCATATAATTGAATACAAATTCATTACTGTATGTATATTGGAACATTGCTAGTTGTTGCTATCACATTCTATGGTATCACATGTATTATATCCTAGGTCTGTGATGTACTTGATGTAAAATTAAGCCTTGATTTTTATTGCATCGTCTAGAAATCCTAAACATTTGCTAGGCTTCTTTAAATTTTCTTGTAAAATAGTTACAATCAATATATAACATTTTTGTTTGTTGCCAAAGTATTTGATGGCCAGTAGTGGTTGTGTGGAATGCTAGGCCTGATTTATGTTCTCTCTTTTTACAACATCTTTTATGTGTTCAGACATGTGGATCTCTCCTGCCCTTCCTGTCTGCACTACATAATAAATGCCACAAGAGCAATTATTATTGACACCTGGTTTTTTTCATTGGTGGATGTAGGAATCTTGATATTTTTTGTAAAGGTAAAAAAGCTTATACGTTGTACTCACGGAGCAACATCTGATCTAAGGACATTGACAGAATAACATTCAACAATGCTGCAGCAGTTGCAAATAAAAATAAATATAATTTGATAAGAAAGTTCAACTTGCTTCAACAAGAAAAACATCTAGATCGGTCTGAAGTTGTCATCAATCTTTCTTCCAAAGTCCTGTCTAAAAAAGAAAAAGCTCTTGTAATGAGAGGTTTTAATTTTTCCTTATCTCCACAGAACATTCCAAAAGTAGACATTATAGCGCAAATTGAAAAATGAATTCACAATCTTCCTAGAGATCTGGCAGATCTCATCTGCATACAAACTTCAGCCTTATTGCTAAAATGTAAATTACCATGTAGAAATTTGCAAAAATCAGAATTAAGATGAGATAAAAAACATAGTAATAGTTACAGTAGACAAAGGAAAAAGCAGTGGTTATTAATTCAGATGAATATGAGAAAAATGAACTGCCTATTAGAAGATTCCAATACCTATTCATCCTTAGACAGGGATCCCACATGGCACACACATAATAAGGCCAATGACTTGGTCAAAAAAAGTTATCTAATTGGCCAGAAGAATTAAAAAAAATCTTTATCATCAAAACTTCCATTAGTCCCAAGAATTTGTGACACTCCAAAAATACACTAAAAGGATATTCCCTTACGGCCAATTGTAGATGGGCGAGATTCTCCAACCTCAAACTTAGCAAAATATCTGTCAAACCTGATATCACCACACACAGAAAAAACAGAATCATTTGTGAAAAATAGTTTACATTTTATTGAAAAAGTAAAGGATATAGATATAGAACTTTTAGACAGACATCTTAGCAATTTTAGATGTAGTCAGTCCTTCACCAATGTACCCAGAAATGATACAGTGGTTCTACTTGTAAATCTTTTCCCACAGGACACTGTAGGACTATTTAAATACTTCATGGGAAAACACTTTTTTTTTTTCATATTTCAAGACAAATATTGGGAACAAAAAGGACTTGCCATGGGTCATTCCCCCCCCCCCCCTTTTCTCCAGCCTTAGCCAACCTGTTTGTGGAAAATTTTGAAACTAATACATTAAAAAAAACTACCAGAAGAAACCAAAAATTTGTCTACGTTACATCGATGATATTTTTGTCATTTGGTTGGGAATGGTGGATCCCAGTGTAAAATTCACTCTTGAACTAGAACAATACAAAAAATTACCATTTCTTGATATCCTTGTCAAAGTAAATGACAGGAAAAAGGTTATCCTTTCTTGTATACAGAAAGTCTACCACAACGGGAAGATTTTTTAAATGCCACTTCACACCACAATCCATTGCAAAAGATAAGCATAATTAAAACTCTAAGAGAAAGGGCATACAATATATCAAACACGTCAGTTAAAAGGAATGAAGAACTGCACTATCTCAGAAAGAACCTCATACTTAATGGCTTTGAACCCAAGATGATCAGAAAAATTCTTAATATATCTCCTGCAATTCCCTTATTTAAACAAGATTTTAAGAATGCAATCACGTTGCCTTACATCAAGAATGATAACTAATATTTAAGGAATTGACAGCGCATACTAGAAATATAGATTAAATAAACTTTAATATATACTTTCCAATATTTCGGCGAACGTCACGTTGCCATCTTCTTGGGAACTTACTACAAAGACACGTGCACACAAGTACTAATAACAGCAAATGAGACTGAAGCTAGCGTTTTCCTAAAGTCCTGATGGTTCCCCCTGGCGGGCTATATTGGTAGTTCTTGGCCTTTGGGCTGAAGTTCTTCTGATAAAAGTTTCCCAAATTTGGGGCAGTCTCATGCATCCAAATTTGTTGAGGTTTGGCATGTTCCTAAGGGCCGAGGCTGATTCCATGAATAGTCTTTCATACTTGAACTTGCTGCGGTGTATTACTGTGGCTTTCTTCCATCTTATTCTGTGGCGAGTATCCAGAGCGTGGTCTGCAAGCCCAGAGTGGCTGTACTGGTGAAATTGGAAAGTATATATTAAAGTTTATTTAATCTATATTTCTAGTATACGCTGTCAATTCCTTAAATATTAGTTATCATGTTTAACCAGCGTATAAGCCTCTCAACAAGAATTACATCAAGAATGTCACGAACAAAGTGGCTGCTTTGCTCTGCAAGTACAATGTAAAAGTGACTTTTTTTTTTTACCTTTACAAAAAAATATCAAGATTCCTACTTCCACATCACCCCATGAAAAAACCAGGCATCTATGAGATTCATTGCTCTTGTGGCATTTGTTATGTAGGCCAGACAGGAAGGTCGGAAGAGATCCGCATGTCTGAACACACAAAAGATGTCAAAAAAAAAAAGAGAGAGCATAAATCAGGTTTGGCATTCCACACAACTACTACTGGCCATCAAGTACCTTGGCAACAAACAAAAATGTTATATATCGATCGAATGGTTTTACAAGAAAATTTAAAGAAGCCCTGCAAATGCTTAGGATCCCTACACAATGCAATAAAAATTAAGGCTTAATTTTATATAAAGTATGGTCTGCTTTCATCAAAAATTTAACTGCCATGGCCCTAGGATATAACACACGTGCTACCACTAGCAATTTTCCAATATGCATACAGTAACGAATTTACCACTTGTATTCTGGCTTATCAATTATATGTTACAGTTGTGAAGTTATCAAAAACATCTAATGTGTAATTAATAGCTAATAGGCTTTTGTTGTGTAAAACTTTTACCCACCACTATTCCTGATGATGTAAGTCGTACGACTTACGAAACTTGTCAGGTTTTAATTGATTATTTTTATTAAACTCTTTAATTACATAATAATGTGGTCTCAATACCAAAAACTTCCCAACAGTTTATTATTAACTCTTTAAGCTCTTATTTTCTGCAGAGTATTTGGTAGATTAGATAACTTCTTTCATGAGACTGCTGCTTGCTTATTGGAAGCAGTTTTATGTCTGTTCTTTAGAACAGGATTTCCAGATATCATCCTTTATCTACTTTTAAAATTCTAACCATGAAAGGTTATTATAGGTTAGCAACCTTTTTTTTTTTTTTTAATCATGAATTAATGTCATGGATAGCTTTGTTAGCTCAGTGGTTATTTCTTGCAAAGAACTCATTACATACCACTTTCACATTCAATAATACCTATATCAACAGACACGTTTTTTGATTTTTCTGCTCGAAATAACTTACCTTTATTATTACTTGACAAAAAATGTTACACATGTTCACACATGTTGGTGAAGGTAAAGGATTAAAATGCTGGGAGTGCTCTTGTTAGAATAATTTTATTTAGATTAAATAAACATTGCTATGTTTCAAAGTCAGTTATTTGGCATCAGAATGGATAACAAGAAAATGTGTGTGTGCGCGCATTGGAGGGGGGGGGGGAACACATTAAAAAATAACTATAGAAAATAGTTTATTTTTGATGAGAACTAATTTTGTGTGATGCATCTAACATGTTTATCATATGCCCTCATATTATTTATTTAGAAATATATCAAAGAGACCCTCACTAGACTCTGAAAACACCAAAAAAGATTTTTTTTTTTTTTTTCCCTGCCCCTAGGTAATGGATTTAAATCAATTTATTTTCTAACTAAGGCATTTAAATCAATGACTGATCCTTGGATATTTTGCGAAAACATGAACAGCAAGACTTCTTTTGTTTATAGACATTATTACAGTCTGCACTTGTGATGAATTCCCATACTTCACCCAAGAATCACAAAGAAACAAAGTTCTTATATTGGAAATCTGTGGCATGTGGCAATTTCTCTGTATACAACAGTTTATAAAAAATCTTTCTTGGATAACTTCAGAATGAATTTGTTGTAGAGAGTTTCAAGCCTTTTCTTTTCTTCAACATTTATTTATAAGGTACAGACAGTTCTATTTTTTCTTTAGTGTAAGGGGAAGATGTATATATATAATATATCCCACCTATAAAAGGTTATGGACCAGTAACAATAGTACAGTGACCATGAGCCAAAGCCAAGGGTCACAACTCCTCATATCATAGAGGTAATTTGAATGAATAGTTATGATATTCAGAGATTCAGTCTTAGTCCTATTAGGAATAATTCTATTCTGTATAACTAAAAACAACTTTTTACCACTTTCTTAACTTCAAAATTCTTGTACATGTGAGAGTGCAGTGTCATGCAAGATGCAGATGAACTTATAGATTTTTAATATTTTTGTGGATAAACTGTTTAAAGCTTACTAATTCTTAATAAAGACTGATGTATCATTTAACCTATAGATAATAAATGTAAGATTAAATGATAAATATTTTGTTAACCTAAAAACTCTAAAAATTAAATCTGCCATTTATATGCAACCTTCAAAACAACACTTCAGTTAACTGACTTTTGAATATCAACTGACTTCTGGTACAGCCAGTGTCATATAATTATACTTCAATTAAACGTCTCTTCAGTTATCTGAACAACTTACCTTTCCAATGTAGATTATCAAAAGGGACATGTTGCACTTCAGTTAACTGGCCAGATAAATAGTAATTTGTTTCTTCGTTCCATCTTTATTTAACTAGATCAGATTGTGGCTTCTTCCCTCTACTTTTCATTTTGTTCACAAGTTCATGGAGGTCTACCTCCAAAATATAAGGATTATATGCATGTACATGAAGTACATAAATTGTATCTTGAAGATCATGATATTCAAACCTTATAGAATTAAGTAGAGAAAAATTTTGCTAAATCAGAATGGCTTCCAGTTTAAAAGACTAAAGAATCATATAAAGCACTCACTTTCTTAACCTGAAGAGAAGCAATTACAACCATTCTGATTCTTGGAGAGTATTTCTCAGATTTTGTGTCAACTCATCACTTTAAAAAAAAAAAAGATTTTTTTTTTCCATTTTTTAAAAATTTAATAATTGGTTTTAATGTTCCTTTTACATTAACAATCATATTGTTGCATTGTCCATACTTATAACTATTGTTTTGACTATTTTCAGATGAAAACTTCTCGAAATATAGGTACGTATGTTGAAAATAATTAATATTTTAATTTAAACACATTATTTTGTGATTTCAATTAAAGATAATGGAAGTCATTTAAGCAATTTTAGTTACTTTAGTAAGTTACTAAAAGTTACAAAATTACTTTAGTAAGTAATTTTCACTTTACAATCTTCAATTTTCCTTGCATTTCCTCTTTTTGAACAATGCTACGTTTTAACCCTTTATTTTGAAATTCTGCATTTGAAAGTCAGTACTGCGAAGCAATATCTATGTCTGTCTGCATTATTTTTGTCTTTCCTATATTCTGTTTCTTTCTCTCTCTTTAGGAAACTGATATATACCTTGACATGTAAAGAGGTCTTTTTTTTATTGCAGTTTTACGTTTAATTTTTTTTTTTTTTTGATTAATCTCTATTACTTGATAATCATCACAATCAATTTCCAGATATGTACCCTCAAGGGGTGCTCAGGTTACTATGACAGCACTACACAATTAAGCTTACATTATTATTAATCTCCTATCACCAATTTTCCTTCAAATCAACTATTACTTGCGAGCACTTTAATATTGTCATATCTAACATTTCATATGGCACTTCCCACCAAATTAATCCATCTAGACCAGTGTCTCCAAACTTTTTGCCATGAGGGCCACATTGGGTACTTCCGCACTGTTCAGCGGGCCGTAGTAATAACAAACTCTAGAACTAGATATATGAGTTTTATTGAAAGCAGATAAAAACTGATTACAGAGTATGTGAGATTAAATTATCATATATTAATGACGATGAACACTATCAGCAAATTCTCATATTTTTATCACAAATTATAATAAAACCATTAATGTGAATGATGTAACTATGTTTGTGTTTCTAAAATCTTATTAAACTCGGGTTCAAATTTTGAAATGATAATTACAAGTAGCAATTTCAAATGTTCATCAGATAAATTTGCCCTGTATTTTGACTTGATATATTTCATTCGGGAAAAGGTTTGTTCGCAAAGATATGTTGTCCCAAAAATAGAGATAAATTTATAAGCAAATTTCTTCAAATATGTGGAACTGCTCACAGTTCAAAAATTTATAAAAATCAATCAAGTTTCCTTCCTTGTATTTATCTTTAATATGCTCATTTGCCTGAAGTTCAATAATTTCCATTTGAAGTTCACTTGGGACATCAGTAACAACATAGTCAAATGGATTTTGAAACAATCTTATTTCCCTAGCATTGGCGTTCAAATCACCAAATCGCTTCTGACATTGTTCTTTAAGATCTGAAATAACTAAATTTGCGAACAAGAAAGAAAATTCTGCCTCGCCCTTTTAATTATAATTTGTAATTTTTACAAAAAAATTTGTAGAAATTATCAAAAAAATTCTTATCACGACAATTTCTACATGCAAACTGATACTTTTTTTTTTTTTTTTTTTGAAATAGCTGAATTCATTTTTTTACGTTTAAATGTTTCCCGATTTTTTAAAAATTTAAATTTGTTTAAATTTTTTCTAGTTGTTAGTTTTTTTAACTGAATATACACCGACAATTTACATGTAACTCTTTTTTAGTTTCGTATAACTTCGAGTTTTTTGTCATTGAATACAGATCAGGAAATTTTGTTTCTATTTCAATTTTTGCTCGTTAGTTCATTTTAACCATGTTTTTACCGACTTTTTTCATTCATCATCATCGTCAAACTCCTGACATGTACCCTCAAGGGGTGTACAGGATATGATAGTACTACATGAAAAATTTACATCATTACTAACTTCCTATCTACAATTTTCGTCTAAGGCACTTTGTACCATATCATTCCACCTATATATCTTGGTCTTCCTCTGAGTCGTTTTCCTGCCAACCTGGCAGAGAACACTTGTATTGCTAATCTTTCCTTGCCCATTCTGTTCAAGTGACCATACCACCTGAGATTAACTCTGCTAACGCATTCCTGGATGCTGACAATGTCAAGTTCTTTCCTAATATCCTGTTTTTAATATGATATTGCCATTGATGCCATCTATTCATGCCTCTAATTTTTCTAAGGACTTTCATATCTGTGGTCTCTAGTCTAGAGCACAAGCTGACTTATTTGCCTAGAACTTTTGATATGCTTTCTTCTTTTCTTTCACTGCCTCTTTAACTTCTTGTGTCCACCATGGAGTTCTGATTTTTCTATCCTTGCAGACAACCTCACCACATGCCTCTCTAGCTGAATCAGTCAGGGTTTTCTTCAAGGTTTGCCACTGAATCTCCAAGGTTTCGTTCCTGTTCTCAAACTCTTTCATTTTTTCTTCAATAATCTTTGTGTATTTTAGTCTACAGTTCACATCTGAGAGCTGCTCAACTTTTATTCCCTTTAAAACTTTCTTAATGTCATTCTTTTCGATATGAAATTCAATTTTATCCTGCTCAAGACTAAATAGCGATCACTTCCAATTTCAAATTTGATTTGGAGGAAAATTGTAGATAGGAAGTTAGTAATGATGTAAATTTTTCATGTAGTACTATCATATCCTATACATGGCTAGGGAATTTGATGATGATGATAAAATATTTAATTATTTCCTATATTTTGCCGAAGTTAAATCGACATCTTCAGGGATTAATATAATGGTATTAAACATGTGCACGCAGCACACTTCAGTAACAAAAATTAAAACGAGAGATACAGGAAGACCTTAAGTCCTATGATTATGCTACCTGTTGGCTTTGGTTGGATGTTCTTGGCCACTGGGCTGTCTGCGGATGAGGGTTTCCCACATGAGGGGGGCGGGGTAGTCTGATACAATCATATTGTTCAGGTTGGGAGTTGGTAAGAGGTGCAACAGTTGAACATTTGCCAAATCATGACTGCAATTTTACTGTATCTCAGCTACATTTGCTGTTATTGTAGAATTGTCTCTATATTATAATTTTTTTTTAATACTTTCAGTCTTATGAATGAAAGGTTTCTGTTCTTTTTATAAATGGTTTTAGTTTTCGAGATAATAGTATCAGTATCCCTAAGGATAATTTCATTAGGATTGAAATTCTGTGATTCGAACAGTTGAGACAAGTATTAAGATTTTAGAAGAGATAGTAGGGGAGCAATAAGATATTTTCCTTCAAGCCTTGTGTGGGGTGTTTAGTTGTGGTTAAACATATGTAAACCAGACCAAACTATTACAGGATTTTACTTTCCAAGGTTAGCACAATAAAAGCTGTAATAATTGGAAGCCAAATTGGAACGGTAAAAGTACATTTCCAATGGAATACATAGAGAGCAGCTGTGAAATTTGAATCAGGATATCAAACTAGGATAAAATTACTAACATAAAAAGTGTACCTCAAGGGTAAGATTACCAACATAAAAAGTGTACCTCAAGGGTCCCAGCTGGGACCTTCACTTGAGGTTTTCTGGAGAGGTCACATTCATTGGATAGGAAGATGCCTGTAGCACATTGTGTCAGTATTGGTATAACTTGAGTTATGACAAACTGTTCAGGTTCAGAAACACTGCTTGAATTATGGCTCATGTGACCACTTTGGCCACAACTATCTCAAAGCTGAATGTTTCAGCTTTGAGACTGTACAAAAACAGAGTCAGTTTCTTAGTGAACAAAATAGTTAAGATTAATTGAAGAGACAAGTTAGGATGCAAATGTGTGTGCAAGTTTTGATTGGTAGTTTAGTTTCAAGTGTTTTCTTTTTATTTTGAAATTAAGAGTTAAACTGCTTGGAGTTGAGGGGATAATTTACTAATGGTGCAAACTGACAGGATTGTATCCACACGAAGAAAGTAAACAATGCACACTCTCCTCCCAACAATACTATTCACCATGTGTCAATGAATAAAGAATTTTGATATTTATACTTAAGTGAAATATTATTTATGGAAACTTATAAAAATCATCTATTTCCTGGTATCGTTCAAGGAGTGTTCAGACTACTGTGACAGCACTATGTAAATGAGTTTACATTATTAATAATCTCCTATCAACAAGTTTTCTCCAAATTAGTGTATTACTTGTCAGCACTCCAATATTGTCGTATCTAACATTTCATTCTTCTAAGGTAATGCTTCCCAAAGTTATGGATGTCAAAGTCCCCTTTGGAAAAATTGAAATATTTCACAGTCCCCATTGGAAAAAAAATTGTAATACACACACATATTATTATAATATTTATTGTATTTATTTTCAATACAAAACATACACATATTGCAAAAATCAAATGCAAAGATTACATTTTTAACATCTTACATACACATTTGACATGGAACACTTAGTCTTAAAACATTTTAAATTTGTTTTCATTATTTCACGAACCCCTCAACAAAAATAATGGTCCACGGTTGGGGAAGCGCTGTTTTAATGACTGAATCAATCCACCTAGACCTTGGTCTTCCTCTGGATCCTTTCCCTGCAATCTTGGCATCAAACATCTGTTTTGCCAACCTTTTCTCTCCTATTCTGTTTGTGATCATACCACTTTAGATTGACCTTTCTCACTATTCTTGAATACAAACAAATGCCAAGTACCTTCCTAATGTATTCATTTTTGATATGATTCTGCTACTGATGCTATCTGTTCAGGCACCTAATTTTTCAAAGAACTCTCATATATGTAGTCTCTAATCTGTGATCAAGTGCTTTATTTCTAACCCAACTGTCAGATCCATAACTTAAGACTGGTTTCTGAATACTGTCTTGTATACTGCTAGTTTAGTGTTTTGGTTAATTTCTGTCTTATTCCATATAAATTTATTCAACTGGTTCCTCACCATACCACTTTTGTTTTTTCTGTCTAATTCCAGAATTAATTTACTGTCTTCACTAAAAACTGCCAAAGTAACTTAAATATTTTACTCATTCTATAGGCTTTCCATTCAAAATACACCTTAAGGTTCTTGCCTATTTTCATAGTTTTGGTTTTTTTATTGCTGATTTTCATGCCAAGTTTGTTGCAGATGTTATTCAATTTTGATAGTGAATCCTGTACACTGGGTGTGTTTAGGAGTACATCATCTGCATAATGCAAAGAACTAAGTTTGATGTCTCCACTTCTAAGTTTAATGCCACTTCCTGTCTTAATGCGATACATATAAATGATATTTAATAGTGGAGATAATGTGCATCCTTGTTTTACACCTGATTTACATCAGTTCTAACTGCTGACTTACAACTTAAATATAGACAACTACTGCTCTGTATTATTTTCTTTTACCCCATAGAATTGTAGTATTTTGAAAAGCTTTTCTCTGCACCTTGTCATATGCCTTTTCCTGATCTACAAAACTAAAGTACAGATCCTTGTCATATTCCCATGATTTTTGTCTTAAAGTGAAATCTGATCCTGACAACCTCTAATATTCACCATCGAGAATACGGGGAACGAACTTTCTTGTCAAATTTTGTTCACTGTATTCATTTACAGGGTTGATTGGAGAGCAATCGCAGGCAGCGATTTCATTTTTAAGGCTGTTAGCATTTGGATGCTAATCATCCTTGGAGTGGTAGTTCAAATTAGGTCTTTTTGTTGTTCAGTTATATGAGACTGATGCAAAAGAGAAAAAGATAGCATTTGACTGCATTGCAGTATGAAAAAGCTGTGGCCTTTTTGCTGTCTTGCCTATCTCTTTTCCTAATATCTAGTTCTCTTGTACTTCAATATTGCTCTAGGCCTATGATGACCCCCCCCCCCTTCACTTTTACACCTCAGTAAAGGGCAAAACTAGTCTGTGTTGTAATCTTTTCCATAATGCATGCCAATATATATATATATATATATATATATATATAATAGTATAGTTGTGAAGATATTTTGTGTGCATACTGTCTACACTTGGGTAAAGGATTAAAAGAATGTAATTTCTTGTCAAGTATATAATTTATGAAAAAACTTACTACCACTATCTTGTTTTAGTAAGAAGTCAGTTTACTGATCTTGAATAATAATAAGCATAGGTATACATTGCCCTGAAATTGTTTAAGAAAATTTAAAGCCACCATTCAAAGATCCTGAGATGCTATTTTAGAAAGATGGTGCTTTCATTCTTGAAGGAATATTCCTTTATTCTTTAGTTGGAATATTGGCTTGTCATTGTAATCCTGAGCACAGGGAGGATTAGTGTGAATAGTCTCAGAAAACAGAAATTACTATTCTGGATTTTACAACTGAAGTTGATTTAGCCAGTCTCGTATGAATGTGGCAGAGATTTTTCTTCCAAAAAGTTGGTTTTTCGTCTTGCAGAACAGTCATGCATTGGAGAATCAAAATGCATATGACACTCAAGATTATAATGGCAAGTCAGCATTTTATTCTGGAAAGAAATCCCAAGATTTGCCTTGAGTAAGTTTAATTTTTTTGGAGAATTTCAAGATAGTTTATAACAGCATTCAAGATAGAGTAAACTGACTTATTACTGAGTTTTTCACAAGTGAAAGTTTTTCCCACAAAATAAAAAGTTACAGCCATACAAACTAAAGCTGTGAGAGTGATTTTTTTTTTTTTTTTTAAATAAGAGTAATCTTTATTGATCTAGAATATTGTAAATTAAAATATTCTAATATATAGAATATTTATTTTCATATTGTAAAGATATTAACATTTATATTGGATATAGTGTGTATCTATGAAGAACCTGGAGAACTGTTATTCATGGAGGATTTAACCTATCTTGAGACAACAAAAATGAAGATAGGAAGTAGTGCAATGAACACTGAACACATTAAAATTGCTTAGCAACATTATATTACATTAGCATTGCACTGACAGAAGTAGTTTTATAATGATATTACACTATGGATGACAGTAATTATCACATAAAATGTTTAGCTATGCACAGTTTGATAATTAGCATTATTTATTTATTTTTCCCAAAATGCAGCTCACAGTGATCAGCACTTGCATTATTTTCTTTTGTTATTGCATAGAAAGTAAGGAACAACATTTCCTAAGTTCATCAGGAAAGGGGGGGGGGGACTTTCATCCTAAAAAAAAGGCTACAAGAATATTAGGGGAACTCATTGAGTGAATATATATAGAGAGAGAGCCAGATGACATGATAACTTGAGATACTGGAAAATTTTAATAATCAGTCACTATTAGCTTTGGTGACTTGACATCTGACACATGGAATGTTGTAGATTACCATTCCTGATAAGTCAATAGGGTTATCCAAAAAATGCAAAACCCATTAAAAAAAAAAATTACAACAAGAAGAACACCTGTGAAAAGTGAGAAAAAAGATTTCATGTTCAGAGCACATAACAAAACTACAAAGTTAATCAAAGTCTTTTGATTCTGGCTAAAAGAAACCAAAGATTGATTATATTCATTGCCTGATCACATATTTGAGTTACCTAAAAGTGCACAAATTTTTGCTGACCTGCAACCAAGTGACCTTAACCATGTTGTTGACACCAACCACTGGAAAAACTTCTTGCACACCTAAAACACATAACTAGAGATTTGATATAGAAAAATAACAACGAAGGATCTAATTTTATATCTCATCGCCGCAACTAAACTCTGTATAGTAAGTTTCACACTCAACATGCCTATGTGCCTTCATTCAGGACTGATTTTTATAGTTTGTTATGATAGAATTTATTATACTGAGATTTGACTGCATATAATTTTTTATAAATTATATATTCACAGTTGTACTTTATGATTTTATAACCAAAATCCTGAATGGCTATTCATAGAAACAGCAAAACTGTTGATCTCATAAAAACATTTTTTGACTAGAAAAAATACAATGCCGACTTACACAATGTTGAGCTCGTTTGTTGTGATTTCTGCTTTTGCACTGTGTGTGCTCTTTGTGCTATTCCACAATTATCTGTGTTTTAATACTTTGTAGCTTTTTCAGTTTTCTAAGTTGTGCAGGTCATTGAGTAGCAGGTTGTAATAGGTTATTTAATATGGTAGGTATCTCTTGTTATTCATTTATTCATTTCGTATGGTGATTCAATGAGCCCCTTTTACGGGGGGGTACGGCACACCTCAATCCCCCCCCCATTTTTATCTGGGCTCGGGACCAGCATAGCTGACAATTCAGACCTATGGTTGGAGGGATTGTCTTCCTGACTGTATCCGTGTGTGTTCACGGGGCCGGTTTGCCTGCTTGTGGGATGAAAAACCCAGATAAAGTGGGTAGAGGGGGGAACCTTGCTGTCCACACCCAAGACTGGCTAACTTGTCTATGGCTGAGGGAGATCCTTAAGCTCCTCACATCATCGACGGGGATTGAACCTACAGCATTTCTTCCCCAGGCACATGGTTGTGAAGCACATAGCCACTAGGCTAACTGCATGGACATCTCTTGTTATGTTAAGTGTTATTGAAATAATTGTTTAATATTAGTAAATAGTTCCTTAGATTTTTTATGCACAAGATCTGTCTGTGTGTAGCTATAAAGTCAGAGTTCAGTTATAGGCTGATATATGTTAAGGTATCCAAGCACGATTAAAACAACCATTGTGTAATTTCTGATTTTGATACATGATCATTTGCATTATTTCTGTGGATTATTATATCATAATCTTAGTTTTTTTATTTACAAGTTCCATAATAATGATCTGTTTTTAGTTAGTGTCATTACTTTTGTTCAGAATAATTTTTTTCCAGATGTGTTTAGTATCCACATATTCTGTATATGTGAGATCCATGTAAGGCAATCTATCTGAATGCCTGGATATTTAGCAGACTACAGAATGGCATTTGGTTTCTGAAACCATATATAAACATGGCTTCAGAATGACATTTGCTATAATATGTGCCAGTAGTATAATGTGTGAAATGGTGTAGCAGGCAAAGGATGTGTAATTTTAAGGTTCTTTATAATTAACATTCATATTTCAATGTTTATGATTGGATTATTAATAAGTAGAAATAAGCCGATAGTGCATTTAGCTTTTGTCTTTGAAGACGATAGTGTCTGTATCTGTATGTGTCATCAGTACTGTAGTGATACTGCATATTGATATATCTATGTCTGTATGGCTAAGTTATGAATGTCATTTATGTATATGCTAGAAAGCATGGGTGATAAATTATATCTTGTAGGATTCCATATCGTATTAATATACTATGTTCATAATTCATGTCTATTTTTGTTACTGTTTTGATTATACTTGATAAATATTCCTGTACTAGGTGTTCAGTGTTCTTATTCTAGTAGGGTATTTGTTCTGCAGGTTTAACTTCTTGTTTAAACATGAGTTAAACAAAAAGTGTAATCCAGAAGTAAAATTAATTTGTTTTCATCAGCAGCTTTATGATGTCTGTCTTCTAGTAATTATGAATTTTATGGAAGTCCTCCTGCTTGTTTTTGAGAGATGTGTGTGTATATGTCTATATATTATATATGTATATATTATATTATATATATATATACATTTTTATATTCGAATTTTACTGACTAGAAACATCGAGAAAAGACAAAAACTTTAATTAGAACACAACTAGTTTTCATCGGAATGCAGACTTCTTCAGGTGTACATACTATCACAAAAAAACTGGAAAATTAGCAAGATAAAAAAGTGAATTTATTCCTAACTTATGTGATAAGTTCACTTTTTTATCTTGCTAATTTTCCAGTTTTTTTTTGTGATAGTATGTACACCTGAAGAAGTCTGCATTCCGATGAAAACGAGTTGTGTTCTAATTAAAGTTTTTGTCTTTTTGTTTGTCAAGTTTGGACCGGCATCCACGTGGCAGGTCTAGCATGAGATGTTAGTGAGTGGGAACTATCTCGAAACACCAGAATTGAATTACTGTTCATGTGCGAGGGTCCAGAACTTTATTTGAATTCTAAAATGCATCTTTCTAGTTCATCGGGGCATTTATGGATATTTGTAGTAAGATTCCAGTCTATCTGGTGTTGACGTTCTTCTAAATTAGAGTTGGCAGAGAAAAGGACATGACTGGAGAGGGTGCTTGAATGAGTTCTATTGTAAAAGATATCACGTTGATGCCCTTAGAGTAGTAGTGAGACAGACTTATCAGTTTGCCAATAATACGCCTTCCTGCAACTACAGATCATTTTATATATTCCTGGGAACTGGAGTTGATGTTTTGGCTTGGGTTGACTCAGGAAAGAATGAAGTTTTGGTAGGGTAGTGAAGCAAGTTCTAATATTAAATTTCATAATTTTCGCCAATTTGGATGATAGAGAACTCGCATATGGTAGTGAAATGTGTGCAATAGGATTAGTTATTTTCTTGCTGAGGTTGGAGACGTTATAGATGGTTAGAAATGCTACAGGGATGAGTAGCTGTTGTTTAAGAAAGTACTCTTGAGGTGGTTAAATTCGATTTGAAGATCTTCTTCTGAAATTAGAGATCTTGCCAATGAGCCAGAGTGGTGATGATTCTGAGTTTCTGCAGATGGAAGTGATGAGAGGAGGCATGTAAGTATATACAGGGTGTTCGGGATAAATTTGACAGTTTCGTAAGGAAAAAGAAAATCTTCTTTGTATCTATTAAATTTAATGAATTGACAAAAAAACATTACAGGCAGAGTTAATTACAATACTATCAACAAGATTTACTCAAAATAACCACCATTAGCATCGATCACAGCTTCAATTCTGCTTCGGAACCTCGAACAAGCTGATGCTACAGTCTCCCTGGGAAGGGCCGCAAAAACTGTTTTAATTTTATCCATTAACTGGGCTTTTGTATTACTGGAAGTGCGATTGGTGTCTTTTTCAACTGGGCCCCATACAAAATAAACCATGGGGTTAAGGTCTGGGGAGTTTGGAGGCCAAACATTTGGACTGGTGAAGTCGTAGAAATTTTCAGACAACCATTTTTGACTTTTCCAGAGGTGTGGCAAGGGGCCGAATCCTGCTGCCATACATACGGCCTACCATTGGCTACCCTTGTTATCCAGGGCTTGACTACAGTTAGCAACTCCACGAACAAAGCCCGAATTCCAATGCCAGGGTTCTTCAACACCTGTTCCTGCAGATTTGCGAGGAATTCTGCTGTACGAACGCAATCAGATCGTCTGCTAGGGATCTTTCTTCTTGCTACATCCTCGTAGTCACCATTGCAAGTCTCTAGTTCATGCCTGATTGTTTTTACTGTATTCAGGGAGCATTGGGCAGCAGTCGTAATATCCTTATTTTGATGGCGGGCACGAATCATCATGATTCAAGTTATTCTCTTCCATGATTCAGGTGGGTTCCAGCTATCCATCCTTTCTGACATCTTGTATATGAATGAAGAAGGGTCCAAACTTTTAAATGAAGAGAAGTGTGTGTTAATACATGTAACTTACGGAAAAATATAATTAATTATAAATATGTCAAATTTATCCCGAACACCCTTTATATATATATATATATATATGTTACCGTGAAAGACTGAAAGTAGAGAATGTCAGTATTCTCCGGTGAATGTCGACACATACCAAATATGTCCTTCTTTCGCCGACGTATTTGGTTATATTATTATACATTCGAAACGACACCTCTGCCGCGAACGAGCTCACGTGGCAATCTTCTACTGCAAGCAACGAAAATGTTACGAGCCTCAAAAAGAAAATTTCCTCCTGCTCAAATTGGTGATACCGTACGAATACAAGTCCCTGATGTCAACCGTGGTCATACAGATGCCTGAAATGTGTTGGTGGTTGTTGTTGTTGGAATAGAAGACTCCGACTTTTATAAATTAGCAAATAAAAATGGTACCCTCAAGCAGCTTTATACCCATAATCAGTTCGTAATTTGTAAAGAAAAGTTACTTTCCATAGATGAGATTTCTTCTCAAGAAATGTCGCTGAGAGAAGCAGCTGCAACTAATTTGAGAAGTGGATGGCAAGGCTATACACGCTGTAATTGCAAAAAGAAGTGTTCACAACTAAATGCAGTTGTAAAAGCAAGGGACTCTTGTGCAATTCGAAGTGTCATAACAGTTTAAGTTGTTGTAATAAATAAGATTGTGTAACGTTAATCACATCATTTATGTGTAAGTTTATTATTGGTATTATTTTCTTTTCTGATTTAGAATGTACTGTTTGTTTTAGGTTCAACAGTTTATTTACATGTGCTGTTACTTAAGCTTTCTCCTATTTGGCATATATCATATATTAAAAAGTTGCATTTTTGTCTTAACGTAATAAAAATATTTTTATTCAACATTCACCATCAGTGCATGCTGAATGTCGACATCTGCCAGTGTAAGTGAGAAATAATGATATTTAGCAATTTCGTACATACACCAAGCGACTATGTGAATGCTGACATTCACCGGAGAATATCGACATTTGCCAGATATTGGTCTTTCACAGTAACATATATAAAGGGTGTCCCAAAATTCACGCAAGATTTAAATTTAGTGCCATTTGTGTGGTGTTGCCAACAAGAAAAAAAAAAGACAGCGTGACAGCTGACAGTTCAGGGTTATTAAAAATGGAGCGCTACACGAAAGAACAACGCATTTTCATTGTTGAGCAATATTTTAAAAATAATGAAGGTTTGGCAGCTACAGTTCACAATTTTCGTACAAAATATGGTGGAATAGTGATTTAACTTCATCAACTGTGAAAAGATTAATTAAAAAATTCAAGGAAACTGGATCAATTAGTGATCTTATACACTCTGGCCATCCTTCAACAAGTCGTTCAACAGAAAACATCGAAGCAGTTCGTGAGAGTGTTGCTGAGAGTCCAGGAACATCAATTCGGCACCGTGGTCTTGAATTGGGCATTTCGAGAAGCTCTCTACAGCGTATTCTCACGAAAGATTTGCATCTTTATGCTTACAAAGTTCAATTGACTCAAGAACTGAAGCCTACTGACCACACACACACACAGCGAAGAGAGTTCGTTGAATGGATTATGGAACAACAAGTGGATGCTTATTTTTCGAACAAAATCATCTTCAGCGATGAGGCTCATTTTCATCTTGATGGCTTCGTTAATCGACAAAATTGTCGCATTTGGGGTTCAGAAAATCCACAAGTGATTGTTGAGAAACAAATGCATCCACAACGTGTCACTGTTTGGTGCGGATTTTGGGCTGGAGGCATCATCAGTCCATTCTTCTTCGAAAATGCGGCTGGTAAGGCAATAACAGTTAATGGTGCTCGCTGTCGCGACATGATAATCCAGTTTTTTGTGCCTAAATTGCAAGATATGGATGTGGACGACATGTGGTTTCAACAAGACGGTGCCCATACAGCCCGAGAAACAATTCAATTACTGCACGAGTCATTTCCTGGTCATGTAATTTCCCATTTTAGTGATCAGAATTGGCCGCCCAGATCATTTGACTTAACGGCGTTGGACTTTTTTCTTTGGGGTTTTTTGAAGTCTAAAGTTTATGCCAACAAGCCCACGACCACCCACACCTTGAAGGAGGAAATTGAGCACTGTACCAACGAAATTCAGCCGCATTTTGCAAAACGGTCATGAAAAATTTCGACAAAAGAGTGCGTATGTGCCAGCAAAGCCGTGGAGGCCATTTACCCGATATGCCATTCCATGCATAACCCTATACTTTGTATACTTTATGAA
This sequence comes from Typopeltis vanoorti, assembly GCF_054136105.1. NCBI lineage: Eukaryota > Metazoa > Arthropoda > Arachnida > Uropygi > Thelyphonidae > Typopeltis > Typopeltis vanoorti. The sequence goes on from NC_143552.1 coordinate 94,026,224, forward strand.
TGAATAAGAAATTATAATTTTTAATTAAAAACCTGTGTTTTCTATCAAAATTACTTCTTGCGTGAATTTTGGGACACCCTGTATATATATATAGTATATATAATTGGTGATACTTTTTTGTCAGTCCATTTTTGTTAGTGTGTGCTATAGGTTTACAAAAGGTTGTGAACCTATACAACATGCCTATCTGATTGTGAATGTGGTCTTAACATATCCTTATAGGTATAGATGTGAGCCAAGGGTCATAAAAAGAATGTAATAATGACATAAGTGTAAATTAATGAAGGTTTTAGGGAATGCAATAAAAAAGTTTGAAGCACCGCGCGGTTAGCCTAGTGGCTTTGCGCTTCGCAACCATATGCCTGGGGAAGGAGTGTCCCAGGTTCGATTCCCGTTGTAGACGTGAGGAATTTGAGGATCTTCCTCAGGCATAGCCAAGTTAGCTGGTCTTGGGCGTGGTCAGTAGGGTTTTTTCCGCCAGTTTATCTGGCGTTTTTCATCCCGCAAACAGGCAAACCGGCCCTATGAACATACGCCTCTACAGTCAAAAATATATCCCCCCCCCCAGCGGCAGACCAGGCGACAGGTCGGTTGGGAGTAGTACTAACAAGAAGTCGCATCTAAAGTAACACGCGGACCCTGCATGGGAAGCGGGAATAACGCGTAGTAGAAGAAGAAGAAGAATAATAAAAAAGTTTGAAGTATGTAGGAAATGAAATTTATTTTTTTGCTGTTATTATTTTTAGTTTTTGCACAAAAGGTCAACCACAATCCATAATATGTTTTACTCATTCACTTTTTTCATACAATCACATGAAGACTGTTCTCTGAATACAGTAGTATATATATATATATATATCGATAAAATTTCAATTTCTGTTAAGGTAACTTGCTGTTTTTATTCTTTGTAGACATGGATCAACACGAAAATCTGTTCCTAGTAGCCCAAAGAATAAAAAAGAATTATTATTTACAGGTATATTATGGATACGATATTCTGATTTTGATTAAAATGTTTTAGACAGTACACCAATTAAGTATATCGTGTGCTATTTTACACTGCTAAAGCTTAATTTATTTTTATTTTTTTATAGCTGAAATAATGCATGCTCTTAATGCTCCTCTTTTAAATTTCTCTATTTGCATGATCCCATACTCAATATTGGCTGATTATGGTATCATGCAGTTACAGGTGCCATTTTTTTTTTATCTTCTGAAGTATTTTAGATGTTGTACTTTATGAATTTAAATAAATAAATACAGAAATATGAAGATTGCCATCAACATAAACTGACATTGGTTTTTCTGCATGCATAGCAGAAGTGACCAATCATCAAAACAATATATACCAGTAATGTCAGTGTAGCGATTTGACTACTTTTCTTTTTTAATGATAATCTTGTGCTCAAGAAGTTGTTTAACATTTAATACCATTTATATGCAGAAAGGTGTTTTTTTGCAGAAATATTAGCAGGAAATACTGCTCAAAAGGCACTGAATGATGGGGGGGGGGGGGAATTCTTCTCAGAGTCTGCATTTGAACTGTGAAAGAGCTGCTGCACATGTTTTAACAGGAATTTAGAGGAAAGTGGAGGAATTGTCACTTCCAATTCTGATGAACATGACTGGTAATATTTTTTTTGTAGAAAATGCAAGAAGTAAAACTCTGTTAAAGGAAGTATAGAGAATTGGTGAGACAGGTCATTAACAATCTTATTCTCATCTGCACCCAGTCAGATATTTTTACTGAGCTCTTATTGAGGGTACTATCCCAAATATGAGAACAGTATTCAGTTGTTTTTCAGTCAGATTTGTGATTCACACTTTACTGTTAAAAACAATAGTGAAAGACAAAACTTATTTAGATACTGAGGAGCCATTGTTTGGAATATATTTATACCACCAAAGATTGTAGGTTTATTATCTCATGAATGGCAGGGGGAGGGGAATCTACTAGGTTTATTATCTCATGAATGGCAGGGGGAGGGGAATCTACTAAGGCAAGATCAGTCTTTCACAGACCCATTTTGCCCCTTATAAAGTATTATATTCCTGTCCATCCAGTACTGAATTCTGCCTTTTACCAACTTCTCCAATATCTTAACCACCACTCCTGAGATACTGGTTGGCTTATAATTTGTTACCTCTGTCCTGGAGCATCCTTTATGCAGTGGGAATGTTTTATCCTCTTTCCACTCCATTTGGCACCTTCCCAGAACATAGAGCCCCATAAATTTTTGACCATTTCCATTTTTCTTTGGGAATATGTAGCAATAATTTTTTTTTTACAAGAAAGGGGTGCCAGCTCTTTGCTCAACCCCACTCCCCTCCTAACCTGGAGCACCAAAGTTTTTAATTCTTGGAGTTTACCTTCTCCTAGTCTGTTAGACTTAAGTCCAGACTGTAACAGGCCACATAGATTGGTGAATAAGAGCAATGAGTTCTTTTGTCATTGATTAGCTTAATTTTGCCAAAAATTATAGGTGCTAGTGAGACTTGGTTGACTGAGGATGATATAGTCATAGAATGCGAAGGATATATTATAGTATTTTATGAGGACAGAATGTAGAGAGCTTGCATACAAAGGAGAAGCAGTACTGTACAGTGAAGTGACAGGCGAAGTCATGTCGGCATCGAAGCAAACATTTACCGTTATATGTGATAAGTATGTATTGTGGATCTCTCATAAACTATAGCCAATTTTGCATTTTCATTGTTCTGTTCATATTCAGCTCCTTGAAATCTAGAAGTGATTAAAATAATCTGGGGGCATGATTTTTGTAAAATTTTGTTTTTGCCGAGACTTTCTACATAAAGTACATTTTTAGAAAGTTTTTTACCTTGGGTATATTATACATCAAATAAGCAGGTAAGTCAAGTTTGCGCCTGAAGTATTTTCAAGTCTGAGGCAACTTGTGGTAAAGGTGGAATAAGCTCTGATCACTTTCCTTAGTATCTTAGTATCTTACTTTCCATTCCATGGAAAGATTGTAAACCTAGAATGCATTAGTGGCTGGGATAAGTTTTTTTTTTTTACATAATCGACGAACTCTGGCTTTAAAGATAAAAATATAGAACTTTTTCATCTACCTCAAGCTTCTAGTGAGTATGGTATTGATCTCACACACTAGGTAATGAAATTCATCTCTCTGTCTCTCTCTCTCTCTCTCTCTCTCTCAGCAAACATCCGTATCTCACTATCGTGGGAATTGAAACCATCGACCGTTGGTTGGAGACTGTTATCTACTCAGCTATCCAAAAGGCCATTAGTGTGTGTCATATTATGTTTGTGAAAAGAGACAACTCACCTTTACATTTCCTTGCTATATACACTGGTTTTCCATAAATTAAAGAACAAAGAGAAAAATCACAACTACTCAAAAACCATATGATGAATTTTTATGTGATTCAGTGAAAAGAAATATGAGATGTGAGAGAAATATTCAACAAGAACTGCAAATAAATAGTTCACTTCTGTAACAAATGGGTATGTGAAGACAATGGTCAAAAACTAGAGGTCAAAATGAGATAGTCAGAGTGCCTCAGTAAGGGATGTGGTCACCCTCACAGTAATACAGTGCTCACATCGTTTCATATCATTTATGATGGTGTTCAGGAGCTCAGTTGGTAATAACAATCACTGTTCATGTAAAGATGAAAGTTCCTTCAAGGTTTTGGAGAGTGTGTGTGGAAATTGAGAGCTTAAAGTGGAGACCTGGCCAGCCAGTCCATTTGCATGATGGTCTCTTCTTGAAAATATTGAACTATGAGCTTCACTTGATGAGGATGAGTGTTGTCTTGTAGGATAAATGTACTCCCTTAATGCACTCGCTTATTGGCAAACATAGAGGTCCAGGACCTCATCTCTGTAAGTTGAAGCATTTATTGTTCTATTAGGAAGCACATACAGGCCAGTGCCTCCCCAAACTGTCACACTACCTCCATCATGTGTTCCTTTCACAGATATTAGAGGAATGATAATGTTTCCCTGCCAGATCAGAGCACACCTGGTATTGCTTTGGAGAGCAAATTAAGACTCATCTGTAAACGGTATTGACCCAATTGGTCTTGAGTAGAATTGACACGGAGCCTAGCACATTTAAATGTTCTTTCCTGTGGCATAGGGATAGGATTATCAGTCACTTAGCATACTGTGACCACTTTCCTGAAGTCTTCTGTGCAGCTACAGGGATATTTAATATCCCTGTAGCTGATGCAAGGTCAGATCATATATGATTTGGCAAAGCACTTCTGTGTTGGCAAGCAGATAAATAATTGAAGATATTAGTCATCTACTGCAGTTGTAGCCATAGTAATTTTCTGAAAGAACACTATGTAGCCATAGTTTTCTTTCAGTGTATCTCTGGGATGCTGTTTGTAACTTCTGGAATTGGTTCCACAGTTGTGAATCACAGAATGAGTCATGTACAACCATCTGGCTGACTTTGGTTGGCTTCTAGTCTTACAATGGCTTGCCATTTGAATTCATTGGTTAAATTATGTCTCGCAACCACATCCAAAAATTTTGCTATCACAAAATGTCTTGTAAAAATAAAATATATAAAAAAAAATTGTCAAATGCTTTTTCATATTCTGTTGATAAGAGAAGAGATTGATTTCTAATGATGAAATTCAAACAAGTAATATTTGGTTTATTTGTAATTACTGTTTAGAAATGCTTGAATTAAAGCAAGGGATAACACTGATACAGTGCCATGTACCTTTGTAAGCTTTGGATAGCAAAATCAGTGAAAATTATCCAATGACAGATTATTTGAACATGTCTATATGATTAAACAATTCCCATCATTAAATGTGAAGAGAATTCTTTGGGGACAGAGGTTTTGACTCTGAGAAAGTAGCAGGTTGATAGAAGATTAGTGTTTTGGAATAGAAAGTGACGAATTGTTATTCATCTTCATATGTCGAGGTTGATAATTTTGATAACAATTTAGATAAAAGGTAGCTGACTTTTGATGACTTGGATGATGAGGATTATCCACAGGATTAGTTGATTGTTTGTGTGTTAGGCACTTGGTATAATACTAAAAATTCTGAGGTGCTTGTTACTATGGTAACAAATTATTTAAATTTTGGATTATTTAAAGAACTTGAGTTTTCACTTCTGTTAGCTGCTAAATCGACAGCTAGTTTCATTAATACACATGCTGGTCACTGAATTAGAAACTTTTATTTAATATTGTGTTGGACCTCCTTTAGCCCAAATTACAGCGCATATGTGGTTTGGCATAGATTCCACAAGATATTAGATTGTATCTGTCTACAACATTCCAGACATTCACCATACAGTCCTTTAACTGGCACAGATTTGATGGAAGAGGACTTGCTCCCAGTCTGTTTTTCTAACGTGAGCCATACATTCTCAGTGGGGTTCATATCTAGGCTTTATGACGGCCAGGGAAGACAGTGAAAGTTGCTGTCATGTTTGCTGAACCATTCTTGAGTGATGGACAATAGCATTGTCATCCATGAAACAACCGTCACCTGCTGGATAAAAAGTCAACATTGCAGGATGGACTTGATTGGCAACAATGATCAGATGTTCCTTGGAGGACACCTGACCTTCTAGTAATGTCAGGGCACTTGATCCATACCAACAGAACGTTGGCCACATCATGACACCACTCCAGAACCATAAGTCATGTTTACCAGGCAAGCTAGGTTCATTGCTTCATGGGGCTAAAGTCAAACTCTGTATTGTCAGTACAGAACAGGGTGTACTGTAACTCGTTGGACCACATGACTGTTTTCCAGTCTTCTGGTGTCCAGTCATTGTGTTCCTAACACCATTGTAGACAAACTTTCTGATTCTTTGCATTAATCAGTAGTTTTCTTATAAGCTTGTGACTGCCAGTACCATTCCCCCTTCAATTCTCTGTGCATAGTTTGGTGAGATATGGGGCTCCTCTGTAGAGAAGCAATGTGGGGTTTTCCCTCAACTGATTAAACACCCAAAACATCTCACCTTTTGAGAATCCAGTCAGCTCTGCTGTATACAAAATCGTGGCTCTCGCCAAACAGGCACCCACAATAATCTCTTTATCAAGCTCCAACAGATCCTTTGTTTTTCCCATTGTGATCAACACTGTTGACGATTACTGACCAGCATTCTTAAATAGTTGCTTAGAACACGTGACTCACTCAACCAAGTATTTTGCATGTACACTGTGTAGTGACATTTACATAAATCTGCATAAAAGTTTCTAATTCATTGACCAGTATGTGTATGATATATAGGATTACAGGAGGAAATCATGGTCAGAGCAGGAATGAACAGCTCTAAACATGAATTCCTTGAGTCTGATTCTAGACTCATAGAAGTTTTTTTTTCATTTGGTTATATATAATGTAAATTGAAGATACCAAGAAATTATATACTTGGTTTAATCCAAGCGTCAGCAAACAAAGTTTACGTCTGAAGTATTTTCAGACGTAAACTTGGGACAGCTCATATAAGGAAGCTAAGACTTCACATCACTTGCCTTAGTATCCCATAATGTAAAGCACATCTCCTTGCGGATATGTATAATGCTATGCATTATGGGAAGGGTCACTACCCAGACCGGTTTTGACCTTTATCGATGTCTCTTCAGTGGGAGCCAGACCCAGAGGTGATACTAAGGTTGAAGTAATGCAGAAGTGATATTTTCATATGACTTAGAGTTGCCAAAAGGTGTCGCATCTTATTATTAAATTACTCTGGATTAGAGAAAGTTGTTGGAAGTTTTTTCACTTGGTTATACTATAAATTAAAGATACCAAGAAATTATATACTTGGTTTAATCCTTTATCCATATTATCCTGAAGTATTTTCAGGACTGGTTTGCTTACACTTGGATAAAGGATTAAACAAAGTATATAATTTCTTGGAATCTTTAATATGTACTATAACCAAGTGAAAAAACTTCCAACAACTTTCTCTAATCCAGAGTAATTTAATAATGTGTGACACCTTTTGGCAACTCGTATATGAAAATATGACTTCTGCATTACTTCAACCTTAGTATCACCTCTGGGTCTGGGTGGTGATGATCCTTCTCATAATGCATAGCATTATACGTGTCCGCAAGGAGATGTGCTTTGCATTATGGGATACTAAGGCAAGTAATGTGAAGTCTTAGCTTACTTATGAGTTGTCCCAGTTCTGAAAATACTTCGGGAGTAAACTTTGTTTGCTTACACTTGGATAAAGGATTAACCACGCTACCGACCAAGACGTCAAGGTTATCATGGATGCAAAGTGCATATTAAAATTGTAATACCATTGATATTACATTGAAATATATGATGGATACGAAGCATGTGAGGATATGTATTTGATCCATAATGACCGGTAAGGTGATTAAACCAATTATATATAATTTCTTGGTATCTTTAATCTAAGACTTGTAAAGTACATGATTTGTAAAGTTATTAATTTATGTAGTTCAGTTTGTTAAATTTAGAGTTGGTTTAGTTGCGATTACCTTCTAAATACTAATGGACCCACTTGCGTTCAGATAAATGTCATCACCACCAGACCACCAATTTTTTTTAAAAAATTGACTTATTGGTGTTTTGAGAACATATAAATCTTTAACAGATAGTATGACAACCAGTACCTAAAATGTTTCTTTCAGTAGTGAAAACTTCTTTTTCACTTTATCTTCAAAGAAATTTTACCTGGCTAATGCAAACTTTGTTTAAAATATGTTATGCTCTCTTACCTTAGTAACATCAGAAAATTCTTACCCTTCTGCTGCCACTGTTATTAGTCTTATCTCTTTAATTTGATATGGAACAATTTTAAATATATAAATTTTATTGTTAAATTAATATCCCAGAAATTTAAATTTTATTAAATTAATTTTTTTAAATTTTATTTAGAAGATTATGCTGAAATCGTTGAAGAAGGAGATTATTCAACACCAGCAAGTAAGTTGTTTTACATAAATTAAAATGTACAGTCAACCACCAATATAACAAACTTGCTTGCTATAACAAACTACTGAAAAGACCCAACCAAAGCCCTGTAGGTACAAATGCTGTACTAAAAGAAATTGACTGTAGTAAATTATCTACTATAACAGACTATTCCTGGGGTACCTACAATTTTTGCTATAACGAGAATCAACTGTAATATTTTTATAAGCTGTAGTTCATTAGTCCATTGTTATGTAGTACTATAGTGTGGGCATGGGATCTAAAAAAAGAACTCTAGATATTCTTTAGATTAAAAAAAAAAAAACCTGTATTAGATAAAATTCAAAAGTCTAAAATTGTCTTGGAACTGACTTCACCATTCCAGTCTTGGTATATGTTGAACTTCATTGAACTGTAGTCAATCTCAGTGTTCTGCATCACTTACATGTTGGCGAGCCTCTGCTAGTGGTTCTAGATGTATCCCACATCCAGTGAGTATTAAACTTTCAAACTAGGAAACTATATAAACTAGGAAACTCAATAAGCAGAAAATAAGGGATAGCATATTCCTCAGAGAGAAAAGGCCATGCATTTGTGGTACTAGTCACTGCTAGACAGGAAATCTAGCACTAGCTAATGTCACTGCTGATCATGGCTTTTGATTACATCAGACCTCCAGTTTAGCCACTGCTAGATTGAACACTTGATGTAACCAAAAACCATGTTTAAATTGAAGAGGATAGTGCTATTTTCTTAATTTCTTCTAGTATGCAGTTGAATGATGGCTTCAGAATTGCATCATATGCTATTTGTCCTTTTTAAGAACATAGCTTTAAAATGAAGAATAAACTGGTTATTCTCAGATTGGCCACTGGATATGAGGGTCACGGGAATTGGTTCATGCAATTTATAAGAAGATTCTGAATAAAAATGTTACGTATTCATTTTCCAAATCTGATTCACGTATTGTGCAAAATATCTGATCTTATGGATAAATAGGTGTCAAATGCATACCCACCCCTCAATACATTTTTGTTATGGGTTTTATAGACTGATCTCTCCTATAAGTTGAAGGAGCCACTTTGGGAAACTATAACTACCATTAACAAGGTTACTGCTGAAGTGACCCAACTTAACAAACATGTAATCAAAAATGGTTTGCTGACAGGAATACAAAACTTACTCAAACTGTGAGCAGCAGTAAGCAAAGCAGGATTGTATTGCAGATCTGTAAGTGTGTTTTATCAACTTTCATTTAACAACAGGAGTGCAGCAAGCAGAACTTTGGAAATAATAATCATATACTGGATTGAACCTAATGATAATACTTTTGGAAGATATCAGGTCAGGTTAATTAGCATTATAATCTTGCTGCTCTTCTGCCACTCTCTGTGGAAAGTTTTCTAACAATGGTGCATATGGGTGACTGCTGAAGCCATGATCGCTGGAAGAGTTAGGAAAAATTCTCCACATGTATATCTTTACAAAAAAATTACTCCGTAACTTTTTGTAAACTCTGTATCACTCTTAGTATCCGTTTCCTTATCCACTTTACAGATATACATGGTCTCATTCTGAACTTCCATCTCCAGTCTCAAACCAAACCTCTAGTTTCATAGTTGCAAATTTTTTGGGTGAGAAGTGGTAATTGTATTTCATATTGCTGACAGGAATACAAAACTTACTCAAACTGTGAGCAGCAGTAAGGCAGAGCAGGATTGATTGAAGATCTGTAAGTGTGTTTTGTTAACTTTCATTTAACAACAGGAGTGCACCAAGCAGAACTTTGGAAATAATACCTGATAAAATAAGACCTGATATTTCATGTCAGTGTGTGTCCAACTAAGTACCTCTCTCTTAAACTTGTTTGCTAAACATCTCTTTGCTTTATTCTGTGAAATTGGTTTGTTGTCTCTGTTGCTTTGCTCATGCCACCAGCTATTTGAAAATTTTCATTTCTTCTTTCAGTTCAGCTCTTCTTTTTCTCCCATTTCTTGGAGCAGCTTGCAATATGAAAATTATGTCTTCAGAGTTACATGAGACATCATAGATATAACATTTCTTCTTTTTGAGGATACATCTTAAAAGTGGTTATTATAGATGGACAACTAGATAGTATACTGAACTAAAAACATGGTAATTCTAAATTTAGGAGGTTTTCAGATCAGCCAGTAAATTGTACTGCCACTATTCTTCCAGCCATATATGCAGGGAATTTTGAGTAGTGAAAGTGATCATATCACTTTCAAGGCAGTGATTTGCAGAGAAATTGAGCGAAATTTCCCTTATGTATGGCATAGTAAAGAATCTATTACTGCATATTCCACGTCCATCTCAATTTCTACTATGCAAGAAGCATCGGAATAAGAGGGAAGAAATTTTGGCATTAGTCAGTGCAATCTCACCAAAAGTTGTAGGCATTAGTGAAACTTGGCTGTCAGCAGAAGATGTGGTCACTGGAATCAAATGTGATGGGTACAGTATTTTCAGGAAGGATAGAGAAGATAGAATGAGGGGAGGCGTACTGTTGATGATAGCTGATGAGGTGCAGCCAAAGAAAGTAGTATATCAAGATGATAGTTCATTTGAGACGGTCTGGTGTGAAATAGTGACCAATGCAACCAAATATACAGTTGGTTACTGCTATAGGCCAGAGGGTACAGGAGGTGATATTAAATTCATGCATAGCAAATTAGTGCAATGAGTGCAGGGTTAGTGATTATCATGGGGGATTTTAATTATGGTGATATCAATTGGAAGGAGGAAATATAACGTGGCAAAAAGGAAATGGAATTCATGTCAGCAGTTAGAATTGAAGGAAGTATACAGGAAGATGGTTTAATGTTAAATCTGGTGTGAGACAAGGATGTACATTATCCCCTCTGTTATTCATTATCTATATGGATCAGATTAGATGGCTCAAGCTAGGAAGGTTACCAGCATAGTAAGAAAAGCTAAATCAGATTATGAGAAGACCCTAACCAAGGAGATCAAGGGTAATCCCAAAGAGTTCTTCCGCTTTCAAAGGATAACTTTAGTGGGTGGTGATGGTATTGAGGTGACTAATTCAGATGTAATAGTAGAGTTTACTGAATGATCGCTTTTCAAATGTCTATCACTCAAGTCAGGATATTGCTCTACCTGTAGCAATAACTAATGTGAGAATTGAAGTTAAGAAATCAGAGGTACTTAGTATATTGCGAAATTTAAATGCAAATACTGCTGTAGGTTTAGATGGAATATCAGCTGTGTTGCGTGAATGTGCAAAGGAATTGTCAACGCCCTTTACTTGGTTATTTAACGCAAGTTTGAACTCTGGTATGGTCCCTATGGAGTGGAAAGAAGGCAAAGTAGTTCCTTTGTATAAAGGTGGCTCTAAAACTGCGGTAGTTAATTACAGACCAATCACCATCTTGGGAGTGGTGGTAAAAGTATTGGAAAAGTTGGTTAAAGACAAAATTCAAAATGGGAGGATCAAGATATGATACTTTTTCGGCCAACATGGTTTTGTTAAGGTTGATCCTGCCTTAGCAATTTATTAACTTTTTATAATAGAATGACATCTGAGTTGGACAAAGGAAATGGCTACACAGTGGTACTTCTGGATTTTGCTAAGGCTTTTGACAGGATACCCCAGGGAAAAACTGTTGTGCAAATTGGAGCAGATGGGGATGCATACTAAACTGGTGATATGGATAGGAGAATGGTTCAGGGAGAGATACCAGAAGGTGGTGTATGGAGGAGCAGATTCCAGAATGAGGCAGGTCCCTCAGGGGTCTGTGCTTGAGCAATTGTTACTTAATTTGTACATAAATGATATAGGAAATGGCATAAAGGAAATGACATTCAGTTGTTTGCTGATGATGCAAAGTTGGGTAGCACAAAAAATCAAGCTGATGTTGTGAGAGTTTGTACAGCATGATTTAAATAAGCTGGCAAAATAGGCAAAAGGTAATGGATGTCAGTTCAATGTGGAAAAGTGTCAAGTTATGCATTTTGGGATTAAAAGATTACCAGCTGTGTACTACATTGATGGAATGGTACTCCAAGAGATTGATGAGGCTAGGGACTTCGGTGTTGGTGGATAGGGAGATGAAGTTCAGGAGACACATTGCTAAGGTGTTCAAGATTGCACATAGGATTACTTGGTTATTGAGGAACACACCAACATCCAGAGATAAAGAAGTTATTATTCCCCTTTATAAAGCATTGGTACTTCCACATTTGGATTTTTGTGCTCAGGTCTGGTCACCTGGATTCCTTGGAGATGAGGAGGTTGTGGAGAGGGTTCAGAGGAGAGTGACTAAGTTGGTGAATGATGTAAAAAATGCTCCCTACATTGATAGATTGAGAGCCTGTGGATTGCAGAGGTTGGTTGATAGGCAGAGAAGAGGGGATATGATAGAAACATTTAAGTTACTAAAAGGTTTTTATAAGATTGATGCAGGGGAAATGTTTCAGTTGTGTGATAGTGATGGAAGAACAAGAAGTCATCCCTGGAAATTAAGAAAAAGTGTGGTTAACAAGGGTGTGAGAATGAGGTTTTTTTGCCTGGAGGGTGGTGAATGAGTGGAATGCATTGCCTGGCTCAGTTGTGAGTGCTTCGTCTGTAAATGAATTCAAGAAGAGATATGATAGATATTGTTTTGATAGTTTGGGTCTCCCATGATGAGTCTACTGACTTCATAGAGATACCCGTAATAATAATAAATAAACAGCAGTCATATTAGCAAAGAAATGGAGATTACATGCAGATAGAGGCAAATATGAAACCTTTCAGATTATTCTAATTAAGAACAAGTATATCTGTGTAATACCAGACTGCTTTTCCTAACAAACTCATTTTAATTTATTCAATCATTATTCATCACACTTGTCTCATTTACACACTCTTTGACTCTTTTTTGTGTAAGACTGTACCATTTGTGCATATGTTCACTGTATATCTTGTTAAAGAGTTTCCAACTTAGAATCTGCTCTTTTTGATCTTTGTCTAAAATCTCTGCTTCCGTTTCTCAAATGTGTTTATTTTTATCACTCTTAATTTCACCAACTATTCTGAACTTTTTGATTGTCTTTTTGTAGATGCTTATTTTCTCCACTTCAGGTTAACTGATAGTGAAGTTAACTTCCTTGGAGATTTTAATATGCACTGATCTAGCAGGTAAAGATGCTAGGACATCTGCTTTCACCATTGATCATGCACAGATTGTTCACATGCCTAACAGACTGCTAAATAAATCTAACCACCCTGCACACATTCTTTACCTCCTTCTCATGACCCTTTTAAGTATACTGTGGATATTGTTTGTCATCTAGGCACTTAGGACCACAGTGCAATGCAACACTACACTTGCACTATCGGTGCCAAGTTATTTTGCACCCAAGGCAAAGTTTACAAGTGCACCCCTTATTTCACAAGTTGGATATTTTTTAAAATGAAATTTTAAATGCTTCTATAAGTAAATTAATAGGGCTTTTTTTTATTTTCTTTTTTAATTAATTTGAAAATTCTCTGTTATAATTCATTTACAAAAAAAAAGTTTTAAAATACTGATATTTAATATTTTAAAATGTTAATGTTTTAAAATATTTATCTTAACTGAATTTTAAATAGCGGTAAGTTCAAATTATTTAGGTAAGGAACAAAAAAAAAGAACCAAGAGTTAAATAGTAAAATAGTGTGATCCGTGAGGGATAAGGAAAAAGAATCGATACCTAAATCATATATCAATATTTAATTTTGATATTTTAGTAAAGTATGAATAAAGCATAGCTTGAAGTTTTGCATCCTAGACGGTTGCCTAGTTTGCCTAAATGGTAACGCCGGCCCTGTACACTCACACATCTGCTCTCATATACTTGTTGTCTGGCATTATAAGAATTCAAATGGGATGATCATTGTGATTTCCCCCCCCCCCCAAGCTTTTGCATTGAACTTGTCATTGAAATAATGGGTTTAGAAACATACATATTTTCCATTCCACTTCTCATTCCTTATCCAAGCCTGGTTCTCCAAGAAGTGCGCAAGTTGCAATGCAACACTACAAAAGGACCAGATATAGCACAATTAGACTTTATTGAAATCTCTATCTTTATCTTCTTTTTATAGGAAAGTCTGAAGTGGTTGTAAACAAATTATGAACATGACAAAAAATGATTTTGAAAAGGTTGAAAGCAGAGAAATGTGCATATCCAAAGGACTATATAGTGTCATTTATTGTGACTTGATATAAATCTGGTTGAGAGACTATCTAGTTTTATTGGTTGTAATGTTTTTCTAGTCCAACTTTCACCTGTTTTGCACTCATGTTCTCATGCATTGTTACCCATCTAAAACACCAGTTTCTCTTTTCGTCTTTTGCAACTGCATCATCATCAAATTCCTGATATATACCCTCAAGGGGTGTACAGGATATGATAGTATTACATGAAAAATTACATCATTACTAACTTCCTATCTACAATTTTCCTCCAAATCAGTCTTTTACCTGTCAAGATCCCAACATTATCAGATCTTATGTTTCTATCTTCTAAGGCACTTTTTCACCATATCAATCCACCTATATCTTGCTTTCCTCTGGATCTTTTCCCTGCCAACTTGGAAGAGAACACTTGTTTTGCTAATCTTTCTTTCCAATTCTTTAAGTGATCATACCACCTGAGATTAGCTCTGCTAACAAATTCCTGGATGTTGACAATGTCAAGTACTTTCCTAATATCCTCGTTTTTAATATGATATTGCCATTGATGCCATCTGTTCACACCCCCCTAATCTTTCTCAGGACTCTTATATCTGCAGTCTCTAGTCTTTGGTCAAGTGTTTTACTTCTAACCCAGCTCTCAGATCCATAAGTTAAAATTGGTTTGAACACTCTTGTATAATTTAGTGTTTAGACTAATTTCTCTCTAATTCCATATAAATTTATTCAGTTGTCTATTTCCATATTTAATTTACCCACTTCACTAAAAATCATGCCTATGTAGTTGAAATGTTTTACTTGTTCTATAGGTTCTCCATTCACAATGTAGTTGATATTTTCAGTATTTCTGTCTATTTTCATTGTCTTTGTTTTGTCGTTGCTGACCTTCATACCATATCTCTTACAACAGTTATTCAATTTAGTTAGGGAATCTTGCAGACTTGTAATGGATTTATTTAGAAGTATAACATCATCTGCATAAAGTAGAGAGCTGAGATTAACATCTCCAATTTTGAAATCAGATTTAATACCACTTTCCTTCATAATGTGATCCATATAGATAATGAATAACAGAGGGGATAAAGTACATCATTGTCTGACACCAGATTTAATATTAAACCATCTTCTTGTACCTCCTTCAATTCTAAATGCTGACTTATAACTCAAATAAAGACTAAGTATTGCTTGATATAATGCCCACTATAACTGTAATATTTCGAATAGCTTCTCTCAGCACCTTGTCATATGCCTTTTCCAAATCTGCAAAACTTAAATACAGAACTTTGTTATATTCCAATGATTTCTCAACTATCTTTCATAAAGTGAAAATTTGATCCTGACAGCCTCTATTTCTCCTGAATCTAGCTTCTCTTCTACAATCCTTCTCAACCGTTTCTCAAGTATACTTGCATATATCTTACCAGGAACACTCAGCAGAGAAATACCTCTGTGATTCTCACATTCTCTAAGCTGGCTTATTTGAAAGGAACTTTTAATGTGCTTTCTTCTTTTCCTTCACTGCCTCTTTAACTTCCTGTGTCTGGAGTTCTGATTTTTCTATCCTTGCAGACAACCTCACCACATGCCTCTCTGGATGAATCAATCAGTGTTTTCTTCAGGGCTCACCACTGAATCTCCAAAGTTTAGTTCTTGTTCTCAGACTCTTTCAGTTTTTCTTGAATAATGTTTGTGTATTTTAGTCTACAGTTTCATCTGAGAGCTGCTCAACTTTTATTCACTTGAAAACTTTCTTATATATTCTTCTTTATACCCTGCTCAAGACTAAATGGTGCTCACTTCCAATTTGAAATCCTCTGTACACTCTAATATACTGCACCAGTGAGAAAACATCAGTATAATAATAACGTAGTCAATGAGACTTTTCTTATTCCTTGCCTCTTCTCTACGTGGGAATTTGTGCACATTTTTGTTGGAACATTGTATTAGTGATAACCGGTCCATGTCCTGACAGAAATCCAACAGGTATTTGCCATTATTATTAGCTTTGCTCTTTTCTCCAAATTTTCCCAATGTATTTTTGTATGTCTCATAATCATTTCCTACTCTGCTATTTAGGTCCCCAACAAGGACCAACTTTTCCTTTTTCACTGTATCAGTTGCTTTCTCAAAAGCCTCAAATTTCTCCAGCTGCCTTAGTAGAACCTTCTGTGGGATAGGCACAAAGTCTCAATGTCCAGTTCCCTATTTTGATATTTGCCCATATCACTCTACTTGATATTGCCTGCCATTCAAGAAGATAAGCCTCGTATTTAGAGTTGAATACTATGGCTTCTCCTTCTTTTCTTTGATTGTCATTGGCTGAATATAACATTTCGTATTTATTGCTCTGAAAGATCTCACCAGTTTTTGTCTTTTTGGTTTCAGTCACCCGTATTATGTCGATCTGGTACTTATCCAATTCCTCAGCTAGTTCCATTTCTTTGCCATTGAGGCGTCTTATGTTGATAATACTGATCTTGAACTCTGGTGATTTTGAGTTGGGATGGGTTTTAGGATTTGTTCCAGTAAATGACTTTTTGCTGTTTGCCCTGGTTCCCTGGCAAAAACAACGGGGGGGGGGCTTGTTTAAGCGGGCACCCCCCCAGCCGACATGAAATTGTGTCATGTTGTACCATCATTTTTTATTTTGAATTAAGCCAGTAAGAATACAATTTGGTTGGCTGAATCCCAAATTGCCAGCCTATCTTTGTTCGTTCAGTATCTAGGTGGATACCTAACAGGGTGCACCACAAGAAGGTGAGATTGGACATTATGTCAGAAGCCCTGATCGGTTGTCCGCATTCCTTTAAAGGATATGTGGAAATCTCCTCTCGTTATATAGCTTTGACCCTTAAGCACCCGTTTTGCAACTACTTTTTCTCAAATTCTTGTGTAAACGATCTTAGTATGTCCTCATATCATTCCAGATGTGCAGAAATGTTCACGTATAGAGATATAAAAGTTTCACAATGACTACACTGCAAAATTCAAAAGACTGAATTCTGAATGATTGGAGTAGGGCTCTCATAGTTCACATCTATAAAAAGAGAAATAAAATAAATATGAGAATTACAGAGGAATTTCCCTTCTAAATGTTCAAGATAAAATTTAAGTAGCATACCTGACAAAATGCTAATTATAATTTTGGAACAAAATGTGGGGGAAGAACAAGTTGAGTTCAGGCTAAATAGAGGTTATCATCATCATATTTTCAGTTCTCAACAAATAGTTGAGAAATCATAAGAATATGACAAGTATCTGCACTTCAGTTTTGTAGCTCTGGCAAAGGCATAAGACAAGGTGCCATGAGGAAAGTTGTTCAGATTTCTATAATGTGTGTGTGTGGTGTAAATTGAACATACAGAGCAGTACATGTCTATATTTGAGTTGCAAATCAACACATAGAATTAAAGGATGTACAGAAACGTTGTTAGATAAGACAAGGACACACACACACTATCTTTGCTCTTATTCATTATCAATATAGATCACTTTATGAAAGAAAGTGTCATTAAACCTGATATCAAAATCTGAGTTATAAAGCTTAGCTCTCTGCTTTATGCAGATGATGCACTTCTAAACATCCATTACCATTCTCTAGGATTCTTTAACTAAATTGAATTTAGTTAAAATTCAATTTTCTGATTTTCATACTAAATTTAGAAAATTTAGTATGAAAATCAGCAATAAACAACTAAACATAGGAAGGATCAAAGCTGTATAACTGAGAGGAGACCTCCACATAGCCTATAAAGAATGCGGAGAACCGACCAGGGCTTCTGACCTAATGTCCAACCCTCACCTTCTCGTGGTGCACCCTGTTGGGTATCTACCTGGATACTGAACGAACGAGGATGGGCTGGCAATTTGGGATTTAGCCGACCAAATTGTATTCTTATTGGCTTAAACCAGTATAGAAAATGATGGTACAACATGACAAAATTTCATGCCGGCTGAGGCGTCGCCAGGGAACCAGGGCGAACAGCGAAAAGTCAGCTACTGGAACAAATCCTAAAACACACCCAAACTCAACATCTCCAGAGTTAAAGATCGGTAGTATCAACATATGAAGACTGAATGGCAAAGAAATGGAGCTAGCTGAAGAATTAGATAAGTACCAAATCAACATAATAGGGTTGACTGAAACAAAAAAGACAAAAACGGGTGAGATCTGAGCAATAAATACAAAATGTTATATTCAGCAAATGACAATCAAGGAAAAGAAGGAGTAGCCATAGTATTCAACGCAAAATACGAGGCTAATCTTCTTGAATGGCAGGCAGTCTCAACTAAAGTGATGTGGGCAAATATGAGAATGGTGAACTGGACAATGAGATTTATTTGTGCCTATGGTCCCACAGAAGGTTTTACTAAGGTAGAAGTGGAAGAATTTTTTGATGCTTTAGAAAAAGCAACTGACAAAATGGAAAAGGAAAAGTTGGTCCTTGTTGGGGATCTAAATAGCAGAGTAGGAAATGATTGTCAGACATACAAAATATTTTGGGAAAATTTGGAGAAAAGAGCAAAGCTAATAATAATGGCAAATACCTGTTGGATTTCTGCTCAGGACATGGACTGGTTATTACCAACACCATGTTCCAACATAAAAATGTGCACAAATTCATATGGAGAGAAGAGGCAAGGATTAAGAAAAGTCTCATTGACTATGTTATTGTTGATAGTGATGTTTTCTCCCTGGTGCAGGACACCAGAGTGTACAGAGGATTTGAAATTGGAAGTGATCACAATTTAGTATTGAGCAGGATAAAATTGAAAGAAAGTTTTAAAGCGAATAAAAGTTGAGCAGCTCTCAGATGTTAACTGTAGACTAAAATACACAAAGATTATTGAAGAAAAAATGAAAGAGTTTGAGAACAGGAACGAAACATTGGAGATTCAGTGGCAAGCCTTGAAGAAAACCCTGATTGATTTAGCAAGAGAGGCATGTGGTGAGGTTGTCTGCAAGGATAGAAAAATCAGAACTCCATGGTGGACAGAGGAAGATAAAGAGGCAGTAAAGGAAAAGAAGAAAGCATATCAAAAGTTCCTAAATAAGTCAGTTTTTGCTGTTAGAGAATACAGTGACAAATGTAAGAAAGCAAAACACTGTGTAAAACTAGCTAAACAAAAGTCATGGGAGTACTTTGGCAAGAACATAGAAAATAAATATCAAGAAGGTGGTAACATATTCTGGAGGTTGTTGAAGAAGCTTAGGAATGGAGGAAAGAGTGCTGTAAAAGAAGTTAGAGATGATAAAGGTGACGTGAAAAGGGATAAAAAGATATCCTTGAAGTATGGAGTAATTACTTCGAAAAATTGCTAAATGAAATAAGCAGTGATAGCACAGTGGTAAAAAACACTCAACAGGCATACAGTCAGGAATACATATCCATACTTGAAGTAGAAAAAGCGATTAAAGGCTTAAAATGTGGAAAGGCAGCAGGAGTAGATGATATTCGACCAGAAATTCTTAAGTATGATGGTATAAAAGTCTTGCAATGGCTGCAATGCATAGTTCAGAAAGCCTGGACAGAAGGACGAATTCCCGATGATTGGAGTAGAGCTCTCATAGTACCCATATATAAAAAGGGAAATCATATTAAAAACGAGGATATTAGGAAAGAACTTGACATTGTCAGCATCCAGGAGTGCGTTAGCAGAGCTGATCTCAAGTGGTAAGGTCACTTAAACAGAATGGGCGAGGAAAGATTAGCAAAACAAGTGTTCGCTACCAGGTTTGCAGGAAAACGACCTAGAGGAAGACCAAGATATACGTGGATGGATATGGTACAAAGTGTCTTAGACGATAGAGATATAAGATCTAATAATGTTGGAGTCTTGACAAGTAACAGACTGATTTGAATGAAAATTGTAGATAGGGAGTTAGTAATGATGTAAATTTTTCATGTAGTACTATCATATCCTGTACATCCCTTGAGGGTACATGTCAGGAATTTGATGATGATGACATAGGAAAATTGGCAGGAATGTAGAAAACTTCTGCAATATGATAACAGAATAAGCAAAGGTTGTATTTTTGGAAGTTGACTGAATAAATTTATATGGAATAAGAAAGAAATTCTCTCAGTGGACCCTGTGACCCCTAGAGAGTGCGTCCCCTGGGTGGCAGATAGGGGAGCCCACCATGTGTGCGTGTGTGTGTGTATATATATATATATATGGTGGGGTGGTCCGAATATACTGAATAAGGACTCGTGGACCAATAGGGCCGTAAGGGGCAATCATCTTGATTGTAAGGGAAGCGGCACCCCCATGGACCCCTAGCTGGATCTATCCTCTCCTCCTTCTACTTTGAGGAAGATACACTTACTTTAATCTTTCCTATAAGGCCTTATCAGCCAACTCTTCTTACTTTATGACCCTTATGCTATTAGAGTACTCAAGGGCCATGGGGTCTTTTCATTTCTGGTCTTACAACTATGCCCTCTCTATAAACCTTACTATATTTCTTCTATAATCTACTCTTTCCCCTTCATTATACCTTATTCCTCCTATGGGTTTAAATTCAGAAGAAGGCTAGTTCAGAAGCCTTAAGGTAGCAGCCCTACCACTGAACTATTCCATCGTCAGGCTAGTCCCCTGACATGGATAACATAATCCTACTTGTAAGCTGACAGAAAAAGATAATCGGATTGAATCTATGGGAAACGACCCTGGAATGGAAAAGGGAAAACGAAAATGGAAACGACAAAATATAATACACATAGCTAACTGGAATGTAAGAGGAATACCATATAAAGAAATAGAATTAGACCAATTACTAAATGAAAGAAATTTTAAAATAGCAGTAATCACTGAAATAAAAAAGAAATTAAAAGGAACTATGAGAACTGAAAATTTTAATGTGATATACAGTGGAGTCGACAGAGACCAAAGAGCACAAGCAGGAGTCATGATTTGGATACATAACTCCCTTTCAAAACAGTTAAAACATTATAAATTATGGAATGAAAGAATAATAAAAGCTAGAATAAAAATAGATACAGGCTATTTAACAATAATTGGTTTATATGCCCCAGAAGAAGGAAGAGAACAGGATAATATTGATTTTTATAATCAGCTACAAAACATATATAATAAAATAAATAAAAATGACTACATAATTTTAGCAGGAGACTTAAATGCAAGAATTGGAAACACGAAAATTAATAATAATATAGGAATACATGGAGAACACACTCTAAACAGAAATGGTAAAAAATTGATTGACTTTGTAGTTTTATAATAACCTAAAAATAATGAATTCCTTCTATAAACATAAAGACATACATAAATATACTTGGGCAGCAAGAGGATGGAAATCAATATTAGATTACTTCATATTAAATGAAAAGACATCAAAAGTTTCACTAGATGTTAGAGTTCACAGAGGATATGAAATAAGCAGTGACCACTTCCTTGTTAAAAGAAAAGTAAGATTACCACCTAAATGGCTACAAGTAACTAGAACAGAAAGAAAAATTGAAATATTTGTTTATAAAACTAGACTATTGAATGACACAAATGTACAATGGCTATATGAACAAAGAATTAACCAATATCTAGATAAAATAAAACAAAATGAAGAAATAGAAATAGAATGGCTTAATATAAAAACGATACTAAATGCAGCAGCAAATGAAAGCTTAGGAAAGACCAAAAAATTCAATAAAAGAAAAAAACTGAAGATCTGGGATGATACAATCAAAGAAATGATTAAAAAGAAAAAAAGAAGCCTATCACAAATGGTTAAGCAGTAAAAGATTAGAAGATGAAATAGAATATAAAAGAATAAGAGCCATAGCTAAAAGAGAAGTCAGAAAAAGACATAGAGAATCATGGAATAAATTTGTTTCTAATTTAGAACATGATTTATATAAAATAAGACCCAATGTATATAAGATTTTGAAACACCTAAATGCAGATACCAAAGAAAACATAAAATTAAACACTGAATTAAAATTAGAAGAATTTCTAAATTACTACACAGAACTGTGGACAGACAAATATTTTAAAAAAGACAACTGGCAAACAATTAACGAAAATGAAAAGGAAATAACTGAAGAAGAATTAGAAATCAGCCTGAAAGAAACAAGAAACGGAAAATCACCTGGAGAAGATAAGCTAGGTTCAGAACTATATAAATACGCAGGAACAAGATTCAAAAAAAGACTCTTACTATTTTTAAATAAAATTTACTCAACTGGTATCCCCCCAATAGAATGGAAAAAAAGCAATTGTGATTCCTATCTTTAAGAAAGGTAATAGAGATGACCCTAAAAACTATAGAGGTATCAGTATACTAAATTCCTGTTACAAAATATATAGCAGAATCTTAAATAACAAACTAATGAAATATTCTGAAAACTTTATTCTAGAGGTACAGAATGGATTTAGAAAAGGACGATCATGTATAGACCCAGCCTTTTGCCTAAAATTAATAGTAGAGAAAAGAAGAGAATATAATTTGGAAACACATATTGCATTTATTGACTTTGAAAAAGCATTTGACAAAGTTAAAAGAAACATATTATTTAACATATTAAAAGAAAGACAAATACCAAATAATATCCTAAAAGCTATCACAAGTATATATGAAAATAATCAAATACAAATAAGATTAAATCACGAGCTATCATATACAAGAGAGATAAACCAAGGGGTCCTACAGGGATGTCCCCTCTCAGCAACTCTTTTTAATATCTACTTAAATGAAATAATAATAAAATGGAGTAAAAATTTACACCAAGGAATTAAACTTTCACCTACAGTTAACTTAAACACTCTCCTCTTTGCAGACGACCAAATAATAATTACAAATTCTGAAGATAACATGCAGAAAGCTATTTTAAATCTAAATGAGATATCCAAAGATTATGGTATGATAATATCAACAGAAAAATCAAAAACTGTGGCCTTTAAAGGACAAGATCCAGCAAGAACTAAAATAGTAATAGATAACAAGATCTTAGAAAGGTGAATTCATTTAACTACCTAGGATGTATGATCACATATGAAAATGAAAAAGATATAAACATAAAAATTGCAAAATATTTAAAAATAACAGGTGTAATTAACTCTATATTTAAACCAAACCTAGTTCAAAAACAAACCAGGCTAAAAGTATACAATACATTAGCCTTACCGGTCTTAATGTATGGAAGCGAAATCTGGACAATTAAACAAAAAGACAAACAAAGATTAACAACAGCAGAAATGAAGTTTATGAGAAAAACTGCAAAGTATACCCTATTTGATCACAAAAGAAACGAAGATATTATGAAAGAATTAAACCAAGAACCAGTAATAGAAAAAATTAAAAAATATAAACATAAATGGATGGAACACGTTCAAAGAATGAAAACAGAAAGATTACCAAAACAAGCCTTAAAGTACAAGCCACTAGGAAAAAGAAAACCAGGACGTCCTCTTAAACGATTCAACGATGACTTCTAAGGCCGGAACAGGCCATGCTAGGCCTAAATCCTTGATATGTATGATGATGATGATGAAGAAAGAAATTACTGAAACCAATCTTAATTTTTAATTATTAAATTAATCTGAATTATTTCTTCTCTTAAACCTTTCCACAAAAGTCCTTTAGCTGAAAACAATGCAGAGAATGTGCAAAATAGTTTGTTTTGAATGAATGGTTCTGTTCGTTGTGCCTTCTTCAGTATTTATGTTGTTCTCCAGGTCTTTCAGTTATTAGAATAAAATCCTACCAGTATACAAATTGAAAATCAAGGAAATAAATACTGGTTATTATTTTGATTGTGTCATTTTATTCTATAGGGTACTCCTAAAAGTTCATAGATAGCTGGATGGGCTTATTAACTTTCAGATTAACAGTGTTCCTATTGAAAGTAACATTTTTGTTCTCATAGCCCTTGCACATTTATGTATGTTGTCCAGAATTCTGCCATTTCCAGTAGTTCCTCTGAGATTGTGTTTAACACTTCCCTTACTGTTTGATCTATGTTTCTTACATATCTCCATATTTCACTTACAATTTGAGTAGGTTAAATATCTGATCTTATGGAAAATCTTGCAAAATCAAGATCTATTTGAACTTGATCTTGCAGAATCTTGGTTGTATGAGAGTGCACAATTGCATCTATGTTTTTCTTGGTCATAAATTGCTGCACAGACAGTGTGTAAGCATGGCATTGTCATAGTGAAGCAACTTTTGCAGGCCGTATTTATCTAGTTTGGTTTAATGTATTTGTTCCTGTAACTGGCTAATCATACTTGAGTAATGCTGTTAGTTGATACTTTGGTCTGATGGAATAAATATGATGCACAACTCTTTAACAGTAGAAACAGTTATGTTCATGTGTTTGGAATCTGCCCAATTTTCTTTGGAATGAGCTCATGGTAATGAGCTTCATTCCAAATGTTCTTTGTAACAAGTTGCAAACCCACATCACCCATTTTTAAAATTACAGAATAGCATAAAATAAGAATAAAATGAATTCATTACAGCTTGCTTTTAATGCATGTTGTAATTATTAGTGAAACAAAACACTCATTAATAATGAGGCAGTGCAGCACTACCTTGTAATGGGTCATACATCATGCTCTGCTTGTGGCCAGTCCAATAACTTTTGGTCAGCATTTCATATATTGCTCTTGTCTAATAAAGTAAATTACTTCAATATGGTTGTAATTTGATTTCTGAAATAAGAATATTTTAATGAACTGCTGAAGGTGTATGTGTATTTAAATTGACCTGTTTACATAATAATTTCATTTATAAATTGATTTTTACAGCTAAAGATTATGAACTGAGTAGGACAGATATCATACTTTCAGAAATCATTGGAGAAGGTCAGTTTGGTGATGTGCATAAAGGAACATTCTGTTCAAAGGTATATTTTAAAAGTAACTTATAGTTGAATATTCACATTCTCTTCATTAAAATAACATACTTGTTGACATAGGGAAACTAATTTCTGGTCTGAGAATTTGTAAGGAAAAAAATTCTGAGTTAAGAAATGTATATATAGGTCGAGCCTGTGTAGCTCAGTGGATGTGGCGTTTGCCAACCACGGCGCTTGGCCACACGAAGGAAGACTTGGTTTCGAGTCTAGTCGGCGACTAGAGGAAATTTTTCTAAGCCTTTTTTCGACCGGTTCCCGAGTTAGTTGATCTCTGGCACGGGCAAGCAGGTTTTTCGTCCTGTAAACTCAAGAAAATCGACTGTAGAACCCACATTATTTCAGACATTAAAAATATATTGTGTTAGGGACCACGAGATGGCGGCACATTTGAGCCGTCTCTCTTCACTGAGTACTGCTTAATTAGTGATAGCCTTGGGCCATCTATCTCTGATTGGTACCAGTGGAGATTGAACTGCCCACTCAGTCTCCAAGAAGTTAGATAGGGCTAAATGGCCTCGCCTACTCCCCGTATAAGGGAATAAAAAGGCATTAGCTGATAGCTGAAATGTATATATTAATTAATTGTTCAGTCACATGTTATATATGATTTCTTCTATTATGACATATTTTGTTATTTTATCTGTTGTAATGTACTGGAAAGCTAAATATACTAGTTTTTTTTTTTTTTTTATTCTTAAACTATAGTTTTATCAATAATCAATGTCCAATTATACTTGAATACATTGAATACATATGCAGATTGTAGCATTCAACAAAAATCTGCATCTGGGGCCTTTCACCTTAAGCTTTCAGTTATTAGATAACATTAAATTATTTGCTTTATCTACAAATGCCATATCTACTGTACAAACATTATCAAATCAGCCTCCATGCCATTCTAATATCTGATTACAAACGAGATGTGAGATAAGACACAATTTCTTCTGTCTAACGTGATGTGTTACCGAAAACTTTCTTTTATGTAAATAATTCATTCATTGTGTCAGAAACTCAGGAGCTGTCTATGTTGATTATTTTCAAAACTTTCAAGTATTGCTTACTCCATTTGAAATGCATTATGATGCTTATGACTTCATTGTTACCTAAGATTATTTCACAGTCTGAGATGCTTAGAAATTTAAGTACAGAATACCATAGGCTGAATAGAACTTCCAAATGTAGTCTTGCAGCTGAATAGCAAAAGGGTTGGCTAGTTGCTAAGATTTAATAAATTTAAAAGAAAGTAGAAGAATTCAGTGCCAGTTCAGAAGAAGAAGAAGAAGAACAGTGTCTATAAAATGTTAAACCACAATAAAAATCGTTTGTTCGATGAAGAATTTAGTGAGTTGGAGAAACGCAGCATTAAACTAATATCTTTATTTTATTGTACATGCCTAAATTTTTAGAAACATCTTAGAACTTCAGAAGAGTTGTTTCTCATAGCATTTTGAAGGGCTAGGGTTCAAATCCCATCTAAAAGCATTTTTATGGTTTTTCAGCTGAACTTCCTAAAACGCTTTAACTGGTGTTTTAGGGAGTCTAACGAGAGAGTTTTTAATTTTCATTACTTGCAAACTGGCCAGAGAACACATCTAGTACAGTGGAAGCAGGATTTTTCCTTGTGGAAACTTGAATTTTTCACCCTGCAAGCTTATATACCTGGTTGGAAGACATGAATTAACAAGAGTAATATACTGCGAACACCAACAGTAAAGTTGCTAGGGATTTTCCTCTCAAAAGATTTGTCTCCCCACTCTCACAAAACAAGAGAACATTGCAGTTGACATTACTCATTTTGTGTAGGTATAATCCTGACTCAGTCTTATTGAAATTGGAATATTGTAAGTCTTAACTTTTTTTTAGATACCAAATAAGATATGGTTGTGACATGTCTCAAGAAAGGAAGGGCTAGAGATATGTCATTAAAATCAAAATTTAGCTAGCAAACACTTCTGTTATATGGTTCACTATAACTAATTGCCATAAAGCCCATAATATCAGTACTAAATTATACTTGACAAGACATTGATATTCTTATTTTCATCCTTTACCCAAGCATGAGTAAACAAAGTATGACTAGGCTTGTAGCAGTTGAGTTCACATTAATTTCTCCAGTATTCTGTAATGCATAGCACAATTCCTGTTAGATATGTATAATGCTATGCATTATGGGAAAGATCAGAATCGGTTATAGTGTGCATCCTTCTGTTACACCTGATTTTACATCAAACCATCTTACTATACCTCCAATTCTAACAGCTGACTTACAACTCAAATACGGACTGTGTATTGCTCTATGTAACCATAGCACACATTCCGATATGTACCCCATATAGCTGGAGCGTTTTGAACAATTTTTTTTTAACACCTACGCATGGATTTCCAGATCCATAAAATTTAAATACAGATCCTTGTTATATTCCATGTTTTCTCAGTTCTCTGAATTAAAAGTGAAAATTTGAATCTCAACAACTCCTGTTTGCTCTGAACTAGCTTGTTCTCCAAGTTTGTCTTTGACAGTTTTTCTTGGCCCCTTGTATAAATTCCCTTTTTATGGATAGATACCATGAGAACTCTTCTTCAATCAATTGAAATTAAGCATTCTGACCATGCTCTCTGAATAGTGCAGCACTGTAAAACTTTTATCTCCATACTTGAGCACTGCTGGTCAAATATCATTACTTCAGCTGCCTTCCCACATTTCAGGTTTTTGATGGCTTTTTCTACCTCAAGTATTGATGTGTATTCCTGATTTCATTCCTTTTGAATATTTTCTAGTACCATTTAAGTCTTTCAAAATAATTATCCAAACATCTGGGATATCTTTTTCATATTTGATTCATTTTGTAGTACTCTTTCCTCCATTTCTAAACTTTTTAAATAGCTTCCAGAACATTTTTGTCATCTTCCTGATATTTATCTTCTGTATTCTTACAAGGCTTTCCCAAGGCTTACGAGGGTATGCTGAAAAGTTGTGATAATCACCATGAAGGAATTGAGGTAGAACCACATAACTTACACATTATTCTACACATATTCCCCATGAAGTGTTATATAGTTGTTATAATGCTGATGCATCATTTGCAATCCTCTGGAAAAAAAAAAAAAAAAGCCTTTCTCTTGTTGTAGAAACCAGTTCTCATCTGCAGATATGACTTCATCATGTGTGGTAAATTTTGTTCCTTTCAAGTGTTTCTTTAAATTTGGGAATAGGAAATAGTCAGATAAGGGCAGGTCTGGCAAATAGGGTGGATGAGGCAAACATTGAAAGGCCAAGCTGTGTATTGTCTATTGGGTTTTGTGAGCAGGTGCATTGTCCTGCAAAAGCAACACTTCTCTGCTTTGTTTTCCACAGCAGTTTTCCCTCAGTACCTCCTTCAGAGTAGTTGAATAAACTGCTGCTGTAACAGTTTCACCTTTTTTTAGGTACTTGGTAAGGATTACACCACCCATATCCCCAAAGACAATGGCAAGAACCTTCCCTGCTGACCTTTGAGTTTGGAATTTTGGTCATGGAGAACCTTTGTTTCTCCACTCCTTTGACTGTTGTTTGGTCTCTGGGTTTGGTTTTGGTCACAATGTGAGCCAAAAAAAAAAGTTGCACCTGATTTCTCAACATGACCCCAAATTCCTTGAGATGATGCCACACATTCTCTTTTGGTCAGCATTCCAACATTTGGGGACCCTTCGCTGAGAGCTTCTGCATGTCCAGATGTTGGTGGATAATGACTCCAACTTGTTCCTTGTTCCCTGGATATCCCCAGAGTCTGTAGCATTTTTTATGGCATGCACTGAATTGCTGTTTTCAGGTATGATTGCTGTGGAAAGTGATCATACCTGAAATTCCTGACCTAGGAGCATCTGTTGTCTTGGGATGCCTTGTTTTAGATTGGCTACCCATCTGGCAACTGTTTGATATGCTGGGGCATAGTTCCCTGAAGTCTCACAGAAAGTTTGATGAATGTTTGGTCTCGGTTGCAAACTTTTCTTGCAATATGAAAAACTTGATGATAGTGATACATGAATAACTTCACCCAACAAAATTAGAAGTCAAAGAGGATATTAGGTCTGGGGAAGATGTTCATTTGAAGCTGTTTGGTTTGAGATAGAGCCAATAGGACACAGTATATTCTTGGTTGCTACTATAGACCAGGAGATTCACAGAAAAATATGGATGCCATGCATTGACAGATTAGCACAGTGAGTGCAGGCTGAGCAGTTATTATGGGAGACCTCAACTATGAGGACATAGATTGGAGAGAGGAAGGGGGGCATGGTAGGATGGAAGTGGAGTTTATCCAGTTGCTAAGGGATAATTATTTTCAACAGGAGGGCCAGGGATTTGAGAGTGTTGGATCTGGTAATAGCATCAGAAGATCTACTCATAACTAAGGTAGACGTTCTGCCTCCAATTGGGGGAGAGTGGCCATGCAGTCTTGTTCTTGGAAGTTGCTAAGTGTGTCGACTTCTATTTGACGTTGAATGGTAATTATGACACTTAGGAGGCATCTTGGAGCAGTGCTATGGTTTGAGAAGCTACAAGGTAAGCATGTCAGTAGTATGTAGGATATCTGTATTAAAATTCAGATATCCCACACATTAAAAATAAGAAATAATTAATTTAGTTAGAAGTTAGTAATAAGTTATTTTATGAAAGTAGTTAATTAAACAAATGTTTCTTTTTGTATGTCATGGGCAAGACATTATGTAATGTTATTTTTATCTTTGGTTACTGAAGTCTTGCTTAGATGTGAAATAATTTTATTTAACTTGGATATTTGGACTTAATTATAATTTTGTATAAAGTGTCGAGTGTTGTAATGTTGGTGTGTTTATATCTGGATAAATGGTGTTTACAAAATGTGGTCACTAATGAGGTAAATGAGAGCTACTGCTGTAATTCACATTGTGAAAGCGATTAAATGAATGTACCTCAGTGATGAATAAAACATTGAGAAATGAAAAATTGTTATAATTTCTGTTTGTTTCATTATGAAATTACTTTCCTGTACTATGAAAAGAACTTTGTCATTGTTACAAGTACAGTGTGATGGCAGCACCCAAGAACGGAACAGAAATTGATGTACTGTATATTTCTGAGCATGAACTGAAGTAAATAGAATGTCATGAAATGTTGTTAAGCATTCAGCTGTTGAGAGAGTAGAAAAGGAAAACAGCAGGAGAAAAACTGCAGAATTTCTGTGTCTTTGATATATTAAGACTGGACAAACATTAGAAGAAAAAGAGTTAGAAATAGAAGTCTGAAAGAGGATATCCTTTTTATAAAGAGAAGTGAAGTTTTTGTAGTCTCCTATGTGTTCCTGAAGCCACATGGAATACGAGTGGCTTTTAAACCTTCAAAAGATTATCCGCCAATTCTTAAGATCTCCAAAAGATAGTCAACCTTTTTACGAATATGCCAGAGTCTACAATATCCCCTGCTCGTGCAGCTTGAACTACATTGGCCAGACTTCTAGAAGTTTTGAAATCAGGAAAAAGGAACACATAGGAGACATAAACAATAATAGAGAAGACAGATTGGGGGTTAGCCTTTCATTTCTCCAGGACAAACCATACCATACAATGGGACAAAAGCTCCATGCCCTACTTAGAGGAGGATTTCCGCTTCCGAAAGATAAAAGAAGCTACAACAGTTATTCATTCAAAACAAAACCTAAATAGAAACCAAGGATTAATTCTGCCTGAGATCTGGAAGACCTTCATTAGATCTTTATACTTGCCAGAATTAAATTTTGCTACAAATTATAGAACGTTGTTACATAACAAGTGAGCTCATACATGCTCTGTGCGTGTGATGTATGCGTTCTTCTGTTTTTTTGTAAAAATGCAATTATATTTGGTTCATTTACAGTTTTAGCATTTAAGTGGTCTTACATCTATATATCTTTTACCCTGACGAAGCCAACAGCTATAGTTGGCGAAACTAGTTGGTATAACTCAGTTTGAAATAAATCTGGCCTACAAACCTAAATAGAAGTCTATCTTTCCAATGATAAATGTAGTTTAGTGGTATCTATCAGTCCTCTGTTAATCCAACACAAATCTGAAATTTACCAGGCCTTAGGATCTTCTGACATCAAAAGATTGTGGTGCTATCCTGAAGAGGATCGTCATCAAATTCCTGACATGTACTCTCAAGGAGTGTACAGGATATGATAGTACTACTTGAAAAACTTACATCACCACTAACTTCCTATCTACAATTTTCCTTCAAATCAATCTGTTACTTGTAAAGACTCCAAAATTACCAGATATTATATTTCTGTCTTCTAAGACAGCACTTCTCAAACTGTTGGCCGCAGTTCCCTTGGGGGCCATAGGTTTTGTTGAGGGGGATCATGAAATAATGAAAACAAATTTAAAATCTTTTAAGACTAAGTAGATTTTTTTTTTACTTTAAAAGAAACGTATTTAATTTTTATTGTTTGTTATTTCTTTTTTGTTATTTTTTATATTTTAATGGAAAAAAAATCACACATTGGTGCGGGTTCACAAATTTTGCTACCTGCGTATTTCAGTGCATAATGAATATTAGTAAATATACGCTTATTCATAATATAAGATTCATTTCAAAGCAGAAATCTAAGAATTGCAGTTTCAAATATTTCACCTGGAGGGGGAGGAGAGACCCCCCGGGGTCTCTCCTCCCTCTCCAGGTGAAATATGTGCACTTATCTCTTTGAAACTACAGGAACTGAATCTGCTATTAATTATAGCATTGCATCAAGTGCACAATGGAAAATTTTGGGAAATGCCATCAGTGACCACAGACCCATAATAACAACACTAAACTTCAAGATTGATCAAGAACAGCAAATCAAAAGGACATGGAACTTCAGAAAAGCTGACTGGACAATGTTTACTCAAACCTTGGAGAATCTCTGTCAAGATGAACCTGTCTCTGGAAACCTCGGCAGAAAATTACAAATCCTTACTTCACACATCAGTAAAGCTGCCAAAGCAACAATACCAAGAGGCAAGCAGAAAAATACCTGGATACCATACTGGAAAGATCACAATATTGATTCAATGATTACAGAAAGAGACAATATCAATGAACAATTCAGAATTAATAAAACTGATGAATACAGAAAGAAATTAATGGACATAACACACAAAATAGAGCATTAAATTTGGAAGTGCAAACAAGAGAAATGGGCGGAGCTTTGCAGTAACCTGGATCCAAGAAAAGACAGCCAACACTGGAACATTATTAGAATCCTAGACAACAATATCAAAAAAGAGAACCAACAGAAAACAAACTTCATAAATGCTGGAAAACAAGCTATTACAGATCAAGAAATTCCAAACACACTGGCAAAAAACTATTCAAACAACAGCAAACTTCAGTATAACAGAGGACAAGACCCTCAATAAATTCACAAGTAAAATACTAAAACAAGCAACAGCATACCAAACTAATGATATCTTTCCCGAAGAATTTGCACTAAGTGAACTAAATTCATCAATCGAGAAAACTGCACGTAATAAATCTCCTGGTAATGATCTTATCTTTGGTTGTATGGTCAAACACCTTGGCAAAAATTACAAAAAACAACTTCTGGACATTCTCAATACCTCTTGGTGAACAGGCAAACTTCCAAAAGAATGGAAAAAATCAGTTATTGTACCCATCCTGAAACCTGACAAAAATGCTGCAGAATGTCAAAGCTACAGACCTATTGCATTAACTAGCATACTTTGTAAAATTACTGAAAGAATCATACACTCCAGGCTTATGCACTGGCTGACAAAAAAATAAGAAAATCAATTACTACCAAACTGCCAATAGAACCCGTCATTCGACAACAGATCAACTATTCCACTTCTGCCAAACAATAATAGACTCATTTCAGGAAAAACCAACAAAAAAAAAACAACTGCCATATTCCTTGATATGACTGCTGCTTTTGATCGTGTTTGGATCAAAAAATTAATACAAACAGTACATGATATTGGAATTAGAGGAAACGCTTTAATCTGGATTGCTGATTTCATTAGAGGAAGAAAGATCAAAGTCAGAATCAATGCAGCAATATCAAGAGAGCGGAGAACCTGGGCTGATGTTCCCCAGGGCTCAGTACTCAGTCCCTTACTATTCCTTCTGTATGTCAATAACATTCATCCCTACCTTACAGAAGACACAAAAGTAACTTGCTATGCAGATGATATAGCCATCTGGCACACTAGTGCTAAAATCAAAGAATCAGAGGAGATTATAAACAAATCCATGAGAGGATTAGAAAAATGGTCAGATGAACTTAAACTCAAAATCAACCCAGACATAACAAAACTAAGCACTTTAGTCAGACAGGAAAAATAGACATTCCTACAATTCCAAAGTCATGATCAACAACAAGCTAATTGAAAAAGTCACAAATCCAAAATACCTTGGTATTACACTTGATCAGGCATTACATTTTGCACAACACATCTCTAACACTTCCTACAGAGCTCTAAAAAAAATAAATATACTGAAAAGGCTTTGTGGAACAAATTGGGATGCAAAACTAAAAAATCCTCAAAACTACTTACTCTACACTAATAAGGCCAATAATGGAATATGCAAGCACCTATCTGATCACCTTCAGCCTCATCGGTAAAGAAAAAATTAGACAAAATACAAGCAAAAGCATCCAAGATTATCATTGGTGCAGTCTCATCCACTAACAACATCAGAGCCCAACAGGAATGTGGGCTTGACCTGCTGGAGGACAGACAAAAATTTGCCACTATAAAATTCATAAATAATATCAGAAGTTACCAAAGTGATCATATCTCCCTAAAAACTTATGAACATTGGAATCCAAAATAAGACTTCACAGATCAACTTTACAATATGATGACACTATCAGAAAGGAAATAGGTCTTGATCAGCTAAATGCCCACATAAACAAAGAACCAGTCCTTTACCTTCAAATACCTCCATAAATCTAAACCTTACCAAACTCTGTACAAAAAAAAGAACCAAAAGAAGTGCTCAAAAAGAAAAGGCCTAAATACTCTCAACCTTCTTTCATCCTCCAAACAGGTTATTTGTTATACTGATGGATCATCAGACACCAATATGATTAATGAAGGTGCTGGTGTTCTCCTTCTACTCCCAAAAGGTGAAAAACTTTCAATAAAAGTTGGATCTGGGCGAATCATTCCAATTTTACCAGCGAACTCTATGCAACGAATAAAGTACTTGAAGCCTACCATCATCTCAACAATCTGAAGAAATTATAATTTACAGTGACTCAAGATCAGCTATGGAGGTAATCAAAAATGGCAATACCAAGCTCACACAAGACATCCATAAACTCTTAAATCAACTAAAGTGTATAGAAAAAAGTTGCATTTTACAATAGTTCCTGCTCATGTAGGCATTGATTACAATGAAGCAGCTGATAAATTAGCAAAAGAGGCCAGAGAACTCAATCAAGAAACTCAAATGATAACTCTTGCTGATACCAATCTAGCAAAAGCTAAACTAATTCCACTGAAATCAGTAATACAACATCAAATTCCCGAACTCAGTGCTGACAGAAAGACCACTACCAGGATAGCAAGACTACGAACAGGACATTATAGAGGAGTGAAGATCAATACAGATGATACGAGAACATAGAAACTGCAACAACTTCCTCAGTACTGAACTGACACCCACTCACATCTTTACCTGTCCAGCAATTACAGCACCCTTGCAAGAAATAGATCCTAATCGTGAACAACAGCTCTATACAAACAAAATCATCGACATAGCCAAAGCAGTACAAGGAGCACACGGAAACATCTAAGACTCTTCAAAAAAAACAAGACAACAACAATATTCACCTGATATTGACTTTTTGTGTAGCGGTATTTGAAACACATCCATCACATTAAATTGTTATTAAACTACTTTTATGATTTTAATTCTTTCTTTATTACTAATCATTTTATGTTTCATGTGCTTGTACTGTAAATGTACAATAACAATATATCTATCTATATAAAAATATGAGATAATGTGGCATGTCAAATGTGTATGTAAGATGCTAAAATATATTTGCATTTGATTTTTGCAATATTTCCTGTGTATGTTTTGTATTGAATATAAATACAATAAATATAATAAAAATATGTCTATATTACTATTTTTTTGGGGGGGGGGGGTGAAATATTTAAATTTTCCCAAAGGGGCCCTGACATCCAGAAGTTTTGGGAGCACTGTTCTAAGGCACTTTTTTACTGGTTTATCAATCCACCTATATCTTGGTCTTCCTCTGTGTGTTTTTTCTGCCAACTGTGAGAACACTTGTTTTACTAATCTTTCCTTTCCAATTCTGATTAAGTAGCCATTCCACCTGAGATTAGCTCTGCTAACATATTCCTGGGTTAGCAGAGCCTCTAATCTTTCTCAGGACTCTCGTATCTACAGTCTTTGGTCAAGTGTTTTTATTTCTAACTCCTTTCTCAGATCCATAAGTTAAAATTGGTTTGAACACTCTTGTATACAGCTAATTTAGAGTTTTGACTAATTTCTTTCTTATTCCATATAAATTTATTCATTTGACTTCCAACCATACTGGCTTTGTTGATTCTGTTATCTATTTCCATATTAAATTTACCATCTTCACTAAAAATCATGCCTAAGTAGCTGAAATGTTTTACTTATTCTATAGGTTCTTCATTCACAATGCAGTTGATATTTTCAATGCTTCTGTCTGTTTTCATTGTCTTTGTCTTATTATTTCTAACCTTCATACCATATCTCTTACAACAGTTATTCAATTTAGTCAGGGAATCTTGCAGACTTGTAGCAGATTTATTTAAAAGTATAACATCATCTGCATAAAGTAAAGAGCTGAGATTAACATCAATTTTGATATCAGGTTTAATACCACTTTCCTTCATAATATGATCCATATAGATAATGAATAATAGAGGGGATAAAGTACATCCTAGTCTGACACCAGATTTAACATTAAACCATCTTGGGGGGCTTGTTTAACTGGGTAATTCCCCAGCCAGCATGAAATTCTGTCATATTGTACCATTTTATATTGCGCTTTAAGCCAATAAGAGTACAATTTGGTGGCTAAATCCCAAATTGCCAGCTCATCCTCGTTCATTCAGTATTCAGGTAGATACCTAGCAGGGTGCACCACACGAAGGTGAGGATTGGACATTAGGTCAGAAGCCCTGCTCGGTTCTCCCCATTCCTTTAAAGGCTATGTGGAGGTCTCCTCTCAGTTATACCACTTTGACCCTTAAGTATTTTAGTGAAATATTTTAGTCCACACGTAATTTAGTGAATTACGTGTGGACTGTGAATGAATGTTCAACAAACCATGCTCATATGTTGTATGCTTAATAGAAAGTGAAGAAATGATAGATGCTAGTTCTATGGAACATTTTCTATCGAAATGCAGTGTTGAAAAGACCTAAGGCAAAAACAGAATTTTTATTTGACAGTGTAACTGTGGCATACCTGATGGCTATCATTCAGATACACCACATTTTGTTTATTTTTTTAAAAATTAGATGACTTATGTATTAAGAAATCTTATAAGAAAAACTTGGAAAGCAGTTGGGATGGTTTTATATGTTTCTTCCCTTTCTTCCTTCATTTACATAATGTAATAGTTTCCTTATTAATACTTTTGTGAAATTTAATTTAGTTTTATAATTAAATTCACTTTTCTTTGTCTACAAAAAATATAAAAATTATGTAATTCATTTTGTAAACTGTTATTTAAAACAATTTTTGAACTTTAGTTAATGTTATAAAGTATCATGAAACTTCAGCATTAATGCCGAAATGGTAATGGAGCCAACAAGGAGTTGGCTGTTTTCATATTTCAAGAACTGCACCACATTTCATTCTAACAGATATCAAAAAAAACTATAATTATTTTACTTTAATAGAGTGAAACCTATAATAAATCTGTTTTTCTTACCTGAAAATTTATTTTGCATGCTGTTCAGGTCTATCCATACAAGGAGAACACCATTGAGTTATATCAGCAGTTTGAAGCCAACTTGTGCAGCCACACACATTAGCTTCAAAATAATTTTGAGGCATCTGGCCAACTAAGCAATACAGGTTTGTTATTACGCTGCTGTGGAGATTGGAATAAGAATAATGGATTTCATTTAGAAAGGATTTTAGAAAGAATACTGAAGACAAGGAAATATAAACTATCGTTCAGACAGTGAAAGGAACTGAATTCGTGTAATTAAGATTTGTTAGGAGAAGTGTAAGGTTAATAGTTTCCTCTAAGTATTTTCTCTTTGTGGGTAACTTTGGAGCAGGGTAATTTTTCTGAAGCTGTTGAGGTAGGATAAGATTATTTATTTGCAAAAAGTGTTAAATTTGAGCTAGAGTGAGATGACTCTTAATTTGGAACTGATTTCAGTGAAAAACTATAGTTGTTAATTCTAGAGAGGATCAGTAAAGGAATTTCTTTCCTTTGTTTGCTGTTAGATTTTTTTTTATTCCTGAAATTTAAATGGGCGAGCATGTGTATGTGTGTGTGAGAGAGAGAGTGTGTATTTCTTATGAATTTTATGTAAATAATTATATCTGTATTACAATTCTCTTGTTTATTTGAGAGATAGGTGCAAGTAATATATGAGATTTTAATAATTTGGATGGAAACTAGAATTGTTTTAAAGTAAATATATTGGGAAGAAATCAGAATTACTTAAATGATAATCGTGGTTTGAGCCTAACCTGGTTTGGCAGGTGCAGGAAAAACACTAAGAAAATGTATATAAAAATACATATATATATTTCACACACAGTTATAAACAGAACTTATATTAAATATGTGAAAAAGGGTCACCGATTAACTGGTTTGGCCTCTTTGGGACAAACCACTTAATTGGTTAAATCATTTCTAAAACTAGAAGTTTTAGAGATGATTTTGGTGCATCACCCAAGCATGAGAACAGTATTTTCAAGTTGGATAAATTTAGAATTTGAGTTAAGTTATGAAATAACAAATAACATCTTGAGTGAAAAGCAAATTTTTTGGAGATAAGAATGCTATAGCTCCAATGTGTTTGTGTTGAAAGGTTAGGTAAATCGACCCAAGACCAAAGATATGAACTTGTCTGAGGATCTGTATACTATCAGTGGAAATGAATCATTTTTTGTTGTAGGAAAGAAGTTGGCCATTTTGCTAGCAATGAAAGCGTCCTTGTCTTATTAGGACTTGTATAAAGCTCCATGTTTAGGGTATTATATCTCTTCACACTTATGATGTTTGAGCATTGTCAAGTGAGTAGCATGAGGGAGTGTACTGTCATGTGAACACTTTAGGTGAATAAAGAGTTGATGGTTTATGAATTGAAGAAAGTTAAATGAAAGAATTATCCTGTTTCACGGCTTCATTGGTGGAGAAATCTGAAGAAAAGGAGCTATCCATCATAACATGCAGTTGAATGGTCAGAAAGAAAAATTGACTACTCTAGTAACAAAGATGAAGCAGATTTGGAGGGTGGCAGCTTGCTTCACAAACACATATATATATATCTTCGTTTTACCTTCCTTTGTTGAAATAGGTTTAATGTAGGTTATGGTGTAGATGCTAGCTGAATATGTATTCAGAGTTGATAAAGGTTGAGTGGTAGTTTTGGAGCCATGTTTTGAGTGAATTTTGATAATACCAGAAGGTGTCTAGATTATATGGATTCTTCTCATATCTTTATGATAAATGAACACATGAGGCATGCAGTGTACTGTTTCTGGAATAGGAGACAATTTTTCCATATCCTCTGTGTTTAAGTTGAAGTTATAGGAGAAGAAATAAGTGGTCAGGTTTGTGTTTAAGATGTGTTACAGGATGAGAGAGAGAGAAAAAGATGGAAGTATGATGGGCAGAAATTGACCTAGATTAATTTGAGGGGGGGGGGATGATCAGCTTTGAATTAAATTCCAATGGGTATGAAGGATTGCATTTATGTTTTGAGTTTGCATTTAGACCATTCTGATTCCCTGTGAACTGAAGGGCTAATTGAATTCCCCCCCCCATGTTTGTTTAAAAAATCGCTGTCAAAATTCCTTCTCCCACCTCATCCCCCCAAAAAAAATCTGTGCAGTTGATCTTAACTGCAATGTGTCTTTGCTCTCAATTATCCCTTAACAACAATTTGCTTTTTTTTTTTTTTCCCAGCATCATAGCAGTCACAATCAGTGATTGCAAGTGGCAATTTGCAACTTCAGGTAGGAAACATTTCTGCAATCAATATAATCCTATACCTCACATCATAGTGTGGTTTAAGTTAATTTTAAAAAGTTCTCATACAGACAAAACCTCACAAATCCACATTAGCATAAGTGGATATATTTTAAGTTCATTTTAATGAATGAAGACATGCATCTAATATATATATAGAGAGAGAGAGAGAAAGAGAGAGAGAATTGTTTGGAGCTTCAATAGGGTCTGTTGATCTTTTTGATTCACTTTTATAGTTGAGGTTACTGGTCATCCACAGTCTGTTAATCTTTAGACATTCATTCATTTCTGTTGAGATGGTTGACTAATGTCTCATATGATCCTTAAGTTTGCATCATATCACCTTCTGATATACTATGTAAGGAACAGGTATCCTTCCAAAGAATTCTGTGGAAGTACCAGGTGTATGATCAGAAATGTTAATTTTTCATATTTATTAAATGTGACGTGTCATTTGTGTTCTTTATCCTATTTCATCTTTGTAATTTGCAGAGCAAGTTACAGGTGTACTGGATTTTTTCCCCCCCTTCTCTAGCTGAGATACAAGAGGAAGTGGATCCATTGTGAAACTCTACATAGCAGCTCTCAATAACCATATAATTAGTCGGAAAGCTCTGGATCTGCTATTTCTCGCAATATTACAAATAAATGAGAACTTCAGGCTACCAGTACTCTTCACATCTGAGGCTGTAGGCACTTTGTATAGTCATTCACAGAAATATATGGTGGAGGCATTCCCCAAGTAAAACTGTAGGACATCACCACTACTGAATTCTGCCATCATTGAAACAATACCCTTCACAACTAGAACTGGCAGATAATAAAATTTTCTCAGTCAGAATGTTCTTCAGTTAACTATTGATGCAAATTTTATTTATGCACATACAAGATGATCTTTCAGTTATCTAATCATGCTTGGAAATCAATTTGCTGGTCATTTAATGAAAGTATGGTTAATGGACTGAAGGATCAAATAGGGCTGTTCCTTGAGTCAAGTGACTTGTTAACCCATGGACCAGTTAACTGAGAGTTCTGCTATTATCAGTGTACATAGGCACCTCCAGTAGAGCTGAGGATTTGTTAAGGGAGGTAATACAATGGTAATGCAGTTATTATACCTCTTAGAAAACCTACTAAAGATTCACTCATAAATGTGAGTGAATAGCTTTATTCCATTCACTTACATCATGCCATAAGAAGTAAACCTGGGCCTCACATGCTTTCTGTCCACATCTTTGCTCAGGTTCCAAAGATAACCTTGTTTTCTTTTGCCACTTGCTGATAGCTGCAAAATTTCCTTTGTACCTTGTACTGTTTGATCACCTTATTCTCACTTTTAACAGCTGGCTGATAACAGTTGCCATATTTTACAG
Source organism: Typopeltis vanoorti (assembly GCF_054136105.1). Lineage (NCBI taxonomy): Eukaryota > Metazoa > Arthropoda > Arachnida > Uropygi > Thelyphonidae > Typopeltis > Typopeltis vanoorti. Next base: position 94,066,837 of record NC_143552.1, read on the forward strand.
GAGTTTCAGATACTGTTACAATATCTAATGTTCTTGAAGTGCAGGTTTCATCTCATGCTGTTTAAAGGAAGTTGTCCCTCAGTAATTCTCTATCCCTGCTTTCTCACTTCTCCACTGTATATCTCTCACAGTTGAACTCAACTGTCTTGTATCCATAATTATGGTCAATTTATTGGTCTATGTAGTTCAGTTCCTCTGCAGATGATCCTGCTCTACAACAGCATTCATCTATGTATTTGGTGCTCTTAACATCTACTTCATACCAGACAACCTCAAAACCTCAATTGAGTTGAAATTTGAAGTTGTCTGTATTACTCAGTTTCACTCTTAGCCATTCATGATAGCTGGCCCAAGACGCTAGCAATGATTTTTAGTTGGTATCCTTGGAAGAGAGTACAGCAAACCACTGTTCTCATGCTCATCAGAGATTAGGGTCATTATTTCAATATAATCTCATCAATATGATGTGATGAGATGTAGTTGAGCTTATGTCTCCTTAATATGTATTCATATGATGACACTAATGTGATGGTCAAATTGACTAATTACTTTTATCTGAAATTAAAGTTATTATGCTTATAATCATAGTCATCATAATTTTTCATAATGAATGCTAACTCTGAAGGAGAGGGCCTCATAAGCATTTTCAGTTGAAGGTAAGTTAGCTGGTCTTGGAGATAGCAGTTTTTTAATGTGAGTTTTTCATCAAACTTGTCATAAAACACATGCTGACATAATTTGCTGGCTGCATCTTATACTTGCTTTGGCTGTACTCTTATTCCAGGCCAACTTGTCCAGTAGTTTATTCTCTGCCTTTCTATCTTGTGTTCACTGAGGATGTTTTTCTAATATTTTAATCTCTTCTTGCAAATTTCTAAACCTCTCCTCCATCCATTGTCTTATAGTGAATTTTCTTATACTGGAAGCTGTTTTACTAATCTATGAGTTATGGCATCCCTTCCTCCCATAACTCATAGATTAGTAAAACAGCTTCCAAAATGTAAAACAGTGTTCACTATAAGAAAATCACTTGTGTAATCATGTAGTAATACTTTAACCACCCAACCGGCCATTATGGATCAAATACGCATCCTCATATGCTTCGTATCCATCACATATTTCAATGTAATATCAATGGTATTACAATTTTAATATGCACTTTGCATCCATGATAACCTTGACATCTATAGCTGTCTTGGCCAGTAGCATGGTTAATAAGTAGTCCTTTGGTTTCAACAGTACCTTACTGTCATCCTGAGGGGCACACCACCTCAAATGACAGAAACAAAAAGTTGATTGAATAGCTGATCATCCCAAAATGATATAGGGCTCTGGTGTTTTGGAGGACCGAAGTAGTAGCTAGGTATGGATATGGTATATATCAGTCCACTGATACTTTACAGGACAGAGCAGTTCCTGTTCCCCCCCCCCCCCCCACAAAAAAAACTTTTAATATGCAGTGTGATATATCCCACAGGAACATTCCTCAACATATTATAGATCCATTTTCTTCCCATCTTTGGGGGTACAGCATTTCTGCAGGTTGGTTGCCAGATAGTTTGAGACTGAACCTGACATTAGTGCATGGAGTCTTCCTGATCATCTGGCTTATAATTTAGCTGCCTTCTATACTGCTAGGTTGTGCCTGTGCTTGGATGGCAGCTATGTAATCATATGCAAGGGGCACTGTTGAGGCCCTTTGTATGGGTGACATGTCTAAGAGACTGACTCCTCTCACTCTATGTTCCCCTACGCTTTTTCTTTTTGCCTTTGTAATACTAGCAGAAGAGTGGAGAGTAAATGTAAATAAACATAGTGTTAGTGCAGTTAATAACAAACCTCCCTCAAAACATTTCCCCAAAAAATTCAAAAATTCTTACAATAACAAAAAAAAGTTTGTCCACATTCCTTTACCAAATTTCATAGTATAAACACCAATCTGAATTATGTGCATCATCATCAACTACAGACATCCAGCGCCAATCTTGACTTTCCAAGCTACACCCAATATCACTCCATCTATTACAAGGGTAGTACTTATGCTTTTGTGCAATGCTATTCCTTGTCAGCAGATGCCTAATCTAGATTCCCCCCCCCCCCCCTTTTTTTTTTTTTTTAACTTCTAGATCTTAAGATTTCTTACCTCATTATGTTTCATTCAGCTGCTGTCTCTACCAATATCTCAATTCTGACTTCTTTAACTTCTTACCCATGAAACTTGATTTCATACAATCTAAATTCTCTAACAGCAAAGTCATCTTCCTTAGTGACTTTAATGTTCACAGTTCTAACTGGCTCCCTTTTTCTCAAATCCAGAAAGTAGAGATATTTGTTTTAACAAATTTAAAACAAATCATTTCCTGACAATCCTCGTCACTCATCCAATGCCCTAGATCTTTTCTTAACCAGTTCTCCTTATAGATATTCTGTTAAAGTGACTGTTACTCTTGGTAATTCAGATTGGAATTTCATCCAAGTTTCGCCTCTTGTGGAATGTCCTCCCTTCAGCCATTCACAATCTTATATAATTTGGCACTACAGCAATGCCAAATGGGAAGATCTCTGTTTTACTCCTTTCCATTTTTTTCATTCCTTAGATCCAGATGCTTGTTGAGATCTTGTTACAGAAGTTATCCATGTTGGAATGGAGATTTTCATTCCTCATTGTTCAAAATTCTGCCCTATCCAAGTCATGATTTTTAAAAAAGTGCGCCAGGATAGTCCACAAAATGAAAACAGCTTTTTTTTTTTTAAGTGACTTGAGATAAACACCTTAATTCACGTGAAATTCACGTTCCTCAGTTCTGTGAAACAGCTTTTTCCTGTAATTCCCCAAGGATTGCAACTTCCAGTTCTTTAAGAATGTCAACAGATTATTTTGCTCTCCACTCTAGCCACACACAGTTTCTTTGCTGTAATCCTTGCGTCTTTTCATGGGGGAGGGAAAGGTCCTGCCTTCAGTAATTTAGGACAACCTACCTGATGTTCACTTAACTTGGACATAATTTTTTATTCTATCTTCCATTTGGACATGTAAGTTACTTTGCTGGTCTTTAAAATGTCTGCATGGAGTATGTTTCTATTTGGCTAAGTATTCTGGTCACTCAACACACACACACTGTGTGTGTTGAGTGACCAAACCTAAAATCTGCCAAATTGAAGATTTTAGGCATAATTCTTTTTCCAAGCATCAAATAATGGTGTTTGTATTATGTTAAGATTCCTGTTTTTTTTTTCTCTCTCTCTCTCTCTCTCTCCTGTCATTGTGTTTGGCATGTCACTCCTTCACACAGAGAAGAGGGAAAGCCACATTTGAATGCAAATTTTGTTTTGTTGGCTTTGATATTTAGTACTTCGTAAACTGATAGATCAAGTCTTGGTTATTTGGCTAACTTTGTGAATGAATATTAACAGAAATTAAACCATTTGTTAGTATGGAAGACTCAGCATAAGTAATTTCATAAATGACTTACCTCTTTATAAAACTGTAGATTCTCTTTTTGATCCATGATAAGTTATAGTTTGTATATGTTTTTGATTGTATTCAGTTTGTCTACCATGGTCGTTAGATCACTATGCACATCACAATTTTTTGCTTACGTTAGTCAGATATGCGATGCTAATGGATTTCTGTCAATGGAGCTAGACATCTAATGAACTCAGTTTCTTCTTTTAAAGGACGAATAACTAATGAATAACTAAGCTGTACATAAGTTAGTAGAACTTGAGAATGATTTCTTTGCTTTTTTAGGATAACCAGACAGTTCCTGTTGCCATTAAAACGTGCAAAGTTGAAAGTGAAGAATCCATGGGTGAAAAATTTTTGGAGGAAGCATGTAAGTATTTCTTATAACAGAGAGAAAGAGACCATTAAAATGAAAAGATAGAATAATAAATAGTATGAATTAAGGATATTATTTCTGGGAAAACTCCCATGTTACTCCTCTTAACAAACGATTATATTTATGGCTATTTACCTGCTTCTGTTTAGGAGTGCCCCAGTTTAAATGCCATTGGCTCTTTTCTCACGTATTCTTAGGGCATTGTAGATGTATATTTATCAATAAATATATGTTGCATAGAGGACAAGAAATTTGCACTTACCTTTTTCTGGGTGTTGTGGCGCTTCTTCTTTCATGTTGTCCAAACTACTGTGTGTGTGTGTGTGGGGGGGGGATTTTGGCAAGTGGGAGAATTGAAATAACAAATGGAAAAAACCTGTTTTTTTTTTTTTTTTTTGAATAACATATATATTATAAGGGATGGGCGGAGCGTTTCTTATATTTATATGAGGTGGGAAAGGGTGAAGGGGGTGCGATCCGTTTCGACTATTCTTGGTCGTCGTCTGAACACATGGAGGAAGTGGATGCTTTGTCAGGTCGGGTAGGTGCTTCTGCTTTTGAAGTGTTTGTGTTATCGCCTATTGATCGGGATTGTGACCTCAATTTTATGTTCTGTAGCTTCCAAACCTCGGAGATTATGTAGATCCTGTGTACGTTGATAGAGTTTGCGTCACACTTTATGGCTATTGTTTCCGATATTCTAAGTATTGTTTCTTGTCTTGTTCTGTCCACTATGATGGCCTTGTCGATCTGCGGGGTATGTTTTTGTTCAAGGGCGTGGACAGCTATTTCCGTTTTTCCTGTGCTTTGTATTCAATTTTTTTTCGTTTTGATGTTGCGTTTTTTAGTGTTTAAATGTTCTGGAATAGGGATGCGACAATCGCGGAAGTGTTCTTGTAGTCTTGCCCATAAAGACCTGATGGTGGAACCTGTGTAGGTGATATCACAGTCTTTTTGGCAGGGAAATTTATAGACTACATTGTGGTGTTCAAATATTTCTTTTTGTGTCTGAGATTTAGTGGGTTTTAGGAGATTTGCCAATTTTTGGTTTGTGAATACCAGTTTGTAGTCAGTATGTTTGAAGATGTATTTGTAGGCTTTGTATGTGTTTTGGGTGTACGGTAGTTTGATAATTTTTTGTATAGGGAAGTTTATTTTGGTACTTGGGTTGTTTTGGCGGTTTTCGGCAGTCTTGTTTGCGTAATTTATTAGTTGTGTAGGATAGTTGCAATTTTCGAAGATCTGTGTTAGTTTTTTTTATTTCTGTGTTTAGATTACTCTGGTTGGTTGAAAATTTGTATGCATTTATGAATTGTGATAATATGACAGATTTTTTAACAGAATATGGATGGTATGAGTGGAAATGGAGGTAGTTTCCGATGTGTGAGAGTTTGTGGTATACTTTCGTGGCTCTTTTGTTGTGTGTTCTGGTTAGTGTCAAGTTTAAGAAATTGATGGATTTGTTCTGTTCAGTTTCTATGGTGAATTTTAGTCTGTTGCTGTAACTGTTTAGGGACGCTTTTAAGGAGGTGATGTGTGTAGGATTTCCAATGCACAGAATATCGGAAACAATAGCCATAAAGTGTGATGCGAACTCTATCAACGTACACAGGCCTTACATAATCTCCGAGGTTTGGAAGCTACACAACATAAAACAAGGACCAATTTTTCCTTTTTTATTGTGTCAATTGCTTTTTCTAAAGCATCAAAAAATTCCTCCACTTCTACTTTAGTAGAACCTTCTGTGGGACCATAGACAAATAAATCTCATTGTCCAGTTCCCCATTCTCATATTTGCCCACATTACTCTACTTAATATTGCCTGCCATTCAAGAAGATCAGCCTCGTATTTTATGTTGAATACTATGGCTATCCCTTCTTTTCCTTGACTGTCATTTCCTGAATATAACATTTTGTATTTATTGCTCAGAAAGATCTCACCAGTTTTTGTCTTTTTTGTTTCAGACACCCTTATTATGTCGATTGGGTACTTATCTAATTCTTCAGCTAACTCCATTTCTTTGCCATTCAGGCTTCTTATGTTGATAGTACTGATCTTTAACTCTGGTGATGTTGAGTTGGAGTGTGCTTTCAGATTTGTTCCAGTAGCTGACTTTTCGCTGTTCGCCCAGGTTCCCTGGCAAAAACAACAGGGGCTTTGTTTAACCCGGCGATGTCCCAGCCAGCATGAAATTTTGTCATGTTGTACCATCATTTTCTATATTGGTTTAAGCCAATAAGAATACAATTTGTTCAGCTAAATCCCAAATTGCCAGCCCATCCTCGTTCGTTCAGTATCCAGGTAGATACCGAACAGGGTGCACCATGAGAAGGTGAGGATTGGACATTAGGTCAGAAGCCCTGGTCGGTTCTCCGCGTTCCTTTAAAGGCTATGTGGAGGTGTCCTCTCAGTTATACAGCTTTGACTCTTAAGCACCACTGGTCTTAAAATGGACACTGAAATTCATCTACAAACTAAAGACAATCACAAACATTTATGTCCAAGGTGAGATTCAAACCCACAGCCAATTGGTTGGAGGGTAGAGTATGTTAACTACTAGCCAACCAGGCTGGCAACAAAAGAAATAGAATGAAATGGAATAAAACAGAATGGAATCCTTTCTTTCATGCTTACATGGTGAGCATGAGCATGATCAGAATACATGATGGAAATTATGAATACAACTACTGTGTTAGAGTAAAATTTTAGTTTAATATAACTAAATATACACTTGACGTTTCGACCTTCACATTTAGGTCATCTTCTGGAGTATACTTATATATAAAAAGAAACAAGCTGCACTACAATCTACATGGCATACTAAAGTTTCTGATCAGACGTTAAAACTATTTGCCTGACCTCTGGCATTAAAAAAAAAAAATCCTCACTACATCAAAGCTAGTCCTGTTATTATTATCTATTAGGTTAAAAGTTAAATTAAGCTGGAAAATAACATGTTCATACAGAAAATAATAAATAAATAAAAAATAAATAAAATTACTTATATAAGTATGCATATAAATTGCAACAACTGGTATGGTTAGTGGCCAATAAAAGATGAAAAATTGCTTGGAGTCCTAAAGTCAGGATTTGCTGGAAACTATGAATGTATGCCATCCAAATTCTTGCGATTTTTAAGCCACCATTATTATTAAGATTGGGATGGTTAATCAAAATTTCACAGGCTTCTTTAAATTTTCATTCATACCAAGTTTTTGTATGATGCAAAGAACAAATACTTTTCCAATCATTTCGATGTCAGGTGTTAAGAGCGTGATCTGAGAGGCCTGCGTAACCAAAATTATTATATTTAATGTGTTGTTTGTGTTTTCTTTTTTATGGATAGGAATTATACATCTAGTTTCTCCAATATAAGGTAAGTTACAGGTGCAATAGATGTAATAAACTCCAGGGTGTGCCAATGGGGGGTGAGGATCCTTAGAGGTGTTGAATATGTTTCTTAATTTTAAAGGTGGTTTAAAAGTGGCATTAAGATTATAATGATGTAGGACTCTATGAATTTTTTCTGACAACCCTTTAATGTATGATATAGTTATGGTTTTTCTGTAATCTATATTCTTTTTTTCTTTTTTTTTTTTTTTTGATAAAATTTTATGAAGAATTTTATTAATAGTATTTTTGCTATATCCATTATTTATGAATGCATTGCTGATAGTTTTTAATTCTTGTTTAAGAGCTTGTTCATTAGAGCAAATTGTTATAGCTCTGTTTATGAGGGTGTTGATGACTCCAAATTTTTGTGAAGGGTGGTGATATGAGTTAGCATGTATATATTGGCTGGTGTGTGTAGGCTTGTGGTAAACAGTGAAGTATAGATTGTGTGAGGGAAGACGTGTGACCAGCGTATCTGTGCGCTCATGTTGTTTGTCCAGGTGGCCAAGGAATGTGTTTAACATTTGGCGGCTGTGTGTCCAGTTGCTCAAAAGCTTCCATATAAAAAGTAGCAATTGGTGTGTGTTTGGGGGGGGGGGATAGTGGTGAGCCCATGGCCGTACCTTCTTTTTGTAGGTGACCTACAAATTTCCACCCGATATTATGGCTCTCTTTGTCCACGTACTACATTATGGTTACTTTATTTTGCCACATGAAGTAACTGGAACGTAGTACGTGGACAAAGATAGCCGTAATATCAGGTAGAAATTTGTTCTGTAGAAGAAGAATTGTCATTGATTGGGACATTTGTGAAAAGGGCAGAAACGTCAAAACTGACTAATAAATCATCTTTGCCGAATATTATGTTTTTAATTTTGTATATGAAGTGTTTTGTGTTCTTTATATAGGAGAGGGAATGACCTACAATCCTTCAATGTTGACTCTAATTTCTTGGCTAGGTGATAATTAGGACTGTTTATTCCCTCAGCTATCGGCCGAAGCGGAACGTTATGTTTGTGTACCTTGGGAACATCATATATTCTGGGAGAACAGGCATAATGGGGGATATTAGTTTTTTAATTGTGCCTGATGGCCAAGCGGTGACAGACTTAAGTAATTTCACAGGTTTTTTCTTTATTCTGTTGGTTGGATTATATTTCGCAAGCTGATAGGTGCTGTTATTGGAGACTAGTTGATTCATCTGTTGAATATAAGTTGATCTGTCAAGGATGACTGTAGGATAATTTTAACAAAATCAGACATTACCTTTGTCTGATTTTGTTATAATTATATCTTGATTAGCTTTTAATGACTTGATTTCTGATAGTTCTGACAAAAACAGAATAACACCCTACATCGAATTGATTGGAAAAGTACTTGTTCTTTGCATCATACAAAAGATTGGTATGAACGAAAATTTATAGCCTGTAAAATTTTGATTTACCACCCTAATCTTAATAATAATAACGGTGGCTTAAAAATCCCAAGAATTTGGATGGCACACATTCAGTCCACTTCCAGCAAACCCTGACTTTAGGACTCTAAGCAATTTTTCATCTTTTATTGGCCACTAACCATACTAGTTGTTGCAATTTATATGCATACTTATATAAGTAATTTTATTTATTTTTTATTTATTTATTATTTTCTGTATGAACATGTTACTTTCCAGCTTAATTTAACTTTTAACCTAATAGATAATAATAACAGGACTCTAACTTTGATGTAGTGAAGTATTTTTTTTTTTTTAACACCAGAGGTCAGACAGATAGTTTTAACAATTGATCAGTAACTTTAGCATGCCATGTAGATTGTAGTGCAGCTTATTTCTTTATATATATAAGTATACTTCAGAAGATGACCTAAATGTGAAGGTCGAAACGTCGAGTGTATATTTAGTTATATTAAACTAAAATTTGACTCTAACACAGTAGTTGTATTTATAATTTTCATAATGTATTCTGATCACCATGGAAGCATGAAAGAAAGGATTCCATTCTGTTTTATTCCATTTCATTCTATTTCTTTTGTTGCCAGCCTGGTTGGCTAGTAGTTAACATACTCTACCCTCCAACCAATTGGCTGTGGGTTTGAATCTCACCTTGGACATAAATGTTTGTGATCTTTAGGTTGTAGATGAATTTCAGTGTCCATTTTAAGACCAGTGGTGCTTAAGGGTCAAAGCTGTATAACTGAGAGGACACTTCCACATAGCCTTTAAAGGAATGCGGAGAACCGACCAGGGCTTCTGACCTAATGTCCAATCCTCACCTTCTCATGGTGCACCCTGTTCGGTATCTACCTGGATACTGAACGAACGAGGATGGGCTGGCAATTTGGGATTTAGCTGAACAAATTGTATTCTTATTGGCTTAAACCAATATAGAAAATGATGGTACAACATGACAAAATTTCATGCTGGCTGGGATGTCGCCCGGTTAAACAAAGCCCCCGTTGTTTTTGCCAGGGAACCAGGGCGAACAGCGAAAAGTCAGCTACTGGAACAAATCTGAAAGCACACCCCAACTCAACATCACCAGAGTTAAAGATCACTACTATCAACATAAGAAGCCTGAATGGCAAAGAAATAGAGCTAGCTGAAGAATTAGATAAGTACCCAATCGACATAATAAGGGTGTCTGAAACAAAAAAGACAAAAACTGGTGAGATCTTTCTGAGCAATAAATACAAAATGTTATATTCAGGAAATGACAGTCAAGGAAAAGAAGGGGTAGCCATAGTATTCAACACAAAATACAAGGCTAATCTTCTTGAATGGCAGGCAATATTAAGTAGAGTAATGTGGGCAAATATGAGAATGGGGAACTGGACAATGAGATTTATTTGTCTATGGTCCCACAGAAGGTTCTACTAAAGTAGAAGTGGAGAAATTTTTTGATGCTTTAGAAAAAGCAATTGACACAATATAAAAGGAAAAATTGGTCCTTGTTGGGGATCTGAATAGCAAAGTAGGAAATGATTGTCAGACATAAAAAAGTATTTTGGGAAAATTTAGAGAAAAGAACAAAGCTAATAATAATGGCAAATACCTGTTGGATTTCCACTCAGGACATGGACTAGTTATTACTAACACCATGATCCAACATAAAAATGTACAGAAATTCACATGGAGAGAAGAGGCAAGGAATAAGAAAAGTCTCATTGACTATGTTATTGTTGATAGTAATGTTTTCTCCCTGGTGCAGAACACCAGAGTATACAGAGGATTTGAAATTGGAAGCAATCATTATTTAGTCTTGAGGATAAAATTGAATTTCATATTGAAAAGAATATCATGTAAGAAAGTTTTAAAGCGAATAAAAGTTGAGCAGCTCTCAGATGTGAACTGTAGACTAAAATACATGAAGATTATTGAATAAAAAATGAAAGAGTTTGAGAACAGGAACTAAACCTTGGAGATACAATGGCAAGCCTTGAAGACAACCTTGATTGATTTAGCCAGAGAGGCATGTGGTAAGGTTGTCTGCAAGGATAGAAAAATCAGAACTCCATGGTGGACACAGGAAGTTAAAGATGCAGTGAAGGAAAAGAAGAAAGCATATCAAAAGTTCCTCACAATAAGTCAGCTTTTGCTCTTAGAGAATACAGAGACAAATGTAAGAAAGCAAAACACTGTGTAAAACTAGCTAAAAAAAAAGTCATGGAGGACTTTTTGTTATTCATTATCTATATGGATCACATTATGAAGGAAAGTGATATTAAACACGATATCAGAATTGGAGATGTTAATGTCAGCTCTTTGCTTTATGCGGACAGTGTTATACTTTTATATAGATCTGCTACAAGTTTGCGAGATTCCCTGACTAAATTGAATAACTGTTGTAATAGATATGATATGAAGGGCAGCATTAAAAAGACAAAGACAATCAAAATAGTTAGAGTTGTTGATAATGTCAACTGTGTTGTGAATGGGGAACGTGTGGAACAAGTAAAACATTTCAGCTACTTAGGCACGATTTTTACTGAAGATGTTAAATTAAATATGGAAATAGACAACAGAATCAACAAAGCTGGTATGGTAGGCAATCAGTTGAATAAATTCATATGGAATAAGAGAGAAATTAGTCGCTACACTAAATTAGCTATATACAAGACAGTGTGGGGTGCTCAAGGGTCAAAGCTGTATAACTGAGAGGAGACCTCCACATAGCCTTTAAAGGATTGCGGAGAACCGACCAGGGCTTCTGACCTAATGTTCAATCCTCACCTTCTCGTGGTGCACCCTGTTGGGTATCTACTTTGATACTGAACGAACGAGGATGGGCTGGCAATTTGGGATTTAGCCGACCAAATTGTATTCTTATTGGTTAAACCAAAATAAAAAATGATGGTACAACATGACAAAATTTCATGCCGGCTGGGGCGTCGCCCCGTTAAACAAGGCCCCCATTGTTTTCGCCAGGGAACCAGGGCGAACAGCGAAAAGTCAGCTACTGGAACAAATCTGAAAACAAACCCCAACTCAACATCACCAGAGTTAAAGATCGGTACTTTCAATGTAAGAAGCCTGAATGGCAAAGAAATGGAGCTACCTGAGGAATTAGATAAGTACCAGATCGACATAATAAGGGTGTCTGAAACAAAAAAGATCAAAACTGGTGAGATCTTTCTGAGCAATAAATATAAAATGTTATATTCAGGCAATGACAAGCAAGGAAAAGAAGGAGTAGCCATAGTATTCAACACAAAATACGAGGCTAATCTTCTTGAATGGCAGTCAGTCTCAAGTAGAGTAATGTGGGCAAATATGAGAATGGGGAACTGGACAATGAGACTTATTTGTGCCTATGGTCCCACAGAAGGCTCTACTAAGATAGAAGTGGAGGAATTTTTTGAAGCTTTAGAAAAAGCAACTGATACAGTGAAAAAGGAAAAGTTGGTCCTTGTTGGGGATCTAAATAGCAGTGTAGGAAATGATTGTGAGACATACAAAAATATTTTGGGAAAATTTGGAGAAAAGAGCAAAGCTCATAATAATGGCAAATATCTGTTGGATTTCTGCTCAGGACATGGACTGGTTATTACTAACACCATGTTCCAACATAAAAATGTGCACAAATTCACATGGAGAGAAGAGGCTAGGAATAAGAAAAGTCTCATTGACTATGTTATTGTTGATAGTGATGTTTTCTCCCTGGTGCAGGACACCAGAGTGTACAGAGGATTTGAAATTGGAAGTGATCACTATTTAGTCTTGAGCAGGATAAAATTGAATTTCATATTGAAAAGAATAACATGTAAGAAAGTTTTAAAGCGAATAAAAGTTGAGCAGCTCTCAGATGGGAACTGTAGACTAAAATACACAAAAGATTATTGAAAAGAAAATGAAAGAGTTTGAGAACAGGAATCAAAGCTTGGAGATTCAGTGGCAAACTCTGAAGAAAACATTGATTGATTCTGCCAGAGAGGCATGTGGTGAGGTTGTGTGCAAGGATAAAAAAATCAGAACTCCCTGGTGGACACAGGAAGTTAAAGAGGCAGTGAAGGAAAAGAAGAAAGCATATCAAAAGTTCCTGGCAAATAAGTCAGCTTTGTCTCTTACAGAATACAGAGACAAATGTAAGAAAGCTAAACACTGTGTAAAACTAGCTAAACAAAAGTCATGGGAAGACTTTGGCAAGAATATAGAAAATAAATATCAAGAAGGTGGCAAAATATTCTGGAGGTTGTTGAAGAAGCTTAGGAATGGAGGAAAGAGTGCTGTAAAAGGAGTTAGAGATGATAAAGGTGACATGAAAACAAAAGAAAAAGATATCCTTGAAGTATGGAGTAATTACTTTGAAAAACTGCTAAATGAAACAAGCAGTGATGACAGCGCAGTGGTAAAAAACACACCTGGCATGCAGTCAGGAATACATATCCATACTTGAAGTAGAAAAAGCCATCAAAGGCTTGAAATGTGGAAAAGCAGCAGGGGTAGATGATATTCGACCAGAAATGCTGAAGTATGGTGGTATAAAAGTCTTACAGTGGCTGCATTGCATAGTTCAGAAAACCTGGGCAGAGGGACGAATTCCTGATGATTGGAGTAGAGCTCTCATAGTACCCATATATAAAAAGGGAAATAAAACTGAATGTGAGAATTACAGAGGTATTTCCCTACTGAGTGTTCCTGGCAAGATCTATGCAAGTATACTTGAGAAACGGTTGAGAAGAATTGTGGAAGAAAAGCTGGGTGAAGAACAAGCTGGATTCAGGCCAAATAGAGGCTGTCTGGATCAGATCTTCACTTTACGACAAATAGTCGAGAAAGCATGGGAATATAACAAAGATCTGTATTTAAGTTTTGTTGATTTGGAAAAGGCATATGACAAGGTGCCAAGAAAGAAGCTATTCAATACACTGCAGTTATATGGTGTCAATGGGGCTTTATATCAAGCAATACTTAGTCTTTATTTGAGTTGTAAGTCAGCAGTTAGAATTGAAGGAAGTACAGGAAGATGGTTTAATGTTAAATCTGGTGTGAGACAAGGATGTACATTATCCCCTCTGTTATTCATTATCTATATGGATCACATTATGAAGGAAAGTGGTATTAAACCTGATATCAAAATTGGAGATGTTAATGTCAGCTCTTTGCTTTATGCAGATGATGTTATACTTCTAAATAAATCCGCTACATGTCTGCAAGATTCTCTGACTAAATTAAATAGCTGTTGTAATAGATATGGTATGAAGGTCAGCAATAAAAAGACAAAGACAATGAAAATAGGCAGAATCATTGAAAATGTCAACTGTGTTTTGAATGGAGAACCTGTGGAACAAGTAAAACATTTCAGCTACTTAGGCAAGATTTTTACTGAAGATGGTAAATTAAATATAGAAATAGATAACAGAATCAGCAAAGCTGGTATGGTGGGAAGTCAATTGAATAAATTCATATGGAATAAGAGAGAAATTAGTCGGAACACTAAATTAGCTGTATACAAGGCAGTGTTCAAACCAGTTTTAACTTATGGATCTGAGAGCTGGGTCAGAAGTAAAACACTTCACCAAAGACTAGGGACCGCAGATATGAGAGTCCTGAGAAAGATTAGAGGCATGAACAGATGGCATCAATGGCAATATCATATTAAAAATGAGGATATTAGGAAAGAACTTGACATTGTCAGCATCCAGGAATGCGTTAGCAGAGCTAATCTCAGGTGATATGGTCACTTAAATAGAATGGGAGAGAAAAGATTAGCAAAACAAGTGTTCTCTGCTAGGTTGGCAGGAAAACGACCCAGAGGAAGACCAAGATATAGGTGGATTGATATGGTACAAAGTGCCTTAGACGATAGAAATATAAGATCTGATAATGTTGGAGTCTTGACAAGTAACAGACTGATTTGGAGGAAAATTGTAGATAGGAAGTTAGTAATGATGTAATTTTTTCATGTAGTACTATCATATTCTGTACACCCCTTGAGGGTACATGTCAGGAATTTGTTTATGATGATGATATGTTTATCATGCCACACTCCCTAATGCTTCTCCACAAATTCAGAATTTGTCTTTATAAATAGTAAAAATTCACCTTTCCTTTTATCGTATTTAGTCTCTCTTAAAGGCATAATTCCTCGCGTGTAATTCTTCATTCAGAACCTTCCCATTAAGCCATATTTTGATAACCCCTTATATGCAGTTGGTATCAGCTACTAATTTAAACCATTGAAGCTTATTGCATTAGTATAAGTAAATGCCAACCTCAGATCATCAGCTCAGCTGACACCTTTTATTTCTGTGTAGGGAGTAGGGAAAGCTGTTTTAGTCCTATCTGACTTTTTTTTGGAGACTGAGGCAGTCTCCAAAAAAAAGAGATATCACTAATTATACGTGGCATCCTGTGAAGAGAGGTGGCTGAGAAGTGTTGACATCTCGTGATCCCTAATCCTAACACTACGTTTACTGTCTGAAAATAGTGGGTTCTACGGTGAATTTTCTTAGAGTTTCTGGGAGAAAACACCCACTTGCCTGTCCCAGAGATCGACTAACTTAGGAACTGATTGAAAAAAAAAAAAAAAAAAGTCTTAGTAAAAGTTCCTTTAGTCGGTGACTAGTATAGACCACCTCAGATCAGATTTTGAAAACAGTTTCCTATTCCCCCCCTCTCAAATTGTGGTCAACTTTTTGTGACTCCCTTCTTTCTCTCTCTCTCTCTCTCTCTTTTCCACTCGGCTACAATGACTATCTTTATATTTCTTAAGTATATTACAACAGTCATGGGCTTATCTAACTAGCAGAACAATCAGTACTCAAAATCAGCTTATCTTGTTAATACTAATTAACAGTCCATTCATTGAAAAATCCACAGTCATGTCTGTCATATATTTTGCTGCCATTGTGCTGACCGTTTGTTATTACTCAGGTGGGTTGTAAATTCAATATATGGTGTGGAAACAGATTTTTTTTCCAGATTATGTAATAAGTGTTTAAGTAGCAAATAATGAGGTGACTCTCCAGGATTTGTGAATGCCACAAAATAGGTAACAGCAGCACTTGTTTAATATAAAGAAATTAACACTCTTAAAAGAGTGTTAAGAGTTTAACAAACTAACATCAGACGCATGGAATAACTTAACTGGCATTACTTTTTTAGCATTCACAAGCATAAATAGTGATATATAATTATTAGGTTAGCTAATTCATGCAGCTCAAACCTTAAACATAATTCATATTGACTTACCTGAGCTTTAGATCTCGACTTTGAACTTCTCATATGGGAGTCCGTAACTTGAGTTCTAAATAACTCAGGATTAAGTTTTAATAATTTGAGTTCACAATACATTTTATCAATGTATCCATACTTCACTATGCGAGATCATTACTCCTTAAGGCTTGAACATCAAAGCTTAATGTTCCTATATATTAATGTCATTGTTTTTTTGTTCTTAATATAACAACATATCAGCTCACTTTGGTTAAAGCAAATAGGACACATCATGAAATCTTACAAAATTATATTGAGTAAGATTTCATGCTGCACCACTTCTGTTTCCAAGGACATTTATCTTCCATTGGAACTTTATAGGCTGTTCACCACAGTTAATCGGCTTTAATAAATTCTTAAGCAAATATTCTTAGCAATACTATTTCTGAGGTGACAGGTTGGAGTCCTATGTCCCATTTCATCTTTTCCTGCTTGTTCACCATATTTCACTTAAGGTTATCCTCACTCTTGAGTTTTTCTATTTACAAGGAGTCACACTTGACTTTTACCTTCGTAGCCTTCTCAGCTATACTGTTACTCTCCAACTCATCCCTCTAGATTTCAGGTCTAGACTTGTCTACTTTATTTTCTCTGCTCCATCTTTTATGGCTCCTATGTTATCCTTTTACATCTGCTGCACCCTGCTATCCCTGTACTTTCCTTTTCTGTGGCTGTTACCTTTTTGTTTGCTGTGCTAATGACATTTTCTGCCATCTGACTACTGTCACAACTATTTAGGTAATTTGCATGATAGTAAGCATGTCATGAGTCAGAGGCAAGTCATATTGCTTGGCTGACACTTATTCTCCTTTTTTTTTTTGGAAGAATTCAGATTTAGTATGAATTTTCAAATGCAAGCATATATTCTTCTTTATTGGTCATCATCATGTGTATCAAGGATTTAGGCCTAGCATGGTCTGTTCCGGCCTTAGAAGTCATCGTTTAAGAGGACGTCCTGGTTTTCTTTTTCCTAATGGTTTGTACTTTAAGGCTTGTTTTGGTAATCTTTCTATTTTCATTCTTTGAACGTGTTCCATCCATTTATGTTTATATTTTTTAATTTTTTTCTATTACTGGTTCTTGGTTTAATTCTTTCATAATATCTTCGTTTCTTTTGTGATCAAATAGGGTATACTTTGCATATTTTCTCATAAACTTCATTTCTGCTGTTGTTAATCTTTGTTTGTCTTTTTGTTTTATTGTCCAGATTTCGCTTCCATACATTAAGACTGGTAGGGCTAATGTATTGTATACTTTTAGTCTGGTTTGTTTTTGAACTAGGTTTGGTTTAAATATAGAGTTAATTACACCTGTTATTTTTAAATATTTTGCAATTTTTACGTTTATATCTTTTTCATTTTCATATGTGATCATACATCCTAGGTAGTTAAATGAATTCACCTGTTCTAAGATCTTGTTATCTATTACTATTTTAGTTCTTGCTGGATCTTGTCCTTTAAAGGCCATAGTTTTTGATTTTTCCCTTGATATTATCATACCTTAATCTTTGGATATCTCATTTAGATTTAAAATAGCTTTCTGTAAGTTATCATCAGAATTTGTAATTATTGTTTGGTCGTCGGCAAAGAGGAGAGTGTTTAAGTTAACTGTTGGTGAAAGTTTAATTCCTTGATGTAACTTCTTTATTGGTGATTTTATTATTGCTATGCAAAAGTTTGGAGAAATATACTGTTCTTGTTCATGAACATTTGTTCATATCTGGTATAGAGGCCTACTCAGTAAATTGCCACCCTCTGTGATTGGGTAGTAAGCTTTCTCTCTTGTGATTCACTGTGTCACAGTGGATAATTCCTCTCTTTGAGCTTGCCCACCAGTGGGAGATACCTCACCTATTCTCTGCCTGCTGTAAATCACCAATAATTCTATTCACTGCATTAATGATGATAGTACAGTCCATTCAACATCCCAAGCTTCAAGATCATCTGCAGCCAGTGCCTTAAACACTAATCTCAATGCCATTCTTCAATAGGGCAAAGATAACCTGATTACCTTCACTGCTACCAAAAAACAAAGTCTTCCCTTTTTTCTTACCATTCATTAAAATACAAATCTCCAAACAGGATGATCTCTCCCTCCTTGGACTAACATTTACTTCTAGTCTCTCCTGCTATAAACACACCACACAATAGCATCTCACTAAAGAACTAGACAGTCTTTTCCACTTTTCACCCATCTATCTACTAACACTATACAAATCCTTAATCTATCCATCCTTAGAATGCTGTTCACATATTTAGGATTCCTAAATCCTTCCTAAAAATTCTTAATGCTATTGAGAGGAAAGTGATTCAGCTGATTAAAGACACCTTCCTGATTGACTTCTCAGATATCTCAGATACTGTTCATTGTATCATTATCTCAGATACTGTTCCATAGTCACTTCTCCACTGAACTTGCCACCATCAGTGCAACATCCCTTTTCAGTTTAACTGCAAAACAAATTGCAGTCACCAAAACTGTTTCTTCTCTATCTTTTATTCCATCTACTTCTATCCTTTAGAACAACCCTCCTCACAAAGTATTCCTCAGCAAGTACTGCCTCCAACATTCAAGAAAAATGTCAGTAGGATTCTTCTTTCCCAACTCTCACCTGCCCCCCCCCCCCACCCACACATCATTGATGTGCCTTAGGTGTATCTATCTCATGGGATTTGTATATAAATTATTCTTGTTGCAGCCAAAATAAATTCTGAAAAATCTTCCAAAATCTTATCCCAATGTTAAGTAATTTGTTCCAGCTAATATGAATACTACAGTATTTTTCATTTTCCTCATTAATAGCATCATTAGATCCTTAACATTCTGCTTAATATATATCTTTCTCATACCATGGGATCTCCACAAACTGCAACTATTCTGCCTGCTATGATATCTGTTGTACTAAGATTCATTTACAGTCTGCATCATTACAAAAATGATTCCCTTAAACCGCCATGTTTTGCTTCAGTTTCATTCTTCAAAATCTGCTAAATATAAACTTGTCAACATTAGCCAATTTTTTTCCTTCAACCCCTAAGTTTCTCTCTCTCTCTCTCTCTCTCTCTCTCTCTCTCTCTCTCTCTCTCTCTCTCTCTCTCTCCCTCCCTCCCTCCCTCCATACTTTCCTTCCTCATATGAATATCTTCAATATTAGATTATTCATCAGTTCCTTCTACTAACAATTTCATTTCTTTGCAGCGACACATTTGGATAATTTATTGTTCATTAATCCTACATTCATAATCAGCTCTAGGATTTTTGCGACTTCAAGCAAAACATTTTTAGCTACCTTCTCTTTTTTTTTTTTTTTTTGTTGACTTTGCATTTTTTTACTTCAAAATTAATAAAAATGAAAATAGAAAAACTGATTACTGATGTAGTCGATTGATTCAAGTGTTGTGAAGGATATCGTTGACAAAAAATCCATCACAAACAGTGCAGGAGATTGCTGCAGTACTGAAGATATCTCATACAAGCATTGAAAACCATTTGCACAACCTGGGATATGTTTCAAAAACTCAGTGTTTGGGTGCAGCATGAATTGACTGAGGCCAATATGACTGCTTGCATATCCATCTGTGATTCGCTGCGACATCACCAAGAAAAAAGACCCATTTTTGAAGTGGATGATTATGGGAGATAAAAATAGGTCATGTATGATAACATGGTACGTAAAAGATCATGGGGGCATAAGAGCGAACCGCCACAAACAACATCGAAAGCGGGATTGCACCCAAAGAAGATTATGCTCTCTGTGTGTGTGTGTGTGTGTGTGGTGGGATTATAAAGGTGTTGTCCACTATGAGGTGTTACCATCTGGCAGAATGATTGATTCAACTGTCTATTGCTCACAGTTAACGCGACTGGCCCATGCAATTAGTACAAAACATCCTAAATTGGCAAATTGGAAAGGAGTTGTTTTTCACCACGACAATGCCGGACCCCACACATCGTTAATAACCTGGAGTAAATTGTTATGTCTTGGCTGGTATGTTTTGCCGTATCCTCCGTATTCACTGGACCTGGCACCTTCCGATTATGAATGCGACATAAATGAAGTTGGTAAACAGATGGCAAGAGGTCATTGATAAAGAGGGTCAATATATAACTGACTAGTATATATTATATATATTAAATAAAATGTGTTTCATTCCACTCTGAAAAACCAAACTTATTTGCCAACCCAATAGTTAGTATTCTCTTATTATCCATTCTTATCAGTGGCTAGAGAGCTGTGTTGATCTGCAACCAGTTGCTCTCATTCCACTTTTTTTTAATATATATATATATATATATATAGGCAGTCTCCAACTTATGTAAATTATCCTGAAGGGCTAGGGAAATGGTGAATTTTAAAAATTGTATTTGACATGACTACTTATTTGCACTCCATCTAATGGCAGTCTTCAGCAAGGAACAGAAAAAAGGAACAGAAGTGGAAAAAGGGATCCCATTTGTATAAATGTTCCAAAATCGATCTAGAAATAAATGAAAAACTGTTCAGTCATCTCTTGATAATTTCATAAGAAGGGTAAACAGCCAAATTAACCCCCCCCATTTTCTCCTACTATTTATGCTGTATTACGTTACTTTTCATTAATACATTGGAATCTAATTTGTGTGTGAATGAAACTAACAGCAATAACTTTGAAACATGCGAATGTGCATACATGTATGTAAACATGTAAGCAGTAGGGTGTGATTAACGGATGAGGATGTAAAATTTTAGTTATGTAAAGTTTGCATAAGTACTCATGTAAATCAGGGACTATGTGTGTGTGTGGGGGGGGGGTGAGTGGATATAATGTATGTATAAATTATTTAACTTCAGTTTTTAAACTAATTTAATATGAGTGTAGATCATAAGTAAATGTGATAAATAGGTCTACACAGGTATCTGTCTGTGTAATTCCTTATCTAGAGGTAAATTGTGACTATTGCATTTAAAAATTTTAATATCTTAAACCAAAACTCAAATTTCATATCCACAATATTATAAGTTAGAATTGCACTTTCAGCAGAGGTTCAAAATATTTATTGAAAATGTCTTTTAATTGAGGCATAAGTTTCCTTATTGCAAACAGATAATATGCAGATTACTTATGTAAGGTAATTAGTCATCTTTATTTATAAAATTTCCAACTAGTATTTCGTAGTCATCTTTAGTATGTGATCAGTGGATTAAACAATGCAGGTATGGAATCATGAGTTGTAACAGAGCTGCATATTCTAATTATAACTGAGGTCCTAGCAGGTTGCAGCAAATGCAGATAGAAAAAACTATTAGCAGAGAGATTTCTAAATTAATAACTGTTATACATCAAATGTGAGCATAAACTAGATGTTGTATCAAGATGCTAAATGCATGGCTCATTGTTATAGTGTGCTGTATTAACTTCTCTCATAGCTTAATTCATTAATATGTAGGTCTTTGATATATGGTGACCAAAGCTGGTTTAAGATGAGACCTTTGTTTTATTACAGTGGGTTAGATTTAAATTTTTTCTTTTGAGAACTGCTAATGTGTGTGTGTTGGCTGATCTAGAACCATTTACCCAGCATCATTTATGACAGGACTTGCATTTCTGTTAAGTCATGGACCAATTATTAATTTCAGTTGTTTATCAGCATGAAGTAATATTGTATTTGAAAAGAAAATTGTATAAATCATATTACTTGTGTGGTTTCCAAACCTAGAAATTTGATGCATTAGTTATTATTCAAAAGTCTCTGTCACTTAAAATTTTATTAAATTATTTAAAAATGATTAAATAGCTTTGGCAGTTTTTTATTTTTTATTGAAACAGTACCTTCAGTCACACTTCTTATATTATTTTTTTTTATAGTCACTTTTGATATATTTTGTGGTTCTGCAGTACATTAATAAATTAGCCAAGTCCTGAGACCCTTGCATAAACCTTTATTGCATTTCATAATTATTAATTTGTACCAGTTTGTTTTATAACTAATATTCTTGCGTTTATAAATATTACTGAATTTGATTTATATGGATTTTGCTCATTTTAAATAAATAAAATCAGTGTAATCTGGATTATAGTAATATTATTAAATTATCTGTGATACATTTGAAATGTGTCACAGATAATTTTTTTATCTTTTTAAAATGAATTTAAGTGTTAAAATTTTTAAACTACAATTTTTATTTTTTCTCCCTTTTTTCCTTTCTTAGATATTATGCAACAATTTGATCATCCACATATTATCCGCCTGACTGGAATATGCTCTGACTCTCCAATATGGATAGTTATGGAGTTAGCTAAACATGGCGAGGTATATGTTAATTTAATTTCTTATTAAATTTAGATGTGCCTATAAAGTAAATGCACATGTACACATGTATGTATATGTGCATTTGAGAATACATTATAGGAAATGATGACAGAAGTAAATTCACAAGTACATTTTTGAGGATATTGGTTGTTTTCTCAGAGGTGCCCCGGATGTAGGGGATGGTGATAGATTTAGTGTAATCTTTATTGTGAAGGGGGGGGGGGGGGTTGTGGTTTACTGGTTTTAGTATTTTTTGGGGTCAAAAAATATGACCTAACTTCTTGTTATAGACTATATAAAAAGCTGGCATCCCTTATCCGCTCTATCAAAGAACAACCACTTCCCCCAAGACCTACCAGGTGTATACCAGGTCCCTTGCAGCTGTAAATTGTCCTACTTTGGCCAAACAGGCAGGACAGCGAATATCAGGATTTCAGAACACAAAGACTACATCTGGTTTCACCAGTAAAGCCATTCAGGGCTTGCAGACCATGCCATAGAATTCATTGGAAGAAAACTAAAATAATACACCGCAGCAAGTTCAAGTATGAAAGATTATTCATGGAATCATCAGTGGCTCTAAAAAAAACGTTCCAAACCTCAACAAATTTCGGTGCATGAAACTGCCCCAAATTTGGGAGACTTGCATCATAAGAACTTCAGCCCAACAGCCAAAACAACCCAATTAGCCCACTAGGGGGTACCATTAGGACTTTAGGAACAAGATTAGTTTCCTGCCTTCTTCCTCATTTGCTTTTGTTAGTGTCTGCGTGCACATACCATATTTGTATGTTCCTGAAGATGGCAACGTGACGTTGCCGAAATATTGAAGGTATTCATTAAAGTTTCCTTTAATTAATATCCGTTTTATGCGTTGTAATTTTCTTAAGTTAATTACCAGTTATGTATGACCAATGTATAAGCCTTGCTACAAGAATTAAAATATATTTAGTTATGGTTTGAGAATCATCATCATCATCATCAAATTCCTGCCATGTACCCTCAAGAGGTGTACAGGATGACAGTACTACATGAAAAAATTACATCATTACTAACTTCCTATCTACAATTTTCCTCCAAATCAGTCTGTTACTTGTCAAGACTCCAACATTATCAGATCTTATATTTCTATCGTCTAAGGCACTTTGTACCGTATCAATCCACCTATATCTTGGTCTTCCTCTGGGTCGTTTTCCTGCCAACCTGGCAGAGAACACTTGTTTTGCTAATCTTTCCTCTCCCATTCTATTTAAGTGACCATACCATCTGAGATTAGCTCTGCTAACGCATTCCTGGATGCTGACAATGTCAAGTTCTTTCCTAATATCCTCATTTTTAATATAATATTGCCATTGATGCCATCTGTTCACGCCTCTAATCTTTCTCAGGACTCTCATATCTGCGGTCTCTAGTCTTTGGTCAAGTGTTTTACTTCTGACCCAGCTCTCAGATCCATAAGTTAAAATTGGTTTGAACACAGTCTTGTATACAGCTAATTTAGTGTTCCGACTAATTTCTTTCTTATTCCATATGAATTTATTCAATTGACTTCCCACGATACCAGCTTTGCTGATTCTGTTTTCTATTTCTATATTTAGTTTACCATCTTCAGTAAAAATTGTGCCTAAGTAGCTGAAATGTTTTACTTGTTCCACAGGTTCTCCATTCACAACACAGTTGACATTTTCAATGATTCTGCCTATTTTCATTGTCTTTTTATTGCTGACCTTCATACCATATCTATTACAACAGCTATTCAATTTAGTCAGAGAATCTTGCAGACTTGTAGCGGATTTATTTAGAAGTATAACATCATCCGCATAAAGCAAAGAGCTGACATTAACATCTCCAATTTTGATATCAGGTTTAATACCACTTTCCTTCATAATGTGATCCATATAGATAATGAATAACAGAGGGGATAATGTACATCCTTGTCTCACACCAGATTTAACATTAAACCATCTTCCTGTACTTCCTTCAATTCTAACTGCTGACTCACAACTCAAATAAAGACTAAGTATTGCTTGATATAATGCCCCATTGACACCATATAACTGCAGCGTATTGAATAGCTTCTCTCTTGGCACCTTGTCATATGCCTTTTCCAAATCGACAAAACTTAAATACAGATCTTTGTTATATTCCCATGCTTTCTCGACTATTTGTCGTAAAATGAAGATCTGATCCTGACAGCCTCTATTTGGCCTGAATCCAGCTTGTTCTTCACCAAGCTTTTCTTCCACAATTCTTCTCAACCGTTTCTCAAGTATACTTGCATAGATCTTGCCAGGAACACTCAGTAGGGAAATACCTCTGTAATTCTCACATTCAGTTTTATTTCCCTTTTTATATATGGGTACTATGAGAGCTCTACTCCAATCATCGGGAATTCGTCCCTCTGTCCAGACTTTCTGAACTATGCAGTGCAGCCACTGTAAGACTCTTATACACCATACTTCAGCATTTCTGGTCGAATATCATCTACTCCTGCTGCCTTTCCACATTTCAAGCCTTTGATGGCTTTTTCTACTTCAAGTATGGATATGTATTCCTGACTGCATGCCTGGTCAGTGTTTTTTATCACTGTGCTGTCATCACTGCTTGTTTCATTTAGCAGTTTTTCAAAGTAATTACTCCATACTTCAAGGATATCTTTTTCTCCTGTTTTCATTTCACCTTTATCATCTCTAATTCCTTTTTGAGAATTAAAATGCATTTAAAATTTTTTTTTCTTTTTATAATCACAGAATGATATACCTGTGTGTGTGGATATACTCTGTTTATAAATTGAGGTACATTAATATTGCACTGTTAGTAAACAAAAATAAACTTCATTCCTATTTACTTCTGATTTATCATCTGTTGCATGTATGCATACATATGTTGAAATATATTTGATGGGAATAATTTTATGAAATATCACAGTACATCCACACATATAAAAGATTATAACTAATCAGTAGTTTCTCTGGCACTGGCTGGCTTATTCATGATTACATAGTTTAAAAAAAAAAAAAAAGTCATCTGAGATAGGGATATAAGACTGTTTTATTTTTCATATTGAAAAAAAAAAATGCAATGGGCTGCATATATTATGAAATGTGATATTTGTCCAGACATGATAAGCAGAATTTTTTTTGCTGAATTGCTTAATTAAAATGACTACATAATTCAAATTAATATCCTCATTTCTTAGTACAGTAATATTCTGCATTACAATGATCCACTCATACAATGCTTTTAAATTATAACCATTGCCCATTTATACAATTGTTTTTTGCAGCCTGATGCTCTCCTGAATAATCAAATGAACTGTTTGTTTACAATGTCATTGATCTCTCTCTCTCTATGATTTTGATGTTTTGCTGAATTATAAACTGTTTAAAACAATTACTTTATTGTTGCTAACAATGGCAGATAAAATTCAAAGTAAGGGTGCTGTTGCTCCAGCAAGAAAGAAGAAAACTCATAAACCTATTACATTACATACTAAGATTAAAATTAAGTTTAGTGATGATGGTGTATCAAACACTAAGAGAGGTCTCAGGCTAAACTTACCTCGCATTACTGTTGTTACAGTTGTTAAAAACATAGATAAAGTTGTAAGTGGAGCGGAAGGTGCTATGCTAGTTAATCTTTTTTATGTTGAGCCCATACACGGGAGGTTGGTTGATCAACCTATAGTACATTAGTACCATGTGTGGGTTGAGAAAGAAGAAACTTGTATACATTTGATTTAAAAGCCCATATATTGTATTCCTTTGGAAATACATCAGAAGAAAGACTGTTCCACTGTACAGAAGTAGCAGGGATGAAGGAGGAGGAAAAGAAACTTTTTCTGTGCATCTCAAGGTGTACTGTGAAATGATGTTGAGCGGCAACTGTACATGTTCCAATGGGATTAGTACTGAGTTGGGGGAATTATTGATGCTACTTCAGGCAAATATTTGCCATGGAAATATTTATAGAATATACAAGTTGCAGAGACCAAATGTCTGTGAAAGTGGGGAGAGTGAGTTAGTAAGAGATGGGTCATTTATCAATCTAATTGCTCTCCTTTGTATTGAGTCAAGCCTTTTGAAGGAACTTTTAGGAGCCCCCATTCCAAATGTAAGAGCAGTATTCGATAGCTGAGAGGATTTGTGATTTGTATAAGGTTAACAGCTGTTCAGAGGTGAAGTAATGTCTTCAGCAAAAGAGAAATCCTAGTTTTTTGGAAGCTGAGGATGCAATAGTTGTGATGTGCTTATGCCAGGAGAGGCTTGATGTCAGAGTAATCCCAAGAATAGAAAACTCATCTTCTGGAAATTTGAGTGTTATCAAAAATAATACTGGGGAAAAAATGGATCTTTTTTATGAGAAATAAGATGGAACTGGTTTTTTCTAGCATTGAAATCGAGTTGTGTGGAGTAAGGTTTATCAAATGAAAGGGAGGAGTGCAGTGTGCTGTCATCGGCAAAAATGTGTATTGGGTTGGAGGTCAGTTGAAATAGGTCATTGATATACCTCACTGGGCCAGACAATTGTGAGTGTGGGACAACCCAGTCCATGGAACACCTTCTTGCTTGCCCCTTTCTTCCATCACCTTGCACAAAAGAGGACCTTATATCCTTCATAGAAAGCAGTTGATTGTGCAAAATACTGGAGAAACATCTGACCATATCTATTGTATATAAGTTATGTATAGTTTCCTTTTTTCATATTTAATTATTTTTCCCTGTATAATTCACCTACCAAATCTAAGCTGATCTCATTGTAATGTATCCTAATTTGGTGTAAATCATGTTGTATCACATGATTACTACTGTACTACTTGTGTTTGGATACGAAATTAAAAAAAAAAAAAATTGATATGCAGAAGGAGGAGAGTTGGTGAGAGAACAGAATCTTGTGGATTCCCAGCATTAGTTGGATGGTGAGAGGATAAGGAACTGTCTATCTACCATCACACATAGTGTGTACTATGTGTGATGGTAGATAGACAGTAAGCTGGCAATTCAGCTGCAGAAGTCTTGAGACAGTCCAGATGATGGGAGTTTGCTCAGCAAGTCTTTGTGGCAGACCCGGTCAAAAGCTTTGGAGATATTAAGTGCAACCACTTGAGATTCGCCAAATTTCCTTCATGGCATTTGTTCAGAGATAGATGATATATGAGAGTAGATCTGGAATCCATACTGGTGGTTGTTTAATAGCTGAGTGTCTTGATGGTAGTGTAGGAGTTGGGAATCAGTGGTTTCTCCATCACTTTAGATAGGACTGAAGTGAGTGAGATAGGGCAGTAGTTAGATGGCAGTAATTTGTTGCCGTTCTTGGGAATGGGTTGAATATAGGCCAATTTCCAAGCTGTGGAATAGATACCAGTGGAATAAGAGAGTATGTACAGGTGGCATAGGAGTCAGTTCTAGTGTACAAACCTTTAGGACAATTGGAGGAATGCCATCAGGGCCAGGAGACTTTTATTTGTTCTAATTTAGACAACGAGTTTCTTATATCTTTCTTGCAAAAGGATATTGGGGCATTCTATGTTGGTCAACTGCAATGGTTTTGGGGGGGGGGGGGCGTTTGCCATTGTCAATTATGTGTGCAATGGAGGGAAAATGTGAAGCCAGGAGGATTTTTCTATTGGTGATTATGCTGTAGAGTCATTTGGGTAATAGGTGTGAGAATGACAAAAGGACAGTGAATTTTTCTTTATAAAGTCATTCTATGAGGAAATGACTTTCATGAAGAACTTATCATGTTCCAGTTAATTCTATATTTAGTGTCGATAGCATGCTCTTCAAATCCAGGCTCCTTAGGCTCATGCATGGAATTTAATATAAGATTTTTATTCTTCTAGCCGAATAAAAGCAGATCTTCTTGTTTGTCTGAAATAAGATAACCCACAAGAACAAAGAATCTGGTAGATGCTTGGATAATGGAGAGGTGGAAGTTTGTCCTTAGGAGAAGTGAGAAAGGTGGAGATTTTTCTGATGAGGCAAAAGGCAATAAAAATATTCAGTGGTTTTAAGACTTTCACTGATGCCGTGCACATAAGTGATATGAATAAGCGTTATTTCTTCTGTATTTGCTGAGGTAAGATGCAATAACTCTAACAGTTGTTCTGATGAAAGAATCCTTAAAACTATTTAGATAAAAAGGTGGAATTAATATGTTGTAATTCTTTCTGTAACAATTCTTCTATACATAAGGAATGAGCACGATGTACTAATGATTTAATAATTTCATTTTTTGACTAGGAAGGTGATGAGCTTCAGCATGGATATAATGACCTGTATGAGTCTTCTTCTGAAAAACTGAAAAAAAAAAGTAGGATATCATCTGGTTGACGATGAATTAAAAGATCTAAAAAGGCTAATTGCTTATGTACTTCTAAGGTAATTGGATTCTGGGATGAAGTGCATTTAATTTAGAAAAAACTGCCATAACTCAGAGGAAGAGCCATTCCAAATTGCAAAATATCATCCAATTATCTGAACCAATGAGTTGGTCTATCAAAAATACATTGTTCACAGTGTTCCATGAAGAAGTTGGTGATAGGAGAAATAGGATTGTCCATAGCTGTTCCTTTGATTTGTTGATATAATTTGTTTTAAAATTAAAGGATCTGAAGGAAATTCTAGTTGAAGTAATTCAGTGGTGTCAGATAAAGGAACATTAGTAAACAAGGATACAGCATCTAAACTAATCGTAATATCTGAAGCGTCCGAATGAAGATCAGAAATTTTATTTTTAGAATCCAAAGTATTTTTTATATAAGTAGCAGTTCTTCTAGTTGAAATAGCAAGTAAATTAGATAAGAATTTAGAAATTTTATAAGTTGGACAGTGAAGTTAGGACAATCAAGTAAAGTCTCACATGTTTCTTTATAAAGCAGTTCTATGAGGAAGCAACTTTGGTTGTCCACTAGATCGTATGGTCTTCCCAAAGTTCATAAACCAGGTATTCCATAAAAAGGAGAGATGAAAAACAAATTCAAACAGCAGAAATGAAATTTCTCAGAAAAACAGCTGGATATACCAAGTGGGACAATAAAACAGATGAAGAAATTTTACATTCCTTGAATATAAAACCAATTAATTAATACACAAGACAGTATAAACAAAAATGGATAGATCATTTAAATCAAATGGACAACAGCAGACTACCATAAATATTATACAGATATAAAATAAGCAGAAAAAGAAGAATTGGAAGCCTGAGAAAGATGGCATGAGACTGGATCAGGCCATCTGGCCTAAAATCCATGTTAGGAAGAAGAAGATAAGTTGGACATTCTATACAGTCTACAACTGGTCTTAATGGAATACCTGGTTCATGAACTTTGGGAAGACCATACGATCTAGTTGGACAACCAGTCATTTCCTCATAGAACTGCTTTATAAAGAAACGTGCCACTTTACTTTACTGTCCTAACTTAAACAGATCCAGAGGTCTATGTTTATCCCCTTTGTTAGAGATAGTACTTTTTAAATCAGTCAAAGCTGTCTTAACTGTATTTTGTCTAAATATATATAATTTTTTTTTTTTTAAATAAGTTAGGAAATTATTGATCTTTTATAGTTATCTTACCTTAGCTACTCAGGCGGTACTTTTTAGAATTGTCTGTTAATGTTTAATTGCCATTCTGTGATCTTGTACTGATGATGCCTATGATACTTAAGCAAAAATTCTGCATTAATAAAGTTACGTGAGTTTTCATCCTGTTTTATTTTTTTCAATATGCCAACTCACAGTATTTCATTATTGAAACACAGTATACTTACACCATCTTTTCATTTTGTTCAGAAAAGATTAGCCAACATAGCTAATATCAACATATGTAATCTTATATATGTCCAACTTCTTAAACCGTGGATGAAGCAGATTTGTTCATTAGAAGCTACTTTTGTACAGGACTAAAGACCATGTGCCTTCTCCAGGCACAGAGAAGAAATCACCTGCTACAGCAGGTATGCGGATAATATCCTCGTCATAGAAATAGTAGATGCCATTAATGACCACCTTCTTGCTAATTTCACCCAATTTTATGCTAGATGATTTCTTCCTTGAACGATCAGTCATTAGCTTCCTAAATATAATGATTTTGCACCACCAGAAGTCAGTATGTCAAGCATTATCAGCAGTCATTATTTCCCAACCAATTTTTGAATGCTTTCAGTTACATTGCAGAACTGCCAGCCTATCACAAGGATAATAATACTGTTCAAACAAAGTGATTTCTGATTTGCAAGTATCCTCTACACTTAATTCAGGACGCAAATAGAAGACTCAAAATGCTTACCTGCCTGGCAATCAAATACTCTCCTTTCGGTTTGAAAGTTAGCAAACTTCATAACAGCATTTTAAAATAGTCTTATCTTTAAAATAATCGTATCTTAACCTTGAAGTGCAAAGCCAGTCTGGTTGGCCTAGTGGTTAGTGTATCTGCTCTCCAGCCAGCCAAGAGGCTGCGGGTTCAAATCCCTCCATGGGCATTGATGTTTGTGATTGTCCTGCTTGAAGTGCAAATGGAAGAACCTCATAAAGCTTAAACCATCGGAACAGAACCAGGCATACACATGCTATGACAGCATTACTTACAGGGAAATTCTAGGATGGTTATGTATTGGTTTGTATTTTCACCCCAAAGTCATTGTTTTCTTAGAACCATTGAGCACTTCAGAAACTGCAGTCTCCCACCAGAATATTAGAATAATAAAATAAGAAAACGGACTCACAACACCAAATGCAACTGACCTATCCACAAAAGAGAAATGTGCCTAAAACCAGGCAATCAGAAACCAGACAAGATCTTTCCATGACCAACCTTCCCACTGAGACTCTGAAATTGAAAAATAAACCCAGTTCCATAAACATAAGGGGACCACACATTTTATCTACCATATCTCTAAAATACAGAACAAACATACTAGATTTCAGTTTTGATGATCATTATTCCACATAAATATATATGTATAATTTGTATATGTGTGTGTGTGCAGGTTGTATGTGCATAAATGTTTGTTTGTAAGCCACAATTTTTCTGGATATGTTTGTGTATACATGTGCTTTGCATTCACTCTAGCATCCATCCTGTGTAAAATGGATCATACTTTTTGTGAGACTGAAATCAATAAAAAGAAAGAAAGAAAAGGTCATAAGATAGCCATCATGTATTTTTAAATACATGATGACTATCTTATGACCTTTTCTTTTTTTTATTGATTTCAGTCTCACAAAAAGTATGACCCATTTTTACTGAGTTTTTGCCCATTATTACCAGCTGCTGTGTCCATTTTTCAAATCTTTTTTTTTTAATGCCATTAAATCATTAATGACACCTGTAGTGAAGAATTTCCTTTTGCACCAACAGTAATTACAGGTGTAATTTCTATTGGTATAGCAGTAATATTCATTCATATCTTTCATATAAATCCAATTTTAGATTGTAGGTGGGTTTTATTCCCAGTGTTGAGGCCCAGGAAAAAAAAAAAAAAAAACTTGCTTATTGGAGACCCAAAGTGGATGGAGAAAAGTTCTGTATTTGAACACATGAGAGTAAAATGCACTATAGGCTTTTTTAGCCTTTTATGTGTTGGGGAGGGGGGGGGGGGAGTTTGTGAAACTACGTAAACATAAAGTAACAACACCAGACAAAAGGTAAATTATGAAGGATGTTTATTAACTGGCTTATGGTTCACTGTATTTCAAACCAGCATCCTACACAACTGTAATACTTCTTTTATACAATGCTATGGGTCACCAAATTAGGACTTCAGCTCTTGTGTCTGCTGCAATTTGAATTGTTTCATATACCCATTGTTATACATAAAATGTAACAGCTAGATAAAATAGCTTTGTTGCCTATAATAAGTTGTGTTATATTTTTTCAGATGCGAGCTTATCTTCAAAATAACAAGCATATTCTAGATTTGGCAACCTTAATTCTTTATGCATATCAACTGAGTACAGCTTTATCTTATTTGGAAAGTAGGAAGTTTGTTCATAGGTAAGTATGCTTTTGCATGTGTTTATAATCACATATTTTTGAATGCTAACAGTACAATACTCTCACTACAAACTACAGAAATTTCTTCTTGTAGTGGATAGTTCACTATATTGAATTTCTTTCAGTAAACATTTTGTCCGTTGGGCTTTGGTGGGAATATTTAAATTTATTATAGTCAGAGCTTGTTATATCAGTGTTTGCGATAGTGAGAGCCTACTGTATCAAGTTCTTTTCTAACATCATTTGTGATGTGATTCTGCCATTAATGATATCTGTTCATTCTAATTTTTCTTTGGGATCAGTCTTTGATCAACTGTTCAAAGTAACAATGTTTTATTGTTTAGTTCGGTCAGGATAGAAAGGCCTTGCATCTCTACTTATTTAACCACTCTATAAGGAATCTACTTTTATGTAAAAGTTTAGTTTTCTTCCAAATAAGCTATTTTGTTTAGTTGAGATGGCATGTTCTGCTAGGCCAGACTGCTCAGGTTCAAGATAATGGATATATGATTTATGTTCTTCGTGACAGATGGCTGCAGATATGCCAGACTGTCCAAAGTACAACAAACCAAGGAGCAGGGAATCTGGTAGACACATGGAAGTTTGAGTGGGGAAAGCTCGTCTTCAGGTGAAAAAGATCCTCCTGTGGTTTGTCTTACTTTGTGCAGTCTATCAGATTCAGTCATCTGTCGTGAAGAACATAAAACTTATATTCAGTATCTTGAACTTGAGTATCTGGCCTAGCAGAACATGCCATCTCCACTAAACAGTTTTTTTTTTATTTTTTTATTGAAACTAACTAAAGTTTTACATAAAAGTAGATTTCTTATTATAGAGTGGTTATATGAGAACTGTGAGGCCTTCAGTTATCCCTTTTATGGGAAATGTTATTATATCATTTTTATGCAAATTCCTGATTATTATATTATTGTAATTTTATTTATTTATTTTTTTATAATTGAGAATTTACTGATCATCTATTGTTCCTATTGATGCTGTTTGAAATTGATTCTTTTATTGTGATTTTATTTTGTGTTCCATTGTTATTATACTGATGATGTCTATGATACTTAGGTGAAAATTTTACAGCTAATACATTATTTCATGTAAGTTTAAGTTTTTTCCCTAAAAAGAACGCATTATGTGATACTGTTGAATTTTGCTAAGGCATTTTATAGGATACCACAGGAAAGGCTATTGCATAAACCAGAAAATATGGATTGGAATATAAACTATTGGCTGGAATAAGTGGGTGGCTGATGGACAGGTATTAGAAAGAAGGAGGCGAATGTGAATCCGCCAGATTTAAAGTGACCAGTGATGTTCCCCAGGGATCAGTCCTCGGATCATTGTTGTTTAACCTATATATTAATGATATTGAAATGGAGCTGACAGGAGATCTCTACCTGTGTGCTGATGATGCAAAGATAGGCAGGGCAATCAGAGATGCTACTGATATTCAGCATTTACATGGTGATTTGCACAGGCTGGAAGTGTTGATAAACAATAATGACTGTTAATTCAATGTTAATATGAAGTTATGCACTTTGGTGTGATGTGATATCCAACAGCATATTATGTTGGTCAGATTTGGCTTGGAGTTGTTGATGAGGCTAGAGACCTTGGAGTTCTTGTGGATATAAAGTTGAAGTTCAAAGTTATATAACAAAATTTGCAAATATAACTTGGTGGGTAGTTGCGATGTTGAAATGAACATTAAGATGAGGATATTGTATTGTGCAATTGCCAGTAAAATAATTATATGGAAACATGATAAGCAAGAGTAATTCTTCAAAGCTGCTGATCATAAGAGGCAGAGGAAGGTAGATCATCATCAAAAAATATTTAAATTCAGGAATCGCAATAAAAGTGTTCTGAGGATGCATCACTTATGCAAGGTCTACTTTTTTTTCTTTTTGCATAAATTTCTCTTTAGCAAACAGTTGCAGTTTGCATCATTCTTCTACTTTGCTAAATCTCTCCATTTCTTCAAAAAACCAGATTTTCTTATGCCTCTGCCACATTTTTCACCCTAAATTTTTTTTTTTTGGGGGGGGGGGTCGTGTTCTTCTGCAACACACACACACACACACACCTCTGGAAGGTCTTCATTTGAGAGCTCTTTTCCTCTCACAAACTGCTTTACATTTCATTGTGAGCCTCCAACTCTAGCTTGCAGGACTATCTTGTCACCAGTTTCTAGTAAGACTCTGTGTTACTACAGATTGGTGACAAGGCCTTGAAGGCAGCAACACCCTGGTCCATGGGTCGTAGGAATGAACTGATAATTCATTGAGCTAACTAGGATAGCCATTATAAGTACAAGTGATCATCAGTCACATATGTCATTCAACTGTGTGTGATTGGAAATAGTTACACTTGAACAACATTAATAATTGGAGCTTGTTTATTTGTAGTCATTAAAGTTCTCTCTCATTAACATTTCTGATATTAAGAGAGAAACTGAAGCAGTTAATTTTGTTTTTAGAATTTAGCACAGCATGCATAGTTTGCCGTTTTTGAAGTAAGTTTATATTTTGTTAATGTTAATTTGACTAATTTTTGTTTCATGTGGAAATGAAACCCTTTTTTAAAGAATATTTTGCATATGTAATTACATTTACAAATCTGGTTAGCCACACATACACACACACACCAATGGTATAAAGAAAACTTACTATCTGAGTATTTGGTAACTGAGTATTTGGGAAACAGCCTAGTAGTCCATTTTTATAAATATATGATTATAGTTTGTTGTAATTCAAGTTTACATTATATTAAAGGTGGAAAAAAGTAATAACCAAGATTGCTGAAATTTATGTATAAAATGGTTGGGGTTTTAATAACATACTACATCTCTGAATATCAATGTGAACTTTTAGATGAATAGAGAGGACTGTTAAACTTTATACATATAGCAAATATTATCAAAATAAAGAAATATTGAAAAGATGAATATTAAAACACAGACATGTGCATCAAGATTATTCTTATTTATAATTTTATATAAGAATTTGATATTTCCTGGTTCAGTGAAGTGAATCCCAGTAACAGCCAATCCTGAACAGTTATTCTTTGTTGTTTGCAACAATATTTATAATGCAGTTTACATTTTAATTTGTGTAATTTCACAATACCATTTAGAAAGAGTAGGGAAAGAACAAGGGGGCAACCCTGGAAGTTGTGTAAGAATGTGGTTAGTAAAGGTGGTAGTTGAGTGTTCTAATGTTGAATAAGTTTAAGGAGAGGTATGATAGGTATTGTGTAAATCAATGTTCCTTCTATGCTGTGTGTGCGTGCGTGTGTGCATGCTCTCTCTCTCTCTCTCTCACGCACACAGTAGAAGAAATATAATTTTGATATCAGGTTTAATATAATGTTCCTATTTTTAACATCCTGTCCTTTTCTAGTGCAGTCAGCTCCAGTGTAGTGAACTATAGGAAGAGTTTGCTAAAGTGGAAAGTTTATTATAATGAATTTGGAATTGATGCTGCTGGGCTTTGGTTATTATTATTATTATTTTTTTTTTACTAATTTATTGTAGCGAATAATTTTACTATAATGGTGCTTAATATTGTTCTGTTCTGAAGGTATTTCCATTGGAATATTATCACCGTTTTGATCTATCATACTAAGTTGGTGAATTTCTAAGTTTCATATTTGATAAATTCTATAAATTTGTTTCTAACATTTCATTCTCCAAAGAATGTAAGATCTGTAGTGAAGAGATTAAAATAAATATAAAAAAAATCCCTTTAATCTATCCATAAATTGAATTAGTCTTCTGTAGTCAAAGAACTATCAATAATGAGGAAAATAAAGATGACATAAAATGTAATATATGTGGAATAATAAATATTCGTTTTGATGCTATGCATTGGGTAGTTAAATAGTCCACTGGAAGAAAATTACAGTAATGAACAGATCCAAGTTCTCTACCATTCAAAACATACTCAAACTATTACTAAATCTTTCCACGTTATCCAAGAAATTGAGAAACTTAAAGATCAGTGCCATTACCATACCTGAGAGATTTATAAAATTACATCATGAGAGCAGATCACTAGACTTTTTTTCTTTTTTCATTTTGCAGCCATTTTTGTGTTCTCTTTTTGTTCACTGTTATGCAAGATTCTTTGTGCCTAGTTGATGCATAATGACCATGGAAAAATATTGATAAAACTGTTTAATCAGTTTTGAAAACTAAAGGTTCTATAAATAATGATAATTACATCTAATTGAAAATTTCACAGGTCTGTCGTTGAGTTAGTTTAATGTTCTTGATTTTCAAAATTAATTTCTTCTGTTAGTATTCTAAGCTTTAAATGAAAGTCATTAGATGAGTATGTAGATTAAAATTATAATTGAAAAAGTTATTCATGAATAAATTGGTGCTGGATTATCTTAATGATGATCTGATAGTTACGTAATTTAATTCTTGCTGAAATTCTGAAATGTAGTTTGATTTAAGTTATATTTTCAAATATAGGGACATAGCTGCTAGGAACGTATTGGTTTCAGCTCACGATTGTGTCAAATTGGGTGATTTTGGATTGTCGAGATGGGTCGAAGATCACTCTTACTATAAAGCATCAAAAGGCAAACTTCCTATTAAATGGATGGCCCCTGAATCTATCAACTTCAGGAGATTCACTACTTACAGTGATGTCTGGATGTTTGGTAAGCATCTCAAATTGCATAAAAGAATTTATGTGAGGTTTTATTGCACATTAATTAACTTAGAAGCTAAAAGAGAACATTTTCAGCTAAAGTCATGATCTGATGTCTTTTTTACATCCTGATTTTAAATTATATTTTACCAAGAAATTTGTATTTGGGGTGCTGTAATTAGTTATTGATATCATCCCATTCCTTTTAAAAAAGAAATCAAAGATGAACTAGTCCTTGGTTCATCTTTGTTTGTGCATTTCCTAGTTATTTAAATATTAAATGATATAAATTCATATATAAAGACAGTATGAATTATTTAAATTAAGGAGATATTAAATCCCACATTATTTCAAAGCCGAATAAGAAACTCAAAGATAGGAATCAAAGAGTTTCATGCCGAATATAGCAAACTATAAAAGTTTCGGCGAATTGTAGCATAAGCTAAAGCACATAGTTCAACACTAGGGCAACTCGTAGCAAAGGTGGGTAAAGTTCTGATCACTATTCTTAGTATTTCCCATAATGTAAAACACATCTCCTAGGAGATGTTTGATGTTATACATTATGGTGGAAGGTCACTACCCAGACTGGTTTCGACCTTTATTGAGGTCTCATCAGTGAGTAGGTAGACCTAGATAATACTGAGGTTATAGCGAAGAGAACTTATATACTTTGCTATACGAGTTATCAAAAAGGTGCACCCATAAATTACTTAAATAAAGAGCCAATAGGCTTCACTTTGGCAATGTAACATTATTTAAATTAAGGGGATAGGGGAAATTAAAATTAAGGGGATATTATTATCTAGGTTTTTTTAATACTTATGTATGAAATGGCCAGGACCTTATTGTAATCTTATTATTAAAAAAAAAAAAAAAAAAAGCTATAATCTTGTTGAGAATTTTGTCGATGAGACCTCAATAAAGGTTGAAACTGGTCTGGGTAGTGACCTTCCACCATAATGTATAACATCGAACATCTCCTAGGAGATGTGTTTTACATTATGGGAAATACTAGGAATAGTGATCAGAACTTTACCCACCTTTGTTACGAGTTGCCCTAGTGTTGAACTATGTGCTTTAGCTTATGCTACAATTCGCCAAAACTTTTATAGTTTGGCATGAAACTCTTTGATTCCTATCTTTGAGTTTCTTATTTGACTTTGAAATAATCTGAAATTTAATATCCCCTTAATTTAAATAATGTTACATCGCCGAAGCGAAGCCTATTGGCTCTTTATTTAAGTGAGACAGTATGAATGTTTGTTTTAAACTGTGCAAATTGCTAGCCAGGTTGGCTGAGTGGATAACATCCCTTCTCCAATAGATTAAAATCCTAATGTGGGCATGGATGTTTGTAGATGTCTTTAGGTGGTAGATGAATTTCATCGGCTTGTGTGTGACTACCACAAGGTTTATGAGTGACCTGACGTGCTATTAAAAAGTTGTGTGTTTGGTCTCCAGAACAAGGTTTCTGGATTATCTGATCTTTAGCAAACTCACACTACTACTTAGGGTGTGGTAGTTTAAAACCTTTTATTGGCAGGATGTGCATAAAGAATTCCTTAGAGAGAGAGAAGTGGCCATAAGCTGCTTCGTAAATTTTCATTGTTTTGATTGATTTTCAGTCTCCATAATTATTCCTAATGTTCCATAGAAAAATCATAAATATACAAGATAGTATAAAAAAGTTTTAAAAATTTCTGTGTGTATATATACCCTGTGACTGGATTCTTTTGTATGAATTCCAACTGTGAGTGGTAAATTCTAGAATGAATTTTTTTTCTCAATGAAATAGATATACATCCAAGATCAAATTTGTGATTTTATCCTGCATATGTTTCAAACTATCATAATTTTTCATATTTCAGAATTCTTGCATCTTTAATAAAGTGAATACCCAAATGTAAAAAAAAAAAAAAAATACAAATACAAAGAGAGAGATATACAGGAAGTAGTTTTAAGTAACTAATACTTAAAATAAGTATTAGTTACTTAAAATAACTTTTTAATTAAATAAAAAATTTGATTGGGCCCAAATTAAGCTTACTGCTTGAGTAAAATGGGGGTGGGATTAATGAGCATAACATTAGTATGTCAGTTCACATATATAAAAAAACTTAGAACTTTCTTTTCATCATTTTGCTATGTAAAAACAAAAGAAATCCACTGTCTTACAACAACATGGTCAACATGTGTTTCACTTAGTTTTATGTGACTCAGTGACTAAGATGAAATATTAGAAGAATTAGCACATTCAGGTCGGGAAGTGTTCTGCACTTTTATTGTACCCATGGAACTTCTCATTACCATTTGTGTGCCACTCTCACATTGGATGGACTCACTGACACAAAGTTTATATGGCATGTTAGTTACAACTCTTTTGAAGTTATCGTTTGTGATTGATCTATCTTAATGACATTGAAAATTTCAAATGAAATTTTCAATGTCATTAAGATTTTCAAATTTAAAATGAAACTTATTTCATGTAATTGAAAATTTGGGCAAATGTTAGTACAATTGTTTATAGTTAGATTCTTCATTTGCCGGTAGAACAAATGGTTTTGCTTGAGTCTATGAACTTGTCTGTGGGAGGGACAAGTTTTATTAGGTAGTGCCGTTTTTATCCCAGTTGTCTCTGATTGCACTGTTTGTTGACAGATATATATTACATAGACTGCAAATGTGTCTATACCTTATTCAGCAACAACACAATGAAACGATTTGTTTTTCTTACATCTGCAGTATAGTGGCTATTGGGAAAGGCTTGTTGTTCACTATATAGGGACTGCCTGCTCTCAGTCTTCAGACGTATACATGTAGGGAGTAAAAATGTATCTATTCCTAACTGAAAATGAATCTTTCTGTATTCTATAAAAAGAATACATCTGATGAAAGCCAACAATTAGAAATGTGGGAAATCCACATGTTCTAATGAAGAGTTTTGTGAGCCACTGTCAAAAAAAAATAATAAATAAAAACATATCTGATGAAGTTTGAATTTTTGAAAATTTAGTGAATAATTCAAATAATCATTTCAATCAGGTATTGTATTTACAGAACAGTTCATCATCTGACAAGGAAGATATTTCACAAAGTAAAGTTTCTAAATTTTCAGTTTCAAATGAATGGAATCCAGTAAGTAACATAGCAGTACCAGTTCAGGAGTACAGTAGAAAAGATGAGCTACTTTTACCACTTGATGAAGAAAATCCATCTGCAGTGTGCTCTGCATTTCTGATGACCTAATGGAATTTATGGTAAGAGAAACTAACAGGTATGCAGATCGGTGCTTATCTAAAAACTCAGGATTGTGAAACTCCAGGTAGGAGGGAATTCCGAGAATTAAACTTATTAAGAACAAAATTGTTGAGATTATATTTGGTCATTCAAACATATAATTAAAATGAAATATATATTGATCTTTAATTGATCATGATTTATAAACATCTAATGCCAACAAGTTTCACCAACAGGGCTGTTCGGCTTCTTCAGGGCTTATAATGGTAAGAGAAAATTCAAAGTGGCCAGTAAGAGAAAATGAAATAACACTATCGTATAAATTAAAAATTAAAACAGAACTTGTAATATTACATGCATAGAGCGTGTTGTGTTAGTCACTGTTGTGAGAGCATGCTCTGTAGTTTTGAGTGGAATTAAATTCTGGCAGACTGGGTGATCTTATTAAGGTTTTTCATATGTCAGCTGCTATCCCAATCAATGGTATGGTTAGTAATAATGATGGTTAACCTGAGTTTTCTGTTCTGTTGTTATTAACATCTTTTTTTTTTTTTTTTTTTTTTTTTTTTTTTTTTTTTTTTTTTTTTTTTCAGATTTCAAGCTTCTCGACATCTGTCCTATATAGTTTAGACCACAAGTACATGGGATGTTGTACGCTCCAGCATGTTTGAAAAAAGCATTTAATGTCATTTGGCAATCTTAAAACATGATGGACAGTCTTGACTGTCCGTCACATTTTAATGTTGAAAGGCTTTAAAAGTTTTGCGATCTTTTTCGACACTGTACCTGCATAAGAATAACTATGGATGATCTGTATTGAGTGATGGTAGATTGTTGTTGTTGTGGGGGATTGCTCTGAAGAATCTTGTTGATTAAATTCTTTGGATAGCCATTTTTTATTAATGTCTCTGATATGAGTAAGTTCATCATAGAGTTCTTTTTCTTCTGAGATCTTTTTGAGCATATGTATTATGCTGAGCTTCTGGGAAATATGGTGAGTTGATTTGAAATGAAGGTAGCATCCAGTGTGTGTGTGTGTTGGTTTGCGGGAGACTGTTAGTTGGATATGTCCATCTGCTAGTTTCTTGATTAGGGTATCCAAAAATGGTAGTTGATTATCTTTTTCCAGTTCTAAAATGAATTGTATTTTTTGATGGAAAGAATTAATTTTGGTTAATTATAAGAACAAAATTATTTATGTATGTATTATACTACTATATAGCAAATAAAAGAATTATCAGGAAATAGAGTGAAATATATAAAAAAGAAAGAAATAAACATAACAAATACAGTAAATTGTACAAGATGATTTGCTCCTCTGGCAACCCACATGTATTCCTGCCACACCCACACAAATCAGCATTATTAGATCATAGGATAAGGCCCCTCCCTATAGTTATTTACTGAGCTAGCAATGCATATAATAGCTGTTTCTTAAATGGTTAGTGATTTATATTTCACAAACAAATCCCTTTCCATCTATTCATACGTTTTTTTATTATTATTTATTATTATGATGCTAATATGAAAGTCTAGAGTTTATATGGCACGTATTCTTCACTCCACCCCCAGATACTATAACACAGATAAAAATTATTCATAATCCATTTTACGGTACTGAAGGTATTTTTATTCATGCCTATTCTTTCTCTTCTGTATATTTACTATTCTTTACATCTTTTAGTAAATCAAGTATAGTAACAAATAATCAAATATGTCATGCTCTTTAATTATTTTTTTTAATATATTATAAAATGAATATTCATTTTAAAAATTTATGGAATTTACAACCGTGTTAAAAAAACTTTTTTATTATCCCGACTTTTCGATCTTCACATCAAGATCATCATCTGGAGCATACGTCAATATACAAGACAAGC
Source organism: Typopeltis vanoorti (assembly GCF_054136105.1). NCBI lineage: Eukaryota > Metazoa > Arthropoda > Arachnida > Uropygi > Thelyphonidae > Typopeltis > Typopeltis vanoorti. Next base: position 94,108,861 of record NC_143552.1, read on the forward strand.
TGAGTTTCATTATTAACTGTAAGCTAAAGAAATGATGATTTGATCACATGTTACGCTACTGGCCTCTGGTGGGAAAAAAAAATTACATTAAGCTAAATTCTATTTACGATGACAGGAATAAACATTCTTTCCTCTTTCCGTATAATTTGATTATTTTTCACAGTACTGTAAAATGGGGGAAAAAAAAAACTCTTTCCTGTCAATGTAAATAGAATTTAGCTTGATGTATTTTTTTTTTTTTCCTCTTTCACTATAGGTCATGCCAGTAGAATAACATGTGATCAAATCATCATTTCTTTAGCTTACAGTTAATAATGTAACTCAGCTTGTCTTGTATATTGATGTATGCTCCAGATGATGATCTTGATGTGAAGATCGAAACGTCGGGATAATAAAAAAACTTTTTTAACACGGTTGTAAATTCCATAGATTTTTTAAATGAATGCTGATCACCGTGTAACTCTAAAAGAAAAGAAAAAATGAATATTCCTTTTCACCCCCCCCCCTGCTATGCAGGATTAATTACAATAGTTGAAACCATCATGTAAAGTGATGCATCCAACAACATGCAGGAACAAAATTGCTTGAGCTGGATGGTTAGGTTCCAAGTGAGAGAGCTACAATTGCCCCAATGTGGACATATTAAATAACATTTTTAATCCTTTCTTAGTGCTGTTTCACTCAATTGCCTCTAACAGGAGTTTCTCACAGCACTTAAGCCTTAACACATGGATTATATCTGTCATTGTGTTTCAGAAAGAGCAAGGACGGTAACCTTCAATAGAATTTAGAGTATTGTCTTTGCTTTGTGCTTTCTGTTCTCTTTAAAAAGCACACCAAGGGAGATGAATGAAATTGCAATATCTCATATGTGATGTCTCCTCATTTAAATGACATCCTTTACTGTGAGACTGTTAAGTCAGTAAAGATTGACTGAACATTAGAAATATAGCAAAGGTTCACGATAGTAATTGTATGCAGAAACTTCTTACTGTAAAATAAATCTTGAGAAAAAGTAAACCACTATCATTTCTTAATTTTATATTTAGAAATATGAAGTTGAACTTAGATCTGAATTTTTTTTTTTTTTTTTTTTTTTTTTTAAACTCAAAACTGCATTTGCCTTGAAAATGCAGCACAAAAAAACATGAAAATAGTCTCTCTTTCAGCTTAACAAATAAATTTCTTTCTCATGAATTAAACTTAATTTTGGAAAATTGTTTAATTTGTCAAAATTGATTGGACTTGTTCCTTTTGAACTGGTTTCCACAAATGCCATTAACAAAATTCAGCCTATGGCTCTTTAAATTCTTTATAAACAAACAACTGAGTATCATCACTTTTAGATATTTACACAACACTCTTGAAACTCTTACACTAGTTTTTTTTTTTTAACTATCATATCATCAAATTCTTGACATATACCCTCAAGGGATGTATAGGATATGATAGTACTACATGAAAAATTTACATCATTACTAACTTCCTATCTACAATTTTCCTCCAAATCAGTCTATTACTTGTCAAAACTCCAATATTATCATTATCAGATCTTATATTTCTATCATCTAAGGCACATTGTACTGTATCAATCCACCTATATTTTGGTCTTTCTCTGGGTCGTTTTCCTGTCAACCTGGCAGAGAACACTTGTTTTGTTAATCTTTCCTCGTCCATTCTGTTTAAGTAACCATACCACCTGAGATTAGATCTGCTAACACATTCCTGGATGCTGACAATTCAAGTTCTTTCCTAATATCCTCGCTTTTAATATGATATTGCCATTGATGCCATCTGTTCATGCCTCTAATCTTTCTCAGGACTCTCATATCTGCGGTATCTAGTCTTTGGTCAAGTGTTTTACTTCTGACCCAGCTCTCAGATCCATAAGTTAAAACTAGTTTGAACACTGTCTTGTATACAGCTAATTTAATGTTCTGACTAATTTCTCTCGTATTCCATATGTATTTATTCAATCGACTTCCTACCATACCAGCTTTGTTGATTCTTTTGTATATTTCCATATTTAATTTACCACCTTCACTAAAACTCGTGCCTAAGTAGCAGAAATGTTTTACTTGTTCCACAGGTTCCCCATTCACAACACAGTTGACATTTTCAACAATTCTACCCATTTTCATTGTATTTGTCTTTTTAATGCTGACCTTCATATCTATTACAACAGTTATTCAATTTAGTCAGGGAATCTTGCAAACTTGTAGCGGATTTATTTCGAAGTATAATAATCGTCCCCATAAAGCAAAGACCTGATATTAACATCTCCAATTCTGACATCATGTTTAATACCACTTTCCTTCATAATGTGATCCATATAGATAATGAATAACAGAGGGGATAATGTACATCCTTGTCTCACACCAGATTTAACATTAAACCATCTTCCTGTACTTCCTTCAATTCTAACTGCTGACTTAAAACTCAAATACAGACTAAGTATTGCTTGATATGATGCCCCATTGACACCATATGACTGTAGAATATTGAATAGCTTCTCTCTTGGCACCTTGTCATATGCCTTTTCCAGATCGACAAAACTTAAATACAGATCTTTGTTATATTCCCATGCTTTCTCGACTATTTGTTATAAAGTGAAGATCTGATCCTGACAACCTCTGTTTGGCCAGCTTGTTCTTCACCAAGCTTTTCTTCCACAATTTTTCTCAACTGTTTCTCAAGTATACTTGCATAGAGCTTGCCAGGAACACTGAGTAGGGAAATAACTCTGTAATTCTCACATTCAGTTTTATTTCCCTTTTTATATATGGGTACTATTAGAGCTCTACTCCAATCATCGGGAATTCGTCCATCTCTCCAGTCCTTTTGAACTATGCAGTGCAGCCACTGTAAGAATTTTATACCACCATACTTCAGCATTTCTGGTTGAATATCATCTACTCCTGCTGCCTTTCCACGTTTCAAGCCTTGATGGCTTCTTTTACTTCAAGTATGGATATGTATTCCTGACTGCATGCCTGTTGAGTGTTTTTTACCACTGTGCTATCACTGCTTGTTTCATTTAGCAATTTTTCGACGTAATTACTCCATACTTCAAGGATATCTTTTTCTCCTATTTTCATGTCACCATTATCATCTCTAAATCCTTTTACAGCACTCTTTCCTCCATTCCTAAGCTTCTTCAACAACCTCCAGAATATCTTACCACCTTCTTGATATTTATTTTCTATTTTCTTGCCAAAGTCCTCCCATGGCTTTTGTTTAGCTAGTTTTACACAGTGCTTTCTTACATTTGTCTCTGTATTCTCTAAGAGCAAAAGCTGACTTATTTGCCAGGAACTTTTGATATGATTTCTTCTTTTCCGTCACTGTCTCTTTAACTTCCTGTGTCCACCATGGAGTTCTGATTTTTCTATCCTTGAAGACAACCTCATCACATGCCTTTGTTAGATTCTAAATGAAGGAATCTTATAAAGAAATCATTCATTTGGAATCTAACATATAAAAACTTGCTGACAAAGAGAAGTACCTGCACATCAGCTGTAATTAAAAGTGAAACTTCTTCACTTTATGTAAAATTTCTATTCTTTATTTCAAGTGCCTTATATTTAAGCTGATGTGATTATATTAAGATTTCATTTTTAAGTATGTCTAAAAAGAGAGATAATCTGATTTAAATTTAAGCCTCACTTAAGCTATGCAAAATTTACTGTGAGTCATCTAAAAAGTTGCTAAGTAATAATTCCTGGAAGGCATAAAGCTACATGTGTACAACATAACGCTAGTGGCTATAGCTTACTCAGAAAATTACGTTGGAGTGTATTCTGTGAATCTAAGTATAATAGCGTCGTAAAAGCGAAGGATGAACCCAAAAGGGTGCAAAGAAAAGGTGACTGAGAAAAGAGGGTGCTCTAAAGAAGAATATAAGGGGATGAGCCTGTATCGGGAGACTCTCTCTCTGGTCATAACGTTTTCTGTTTTGGTGGTTCGGAAGTTAGCGAGCAGTTTCACGTAAGGTGGGTGAAGTCTGTGATAAGATGTCGGACTACGAGCGTTCTTAAAATGAAGTAGGATTCTATGCAAAGCTGAAGGTAAAAATTCCAGTCCTAGCAGAATCAAGCCGTCGCTGATAAGTCCCATCGAGTTGTTCTGAAACGCAAAGATTTGAGTCCGTTTTCGGCTGAAGGAATGAAGATGGCGTAACCCCTATGTTGGTGTATGGACAGCCAATAGGTGAGAAGTATCCAGACATACACGTGGTGCAGAACGACACGGAAAAAGCTCGGTAAGGTGCAATTACTCTAATTTTGTGTGAAAGTTCATTAGAAGAGAGAAGATTGTTTACAAATGTGAAATTAAGAACTGTATTCTAAAGAACTCTGTGGACAGTCTCTATTTAGAAAGTTAACCTCCTTTCAGAGTAAGAAGAATTGTTTGGAAGAGATCTTTTGTAATTTTGTATGTGATAGGATTAACTTGTTGCGATAAGAATAGTTAGTTGTTTGTTAGTTTTCTCTTGCGAGTAATACTACTGAAAGGTATTTAGCTTAACTTCATATCATTTGCTATCTATCCCAATATGCAGTTACTGTGTTTAGCATGCTTTATAAGATTTAATTAATTTAGAAAGTGTTAACCTCTTAATTTGAGTTTTATTTAGTATTGAGCATAATTGAGTGTATGAATTTTGTATTGTGTTTTAGATATTCCAATAAACATGTCATATTTACCTGAACCTGAGTCATGCCTGATTACGATTCCAACTTACCACTTATAAAAATAGAACCTATTTTGACGGGAAGGATTTAGAGAGTGAATATAATAATAGATTTAGGTCACGACTGCAATAATCTGAATCTATACGGCAGTTTAAATAAGATATTGGGTAAGAAAGATAAGAATCTAGTATTGTCTCCCTGAGTAAGGATCTTTTCTACTATAGGATACTGGCTGGCGCAGCAAAATATAAATTTGCCAGTATCCGAAGAGGAAACAATCCTAGATATAAAAATAAGATTAAAGTAAGTGAATAAAGAGAATAAATCACAAAAGATAAATATTTAATAATAGAGCAGCTGGTAGGATTTTGATTGTATAAGGTTTTAGGTAAGAAAGAATAGATTTAAGTAAACAACTAATTAAAAATAAATCATATAGAACATCGATATAACACCTCTCTTGCTGAATCAATCAGAGTTTTGTTCATGGCTTGCCACTGTATCTCCAAAGTTTGGTTTCTGTTCTCAAACTCTTTAATTTTTTCTTCAATAATCTTTGTGTATGTTAGTCTACAGTTCACATCTGAGAGCTGCTCAACTTTTATTCACTTTAAAATTTTCTTACATGTTATTCTTTTCAGTATGAAATTCAATTTTATCCTGCTCAAGACTAAATAGTGATCACTTCCAATTTCATATCCTCTGTAGTTTGACAATCATTTCCTACTCTCCTATTCAGATCCCCAACAAGGACCAACTTTTCCTTTTTCATTGTGTTAGTTGCTTTTTCTAAAGCATCAAAAAATTCCTCCACTTCTACCTTAGTAGAACCTTCTGTGGGACAATAGGCACAAATAAGTCTCATTGTCCAGTTCCCCATTCTCATATTTGCCCACATCACTCTACTTGACACTGCCTGCCATTCAAGAAGATTAGCCTCATATTTTGTGTTGAATACCATGGCTACTCCTTCTGTTCCTTGATTGTCATTGCCTGAATATAACATTTTGTATTTATTGCTCAGAAAGATGTCACCAGTTTTTGTCTTTTTTGTTTCAGACACCCTTATTATGTCGATTTGGTACTTATCTAGTTCCTCAGCTAGCTTCATTTCTTTGCCATTCAGGCTTCTTATGTTGATAGTACCGATCTTTAACCCTGGTGATGTTGAGTTGGGGTGTGTTCTCAGATTTGTTCCAGTAGCTGACTTTTCGCTGTTTGCCCTGGTTTCCTGGCGAAAACAACGGGGGCTTTGTTTAACCGGGAGACGTCCCTGTCTACATGAAATTTTGTCATGTTGTACCAACATTTTTTATTTTTGGTTTAAACCAATAAGAATACAATTTGGTCGGCTAAATCCCAAATTGCTAGCCCATCCTCGTTCGTTCAGTATCCAGGTAGATACCCAACAGGGTGCACCACGAGAATTGAGGATTGGACATTAGGTCAGAAGCCCTGCTCAGTTCTCCGCATTCCTTTAAAGGCTATGTGGAGGTCTCCTCTCAGTTATAAAGATTTGTGCCTTAAGCACTCCCCTTACTATTATAGCAAAACATGGGGGGAAAAAATCATTCTCAGTTTCTTCCTTTTTTTTTTTTTAAGAAATTTCATTAAAAATCAACTTTTGATGTTTTTCTTCTCATATGAGACTCCAAAGAAAAGAAATGAAACAATTGTTAAAAACCAAACTTCTCTAAGTTCTTTCCTTATCTAACAGCTGTTATCATGGTTCTGTTAATCTCTTTCACACACTATACACAGCATGTCACACTTCTGATTTTTTTTTTTTTTTTTTTGGTCATAAAGCAGTGAGCCACCATTATAGCAATATCATGTCATTATGATATATCATTTAGCCAATTTTTTATTAAAAAAAAAGAAATCGTTATCTATATGGATCACATTATGAAGGAAAGCGATATTAAACCTGATATCAAAATTGGAGGTGTTAATCTTAGCTCTTTGCTCTATGCAGATGATGTTATACTTCTAAATAAATCTGCTATAAGTCTGCAAGATTTCCTGGCTAAATTGAATAACTTGTAATAGATATGGTATGAAGGTCAGCATTAAAAAGACAAAGACAATGAAAATATGCAGAATCATTGATAATGTCTACTGTGTTGTGAATGGAGAACCTGTGGAACAAGTAAAACATTTCAGCTACTTAGGCACGATTTTTAGTGAAGATGGTAAGTTAAATATGGAAATAGACAACAGAATCAACAAAGCTGGTATGGTAGGAAGTAACTTAATAAATTGATATGGAATAAGAGAGAAATTAGCCAAAACACTAAATTAGCTGTATGCAAGACGGTGTTTAAACCAATTTTAACTTATGGATCTGAGAGCTAGGTTAGAAGTAAAACACTTGACCAAAGACTAGAGACCGTAGATATGAGAGTCCTGAGAAAGATTAGAGGCATGAAAAGATGGCATCAATGGCAATATCATATTAAAAACGAGGGTATTAGGAAAGAACTTGATATTGTCAGCATCCTGGAATACATTGACAGAGCTAATCTCAGGCGGTATGGTCACTTAAGCAGAATGGGAGAGGAAAGATTAGCAAAACAAGTATTCACTGCAAGGTTAGGAGGAAAAAGACCCAGAGGAAGACCAAGATATAGGTGGATTGATATAGTTAAAAGTGCCTTAGAAGACAGAAGTATAAGACCTGATAATATTGGAGTCTTGACATTTAACAGGCTGATTTTGAGGAAAATTGTAAATAGAAAGTTACTAATGATGTAAATATTTCATTTAGTTCTATCATATCCTGTACACCCCTTGAGGGTATATATCAGGAATTTGATGATGACGAAAAAAAAAGAAAAGAGCAGTTGCACCTCACAAAAAAACTCACTTGTTTACTCTCTGTGTAAACAAGTGAGGTTTTTTTTGTCTTATCAGTTATCACCAAATTCCTGATATGTTTTTTATGTGGCTCCCACCCACAAAAGGTTTTTAGTCTAAACCTATTATTATCATCATACTGTCCATGGAGTCAGCAGGCTCATCTTGGGAGCCTCATTTAACTGACAACATATTTATGATGTTGAATCTTAAATCCATTACACTCCCTGCCTTCACATATTCTGGTAATGTGTATCATTCACTTACAATTCTCCATATAAAATGTTTACTCCTCACATCCCTCTTCATCACACTCTTACACAACTTCTAGGAATAGTCTAGAATATATTATCTTCAACTCTCACCTTCTACGCCTTTTATAATCCCCTCTGTATTAATCCAGTAAAATCTCCTCACTAACTTAAACAACTATCACATCAATCATCTCTTTTTCTCCTATCTACTGAACTCTGTAGTTTTTCTTTTTTTTTTTTCTCCCCTGTAACTTTCCTTTGATCCCTCCCTCTCTCTCTCTCTCTCTCCATAGCCAATATTCAAATCCTAATATTGTCTTAGACACTCATCTCTAGACATTCTCCAACATTACCACATTACGTTGAAAACTAGATGACCAAATCTGAGTACAATAGTCCAAGTGTGGCCTGACCAGTGGCATATATATATATATGCACACACACACACACACAGTGGCATAACCACTCCCTTATCCCTACATGTCTGTGTACTCCTTATTATAGCAGCAATATCATGTACAGTCTTTGCAACACTTGCAATATAACCTCTGAACTTTAGCCTATTTTCAGTTATCACTCCCTCCTCCACTTAAATCACTTCCACTTTCTGTAGCACAGCAATTCCATCAATATAGTATATAGCTTTATATCTCTGTACTCCAAAATTCAATACCTTGCATTTATTAATATTAAAATTACAACTCCACTCATTTGTCCAAGCTAAAAGTCTATCCTGAAGGGAATTTGCATCATTAGATCCCCAATCAACCCACATGAAATATCATTAACATGGAAGTTAAAAATAGTAGGTACCCAAGAACAGAACCCTGGAGCACACCACTGGTTGCTCTTCTTTTTTTGACACACTCCATATAACTTGCTGGTATCATTCAGAGAAAGAGTCTGGTCCATCTAACTAGTATACCTCTATTCCATCCTCTGCAGCTTGTACATCAACCTATCATGAGGTCATCTATTAAATGCTTTTGCAAAGTCCAAGAATATCACTTTTTATGAATGTCCCTTATCTGACATACTTATTACCTTATAAAATGTATGCTGACCATCATAAAGAATCCTATGTCCATCAGTCCAATCCTGTATTCTATTCCTAATCATCCTCTCTAATCCTTAACTGTGACTTCAGATATATAGATGGGTATATAATTGGAAACTTCTCTCCTTAAACCATATTTATGGAGTGTTATTATTTTGCATTTTTTTCCACTTCTTAGGACCCTTCCTCACTGCAAGACTTTCATTAAATAACCAGGTCAAGAGCATAGCCAACTGTTTTGCACATTCTTTAAAAATACATGGTGTATGTTGTAATCCATTCCCACAGCCTTACCTCATTAACATCTAATCCAATCAATTCCTCTGATTCTTTTAATACTTTCTTCCCATCTGATGAAGTGCCCATTAAATAATTTCACTATATATGTATTCTTTCAGTGTCACTCTGCTACCGCTATCAACTTGCCATAATAATTATTCTTCCTCTTGCTTGTCATATAGCAGAATTCAGTTGAATTATTATTGCATGGGCATCTCCTTAGAGTCCCAGACTCATCATGGGAGACAAACTATCAACACAATATCTATCGTACCTCTCTTTGAAATCATTAACAGACAAAGCATTTACGATATATGATACAATTTACGATTTAGATACAATAGAATGGGTTGCCTAACTAAGGCAACCCATTCTATTTATTCACCACTATAAGTGAAAAATCTAGTCCTTATGCCCTTGCTAACCACACTCTTACTCAACTTCCAGGGATGACCTCTTGTTTTGCCTTCTCCAGCCAAGTGTTGAAACATCCCCCCCCCCACATCAATCCTATTACATCCTTTAAGTAACATAAATATTTCTATCATATTCTCCCTTCCCACTTTTTGCCTATAAGCCAAATTTTGCAATCCACAAACCCTCAATCTATCCTCATAGAGAGCATTCCACAGACCACTATCTTGGTCACACTCCTCTGGATCCTCTCCACCACTTCCTCATCCCCAGAAAACCTAGGTGACCAGACCTGAGCACAATATTCCAGATGTGGTTGTATCAAGGCTTTATAAAGAGGAATGATAACATCCTTATATCTATTAGTGTGTTCTTCAATAACAAAGTAATCCTGTGATCTACCCTGGCTACTTCAGTAATGTGCCTTCTAAACTTGAACTTTCTATCTAATACTATCCCCCAAATCCCTGGCTTCATACAGTTCCCTCAATGTGGTTCACAGCTTGTAATCTTTGTATCCCAAAATGCATAACTTTATACTTTTCCAAATTAAATTGACATTCATTATTTTTTTTAAGTTGAGGAGTCAAGAATTCTTGGAGTGGTGGTGGACAAGGATCTGAAATTCAGAGATCACATTGCACAAGTTGTGAAGTCATCACATTGGATAATGGCAATGATGTGGAGGACTTTAATGTTCAAAAATAAAGAAGTTCTGGTTCCATTTTATAAAACCTTGATCTGGCCTCATATGGATTATTAATTCTGTTTTGTTTGGTTCTGTGGTTTTCATTGATGAGGATATATATATTGGAAAGGGTCCAGAGAAGACTGACTTAAGGTGGTAACTTTTTTTTCATTTTTTATATTTGTCCCACATGCAAGAGATACAAGAACTTGCAACACATCAGTGCTGTGTGTGAGATTGCAAATAAGGATTGAGAAAGAAGAAACGCATTGACACTCTTCTTAAAAAGCTGTGGATTGAAATTGTTGAAAAACGCATCATGGGGAAGGCTGTTCCAGAGGACAGAGGTAGATGGAATAAATGAAGAAGAGGAGAGGCAGGTTCGATGAGTTTACAATTGTACTGTAAAGGGATGTTGGACAGCTGCTGCTCTTGTTTTAACAGGCCTAACAGCAAGTGGAGGAATGATGTTTGACAATTCACTGGAGCAGTGACTATGGAAGTACTTCTAGAAGAGATATGATTCTCAAACACTGCCCCATATCTATTCTAGAAGAGATAAGAGGCAGTCTCACAGATACACTGCATCTGTGAGATAGAGGCCTGAAGTGAACCTGTGAGAGAAAGATCATCTGTGAGCAGAATTGCTCTCCTCTGGACAGCATCAAGAATTTTTCAAGGAGGTTTTAAGTACACCACCCCAAATGTGTGAACAGTATCCTTAGGATGGGCAAATTTGGGATTTGTATAATGTTAGTAGCTTGATAGGTGTAAAATAGCTTCTTGAGGTAAAGAATGCTTTACCTCAGTTTTTTTTTAAAACTGAGAAAGCTATTGATATGATGTGTTTGTGCCAAGAGAGGTTGGTAAATATCAGTCCAAGGAGAGAGAGTTCTGTCTAGTGATGTGTGTATTATTGAGGATGATGGAATATGAGATGAGATTCCTTTTGCAAGAGAAAAGTCAGGACTGCGTTTTAGCAGCATTAAAGGTAATTAGGTTATCTTTGCTCCATTGAAGAGTGGTATAGAGATCATGTTTAAGGCGCTAGTTGCAGAAGATCTTGATATAAGGGATGTCTGAGAATTACATAGTTTGTCAAAAGAGTAGGATGAATGAAGACTGCTATTGTTGGCAAAGCTATGGATAGGATTTGTGGTGATTGAGAGTTGGTCATTTCTTTATAAGTTAAAGAGGGCAGGTGAGAGAACAAAGCCCCGATGCACTCCTGCATTGGTGAAAAAGCTTGAAGAGAGGTTCCCATCTGCCATGATATGCAGTGAATGACCAGAGAGGAAGCTGGCCATCTAGTTAGAGGGTGACAGGTAAACCAAAGGAAAGCAGGCCTTGATGCCAAGCACAATCAAAAGCCTTGGAAATGTCAAGCGTGACAGCACATGTTTGTCTCAACCTTTCCATAGCACATGTCCAGTGGTGAGTGATGATGTAGGCTAAGATATTCTGCCAATCTGGATTGGCAGAATCCATACTGCTGGTCACTAATTAACTGGTGAGCTTTTAGGTAGTGAAGAAGTTGACCATTGATAACTTTCTCCATTATTTTGGAGAGGATTGAGGTGACGGTAATTGGGCAGTATGCTTATCTTTCTATATTTTGGAATTGCTTGGATATAATTTAATTAAGGGGATAAAAAAAAATCCCTCGTTATTTTTAAGCCGAATTAGAAACTCCAAGATCGAAATCTAAGCGTTTCATGTTGAAGAATGTTCGGCAAGTCCAAACGTAAATCTACTTACGTTGCCGAAAAAAATAGCCTTTGGCTCTTTATTGTAGTAATAATTGATGGTACACCTTTCTGGCAATTCTTATAGTAAAAGTATATAAGCTCTGTTCACTAAAACCTTGGTATTATCCAGGTCTACCTACTCACTGATGAGACCTCAATAAAGGTTGAAACCGGTCTGGGTAGTGACCTTCTCTCATAATGTAAAACAGTAATACATCTCCTAGGAGCTGCGTTTTACATTATAGAAAATACAGGGATAGTAGCTTGCTCCACCTTTCCTCCGAGTTGCCCTAGTGTTGTACCACCAGGTGTAGACTTACGCTTGGACTTGCCGAACGTTCTTCAGCACGAAACTCTTAAATTTCGATCTTCGAGTTTCTTATTCGGCTTAAAAATAACAAGGGATTTTTTATCCCCTTAATTAAATAATTTACATCGCCGAAAAAAAAATAGCCTTTGGCTCTTTATTGTAGCTTGGATGTAAGTTTCCATGAGATGGCATAGGTGCCAACTGAGTGTAGAAGATTGAAAAGGCAATAGAAAACAGGTGTTACTCTGGAGCACAACGTTTGAGTTCAATAGGAGAGATGCCATCACGACTAGACAACTTGATAGTGTTCAGGTTGTCTAATATTCTTATGTTTTTCTGCTGAAAGGCCACAGGAGGCATACTGTGCTCAGTTGATGGAATGGAAGGAGGTGATTTGCCGTCATCTATGTAGGAATTAGAGGAAATGAGTGAAGCTAGGAGTTTGGCTTCTTCTTTGGGTACTGTAACAGTGATGCCATCTGGATAGGTGAGAGGTGGAAGTACAGGTGAGCAGAAGTTTCATGTGATAGCTTTTGTGAGAGACCAGAAAGCACGGCCATTTGGACAAGAAAAGTTTTCTACTGTTGGCCTTTATGAAGTTGCATTTGGATTTGCTGATAATTGATTCACATTTATTGCATGCTTCTGCATCAGCTGAGTATGAAGCTTGGGTTCTTGATGCAAGCCGCCTGCAGTAAACTGAGTTTTTTCCTTCGACTGATTATATATATCTTCTGTTGAACCAGAACTTGGAAAGTGGATGGGAATTTTGGATGGAATGAGAGATGAATGCATTTATTCCACTGTGGATGATATCTGTGACTCGCTCAGAGCAGAAGCAGTAGTCATGCTATTGGAAAGAAGAAGATTAATAGTTTCAGAAATCCCACTTTGTAGTGCCAGAGAACGGGAGTTTGGATATGGTCAAAGGAGGGATATTCTGTAAGACTAGAAACTTACAGAAAATTGTCGTCTGAGTTGCCAAGAGGAGAGGTAACCTCCAACAGTGTGTTTGGAAGTAGAACTAGTTAAAAAAAAAAAGGAGAAGTGGGTGGGGTTATCTGGAATTCAAGTAGGTAGCTGCACGATTTGAATTAGATTATTGCTTATAGCAAAAACTTCTGCATCATGTCTAGCTTGATTAGTAGTATCAGAGAATGGGAGCCAGTTGGATTTGTAGACACTCAGGTCACCTAGCATGATGACTTCACTATTTGGATAGCTGGATTGTATGGTAACACCCCAAGTAATGCGTTCTGTAAACCTTGACGTAACTTGAATGTTACGTAAGTCGAATTTGTAAATTGCTTAAGTGTAACTTCGTAAGAAACTGCAATATTTATTGTTATTATATGTATGTATTTTTTACTAAATAATTTAAGGAAATTACAACGTCAACTAGGATATACATTAAAATAATTTTTTTTTTAATATACTTCAATATTTCGGAAACGTCACGTTGCCGTTTTCAAGAAATTTAAGAACAAGACACATTCACGCAGGCACACAAACAGTAAATGAGGAAGAAGCAGAAAGCTATTATTTCTCCTAAAGTCCTGATGATGCCCCCTAGCAGTTGTTGGTATTCTTGGGCGATTGGGCTGAAGGTCTTCTGATGTAGGTTTCCCAAATGTGAGGCAGTCTCATTCAGCCAAATTTGTTGAGGGTTTGGATTGTTTCTTAGGGCTGAAGCTGATTCCATGAAAAAACCTTTCATATTTGTATTTACTATGGTATTATCATGGCTTTCTTCCACCGTATTCTATGGCAGGTATCGAGTGCATGGTCAGCAAGACCAGAGTGGCAGTATTGGTGAAACCGTATGTAGTCCTTGTGTTCTGAAATTCTGATATTTGCTGTTGTTGGATCCTACTTCTTCTAAATCTATACTTTGGATCTGATATATAGTTATTACGATGTTCTTAACTAGTTGATAAGCTGTAAGTTGATTTCTAATTCAAATATAAAGAAAATTTATATTTAAAGACTGTGCCACTTTATATCTGAATTAGTTCAAGAATTGAAGTTAAACCAACTCTCAACTACTCTTCCTTTATATGTTGTTATTATATATACTGGCCGAGAATATTTAACTTACTTAATTTACCCGCTTTGGTTCGAATATTTTATGAATGGTGCAGTAAAAGAGATTCAGGGAATATACAACTTTTGATTAACAAAAACAAACATTTAATTTTAGAATCACAAATTTTACACATAAGATCAAATCACTAATTAAGTTATTATAAACACTTCAGCATTTCTGATAATACTGTCACACAAACTCAGACAATGGTAAATTTGTTATCTCTAATACAGTCTTCTCACAGTTTCTTAAGTTCCAAATACAATAAAATCGCAGTAACACCACTTTACAAGCAAACACTTTTAAATTTACACTTCAGCTAATCTTCGCAATAGTTACTGTTAACATAAGGAAATTCTAGGATGAAACTCACACACTTCTCTGTATAGGAATATTAATGGTTGGAATAATCTTACCGATAATCTTCTATCTTCATCAACTTATACACAAACACTTTTTATAACCGTAAACACCTTTAACAATAAACACCGCTCATTAAAATAAATCTTCTAAGCATTAACTGAATTAATTCACGGTCACAATACACATAATCAAACGTTCTTGCATGAAGTACTACTGATCACTCATGAATTAAGCAACACACAATAATTCTTAACTTGAGGTCTTATATGCACAGTTATTCATTCTTCCTGTATTCAATTCTTTAGGCACTATAATTCTTAACACAGCTAACGGTAAACTTCAACTTTACAGCCTCTACTATTCTCTGAAACTTCATACTTTGCTTCAAGGTTCCGTATGTACTTGAAAGGTCGGCGCTGAAATTAAATCTCAACTCAAGTATCGCTAGTCTATTTAATAGTCTCTCAGCTGTTTTCCGTAGCTATAATTGTTATTCTACAACTTATTAGCTAACTGCTTCTCGACGAGTAGACTTAAACTAGCTGCTTGAGTGACTTGCCGACTCTCTAATATCGCACTCTGATTCTTGAATGCCCAATGCTCCGATTCAACCCAATGCCAATCCTCTCTCTCTCTCTGTTTCCTCTCTAATCTATCTCTATATTTTCAGTGTTCTTCCCTTTTTATATCCATTCTTTCCACCTAAATTATTCTCGTGATTTCTTTCTAAAACTCTTTTCAATAAACCTTCTCCTCACGTGGTGTTCCAAAACTCGCGCTCGCTTACTTACATGCATCTCCATGACAACAAAACAAAACAATAAAATTGAGCTATTGCATAACGTTAAACTTCTACCAACAGGAATAAATATTGAATATTTACATTTCAATTAATGCGCAGTTAAATTATCAAATACAAGTTCTTATAATATTAACATAGTAATAATTAAAATAGCTTAATAATATTTAATACAGTATTTTCATTATTAATACATATATTTGATTAAATAAATATCAAATAAAGTTAAAGGTAGTTATATGAATATTAAATTATAAACAAGTGATTTACATTAAATAATTACAAGTTTAGCTTATGTGATGGAAGATCATGTTGGATTCTGAAGCAAATATTAATTACTCAAATTACTACATATTCAGAATCCAACACTGTCCTGTCTGTTTGGCCAAAGTAGAACAACTTACAGCTGCAACGGACCTGGTATACACCAGGTAGGTCTGGGAGAGGGGGGGGGGGTCTTTAGTGGATAAGGGATGCCAATTTTTTATATGGTCCGTAACAAGAAGTTAAGTCATGTTTTTTTAGGATTTTTGTAATTTTTTCCGAGGTGCCTCAGATATATAGGGTATGGTGATGGATTTAGAGTAATCCTTGTTGTGATGGGGGAGGGGGGGGGGGGTTGTGGTTTACTGGTTTCAGTATTTCTTGGATTTTTTTGGGGGGGGGTTAGCCATTGGCTGAGAAAGTGTTGAGAATGTGGTTTAGTTCTGTGGTTAGGGCATTGTCATTTGAACAGATAAGTTTAGCCCTGTTGTGTAGTGTCTTAATGACTCCATATTGTTGCGAGGAGGGGTGGTGGGATTGTTGGTGAATGTATCTGCCTGTATGGGTGGGTTTTCTATAGACTGAGAAAACCAAGGTTTCATCAGGCTGGTGGGTGACTAGTGCGTCTCTAAGAAAGGAAGGCAGTTGTTTTTTTCTTCTTCCAGGGTGAATTTGATTCTGGGGTTTGGTTGTTTAAGTGTATTAGGAAGGGGAGGAGTGCATCGGGGCCATGTGGCCAAATAGCAAACACATCATCATCAACATAGCGAAGCCAAATGGTTGGTTTTTGTGGTGCAGAGTTTAAGGCTTTCTCTTCAAAATTTCTATATAAAAGTTGGCCAAGGGTGGGGAGAGTGGAGAACTCATGGCTGTCCCCTCTATTTGTTTGTAGAATTTTCCTTGCCAAACAAAATAGCCTGAGTTCATTGTGAACTGAAATAGGGCTGTGATATCGGGAGGAAATTTAGCTTGGATTAGCTCTGAAGATTCTTTGAGTGGGACATTTGTGAATAAGGAGGAGACATTAAATCATCAATAGATCGGGTTACTTACCTCCCTATCGAGCACAATCCCACCAACTCACAAATTAGAAAACTCCACAGGCTCCTTCAGAAGATCACTTCTTGGCCTGTGGAAATCACTAACAAATTAAAACCGTTTAACTCCATACCCTCCCCCATTTATGGACTCCCAAAAATACACAAGGAAAATGTGCCATTACATCCCATAGGGGATGGCATTGATTCCCCCTCATACAAACTAGTTAAACATTTGGACAAAGCTCTCTCACATTATACTGGCAACACACCTTCACACATAAAAAACTCAGCCCACTTCAAAGCCAGCATAGAAAACCTTACACTCAAACACACTGACATAATGGTCAGTTTTGATGTCTCCTCCAAATGTCCCACTCAAAGAATCCTTAGAGCTAATCCAAGCTAAATTTCCTCCTGATATCACAGCCCTATTTCAGTTCACAATGAACTCAGGCTATTTTGTTTGGCAAGGAAAATTCTACAAACAAATAGAGGGGACAGCCATGGGTTCTCCACTCTCCCCACCCTTGGCCAACTTTTATATGGAGACTTTTGAAGAGAAAGCCTTAAACTCTGCACCACAAAAACCAACCATTTGGCTTCGCTATGTTGATGATGTGTTTGCTATTTGGCCACATGGCCCCGATGCACTCCTCCCCTTCCTAATACACTTAAACAACCAACACCCCAGAATCAAATTCACCCTGGAAGAAGAAAAAAAACAACTGCCTTCCTTTCTTAGACACACTAGTCACCCACCAGCCTGATGGAACCTTGGTTTTCTCAGTCTATAGAAAACCCACCCATACAGGCAGATACATTCATCAACAATCCCACCATTCCCTCCTCGCAACAATATGGAGTCATTAAGACACTACACAACAGGGCTAAACTTATCTGTTCAAATGACAGTGCCCTAACCACAGAACTAAACCACATTCTCAACACTTTCTCAGCAAATGGCTACCCCCCCCCCCCCCGCTAAAAAAATCCAAAAAATATTGAAACCAGTCAACCACAACCCCCCCCCCTCCCTCTCACAACAAGGATTATTCTAAATCCATCACCATACCCTATATCCGAGGCACCTCGGAAAAAATTACAAAAATCCTAAAAAAAACGACTTAACTTCTTGTTACAGACCATATAAAAAATTGGCATCCCTTATCCGCTCTACTAAAGACCAACCTTCCCCCTCCCCCCTAGACCTACCTGGTGTATACCAGGTCCGTTGCAGCTGTAAGCTGTCCTACTTTGGCCAAACAGGCAGGACAGCAAATATCAGAATTTCAGAACACAAGGACTACATCCGGTTTCACCAACACAGCCACTCTGGTCTTGCTGACCATGCCCTCGATACCTGCCATAGAGTACGGTGGAAGAAAGCCACGATAATACACCGTAGTAAATACAAATATGAAAGGCTTTTCGTGGAATCAGCTTCAGCCCTAAGAAACAATCCAAACCTCGACAAATTTGACTGCATGAGACTGCCTCAAATTTGGGAAACCTACATCAGAAGACCTTCAGCCCAGTTGCCCAAGAATACCAACATTGCCTGCTAGGGGGCACCATCAGGACTTTAGGCGAAATATTAGCGTTCTGCTTCTTCCTCACTTACTGTTTGTTGTGCCTGCATGAACGTGTCTTGTTCTTAAGTTCCTTGAAAATGGCAACGTGACGTTGCCTAAATATTGAAGTATATTAAAAAAAAAAAAATTATTTTAATGTATATCCTAGTTGACATTATAATTTCCTTAAATTATTTAGTTAAAAATGCATAACCAACGTCTAAGCCTTTCCACGAGAATATATGTATGTATATATACCGATATGTACAGTATATTATTTACATAGAATTATTTTATAAATGAAAAATCATGCAGCAGTATTTACTGGGATTAGACTATAAAAGTATGAAAAATATATATAAGAATATAAAAACAAATTGAAATAACACTTTTCAAATAAAAAATGTCTTGTGACAGCTAATTTTTGACTTTTTTGCAGACCTTTGTTTTTTAGATTTATTACCAGCACATTCGGTTTTGTGTTTCGAATCCATTTTAAGGATAAATAAACAGCGAACACTAACGGTGATAAACAAGTGACTAAACAACCTCTCGAGGCATGGGCTACTGACAGGTCGGCGAAGGAGGAATTGTTTACGGAGTCCTTATTTCCAATTGATAGGTTTCAATTTGAATGTTGCGGCTTTTGCGAACTTGCCCTCTGCTGCTCTTGGCTTTTACCGGTAACCTGTCACTTCCTGTTACTATTCGTTACATTTGCTGTGAATGCCGAGTCTAGTTAACATTATGTCGTTGCATACTGCAATGGATGTCAAAGATGCAAAAGCCGCAAACATGTTCATATGCGCTAGTAGTTGTAATTTTCGAGATTTATTATGTAACTGCAAATTTACGTAAGTCGCGTATTACATAGGTTGGGGGGGTTACTGTATATGGTCAAGATTCATGGAGAGGAAAAGTCTATGGTTTTTAGAGTTTGGAGACCGGTAAATGTAGCAGATGAATGTTATTAAGTGTGTCAAGGAAACCTTCAGCCAGTAGAGGTCAAAAGCAGGGGATTTTGAATTTGCCTTTCTCTGGCAGGCAATGTCAGAATTTACAAAGTCACAGATGTCCCCCTTTTGTGGTGAAATGAATCATGAAGAGTATAATTTGGGCACTGGAGGTGACCTGTTTTTGATGTAGCTGCAATTTGGGTTTCTGTTAAGAGGAGAAGGTCTGGTTTAGATGTGTTAGTGGTGATGAACATCGTTTACATTAGAATTTATGCCACAGATGTTTGTAAAATAGATGTTTTTTTGGGGGGGGAAGAGCCCCCCTAGTATAGATATAATTATATATTTATATATAGAGATACAAATTTTATTTGTTTTATTTTTATAACCATAAGTAACTTACTTGCTGACTCATACATATCACTTGTCATTCTCCTCTTTCATTCTGCCTACCTTTATGTGGAACAGCCTTCTCCATACTATTTTCCTAAAGGACTATGATCTTCAACTGTTCAAGAAATATGTGCTGCTTGTTTATATTTAACCATTGTCCCCACACACATTTTACCAATGCAGATTTTCTAACATTTTAGCAAAATGCTTGTTTTAAAATAAGTTTTTAAAAATTTCAGTTTTGGACCAAGTGATTTTTTTTAATAAAAAATGTAAATAATATATAAATTTTATTTATTCAGTTACATTTACATCATAGCAAAATCCTCTATTTTAACTTCATAATTACATTGATACATAAAGAAGAGACAAGAAAATCTTTCTAGAAATTATTGCAAAGAAAGAGGTTTAAAAACAAAAATGTTTGCATTTTGGAATTCTTTTGCATTCCAAATGCAAAAAATTGCATAATGAAAATTTTTACATTCAAAAATTTCCATTAATTACTTAGAAATGATTTTAAGTAATTGATAAAATTTTACATATTTGACTTTAAAATTCCTGTATTATAATAAGTTATATACAGTAGTTAACTGTATATATAAGTTACATACATAAAATACACAGATGACATTGTAATGATAGCAGACACAAAAGAAAAAATGGGTGAACCTAATAACCAAACTAAACAATATGGCTAAAGAATACAGCATGACCATAAATACAGACAAAACAAAAAATCTTGATAATTGGAAAAAATGAAGAAAAAGTAAACTTCTCCTTGAATGGATCAACAATTGAACTATTTAGGAACAATAATAATAATAGAACACTTAGATACCGTGACCACTACTAAACATAGAATATCGACTGCATGATCATCATTTAATGAGCTAGGCAAAATAAAATCTCCAAATCTCTAAAAATAAAATTATATAATGCAATTATAATATCCACTGTTCTATATGCTTCAGAAACTTGGACACTCAAGAAGACAGATACAAAAACTGGAGTTTTTCGAGATGAAATGTCCCAGAAAAATAAATAAAACAAAATGGACAGAAAAGAAAACAAATGAACCTGTAAGACAAGACCTAAACATTCATTAATAGAAAAGATCAAAACAAGACAACTTCAATGGTATGAACATTTCGAGAGAATGCCACCAAAAAGGCTACCCAACCTTGCTCTGTATGCAATATTAAAAGAAAAAAAGGAAGACCAAGAACTAAATGGATATCAATAAAGGTCAACTCCAGATCACAAATATATAGACAGCTCACCAGCCATGCAAGAAACCGAGACTCCTGGAGGTTGTGGAAACACAGAAGACTCAACCCATCCCCGACAGAAGAGGACAGTAAGTAATATACAGTAGATTCTCTTCCTCTTCCCCTGCATACATTTAGAACCTAAAGGTTCTAAATGTATGCAGAGGAAGAGAATGTGAACCTAAATTTAGAACGTTTAGGTTCCTGAAAACTGTTAAGTGAGCCATCGTTAATTGAACCCTAATTTCTTATAGGCTCTGTGTAATGAATTGGGGTTAAATCACTAAAATATAGTTTGAACTATATAATACCACATGAAAATGGCCATCCAACTTGAAGTTATTACATTCTTGCAAATATAATTTGAGCTATATAACATTACGCCAGAATGACCATCAAACTAAAATACAGCATGATGAACACATTCAATTATGCAAAAGTAAAAATGTTAGATTTACTGTTTGGTGCATAAAATAAAGAGCCACACCTAGTTTCTTCTAACTAAGGAGTCTTTTTTTTTTCTGACTGGTTAAGACCTTCAAGCTCGGTTCAACATTTGGATGATTAGATTGCAGTCAATTTTTCTTTTTCAGGAACTCTATAAACATTTATAATGTAAATGTAGAATAGGAGGCTCTTCTTTAATAGTTTTTGCTCTGCCATTTCATTAAGTTTTCTAATGTAAACTCCCTTTTTTTTTTATGTGCATTCATCAGTTCCAATCTTCAGTAGATGTCTAGAGCTAACCAGTCATTGTTAACTTTTAAAAGAAGAGTTGAAATCTTCAGGTGAAGGATACAAATTACTATTGTATCACTTCTGCAGCTGGCAATTTCATATAGTCATAATAGAAAATTTATACTTGTCTTAGAAGCAGGAGGTTGTAAAGTGAACTGTACTTTCATTTATTATGCTTCCACCCCCAGTTTATTTATTTATTTTTAATCAAAATGTTGTTTTTAGTATTATAAAAGTTTTTTTTTTTGTTTGCTTCATTGGCAATGAAAGTGACTCAAAAGCCACATCTACAAGTACAGCTCACTTATTTTTACCTGCAAAAATCTCCCTCCTGCCTTCTCCAGAAACCAAGTAATGTGCACAGATGTTGCAGTTCATATTAATCAACTTTAGTTATGTCTTCAAGCAAAATACAGTTATTGCCTTCTTGATTTGTCTTTCCATAAGCCACCCTCTTATCTCTGTCACCATTTTTATGTCTGTCCCCATCCATTCCAGTATATTACATATACTGGAATGGATGGGGGACAGACGGTCCCACTTCTTTTTTGTAATGGAACTGTTTTGCTTACTTTCCACTCTTTTGGATATTTGGATATAAGTTTTCCAATCCTTCATGACTGGAAAAACTTATAGCTTGATTTATAGGAACTCCCATACTCTCTTGTAATGCAACACACAAGCAATCCCACGAAATCCCATCACTATATTCACATTAAGATTTCTTAATATCCTAAACACCTACACTTCATCTGCCTTTATTCTCACATTGGTGCCTGTCACATCAATTACTGTGTTATATCTGCCTGGATGACATAGCAAAATGATCACTCAGTAATTCAGTTTTTTTCTGCATCAGTCGCCACCTTATCAGCTGCTTTCATTATAAAGTTATCTTTTGATAATCCTTCCTTTCACTTGCTACAGAGACCACTGCTCAATACTGAACACATTTCTCTTGTTCCACAACATTTTTTGCTATTCCTGCTTGATGCTGCTGCTGCTCATTCATTTAACTCTTACCTGATTTGATACTACTTCTCTCAAACACCTATTGACTACTAGCATCCTTTGCAGTTTATGCCTTGGCATTGTTCTAAACAACTGTCCTCAGTTTGGTACTGGCTCTATAGTTCCACATATACCCCTACTTAACTGAATATTCTGCATGTTTAGTCATCTTCCAAATCAAGGTTGCCTGATTACTCTCCTCTATCAGAAGCAAAGTTGCATTGGCAAATCCTCTGATGCTTCACCAGATCCAACACTTTCAAACCTCAGGTCCCTCTCCATCCCATGCTATTTCAGGTAATTATCTTAGTAGCTGCATAATTTCACTTGTTGTCTCCCATATATCCTTTCTTTCAATCTCTTAAAGCTGAAGTTCTGACATGATTCTTCATGCTAATTTCATTGAGCTAACTTGCGGATGCATGCCATCTGTCTCACCCTCTACACCACCTGGCCTGTAGCAGCAACCAACTATATATTTTGTTCTGCTGAACTACTACTGTTGTGGTTGTGATGCTGTTTCATCAATAATATTCTACCGGCATTCTGTTCTCTTTGTAACTTTCTGAAAATACAATATTCTTTACATTATATTTCTATGACTGTCTCGCTACTACATATAATTTTTGATAAGTTAAAATGGCTAAATCAATGCTAAAACTCCTTTTGTTCCTCTTATCTCATTATCTCTGGTTTCCTTGATCTTCCATTCTCTCACTGAACTTAACTTTCTCCAGGCATCTTACTTCAAATCCATTTAAGTGCAGTCAGTCAGTCATATACAAGTTTTTGTCAGGTCATTTTTCTATTATCCATTCTTTGGAAGATATCTGCTTGTATTTTAATCAGTACTGTGCTAAATTATCTTCCATTTACTGAAAAAACCTATAGGATCTCAGTGTGTTTTCAGACCACCCCTTGGAACACTTGACATGTTTACTGCTTGGTCAAAGAAATTTGCTTACTTTTCAGAACTGCTCTCTAATCATGGCCAATTCTAATTGGGAAGCTCTCTGGAAAATTTTGTCAAAGATTGGTTGTCCAGAATTCTTTTTTTTTTTTTTTTTAAACTTGAAACTGCTATATGACAAGTGTGATCTGGTAGCTATTTTGGAGATCCTTTCACAGTGAAATTGCACATGCTGCAATTCAAAACAAAGGCAACCAAAATATCACTTTTGGAACTTTAATATACTGACAACAGTGTCATATTTTGAAGATGATTTTGAAGATGATTTGAAGTTCAAACTGAACTTCAAATCATCTTTTATCATTTTCAAAAGAATCTTGTGAAAAAAAAAATTGATGAGAAAACTCACTGTCATTTGAAATACACCAGCTTTTGGACATTTGAAAAAGCAAGTCTTTGACTAGAACATTCATGATTTATAATTGTTTTCATTCCAGTTTTGCTGTAAGGTTGAAGACTGTGGGTGACACACTGCAAGTACCTGAAATATTGCTGCTGATACTACCTTGAAAGAATCCTTCAGATCCACTTGAATTAAAGATAGCAGTACTAACATCAGTGTTCTGATGAAGCTAGCTGCAGCAATGATTTTTGGTCTGGTTGGCTGAGTGTATAGCTTACCTGCTCTCCAACCAACAGGCTGTGGATTTGAATCCTTCATGGCATGGATGTTTGTGAAAGTCTTCATGCAATATTAAAATAGAGGATATTATGGATCCAGCCATGTTTTATAGCAAATATAGAAAGAAACTTAAAGTTTCAAAAATATACCAGAATCTTATGAGCAAAGTTCCAGAGTTTTTCCATCTCCACCTGAATGGCAGGTATTTGCGCTGAATCAGCTGTAGCAAGGTGGTAAAGCACCTGTCTTTTTGATGTTTATTCATAAGCTAATTTTTTTCACAGGCTTCTTTGAAAATGTTAAAAATAATTAAGTTCAATTTCAGAATGGAAGAATACAACAAGTCACCATAATAGAGTTAGAGAAGTAATATCCAGCATCAGAATTGCTTTGGTTTGCATTACTTAAGACACATGCCTTGCTCATATTTTTGCCTTTTATTAGTTCTTAAATTAGGTTTTCAGTGGCCTGACAGTTGTCTCGAACTGTTGGTTCTCATCAGAGATAAGGCAAAAACCTAGGTTTCTATCTTATCTCTTGTGGATAGCTTGTGTTTTTTAATTAGTGCGAACCAAGGCAACTCTAATGCTGAAAGTCTAAGTTCTCTGGTAAATTTTTTTTTGAAACATTTTCATAAGTTTCTTTCTATATTTGACTATAAAACATGTTTGGATCCATAATATCCTCGTTTAATATTTTATCCTATTTTAATATCTTACCTTATGCCAAATTGAAGCCTTTTGGGCTCTATACTTTCGAAAAAAATTCTTTAGATGATTTTTGTTGCCTGGTGTGAGACTTTGACTTTGTTTATTAGATGCCCAAAGTGACTTTAAAAAGTTCCACGTTCCAAAGCAGAGTTCTGAGATGTCTTATCCTTAGCCTACCTATGGTGCCGACAGTGGCGTAGCTAGAGCTGTTGCCGCCCCCTCAATACACACCAAAAATACTACAAAAAGTCAAAACGACATAGAGGGAAATAAATTAAAACACTATGTTTATTTTTGAAATTAAACTTTAATTTCAACATTCTGAAATGTTATTTTTCTTGCTTTTCTGTTACAAAATCATAGTAATGTAGATAATTCTTAATCAAATTTTATTTAGAAAAACTCTTCTCACAACTAGCAGCACTTACAGCAATTGTGAGAAAAATTTGCAGCAGTATTACAATATTTGGAAAAGAGTTCTCGAGACTATTTTAGAATTAACTGCAAAAGTTCAAAAAAAAGTGCCACCCGGGGCAGACATCCCCCGGCTACACCACTGGGTGCCGATGTACTATAAGTTGACAGCTTTTCATGGGATTCAGTTTCAATATTTTGACAGCACGTTGGTAACACGGACAAAGGGATAACCTCAAGGTGTGTATTAAGAAATGTTTCCGTCACAAACAGTTGGAAAGCTCCATCTATAGATCAGTCTAAATGGAGAATGATAATATCTGCATTCCTCTCCTCCTCACCATGCCAGTACATTGAAACTGTGCAACATGTCACTAAGAATCAAGATCTCACAGGGAAATGCTTCTTAACCTTTAGTACCTCCTGGACATGTAATTACCTTTGTGAAAGATTGCGTGCATGTGTGTGTTGTTAGTCATTTTGAAACTTGCCGGTAGACAAATTCTGGAAGATAATTATTCTCATTTGTTTCTATTATAGTATAGAAAGTAAGATTATATTTAATTCAGATATTTTAGATGGTTGAGAAATGCTTATTAGAGGCCTGAAGTGTTTTTCAAAAGTTTCAAGGGGTGGTATCTAAACCACTTTTTGATATATGAAAAATCCATAGCCCACTCACAGTATTAATATACTGTAGATTGTTTACAATTTTTCATGGGGGGGGGGACACACGCACACAAAAAAAAAATCCTTGAAAGTTTGTAATGTACCTTTTCTTTTATGCTAAATAGTAAATCAAGAAAAAAACTTTTTCCCCTCAGAACTTTTTTTTTTTGAAAAATTTGAAATTGAAAAAAAATGATGAAATGAAAATTTTGATAAGATTCATATTATTAGCTTTCATGGATGTTTTATGTATCTTTAGGTGTATGCATGTGGGAAATTTTGATGTTGGGCATAAAACCATTTCAAGGTGTAAAGAATAATGATGTAATTGGTCGGATAGAAAATGGAGAAAGACTTCCACTTCCACCTGGTTGCCCACCTCGTCTGTATAGCTTAATGTCACAGTGTTGGTCATATGAACCTTCTAAACGTCCCAGTTTTAAGGAAATAAAAACTGTTTTACGGTAAGTTTTTTGAGACTAAATTAGATGGTGCATGCACTAGTTCCTTATATGAGCATTTGTGTACATGCTCAAACATTTGCACTATAATAATTTCTTTTCTAAGCTTCATCATAGAATTTTAACATTAGGGTAAACAAAGTTCAACACAGACAGAAATATTAGGCTTAAATAAAACAGAGCATTGTACAGAAAAATTTGTTAAAATCTAAAAGTTCACATAGATAAGTCAAATGGAACTGCCATGTAAAGCCTATGGGAAGTATCTTGCTCTGATAACACCAGCAAAAGGATGGAATGGAGAAACTTTTATATTGCTTAAAGCTGTAATAAAAGTAGAATATCAGTAGGAAGTCATACTTCATTTTGTTCAAATGAAGTTTGTAAGATGTTAATTGGGATCTCCAAGTATAGAAGGTAGAAGGGAAATAAAAGGCTTATCAACCTTAAAGTTATAAAAAGAACATCAGCATATTAAATCTGCATATTGTAGCTCTCATTGTTGAAATAAAATCCACAAATTTTGGTTTGGTCCCAGGATATAAGTTCACAAAAATAACCCTTTTTTTTTCGGAAAGTAGAGAAAGTGTGAAAGATGATGATGATATATGCACAGCAGTTACCGATGACAGCATTAAAAAAGTGCGAAATGTGATTCAAAAAGACAGAAGGTTGGGTGTTCGAACTGTAACTGTGAAAGTTCATTTGAACAGGGAAAATGTTTAACGCATTTTAATGGAAGAATTGAACATGAAAAAGGTTTGTGCAAAAATGGTTCCAAAAATGTTGTCAGATGAACAAAAAGAACATCGCAAGGAACTTTGTTTGGATCAGATGAACCAGATTTGTTGAATTCGGTAATTACTCGTGATGAAACTTGGATATTTGCATATCATCCGGAAACCAAGCGACAATCAATGCAGTGAAAGTCCGCAACATCTCCAAGACCAAAAAAAAGCACGCCTGAGTCGTTTGAAGTTCAAGATCATGTTGATTGTTTTCTTCGATATCCAGGGTATTGTGGTGGCAGAGTGAGTTCCCAGTAGCCAGACAGTAAATCAGCAGAATTTCCTTGAAATCTTGACGAAATTACGTGAACGCATGAGAAGGAAACGAACAGAACTGTGGATAAACAGTTGGGTTTCACACCAAGACAACATGCCAGCCCACAATACTTTGATGCAGTTTTTAGTTGATCATGACATCACTGTGCTTGAGCACTCACCCTATTCACCAGACCTGGCTCCCTGTGACTTCTACTTCTCCCCAAAGGTCAAGTCTGTGCTCAAATCTTTTGTCGGTAGAAGATGTGAAAGAAAAAATGACAGAGATCCTCAACAGCCTTTCAGAAAATGATCTGCAGATTTGCTTTGAACGTTTCAGCATCATATGCAGCTGTGTGTGTCAACTCAGAAGGGAACTATTTTGAAGGAGATCATAATTGATTTTCTCAGTTTGTTAAATAAAAAGAGATACAGGCACAGTCTCGTTTTTTCTGTGTCAGACCTCGTATATCTGTGGTAATCTTGATTGCCGTGCATTATCTTTGTATTGTCAGAAAACATTGAATATCTTCTGTCAGATCCTTCCCAATATCATTAATATATAGGTTGAACAACAGTAGTCCAAGGGCTGATCCTTAAGGTTCGTCAGTGCTAACCTTAAATCTGATAGATTCACTCCTCCATATCACATTTTCTGATATCTGTCCTTCAATCATCCATTATCCAGGTTTATATTCTAGTCCCATAATTCTCTAATTTGTGCAACAGATTTTCATGTGGTATCCTATCAAATGCTTTAGCAAAGTCCAATAGTATCATAGTGTATCCATTCTCCTTATCCAACTCAGCTGTAACATGTATTATAATATATGAGCAAATTGCTCTGACATGACCTCCTTTTAGTAAACCTATGCTGTTCTTTACAAAGTACAGGGTGAAAGAATCCCTGTTTAAGGCCTTGTGGAGGGATCCAAATGTTGTGAAACTTTGCAGGAATACGTTGTGTGTGTCATGTAGAAGCAATATCTGGAGGGGATTAGTTCCAGAATTCACCAGCAAAGGGCATTGTAAAGAACAAATGCATGGAATTTGCATATCACACAACTCGGCAGATGTCAGGATGCGAAAATTACAGAGGTATTTCCCTACTGAGTGTTCCTGGCAAGATCTATGCAAGTATACTTGAGAAACGGTTGAGAAGAATTGTGGAAGAAAAGTTGGTAAAGGACAAGCTGGATTCAGGCCAAATAGAGGCTGTCGGGATCAGATCTACACTTTACGACAAATAGTTGAGAAAGCATGGGAATAAAACAATGATCTGTATTTAAGTTTTGTCGATCTGGAAAAGGCATATGACAAGGTGCCAAGAAAGAGAAGCTATTCAATACGCTCCAGTTATATGGTGTTGATGGGGCATTATATCAAGCAATACTTAGTCTTTATTTGAGTTGTAAGTCAGCAGTTAGAATTGAAGGAAGTACAGAAAGGTGGTTTAATGTTAAATCTGGTGTCAGACAAGGATGTACTTTATCCCCTCTGTTATTCATTATTTATATGGATCACATTATGAAGGAAAGTGGTATTAAACATGATATCAAAATTGGCAGTGTTAATGTCAGCTCTTTGTTTAATGCTGACGATTTTATACTTCTGAATAAATCCGCTACAAGTTTGCGAGATTCCCTGCTAAATTGAATAACTGTTGTAATAGATATGGTATGAAGATCAGCAATAAAAAGTCAAAGACAATGAAAATAGGCAAAATCGTTGAAAATATCAACTGTGTTGTGAACGGAAAACCTGTGGAACAAGTAAAACATTTCAGCTACTTAGGCACAATTTTTAGTGAAGATGGTAAATTAAATATGGAAATAGACAACCAATCAACAATGTCTTGTATTATATATCTAAATTATCTGTATACAAGACAGTGTTCAAATCAGTTTTAACTTATGAATCTGAGAGCTGGGTCAGAAGTGAAACACTTGACCAAACACTAGAGACCGTAGATATGAGAGTCCTGAGAAAGATTAGAAGCACGAACAGATGGCATCAATGGCAATATCATATTAAAAACAAGGATATTAGGAAAGAACTTGACATTGTCAGCATCCAGGAATGCATTAGCAGAGCTAATCTCAGGTAGTATGGTCACTTAAATAGAATGGGTGAGAAAAGATTAGCAAAACAAGTGTATTCTGCCAGGTTGGCAGGAAAACGACACAGAGGAAGACCAAGATATAGGTGGATTGATACTGTACAAAGTGCCTTAGACGATAGAAATATAAGATCTGATGTTGGAGTCTTGACAAGTAACAGACTGATTTGGAGGAAAATTGTAGATAGGAAGTTAGTAATGATGTAAATTTTTCATGTAGTACTATCATATCCTGTACATCCCTTGAGGGTACATAGCAGGAATTTGATGATGATGATAGCACTTACTTTGCCTCACTGTGCTTTGCTCGTGAAGCTGTACTACCTAAACAATAGCAGTGTTGTTGCTGCACTCTGTGAATTTCCTCACCTGGACAAATGTCGACAAGGTCCACTGTCTCCATGTGCTCTGTGACAAATGATTAGTCATTTTGAAGAAACAAGATCGTTAGGAGTTAGACCTGGCAGAGGTCACAAACCAACCAGTTTACAAGTGAATGAGGTTGCTACTGCCAATGTGGAGCAATTCATGATTAGCAATGTTGGTTCTTGCAGTGCACATGCTGTATCAAGACATAGTTGTGTCTTACACAACTGTCTAGAAAATTCTGTGGAAGATTCGGCATTTCTACCCATTCATGATAATCCTGACACAGGAGCTGCACCTGCAGGACTTTGAAAGTCAACCGACATTTGCTTTAACATTCCTTGCTTGAGTAAAATTGAACTCTGTGTGGCTATGTTGATTGTGGGGAATAAATACCCACATTCGCCAGGTATGGGGTATGCAAAACCCACATCCAATCCAACGAATTTATTTACATTCACCCAAAGTTAGTGTCTGGTGCGGGTTTACAGCTTCATTTATCATTGGGCCATTCTTCTTTGAGGACATTTGCTGTGAGTAGGTCACAGTACCATTCGGGTCCTGTGGCCATTACTTCCGAGAGGTATTGCGATATAATAAACAATTTTGTTGTGCTACAGCTATAGCAGTGCCTGTGCATGGATGGGGCCTCCTCAACACATCAGTCAATCTGTACAGGAGATTCTTCAAGAACTTTTCACGGAAGCCAGAGTGATCAGCCATGCATTTTACACTGCATGGCTGCCTCGTTCACCTGATCTTGACCGTGACTTCTTGTTGTGGGGATTTCTCAAAGATGGAGGGTTTATTAGGATCATTCCTGATAATTTGCCAGCACTGAAAGACAGCATAATGCAATATGTGCATAACATCAGTCCCAATCAGCTGCTGCTGAACATACTATGTAAGAGATGCAGTTTGTGGTATACTGTGGAAGGGCAGCATATTGAATAGTATAGCTAGTGAATGCATAATAGAAGTGAATAAAAATGGGTTATTTATGCTTGTTGCTTTTTTCCTTCTTAGACATACAGAAAAATTACTACATCATCTACATTTGTTATATCATACAGTGCATCTAGTGGCGAATTCTAGAAGTACCTTTTTTTTTTTTTCCCTCCTTCTCAGATTTCTCTTCTGCATTATTCTCAATGTAATCCTGCAAAGCTTTGCAGTATTTGGATCACTGGGTGGCACTCCACAAGACCTTAAATAGGGATACTTTAATTTTGATCACCCTGTATATTTTGTTTATCCACTCATTTTTGTATGTGAGTGCTTACCAACTTCTAAAATCTTTCGAAAAGTTGGTGGGTTGGTATCCAGAGATACTGACAGGTTGATATCATACATTCCATTTCTGTGGGATTTTTCCTAAGTTAAGACTCAAATTATACAAACCAGTCAAGGACCTAGCCACTTTGGCTGAACATTGTATTACCATATAATGATTTCCCATGTGTCCCTATTCTTATCAAAGTTATACATCAGCTCTAGAACCTCCTTCTCATGCAACTTTATCTCTTCATACAATGTAGTGGTAGCACTGTGCACTAATGTTACATCTCCACCAGGTTGATAGATCTTAACAAAGTGAGCACTCATTATGCGAATAATCATATCTGCTTCTGACACAAGTAGATCGTCTGCATTCACTAAAGTTATTCTTCCACATTCATTCTTTGTTTTATTTTTATTTTGTTTTACTTTCAGCATAATGATAACATTTTTGGGGGTTGCCTTTAGTCTGCAGTCTATTTCTTTTCATATGACTTATTTTTACACAACTCGTAACTTTCCTGACCTACACTTTATATACACACCTCCCTATTTAGGGAAATGGGGGAGGAGTTCTTAATAAAGTGACCATGTGTATTTCATAACAATATTCCTTCCATATCATCCTCTTACGGATCTCTTGTTTAATAAATTTGCACATCCATTTCATTTCCATCTTATTTGTTCATTGAACTCTAGGGGATGCATTCAGATACTACAGTATTTAAGTAGCAACGCTACAGTATCAAAGCTCCTCATGCACTGATGAGATCTTCCCCCTTCCACAACTGATACTGTGGGACCAAACAGTATTCTTCTGAGTTTATCATAATTTTCAGCTTTGTAGTTCAGTATGTAACCTGTTCTAATTGGAACATCCATATACTTAACTACTTCCCAGGTTCAGTACAGCATGATCACTTTCACTAACTGTGGCAAAACTGTCACATCGTTAACTGAGACTCCTTATACTATGATAAAATCTTGGACTCTCTGGTCTAGAGTTGCTTCTTTCACATATTGCTTGAGATAGTTGTCTCACAATATCTCAATAAATTCTTCTTTCTTATCAAAAGTTTCCTCTGTTACCCAGTGTTCAGATAATTGAAATCACCCATAATCCCATAATGATTACTCATTTAGTACCCATCAGGATTTGGTGATGCATTTCTTAGTCTGTCTCAAGCAACTGACCCATTGTTTTTCCATTTTTTTTCCATAATTCCATTTTTATTCTATGAATAGTTTTCAGCTTATGTTGTGTGCAAACAGTTATAGAAACCTGTTTACCCCAATGCATTGTTTAGCATAATACACAGAATTCAGCAGGAGTACTTGTAGTTGTTACAGTAGTCCTGGATTTAGTACTGTGCAATAAGTAAACATACAAATTTGTTTTAATACTGACCATATTGTAATGCATACAAAAATCTAACATTCTTTGCCTACCAGTTTTGCTAGTAAACTGTCTAGCTTTTTCAAGGCATTGACGGAAAAGCATAAAAAACTAGTAAATGCAAATTGAAAGGAACATAAAAACGTTGTGAACAAACTAGTAGCTAAGGTTACACGTTCGCGTGACAGAGACTGAAAGGACTTATTGTTCTTATTCATTATCACACATGCGTGTTTGTTGTAAACGCGTAATGTGATTACTAGCTAGCTGTAGTTCAGATGGATTTAAAGAGAGGATCAGGTTTTTCCACGAACTGTTCAGAATAGTACCCTGATTTCTGTTGAGGTTTCCGCCGGTTATTAACACTATTGTGGCTTCCTTGAATAAACGATGTCTGTAGCCGCCATCCAAATATGGCATGAAGCTGTTTTGCCACTCGATCATTGGTTAGATGTACAGAAATGATGTGCTAAGCCGGAAGAAATACTTCTGTTGAGGTTTACATTACCAACATGTTCTTTTTGTCTGATCTCTAAACTCCATGAAGTTTGTCTGATGTAGGCAAGACCACAGGAGCAAGGAATGTAATATACTCCTGGATATTTGTAGAATGGCACCTAATCTTTTGGGGATCCTAAAACCTGTCTGATGCTGGTGGTTGGTTTGAAGACCACTCTGATGTTGTAGGCTCTTAGTATTCTGGCTATTTGATAAGAAATTGACCTGATGAAAGGGATCACTAGAGTAGAAATGTGCTGGGAGCTTGATTCTTTTTGTCTGGGGTTGTCACCATATAGATATTTTTTGATGATGTTCAGAGGATATCCATTTTGTGATAATGTGTTGGCTATTAGTGAGAGTTCATCATTTCTGTACGTCTAACCACACGATAGAGTGGCAAAACAGCTCCAAGCCATATTTGGATGACGACTACAGACATCGTTTATTCAAGGAAACCGCAATAGTGTTAATAACTGGCAGAAACCGCAACAGAAATCAGGGTACTATTCTAAACAGTTCGTGGAAAAACCTGATCCTCTCTCTAAATCCATCTGAACTACAGCTAGCCAGTAATCACATTACGCGTATACAACAAACGCGCATGCGTGATAATAAATAAGAACAATAAGTCCTTTCAGTCTCTGTCATGCGAACGTGCAACCTTAGCTGCTAGATTGTTCACAATGTTTTTATGTTCCTTTCAATTTGCATTTACTAGTTTTTTTATGCTTTTCCGTCAACGCCTTGAAAAAGCTAGACAGTTTGCTAGCGAAACTGGTAGGCAAAGAATGTAAGATGTTTGTACGCATTACAATGTGGTTAGTATTAAAACAATAAATTTGTATGTTTAATTATCAAACAACCAAATGTGTTTAATTTAAACAGTTTAACCAAACACAAAGTTTGGTGCATAGAAAGAGAAAAATGCAGAAAGGCCAAACTTTTGAACCACCTAATGTTCTTTAAACGTTGCAGGGAATTCTCCATCATTCCAAAGTTTCTCATAGTCAGAGGTCATATCAACTCTATATCAGCTAAAAAAATTTATCTACGCACTTCATTGATTGGCACTGGTAAGAGAAACGATTCAACACACGAGGTATGAACTAAATAAAAGTAATATTAATTGTCGTCAGCTCTTTGATGACATTTCTAACAATTTAGAATATACCATATGGAACCAAATAGATCAAATGATACAACGCAGTTATGAAAAAACTTTCAAACTTTATAAAGACAAACAAATTAGGAAATTCAATGAACTTTACAAGAAAAAATATCGGACACAAAACAACCTCCCGGACGACAAAGTGATCTTTAATTTGTCGAATCATAGTCTCACAAAAAATGAATCTGCCATTCTCAAAAAAAGTTTTAACTTTGCGATTACACCCAAACACATTCCTAAAATGGATTTCAGGTGTGGAATTGAAAAAGGCCTATATCCACTACTGCAAAACTTAGCCAACACTATGAGATTCAAAAGTACCATAATCCTAGCCAAAGCCAAACAACCTATTCTCGACACGTCTCCTTATGATAGAAAGATAATCCTCAACTTGAAGAAAAATAAAGATATCATCATTACAAAGGCTGATAATGGAAATTCAACAGTTATCCTTAACTCTAAAGACTATCATAATAAGTTAAACGTATTACTATCAGACAACTCTACCTATAAGATCCTAGACAGAGACCCCACCATAAAAAATCATAAATAAACAAACCAACTAATCAGAAATTGTAACATTTGGCCAGAAGAAGTGAAGAGCACTAAAATCCTCACATCCCATCACTCCCAGACTATATGGGACACCTAAAATACATAAAAAGGATATACCTCTTCGTCCAATTATTGATGGAAGGTCATCCCCAACTTACCTTTTGGCCAAGCATCTTGTAAACTTATTAAATAATAAAATAAGATCAACAGAATCCTATATCAAGAATAGTCAGCACTTTGCAAATAAACTCCAAGCCATTAAGATTGCACCAACAGACATGCTAGCCAGTCTAGATGTTGTATCCCTTTTCACCAATGTTCCAGTGGAAGAGGTAATAAACATCATTCAAGACCTCGTTCCTCTAGACATCACACAGATGTTTAGACACTGCCTTCAG
The DNA here is from genome assembly GCF_054136105.1 of Typopeltis vanoorti. Taxonomy (NCBI): domain Eukaryota; kingdom Metazoa; phylum Arthropoda; class Arachnida; order Uropygi; family Thelyphonidae; genus Typopeltis; species Typopeltis vanoorti. The sequence goes on from NC_143552.1 coordinate 94,144,323, forward strand.
TCTAATTTTTTCGAGGTTAACAACACTATATACCAACAATTAGAAGGCCTAGCAATGGGAAGCCTGCTATCACCGTCTTTTGCAGACCTTTTCATGGAAAAACTTGAAAAAGAAATTCTCTCCACGATCCCCCCTAGACCACCTATATGGTGAGATATGTAGATGATATTTTCATTATATGGCAAGACAGCTTAGAAAACCTAAAATCGTTTGTGAATAAAATCAACTGAATACGTAACAAGATAAAATTCACTCTGGAGGTGGAAAACAACAGCCAACTGCATTTTTTAGACATTTTGATAAAAAGACAATCAAATAGTGTCAAATTATCTATTTACAGAAAGCCTACAGACACTGGAAGATATCTTCATTACACTTCAAACCATCACAGGACACACAAACTGAGCGTTATCCACATGTTGAAAAATAGAGCCCAAAAGTTTATATCAGAAAAGGAGGATACATAGACTGAACTCTCACTAATATCCCACACATTATCACAAAATGGATATCCTCCGAACATCATCAAAAAATATCTATATGGTGACAACCCCAGACAAGAAGAATCAAGCTCCCAGCACATTTCTACTCTAGTGATCCCTTTCATCAGGTCAATTTCTTATCAAATAGCCAGAATACTAAGAGCCTACAACATCAGAGTGGTCTTCAAACCAACCACCAGCATCAGACAGGTTTTAGGATCCCCAAAAGATTAGGTGCCATTCTACAAATATCCAGGAGTATATTACATTCCTTGCTCCTGTGGTCTTGCCTACATCAGACAAACTTCATGGAGTTTAGAGATCAGACAAAAAGAACATGTTGGTAATGTAAACCTCAACAGAAGTATTTCATCTGGCTTAGCACATCATTTCTGTACGTCTAACCACATGATCGAGTGGCAAAACAGCTCCATGCCATATTTGGATGACTACTACAGACATCATTTATTCAAGGAAGCCACAATAGTGTTAATAACTGGCGGAAACCTCAACAGAAATCAGGGTACTATTCTAAACAGATCGTGGAAAAACCTGATCCTCTCTCTCTAAATCTATCTGAACTACAGCTAGCCAGTAATCACATTACGCATTTACAACAAACACTCATGCGTGATAATGAATAAGAACAATAAGTCCTTTCAGTCTCTGTCATGCTAACATGTAATCTGAGCTACTAGATTATTCACAACGTTTTTATGTTCCTTTCAATTTTTACTAGTTTTTTATGCTTTTCTGTCAACGCCTTGAAAAAGCTAGAGTTTGCTAGCGAAACTGGTAGGCAAAGAATGTAGGATGTTTGTACGCATTACAATATGGTCAGTATTAAAACAATAAATTTTTATGTTTAATTATCAAACAACCAAATATGTTTAATTTAAACTGTGCAATAAGATTTTCTTAGCTACAATTCTATTTTAGTTGACAAAACAATTTGAATAGATATATTTTTGCTTCTTTTGCTGTAATTTTATTTGCAAAATATCATTTCAAAATGATATTAGTTCACTATGGATTTTTATAATTTCTGTTAAGCCAATACTAGGTTTTTAGTGCACTGATTAACTCTCCTCCCCTCAATTATAATTCCATTTTCGCTGGCAAAAGAATTTCAAATTTTACTCTGATGTTTGCTGTATCAGTTTTACACACACACGCACACACACAGGGTGTCCCAAAAATGTATACACACTTTGAATAAGTATAAATACAATGTTTATCAAGATACATCTCAGTTTTATAATCCAAATTAAAGAAGACAAATGTAGAATATTTTTAAGTTATCCCAAGTGTTCGAACATTCTGGCTCAGGCACTGCTGATAACGTAGACCAGTGGAATTGCAAAATTGTGAAAGATTTCATTTGGTATTTGGGCACATTCTCTTTCATTAAAACACTTCGATGCAGCTCAGTTTCAACTTTGTATGCAACATGGATCACCCTGTATATAGTTAAGGCATAAGGTTATAGAGCAGCAAATTTGCCAGAATCCATTAAATTCTATTCAAGTCTTTACTGTTAGAAAACCACTGCATTAGATTTTGTTGTATGTCTGCTCTGATATTTGCTATTTTTTCATGATACTGTAATTCATTCAAATATTCTTGATAATGCATTTTGATATATCTTTTATACTTTAAATATCCATGGAAAGTTCATTCTCCATTTCTTTCTTTCTTTCTTTTTTTTTCAGTTAACACACTTTCAAAACTTAGAGGTCATGTTTCATCATTTTCGATAAAATTTTTTTTTGCTATTTTTGCCATTTGCATTTCATATTTGTAAATTTGTTACCTGCTAAGTTTCATTGAGGAGTGTTAAATATAATAAAGAAATCCATCTCAGCGACTAAAAAAATCGGTCTTTTCATTGTACTATAGAGAAATACTGGAAGAGGAAAGGAGGCAACAAGAAGAAATAGTACGCAGAGAAAACAGGAGAATTCAAGCTATGTCATGGGGTAATTAATTGATCTATTTAATTATTAAGCAAATTTGATTATTAGTAAGCAATTATGAATGGGAAAACTAAATACAATAACATTTTTATTTTTGTAAGAACATGAAAGGTTGACTTATTTTATCATATTCTGTAAAATATTTTATATTTTGATCTTTCAGACCACTTATCGGCAGTTGCATGATGATTCTGTATCACTTCCTTTTCATCTTGATCAATATTCAGTATTTTAAATATTCTCTCTCTCTCTCTCTCTCTCTCACATGCACTCATTTCAACATTTCATTTTAGACAAAATTCTTCACATTGTTATGCTAGAGTGCTATTTTGACAATGTTAAAAATGATGATTGTTAACATATGTCTTTCCTTTGTAAATTAGTAAAAAAATAACATAGATCACGATGTTTATTGAAAACAAAATAGCAAAAGAAGTCACTTAACTATATTAGTATGAGATTTTATTTATTTCTTTTTGAATGTTTCTAATAATTTATCATAGAATTAGGGTTGAAAGAAAGATTTATTAGTATGGTATATTAGTTAACAAACAAATTAAATAGTTAATTAAATCAGTTATGCTTTATTATTTATTAAGGAAAATGTGTATCCTAAGAAAAATTAGTAAATAAAAAATCTACAACAGTAGGAAAGGACAAAATATACAACATTCCATGATTGAAGAAAAGTATATACAGTAGGCTCTTGATTTAACAAACAAAAAATTTATCCTTGTTGAGAGGCTTGTACGCTGGTTAAACATGATAACTAATAATTAAGGAATTGACAGCGTACACTAGAAATATAAATTAAATAAACTTTAATATATACTTTCCGATATTTCGGCAAACGTCACGTTGCCATCTTCTTGGGAACTTAATACAAAGATGTGCACACAAGTACTACATAACAGCAAATGAGAACCGAAGCTAGGAAGCTAACGTTTTCCTAAAGTCCTGATGGTGCCCCCTGGTGGGCTATATTAGTAGTTCTTGGCCTTTGGGCTGAAGTTCTTCTGATAAATGTTTCCCAAATTTGGGCAGTCTCATGCATCCAAATTTGTTGAGGTTTGGCATGTTCCTAAGGGCTGAGGCTGATTCCATGAATAGTCTTTCATATTTGAACTTGCTACAGTGTATTATTGTAGCTTTCTTCCATCTTATTCTGTAGCGAGTATCCAGAGCGTGGTCTGCAAGCCCAGAGTGGCTGTACTGGTGAAATCGAATGTAATCCTTGTGTTCTGAGATTCTGATATTTGCTGTCCTGCCTGTTTGGCCAAAGTAGGACAATTTACAGCTGCAAGGGACCTGGTATACACCAGGTAGGTCTAGGGGAAGTGGTTGGTCTTTATGGAGCAGATAAGGGATGCCAATTTTCTATGTGGTCTGTAACAAGTGGTCAAGTCATGTTTTTTTACAGATCACATAGAAAATTGGCATCCCTTATCCGTTCCACTAAAGACTAACCACTTCCCCTAGACCTACCTGGTGTATACCAGGTCCCTTGCAGCTGTAAATTGTCCTACTTTGGCCAAACAGGCAGGACAGCAAATATCAGAATCTCAGAACACAAAGATTACATCCGATTTCACCATACAGCCACTCTGGGCTTGCTAACCACGCTCTGGATACTCGCCACAGAATAAGACGGAAGAAAGCCACAATAATACACTGCAGCAAGTTCAAATATGAAAGACTATTCATGGAATCATCCTCAGCCCTTAGGAACATGCCAAACCTCAACAAATTTGGATGCATGAGACTGCCCCAAATTTGGGAAACATTTATCAGAAGAACTTCAGCCCAAAGGCCAAGAACTACTAATATAGCCCACCAGGGGGCACCATCAGAACTTCAGGAAAACGTTAGCTTCCTAGCTTTGGTTCTCATTTGCTGTTATGTAGTACTTGTGTGCACTTGTCTTTGTATTAAGTTCCCAAGAAGATGGCAACGTGACGTTTGCCAAAATATCAGAAAGTATATATTAAAGTTTATTTAATTTATATTTCTAGTGTACGCTGTCAATTCCTTAATTATTAGTTATCAAAAAATTTATCCTAAAGGAAAAATTTAGAAACTTTTTATTATAATTATTATCATTTGCAAATAATGACCTAACAGTGTGCTTTATTCGTAAATAATAATAATTATAATATCATTATAATATAATTATTTGATCATGCATCAAGTGTTGGGCTTGGGATATTACAGGATTTAATAGAGGGGAAGTGATTACCATTGTCAGGCTTACATTTTGGTTGTTTGTGCATTTTGCATAATTGCGATTTTTACATATTTTATAATAAAATACTTAATATTTGTCTATTATTATGGCCTCACAGGATAAATAAGTAAAGTGCAAATTTATTAGCTTGAGTGTTGCACAAAAATTAGAACTGATTGATAAGCTTGAAGGTGATGTAACTGTTGCACATGTGTGAGATTTGTAGTCAAAAAGCAACAGTTTCAGACATTCGCAAAAATAAAATAAAAAAACATAAGAAGTTTTGTATTAAATGCAGTCTAGATGATTGTTCCAAAACTACTTCTACGGTTGGTAGTAGATAACATATGAAAGTGGCTGTAGATAAAAACCTAGAGGAAGCAGTGTACAAGTGGTTTGTTCAGCATCACTTAAGTGATGGTGTTGTTAGAGGCATTAAGGCTTGCTAAGCATTTGGGTCTAAAATTTCCCTGGAAGTTTTTCCATTTGGTTATATTATAAATTAAACATACCAAGAAATTATATACTTTATTTAATCCTTTATCAGTGTACTAAGGCAAGAGATGTGAAGTCATTAGCTTCTATATATGAGTTTCCCAGTCCTGAAAATACTTCAGGCACAAACGTTGTTTGCTTACACTTGGATGGATAAAGGATTAAACCAAGGATATAATTTCTTGGTATCTTTAATCTTTTTATCCACATTGTTGATAAAAAAAACCCTGTTGTGAATCTTTAGGTGTAGATGAAGAACAAGTTGAGCCTTTCAGAAAATATCTAAATGACCTCATTAAAAAATGAGGGCCTCATTTTATCACAGCTTTGTAATGCTGATGAGACTGGACTTTTCTTTATCATGCTGTTCCTGAAAATACCCAGGCTTATAAGCATGAAACAAGCACCTCCCTGGTCATAAGCTAAATAAGGAATGAATTTCAGTTTTATTTTGTGCAAATGCGGATGACTTACATCGACTTAAGCCTATGGTAGTTGATAAGGCAAAAAGACCTCCTGCTTTAAACGATTTAATGAACCAGTTACCATTGATATATTATTTACCAGTGACCAATTCATTTCTGTGTGATGCTACCAGACAGATGTGCTGAAAATTCCTTCTCATGAAATAAAGCCTGTTTTACTGCTAGATAATGCATCTGATTACCCTAATGCTGAAAGGTCAGTTAGCAAAGATGGAAAAATTAAATGTTTTTCTGCCTCCTAACACTGCTTCACTGATACAGCCAATCAGAGTGTAATTGTTGCATGTACATGTAAGATGGTTGTATAAGCAACACTGCAAAATTTATATGCATACAACATCAGATCTGCTATCTTCAGCTCAGCAGCTGCATGGAAAGATATGAAGATTACTACCTTTGCCATTGCTTGGAAGAAGTTGTTGTACAACATAGAACCTGAAATGGACTTTAAGGGGGGGAGGGGTTGAGGCATCTAATTTTTGGGACACTTTTCTGAGGATTGGCAACAAAAATGTCATTGAGAATGATGTGGAACAGTGATTCAAAAATTATGGTCATCTGGATTTTTTTTTCTGAGGTAGAGATGGCAGAAAATGTTCTTCATGGAGAACAGGAAGAGGAGGGTGATGACAAAGATGAAGAATCAGTTGCACCTCATTCTAAATTGTCTGTTATGAGACACATGGATGACATCATCAGACCCTGACATGCTTCTTATTATGAACGTTTTAGAAAATTTCAATCTACGGTAATAAGGAAGCATCACTAGAGTATAAGGCAACTGAAGCTTAATGATTTCATCAAGACCACTTTATCATCTGGGCCTTATTTCACCAGAGCCCTCTAACCAGCAAGGAATTAACACTTCTCCCTCCAGCTAACAGTTGTATTTCTGACTCTGAAAATTGTAATTCTTTCAATTAAGTTAATATTAATGTTGAGTATTAAGTTTTTTTAACATTTTTGTATGCTTTTTTTTATTCAATAGAGTTTAAGAATTTGAAAGTATTTTTTCCCATCTAAAATGAATTTTAAAAAAAATTTTCACGTTAAAAACAAATTTCTCGTAGACAGGCTTATACGTTGGTTATGCATTATTAAAACACTTAGAGGGGACAGCCATGGGTTCACCACTCTCCCCACCCTTGGCCAATTTCTTTATGGAGGCCTTTGAAGAAAAAGACTTGCCCTCTGTCCCACAAAAAACAACCATATGGCTTCGCTACGTTGATGATGTGTTCGCTATTTGGCCACATGGCTTTGAAACACTTCTCTCCTTCTTAACACACTTAAACAACCAACACCCCAGAATGAAGTTCACCCTGGAAAAAGAGGAAAACAACAGCCTCTCTTTCCTAGACACACTAGTCACCTGCCAGCCTAATGGAACCTTGGTTTTCTCAGTTTACAGAAAACCCACCCATACAGGCAGGATACATTCACCAACAACCCCCCCCCCACAACAATATGGAGTGGTGAAAACACTATACTACAGGGCTAAACTAATCTGTTCAAACGACTTGGCCCTAAACACTGAACTAAATCATATCCTCAACACTTTCGCAGCCAATGGCTATCCCCCCCAAAAAATCCAAAAAATATTAGAACGTACAAACCACAGATCCCCCCCCCCTCCACAACTAGGATTGCTCTAAATCCATCACCATTCTCTACATCCGAGGCACCTTGGAAAAGATTACCAAAATCTTAAAAAAACATGTCCTGACCTCCTGTTACAGACCTTACAGAAAATTGGCATCCCTTATCCACTCCACTAAAGACCAACCACTTCCCCTAGACCTACCTGGTGTATACCAGGTCCCTTGCAGTTGTAAACTGTCTTACTTTGGCCAAACAGGCAGGACAGCGAATATCAGAATTTCTGAACACAAGGACTACATCCGTTTTCACAAGTACAGCCGAATTATGGTCTTCCAAGTCTCTCTGTCTTGAGCTAACTGGTAGATGTCAGATGGAGTTTTACAGTTCAGCCTACTGATGGTTTCGCATATGTATTGCCAAAATTGTTTGCATGGTCTTACTGCGATTGCCATCTTCTGGTTTGTACAGGATGAGGGATTCCAAAAAGGGTGAGACTTCAGGTGTCTGAGTTGTAGTTTTTTGACTATATTGACAAGTGGTTCTTGCTTAGCCAGATTTAGCACAGCAGAGTTAATGACATGGTCCATCCAAGTGTATCCAAGGATCAGTCTGAGACGTAGTTCCAAAGGAGTTAATTAGATCTGTAGTTTTTTTGGTGCTTATTGTCCAGGTTTGAGAACCATACAAGAAGATGGATCTACTGGTTGCATGATTTAATTTTGTCTTTAATGATATTAATGATGATTTCCAGTTGGGGGGTGGAGTGCGTTATGGAAGACTAGAGCCAGCTGTTTGTTTTCTAATATCATTTTCTGTATTGCTGGTGACGATCCAAGGTATTGAAAGTCCTTTACTCTTTCTAAGGATTTATTGTTGATATGAAGAATAAAGTTTTCACAACCTATTGAGAATACTTTGGACTTTTGGATGTTGATCTGCAGACCAGTAAGTTTAGTCTGTGCCTCTAGTATACTGAGATGTTTTTATGCATTTATTGGTTCTGTATCAATAAGTACAACATAGTCAGCAAAGCTAAGATCAGTTATTTGCAATGTGTGGGTGGATGTTCTAATGTTAAAACCAAGGTCTTCTGTGTTGATGAGCCAGAAGATGTAGTCCAAGCATACTAAAAACAAATAAGGTGCTAGTAGTACCTTGCAGGACTCCTGTTGTTACCGGAAAGGATTCTGTTTTAAAGATTACTGTAGCATTGTAATCTATAAGGTGCTGAGATTGCTTGTATGAGTTTTGAGGGTGGACCATAGAAGCTGAGTATTTTAAGCATTGCTTCTCTATTAATGGAGTCAAAGCCTTTTTTTGAAGTCTATATTGGTTAAAATGAGTGGTAAGTTTTTATCACGTGAACCTTCTCTGATTCTTCTGATGCAGTGTATCTGTTCTACTATACATCGTTTTTTTAGAAATCCAGCTTGATTTTTTCTTAAAAGTGGTGTTAAGTGAGGTTCTATTCTATTGAGTATCATCCTATTGTAGATTTTAACTGTGGTTGATGGCAATACCTCTGTAGTTATCCATTCTATTAAGACTGTCCTTTTTTGAGTATAGGGACAATAAGGCCTTGGGTCCATTGTTGAGGTATTATTCCAGTGTTTAAAGCTTGATTCATTATGGCAAGGAGATTGAAATATGTATTATACCCAGCATTTTTGAAAGCTTCTGCTCTGATTCCATCAATCCCTCGGGGCTTGCTTGCTTTGGTTTGATCTATTGCTAATTTTAGTTCCTTTTCAGTGAAGTCTTCACAATTTATTGGTAGAGCAGTGGTTAGATGCAGGTCTGCTAGCTGACTTGAATGTTGGGGATTATCAATATTGAATAATTCTTGAAAGTAGTTTCTCCATTCTTTCATCGAGTTCTAATTTACTGATAGCTGTCTACCGTTTTTGTCATGTGTGACAATATTTCCACTTCTTTTTGTTTTATGGTGACAGATATAATTTATCATTTGAAAAGTGTTTTTGGTATCCCCAGTTTTATTATAATTTTCAAGTTCCTCACAGTATTTATTTATTTGATTTTCTTTGTGTCTGATCATTACTTCATTGACCTTGTTATTTAAAATGTCTAGTTTATCTTTATTTATTTTATTCCTGTTTAAGCTGTAGAGTTTACTTGCTTTATTTCTTTCATCTAATATTTATGTCTTACTCTAGTATTTGCCAATGATAATGTATTCTCGCCTTGAAGTGTAAACCCATAGTGCTTCTCACATAAACAAATGCATGAAGCACAGCAATTGTTCATTTGACCTTTATTAAACAATTTAAATTGTTTTTCTCATTTACATAATTTAGTATTGTGTGCCTATCACAGTTATAATTGTGCTCTGATGATGCTGGTTAGAAAACTAGTGAAATATTAGCAAGTTTAATAAATATATATTTTCACCCTCTTGGTGTTGTTTATACTGTAAAACATTATTATGAATCAACACCTAAGCCTGTCTATATATAATTTTTCTTTCTTGGCATCAACATATGATGAATATTGCTTGTGCATATATAAAAAAATACTTCCTCAATTCACTGAAGGTGTTATTTTATCTTGGAACAGTTCAGCTTTTTATATATATATGTTGACCCCATACATGCAAAGTTGAGGGACTTATAGGCACATTAATGCTGTGTGTAGGGTGAGATGAAGACTGAGATAGAAGTTTATTGATTTTTTTGAAGAGTTGCAGGTTGTAGTTTAGGAATACTTCTTGAGGAAGGCTGTTCCAGAGGACAGAGATGCATGGAATAAAAGAAGATGAATAAAAGCAGACTCTGTGTGTTTGCAGTTTTACAGTAAATGGGTGCTGGGCAGCTGCAGCTCATGTATTAACACGTGCAACAGAAAGTGGAGAAATGATGACTGCTAATTCACTGGAGCAGTGACTATGGATGTACCTTTAGAACAGACATAGTGCTGAAACACTGCATGTTTGTGAGATAGAGGTTGAAGTGAATCTGTAAAAGGGATTATCAATGAGCCTAATTGCATGTCTCTGGATGACATCAAGGATTTTAAGAGAAGTTTTAGGTACACCACCTCAAACACGTGAGCAGTATTCCAAACATGGACGAATTTGAGATTTGTATGTAGTGAAGAGTGGATTGGGTGTAAAATAAGCTCTTGAATGAAAGAGAATGCCAAGTTTCTAGGATGTTGAGGAGGTTTTTGATGTGATGTGTTCATGCCAGGAAAGACTGGAGGTAAGATGGGATCTCTTTTGTGTGAGAAAAGGCAAGACCGTGTTTTGGTGGCATTGAACATAAGTATATAAATCAATGTTTAAGGCACTAGTTGTAGATGATCTTGTAGCCTGGGATATCAGAGTACTGCATGGTTTGTAGGATGAGTGGAGAGTACTATCATCTGCAGCGCTATGGATGGGATTTGTGGTTATTGTGAATAGGTCATTTATGTATAGGAGAAAGAGAATACCATGATTCTCACAGAACAACCAGAGAGAAAGCTGACTAGCCAATTACAGAGGACAGCAGGGATACTGTCGAAAGCTTTGGAAATGTCAAGGGCGACAGCAAAAGTTTCTCTGAACTTTTCCATGGTATGTGTCCAGTGGTGGGTGGGTTTTACAAGGTCAGCTGCGGATCTTGAATGGTGGAATCTATACTGGTAGTTGCTGAAAGACATGAGCTTGGGAGTGATTGAGGAAAGAACTCCATAAGAGAGGAAAAGGAAAGAGTATGTCTTCAGTATATTTGGAAGGAGAACTAGTAAGCATGAATTCAAAAGTATTAGAAAAATGGAGAGGGGTGTCTGTTCTGGTTAATAGGTAAATGATTGCATTAGATCATTACTTTATAACTACTATTTCAGTATTTTTTCCAGCTTGTTAATGGAATTAGAAAAGAAATTTGAGTTGGAATTTGTGGATATTCGTCACTCAGGAAGATGCCTTGACTTTTTGGCAGAAAATCAGGGATAAGAAGTCAGAGAAATCAAGAAGAAAAGATTCTAGATTGTGAATTCTGTGATGCACAGAATATAAAACTGTACAAATGCATAATTATTACCTTTCTGGCAGAGAAAGAATCATTCAGAGAAGTTTGAACTCTTAACAAATATAGTGGTTGTAGCTGCATTAGGACATATCTGGAAGCACCTATATATGTTTGTATTATGTCATGAGGTGGGTGTGGAAATGAATTTTTTTTGTTATTTTTATGTTTTTGAAGTTTTTTTAAACCCTATTAATATTGTACCCCCCCCTCCAATGTTTTGAGTAGACAGTTATAGAGGAGTGACAGGAGATTTTCTTAGTTAGTGTGTATCTCTGGTATTCTTCTACTATAGATATCTTTTTGGTATCTTAAATCTTAGCAAATTTTGAACTTTGCTATGATACTGATAATGAATTTATTTGTTTCAACTTTTTTTTTTCTCCCCTACATCTCAAGAATACAATCTCTACTTCTCTTGAAACTAAAGGAAATTATCAGTAGGATATTTTATAACTACTAATCTGTAACATCATTACTGTTTACAATATTTTCCTTTTTTATTATAGGTACTCTCCAGTTTGTTGGCCTAAATTACCCTATTTGGATATGGCCTGATTATTAATGAGACAGTTTCTTTATGGTTAGGTGGGCAACTTCAACAGTTTTCTACCACATATTTCCTTTCTATAGCATAAGCAAATGGGAATAATGCATTCAGTATTTGTCACATCTAGGAACATCTCCAGTGTAGATTAGAGAGTGCCTATAATATTTGTGTATATTCATGTTTTTGAAATTCAGTTTTAAATTCAAGTCATATCAATTAAATCTACACCAATAAAATCAATACTATTTCTGTTCATTTTTGTTGTTCATTTTTAGGTTCTTCAGGCTCAGATGAACCACCACCAAAAGTAAGTATATTTTTATTGATGTGCATTTATTTTATTGTTAGTCCATATCAGTGCATTGAGGTGGGAAAAAATTGTACTTTAAAAGTTGTCTTGATAAGAGGTAATTATATCTAGCAAACTCTTTAATTAGGAAAACAAATTAGCCAGATGAATGGTGATGGCAAATTCATCTGTGTGTGTGTGTGTGTGTGTGTGTGTGTGTGTGTGTGTGTGTGTGTGTGTGTGTGTGTGTGTGTGTGTGTGTGTTTATAATTATTAACTGACTTACACACCAAGAAAAAATACGAGAGATTTAATAAGGTTTCACTACTAGTTTCATCGGAAATGCTGACTTTATCAGGTGAATACAATACCATAGAGAAAACAACATCTTAAAAATATGTGGACAGACTTATGTGTTCGTCGAACATGTTGTTTATTATTTTAACGGTATAATAGAACACAGAAACTAAGTAAATAATTAATTTATTAACTTGATGCTGATATTTCGCTGGTATTATAAGCAGCATCTTCAGAGCACAAAAACACTGTTTGTCACAATACGCGAGACTAAAACAACATGGTGTACTTAAACAAAATTGTAGCAGCAACACAAAGACTAGAGTCCTGATTTTGGCGCCCTCTATCTGAAAAAAAAAATAAATAAAACGCTATCATATATTACTAGAGTCCTAGAAAAGTGCTAGTTTTTTCTTAATATGACTGTCTCCCAGATCTTCGGCAAGTTAATACAGCCATATTTGTTGAGATTTGGAGTGTGTTTTAGGGCTTCTGTCGCCTCTAAGAACAATCTCTCTGATTTATAAGGTTTCTGTGTAGTACTTTTGTGTTTTTCCAGTTGATCCTGTGTGCAGGGGTATCCAGAGCATGGTCTGCTAGGCCCGACTTCCCATAATGATAATTCCGGACTTTTTTTAATAATTTTGTATGTTGACTGATCTTGTAATAGTGTGTGCATTTTGTTTTCATATTCAGTTGTGTCCATCACCACGGTTGCATTTCCTTTGTCTGCTTTTGTCATGGTAATCTGGCTGTTGTTGTGTAGCTCTTTTATAGCAATGAATTCCTTATGTGGGATATTATTTTTGGGAGGCTTGGACTTGATTAGGATGTTGGCCACATCTAAACGTATGTTGTTAGCTATTGTTGGAGGTAGGTCGTATATTCCTCGTTCGATGGATGCCATTATTTCTACAACAACGGAACACCATACAACGACCGCAATTACAACAAGACCTCATCGTCGTGAATCTATCGTCACTCACCTTAAGCAAAGAAGCCATGACTGCTTTAAGTCGAGGGCACAACTTTGCCATAACTCCCAAGCAAGTTCCAAAAGCTGAAATAATGGCGTCCATCGAACGAGGAATATACGACCTGCCTCCAACAATAGCTAACAACATACGTTTAGATGTGGCCAACATCCTAATCAAGTCCAAGCCTCCCAAAAATAATATCCCACATAAGGAATTCATTGCTATAAAAGAGCTACACAACAACAGCCAGATTACCATAACAAAAGCAGACAAAGGAAATGCAACCGTGGTGATGGACACAACTGAATATGAAAACAAAATGCACACACTATTACAAGATCAGTCAACATACAAAATTATAGATCGCAATCCCACCAACACACAAAAGAATAAGGCACGAAAATTATTAAAAAAAGTCGCTTCCTGGCCCAAAGACACAGTTAACAAACTCAAACCCTTCCATGTTAAAACACCGAGGATCTATGGATCACCAAAAATTCACAAACCAGGCACACCCCTACGCCCAATTGTGGACAGTATAAATAGTCCCACATACAAACTGGCTAGACATTTAGCGAAGCTACTAGCCACTCTCACTAACAATTCTCCCTCCTTTGTCAAAAATTCAGCACACCTAAAAAGCATCTTACAACACCTTACCCTAAAAAGCTCAGACTTAACTTTGACATCACTTCACTATTCACAAATGTACCACTAATAGAAACCCTCAATCTACTGAAGTCACACTTCCCCCCTGATATATTTGAACTATTCAAATTCACAATACATGCAGGATATTTCACATGGAAGGGGAAAATATACAAACAAATTGATGGGACAGCCATGGTCTCCCTCCTTTCTCCCCCCCCCCCCCAGCCAACTTTTACATAGAACACCTGGAAAAACAAGCAATCAATACAGCCACTCTCAAACCAACACTTTGGCTACGCTATGTTGATGATGTGCTTGCTATTTGGCCACATGGCCCTGAGACATTGAAAACATTCTTAGCACATTTAAATAGCCAACATCCAAAAATCCACTTTACTATGGAACTGGAAGCCAACAACTGTCTGCCCTTCCTGGATACACTCATCACACGTCTCCCAGATGGTTCCATATCATTTTCAGTTTTCAGAAAACCCACACATACAGGCAGATACTTACACAAACAATCACACCATCATCCTTCTCAACAATATGGCATATTAAAAACGCTAACCCATAGAGCGAGAGCAATCTGTTCCAATGACAAGGCTCTTACTGCTAAACTGACTCACTTACGCCACACCTTCTTGGCCAACGGCTACAATCCACATAAAATAAACAAAATACTAAACACTCCTAAGAAACCTCTCCCCCCATCCACCACAGAGAACTACTACAAAACAGTCACCATCCCTTACATTAACGGCACATCCGAAAAGATCTCAAGAATTCTCAATAAACATAAACTACGCACTACATTCAGACCATGTAGCAAATTAGCCACCCTCATCCGCTCACCCAAGGACAGCATTCCTCCTTTATCACATCCAGGAGTCTACCAAGTACCCTGCTCATGCAATCAAGCCTACTACGGTCAAACAGGATGAACTGTGAATATCCGCATCAGCGAACATAAACGATACGTCCGGAATTATCATTATGGGAAGTCGGGCCTAGCAGACCATGCTCTGGATACCCCTGCACACAGGATCAACTGGAAAAACACAAAAGTACTACACAGAAACCTTATAAATCAGAGAGATTGTTCTTAGAGGCGACAGAAGCCCTAAAACACACTCCAAATCTCAACAAATATGGCTGTATTAACTTGCCGAAGATCTGGGAGACAGTCATATTAAGAAAAAACTAGCACTTTTCTAGGACTCTAGTAATATATGATAGCGTTTTATTTATTTTTTTTTTCAGATAGAGGGCGCCAAAATCAGGACTCTAGTCTTTGTGTTGCTGCTACAATTTTGTTTAAGTACACCATGTTGTTTTAGTCTCGCGTATTGTGACAAACAGTGTTTTTGTGCTCTGAAGATGCTGCTTATTATACCGTTAAAATAATAAACAACATCTTAAAAATATATTGTACTTTAGACAAAAACAGAGTTTAGAACAAGTAGTAGTTGTGTTTGAAATCAAGCCTGAATGTTACTTCTGGCGTGAAGCATTGTGCGTGTGAATGATATCATGAGTGTGCCAAAACTGGATTGCAGTGCTATGTGAATCGGGCAGGCTGTAACTGAGATTGCTGTTTAGATGGGTAAGGTCGATAGCTATTTCTTTGGATTCCAAGATACATCTTTCTAATTCATCGGAGCATTTATGGATGCTTGAAGTTGAGTTCCAGTCTATTTGATGATGTCGTCCTTCAACATTAGTATCGGCCGAGAATAAAGCGTGGCTGGATAGGGCACTAGCACAGACTCTGTTATAAGAAATGTCACGTTGGTGTTCTTCTGGGCGGAGAGAGAGAGATGGACTTTTTCTGTCTGGCCATAATATGGTTTTCCGCAACTGCAATGATTTTTTATACTCCTGGGAACTGAAGAAGGTTGTGTTTTACTTTAGGTTGACTGAGGTAAGAACGGAGTTTTGGAAAAGTGGAGAAATATGTTTTAACATTAAATTTCTTCAGGATTTTTGCTAGTCTAGGAGAAAGAGAAATTATATACAGTAAGGAGATGTAGGCTGTTGGGTTCGAGTTATCTTCATTACTATGTTGATTACATACACTAAGACGATTATAGATATTTTTAGGAGAGCAACTGTTATTTAAGAAAGTCCTTTTGAGGTAACTAAGTTCTTGTTGAAGTTCATCTTCTTCTGACAACAGGTATCTCGTCCGATGAGCTAGTGTGGAAATAATTCCTAATTTCTGAGGGGATAGTGGTGAGACAAAGTATGTAGGTATCTATCGTTGTGTGTTGGCTTTCTAAAGATAGAAATCTTGAGACGATCCGTTGTTCTAGTAAGCTTCATATCTAGAAAAGCTAAAACACCATTAACTTCTGGTTTGGATGTGAAGTTTATATTTTGATGAAAATTGTTTAAATGATCCAGAAAGGATTTTAAGTTTTCTGTGCCTTGCTCCCAAATTAGGAAAATTTAGTCCATGTAATGTAGCCAGATTTTGGGTTTCAGTGTCACTGAGGAAATGGCCTTTTCCTCAAAATCTTCCAGAGAAATGTTGACTAGCACTGGAAACAATGGGCTATCCATTGCCAAACTGCTGTTCTGTTTGTAGATCTTGTCTTCAAATAAGTAGTAGTCTGAATCCACACAATGCATAAGTAAGGCGAAAATCTTTTTAGATAACTTGTTTTTTAAAAGACTAAGGATTTCCTGGGTTGGAACATTTGTGATTAGTGAGATTATGTTGAAGCTTTCCATTCTGTCTGCTTTGTTAAGTTGGATGTTCTTTATCTTTAAGACAAAATCAGCCGAGTTTTTGATATAAGAAAAGGATTTTCCTGTGAGATGTTTTAAGGAGGAGGCGAGATATTTTGAGAGATTGTAAGTAGGGGAGTCAATGTCTTCAACTATTGGTCTAAGAGGAGTGTTTTCTTTGTGGATCTTCGGAAGTCCATATAAACAGGGAATAAGAGGATGAAGAGAGCAGAGCAATAGGCGGATATTCCTAGGTAATTCTGAGTGGATTTGAGATTATTTGCTTCATGCCAGAACTAACACTTGGACTCAATTTCAAACACAACTACTACTTGTTCTAAACTCTGTTTTTGTCTAAAGTACAATATATTTTTAAGATGTTGTTTTCTCCATGGTACTGTATTCACCCGACGAAGTCAACATTTCTGATGAAACTAGTAGTGAAACATTATTAAATCTCTTGTATTTTTTCTTGGTGTTTAAGTTAGTTAATAATTATAAACATGTCATTTAACTGAGTCAATTACTCTGTAAATATATATATACATACAGGGTGTCCCATAAGTTCTGCAATGTTTCAATAATTCACGAAACTCGGAAAACTTTGTATATTAGAGTGCAGTTTGCACAAAAGTGAATCGCAAGGAGGGGGATTTTTTTTGTGGCGAGAAAAAAATTAGTTCAAATTTTCACTGATAAAAGGGCACTGTACCACATGCCTCATATGTTAATACATGCAAATGAGAGGTCTATAAAATGCAGGGTGTACCGCTGACAGCTTGTAATGAATGCGTATTCCCATTCATTGGGGCGAACAGAATTATTTTTGTTAAAAGAAAAATCTATTGCTGTGATGCTTACATTGACATTGTGATTCTCATGCACCATGAAGGATGTGAAATATGGACGTTTTCGCTATGCCTGTGATTCTTGCTGCTTCCCATGCACTGCTTATTGATTGTGCCGCCTAGGGCATTCATCTGCGATAACACAACAGTGGTATGGGCTTTGGATAACACTGGTCTTCATGTTTGAGGGCGATCTGACAAATTTCCAGTTATCTCGAAATGTCGTATTAGACACTAGTCTGGCAGGAGTGATAGGATCTCCAGCTTTCTTCATTCTTTTCTGCGTTCAAAACTTTCATAAAACTTTCGTGACCAATTCCCGACTTACGTAAAAACAACTTCACTAACAATGCCTTATTCACCAATATTAGCGTTACAGCAACAAATTTTTCTTTTAACAAAAACAATTCTGTTCTCTCCAGTGACTGGGAATTCTCCAGTACACCCTCTGGATTTTATAGAACTCTTATTTGCATGTATTTGTAAATGAAGCATGTGGAACAACACCCTCTATTGGTGAAAATTTGAACTAAATTTTTCCTCCCCACCAAAAAATCCTCCTCCTTGTTTCGTGCAAACCACACTCTAATATACTGATTTTTATGAATTATTGAAATATTTCAGAACTTTTGGGACACCCTGCATATAAATAAATAAAAAAAATATAAAAATTTACATTTTTTAAAACCTTTTCTAGTAACAAATGAAACTAAGAAATTCAGTACAGAATTGATCGTCTAGTAGTCCTGATGTTCTTAAAAATAGAACGACAGCATTGTATGGTTTGCTACTTTTTATTGCCACTATCAACAAGCATTTTTACATCAGAATTTGTTAATTTTGGTGATGGTCACGTGTGTGTGTGTGTGTGTGTGTGTGTGAGAGAGAGAGAGAGAGAGTGCATTTAAGTTTTTGAAATGATCAAAGTATATATATATGGACAGGAACAGTTTATATACTTTGATCAGTTGGTTGCTTCCAGAAATTGGGAAACATAAATATATAAATGTCATTTTTGGATTATTCTATTTTTTTAAGCAGTACATGATTCAATGCTTTGAATATTTTTAAGTCAGTACATTCTATGAATTCTTCAGGCTGATAAAGAATAAATGTGGCTCAATAAGTTTTAGCCCCCCTCTAAAACTTACAGTAACTTGAGTTCTTCATCCTGCAAACTAGGCAAACCAGTTAGAAGAATACAATCAATCAATTAATAGACATAATATACTAGCCATATTTTAGTTGCTTCAGCTGTAATTCCAACCAAATTACTCTGAAATGTTCACGTTTTTCTGTCAGTTCAAAGTGATGAAAGAAACTATGATTTCAGGAAAACTTACAGATGTAGTTGAAATCAGTTTTTATGAATTTTAATCATCTTGAAATAACCATAATTTTCTCTTTGGATTTTGAAGTGATCATCCCTGACACTTTTAGGCTCATAATTGAAAATAATTCTAGTAGCAAGGCTTATACGTTGGTCATACATAACTGGTAATTAGCTTAAGGAATTAACAACGCATATAAAGGATATTAATTAAAGGCAACTTTAATGGATACCTTCAATATTTCGGCAACGTCACGTTGCCATCTTCAGGAACATACAAATATGGTATGTGCACGCAGACACTAACAAAAGCAAATGAGGAAGAAGGCAGGAAACTAATCTTGTTCCTAAAGTCCTAATGGTGCCCCCTAGTGGGCTAATTGGGTTGTTTTGGCTGTTGGGCTGAAGTTCTTATGATGCAAGTCTCCCAAATTTGGGGCAGTTTCATGCACCAAAATTTGTTGAGGTTTGGAACGTTTTTTTAGAGCCACTGATGATTCCATGAATAATCTTTCATACTTGAACTTGCTGCGGTGTATTATTTTAGTTTTCTTCCAACGAATTCTATGACGGGTATCTAAGGCATGGTCTGCCAGCCCAGAGTGGCTGTACTGGTGAAACCGGATGTAGTCTCTTTGTGTTCTGAAATCCTGATATTTGCTGTCTTGCCTGTTTGTCCAAAGTAGGACAATTTGCAGCTGCAAGGGACCTGGTATACACCAGGTAGGTCTAGGGGAAGTGGTTGGTCTTTGGTAGAATGGATAAGGGTTGCCAACTTTTTATATGGTCTATAACAAGAAGTCAGATCATATTTTTTGAGAATATTGGTTATTTTATCAGAGGTGCCCTGGATGTAGGGGTTGGTGATAGATTTAGTGTAATCTTTATTGTGGAGGGCGGGGAGGGGGTTGTAGTTTACTGGTTTTAGTATTTTTTGGGGGGGTTGTAGCCATTGGCTAAGAAAGTGTTGAGGATGTGGTTTAGTTCAGTCGTCAGAGCATCATCATCTGAGCAGATTAATTTTGCCCTGTTATATAGTGTTTTTATAGCCCCGTATTGTTGTGAGGAGGGGGGGGGGAATTGCTGGTGAATGTATCTGCCTGTATGGGTGGGTTTTCTGTAAACAGAGAAAACCAAAGATCCATCAGGCTGGTGAGTGATTAAAGTGTCTAGGAAGGGGAGGGTGTTGTTTTCCTCTTTTTCTAAGGTTAACTGGACTCTGGGGGTGTTGGTTGTTTAAGTGTGTTAGGAAGGGGTGGAGTGTATCTCAGCCATGTGGCCAAATAGCGAACACATCATCCACATATCGAAGCCAGATAGTGGGTTTTTGTGGAGCAGAGTTTAAAGCTTTCTCTTCAAAGGTCTCCATAAAGTAGTTGGCCAAGGGTGGGGAAATTGGTGAACCTATGGATGTTCCCTCTATCTGTTTGTAGAATTTTCCTTGCCAAACGACATAGCCTGAGTTCATTGTGAACTGAAACAGGGCTGAGATATCAGGAGAAAATGTGGCTTGGATGAGCTCTAGGGTTTCTTTGAGTGGGACATTAGTGAATAGGTAGGAGACGTCAAAACTGACCATTATGTCAGTGTATTGGAGTGATAAGTTTTCTATACTTGCTTTAAAGTGGGCTGAGTATTTTATGTGTGATGGTATGTTGCCAATATAGTGTGAGCATTTTGGCTAAATGTGTGGCAAATTTATATGTGGGGGAATCACTGCCATCCACTATGGGACGTAATGGCACATTTTGTTTATGTATTTTTGGGAGTCCATATAATCATGGGGGGGTGGGGTTCTAGAGTTAAGGTTTTTGTTTGTTAGTGACTTTCTTAAGGAGTCTTTGGAGAGTTCTAATCCGAGAGCTGGTAGGATTATATTCAATAGGGAGGTAGGTAGTACGGTCTAATACTAAAGCATTAAGCTTACCTTTGTAGTCCTTTTGATTGAGAACCACAGTGGCATTTCCCTTATACCCTTTGGTGATTACTATTTTTTTTTTTTTCTCTTCATTTCTAGTAGAGCTGCATATTAGTCTTTGGCTAAGTTGATTTTGGAGGTTTTGCTTTGGTGAGAACACCGGCTACATCCAGTCTGACATTGTTGGTGATATGGTTAGGAAGGTTGTGAATCCTACGTTCTATTTGGATCATGATTTCCTCGGCAGGTATTCTTTTAGGAGCTAGGGCGAAAACGTGAAAGTGCAGTGAGTGCGTCAGGCTTTAAAACTACGGACGAGAGGTTAACTACCGTATTTGAGTGGTGGCTGTTGTAAGAAAGTAGAATTCTTTATCAAGTTTTCGTGTTTTTTCAAGAAGAAAACTAAAATAATACACTGCAGCAAGTTTAAGTATGAAAGATTATTCAAGGAATTGTCAACAGCTCTAAAAAACGTTCCCAACCTCAACAAATTTGGGTGCATGAAACTACTCCAAATTTGGAAGATTTACATTATGAGAACTTCAGCCCAACGGCCAAGACAATCCAATTAGCCAGCCAGTGGGCACCATTAGGACTTTAGGAACAATATTAGTTTCTTGCCATCTTCCTCATTTGCTTTTGTTAGTGTCCGCATGCACATATCATATTTTTATGTTCCTGAAGATGGTAACCTGACGTCGAAATATTGAAGTTATTCATTAAAGTTGCCTTTAATTAATATCCTTTATATGCATGGTTAATTCCTTAAACTAATTACCAATTAATAATTGAAAATATTTGACATTTAAGATAAGGAAAGAATAATTTTAAATAATTAAGTTATTTTCACTTAACGCTGTTTAATGGTCACAGCTGTATAATTGAGAGGAGACCTCCACATAGCCTTCAAAGGAATGCAGAGAATCCAAACCAGGGCTTCTGACCTAATGTTCAATCCTCACCTTCTCATGATGCACCCTGTTAAGTATCTACCTGGATACCGAACAGACAACGATGGGTTGGCAATTTGGGATTTGGCCAACCAAATTGTATTCTTATTGGCTTAAACCAAAATTTCAAATGTTGTTACAACATGACAGAATTTCATGCTGGCTGGGGCATCACATGGTTAAACAAGGCCCCTTGTTTTCGTCAGGGAACCAGGGTAAATAGCAAAAAGTCAGCTACTGGAACAAATCCTAAAACTTACCCCAACTCGAAATCAGCAGAGTTCAAGATCGGTACTATCAACATAAGAAGCCTGAATTGCAAAGAAATGGAGCTAGCCGAGGAATTGGATAAGTACAAGATCGCCATAATAGGGGTGACTGAAACAAAAAAGACAAAAACTGGTGAGAACTTTCTGAGCAATAAATACAAAATGATATATTCAGGCAATGACAATCAAGGAAAAGAAGGAGTAGCCATAGTATTCAACACTAAATATGAGGCTAATCTTCTTGAATGGCAGGCAGTCTTAAGTAGAGTGATGTGAGCAAATATTAGAATGGGAACTGGACAATGAGACTTATTTGTGCCTATGGTCCATAGAAGGCTCTACTAAAGTAGAAGTGGAGGAATTTTTAGAGAAAGCAACTGACACAGTGAAAAAGCAAAAGTTGGTCTTTGTTGGGGATCTAAATAGCAGAGTAGGAAATGATTGTCAGACATACGAAAATATTTTGGGAAAATTTGGAGAAAAGAGCAAAGCTAATAATAATGGCAAATACCTGTTGGATTTTTGCTCAGGACATGGACTGGTTATTACTGACACCATGTTCCAACATAAAAATGTACAGAAATTCACATGGAGAGAAGAGGCAAGGAATAAGAAAAGTCTCATTGACTATGTTATTGTTGATCGTGATGTTTTCCCACTGGTACACGACACCATGGGATTTGAAATTGGAAGTGATCACCATTTTGTCTTGAGCAGGATAAAAATTGGAAGTTCATATTGAAAAGAAGAACATGTATGAAAGCTTTAAAGCGAATAAAAGTTGAGCAGCTCTCAAATATGAACTGTAGACTAAAATACACAAACATTTTTCAAGAAAAAATGAAAAGGTTTTTGAGAACAACAACCATACCTTGGAGATTCAGTGGCAAGTCCTGAAGAAAACATTGATTGATTCAGCCAGGGAGGCATGTGGTGAGGTTGTCTTCAAGGATAGAAAAATCAGAACTCCATGGTGGACACAGGAAGTTAAAGAGGCAGTGAAGGAAAAGAAGAAAGCATATCAAGAGTTCCTGGCAAATAAGTCAGCTTGTGCTCTTAGAGAATACAGAGACAAATGTAAGAAAGCTTAACCTGCTAAACAAAAGTCACAGGAAGACTGTGGTAAGAACATAGAAAATAAATATCAAGAAGGTGGCAAGATATTCTAGAGGTTGTTGAAGAAGCTCAGAAATGGTGGAAAGAGTGTGTAAAAGGAATTAGAGATGATAAAAGGTGACATGACAACAAGAGAAAAAAGATATCCTTGAAGTATGGAGTTCTTTGAAAAATTGCTAAATGAAACTAACAGTGATGACAGCATAGTGATAAAAAAAAACACTGATCAGGCATGCAATCAAGAATATATGTCCATACTTGAAGTAGACAAAGTCATCAAAAGTCTGAAATGTGGAAATGCAGCAGGATTAGATGATATTCAATCAGTAATGTTCAAGTATGGAGATATACAAGTCTTGCAGTGGCTGCTCTGCGTAGTTCAGAAGGCTTGGCCAGAGGAACAAATTCCAGATGATTGGAATAGAGCTTTAATAGTGCCCATATATAAAAAGGGAAGTAAAACTGATTGTGAGAATTACAGAGGCATTTCATTACTTTCATTACTAAATATTCCTTTTAAGATATATGCAAGTATACTTGAGAAATGGTTGAGAAGGATTGTGGAAGAGAAGCTTGGTGAAGAACAAGCCGGATTCAGGCCAAATAGACACTGTCAGGATCAGATTTTCACTTTACGACAGATAGTTGAGAAATCATATATGAGAAAAAGCATATGACAAGGTGCCAAGAGAGAAGCTGTTCAAAATGCTACAGTTATATGGTGTTGATGGGGCATTATATCAAGCAATACTTAGTCTTTATTTGAGTTGTAAGTCAGTATTTGGAATTGAAGGAAGTACAGGATCTGGTGTCAGACAAGGATGTACATTATCTCCTCTCTTATTCATTATCTATATGGATCACATTATGAAGGAAAGTGGTATTATACCTGATATCGAAATTGGAGGTGTTGATCTCAGCTCTTTACTTTATGCAGATTATGTTATATTTCTAAATAAATCAGCTACAAGTCTGCAAGATTCTCTGACTAAATTGAACAACTGTTGTAATAGATGTGGTATGAAGGTCAGCATTAAAAAGACAATGAAAATAGGCAGAAACATTGAAAATATCAGCTGCATTCTGAATGGAGAACTTATAGAACAAGTGAAACATTTTAGATTCTTAGGCACGATTTTTAGTGAAGATGGTAAATTAAATATGGAAATAGACAATGGAATCAACAAAGCTAGTATGGTACTAAGTTAGCTGAATAAATTTATATGGAATAAGAGAGAAATTAGCTGTATATAAGACAGTGTTCAAACCAGTTTTAGCTTATGGATCTGAGAGCTGGGTTATAAGTAAAACACTTGACCAAAGATTAGAGACTGTAGTTATAAGAGTCCTGAGAAAGATTAGGGGTATCATTGGCAATATCATATTAAAAACGAGTATATTAGGAAAGAACTTGATATTGTCACCTTCCAGGAATGCATTAATGGAGCTAATCTCAGGTGGTATGGTAACTTAAGCAGAATGGGAGAGGAAAGATTAGCAAAACAAGTTCTCTGCCAGGTTGGCAGGAAAAAAGACCCAGAGGAAGACCTAGATATGGGTGGATTGATACAGTAAAAAGTGCCTTAGAAGATAGAAATATAAGATCTGATAATGATGGAGTCTTTACAAGTAACAGACTGATTTGGAGGAAAATTGTAGATAGGAAGTTAGTAATGATGTAAATTTTTCATGTAGTACTGTCATATTCTTACACACCTGATATATTCCTTGAAGGTGTATATCAGGAATTTGATGATGATAATTATTTTCACAATTTTTTTCTCCAATTCGCAATTTCCTACATCAATTTAAAAGTTGTTCATAACTTCATTTAAATGTGAAACTGAACAGTAGATTAAATGACCATTTTTTTTTAAGTTAAGTAATTAAAGTTAATAGCAATTGGCAGTTGCAAAATATCACTGTTTAAGTATATGCAGTATTATTGTTACAGCCAGCAAGACA
Source organism: Typopeltis vanoorti (assembly GCF_054136105.1). NCBI lineage: Eukaryota > Metazoa > Arthropoda > Arachnida > Uropygi > Thelyphonidae > Typopeltis > Typopeltis vanoorti. The sequence goes on from NC_143552.1 coordinate 94,169,508, forward strand.
TCCTGTTGATCATGTTAACTCAAGCCCACCACCTTCTGTAAGTGTTTCCTATTTCTTGATACAGATTACAATCTTGCATTATTATTATTATATTATCATCACTTCCTGACAAATATCACCCCTTCAAGGAGTATACAAGACACCTAGTAGTACTAGATAAGTATGTATTATTATTTTCTTCTTATGAATTGTTTTCTTCCAGATTATTCTGTGACATATCAGGTCTTCATTATTGTCAAATCATACACTTTGTTCTTCTAATCCATAAGTAATCATAGGTTCTGCGCTCACATTTTTGAATTTTAGTGATATCAAGAGTTCCTTATAATATTTTTGCTTTTAATATAATTGTCATCGATGCCACATGTTCACTCTCTGTTTTTTCTCATATCTGTCATTTCTTAGTCTTTGAACAACTGTTTATTCTCTCTAATCCATTGTTTAAAATTAAACTCTGTTTTGTGTACTGCTAATTTTAGTGTCTTGTCTATTTTTTTTCTTATTCTATTATCATTTAATTTACAAGCTTCACAACAAATTGTACCTATATAGCTGAAATGTTTTGCTCTCGTTTTATAGGATTTTCATTGAAAATGTAATTAGTTTCAGTGTTCCTCTCTAGTTTCATAGGTTTTTTTAACAATTGACTTTCATACAAAATTTGTTATACCAGTTGCTATTCAACTAAATGAGTAAATGTGGTAGTAGTAGTAGTAGATTTACTGAAGAGTATAACATTATTTGCATAAAATGAAGAGCTAAGTCGAACATTACTGATTTTGATATCAGATTTAATGCTACATTTCCTTCATAATGTGCTTATAAATAACAGCAGTAATAGCATGCACTCATTAAACCTAATTTTACATGAAATCATTCCCCCATACCTCCTATTGTAATTCCTGACTTGAAACTATATAACAATTTGCTTAATATAATTATGTAAATGAACATATTTGATTGTTCCATTTACATAATATAATAGCAGCATTTTGGACAGCTCTTCTCTTGGCATCTTGCTATCTGCTTTTCCAGATCTACAGAACTGGAAAAGCCAAATCCTGATAATTCTTGTTTGGCTTCAGCCCAGCTTGTTTTCCTTAAGAATGGTTCCATGGATCTTATCTGGTACTCAATAACAAAATTCCTATGTAATTCTCACTTTATTTATTATGAGAAACCACTTTCAGTTATCCAGAATTCAACTTACTGAACAGGCCTTCTAAGTATGTATGCATCCACTATAAAATTCAATACCTCCATATTTGCTCATATCTGGTTAAATATCTATTCACAGCTCCCTTTCCACATTTCAGATTTCTGACAGCTTTTACTACCTTCTTTACTGAAATATTTCATGATGACATTGCTCCTAGATGTTTTTTTTAACACTATTCTCATGCTGTTTATTTCCTTCAATTATTTTTGAGAAGTAATTACTTTAGTCATCTAGAGTATCCTAATATGTCCTTTATCATCACTGATTCCTTTTATAGTACTCCATTTATATACTCCATTTTTCCTCCATTTATAAACTTCAATAATAGCCTCCAGAAAATTTTATAGCCTTCATGACTTGTTTTAATGCTACTTTCACTTTTTTTTCCTCTGTATTCTCTAAGTGCATGTACTTAATTATGTACCAGGAACTCCCGATATGACATCTTTTCATCCTAACTTTGCCATACATTCTGGTATTTTTTAGGAAATAATAACAGGTGATATAACTGAAATTACTATTTCCTCTGGTTCAGTAGTGCACTCCGAATTTAATCTTGGAAGGGGGGGGTAAGTATGCGATTTGAGAATACACACTATGCATCGCATATGACCTATGATTGAGCATCTGCAATGATTGCTAATTCATAAGTAGTATAGAAATAGAAGAAACGACACAACATAAATAAAAAAAAATGAATTTGTTTTCTAGTTTTTTTTTTCCCTCCCTTTGGGGAGACAGGGCCCCTTCCACCCCCTCCTCTCTGGGTGTGCCAGTGCTCTGGTTTGCCAAAGTCAAATTGGCATCATCAAGAAAAAGTACACAAGTAAAGATATGTGGCCCTACATGAGTTAGACTGAATTAAGAAAAACAAAACAAGGCATAAATCATAAATTGCTCTACTGGTAGACTCGACTACAGCTGGTGGGCTGAAGAGGAGCCTGTTTCTGATCTGAGGCTACATTTATGCATTCAAAAACAGATTCAAGGATAAGACTTTCATAGTTGTAATTGATTCTGTGAAATAATATGGTCGCCCCCAACACACCCACAGCATATTCTTTGGCAGGTATCAAAGTCATGATTTAACAAGCCCTGTGCAACCATATCAGCAGTACCATATGTACGAGGTAGGTTCCAAAAATTTCCGGCCTGACATACAAAATTTGCACCAATTTTAAAATGGCATGTATGACATATAATACCATCTATGGAGAGCTTAGTTTACCAGTTTCAACTTCTGCCTGCACCATTCAGTTGGAGGCACTCGTTTGACTAACATGTGACATACTAAGTTGCTGTAATGTTAAAAATTGAGTACCATGCTGTGATAAAGTTTTTTTTCTAAGTACTATCAAACATCGATTGGATGATGTTTATGGGGAAGTTTTTCCTTCCTATTCCACCATGAAGAAATGGACTGAACAGTTTTGCCTAGGAAGAGAGCATCGAAGAGGATCGACATAATGGTCGTCCTGCAGAAGTGAAATGTCAGGAAAATGTCTCTCTTGTTGAGGAGAAACTGCTCAGTGACAGACGGCCGAAGCCCAAAGACATCTCAGCAAGATTGGGTCATTCTATAACAACTGTCTTTCCCATTATTCATGAGAAGTTCCACATGACGAAGGTAAGTGCAAGATGGGTGCCCCAACTTCTCTCTTCAATTCAGAAAGAGCATCATGTGACCTGTTCCCGTTTTTAGAGCTTTGCCAAGAAAATCAGAGAGAAGTGCTGGAATCCATTGTCACCAGGGATGAAACCATGGTTCTTTATTATGATCCTCTTTCCAAAAGGGGAATCCATGGAGTGGCACAAACCAGGCAAAGCACTGCTGAGAAAAGTCAAGGTCACTCAGTCCACCAAGAAGACCATGGCAGCAATCTTTTGGGATTGTCGGGGAATTCTCTTGATTGACTTAAGGAAAGGAATGCAGAATATTATGCTTCACTCCTGCACAAACTGTGCGACGCCACAAAGGACAAAAGACGAAGAATGCTTGAGTCATGGTGTTCATCTGCTTCATGAATGCTCCAGTACATGTGGCTATTGTTGCAAAGGCTGCAGTGAAGGACTGTGGTTTCTTGGAGATTGAACACCCACCCAACAGCCCAGATCTATCGCCCAGTGACTACTACCTCTTCTCGAAACTGAAGAAAGACCTTCGAGGAAGAAAATTTGTAGATGACAATGAGGTGAAAGATGCAGTTTTAGGCCATTTTGCAGACAAAAGTACAGACTATTTTTTCAAGGGCATAGAAATGTTAATTCAGAGATGTGAAAAGTGTGTTGTGAATTAAAGGGAAGTTATGTTGAAAAATGATACAGTTGTTTTCTTTCTATCACCTCAAAAGTTAGTCAGGCCAGGAGTCAAGTGGGACCATCCTTGTAGTCTTTCTGTTAAGAGATTCTTTGTTGACTGGATGTTTGCTCCAACAGGTCTGATTACAGCTGTGGTGGCAGCTGCGAATCTATGCATTGTAGCTAGTCTTCAGTTGCGCTGCAACAGATTCAAGATAAGGAATGCTAATTTTTTATGTGCCCTTAAGGTGGTCACCAGATTATTATTATTATTTTATTTATTTTTTATTTTTTTCAGGACTTTTACTGACTTTTAGAAGTGCCAAAAATATTTGGTCGAATTCCACATGTAAGGCTATTATCCATACTCACAGCACCGATTATTATTATTGTAGGGGCACTTCCATGCAGTTTAAAGACTCATCATTAGAGACCAAACTATTCACCCAACCTCTATTTGAGCCCATTAACAAAGCACTCACAACTGACTCTGGCAACCAATTCAATTCATTCACAACTCCTCAAGCAAAAAATCTTGTCCTCATACCCCCTACTAACCACACCTTTATTCAACTTGCAGAGATTACCCTTTGTTCTGGCCCCTCCAGCCAAATGCTGACACATTGTCCCTATATCAGTCCTATAAAACCCTTTAAGTAACTTAAATGTTTCTATCATATCCCTTCTTTTTCTCCTACCAACTAACCAACTTTTGCAATCCACACATCCTCAGTCTATCTTTATAGCGAATGTTCCACAGACCACTCACCGTCTTGGTCACTCGCTTCTGAATCTTCCCCACTGCTTCCTTATCCCCAGGAGACCAGACCTGAACACAGCAATCCAGATATAGGCATATCAAGGCCTTATAAAGAGGAATAATAACTTCCTTATCTTTACTTGCCAATGTGTTCTTCAGTAGCCAAGTAATTTTATGGGCTACATTAGTAACCTTAGCAATATGTCCTCTAAACTTTAACTCTCTGTCTATCATCACTCCTAAATCTCTAGCTTCATCTGTTTCCTGGAGCACAGTCAATGTGATACACAACTTGCAATCTCTTTATCCCAAAATGCATAACTTTGCATTTCCCCACATTAAACTGGAACCCGTTATCTTTTGACAGCCTATTTAAATATATGTGGAGAGCATCCTGCATGCTCTCCACATTGCTTTGATTAATTATTACTCCACCTAATTTTGCATCATCAGCAAACAACTGAATATTTCGTTTCAGGTTATTTCCTATATCATTTATGTATTACCTTAGGTATACAATTTAATATTGCTTCTTGTTGATGACCCTGACCTATCTCCCATGCACCACTAACGTCACCCCTGCAGTGTTTTATGCCATGGCACAGATTTAAACTTCTTCCAAAGTTTGTCATAATCACCTGCCTTGTAGTTCTGCATATTCCCCTTCTTGACAGAATATTCCTCATTGTGTGCAATCTCCCAAGTCAAGCCTGCATGGTCACTTTCACCAATTAGAGCAATGTGGTCATCTTGGTGCCTCAAGTAATTATCTCTTAGTAGGTGTATAAATTCTATTTCCTTCCTGCTATGTGATCTTTCTTCCTTCCAGTCCATATCTTCCTAGTTGAAGTCCTCCAGAATAATCACTCGACATGTACTCATTGTACTAATTTGGTGATGCATGTCTTCCAGATATGTGGAAGTACATGGTATATAGCAACAACCAACTGCAAATTTTGTCTTACTGGCCTTAATTTCACACCAGGCTGCTTTGAACAGCTGCCCTCCCACCTATCTCCTATTCTTTTTGGCTGCAATTCATTCACTATCAGCAGCATTCCCCCCCCCCCCTCCCATCCTATATTCTCTATATTTCCTGAAGATAGAGAAAATAGGATGGGGGAGGGATACTGAACACAAAATACTAAACCCTTCACATTCTATCCCTGTAACTACATCATCTGTTAGCCAAGTCTCACTAATGCCTATAAATTTTGGTGAGGTTGCACTAACCAATGCCTAAAACTCCTCCCTTTTGTTCCTGATACTTCTGGCATTAGTATATAGTAACTGCAGCATCCCTTTAGGCTACCACCCACCTTTACTTCCTGAATTGACAATCTTATTCAATATTCTTGCTTGTTCTGCACTTGGTCATTCTCACACACACACTCTCCTCATGGGTGCATTCCCACAAACTTGCCTACTTCCACCATAATTGCTTAACTTTTCCTGAGTTTGCGCTTCAGCATGCTCAGTGAACAAAGCTCTCTCTAGACACCTAACACCAAAACCATTTATATGATGGATAGTAAAGTCTAAGAGAAGGAGGGACTGGTATACTACAGGATTCTGTACTTGAGGAATGATATTAGGGATTGTCTTGGAAGGCAATATCCATTTACATGCAAACGATGCAAAGTTGGAGCAAGTGATAATGGATATATCTGATGCAGAATCCTTGCAGGCTGATTATAAGAATAAATGTTAATGGGTGTGAGTAAAGTTTCTGGTTTTCATTGGCTTAAGGAGTTAGCAATCTAAGCATTATATTGATAGGAATTTGCTGCAAATGGATGATTAGGCTATATTATGACATAGAGAACTATGTCATATTATAGGAGCTATATTTCTAAGAAATAAAAATATGGCTCCTATATTATGACATACAAATAGATTGGATACCTATACCTTATACCTGTACCTTAGAAATAGGTTGAATAACTGCACTGTTGAAGAGAACACTACCTTGTAAGAAAAAGGAAGTCATTTTCCTATTGAGGGTAAATTAAGGAATGTGATCTTAAAAGGTTAGTGAATAGATGGGAGAGCAAATATGGCACAAACATGTTGGTTAGCAGTGTGACCTTACAGTATATTCACATGTGAGGTTTTTAGCTTATGGCTAGTGGAGGTAGAACTTGAACATACCTCTAGCCAGCTCCCCTGAAAGCTGGCTAGAGGTGTGCTTAGGAAGGATGTGTGTGTGTGTGGGGGGGGGGGGGATGGGCTACATTGGATATTAAGTGCATCTTCATTGAATCCATTCAAGGAGAGAGACATAGATATTTAAGTGTAACTAATACGGATCCTCTCTTAGTGAGTCATTGGACTCCCTGGAGAAACCTCATCGTCATCAAATTCCTGATGCACCCTCTAATCTTTCCTCGCCCATTCTGTTTAAGTGACCATACCACCTGAGATTAGCTCTGCTAATGCATTCCTAGATGCTGACAATGTCAAGTTCTTTCCTAATATCCTCATTTTTAATATGATATTGCCATTGATGCCATCTGTTCATGCCTCTAATCTTTCTCAGGACTCTCATATCTGCGGTCTCTAGTCTTTGGTCAAGTGTTTTACTTCTACAATTCTACCTATTTTCATTGTCTTTGTCTTTTTAATGCTGACCTTCATACCATATCTATTACAGCAGTTATTCAATTTAGTCAGGGAATCTTGCAAACTTGTAGCGGATTTAATTAGAAGTATAACATCGTCAGCATAAAGCAAAGAGCTGACATTAACATCTCCAATTCTGATATCAGTTTAATACCACTTTCCTTCATAATGTGATCCATATAGATAATGAATAACAGAGAGGATAATGTACATCCTTGTCTCACACCAGATTTAACATTAAACCATCTTCCTGTACTCCTTCAATTCTAACTGCTGACTTACAACTCAAATAAAGACTAAGTATTGCTTGATATAATGCCCCATTGACACCATATAACTGTAGCATATTGAATAGCTTTTCTCTTGGCACTTTGTCATATGCCTTTTCCAAATCGACAAAACTTAAATACAAATCTTTGTTATATTCCCATGCTTTCTCAACTATTTGTCGTAAAGTGTAGATCTGATCCTGAGAGCCTCTATTTGGCCTGAATCCAGGTTGTTCTTCACCAAGCTTTTCTTCCACAATTTTTCTCAACCGTTTCTCAAGTATACTTGCACAGATCTTGCCAGGAACACTCAGTAGGGAAATACCTCTGTAATTCTCACTTTCAGTTTTATTTCTCTTTTTATATATGGGTACCATGAGAGTTCTACTCCAATCATTGGGAATTCGTCCCTCTGTCCAGGCTTTCTGAACTATGCAGTGCAGCCACTGTAAGACTTTTATACCACCATACTTCAGCATTTCTGGTAGAATATCATCTACTCCTGTTGCTTTTCCACATGTCAAGCCTTTGATGGCTTTTTTTCTACTTCAAGTATGGATATGTGGATATATATTCCTGACTGCATGCCTGTTGAGTGTTTTTTACCACTGTGCTATCACTGCTTGTTTCATTTAGCAATTTTTCGAAGTAATTACTCCATACTTCAAGGATATCTTTTTCTCCTGTTTTCATGTTCACCTTTATCATCTCTAACTCCTTTTACAGCACTCTTTCCTCCATTTCTAAGCTTCTTCAACAACCTCCAGAATATTTACCACCTTCTTGATATTTATTTTCAATGTTCTTGCTAAAGTCCTCCCGTAACTTTTGTTTAGCTAGTTTTACACAGTGTTTAGCTTTCTTACATTTATTTCTGTATTCTTTAAGAGCAAAAGCTGACTTATTTGCCAGGAACTTTTGATATGCTTTCTTTTTTTCCTTCACTGCCTCTTTAACTTCCTGTGTCCACCATGGAGTTCTGATTATTCTATCCTTGCATACAACCTCACCACATGCCTCTCTTGCTAAATCAATCAATAATTTCTTCAAGGCTTGCTACTGAATCTCCAAGGTTTGGTTCCTGTTCTTAAACTCTTTCATTTTTTCTTCAATAATCTTTGTGTATTTTAGTCTACAGTTCACATCTGAGAGCTGCTCAACTTTTATTCACTTTTTTTCTCCCTGCACCATGGAGAAAACATCACTATCAACAATAACATAGTCAATGAGACTTTTCTTATTTCTTGCCTCTTCTCTCCATGTGAATTTGTGCACATTTTTATGTTGGAACATGGTGTTAGTAATAACCAGTCGATGTACTGAGCAGAAATCCAAGTTTTCTTGGATTTCTGCTCAGGACATGGACTTGGATTAGATATATTTCTAATCTGGTTGGATTAGAAATATTTAAAAACAAAACAGGTATTTGCGATTATTATTAGCTTTGCTGTTTTCTCTAAATTTTCCCAAAATATTTTTGTATGTCTGACAATTATTTCCTACTCTGCTATTTAGATCCACAACAAGGACCAACTTTTCCTTTTTCGATATGTCAGTTGCTTTTTCTAAAGCATCAAAAAATTCCTCCACTTACCTTAGTAGAACCTTCTGTGGGACCATAGGCATAAATTAGTCTCATTATCCAATTTCCCATTCTGATATTTGCCCACATCACTCTACTTTAGACCGCCTGCCATTCAAGAAGATTAGCCTCATATTTTGTGTTGAATACTAGGCTACTCCTTCTTTTCCTTGATTGTCATTTCCTGAATATATCATTTTGTATTTATTGCTCAGAAAGATCTCACCAGTTTTTGTCTTTTTTGTTTTAGTCATCCCTATTATGTTGATCTGGTATTTATCTAATTCTTCAGCTAGCTCCATTTCTTTACCATTCATTCTTCTTATGTTGATAATACCAATCTTTAACTCTGTAATGTTGAATTGGGGTGTATTTTCATATTTGTTCCAGTAGCTGACTTTTCGCTGTTCGCCCTAGTTCTCTGGCGAAAACAACGGAGGCCTTGTTTAACCGGGCGATGCCCCAGCCAGCATGAAATTTTGTCATGTTGTACCATCATTTTCTATATTGGTTTAAGCCAATAATAATACAATTTGGTTGGCTAAATCCCAAATTGCCAATCCATCCTCGTTCGTTCAGTATCCAGGTGGATACCCAACAGGATGCACCACGAGAAGGTGAGGAGTGGACATTAGGTCAGAAACCCTGGTCGGTTCTCTGCATTGCTTTAAAGGCTACGTGGAGGTCTCCTCTCAGTTATACAGCTTTGACCCTTAAGCACTCCCTGGAGGAACTTATATAATAATAATAATAATAATAATATCCCAGGTTTCGGCACCATCCAACAAAACAATTGTTGAAGTTATTGAAGAGTTAAAATGAAGAATTATAGTGACTGCACAGAAAATTAAAAGATGAAGCAAGAATAGACCAATATGTGCAAAATATGCAATTTCAACAGAACCAGCGTCAGTTCTTTCAGAGTCTCCAGAGAAATACAAATGCAAACAATCATTCACCAGAAAAAGAAGAAATGCTCTTTGGATAAATCTTTGGAAGACAATCTGGGATAATCCTCTTGAACACAATAAAGATGCCTCATGGATTAAAGAAATAGAATCAGAAATGAAACAAAAACAAATGCACAATGTCATTTTCACTAAAGAAATGGTCAGTGCACAACCTAGAAAATAAATAAATAAAAAAAAAAAACCGGAGTGCACTGGGCAATGACGAACGACATGAATTTTGGAACAAAAGTTGAAGCATCTAACCAATCTATATGATCAAATGGCAGAACAATTTAATTATTTGTTGCAGTCAGGCTCAGTGGAAGTCTGGATGATATCTGGGTGCACTTTTCTTTTCTTGAAAGATAAGGGGGCAGACCCAAGTAACTATCCCCCAATAACATGCCTACCAAGTATGCTTAAGCTGTTCACTGCAATCATAGCAAATTCCATATACCACTACTTAATGAGATAATCAGATTTATCTGATTGAACAAAAAGGCAATTTTCAAAAGTCCAGAGGGATAAAAACACCAGATCCTTATTAATAAAATGATTTTCAGAAATTCAAAAAGACTTAAACATGGCATGGATAAGACTTTAAGAAAGCATTCAATTCCCTCCTGCACTCCTGGATCCTAAAATCATTACAAATATTTGGAATTAGCAAAAGCATATGTTCCTTTCTGGCTGCTGCAATGAAATCATGGAAAACAACTTGAATAGTGAATAATGAACGATCCGGAGATATCAGCATTAAACGTGGAATTTCTAAGGTGATTCCTTGTCACCACTGCTCTTCAACATTTTTTGATACCTTTATCTATGATTCTGAACAAAACAAAACTTGGATATGAAATTCCTAAATGTAATATTAAAATTTCCCATGTATTGTATATTGGTGACCTGAAGTTATATGGAAAATCAGCCTAGCAAATCGACTCTTTACTGAACACATTTCGTATTTTCAGTCAGGACATCAAAATAGAATTTGGTGTAGAAAAATGCACAATTTTATCTATTAAACAAGGAAAAATTAATGATACTAGCAATTTTAATTTTGATCAAGAGAAATATATAAAAGCAATTTCAGCTGATGAACACTATAAATACCTAGGACTCCAGTTGTAAGTTAAATAATAGGCAGCAGCAGAATACACCAAAAGAGTTAGAAATATTCTAAAAACAAAACTGAATGGATTAAACACAATTAGAGCAATGAATTCTTGGGCTATACCAGTGATCCGATATACAGCTGGCATAATAGATTGGACAAAAGAAGACCTGGACAAATTGCACCTCAAAACTAGAAAATTAATGACTATGCACATGCATTACATCCACGAAGTGATGTTGATTGGTTGGACCTACCGAGGAGAATAGGTGGACGGGGTCTGCTGCAAGTGAGACAGACTGTGGAAGAAGGAGAAATTAGCTTAAAAAGTTACATCAACAGTAGCTCTGAGAAAATGCTTCAAGCAGTTACACAAGAGGGTCTTCTGAAATCAAAAGGAAACAAATACGATTACAAAAAGGAACAGCAAAATAACCAATATATGTGCTGGAAAAATTAACCTTTGCATGGTCAATTTCTTAGAGATACTGAGGAAAAAATTGATGTGAACAAGATGTGGCAATGGCTACAATATGGATATATTAAAAAAGAAACAGGATTTATTCTAGCAGCTCAAGAACAGGCATTACAAATTAATGCAATGAAAGCAAAAATTTTGAATATCAATAATAACAGCAAATGCAGATTATACGATCAGAAAGATGAGACTGTGGAACATATAATCAGTGCATGCAGCAAGATAGCTCAAACTGACTATAAATACTGCCATGTCAAGTGGCCAAAATAATTCATTGGCATGTATGATAGTATGACAGAGATAGTATCGGAAAATGAAACAGTAAAAATTCTCTGAGACTTTCGATTATAAACTGATCGGTATTTGGAACATAATAGACTTGACATCACAATTGGTGATGTCAGGTTTGGATTATCGATATCACAGTACTCAATGATAACAACATTAACAACAAAGAACTGGAAAAAATTACTAAATATCGAGAGGCAAACGAAGTTGGCAGGCTTTGGCTTAAACACTAAAATTATTCCAATTGTTTTCAGTGCACTTGGTGCAATTTCAAAGAAGCTATCCAACTATTTACAGCGATTAAACATCAACGAAGTGACCCCATATGACCTACAAAAAACAGAATTACTTGGAACAGTCCATATTTTATGACGCTACCTGATAGACTATTCTTGGGTAGAATCTGAATTGTTCTATATCACCAGTCAAATTGTTGTTTAAATCTTGTTTTGATTGTGTATCAATTATGTGAATAAATAAGAATAATATGGGATTTACTATAGTTTGTTATGGGGATGGGGGGGATATGGGGTATCAGTATTTTTTTTTTAATCCATTGGGGACCAGAGCTATTGGCAAAGAACGTATCGTGTATGTAGTTCGGATTAGTGGTTAGAGCAGTTATTATAATGCATATTGTTGTATGGAATCATAACAAGGTGGCACTGTGTGCGTGTGTGTGTGTGTATTAGAACCTGTAGCCAAACAAAGAATGTCATTTACATAGCATAACCAAAAATATTTCCATAGGGCAGAGTTTAAAGTTATCTCTTCAGATATTCCTAAGAAGTTAGTTGGGAGGCAGAAGCAAGTAAAAGTTTGTTTTAAAGCTTTATTCATTTAATTTTATTGAAAAATGATAACTTTTTTTTTTTTTTTTACATTTTTTCATCAGAATTATCATCGCTATTTGACAATGTTTGCGAACTGGTGTGAAATCACTTTCATCATTAGAAGAGATAGTCAGTGCATCAGATCTGTATGGTAGAGGATGATTCTTCTCAAACAGAATTAGCTTCACTCTCATTCTGTGTTGGTTTCTTTCTTCGGATGATGTAATCAGTGATTAAACTTTGCTATGACGATTTCACTAATTTCTTATACAGCTCATGATATCCAGACATACAGTTCTTTAGCTCACGTTGGAATTTAAAGGCTCGTTCAGAATTTGTGTCATTAACAAGATAATGATTTTCCAATTTATTGCACAGTTCAAGATCTCGAATTATATTTGCAGTGAGGGGGACAGGTTTTTCTTCCACTTCACTATCATTTTCTGGATCTTCGATATCTAAAGTTAATTGATATCCAATAATATCATTGTTTCAGCTGATAATGTAGATGTTTGAACTGATTGCACTGTTTGCAACACATCCAGGCCAAGCTGCTTTCCATCAGGCATTTAAAGTTTGTGGTCTTTTTTCAGCGATAGCAGATGCAACATGATTTCAAGTCCAAGATATAAATTTTTTTTCCAAATGTCGGTTATTGTTAATGACCAATTTTCTAGTTTATCCAATATAAATTGAAAAGTGTGCTTAATGTAATGTTTTTTAAAAGTAGCAATTATGCCTTGATCTAATGGCTGAATAATGCTTGTTGTATTGAGTGGAAAAAACACTACCTGCACATTTGAATGTTCTAAGTGCAGATGACTTGGTGCATTGTTAACAATTAATAAAACTCTAAAATCGAGAGCTTTTTTGCTTCATATATGTCTCCACTTCTGGTACAAAGCAATTATTGAACCATTCAGTATATAAAGCAGTTGTTACCCAGGCCTTTGTATTAGCCATCCAATGTACCGGCAGCTGTCTTAGAGATCGATTTACTAGGAGGGATTTCAACATTCGATCCCCTGATGCATTGCTACAAAGTAACAACGTTACTCAATCTTTGCTTGCTTTAAACCCACTTGCTTTTTTCTCAGACTTTGCGATGTAAGTTCGGCTAGGCATTTTCTTTCAAAACAATCCTATTTCATCAGCGTTAAACACTTGATCGGAACAAATTTACGATCTTCAATAATTTTAGCTAACTTCTCTTGAAAATTTTTGGTGGCTGCTTCATCTGCTGCTGCTGCAACCTCGCCTGTAATCTTCACGTTATGAAGTGCATTCCTTTTTAAAAACCCGGTTATCCATCCTTTGCTAGCCGAAAATTCTTTATCAGCCTGGGAAGCAGAAGTAGATGGCTCCAATTGCTTCATCTTTGAAACCGAAGAGCTTTTTGTTTAATTAAATAACCACTTATAGGAATTCTTATTTGAGTTAATTCTTCAATCCAAATTATGAGCACTCATTCCGTTTTTTTCTAATAAAGCACCCCTTCAGTACGATGATAATTTGGCACTTAGTTTTATGCCAGAAATGACAGATTTTCTTATTGCGACTTCATTCTTTTTAATTTCTCTTATAGTAGATTTGCCTAAATTAAAATGTTTACTGATCGCTGTAGATCCTTCTCCTTTTGCTAAGCGATCTAAAATTGCAATTTTTATTTCCAAAGGAATTGCTTTTCTTTGGTGCTTTTTTTTTTTCTCCATTGGGCCAAATTAAACCTTTAAAATAAAATTAGCAAAATTTAGACTTACAATAATGAAAAGACAAACACTTACTCATATGCAAAATCCATAATGTACTGCAACACGCTGTTCATTATGTACAACAGGGAAACCACGAATTAGCATGAAATATGCGCTGCATAAAAAAGATATGCATAAAAAGAGACCCATGTGTATATAATTTCTTGGTATCTTTGATTTATAGGGGATAGCCTTTATTAGCAGGTATTCACTTGGATACTAAACAAATGAAAATGGTCCACAGTTTGGGACTTAACAACCAAATTGTATTTGTTATCAGCTAACACTGAAATCATAATTTATGATACAACTTGGTGAAGTCATGCCAACTGATATATCTCCCAGTTAAATGAGGTCTTTGCTGTTTTCATCTGGGAACCAGGCAGACATTGAAAAAATCAGCTTCTGGAACAAATTCTTCATCAGTAGAATTAAAGATTGATTCTGTTAGTGTAAAAAGTAGCAATGGAAAAGAACTGGCAGAAGCAATAGAGAGGTATTTAATAATTTCACCAGGCAGACATAAAAAAAAATACTCAGTAGTCTTGATATCAATAAGTCTCCTGGCCCTGATGGCATTCCTCCAGTTGCATTAAATAAAAACTTGTTCTCAAGAACTTACACCCATATTGTGCCATCTCTTTAAGCCATCATATTCATCTGACATCTATATAACTGCTTAGAAGCAAGCTTTTATGTCCAGCAGTTTCCAAAAAGGGAGATAAAAGTCAACCATCAAGCTATTACCCTGTTTCTCTTACCTCAGTACTCTCAAAAATAATGGTAAAGATCAACTGCTTAACTACTTGGAGACTCATTAGTTACTTAGCAATCACAAATATGGAGATGCTGTAATTCTCATTCCCAAGCATATCTCCTAGCCAACCTCACCCACCTTTAAACAAGCCATATTTCCAAGGCATTTGATTGAGTCTAGCATCATAGCCTTCTTATCAAGCTACCATCTTATGGTATGCCAGCTTCCTTGCCAGTTGTTCTGCAAGTCATGAAAGATGATTTTCTTTCATCCGATTTTACAGTTAATGTTGATGTACTTCAGGGCTCTGTGCTTTCACCTACGCTCTTCCTCCTACATATCAATCCCTTCTCTCTGACATCCACTCCTATTCACACAGCTTTGCTGATGATAGTACTCTCTGCTCCTCTTTTTCATTTTTAAAATCTTGTGTTTGGGTAATTCATGCTTCAAGATCTTCTTTAACCAATGCCTTAAACTTTGATCTTCTTGCCATTCTCCAGCAAAGTGGAGATAACCTGGTGCTACCAAAATGTAATCCTTTAGCTTGGAATTATTTTTCATTGTAAACAGTACCTTAGAATATTGTTCTCAATTTGGGATGGGGCACCTAGGACCTTCCTCTGAATACTTGATTGTATTCAGAAGAGTGAGAACAACTGCTTAATTGATGATCCTCTCTCACTCACTCACTGATTCACTCCAGTCACTTTCTCATAGATAACTGTGTTGCTGCATTGTCTTTTCCATAGCTATATCCTTGGGCACTGCTTCACTGAACTAGTTACTACTGCTCTATTTTCTTTTAATCTAGTATGAACTCAAGCAGCTGCTGGTTCACACCCATATACAGTTCAGCTCCAAACTTATTCTTCAAGATGGGTCAGTTATAAACCAATTTCTCATCCTCCATCTCTGCTCTCTGGAATGGCCATCCCAATACTGTTTTTCCTAATGATTTCAGCCTTAAGGTCTTAAACACATCAACAAATTCCTAAAATATATATATATATATATATATATATATATATATATAAACTTTGCAAGGTTCAGCAATGTTGTATTGTGGCAGTTCCCCTTTCCTCTGCTTTTCCAACTCATTTGCTTTTTACTGTAAAAAAAATAAAATAAAAATAAAATAAAGTGACTTACTAAGATAAAACCTCCCTTTGACAGAATCATGCTGTTCCCCATTGAGTATCATATTGCTATCCATCCATTCCTGAATTCATGCCCTTAATCATCACTCTTGAGATAATAAGTAGCTTATAATTTGCTATCTGAGTCTAG
The DNA here is from genome assembly GCF_054136105.1 of Typopeltis vanoorti. Taxonomy (NCBI): domain Eukaryota; kingdom Metazoa; phylum Arthropoda; class Arachnida; order Uropygi; family Thelyphonidae; genus Typopeltis; species Typopeltis vanoorti. The sequence goes on from NC_143552.1 coordinate 94,185,719, forward strand.
CAACTTTTATGTAAGGTTCCACTCCTTGGGGCACTGACAGTTTTCGTGCATTTTTTCTATAACAATCGTGCTGATATCCCATGTATCCCTGGATTCACAATATTTCTTAATATCTTATTTTAATTTCTTAATATCTATTTCTTAATATCCTAAACTCCTAGAGTTCATGTACCGATAGCTTGATCCTTGTCAGATTGGTCACTGCCTTATCTCCACTTGGATGATACACACTTATAAAGTGATCGCTCAGCTATTTTTTTCTGCTTCTGTCGTTTTCCTGCCATCAGCAGTACTAAAGGTTTCCTTCATAATGATTTTTAGGATTCTCTTTGCCTTCAGCTAATTTTCTCTCATAATCTGATTTTTATTTCTTCAGCATGCTGGTCATCACTCTTCTTTGCTTCTGCTTTATATAGCTCATAACCCTACTGTTCACCTTTCTTATATATCCACCATAATCTTTTTTTCTTTAGCAGTTTTTGCTTAATGATGCTACTCATCTATTTAACTCCTACCTGGTTTATCCTTCCAACCTTACACATGCAATCTTTAACCACCCCTTTATTGTTTCTCATCAATTACTAACATCCTTCCCTTGCAGTTTCTTAAGCCATGGCACTACTTCAAGCTGACTCCAGAATTTGTCATAATCACCAGCTTTTGTAGTTCCATATATACCTCCTCTTAATTGAAGATTCTACATGCTAAGGCACTTCCCAGGTCAAGACTGCATGATTACTCTCACCAGTTGGAGGCAAAGTGGTCACCTTGTTATGGACAAATTCTTTGATGCTATCACCAGATCCAGTTACTTGCAAACCCACATGCTGTTTCAGGTAATTATCTCTCAATAGCTGTATAAATTCCATCTTTCTCTCCATGTGCCCATTCATCCTTCCAGTTTATCTACATGGAGATGGAAGAGCTTTTCTTTCTGGAAATTCATGTTTTTCATTCCACTAAAAAGACAAACCAGTCGTCAGAATACACACAACAGAAATACTCTGGCCTCATAGCCTGGTCCCCATTACTCAACCTGTGATCATTGAGGCAATTTTGCCAATGCAGGTCCACATCTCTTTTTGTTTCCCTTCCCCTTCCTAGCATGTAGCAACAATCAACTGGATATTTTGTCTTCATTGAGTTGCTAATGACAGCAGAAGAATTGCAAAAGTAGGAGTTCCTGCTGAACTTCTGTTATCATTATCAATTCTACCCTCCCCAGTTCTGTTCTCTATCATCATTCATTGAAAACATGATATCCTTACACTCTATTCTTGTGACAATATTTTCATTTATCAACTAAGTCTCATTTGATGCCTATAATTTTTAGGTCAGTTCAGGCGAACTGCCAAAAACTACCCACTGTTATTCCTGATATCTCTGACATTATCCCTTTTGGATCCATATGTACCCTTGAATTTTTTAATGAGTATCTCACTAAAAGATTCCAGGGACTTGTGTAGTGAGTGTGAGAATAAGTGTCCATTTACCTCAAGAGAGCCTACCAGCACAGGTTCATCTGCAGTTTGCTTCCTTGATTGTACACATCTTTCTCTTGCTAAACAAAATATTCTCTGATACATAATTCCAAATTCATTAAAGTGCAATTCATCAGGTACATTCAAGTCATCAAATGCATTCCAAATACCTGGAAATTTTATACCATCCCTCCTACACAACCTATACATTTACTTATTTATGACTGTGGTCCTCCTCAATTCACCCCTATCATATCTTAGTAAGAGAATTGCAAGGTTTACTTCTTCACTTTTTTTCCTGCTTCTAATAACTGTTTCATATCTTCTTGCATCTCATACTTCTTCTTCATCATCATCATCATCAAATTCTTGCCATGTACCTTTTACATTTTGAGTGCATTTTAGCATTGCCCTAAACCATGCTCTTGACAGGGAAATTATGTTAAATGGTTTTTAGTTCATTGCTGGGAAAGTGATCATTTTTGTTTCTTTTTATTGCTAATTTTGGTATATAATTTCTTATTATTTTTCATCATCATCATCATCATCAAATTCCTGACATGTACCTTCAAGGGATGTACAGGATATGATAGTACTACATGAAAAATTTACTTCATTACTAACTTCCTATCTACAATTTTCCTCCAAATTAGTCTTACTTGTCAAGACTCCAACATCATCAGATCTTATATTTTTATCGTCTAAGGTACTTTGTACCGTATCAATCCATCTATATCTTGGTCTTCCTCTGGGTCGTTTTCCTGCCAATCTGGCAGAGAACACTTGTTTTGCTAATTCCATACTTTGCCTTTTTAAATCATTTGGCTTAAATTATTAACTTTTCTTTGAAATCTGATGGCATTACTGATCTTTAATCTTTGCAATGAAATAATGATTCTGTCATATTCTCTTCACAAAGATCCCTGATCTCTTCTCTGCTATATCACTTGCTAGACCCACTTTTCCAAACAATCTAGGTCACACTCTGTCCTGTGAAAGAACATGTAAATGTGCTGTTTCATTCATTCAAGCCACCTTGTTATTCTCCTTATTCTTCACATCTCTTGAGGCATTATTCTTCTGACTTCCTTTCATCATTTATGATTCATTCAGCCTCACCACTTAGTTCTGTATTCTTCTCTTTTTTTCTCTACAATTTTTAACAACCATTCATCATTAAAATTTAAAATTAAATATCCTGAATAATGACATCTGATCCCTTTTTGTCCTGGTTTGTTTTGGCTCCATTAGCAGCACTAATAATATATATATATATATATATATATATATATATATAAATAAGCTTATAGGCAATCAAACACTGCACGCTGAATTAAAAACCACATAATATGCTGAAGCTAATAAAAATTATGCCTCGCTAATTAAAAATAAATATATGGCACCAACCTTCCTTCACAACAAGTAGTAGACACAAACTGCAAATTGCAGTCAGGAATTGTATCTTTTATTATAGTAATCTGACATTGAGGCTTCTGTTATGCTAAATTGCCTATGCTTCTAATAAATTATCTTTGAATCATAACTTGGAAAAAGGAATTCTTGATAACAGATTATCTGCTAATAATTGAAACAATTCACTATATGAATTGTTTCAGTTATTTTTTCTGAAATTATTATTTCAGTTGTGAACTGAAAAAATTCTAAAACTGTTTATTGATTATCAAACTATTTATTGATTACAAAAATAGTTATGCTTCTCTATATGCAGCTGTAATTCCTGATAGCAAAATATAAGTATACTTTTACAGCTTGGCTGTTGATGAATTCTTTAACAAAGCAATCTGCATCTTAGATTAATGCTTATTATTAATAGAATAACAGAAATTATTCTCTCTCTCTCTTTCTCTCTCTCTCTGTGTGTGTGTGTATAATGGTATTATAATTACTAGTAAAAGAGTGCATGTCTTGGGGTAAAGATTTTAGTTATTGTCAGTTTAAGTTGTTTGTTACGCATTGTATTTGTATATTGTTAGCATGCAGCAAAGAAAAAGATTGACTTGTGTTTGCAACTGTGCACTTATAAATTTGCCTTTATATGTGACATGAGTGCTTTATACAGAAAACTTTCTGAACAGCACAGCAATTATGTTTCCAGCTATTGCTTGGAAACATCACTTAGGGAAACTGATGTTTAACACTCAAATGAAGTAATTAACTTGGGATTGATTTTGGTAAGAATACCAAACATTAATGAAGTAATCATTCTATTTTGTGTAGTACAGAGTAAAATCAGTTTTAAATTCAGAAAACTTACTGTATAATAATCTGGATTCTTGAATTTTAAATAATTATCTTTGAAATTTTTACTTGTTTTAAAACTTGATTTTTTTAAGTTGTGCACACAGTATGACTTAGTTAAGATTGTGAGTTTAAGCATTGCTTTAGTAATGAAACTTGGGAAAAGTTGGATTAAGTATTTTATGATTACTGTGGAGTAATTCTTTTTGGTTTATCTACAAGGAAAATTATATGTAAAGTACCTGACATGTAATTTCTTTATTTCAGATGTATTACACTGAGATTCATACCTGGTAAAATTATCCATGTTTATAAATTATTGGATATATGTGCTTCTTTTATATTTAAGAATTTGCATTTGTCCAGAAACTTCTTATTTACTCATAAATATTACTTGTAAATGATGTATGAATGCATTTGTTAAAAAATAAGCATTTTTTTTTTTCTTTTGTAATGGGATATGTGTTCTTGTTCATATGCACTGATTACATCTGATTTGGGTGAATACTTATCATAGTAGTTTGCTGAAGAATCTTATATGAGAGTGAGTTAGGGATATCAGCATCTAAATATGTAATGGCAAGGTAGATTGTCATTAATGATGCAAAAGTCTGTATAAATTCAGGTGTAAATTATGATATTCATAATAAAAAAATTTAATAAAGCTGCCAAGTGAACTGCCAAAAACTACCCACTCTTATTCCTGATACTACTGGCTGTTCATACTATTTGTTGTAGTTTACTAAAGAGCCTTACGAGAGAGAATCAACATTTGAATCTATAATGACAAAGTAGGTTGTTATTAATGAAGCAAGTGTCTCTATAAAATTTGGTGTAAATTGTAATATTTATAATAAAAAGTGTCGATGAATCTGTTACTCTCATAGTATTCCTGGAGTATGAGTATTTATACTGTTATACTGGAGGTGTTATGTAATAAGAATAAGAAAATACAGTACTGTGTTGCTGCATGAAGTAGCATATTTCATATTCAAGGCAACTATTGAGGCAGAATGGATTATTTTTACTAAAGTCTTGGTAGAATCCTTGACACAAATTTATTTATAATTATTTTAATAATAAAATATATGATACCTTGATGTTGAATGCAAAATATTCTACTTCATATAGCAGCATATTAAAATAATAAATTCTAAATTTGATTTATATACATTACATAAAAGAATTTCTTTTAATTTTCTTACTTAGATTTCAAGTGAAATAGAAACAGATCTTGATGGTTCAGAAGATTTGCAGCCATTAGATCATTTAGAGCAAAGATTCTTAGAAATGAAGCTTCATCAGCAACAAAAGGAATCAGAAGAAGATTCACGTTGGTTGGCTGAAGAAGAAGGTCATTTTGTACCAATTCCTGTAAGTTAGCACAAATGTATTATTTATTTATTTTATTTTTTTTTTTTTCATTATAAAGTATTCAGAGCAAGTTAAATAATATATAGCAATTTTAAAAATAATGCACATATCCCAAAGTACCTCCTGTGGTTCAGTTGCTTGCTGAGAGAGAAAAACTGTTACAATTCTGTTGATGACTGGAAGAAATTTTTCTCAAGATTTTTGCAATGGTTTTTCATTCTCTAAAAACAAATAAATTGGCTTTACTTTTCACAGTTTACAAAAATAATATGCATAGAATAAACAAGTCACTTGCTATTCCTGTTTATATGTAGACCAAAATAGGATGTTGCCAAAGGACCGTATGCTGCTTGAAAAATTCATTCTGTATTGAATTCTTTTCAACATATAGTTTCAGAGTGAACATAACATAGAAGTTTACAAATAATATTCTTTCAGGCAACTATGACAATTTTTAAATACAGTATGCTCAATTTCTTGGGTGAATGAAATGAACATGTATACACAGTTGGAAAATTCAGATTAGTGGATTGTAATAATCATATATATGAAACATTTGTACCAGTAGAAAAATCTGCATTCTCTGCTGAAAAAAAAATCTTTTGTGTATCATATTTAATGGATACTAATTAAGTTAAAATCATTGTCACACAACAACTACACTGGTTTTGAGCAATGGAGCCTGAGTGTATTTTATTATTAATTTTCAGATCCACTCAAGGATGATGTTGGTCCAGGTCAAGAGGAATTCACTGAAGCAGTAAACAACTAAATTGGTAAATACAGAAGTGAAAGTGAAAACTGTTGAACCACAAACAGCTTCTTGGAATAAAATAGCTGAAAATGCACACATGCCAAGCTTATACATTACAGGTATAGAAAATGCTTTGTAGAAACTTGGCAAATAAATATAAAGGTCTTCATAAATGTAGAAATGACATCACAAATAAAGATAGGCTTATAAGCATGTGATACAAATACTGGAGCAGAATATGTTGATGTAGGGAATATTAAAAAAAAATACTGTTCAACAGATGAAGTTAACTTGAATGAATGAACAGCCAAGAATTGCAGTTGTTATTGATTAACCAAATCATAAAGAAACAGTAAGGAATAGATTTCTTTCCTGGAGTCGGAAGCTTTTCTGACAACCTTAGAGTCATATTGCAGAGTGTGTTAATTCTGCAGGTCAAAAGTTATTACCGTTTTCTGCAAATTAAAGAAAAAAAAAAGTGAAATTTTATCTGAATAAGATTTATGATAGCTGCCAAGATATAAATTTCCTGGTGATGAGTACAATTTCAATAAAATAAGGAAATGTTTGATAGAAGTACTGATTGATTTCCACATGCTAGCTAAAGTTGCTTTTGATGCATATCAGCAAGCTCCATGTATTTATTAACTTTATGAAGCTGCTACTGAAAGGAATTCAAGTGATCTGTTGAATTAAATTGTTGTTTACTAGTAATTTTTTAAGATGAAAATTTCATCTCTCTGTTGCAAATTGACTTCCTGGCTTTGGCAGTAAATGTTAATTGTGTCATTACAATTCAAAATCAGCATGAAAAACTGAAATAATCCCAAGTTAATATTAACTACTGTTTTTTGGAATTGATAAGATAGCAAGTTTCTAATTTTATACACCTTTTTTCTCTCCCCTTGAGGTTACTCATAGCTCATTATAATCTGGCATAATATAGCAACTGATACTGAATTATGGTAGCATTAAGTAGAAATGAATGTTTTTGTCGTGGTGTTTTTTTATGCAGAAGAGTATTTTTATGAAAGTGGAGCTTATCAACTCGGCTCTGCAGCTGTTTTCCATACTTCAAGAATAAGTAGTATAACCACAAACTTTTTTATACATTTGTGTAATAGTTTCACAGTGTCTTTTTTTTTTTTATTCCTTCAAAACTAGTAGGTTGAAATAAACAAAAGAGTGTGGATGTGCTTAGTTATTCTTAAAGTGAAAATCTGTTCATTTTTCTAACTTGACAAAATATAATCAGATATATTATTTATTTATAATTTGTTATAAAAAGTGAATTCAACATGAAATATGCATTGAATATTTACAACAGAACCTGATTTTATTTGGGCAGTGGTTTGGTATAAAGGCATTCATGACTTTAAATTTTTCAGGAAATGACAACGTTATACTAGTATATTAATTAAAAAAACTTAAATCAATACCTTCTTATATTTCGGCAGTGTTACATTGTCTTCGGGGATCACAAAACTATGATATGTGCATGCAAGCACTAACACTGAGCAAATGAGGCTGAAGAAGGCAACTGAAGTTGGTCCTATCAACTTCAGTTTATACTTCAAGATAACTCAATTTAGCCCACTAGGCTAAATTGGGTTATCTTGGCTGTTGGGCTGATGTTCTTAGGATGCAACCTTCCCACATTTGGAGCAGTCTCATGCATCCTTTTTTCCAGCATATTCTGTGGTGGGTATCTGATGCATGGTCAGCAAGTCCTGAGTGGCTGTACTGGTGAAACCAGATGTAGTCTTTGTGTTCAAATATCCTGATATTAGCTGGTCCTGCCTGTTTGGCCATAGTAGGACAGTTTACAACTGCAAGGGACTTGGTATACTCCACGTAGGTCTAGGGGCAGTGGCTAGTCTTTGGTGGAGCAGATAAGGGATGCCAATTTCTTATATGGTTTGTAGCAGGTAGTCAGGTCATATTTTTTTTAGGATTTTTGTTAGTTTTTATGACGTACGCCGGATATAAGGAATGGTGATAGATTTAGCTTAATCTCTGTTGTGAAGGGTGGGGGGGAAGGTTGTGGTTAACTGGGTTTAATATTTTCTAGATTTTTGGGGGGTTGTAGCCATTGGCTAAGAAGTTGTGAAGGATATGGTTAAGTTCACTAGTTAGGTCATTGTTATCTGAACAGGTTAATTTAGCCCTGTTATGTAGAGTTTTTATATTCCCATATAGTTGTTGGGGGGGGGGGGGGGTGATTGCTGGTGAATGTATCTGCATGTATGGGTTAGTTTTCTATGAACAGAGAAAGCCAGGAATCCATCAGGGTGGCATGTAATCACAGTGTCTGGGAAAGGGGTGATTGTTGGTGAATGAAGGTGGTCTGAAATGTTCTCGACCTAAAACAAAAAAATGAATTATAATTTCAAAATTATTTTTCAGCATAATCTCCCTTAAGACTAATACATACCATTAATGCTCCAGCGCCATTATCCCATCCCTGTAGCGGTTCTCAGAAAGAATCTGCAAAATACTCCTCTACAGCTGCAATCACCTCTTGATTCAAAGAAAAACACTGACCAGCAAGGAAGAGTTTTAGTTTTGGAAACAGAAGTCAGAGGGAACCAAATCTGGGGAATAGGGTGGATGTTCCAATAATTCATATTGCAGATCCCTTAATAAAACCTTTGTGGGCAGGTGCATTGTCCTGATGAAAGATGATTTTTTCCTTCTGCAAACTGGGTCTTTTCTCACGGATTTTTTCACCTAGTCTGGTTAAAAGATTGGAATAATATTCCCCGGTTATTGGTTTACCCTTTTCAAAATAATTAATAAATAAAATACCTTTAGCATCCCGAAAGACCGATGCCATGACCTTTCCTGCTGATGGAACCGACTTTGTCTTCTTTGGCACTGAACAACCAGCTTCTGTCCACTGTTTTGACTTTGATTCTGGTGTGTTATGGTGAATAACACACCAGAATCCATAGTAATAAATCGATGCACAAAATCAGTTTTATTCTTGTTAAAACGCTCCAAGCACTGTTCAGGGATTTTCATGCTAGTGTGTTTTTGATCTGCTGTGAGCAAGTGCGCCGCCCATCTTGCGCTAAGCTTTTTCATATGCAATTCTTCATGCAAAATATATCCTATACGTTCTTTTGAAATGCCTATAGTCTCAGCAATTTCATGCATTTTGACTCGCCGGTCATCCAATACCATATTGTGCACTTGATCAATGATTTCTGGTGTTGTTACATTTTTTGGACGTCCTTTATGTGGATCATCTTCAAGGCTGGTACAGCCACGTTTAAACTCGGCAGCCCATTTCTTAATTGTCGAAAATGAAGGAGAAGAGTGCCCCTAAACTTTTATGAACTTCAAATGAATTTCTTTTGCCATTAAACCTTTTTTTTTTTTTTTTTTACAAAGAATTTTATAACCACACGGTACTCAATTTTATCCATTTCAAGGGATAGCGACAACAGTTTTGTTTCAGACAGCTGTATAAAACAAACTACTTGATAGAATGACTTGCAATGGATGCTTATGACAGATGTAATTTAGAAAAAAAAAATCTTGCCGATAGTGTTGCCATCTGTGGTCAAGGCCAAAAACTTCTCGGACTACCCTCGTATCTACCTGTATGGATTGGTTTTCTGTGAACAGAGAAAGCCAGGGATCCATCAGGCTGGCGTGTAATCAGAGTGTCATGGAAAGGGAGACTGTTGTTGTTTTCCTTTTCCAAGGTGAACTGGATTCTGGGAAGTTGATTGTTTAAGTGCGTTAAGAAGTTGTGGAGTGTATCCAAGCTATGTGGTCAAATTACGAAGACATCATCCACGTAGTGTAGCCAGACAGTGGGTTTTTGTGAGGCTGAGTTTAAGGCTTTTTCTTCAAAGGTCTCCACAAAGAAGTTGGCCAGGGTGGGGGGGGGAGAACCCATGGCTGCCCCTTATATCTGTTTGTAGAATTTTCCTTGCCAAACAAAATAACACGAGTTCTTGGTGAACTGAAATAGGGCTGAGATATCGGGAGGAAATTTGGCTTGGATGAAATCTAAGGTAAGGTAAGAGTGGGACATTTGTGAATAAGGAGGAGACATCAAAACTGACCATTATGTCAGTGTGTGTGTTGGAATGAGAAGTTTTCTATACTGACTTTAAAGCAGGCTTTTTTTATGTGTGAAGGTGTGTTGCCAGTATAATTTGTGAGCACTTTGGCTAATTTGTTTGTGGGGGAATCAGTGCCATCCACAAGACATAATGGCACATTCTTATTCCTGGAATCAGACTCGGCTCTAAAAAAACTTCCGAAACTTCAACAAATTTGGATGCATGAGACTGTCCCAAATTTGGGAAGCTTGCATCCTAAGAACATCATCCCAACAGCCACAACCCTATTTAGCCTCCTTATGAGGCACCTTTAGGACTCTAGGACCAACTTCAGTTGCCTTCTTCAGTCTCATTTGCTCAGTGTTAATGCTTGAGTGCAATATCATAGTTTTATGATCCCTGAAGATGGCAATGTAACATTGCCTTAATATAGGAAGGTATAGATTAAAGTTTTTTAATTAATATTCTAGTATACGTTGTCATTTCCTGAAAAATTTAGAGCAGTGTACAACCAACGTATAAGTTTATCTACAAAAAAAAGGCATTCATATATCTATGAAGCAATTAGTGACAATGCAGGTCAACCTGTATTGTCATTCTGCATTCTGTCATGGGCTTAACACTGTGGTGCCAATGAATAAATTAGATGAGATACCAAAGTCTAGCAGCTCAGATATTGCTTGAGTGCTAAACTTTAAAAAACAAGATACAAAAAAAAAAGAGAAATATATAAATGAGAATTTTAAATGCAGTGATTTCTAAAATTCTAAATTCTTTATTATAGACTGAATATTTTGTAGTGCTGTTCTCCACCAAAGTGCAAAAATATTCTCTTATTAGCATATTGCTTTAAAAAGTGAAACTGAAATATTGTCTTTTATAAATGCTTTTTATTTTCCCAAGAAGAGTATGTGAGGCTGTTCAGCCTAAATAACTTTTGAAGACTCAGGATGTAACCCAATCTCCTTCCTTAACCAATCGGATAGCTAGCCCATGGCCAGCAGTGATTTTTGATAAACATCTGGAGAGTGGAGAGAAAAGAGTATGGCAGACAACTGCCATAATTTTGTGGTCCTTAACATTATATATTACTATCTGAAATAGTTCAATTTCTACAGTCACTTTCGTGAGTTACAGAATTAAAAATCCAAGTTTCTAGGAGGGAAAACCCTACTTAAAACCCATGCCAGAGATAAAGTACTGGTCAAAGGAAGGACTTGGGTTTTTCTGTGACTGACAGAGTCGTCAGTAACGTTTTAGTATTACTTCGGTATTTTGTTGAGTGACTGGTCTTAGATTGAGATAACAGGATTTCTAGCCAATGAAAAAACTTTTTTTTCCTCCCTCATACAGAAAGACAAACTGCTGCCAGTCTTTGAATATCTTTGAAAGTTGATTGACGATGCTAAAAATAAGTGTGCAGGCAAGGGATAGCACATCGGTATGATGTAAGAATGATAGTTAACAGTGAAATGGTGGGTAGGATGCTCTGAGATCCTTCTTAGTATGGAATGACCAAGCTCTTTAGGCATGGAAAGGGTAATATGGAATTTTTAAGTGAAGAGTTCCTTTATTTTTTTTTTAAATGAAAGAATACAGTAGATCAAAAGTAGAAAATACCACTCACAGTGAACTTCACAAATTCCATCAGGTGATTCGGTTTGTATATATCATAACCATCACTATAAATGTGGCACAAGAAAGGAGCAAACTACTATCTTCTTCCCTTCTCTTACCCATACCCCATTTTGTAAACTTTTACTAAACCATAGCATCTGTGAAACAATAAATCACCAGGAAGAATTACAGAAACTGTTACTCAAGGAGCTTGATAAACTCTCAGATAAGCAAGTCTATGTATCATAAGCAAACTGCTAGCCTAATCTTATAACTCTTTACCCAAACCATGTGAGAATTTCACTTGATATTTGTCTTAGGATGTAGGGAATGGAAAGCACAAGTGTACCATTTTTCTATGGCATTCTTTTACTGCAATGGAAAAAGGAGAGATACATGTGTAACCATGTCATTTCATGCCTACATCAGTCGTGCTATTGCTGCAAGAGTATAGTGAGTGCAGTTGTAGGATGATATAGTCCTTGAATTTTAACCTCAAAAGCAAAGTCCATTTCAGCACTCACTGATTACATTATTGATTCACTATGTAACTGCCATACCACCTGAGATTAGCTCTACTAATCTCAGGTGGTATTATCACTTAAACAGAATGGGAGAGGAAAGATTAGCAAAACAAATGTTCTCTGCCAGGTTTGTAGGAAAAAGTCCCAGAGGGAGACCAAGATATAGGTGGATTGATATGGTAAAAAGTGCCTTAGAATTATAAGATCTGATAATGTTGGAATCTTGACAATCTAGGTAACAGACTGATTTGGAGGAAAATTGTAGATAGAAAGCTAGTAATGATGTAAATGTTTCATATAATACTATCATGTCCTATACACCCCTTGTGGATACATGTAAAGAATTTGATGATGTTGATGATATGTAACTACCTAACTTCAGGAATTATGTGGAACTAAAAAGGAAAGAAATTTGTCTTTAAATATTTCAAATTCAGTTTGAACATATCCAGGTGAACACATTTCCATACATATTGTAATTCCTTTACTGCATCCTTGATTAGTGAGCATTTCACATGTGTGGATACGTTGTGAGCATTGCATATGTAAGAGAATGATATGGAATATGTATTTCCATACTTCATTGTTTCTCTTATGCTGTTATAATCTGAAGTTTTTATAAGACTTATTTTGTCTTTTTAGTAATAATAAAAAAAAAAAAGACATTAATTCAAGGAGCTAGACAAGCTGATCCAGAGCAAGATTTCACAGACATCTATACAGTAAATAAGTGGCTTTTATCAACTGGGGCAGTCAGGATTCTTGCAGTTTTGTGATTGCTTTTTCCTGTTGTCTTTCATAATTACAGTCTGTGAAATCTCTTGAAAATACCTAGGTATTCATTAGCCAAAACAGTGTTGGTTGTGGCCAACCACAAGGGTTATATTATTGTTACTATCAGTTATGAAGTTGTTTGCATAGATATGAAGATTTTGATTTCCATCTCTCTATTCTGAATCAGAAAAAGACATCAATATATAAAAGTTCTGAATTTCTTGCCTTAAGAAACTTTTACATTACATTATTGAAAATTGCCAAAGCATAATAGAAAAAGCATCTGTCTGCAAATATTTTGGTTGGAAAATAGGTGCAAAGCTATTCATTTGAATTTAAATTGTAGTTTGAATTGTAGTGAATTATGAAATTTTCAGATGATGAAAAGATAGCAGTTATTGTCCAGGTGTATTTTAAGATATTGTTGTTCATTGTGGCTTGCTCAAGAAAAGTCAGTAACTGGTTCTGTTTTTTCGAAAATGGCCTTCCATAAAACCAGAAATGTGAAAAATGCCCAATAACTGGTAGACTTGCTTTAAGATTTGATGCAGAATTATTTTTAAGAATTATCAGAGTGATCTTGGAGGCATTAAATGACTCACTGTGTTTTGCAACACCAACTAAAGAGAAGGTTAAGAAAGAATTTAGTTATATGCCTGTGAAATTCAATTATAGTATGCTTAACAATTTCAGAAGGGATATGCAGTTTAATAACTTTTTTTTTATCAGTATAATAAAAGACAGACTTGCCGAATTCATCAGTGATCCAATCCAATCCATGAACAGTGTGGTTGTGGTGGTATGGAGTAACTACACAAATAATTGGATCTGCACTACTGAAAGTGGATCCCTTTTATAAATGCTTGAATTATGAACTCTTGAAATCATTAAATGTGCTTAATCACTTTTGGTTGTAATTGGGTATAGTACTGAGAGAAATTCTATGCATGCCGATGTAACAGTGATTTCTCTTGATATCTGACTATCTAGAATCTTAAGTGAGCAGTGCAGATATCTCGAAAAGAAATAGAAGTTATCGCTACATTCATGAGAATTTTACAATTGTAAATAGCATGAGAAACTTTCTTTTGGATTTATTAGGATTTATACAGTCGTCGACAAGTTTTGCCAGCTTAAGTCTGTCTGGCTTCTTCAGGACAAGAAATGGGTACACTAACGTTACATGCTAAAAAAAAAATGGAGTAACAACAGTTAAATTAATTAAAATAGAAATGATGTGTAACATCAAGAGCATGGAGCATGTATCTTAGTCATTGTTTGTTGATCGCGTTTTATAGTTTTTTGCGAAGTTGAGTTCTGCTAAACATAGTGAATTTATTAAGCTTTTCCAAATGTCTTTTAGTATCACGCCTTGATTTCTGTTGAGATTGTCTCCTGTCCGGAGTACCACTGCAGCTTCTTTAAAGTTTCTACATCTGAAATCTTCTTCAATGTACGGCATGGAGCTGTTGTCCCAATCAATGGAGTGGTTCAAAATCGAGAAATGATGGGCTAATCCTGAGGTATCTGTTCTGTTGTTGTTGTTGCCATCTTCTATATGTTCTTTTTTTTTTCAGATTTCTAGGCTTCGTGATTAGCCCATCATTTCTCGATTTTGAACCACTCCATTGATTGGGACAACAGCTCCATGCCATACATTGAAGACGATTTCAGATGTAGAAACTTTAAAGAAGCTGCAGTGGGTATAGCAGTTACAATTGTAAATAGCATCCTCTCTGTAGAACACAGTAGGATATTGACTAAAATAATTCTTTTTTTTGCCAAGTGGATAGTGTCTTCACATTCCAACCTACTGGCTGTGGGTAGATGATTTTCAACTTCTTGAAAATGGGTTGGCAGTGGGTTGAAAGCTTCTTCAGACCATTCATTAAGAAGGTAGCAGTCTCATCCATGTTCCTTGCTTGGTTTCTGTAGTTCCTGGATTATTTAACCCATAGCCTACCCATGATTGCTTATGTGATACAGGTTTATGGTAGAGGCAGGCACGTTAATTGGCAAGAGCAATATCATTGAAACAGATAGCTCTGTGATGTGTGTTAGCATTTTTAGATCGAAATGGCAAAAATATCTACATGATGGAGCCAAGGCACTAGTTTGAGTAGGGATGTGTTGAGTGATTGGTTCTCTAATTGTTCTGTATAGAAAATAACCAGAGGGGAGGAAAAGAATGAACCCATGGCTGTCCTCATTTGTATATTTTTCTATTTCATGTGAAATAACGAGCACGTACTGTAAATTTGAATATTTTGAATATCCTTGAGAAATAGGACTATCAAATGAATGGTCTCAGTTTATGGTACACTACAAATCATGAAATATAAAAGCTAGAGGAGACCTCCACATAGCCTTTAAAGGAATCCGAAGAATCTACCAGGGCTTCTGACCAAATATCCAATCTCACCATCTCATGGTGCACCCTGTTAGGTATCTACCTGGATACTGAACAAATGAGGATAGGTTGGCAGTTTGGTATTTAGCCAACCAAATAGTATTCTATTGGCTTAAACCACAAATAAAATGATCTAGAACATGACAGAATTTCATGCCAGCTGGGTCGTCACCCGGTTAAACAAGATCCTTATTGTTTAACCAGGGAATCAGCGCGAACAGTGAAAAATCAGTTACTGGAACAAATCCTGAAACACACTCTAACTCAACATCACCAGAGTTCAAGATCAGTACTATCAACATAAAAAGCCTGAATGGCAAAGAAATGGAACTAGCAGAAGAATTGGATAAGTACCAGATCTGCATAATAGAGGTGACTGAAACAAAAAAAAAAAAAAGAAAAGAAAAAGACAAAAACTGCTGAGATATTTCTAAGTAATAAATACAAAATGCTATATTCAGGAAATGATAATCAAGGAAAAGGAGTAGCTATAGTATTTAACACTAAATACGAGGCTAATCTTCTTGAATAGCAGGCAATATTGAGTAGAGTAATGTGGGCAAATGTCAGAATGGGGAACTGGACAATGAGACTTATTTGTGCGCATGGTCCCATAGAAGGTTCTACTAAGATAGAAGTGGAGGAATTTTTTGGGGACATTACAGAAAACAGCTGACACAATGAAAAGGAAAAGTTGGTCCTTGTTGGGGATCTAAGTAGCGGAGTAGGAAATGATTGTCAGACATTACAAAAATATTTTGGAAAAATTTGGAGAAAAGAGCAAAGCTAATAATAATGGCAAATACCTGTTGGATTTCTGCTAAGGACATGGACTGGTTATTACTAACACAATGTTCCAACATAAAAATGTGCATAAATTCACATGGAGAGGCATGGAATAAGAAAAGTCTCTTATTAACTATGTTATGGTTGATAGTAATGTTTTCCCACTGGTGCAGGACACTAGTAGTGTTCAGAAGATTTGAAATTGAAGTGATCACCATTTAGTCTTGAGCAGGATAAAATTGAATTTCATATTGAAAGAAGAACATGTAAGAAAGTTTAAAAGCGAATAAATGTTGAGCAGCTCTCAGATATGAACTGTAGACTAAAATACACAAACATTATTCAAGAAAAAAATGATAGTTTGTGAACAAAAACCAAACCTTGGAGATTCAGTGGCAAGCCCTGAAGAAAACATTAATTGATTCAGCCAGAGAGGTACATGGTGAGATCGTCTGCAAGGATAGAAAAATCAGAATTCCATGGTGGACACATGAAATTAAAGAGGCAGTGAATGAAAAGAAGAAAGCATATCGAAAGTTCCTATTGAATAAGTCAGGTTGTGCTCTTAGAGAATACAAAGAAAAATGTAAGAAAGTTAAATACTGTGTAAAATAAGCTAAATAAAACTCATGAGAAGACTGGTAAGAAATAGAAAATTAATATCAGGAAGGTGGCAAAATATTCTGGAGGCTGTTGAAAAAGCTCAGAAATGGAGGTAAAAGTGCTGTAAAAGGCATTAAAGATTTTATGAAAACTGAAGAAATATATATCCGTGATGTATGAAGTAATTACTTCACAAAATTGCTAAATGAAACAAGCAGTGACAGCACAGTGATAAAAAAAACACTCAACATGCATGCAATCAGGAATATATATCCATACCTGAAGTAGAAAAAGCCATCAAAACCCTGAAATGTGGAAAGGCAGTTGGAATAGATGATATTCGACAAGAAATGCCCTAGTATGGAGGTATAAAAGCTTACAGTGACTGCATAGTTGAGAAGGCCTGGACAGAGCGACAAATTCCAGATGATTGGAGTAGAGCTCTCATAGTACCCATATATAAAAAGGGAAATAAAACTATATAATAGTTTTATTTCCCTGAACTGAAAATTACTAATTTAAATTGAATGTAATTTAAACTGAAACTTACGTAGGTATTTCCCTGCTGAGTGTTCCTGGTAAGAAGCAGTTGAGAAGGATTATGGAAGGAAAGCTTGGTGAAGAACAAGCTGGATTCAAGCCAAATAGAAGCTGTCATGATCACATTTTCACTTTACAAGACAAATAGTTGAGAAATCATGGGAATATAACAAAGATCTGTATTTAAGTTTTGTAGACCCACAAAATGCATATAAGAATGTGCTAAAAGATAAGCTATTTAAAATGTTCAGACAAGAATGTACATTAACCCCTCTGTTATTCATTACCTATATGGATAACATTATGAAGGAAAGCAGTATTGAACCTGATATTGAAATTGGAGATGTTAATCTCAGTTCTTTACTTTATGCAAATGATTTTATACTTTTAAATAAATCCAGTACAAGTCTGCAAGATTCCCTGACTTAATTGAATAACTGTTGTAATAAATTTGGTATGAAAATCAGCAATAACCAAACAAAGACAATGAAAATAGGCAGAAGCATTGAAAATACAACTCCTTCGTGAATGGAGAAGCTATAGAAGAAATAAGACATTTCAAGTACTTAGTCACAATTTTTAGTGAAGATGGGAAATTGACAACAGAACCAACAAAGCCGGTATGGTAGGAATTCAACTGAATAAATTTATATGGAATAAGAGAGAAATTAGTCAAAACATTAAATTAGCTGCATACAAGACTGTTCAAACCAGTTTTAGCTTATGGGTCTGAGAGCTGGGTTAAAAATAAAACACTTGACCAAAGACTAGAGACTGCAGATATGAGAGTCCTTAGAAAGATTAAAGACATGAACAGATGGCATCACTGGCAATATATTAAAAATGAGGATATTAGGAAAGAACTTGACACTGTTAGCATCCAGGAATGTGTTAGCAGAGCTAATCTCAGGTGGTATGGTCACTTAAACAGAATGGGAGAGGAAAGATTAGCAAAACAAGTGTTCTCTGCCAGGTTGGCAGGAAAAAGACCCAGAGGAAGACCAAGATATAGGTGGATTGATACAGTAAAAAGTGCTTTAGAAGACAGAAATATAAAATCTGGTCATGTTAGTCTTGGCAGATAAAAGATTGATTTTTAGGAAAATTGTTGATAGGAAGTTAGTAATGATGTAAGTTCTTCATGTAGTACTATCATAATATCCTGTAAATCCTCTTGAGGGTACATGTCAGGAATTTGATGATGATGAAATACTTTTTAAATGAACAGAATCGTTTTCAAATGAGGAAGTTTGTATGGAAAACCAAACATACTATGGAGATCCAGAGCCTCCTCAGATTTCAAGGGTACAGCAGGTAATTCAGAAATTATGTATAGGTGGGAGTGTATCTTGTTTGTGAATCATGTAGAAATGTGTATTACTATTTGGAAGTGGTACAGATGTATCTGATGTGTATGGACAAATTCCAGATGCATCAGATACATTTTTAGTGCATTTAAATAACCAACATCTTAAAATCCACTTCACGATGGAAAAAGGATGAAATAACAAGATGGAAGGTGTGTGACTATGTATCTAGGAAAGGTACATAGTCACACACCTTCCATCTTGTTCATTATCATTTTCTGTTTATAGAAAGCCTACACATACTGGAAGATATTTGCACAATCACATCTTTATCCAGTCCAACAGTATACTATCCTGAAAAAACTAACACAGAACCAGAACTATCTATTCTGATAATACAGATCTTAACACAGAACTCATCTATCTTTCTCATACTTTTTTTTTAGCCAATGGCTATAATCCTCCAAAATTTAGATAAAATACTAAATACTCCCCTCAAATCACCTCCTTGCCTAATACATGCAGAACTGTTACATTCAGGATATATCTGAAAAGATATCCAAAGAGTTTAATAAATATCAGCTCCACACCATAATTAAACCATATATCAAATTGGCAACCCTCAACCATTCACCTAAGTACCAACTCTCTACTTTATCACATCCAGGAATATATGAAGTGACCTGACTGGACAGATTAGTAAGATGTTGACTTCCACCTTGGAGAACATAAGAAATATATTTGGCACCATCCTTATGGTAAGTCCAGACTAGCAAATCATGCCTTGGACCCCTTCACACAGGATTAGATGGAAGATGAAAGTACTACACAGGCATTAAAAATCAGAGAGATTGTTTTTGGATAGTCATTTTAAGATCAGTTAAACTATTAACCACTATTAACTAATTATTGCTCTTTGCCTACTGTGACAAACTCTTCATGCTCTGAAGATGATAGGTATAAAACCAACAAAATATCAACAACTAAGTAAATAAATATATTATTTATTTTCTTAATGTCTTATGTTATGAATTAAAACCATTATATTAAAAAAAAAAAAAATATATATATATATATATATCCAGAGCTCATCTGGGATGTGAATTTTATGAGCTTTTCAGCCAAGGGTGAGTAAGTCAGTTTTGTATTGGAAGCGGAAGGGGGTCAATTTTTATCCCCTCCCCCTTCAGTAATGTTTTCATGTAAAAAAAACACACGACTTAATAGACAATACTAATAGCTTTAGCTACCTCAGTATATTAAACAGTGTGATTCATTTTCCTTTAATGAATCCTGTATGACCCATGTTTTTTTGTATCACACACAACCCATTGTTTCTTCTCTTATAGAAGAAAAAATCAAAAACTGATATTTTTGATTTTTTTCATGTTGGTGGTTGATGTTCATTCAGAAGTATGGTTTAAACAGACAATTAAGTTTGCTTGAATTGTACTGTTAATGACAGTTGATAAATTTAATAGCTAAATTTGCATGTAACTGAACTTATGATAACCCAACACAGTTTATATATTGTTACTGGCTTACTAATTAATGAACAGTTATCTTCCAAACTAGTGAACTATTTGTCAGATCTCTGATTTGATCAGCTCTTCCTTATTTATCTTCTAAAATATCCCTAACTGCATTGACCTATCTTCATCCTTCTGTACCTTCCTCTGAGTCTTTTTCTGCCATTTTTGCTTCAAATTCAATAGTTTTAATTTTCACTGTCCATTCTGTTTTCTCATGATATTTTAAATCAGCTCTGTGTACACATTCTTAAATATGTGATAGAAGCAAGAAATGAAGAGTCATAATTGAAAATGAGTTAATGCAGATTATTGAAGAGTAATGGTATTGCATTTGTGGATATATGGATTGGGGTTGATAGTTTGTATGTGAATGAATTCAGAGTTAGGTGTCTGGAAAATGTATTCAGTGAGAGTTTTGAAGTGCCAAGTCTGTGGGGAAGTGGGGGGGGGGGGGAGGATACATGGATGCAGGCATCCTAGAGGTGAGTGAGAGAATGATTACATGATATTGAATGAAGCTTCTCAAGTTCTGAAATTGAGTGGGATAATGAACACAGGGCATGTGTGTGTGGGGGGGGGGGGTGTTGTAAGATGAAGGGATCTTGCAGTTTACATATATTAATGCCAGGAGCATTCAGAATAAGGGAGAGGAGTTTTTGACATTGGTTAGTTCATTTTGTCCAAAAGTTACAGGCATCATTTGATTGTTGCTATAATCTGAGAAGAGATTGCAAGGAAGAATGTGAATGACATTTATTGGCAATCACAGGGAGGGGAAGTGGAATTTATGCAGCTGCTAAGAGATAATTACCTGAGATAGCATGTAATGAAGGAGATTTGGAGTCTGAGATGGCTGGATCTGTAATGGCATCAGGGAGGTTGTCAGTAACCAGTTTAGCCACATTCTCTCCAACTGGGGAGAGAGAGAGAGAGATTGTGGGATTTTGACCTGGAAGATTGCCAGACCTGCAGAATTTTCAAATAAGAAGAGGTAAATGTGGAATTATAAAGCAGATGATTGTGACAATCTGAACAGCCAGCTGGGAACAGTGACATGGCACAAGAATTTGGAAGAAAAAGAAGTTAGCAGCATATGAGAGATGGTCAAGGGATCTTTGCAAAGGATTAACTTCTGATTTATCCTGACTATACAGTGTCACACTGTATATCCAGTTTGAAGGATAAATCAGGAGTTAGATGGATGCATAGCATCAGGTATGGAAGGGTATGTAAACAGAAAAGTGATTATCTGGTTCATGAGCAGTATGAAGTGCAGTCAAGAAGAATGACTGGTGTGTTTAAGGAGGCCAAGGCTAATTATGAGAGGAAGCTAGCTGATGAGAGACCAAAGAAAATCCAAAAGAGTTCTTTCACTATGTTGCAAGTAAAAGGAAGAATAACATGTTACCCCATTACCATCAGTAGTCAATAAAGTTATACTTTAATGACTGCTGATGGTAGTGAGGTAACATAAGCAAACAAAATAATTGAGTTACTGAGATTCTCATAAAACACATGCTGATATCTTATTAGATGGGATATCAGCATGTATACCATACTAGAATGTGCAAGGAAATTGGCAGCTCCTCTGGCTGTTTATTTTAATCCTTAGCTCTGGGAAGTGCCAAGGGATTGGAAAGAAGACAAAACAGTTTTGTTGCTTAAAGGAGGCTCAAAAACAGAAGTAAATTACAGACCACTCTAACTCAGGAGTGGTGGTTAAGGTATTGAAGAAGGTTGGCAGGACTGAGTGGACAGTAACATGCTCTATGGGTGACACATGGCTTTATGAAGTGTAGATTATGAAGTGTAGATCTTGCCTTAGACATTTGCTCTCTTTTGATAATAAAGTAAGAGTTGAGTGGGATAAAGGAAAAGGCTACACACTGATGTTGCTGAACTTTGTAAAGGCATTTGACAGGATACCATATGGAAATCTGTGACATAATTTGGAGAAAATGGGGATGGATATGATTGTGGTGATATGGATAAGAGGATGACTAATGGACAAACATCAGAGAAGTATTGAGGAATTAAATTCAGAAGGAGTAGGGTGACTTGTGATGTATTGTTGGGCTCCACACTTGATCTGTTACTATTTAATTTGTATATCAGTGTTACAGAAAATGATTTAAGAGGAAATGGTTGTTTGTCAATGATGTAAAGCTAGGTGCAGGGTGACTTAAATAAGCTGGCACTATAGTCAAAAAATAATAGCTACCAGTTTAACATGACTGTGTAAGATCACTTTGGCTCTTTACTACATGGATGGAATGTGACTGCAGGAAATTGATGAAGCTAGGGATTTAAGAGTTGTGAACATGGAGTTAGTTTAGAAGGGCGTATTGCAAATGTTGCATTAGCACATCAGATTACTTGAATATTGAAGAACACAATAACAAAGAGGATAGAAAGGCTTTATTATAAAGCTTTAACAAGATCATTTGGACTACTGCATGCAGTTCTGATCTTGGATTTCTTGGGATGTGACGGGTTTGTGGAATGTTCCCTATGAAGATAGACTGAAGGTCTATGAACTTCTGAAATTGTGTAAGAATGTAGTTACGAGAGTTAGGACTAGATTTTGTTTTTGCTTGGAGGTGAAATGGACAGAATCAGTTGCTAGGTGCTTCATCAATAAATGACTTCAAGAAGTATGATAGGTAGTGTGTGAATTGATAATGGTTACTATGTCCTGTGATGAGAGTTTGATTCCATGGAGATGACTGAAATAATACTAATAATGTCATGTTCTTCTGGTACACTGTGTATTCATTTTTAATATGAATCTCTTGTGAATGCTTTTTTCAGTTCTGTAATTTTTCTTAGAACTCTGATATATATGGTCTCCAATCTTTGAATAGCTTTTGTTTCCAGCTCAGTTTTCAGATTCATATGTTAAAATTTGTTTGCAACACTATCTAGTACTGATACTTTGTTAACGTACTTATTCTATTAAACTTACTTATTCTCTCATCCATTTCTGTATTTTATTTGCTGTCTTTACTAAAAGCAGTGCTTCATTGCCAAAATCTATGTTATACTTAAAAGAAATTATATATATATATGTGTGTGTGGTGTGTGTGTGTGTGTGTATATATATATATATTTTTTTTTTTTTTAAATGAAAGGTTGCAGAGCAAGTAAAACCACTATAACCAGTGCAGTTGAACTTGCTATTAGTTACCATAGGTATCCCATCATGCAGAATCTTCCCATCTCAGGAGTAAATGCAATTCTGTATTGTTGTGGAAAGGGTCACACTCCAAGCTGGTTTTAGTCTTTTAATTCTCAGTAGTAAGACCAAAGATACTGGGTATTTTGTATATATTTTGTATATCCCAAATGTGACCAACCTTTGGCCAATTAATTTATAATTACTTTCATGGACATTTCCACTGAACTGGCTACTTCCATTCCTGTAATCATGTAAGCACACCAGCATTCACTAGTTAACATCTGTACACAGTTCACCTCTAAACTTATCGAATGATCTTGATGCCTGTGGAATGCATTCTGTAAGGATGGAAGATTTGTAGACTACAGTTTGACAGATAGGCAAAGAAAATGGATCTCATAGAAACACACGAGTTACTAAAGGAGTTTTTTGGGGACAGATCCAAAAAAAAAAAAAATTTCAACAGGACAAGAAAGAACAAGGGATTAGCCTTTAATAGTTTCTTCATTCTTAAGCGTTTTGCAAGGGACTGGTAGTTTGGAGGACATGAGAATTTTTGCCTGAAAAGTGCTGAATGAGTAGAATGGATTGTCTGAGGTACTCATGAGCTGTGGCACTAAATGAGTTTGAGAGGTATAAATAGCTATTGTATGAATAATGGTTAATGTGGGTCTCATCTTCAGACACCATGGAGATGTCTGTATTTTAATAATAATGCATCAAAGTCAAATGTTTTACTTATATTGTTGGTAATGAAACAAATAAATGTTTTCAGATGAGCAGCAAAATGCTTAGTACTTCGTCAAACCTGGAATTTTATCATTATCATCATCAAATTCCTGACATGTACCCACTAGGGTTGTACAGGATATGATAGTACTACATGAAAAACATCATTACTAACTTCCTATCAACAGTTTTCCTCCAAATCAATCTGTTATCTCTCAAGACTAACATTATCAAATCTTATATTTCTGCTTTCTAAGGCACTTTTTACTGTGTCAATCCGCCTATATCTTGATCTTAATCTGGGTCTTTTTCCTGCCAACCTAGCAGAGAGCACTTGTTTTGCTAATCTCTCCTCACCTATTCTATTTAAGTGACCATACCACCTGAGATTAGCTTTGCTAACGGATTCCTGGATGCTGACAATGCCAAGTTCTTTCCTAATATCCTCATTTTTAATATATTGCCAGTGATGCCATCTGTTCATGCCTCTAATCTTTCTAAGGACTCTCATATCTGCAGTCTCTAGTCTTTGGTCAAGTGTTTTATTTTTAACCCAGCTCTCAAATCCATAAGTTAAAATTGGCTTGTACACTGTCTTGTATACAGCTAATTTAGTGGTCGACTAATTTTTCTCTTATTCATATAAATTTATTCAGTTAACTTCCTACCACATTGACTTTATTGATTCTGTTGTCTATTTCCATATTTAATTTACAGTCTTCACTAAAAATCATGCCTAAGTACCTGAAATGTTTTACTTATTCTATAGGGTCTCCATTCACAATGCAGTTGATATTTTCAGCTTCTGCCTGTTTTCATTGTTTTTTGTCTTGCTATTGCTGATTTTCATACCAAATTTATTATAACAGTTATTCAATTTAGTCAGGGAATTTTGCAGACTTGTAGCAGATTTATTTAGAAGTATAACATTAGCTGCATAAAGTAAAGAACTGAGATTAACATCTCCAATTTCAATATCAGGTTTAATACCACTTTCCTTCATAATGTGATCCATATAGATAATGTACATCCTTGTCTGGCACCAGATTTAACATTTAAATCATCTTCCTGTACTTCCTCCAATTCTAACTGCTTAAATAAAGACTAAGTATTGCTTGATATGATGCCCCATTGACACCATACAACTGTAGCATTTCTCTTGGCACCTTGTCATCTGCCTTTTCCAGATCGACAAAACTTAAATTCAGATCTTTGTTATATTCCCATGATTTCTCCACTATTTGTCGTCAAGTGAAGATCTGATTCTGACATCCTCTATTTGGCCTGAATCCAGCTTGTTCTTCACCCAGCTTTTCTTTCACAATTGTTTTCAACCGTTTCTCAAGTATACCTGAATAAATCTTACCCGGAACACTTAAATAGGAAAATTCCTCTGTAATTCTCACATTCGGTTTTATTTCCCCTTTTTATATATGGGTAGTATGAGAGCTCTACTCTCCTATCATCTGGGATTTGTTACCTCTGTCCAGGCCTTTTGAACTATGCAGTGTAAGTAATATACTGAGTAATATACTGTAAGCTTTTATACCTCCATACTAGGGCATTTCTTGTCGAATATCATCTATTCCAATTGCCTTTCCACATTTAAGGGTTTTGATAGCTTTTTCTACTTCAGGTATGGATATGTATTCCTGATTGCATGCCTGTTGAGTGTTTTTTTTATCACTATGCTGTCATCGCTGCTAGTTTCATTTAGCAATTTTTCAAAGTAATTACTCCATACTTCAAGGATATCTTTTTTCTCTTGTTGTCATGTCACTTTTTATCATCTCTAATTCCTTTTACACACTCTTTCCACCATTTCTGAGCTTCTTCAACAACCTCTAGAATATCTTGCCACCTTTTTGATATTTATTTTCTATGTTCTTACCAAAGTCTTCCTATGACTTTTGTTTAGCTAGTTTTACACAGTGTTTAGCTTTCTTCCATTTGTCTCTGTATTCTCTAAGAGCATAAGCTGAATTATTCACTAAGATCTTTCAATATGCTTTCTTCTTTTCATTCGCTGCCTCTTTAACTTCCTGTGTCCACCATGGAATTCTGATTTTTCTGTCCTTGCAGACAATCTCACCACATGCCTCTCTGGCTGAATCAATCAATGTTTTCTTTGGGATTTACCACTGAATCTCCAAGGTTTGGTTCCTGTTCTCAAATTCTTTTTTTTTTTTTTTTTTTTTTTTTTTTTGAATAATGTTTGTGTTTTAGGAATTTTATACTTTTCAAATTATATGCCACTGTGGTTAGCATATCTGCTCTCCAGCTGAAAGGCTGCAGGTTTGAATCCCACCGTGGGCATGGATGTTTGTGATTGTCTGTGGAAATACTAGTGATGGTGGTGGGCGGTAAATTGCATTGGTGTAGTTGCGGTTAGTTGTAGTTGGTGGGAAGAGAGGATTGTAGAGTAGGTGCCCATCCTCAATGAGTCTTTGGACTCCCTGGAGGTGTCACCTACTAAAAAACTATTCAGCTTCACCACTTCTGTTGAATTGAGGGAGGAAGAGAAAAGAATATATTTTCTAATATTTTAGCAAACCACATATATTAATTGCCAGTTTTTAAAGGGGTGATAAAAATCTGAGTATGATTATCATATTTACAAGAAAATTTCTACTTTTTTCTAACCACAAAATATGATTTAGAGTTAATTAAAATCAGTTTTTCTGAATATATCTCATTTCTTTGCTGATGCAAGTCAGTCTTGGCAATAAGATCAAGAAATTGGAGATGCATATAGGTTCTCCCCTCCATGTGAGGCACCTATTCATGGTGAGGGAACCTCCTAGTGATGGTACTGGCCCCTTTCCTTCTTATTCTTTTGTATGCTTTTCTCCCCATGTTCTTTGCTCCACTTCTTCTGAGTTCTTTTTTTTTTTTTTTACTGTCGTGTCTTCCAGACCAGCATCACTAGGATCCAATGTCTTGTTGCTGTGTGGTACAACCTGTGATCATCCAGAAAAGGGTGGGGAAGCCTGATAGTTTTGCACTACTTTGACCAGATGGACAGTCCTGGATATCCTGGCCAGGATCATATTGGCTAGAAGACTTACTCTAACACTACTGACCCTTGCCTGCAAGGGTCAGTAGTGTTAGAGTAAGTCTTCTTCCCCATGGTCTGGGGTAGTCTTGACATTCTACTTCCAATTGTCAGTCATTGCTTGCCAGAGAGTGGGCAACAATGTGTGTCTCCAAGGTGGGTGGGGAGCTTTGGTAGTACTGAATGAAACTCCCATTGAGAATGAATAATTTTTCATCTCTTATTTATCAGGGCACTTCAACAACCCCAGTAATGTCCAGAAACCATAGAAACACAAAATATAGCAAAAAAAAAACATCAGAGGCAGCAATGAATATACCAACCTCTTTTTGTAATACTGCATTTAACAGAAGAATGTTTACTCAGGAATTTGTCATCCTTCTTCATCCAGAAGGGTTTGGAAGGATTGGAAGATCCTCAAAATCACTGAAGAAACTCCATTCAGATGACATTTTTTGTAGAAACAGCACAGACACTCGGAGCAGCTTCCATCTAGGAAATACCAGTCATGGTATCCCCCCCCCCACACACACACACACAAAGCTTTGGACCGTTCTTGAGAAGTAATATCAGAGTGGAATCTCTTCGATGTTCATGGAACAATCTGCTCTGAAATGAAAGACCAAGGAGTAAGTAACAGCAATGAGAATACTCATTAGGGATTGTCACCTGGTTCCCAACAGGAACATCATCCTTACTTTCAACACACCTAAATCACTGAAAGCAGAATATCTAAATTCCCCAGGTAGACTGTACATACCAAAACCTTTGTGCTGTTTCAAATGTCATAAATATGGCCATTCTCAAACTGCCTGTCATGGCTTTGCCATCTATGCCTGATGTGGCAGTAAAGACCATGAGAACAGGGACACTGTAAGAGCAAAACACCAAAATGCTCTGTGTACTCCTGAGTATGTCAAAGTTGGAAGGATGGGAATGTTGATACGTATGTCGATCCTGCCTTCTCATAACTTGCAACATCCCTAAGTGGAATGATTTGCTTGCTGTCTTTTTAGAGTATGTAAAACAGAAAAATTGATATGGGTCACTCCAAAGGACATGCCAAAAATGGTTGCACTACATGAGAATCCACTAACTAGAAAATAATGGAACATGCTCCATTCTTCATAAGAAGATGAGGGATTAGTTGGCATTCTTGTGGGAAAAGACATGCCTCCAGACCCTTTAATAGATGGTTCGTTATCAGATGGCATGGATACCTCCACTTCCACAGAAGAACATAAAACAATTAATATATTTAGTGCCTTAGAAGAGGTCCAATTTAATGATCTTGGATATTTTACCTGATGAAGAAGAAATGATAGCAACTGGCTGTCCGCAATTTTTAAAAATAAAAAAAATCAAAGGCTAATGAAAACCATCCAATAGGAAACCAGATAATACCACCAAAAAAAAACATTTCTACAAGGAAATTATCATAGATTCCATCAAAAAACATCGATGACATCGAGGCTATCTTGCAGAAGTATTAACCAATATGCTTCTACTTACAGAAAACATATCTGAAACTAAGTGATGATCTGGCATTGTAAAATGTAACTATTCTTCATAAGAAGATGAGGGATTAGTTGCCATTCTTGTGGGCAACCATATTTGTCTTCCACCAAGTCCCACTTAATAGCAGCATATAAGTATCTCTCAAGATGACTTTGATGACTTCACAACCATGTACTACATCACAGATATCATGATGGAAAATTGAGCAAGCTTACTTGCCGACCTCTACTTTATCAAAATTTGATTCTGTGACATTCAGCTAATCCCCAATCATTAAAGCAGTAAACCACATGACAAGAGTGTATTATACAAGCTGTAACAGCTGCAATTCCTAAAACCTCTAGTTGATGTTCCACATTTCCCTAACTTAGCTGGTGAATGATTGCACAGCAGCAAAGAAAACATATAGTATTTTTTGCAGATACCCCACAACAAAAAAACTTCATAACTTTCAGACTGATTGAATTTGAGCAAGAACACATCCATCATTAGTGCCAGAAGGAATCCTGAATCCAGTATACATTTTCTATAACAAGATCAACCAGCAGTAGTCTGGGACAGAATCCAGAAAATGAAAGGCATATATTCCTACCAACTCGCCATCCTGAAACATAATGGATGTATGACACTTGGGAAGATTTTTTGCTAAAACATCATCAGCATTCTCTTATACCCCAAGTTCATTGCCTAAAAATCCAAAGCAGAAAACAGCAAATTTTCCTTTCTTCAAGCAGTACTGAAAGATACAACAGGCTGTTCATGAAAGAAGAAATGAAGGTTGCTTTGCTTAAATGTTATCCAACTCCTCTTGTACCAGGTCATATCCATTGAGATAATTAAACATCTGTTGCTCACCATGGATCAGCTGCTGCATCTTGTCAACAGAATTTTCTGGGAGAACTGATTTCCATATATCTGACAAAAGGCTATTATTATTGCTTAAGCCAGAGAACAGTCCAAAATCCCTAATAAGCTATCATCCAATTGGTCTGACCAGCTGCCTGTACAAGATTCTGTGAAATAGGTTAACTCATCTTTTATAGTTTCTGGAGTGAAGCAACCTTTTTTTTCCCCCTAGAACACAGTCTGGCTTCCATAAATGTTATTCAACAACCAATCATCTAGTCCAGCTGGAAGCAAAATGTGGGCTTTAGTATTGGTTTTTCTTTGATATGGAAAAAGCATACAACACTGTTTGGAGATTTGGAATATTAAAAAACTCATACAACTTTGGTCTCAGAGGGAATCTCCCTCTCTTCATCAAGTACTTTTTATCCAACCCAACCACCAAATCTTCCAAGTCTAAGTGGGAACTGCTCTCTCTCTCTCCCCCCCCCCCCCAATAGGAGAGTCCCAGAAGGGTCAGTTTTAAGCATTACACTTTTTTGCAGACAAGATTAACTCAATAATCAAACAACTTCCTCCAACTGTAAGTAATGCCTTCTATATGGAGGGCTTTACCGTCTTCTGTCATTCATGTATTATGAGGGTCATATTAAAACAGCTGCAATAGGCCATTGAATATCTTCCAAAATGGGTGCTGCACATGGGTTCAGATTTCCGCTGCAGAAGAGAGCTTGTGTGTATTTTTGCTTCAGATGTGGTTCTCACTCAGAAATCAGACCAGGATAAACTTTAATCCCAGTTGCACCTGAAGCCAAGGTCTTGGGGCTCATATTTGACAAACTTAGTTTCCTCCTTCACATATGTCACTTGTGAGATGAGTGCCATAAAGCAGTGAATATTCTTTGCACCCTATCTTCCACCTCTTAATCTGTTGATAGATGTCCTTTGCTTTGATTTACAAGACACTGATTAGGTCTGACCTCTTGATTATGGATCCTAAGTCTGTGCTTCTTCCAGAGAGCAACAGAGAGTACTGTATGATGGCTAAACCATGTCCACCATCAAGCCATAAGAATTGCAACTGGAGCATTTTGAACTT
The DNA here is from genome assembly GCF_054136105.1 of Typopeltis vanoorti. Lineage (NCBI taxonomy): Eukaryota > Metazoa > Arthropoda > Arachnida > Uropygi > Thelyphonidae > Typopeltis > Typopeltis vanoorti. The sequence continues at coordinate 94,216,184 of NC_143552.1, forward strand.
CACTGATCCCTAGTTTGTACATCAAAGCAAATAAACCACCTTTGACACTTTGTCAAAAGCTGTCTATTATATGTTACAAAAATAAAATCCTTAGCAGATCATCCCATGTGACTAATTATTTTTTGTCTGTGGTGTGGGAGAATGTATATCACCCATCAAACTGCCATATGACCCTTTGTTTGCAAATATAAGCTCTCTTACAACTTTGGATACTGGGGTAGATAACATAGCACAGATGCTACTAAATATACTTCAACTGTATCATTTATACATGCCACAATGTGAGTTTTCTTTCTGCAAGCTACACAATTTTCCACTCTTCCTGTTACAAAAATGCACTGACAGTTCAAAATCAGAGATCCTAGTGGGATCTTGCTATCTTCCCAGACAGTATAATATCTGCTCAAATCCCACTAGAATGTAACAACTTTACTGCTGAATTGGGTGCAATAAAGCATGCATTAACCACGCTACCAGCCAAGATGTCTATAGACGTCAAGTTTATCATGGATGCAAAGCGCATATTAAAATTGTAATACTATTGTTATTACATTGAAATATATGATGGATATGAAGCATATGAGGATGCGTATTTGATCCATAATGGCTGGTGAGGTGGTTAAAATACATAGGATTGCATCACTACCAAAGTTGCATAATGTTAAGATTCCTGAAGAGCTGCAGAACATCCAGAGCTCTTTCTCGAATCCAACATAATTTCTGTCAGTTATGTGGGAGCCACACTTAGATGCATGCTCTGTTGGATTTCAGGTCACATATGGATTAAGGGAAATCAGGCTGAAGATGCTGCATCTGGGTCAGCTCATTTCTCAATCTTCTACCATCTGCCTGTCCCATGCACTGATTACAGGCAGATCATAAGACAGACTTTTATCTCATGGAATAGAGAGACCAATAATAAGCTTTATCTAATCAAGCCTGAAATTAAATTATAGTTGTCTAGTCTATGCAGGGACCACAAAGAAGAAGTTATTCTTGTTCGAATTTGCATAGGTCAGTCATCTTATACATTCCTTCATTAACCATTCTTACTTTAATTAACCCTTTGTTTTGCCAATGAGCACAGTAATTATTTTAGTCACATTCATAATCTGTCTGAGCCTGCACGCTGAGGCAGATTTTATCATATTCATCAAGTGTCACTCCAGTTTTTCAATTTTTTTACAGATTATCATTGTTTACCATCTTAGATAAATTATGTATGTATTAGTTTTATGAATTTAATTCATTATATATGCTTTTAAAACCTGGTTTATTATGAATTTTTTCTACACATCTTTTACATTTGTTTTTCTGCACTGAGTTTTATATCTGTTTATGTTCTTATTTATTTATTATCTTGTGCACTGCTAAAAATGTTTCATTTGTTTTAATATACAGATTTTTAGACTTATATATGCCACTTATTTATCAGAGGAGGAAGATTTTTGGATTGTGTTTGGTATTTATCAATTATTTAGCAATCCAGTGAAAGTAGGAACTGTGTTGTGATTTTTTTTTTTTTTTTTTTTTTTGTATCAGACCTTCCTATCATGGATTTTAGACCAAGTCTCCTGTTCTAGTCTTATGCCATCACTTTCTTATCTTTGAATTCCTCTTTTTCCAATTATTTTATATCTGTATTTTTGACAGTCTGCTATCGTTCATTCAGTTTAGATGTTCCAACCATTTTTGTTTATATTTACTTATATAGTAGTTCATTTAATTGGTTTTGTATTCAGGGATTGAAAATTTCTTTATGTGTTTTATGATCCCACTTGTTCCAGCTGTTTTTTTCTGAGAAATTTCATTTCTGCTATTTGAATCTGTTTTTCAGTCTTCTTTTTTATGGTCATTGTTTCACTTTCTTATAATCAAGTTGGTTTAGACAGAACATTATTTAGTGTGATTCTGGTGTGACATCCTTCTGGTGTGTTTTTTTTTTTCCAAGGATGGCTTAAATATATTTATTATTATTATTATTAAGAGAGACCTACAGGTAGTCACGGACTCATGGAGGGAAGCCATCATACATTGCCACTTGTTCTTAAATTCATTTACACTGCCTGCACACACAACATCCAATGGCAATCCATTCCAATTACACACCACTCAATCTGAGAAAAATCTAGATCCCCCCCCCCTCCTTCTTGGAAGCATTCATTCTCAGCTTTCAAGGATGCCCTTTTGTTTCCTTTCCCTGCCCTCCATAAAATGAAAAATTCCATCAACTAAAATCCTGTATGAATCTTTCAGAAGTTTGTAAGTCTTAATCATATCACCCCTCTTTGTTCTGTTTGCTAGTGTCTGCAGTCTACATCTCAATCTGTCTTCATAATCAGTATTCCACAATCCTGTCTACTAGCACTGCAAGATCCCTAATTTGATTAGTTTCTTCTAACATAATTCCACCAATATAATATGACATTGGATATCTAATCACACCAAAGTGCTTGACTTTACATTTCTGACATCCATTTTGCCATGCCCAATTCCAGCCTATTAAATCATTCTGCAAGTACCGCATCATCAGCAAATAGCCGTATGTCACCTGCCAAATCCTTCCCAATGTCATTAACGTATTGATTGAATAACAGTGGACCAAGGACTGATCCTTGTGATACATCAACGTTTACCTTAAATCTTGCAGACTCACATCCCTCATATACTACTTTTTGATATCTGTCAGTCAAACATACTCTTATCTACGCTAATGTTTTATAATCCAAACCCATATTCTCCAATTTATGCAACAGTCTATCATGGTGTATCCATTCCCCTTGTCTAGTTCAATGGTGACATTATTATAGATTGTGAGCAAGTTGCTAAAACATGTCCTTCCTTGAGTCAACCCATTTCTAATTGCGAGCCTACCAACTTTATCAAAATCTTTACCACCACTCCTTAGATACTAATTGGTCGATAGTTAGCTGTATCATTCTTTGCACCATCCTTGTGCAATGGGATTACCATACATTCTTTCCACTTCAGTAATCTTGCCCGTTCTGAGGCTCAAATTATATAGCTTAGTCAAAAGAATAGTTCAGCTGAAGACTTTTAGCATCTGTGCTGTGAAACCCCATCAATTCCTATTGCTGAATTCTTATTCAGTTTGTGTAACAACTCTAATACCTCCTCCTCATAAACATTAGTTTCTTTATCCAGTGAAGAGATAGTAGTGAGAGTAAGTTTGTAACTTGCATACACCTCTTCTGCATCTTTTCTTACCCTCATGGCCATCTGCATTCAGTAGAGTTATTCTTTCATATTAATTCTTTCTGTTATTTGCAGCATAGCAGTAGAATTCTTTGGGGCTGTCTTTAGCTTGCAGAGCCAGTTCTTTTCATACTCAGACTTAGCTTTCCATACAACAGTTGTGAAGCTTCTGGTCTGCTGCTTATAATTTTCATAACGGTCATCATCATCCTTATGCACAAGCTATTCCTTCCACATCATATTTTTCTTATGAATCTCTTGCTTGATAAGATTACACATCCATTCAACTCCTACCCTATTTATTCTTCGAACTCTTGTGACATATTCTGATACTACATCATTTATGTATTTTTAAATGCTTCCCATACAATCTTGATATTCTTCCTATCCATCAACCGATACCATTGCGATGTAATGTCTCAAAGACATCATCTAGTTGATTTCACGCAGGGAAGAATTATTGGAAAGCTTGAAGAAGGCTGCAGAATTTATCTCTCATTGCGCTATATCTCTAAGCTCTTGGCAGCATTTCAAACTAATGGAATGTGTTCCATTGGTCTGAAATGGAGACAGGAGTCGTAAACAGGAGCATTAGTAAACAGCTTGCAAGTCTGTTCCATTCAAGTACAAGTATATGGATATCTTGACAAACTGTGGCAAGACATCTGCAACAAATAGGCCTATAAGGCCTGTAGTATGCCGTTCCTTTATTCTCAGCTCATCATAGAACAAGTTTTCAGGGGTATTATATCCATAAAAATTGGATAAGACTCCAATGGGCTAATGTGCTCTTTACAGATGAGTCGTTTTAGTCTTACCTCCAATTCTAGATTACACTTGATCTGGCATAAAAGTGGTACTGCTTACTATCATGAGAATGTTCTTGAAAGCAATAGATATGGCAGTACTGGGAAGCATTATGCTTAATGGAAGCACTGAGCTATAAGTGAGAAAAAGGGGGATTATGACTGGTGAACAATATTGCAACAAAGTTCTTCAAAGTTATGTTCGATTGTTCCTTAGGCGAAGAATTCATTTTTATGAATGACAGTGTCACACCACATTGTACACAAGCAGTGGAGATCGAGGATATTGATCGAATCGATTGTCTAGCATGCTCTCCATTCGACCCCATAGAACATGTTTGGAATGCAATAGGGAGATGCATTGCTGCTCTTGAAATTCCCTTCCAGAAAACAAACAAGGCTTTATCCTTGCTCTGAAGAAGAAGTAGGCCAGTTTGCTTCATTAACTCCTGAAATGTCTCTCTGCGTAATTTTCTGTAAGCAATATACATTAATTCCTTAACTACATCCTTAGGAAATTTGTAACTTTTGCCAGAAATGTATTGCAATTTAATTTGTATTAAATTTATAACACATTCTTTGTGTAATATAATTTATTAGTATGCTGGCAATAAATTTGTCCACATTTGGCTGCTGCAGTCATGAAAATTCTTTCATATATAGATAAAAATATAGTTTGGAATAAATATATTTAATGGAAGCACTGAGCTATAAGTGAGAAAAAGGGGGATTATGACTGGTGAACAATATTGCAACAAAGTTCTTCAAAGTTATGTTCGATTGTTCCTTAGGCGAAGAATTCATTTTTATGAATGACAGTGTCACACCACATTGTACACAAGCAGTGGAGATCGAGGATATTGATCGAATCGATTGTCTAGCATGCTCTCCATTCGACCCCATAGAACATGTTTGGAATGCAATAGGGAGATGCATTGCTGCTCTTGAAATTCCCTTCCAGAAAACAAACAAGGCCTTATCCTTGCTCTGAAGAAGAAGTAGGCCAGTTTGCTTCATTAACTCCTGAAATGTCTCTCTGCGTAATTTTCTGTAAGCAATATACATTAATTCCTTAACTACATCCTTAGGAAATTTGTAACTTTTGCCAGAAATGTATTGCAATTTAATTTGTATTAAATTTATAACACATTCTTTGTGTAATATAATTTATTAGTATGCTGGCAATAAATTTGTCCACATTTGGCTGCTGCAGTCATGAAAATTCTTTCATATGTAGGTAAAAATATAGTTTGTCCTCAGGTTTTGGACACCAATGTACTAGTTCATTATTAATCATAAATTGTTGTCTATATCTGATGTTGTTTGTATCATAAATTACTTGAGAAAGATAATCAAGTCAGTCATGTTTAGTTCAAATCTGCTACCACTTTTAATTTATTTAGTCTTTAGGACTTCGCTGTTCCTTAGACAGTAAAATGATATACAGTCATACACCGAAGTTATGCGGTAGGTGGAACCAACAAAAAAGCGCGTAAGTGGAATTCACGTAACTCGGGGTGTAATTTTGCATGTAATTTATATATACAAACATACAATTGAGACCAAAGGTTTATAAAAATACCTATATTTTTTAAGAAATATAATCATGATTGTAGTTTTTCGTACATAAAAAAAAGAAAGTTATTTCAATGTCAATGGTTTGATAAAATCTAATAAATTTGTCTGATGGCATAATGTCTTTTTCTTGTCATGCAAAATTTCTTCATAGCAAGCTAATGATTTTTTATTCCTTGCCTTGTGGTTACAATTCATTCCTCGAATCTGTAAACCTTTCTTTTTATTATTGTTCTTACTGTGGATTCCGGTAGATCGAACTTCTTTGCTAGCTCACAAATTTTCATTCCGCCTTCAAAATCCTTAATGATGTTCAGTTTTGTTTCCAAAGTCAATGTTTTTCTTTTCTTGCTAGCTGTAGAAGAATCGGACTTGCTTCTTTTGGGCGACATTATTATTTTTTATGTGATAAAATTTTTATCAAGAGCATTACATTAAACAATTGCAAGGTTTGTAGACTATAAAAATCGTGTATGAATGGAGACTGCGCGAAACATGTCAGTGCTTGTTCACGGCATGTGCGACACTGGCAAATGTGGCCGGCACCGGAAAGATACGACTAGTGGTGAGGCGTGAAGCAGGACAGGAATATGTACATATAAGAAACCACGTAACTCCGAATTCGCATAAGTCGGGGTATGACTGTACTGATTTGACCAAAATAAGGAATCTCGTAGAAAACCACTTTTTACAGATTTGATCTTAGTAGTGCTGAGAATTTTTTCAATAGGAGTAAAGACTGTTTGCTGTATGGGTATATGATACTTCCTGACTACATACTAAAGTTCGCTTAATTTGCCTCTTGCTGTCTAGTATATGTAATAGAATCATAAATTAGTTTAGAATTGACTACTTACATGCATTGGAAGTCAAAATTTGAAAGAATTTACTTGCATAATATGTAGCTATTCAAAGATACTACTGATCCTCATTGGCTGTATAATCTGTTTGTTCATATTTTATTAATAAGTGCATTTGTAGATTTTATTTTTGAATGTTATGTTATATTTTATCATTTTGGATTATGCTTCAGAAAACATGATATGCATGTTTTGTTTAAATATTTTAATTGTCTGCTTGAGATAGAATTATGTTATCTTACCATACGTTAATCATGCATATGGCTCTAACCACATGTATACTTAACATATGGTTATAGCACCATAAAATTGACTGTATGTGTGCATGCATGCATGCATGTGCTTCAGTCATGGAAAAGGATTAAACATTTTGCATTTCTGTTAGCAAAATGGGAAAAAAAATAGGGTTTACTGTGTTTTTCTTACAATATATGTTATGTAGACATTAAAAAAAATTATAAAATGAGTGAATTGTCTGCTTGCTTTGCTGTTTTAACATAATTCCACCCACAAAGGTTGAAGTAAAGCCTCTGGTACATTAGTACTAGGGTGGGTTAATGGTTAGATAATCCAGTAACCATCTTCTAGAGATAAAACAAAGAACTTTTTAAAGCTATTTCCAGCTTTCAAAAGCAAAGGCAATGAAATTCATGTACTACTACTCTATGACAGGTACAGATTTATGTTTTTTCTTTTTTTTAAAAAAAAAAAAAAAAAAAAAAGGAGGTGGGGGGGTGCAGTCTGCTCACTACGTAAACCAGAGGACCAAAGAAATAGTTGGTCATAGCTGTCTACAAATTCTCTATGTCTTTATAATCACTATTCCACAATCCTGATATCATTTCTAACTCTCCTTTGCACTCTCTCCACGGTATTCTTATTGCTAATCAGAGGCTGAACAAAAATTTGCATGTAGAATAAGCATAATTTCATGTGAAGCTTCACAAACAATGTGGCATGATGTCACACTGACTTGCTCTAAATATTGCATTATACTAGAAAGACAAATTTCCTTTTGGAAACACAGTGGGTTAGCTAGTCTCCTGTAGAGATGGCAGGTTTTATTTCATCCTGCAAACTGTTAAGAACACCTGCAGTTAACAGACAGTGCATTGGCCTCATAGCTTTATCTGCTTTGGCCATACTTTCAAATAACAACAACCATTTGAAATACGATGTAACATTGTGAGTGGAAAAAATGATACTGAACCATGGCACCTGTGAAACATCATTGGAAAAGCTAGTTGATCATAGAAGAACTTAGTGATAGAACATTCTCTGTCCAGTTCACTTTTCTTCTTCATGATCAACTGAAAGGAAAACAATACTTGTACTACCTGGAATGACTTCTAATGGGACTATATTGATCAAGTGCATATAATAAACAACTATGTTATACCAACTAGTTTCACCAACTAAGGCTGTTGGCATCTTCAGGGTACATAACTGATGTAAGGCACTAAAAAGTAAAAAACTGTTACAAACTATAATCAACCAATTCCAATTATATTAGACAAAGAACAGAGCGCATACAATACATGCATGATCTCACTTGTTATTTAGGAATGTTCTATAGTTGGCATTGTAATTCAGTTCTGATGAGTTAAGAGATCTAATAAGGGTCTTCCAGATCAGCAAGATTAGTCCCTGGTTCCTGTTAAGGTTTTGTATACAGCAGGCAACTGCTGTGGCTTCTTTAAAAATTCGGGAGCGGAAGTCCTCCTCTATGTAAGGAATTGTGCTTCTATCCCACTATGAACTATGATATGGTTCGTTCTTGAGAAATGAAAAGCTAAGCCCGATTTTTCTTCTCTGTTATTTTTTTGCCTAATTTCAAGGCTCCTTGAAGTCTGGCCGATGTAATTCAAGTCGCACGAGCAGGGTATGTTGTAAACTCCAGCATATTTGAAGAAAGGATGACTATCTTTTGGAGATCTTAAGAATTGCCTAATCGTTTCTGTAGGTTTAAAGATCACTCTTATTTTATGTGGTCTAAGGCATCTTGCAATCTTATTCGAAACTGTCCCTAAGTATGGAATGACGATGGTAGAAATATAACGTATGCCATCTCGTGGTCTTTGTGGGGAGTCAGAGAAAAGTATCTTGTGGACGAGTCTTCAAGGAAATCCATTCATGGTAAGGTTGTTAGATATCAGGGATAGTTCTTCCTGGAGATCTTGTCGATCTGTTGTAAGGAAGAGGCACGTTTCTTCAGCGTGTGTACAATGCTAAGTTTCTGAGAAATGTGGTGGGAGGAAGTGAAATGTAAATAACGTCCTGTATTGGTAGGTTTGCAGTAAAAAAAAAAACTGAGGTTGATACCACCATTCGTTAGCTTCTTAATTAATTTGTCCAGAAATGGTAATTGGTTATATTTTTCAAGTTCTAGAGTGAATTTGATTGTGTGGTGTAAAGAGTTGATCTTGTTTAGAAAGTCTAACAGGTCCTTTTTTTTGTGTGGTTCAAAACAATAAAGATATCGTCCACGTATCTCCACCATACTATGGGTTTAGGGTCTACGTGAGATAAGATTTTACTTTCAAAATCCTCCATTAAGAGATCAGCACAAGATGGAGAGAGGGGGCTACCCATTGCAAGGCCAGTCAATTGCTGATATATGGTTTTATTCCATATGAAAAAGTTTGATGTTAAACAATGACGGAACAGATAAGTAATATCTTGTGGGAGCAAACTTCCTAAAATGTTGATGACTTCCTCCACAGGAATGTTAGTGAATAGAGATGTAACATCTAGGCTGGCGAGTAGATCCGTATTGGAGATTGAGATGTTGTTCAGTTTCTCTACGAAACGTTGCGAATTTTGTATATAAGTATCGAATTATGGACATGTAGTTTGAGGAGGTCTGCCAGGTGTTTAGATAACAGATAAGTGGATGAATTGATACCATCTACAATCGGGCGTAGTGGTATTCCATTTTTGTGTACTTTAGGAGCACCATATAGGCTTGGTGTTAGTGGATGCATAGATTTCAATCTTCATTTTAAGTCTATAGGCCAGTTCACCAATCACTTGTACTACCTGTTTTTGTGTCCCTAAATTTATAAATATGAATACTCGTACTGCATAGTTAATTTGAAATTGAAATTCAAATTTAAGTCTTGTATAATCTGGGAAAGGCATTTAATTAAGTACCAAGAGAAATGCTATGCAAAACTCTAGTTATATGGAGTAAATGGGACATTATAACAGAGCAAGATATGATCTACATTTAAATTGTAAGTCAGCGATTAGAAATGAAGGAGATAAGGAAAATAGTTTGACGTAACATCAGGTGTAGGACATGGGTGCACACTAGCTCTGTTGTTATTCATCATCTATATGGATCATCCCATTACAAAGGAAAATGACATTAAACCTGATATCAAAACGGGGAATATTCAACTCAGCTGTGAACTTCATGTAGATGTGTTGTACTATAAATAAATTCCATATGAGTCTCGAGTTCTCATGTTGAATAACTGCTGTAACGGTGGTGTGAAAATGAGCAGGAATGTGGAAATATCAACTGTAGTCTCAATGGAGAACTTATAGAATTAAAATATTTCAGCTATATTTCAACCCAATCAGTGTTTGGATTAAAGTCCCTCATTATGAGTACTCTTTTTTTTTTTTACACGCATTGTCTTCATCTGATGATGCAATTCTTCACCCCTAGCAACCAGTCCACTAGGTCAGTAATAACACCTCGCTAATTATTTGATCTTGTTAGACCACCTCAGACCAGTTGGCTACATACTCACTGCTACCTGAAAAACTGTTACTGGTATTACAGTCAGATCTCAACTAACTGAATTCAAGTCATCCATTATCATTAACAGCATTCCCTCCTCCTCTCCCATTATGTCCATCCTTCCTAAATAAATATGCACATATTATAAAAATTGGTTAAACATTGCAATTATCCCATTAGCTGGGATGAGGCTATTATTCAGATCATCCCACAGAATAGGCAAACCAGTTGAACACACATAATTAGTAGACATAATATTATCCTCATAGCCGTAATTATTTTGGTTGTAATTCCAATAGTAACAACAACTGTTCTTCAGGGATTTCAGAATTTATTGATTCTGAGCATTAAAATAGAACTATATACTCTTGGAAATAACAAATGTTCACAGCAAACATTTGTTAGTATTTTGATAAATAAAGTGCATGCTGCAATTTAACCTTGTAAAAAGATAGACAGGAAAGTAACAAACTGATGCCTTTGGAATTGATTATTTAGTAAATGTGAAAATTACTAATTTTAGCTTCTTTTAGCTCTTTAAAACATAATGAGAGGTGATGTCTCCAAGTAGGCTTCATTATGTTTTAAACTACTATATAGATTCTACACATACTGGTTATTGAAACTACAGTTGATCTTAAATGTATCAAACTACTGAAAAATCCTTACCAAAACCCATAGATCAGTTCTATAGTTAAAGAAATGCACTGTAGCAAGCATCCACCATAACAAACTATAGTTCTTAGTTGATATTTATTTGCTATAGTGAGTCATTTGTAGTTGAATTCTAAAATGGGACTTTGAAACTGATTTATCTGTATAGTAATTTCAGTATGTTTTAAAAAGGAAAGTAGTAAATAAATAGATATAATACCTCTTTTTAATATTGAAACTAATTCTAAAATGGGGCTTTTCATCTAGTGGTTCTCTATTGTAATAATGAAAAGTGGTGTATGTTACAGTATCTTCAGGTAAAGTTCCAACTTAAGTTTAGTAATGAATAAACTAAGAATGTTTCATAAATAATATACTTATTTTAGTAGTTGATTTTCAATGATCCCTATAGCACTCACAAGAAAAAAAAAAGTTGTGTAAGTTAAATATTTATAATTCTGACCAATTGAAAAATTTAAGAAAACGAAACCTTAAAAACTATGTACAGGTAACCCTCGTATAACGTGGTCTACAAATTGTAGTATCCCTTGTTGAACGCGGTACTTATACAACGCGGTTTCGATATAAGACGGTCTACAAACTGTAGTAACCTTTATCTTTTCATATATTTTTCAACGTGCGACTTAAAAATTAAATTTCATTTGGGCAGACACAAATTTCGTTAAATTTGTGTCTGCCCATTTCGCACATGTAGTTATAAGTAGCAAATTTATATTAGGGAAAATACCCTTTAGCACACGTATGTCAATTGTTTACCGTATAAAGTGCTTATTGTTGAAAATTGCCTTTGTTTTCTGCCAGAAAAGCTCATTAAAAATCATAAGTGTGTTAATCTCAAGCTGAGCACTTTATTTTCTGGTGAGTTACATACAATATGCGATGCTTTTTTATGTGAAAAAATTATTTTTATAGTTATGGCCACTTAGAGCACTTTTGCGATATGATTGAAAACGAAATTAGTAAATTAATTGATGGGGAAATAGATTTAAATGAGGAGGAACTGGTAGAATTAATAGATGACATCGAAATGAGGAAAGTTCTGCCAAAAATTCCGATTGCGATGAATCTGTTAAAGAATTCAGTTTAAAGAAATTAGCAGAACAATTGAACTTGCCAAGAAAGTTATTTTATGGATAATGATCTCTCAATGGAGCGCTCCGGAAAATTCATGAGACAATTGGATATTTGTTTAGCTCTGTGTTATGAACTTAATAAAAAATTGCAGCATAGTAGTAGTAGTAAGCAAGGTCTTATTACTGACTTCTTGATAACTAAACCAGCCGAAGTATGCAATGAAAATTATGCAAATGATGTTCAAGAGATTTCAAGTGATGTCGACGTCCGGCCACTCATTAATAAAGAACATCTATGTTCTTTTAGTTTTGAACACAGTGATGACAATTAAAATATGCACTTTATTTTATTTTGCCTAAAACATTTATGCATTATAAGCAATGAAGTTTACGTACAATTTATATTTTTATAAGTGTACACTATATATTTTGTTTCATAGTTTATATGTTTTCTTAACTTACCCAAATTAAATAAAAATATATTTTTGTTGGATGTCATTGTTTATATAATCTTTAAAAAAACGATTTCGGAACCTAATCCTGCTTTTTCTATGTGATCTGAGTCTCACATAATGCGATTTATATAACGCAGCATTTCTATGGAACCTAACATCCGCGTTATACGAGGGTTGCCTGTAGTTTCATTTATGCATAGCAATTTTAATCATTTGAAAATTTATTAACTTGGAAAATACTAAATTGAAAATCCTGCAGGCTACAGTTCAGTGCTGTATCACTCCAATTAACTTCTGGTTAGTGATTCACTGAAATTTGATAAATTTTACACAATGATTGTCACTGTGAACATAACCTATACCTCAACTGTACATCTTATGCATTTTATGATGATGTTATTAAGATTTTTATTTGGTGGGTGATGAACTTGATGCCTACTAATTCTAAGTTTTTATAATCCAAGCTCTAAATTTATACATATGTTTGGTTTTAATAAATATAGTAATAGCTATACTATGATATTTTTCTGTGATATTTTTGAAAACTAAGTAGGATAGGATTCAAAAAATCAAAAACTTTGAATATCAAATTAATTTTTATTACTCTCCCCCTCCCCCCTCTCCTTTATTTGAAAGCATAACAAAAAAAGACTTTCTTTCTGTGATGGCTCACATGGTTCTGATAGTGACAGTGTTGATACAGATGGCGCCTTAGGATCTCCTAGCAGTAATGGAACCAACAATACATCAATAGGTATAGTTTCCATAATTAATTGAAATTTTCATAATCTGGAAATTTTAACATGCAATTAAAGGAAAAACTTTTGTTTCATTTTTTTATTTTGTATTTATTCTTTTTGTTTAAAAAAATGTATGCTTGATAATTATAACACTATGGCCAGGAAATAATGCAGTTATCAGAGATCAAATACTTATCATATAGTAGTCTAAGTTGCTTTGGTGTGATCCAAAACATTATATTCATTATCTGTTGTTTGTAACTTTAATGATAGCTATAGCTTTATTGACATATTATCATAGTAAAAAAACTGTTTATAACTAGTTCATTGAAATCAAATATTTTTGAATGAATGAGTTATTTGTACTTTCACTTTTCATTTACTGTGAAAAGTTGTCATTTGGGGGCGGGGGGGGGGGGGGGGGGGGGAAGGATATGTTCGGTAACTATTTTGTATTGTATATTTAAATTGGCTATTCGCTTTCTTCTTTAACCTGTTTGTTGTTTATTCCTGCTCATTTTAGGATGATTATTGTCACTCTACACCATAGTGTTATAAATACATATCTTAATCAGAAATAATTATTTCAGACCCGAAGATTTGCTCTGGTTTTCTAGTGCAGTTTCCACACACTTCCCACTTCTGTTACTTTTTTTATTTTTATTTATTGTGACCTCTTAAAAGTTCGTTTGTTACAACCCATATAGGGAATTGCAAATCCTACAGAAATGAACAAAGCATAACACAAAGTTCATACTCTGATTAATTTGTTAGATCTATCCCATTTTTGCTGAAATACATTGAGATGTACCTTAGATTCAGCAAAAAACTCATTCAGGAAAATTCATGAAAAAAAAAAGAGTTTTTTCCTGATTATCTTTTAAAAATTTAATGAATAAAAGCAACTTATATAAGACAAATAACTAGGATGCTCAATATTCATGGAATATATACATATTTATATATTTCTAGTGACATGACACAGACTGATTTAATGCATATAAAAGCAATTTGCCACTTTAGATATGTAGTCTAAATTAATCTTAATTTAGCTTACCTCTAATTATAGTGATTGTTGGTAGAGACATCCAAAGTTCTGCCCAAAATTAGTCAGCTGTATATTTAGTTATACATTCAGATACTGATGCTGAACTACTGTTTAAGAACGAAGCAAGTTCTCTTGTGTTAGCACAATTTCAGACTTGTAGGAAACATGCTAAGTTGCACCATGAGGGTTGTACAGGTTGTACAGTTTTTCTAAACAGTCAGTTCATAGAATGTTCTGGAATACTTGCATGTAGGACAGCACTTTCTTCTTGCCTTTTACATTCTGACAGAGCTTCTTATTCTTTTTGTCTTTTTCTTCTCTGTTGCATGCTACATACTGTTCTGTTGTGTTCTTTCCCCTATATTATTTGTGTTTTTTATGCTGGCTCCTATAGAGGGCTCTAATACAAAATCTACATCAGGATTTTGACTCTTGTGAGAAACTCAGTCATAGAGGTGTATTAACCCTATGACTGGATTCTAACACTATTCCTAATACTTTGTTAATGCTGACGAATGTTAAAAAAAATTCTCAGTTAACCTGGTTGTTAATTTCGGTAAAGGTGTTACCTTGACAATAAAATGAAAACAACATTTAACAAGACTTATCACGGATATCAGATTAACATATTTTTCAGTTATATCTTTCACAGATTAAGTTATGAATATTCATTATGCTGTGTAGTCCAGTAGAAATGATGTTTTCATCCAGATCACTAGGTCACCTGAGGAAAGACCATTAGAAGTTTGATTCTAGTTGACATCTAGATGAGTTTTTTAGATTGGTTCTGAATTGGTCAATCACTGGCATGAGCAAATAAGATTTCTCTCCTGGAAACTTGGATTTTAACCATGTATCACAGAAATCTTTTTTCTTTTTAGTTCATGGTGATCAGTATTCATTTAAAAAAAAAAAAAATTATGAAGACAACTACCATGGTATAGTAAAAATTTCAATTAAATTGAAATATCCTTTTATCAGTTTTAATATAAACCTTTGGTTTGTATTAACTGAAGGATGTGAAGGTTGAAATGTTGGATGATTAATTTTGGTTTATATCAAACTGAAGTTTTTACTATAACACAATAGTTGTTTCCATAATTTTTTTTTTTTTTAAATGGCTACATCACAAAAAATCAACCATAGAACTAACAGTCTTCTTCTTCAGCTTCATTCTCACTCAAGTAGGATCACTGCAGCAGATCAGCCTCTTCCACTCAATTCTGTCCAAGGCCATTTTCTCCTCTCATCTGAGGTCTTGGAGGTTACCCCTCAAGCTGTCCTGCCATCTTCATGTAGATCTACCCTTACTTCCTTTTGCTTGGTAGCTTCATTCCCAGCACTCTTCTTCTTCCCACTCGCCACATAACATGACCAAACTGCCTCAGCTTTGATTAATCTTTCCAGATACTTGGGTTACCTTCATTGTTCCCCTGATCGGTGAGTTTTTGATCTTGTCCAATCTTGTTACACCATTTACAAGTTTTAGCATTCTCATTTCAGCTATGTCCATTCTCTTCTCCCATCTTTTGGTCATCTGCCAGGTCTCACTGCTATACATCAGTGCAGGTCTTACTACCATTTTGTAGATCTTTCCTTGTAACTTGCTAGACACTTTATCACACAAGATACCTGAAACCTTTTTCCAGTTTATCAACTCTGATTGGATCTTCCTATTGAGTATTCGTCACTTTGGACACACGATCCTAGATATGTAAACCTTGCACACTTGTGTCATGCCTGTGCCCTGAAATTTTATACTTCCTGCTACTTTACTACAACACATGTACTCTGTGTTACTTCTACTGATCCTCAAACTACTGTCTTCCAAAACTTTCCCCCATTGTTCAAGTCTTTCTTCTGCTTCCTGCTCAGACTTTGTGCATATCACCACACCATTGGCAAATGTCATCATCCAGAGTGATTCAGTTCTTACTGTCTCTGTCAACACATCCAGGAGCATAAGAAATAAGAAGGGACTCAAAGCTGACCCTTGGTGAGCCATAGAGCTAACAGTATTACAGGCAACAATATAGTATTTTAGGGTTAGGAACCATGAGGTGGCAGAAATTATCTGCCATACTCTCCTCCTTGATGTTTCTTAAAATTATTGTGGTTTAGGGCTACCTGTGAGGGCTAAATTGGCCTCGCCTCCACCCTATGAGGAATAAAAGATGTTAATGAATAGCATATATTTATTATACTTAAAAAATGAATGCTAAACACTCATAATGCAAATAAATACCACAGATTTAATCATCAATTTCTTGATGTATATCCTTAAAATGTTTCATAGGATATTATGATAGTCAATCTTACATTTATTGTTAACTTCCTATATGCAATTTGTCTCTGAATTAGTCTGTCAGAACTCCAGTATTTTTAGATCTAATATTTTGGTCTGTTGGACACTTCTAACTGCATCAGTCTGCCAAGATCTTATCCTCTGTGTTTTTTCTTGGCTTCAAGGACCTGTTGTGTTAATCTCTCCTCTCCCATTTTGCATGACCATATTAACTGAAATTATTTAACTCTGCTCACATATTCTTCATTGCTAACAATGTCAGGTTGCTTCATTGATATCTTCATTTTAAATATGATTCTGCCATTTATGGTCTCTGGTCTTTCAGCTATTTTCATTTCTAATCTGGCTGTCAGAACAATAAGTTAAAATTGGTTTGAACTTTGTTTTATATATAGTTCAGTGTATTGACTAATTTCCTTCATGCTCCATATAAATGCATAATTTGATTCCTCACCATTTGCTTATTCTGTTGTCTGTTTCCATATTTCATTTGCTACCTTCATTAAAAATTGTACCTATAGTCAAATATTTTACTTGTTCTATGGGTTCTTCATTCAGGAGGTAGATGATGTTTTCAATATCCCTGCCTATTTTCATATTGTTTGGGTTTTTTATTGCCGATTTACCAAATTTGTTACAGTATTTACATTTCTTCATTTTAGTTAAGGAATCCTGCAAGCTGGATTTTTTTTTAACATCTTGTTTTGATATTATGCAGATGTGATATCAGGTATAATGCTACTATACTTCAACAGTGGAGGTAGTGTGCACCCTGATTTTACATCATGCCATTCTTCCTGTACCTCCTTCAATTCTAACTGCTGACTTGTAACTTGCTTATATTGCTCTGTAAAAAGTGTCCCGTTTAACACTGTTTAATTAAGGTAGTTCTGAACAGCTTTTCTCTTGACACTTAGTCATTTGTCTTTTCCAGAACTATAAAAGTTAAATGCAGATTTGCTATATTCTCAGCACTTCTTGACTATTTGTCTTAAAGTGAAATTCTTATCCTGACAACCTCTATTTCATCTGAACATCATTTTGTTCTCTTCCAAGTTTCTGTTAGTTTTTCTTGGTCTCTTCTGAACTTCGGTACTAAACTAAGTAATTGTGGCAACAATTTAAATTGTAACTGACATTTAACGTCCATGTAAGGACATTAAGTGTCAGTTACAATTTAAATTGTTGCCACAGTTACTATGTTTAGTGCTGTGTACCTATTACAGTTAGCATTGTGCTCTGATGATGCTGGCTAAAAAACCTGTGAAATATTACTATTTTCAAGAAGATATTTTTTTCTTTTGGTGTTATTTATACCGTTTAAACATTATTATGAATAATGAAAGACACCAAGCCTTTCTTTACTTATACCTCCATATTTGAGCATTTCTGGTCAAGTATCTCCAGCTTCCTTTTCATATTTCAGATGGTTAACTCGGGTATTGTTATATATATATATACCCATGAATATTTTCTACTACCATTCTATCACTTATTTCATTTAACTGTCTTCATTGTAATTAACATGCCTGTCTGTCTTCAGTTTTTATGTTACCTTTACATCTCTGATTCTTTTTATAGTACTTTTTTTTTCCATACACTCCAAAACAATTAGGAGATCTTCCTGATATGTCTTCTGTAGTCTTACCAAAGCCTTCCCACGACTGTTCAGCTACTTTCACAAATTGTTTTGATTTCTTACATTTTTTCCCCTCCTCTCTCTCAAAGCACTTTCTGATTTACTTGCGAGAGACTTTCAATATGCTTTCTTCTTTTCTATGACTTCAGAACATGAATGATGATCATGTAAAATCTCGTATGGAAAAAAAAAATAGAAGTAAATTTTTTATATGTCGGCCGAGTGGTTAGCATATCCACTCTCCAGCCAAAAGGCTGCGGGTTCGAATCCTGCCGTGGGCATGGATGTCTGTGAAAATAGTAGTGGTGTTAGTGGGCAGTAGATGGTTGTGGTAGATGATGGTAGTTGAGTGGTGGAGACAGAGAGTGATAGAGTAGGTGCCTTCCCTCGATGAGTCTTTGGACTCCCTGGAGGTGTCATGCAATAATAATAATAATAACAATAATGCCAATTTTACATGGGAAATTAAATTTTACATAAAATACTTGTAATTAAATTAATGTAATAACTTACCTTGCTGTATTAAATCTGGTAACAAATTGTTAGAATGAATTTTTAAGAACCACTGGAATTGTAAAAACAGAAAATAAGCTCAGGCAGGATTAGAAAATAGACCTAAGGCTAACGAAAATAGCGAAGGTCACTGGATTACAAGTTTTCCCACCAAAACTCGATGATAGCTGGGTGGCAGAGAAAAAGCCTCCAGTAAATCCGGGACTTAATTTGAAGAAGGGCCAAGGTCGGGAGAGTGAGATAAAAGGCAGAAATTGAGGGCTCTCGCTTCAAAGTTGTTTCCAGTGCCAAACCTTTTCCGAGGACGGGGAGAGTCACGTACCTTCGAGCATCCAGTTCCGACGAAGATGGGAAATTAGATAGCAGCAGAGATGGTCTTTTTGAGATGTCCTACCGTATGATTCTTCGATGATTTACGTGTGTGTGCTGTAGTATTGCTGCCGTAACCTAGAGCCCGATCAGAAAGCTTTTTTTTTGGAAGAAGCAGAACATGCCTGTATACCTTTTAGGATCTAGGACTATATGTAATGAGCTGGCAAGATTGTAAGAAAGATATTTTATGTTAATTCCTAGATTGTGAAAATGAAGCGACGAATATTGGTTCTGTTGTCGATTAGCAAAAAAGTATTAGAGAAGTCGGAAAGCCATATTTCTGCTTGAATGTGAATAAGTATTATATAGAGTTTTAAGGAATTTGCTAATGTTGTGTAATGGAAAGAAATAGAATGTGGATTTAAGTTAAAGGGCCTTAACCTTTTCCTGTTTATAACGTGAGTAAAGGTAAAGTGTGTTAAAGTCTATCCACGTGTCTAAAAATTTATGTGAAATGTTAATGTCTTTGTCTTAAAGCTTAAGCGAAAATGCTTGAATGATCGTATGGAGAATTAGACAAGTGATTTGTATTGTCTCCATTGTTATCTAGTTGTATTAGGCTGAACCAGATACTTGATAAGTGCAGTTTAAATTTTTGTAATTAATTTGTCTTAGAATGAATAAACATGTTTGTTTTGTTAATAGCATGCCTGATCTTACCTGACCAATGCACTGTTTCATAAAAATATAGAACCTGTGTGACCAAAGAATAGTGATAGCCACAACTGCTGACTGATATTAAGAATTAGGAGTTGCGTGAATTAGAGTTAATTTAAGAGATATTTCTCATGCTTAGCTATTTGTTTCTCATGCATGTAAGGGAAAGCTAAACAATTCTTTTATGTGATCCTTAATGGCACAGTCGAAAATAAAAATAAATTTTTAAGGATCAATGCAACAGAAATACAGCAAGGTGGATTAGGGAATTGATTCCAGCCAGAATCTTTTCCTGTGTCTTGAGCATGTGAAATAGCTTACTTACGGCCTTGAGAGAAGGGGGGGGGTGAAACTATAGACTAAAAGGATTAAGAATAATCATAAGTTTTGTGCATGAAGAACTAGCTCAAGCAACGACGATAAAGTCCGTATTATGACGGATAAGAAAAAGACATTACAACGCCGCAGTCTGACATTAAATAATAATAAATAACAAAATAAATAAAATAATATTAATTTAAAGGATAGAGATATTATTACAATCAATTTCTATTTCAAATCCCATATATACTCCTCTGTCCTGAACAATCATGATGATATTGCTATTAACAACATAGCCAATGAGATTCTAATTTCTTGTGTCTTCTCTCCATGTGAATTTATGCACATCTTTATTGTGGAACTTATATTAGTGATGACTAGTCATCACTAATATAAGTAATAAAAAATAGTAATAAAACTAAGAGTATGAAAATAGACAGGAACACTGAAAATATCAGCTGCATCTTGAATGGGGAATTTATAGAATAAATAAAACATTTTAGCTATTTAGGCACAGTTTTTAGCACAGATAAGTTAAATATGAAAATAAACAACAAAGCTGATATGATAGTATTAGATCTTGAATGAAGTACTTTAACTATAGAAATAATTCACTCAAGAGTTAACAAATATAACAAATCAACAAAGAGATACCTGTGTTTAAATAAAGAAGCAAATTGTAAATAGGGCTATAAATGAATGCCGTTAAAGTGGAACTACAAAAATATATTTAAGTAAAGTGATCTGTTTATAAAGTGTAACAATTAAAAGGTGTTCTATGTGAAGTGTTTATCACAATGTAAAAACAAAAGTTCGAAGTCCACTGGCGAAATTTCAGGTGAATGCTTGGCCTATGGCAGTAACACTTGCATGGCGAGCGGCGCGATCATATTTCTCAGAAGATGCGGTATGGAGAAACGTCTCCCGTGAAAAAAAGAGATCGGTGCCGAGCGGAAACGTAACAGTAAAGAGGGTGCAACATAAATGGAGTCTGCACTCCTTTCACAGGACTTTTTTTCCTTTGGATGTCGGGTCACTCTCTCCTGTCTCATCGAGGGTTCCGGATTGCCTTCTACTGTTTGATGTCGACACCGGTTTGTTCCAGAGTCCAGGCTTGGTACGTCTTAGGAGAGAAATAGCTGAGTACGATAGTCGAGACGGCAATGCAGACGAAGACATGAGGCGATGGAGCACGTCAGGCACGGGCACAACAACAGCTTTTGAGATAACCAGATCGAATGACCTCCTTGAGTGACCATGTGGAAAAGCCAGAATGAGATGTCTAATCACAATTTGAGAGAAAAGGGTCAAGCAGTGCAAGCTGAATTATGAACTAAATAATGGACCGGCTGAACATCATAGGAGTTGGTAATGTACAGTTTTTGTCTTCCTTTTCCGTTTGAAAAGATGAAATGTTGTGAATTAATGTACAAAGACATTCTAGTGTAGGACTTTTAAGTGATTAGTATAGGTAGCATTGGCATAACTCCTGTGATCATTTCTTTAGAGGATGTTATATTAGATGAATTGTGTCAAGTATGTTATTTCAACGTGATTGATATATTTTAGTAGAGTAATTGTATGAAGGTAGTGTCTAATTTTATAGAAAGGTTTCATGATTGAATCTAGTTGATTTGAAACTTAGTTTGTCTTAAACAATTCCCTAACTCAGGATGACAATAATTTAGTAGAGTGTATGAATGTAAATATGTATTCTTATGACTTGAATAAATGTACTGTGTATTTTACCTGATTCTTGGCCTGAGAATGAATTCAATGCACCACTCATTTTTTAATCTGAACCTGAGCGAATGATAATTGACTGCAAATGATAGTTAACGAAAGTGATATAGATAATTCGTTACTAGATATTAATGATAGATTGATTATCTCGGCATATTATCTGAGAGTTCTGCTTTGGTTAAGAGGTCTTTCTAACCTAATGGTATTGGCTGGCACAGCGAAACAAATAAATTTGCCAGTATCTTATCGGGAAGTAACTCCAGACAGTCGAAACAAAGGATTTGTCTAAGTAATTAATGCACTTGATCAATCTAGGAATCGGCCAAATTGTGTAGATAGTGTTTCTGAAACTAGCACCGAAGCCAACATTTAAGTTAGAATCTTAAGCATAGTTAGAACAAGAGAATAAATAGAAGCGAATAAAGATAAAGTTGTGATATATATACATACTAATAATATAAAGGAAGAACATAACAATAGGAAGTCAACTGTTTATTGACACATCTCTTACCAACTCACTCTCCTCACTTTCACACAGACATTTGGTCTCTGCAATTTGTATTCTATAAATATTTTCATGGCAAATGTTCATCTGAAATAGAATCAAGAAAATTCCCCCCCACTCAGTACTAAGCCCATCAGAACACTTACAGCTGCCACTCAACATCCTTTCACAGTACACCTTGAAACCCAACAACAAGTTTCTTTTCCTCCTCCTTCATCCCTGCTACTGCTGTACTGTGGAACAGTCTTCCCTCTGATTTATTTCCCAAGGAATACTGTATACAGGCTTTTAAATCAAATGTAAACAGGTTTTTCCTTTCCCAACCCACTACCCATATACTGTACTACTATACTATGGGTTGATCAATCAACCTCTCATGTATGGACCCAACATAAAAATAAATAACAACTGACTAAAGTGAGAAATTATCCAAAACATACCTATATAAGAGACAGTGTTCAAACCAGAAAGTTTACACTTGGTTAGAAATAAATTAAACGTGCCAAAAAATTATATTCTTGCTTACACTTAGATAAAGAATTAAACAAGGATATAATTTCTTGCAAGTTTAAGTGTTCAAACCCGTTTTAGATTATGATCTGAGAGTTTATTTAGAAATAAAACTTAATCAAAGACTGGAGACCACTGACATGAGTTTTGATAAAAATTAAGAGGAATGAATAGATGATATCAGTGGCAGTATATGAACCTGACATTGTTAGCATTCAGGATGTGTAAGCAGACTTAATTCTCGGGTGTTTACATAATATCCTGTAATTCTCACTGAAACAGAATGGGAAAGGTTATCAGAACAGGTGTTTCATGCCAGGATAAAAGGGAAAAAAAAAAAAAAAAACAGAGGAAGACCAAGATCTAAGTGAATTGCTACTGTAGGAAGTGTTTTAGAAGACAAAAATATAAGATCAAACTACATTGAAGTCCTCATGGATAAGACTAACTTAGAGGAAAAGTGTTAATTAGAAGTTAGTAATAATGTAAACTTTTCTTTCATGTAGAACTATCATAATATCCTGTATAGTCCTTGAGGGAACATATGATGAATTTGATGGTGATGATAGTCCATGTCTTGAATTTCTATACTAGCAGATACTCACCATTATTATTTCCTTTGCTCTTTTCTCCAAATTTTCCTGAAACTTTTCTGTGTTTTTTATTCATTTGCTTCTTGGCTGTTTAGATCTCCAACGAGGACTAATCTTCAAAAATTTCTTCACTTCCCTTCTGAAATTTTGAAAGACCATAAGAAATGGGTTATTGTCTATTGCTTCCTTTTTAATGTTTCTCCACATCATTATTTGAAATTGCCTGCTATTCAAGATTATTTTGTGCTTAATGTTGAATACTATAGATATTCCTTCTCTTATCTTATTATTCTTATTAGTTGCTGATACTTCCTATACTCAGTGCCCATCTTGAATTCTTACGATGTTTGTATATTAATTTGATTTAAAATGATTCGTCACATTTGCAAAATGTGTGGTAATGTAAATAACTTTGTAATATGACTATAAATGACTGTGAGGATGCAGTTGTGGATAAATTCTTATTATATGGCACGATCATATTTAGCATCTGTTTACTGGAAATTATTTCAGTGTGTGTGTGTGTAGTTGTAATTTAAGTAAATTACAACGTATACTAGGATATACATTAAAACAAATTTTAATATACTTCAATATTTTGGCAACTTCACATTGCCATTTTCAAGAAACTTAAGAACAAGACACGTGCATGCAGGTACAACAAACAGTAAGTGAGAAGAAGCAGGAAGCTATTATTTCTGCTAAAGTTCTGATGGTGCCCCTAGCAGGCAATGTTGGTATTCTTGGGCGATTGGGATGAAGGTCTTCTGATGTAGGTTTCCCAAATTTGTTGAGGTTTGGATTGTTTCTTAGGGCTGAAGCTGATTCCATGAAAAGCCTTTCGTATTTGTATTTACTACGGTGTATTATCGTGGCTTTCATCCACCGTATTCTATGGCAGGTATCGAGCGCATGGTCAGCAAGACCAGAGTGGCTGTATTGGTGAAACCGGATGTAGTCCTTGTGTTTTGAAATTCTGATATTTGCTGTCCTGCCTGTTTCAACCCATTCCCAAGAAGGGCGAGAAGTCACTGCCATCCAGCTACTGCCCCATCTCGCTCACTAATGGAAAAGTAATGGGAAAAAAATCATCAATTCTTAACTCCTAAACTACCTTGAAGCTACCCATCTAATAAACGACTGTCAGTATGGATTCCGTCGCTGCCAATCAACAGGAGATCTGCTCACATATATCACCCATCTCTAGACAAATGCCATAGAGAAGTTTGTTGAATCTCAAGCGGTTAGACTTGATATCTCCAAGGCGTTTGACCAGGTCTGGCACAAGGGCTTACTAAGCAAGCTGCCGTCGTTTGGTCTATCTCAAGACCTCTGTAGTTGGATTGCCAGCTTTCTGTCTGGACACACACTACATGTGGTGGTGGATGGCTCCTTATAGTATAGCCCTTGAGGGAACATATGATGAATTTGATGGTGATGATAGTCCATGTCTTGAATTTCTATACTAGCAGATACTCACCATTATTATTTCCTTTGCTCTTTTCTCCAAATTTTCCTGAAACTTTTCTGTGTTTTTTATTCATTTGCTTCTTGGCTGTTACAAATGCCATGGAGAAGTTTGCTGAATCTCAAGCGGTTAGACTTGATATATCCAAAGCATTTGACTAGGTCTGGCACAAGGGCTTACTAAGCAAGCTGCCGTCGTTTGGTCTATCTCAAGACCTCTGTAGTTGGATTGCCAGCTTTCTGTCTGGACACACACTACGTGTGGTGGTGGATGGCTCCTTATCCTCTCACCAACCCTCTTCCTACTATATATCAGTGACCTACTTCAGCTTACCTCCAACCCAATACACAGTTGTTTTGCAGATGACAGCACATTGCACTCCTCTCTTTCTTTTGATACACTTTACTCCACACAAGAGTAAAGCAACCACCACTGCCCTCAATTCAGGCCTCCAAGCCATCCTCCAATGGGATTCAGATAACCAAGTCAATTTCAATCCAAATAAAGCCCAGTATTGTCTCATTTCTCATAAAAAAGAACCATTTTCTCCCAGTATTATTTTTGACAACACCCAAACTTCCAGACAATCTGAGATTTCTCTTCTTGGAATTATCCTGACATCAAGCCTCTCCTGCATAAACACATAACAACCATTGCATCCACAGCTTCTAAAAAAACTAGGATTTCTCTTTCGCTCAAGATGTTAATTCACTCCTGAACAGCTGTTAACCTTATACAAATCATAAATTCACCAACCATCGAATACTGCTCCTACATATGGGGTGGGAGCCCCCCAAAAGCTCCTCAAAATGCTGGACTCAATACAGAGGAAAGCAATCACGTATTAATGACCCATCTCTTACCAACTCACTCCCCCCACTTTTGCACAGACGATCGGTCTCTGCACTGTATGTCTTCTACAAATATTTCCATGGAAAATGTTCATCTGAAATAGCATCAATAATTCCCCCACTTATTACTAAGCTCATTGGAACATGTGCAGCTGCTGCTCAACATTCCTACACAGTGCACCTCGAAACCCACAGAACAAGTTTCTTCTCCTCCTTCATCCCTGCAACTGGTATACTCTGGAACAATCTTCCCCTTGAACAAGTATCTTCTTTCCCGACCCATGAACAGTACTAAAGTGCTATAGGCTGATCTACCAACCTCTCGTGTATGGGCTCAACATAAAAAACAAAAGGGGGGGGGGTGATAGTAATTTTCTATGATCTACCAGTTCAAGAATAAATTTAATGTTCGGCTGTAAGCTGTTTAGATAATCTTTAAATTGAGTTAAGGCATCTTTTATTCCCAGCCAAACAACAAAAATGTTGTCAAACGCAACTAAGTTTTCATTTTTTTTATAATAATTTTCAATAGCATTCTTTTTGAAATTTTCCATAAAAAGATTTCTAATGGCTGTACAGATTGAATAAGTGTACCAAGCACTGATCCTTGTGGTACACCACTGGTTACCTTAAATCTTGCAGACCCACATCTCCTGTATACCACTTTTTGATATCTGTCAGTCAGCCATCCGCTTATCCATGCTAATATTCTATAACCCAAACCCATATTCTCCAATTTGTGCAGCAGTCTACCATGCTATGTTCTGTCAAAAGCCTTATCAAAATCCAAAAGTATCATAGTGTATTCGTTTCCCTTATTTAGCTCAATAGTAACATTGTTATAGAATGTGAACAAGTTGCTAAAACATGATCTTCGTTTAGTAAACTCATGTTGCTCATTGCAAAGTAGAGATTTGCTGTCAACCCATTTCTGAATGTGAGCCCTAACCAATTTTTCCAAAATCTTCACCACCAATCCTGAGATACTAATTGGGCAATAGTTAGATACATCAGTCTTTGCACCATCCTTGTGCAATGGGATTACCATACATTCTTTCTATTCCTGTAGAATCTTTCCTGTTCTGAGACTCATATTATAAACAGCCTAGTCAAAGGAATAGCCAGTTCATCTGAACACTCTTTTAGCACATGTGTTGATATCCCATTAGTCCCTATTGTTGAATTCTTATTCAGTTTGTGCAACAGCTCTAATACCTCATACAACTGAGTTTCTTCATCCAGTGAAGAGGTAGCAGTGAGCTCAATGTCGCATACACCAAGTTGATAGTTTTTAACAAAATGGGCACTCATTAACTGATCCTATTCTGCATCTTTAATCCTCACACCATCTGCATTTAGAAGAGTTATTCTTTCATATTCATTCTTTCTTTTACTTGCAACATATCGATAGAATTCTTGTGCATTGTCTTAAGCACATAGAGCCCAGTTTCTTTTCATACTCAGACTTTGCTTTCCGTACAACAGTTGACTATTCTAGCCTGCTGCTTATAATTTTCATAAAAGACATCATCCTTGTGCACACAGTATTCCTTCCACTTCATCCTTTTCTTACAAATCTCTTGCTTAATAAGATTTACACATCCATTTGACTCTTACTCTATTTATTCATCGGACTCTCAGGACACATTCTGATATCACATCATTTAAGTATTGTTTAAATGCTTCCCATCCAGCAACCAATCCCATTCCACTGAACTCCATATACTCCTCAGTTGGTTATAATTTCCTGCTTTGTAGTTCAGTGTGTAACCTTTTCTGAACAGATTATTCATAAACTTAGTCACTTCCCAAGTAAGTGCTTCATGATCACTGTCACCAACCGGAGGCTTGTTACATCTTTAACTGAAACGCCGTCTGTCACTATAATCAATAACACTCTTTTACCTCAAGTTCCTTCTATCACATGCTGCTTGAGGAAGTTGTCCTGCAACAATTCAATAATGCACTTTCATTCTTCCCATCAGATTCTACTGCTACCCAATCAATATTTGGATAATTAAAGTCTCCCATTACGATTACTCTTTTCTGTTTGGTAATGCATCATTTCTTCATCACTAGCAACTGATCCATCAAGTCTGTGACAACATCCCGCTATATAATTGTTCTTGTTAGATTTCACCTCTCGTCAGATGGCTTCAAACTCACTGTCACATGAAATAATGTTAGTAGTGGTATTACAATCATAGGTCTCAATTCTAACTAGATTCAAGTCATTCAATATCATTAGCAGCAGCATGCTCCCTCCTCTCCTATCCTCTCTATCCTTCCTAAAAATACTGTACTCTTTACACTCAATACCAGTTAGTGTGTCTGATTCTGATAGCCTGGTCTCACTAATGCCTACAATCTAAGGTCCCAGCATATTGACTAAGGCAAGAAACTACCCTTTTTTTTTTCTGATGCTCCTAGCATTCATGTATAGACAATAATAATCTACCTGCATGTTCTTTTGTATACTCTTATCTGCAGTCTGCATGACACAGTTGGACAACTTGCAAATCTCTGTTCTTCTCTAGTACCTTATACGTGTAGACATCTTTGCATACGTCTAATGGGCCGGAACCAGACGATCACAAAGTTGAAATCGTTTTCTCATTGTCAGCATTTCCATGACAAAGTCCATTCCCGTTATTATCACAGTTATATAACATTGTCATTCTTACACTCACATTCTTCCCTTTATAATTTAGTTTTGCCTGACTCTCTGTGTTAGGTCTCATACCAGTATTATTATGTCACTAAGTTCATCATTAAGATTGAGATTTAGAAAGAATATAAGGCTCCTTGATTTTCTTTGAATTAATATAACTTTATACTTAATATTCAGTTGTTTTTTTATTATATATTGCAGTTTTTCTTCTATACTTCATATTTCCTAATAGTGTAGTGTTGTAGTTAGTCCCAGTTATGCTTGTACTTAGCATCTAGATAATAATCATTCTGTGCACACAGTTGTATCCTACTTAGATTTTACTTTCTGATTCTTTTATACTGATGATGCCAGAATTAGACCTAGTGAAATTGTTTGTACATTAACATACATGGTTACTAATTTCCATTCTCACTGTGGTTACATGTAATTCATTAGACTATTCAGATTTTTTTTTACTTGTTCACGTGTAAACATGAGTATCTGTATCTAGGACTGTAATGTCAGATTTGCAGCTTTCTGATGTTTTTATAGAGGTGTTTCTCTTGTTCTTAGCAGAAATCTAAGATATAATAAATATGGAAGTCACAAGGAGGATCATAGAAGGTTGTTGTAAACCAGTTATGGTTAAAAGATATACCTTGTTTTCATGAATAGTGATTATGTAATTTATATCAGATTTAGTTTTATAAGTGTTAAATAAGTATGCAGTATTTGAGTTGGTGCATGTGTGTTATTTGAAAATTCATTAAAAGTTGTTAGTTGTCAAGGCATAACACAGTAATAGTGACCAAAATATAATTGTTCAGTGAATGTAAACATAACATTAAAGGACTTTGTGGAATGTACTGCGTGTTCCACATTGCCCACACACATTTTCACCCACAAACTTCTCACAGATGCCATAATTTTGTGGGTGGCAATGAGTGGTGTGAGAGAAAGTTGGACATGTTATAAAAGTGAGAGCTAAAAATATTCATGTCAGAAGTGAGGTGAATGTGGTGAATGTTTGTGATAGAAAGTGCAAAATTGAATATAATAGAGACTCACAGAAATCTAGGATGAATTAAGGGACATGAAATGTGAATGATCAGGGTGTCTGTCAGAAGGAAGATGAGGAGAATAGCAAGTTGACTGTAACAAGAGAAATGCTTATGACAAATCTTTTACATTCTCACTGTGGTTAGCTTGAATAAATGTAGATGGTAGCGAGATGAAACAGAAGAATAAATGACTTAGTAAACACTTTGAAAGTATCATCAGTTGGAGATAATGCAATCAATGTGACAAAAACTACCACAATAATATAAGGTGTTTTAGAACTGTGAAGGTGTTTAGGATACTAAGAAATCTCAGTGTGAATACAGCACTAAGATTAGATGATACATTAGCCCATATATTATGAGAAAATGCCAGAGAAATGGCATTGGTCACATGATATTTGAATTGGATAAGGGAAATGGATACACTGTGATATTGCTAGACTTGCAAAGGCATTTGACAGGATACTACACATTCTATTATGTTGATTGAAGTAAATTGAGATGGACACAAAGCTAGTGACATGGATAAGAGTGTGGTTCGTGTGAAATCAAAGGTTAGACAGGTGACCAAAAGTGTGCCACAGAGCTGTGTACTTGGGCCATAACTCTTTAGTTTTTACATTGGTTACTACAGTAGAGAACAGTAATTAATAACAGGAATTCAAGATCTGCAGGATGATTTAAATAGACTGAACTTTGCAAAAAGAAAAAAAAAGATAAACGATTGCCAGTTCAATGTATCAAAGTATAGGGTTATGTATGTTGGGATGAAAGTATTACAAGCTGTATATTACATGATGGTGGAAGGAGTTGAATTTCAGAAGATATATTTCAAAAGTGCAACATAGCTTAGAAGATCACTTGGATGTTAATGACAAGTAGGTTTATATAATGAAGTTATTAATAAAATAAAACAAATTACAAAAGGCTCTTTATTTTAGTAATATACGGGGAATGTATTCTCGTAAGCTCTGGTCAATTTATCTTGCGAAACTTTCATAGTTTCTCATTCGGCTTTGAAATAATGCTGGATCTAATATCTACTTGACTTATATAATGAAATTATTATCTTTCTTTATAGTTTTGATATGATGACTATTGTGCACATTTAATCTCCTTAAGCTTCTGATGAGGTAGTGGTGAATGTGATCCGCAGGTTACTGACAAAGATGACAACAGGTGTTTGGAATGCTCCTTAAGGATAAATTAAATTCTGTAATCTACAAACCTTAATTTCTATAAATTAAGATTTGTAGGATGCACCATTCTGCAATTGAATGTTTTCATAACAGATTATTCAAAGTGAATATCCAGAGAATTGAAAAAAAAATAATAATAATAATAATACACAATGCTCTTAAGAACATCTGTTGTGTCAAAGGACACCTGTAATCATCGATGATGCTATATTTTTATTTTATTTATTATTTTCAACAGAAATGCCAAAAAAATTTAGAACTAGTTGCATTTCTGAAGATTAGCAAAAATTTACTTCTCTATATGAAATTATCTATGTTAGTATTTTGATTTCTTATGAAATAATGCTAGGTGCATTAGGAATAAAGGGAATGGGTTTGTGGCATTAACTCAGTCACTCCAAAGGTTGTTGGTATCAGTGAAACTTGGTTAACTGAGGAAGATGTTTTAACAGGGATAGAAATGTAATGGTAAAGTATATTTTGGCATGATAGGGAAGGTAAACATGGTGAGTGTTACTCATGATAAAAGATGAATTGTGTGCTCTAAGGGTGGAGAACCTCAGTGGCAATAACACTAATGGCTTTGAAAATATATGGTGTGAAATGAATGTTTTTATAGGACAAGATATTTAGTGGGATGTTGCTACAGACTAGAGAATATAGATGCTGATGAGCAGGAAATATTTAGGTAGATTAGTTTGGCAAGCGCAAAGCGAGTGATCATTATGGGGAACTTCAACTACATGGGTGTTCTGAAAAGTTCTCGGCCTTGACCATAGATGGCAACACTATCGGCAAGTTTTTTTTTTCTAAGTTGGTGCATCTGTCATAAGCATCCATGTGAAATTGCAAGTCATTCTATCAAGTAGTTTGTTTTATTCAGCTGACTGAAGCAATAGTGTTGTCTGTATCCCTTGAAATGGATAAAATTGAGTATCGTGCGGTTATAAAATTCTTTGTAAATAAAGGTTTAATGCCAAAATAAATTTGTTCGAAGTTCATAAAAGTTTATGGGCACTCTTCGTCTTTGCTTTCAACAATTAAGAAATAGGCTGTTGAGTTTAAACGTGGCCATACC
This sequence comes from Typopeltis vanoorti, assembly GCF_054136105.1. Classification (NCBI taxonomy): domain Eukaryota; kingdom Metazoa; phylum Arthropoda; class Arachnida; order Uropygi; family Thelyphonidae; genus Typopeltis; species Typopeltis vanoorti. Next base: position 94,247,851 of record NC_143552.1, read on the forward strand.
AGCCTTGAAGATGATCCACGTGAAGGACGTCTAAAAAATGTAACAACACCAGAAAATCATTGATCGAGTGCACGATATGGTATTGGATGACTAACAAGTCAAAGTGTATGAAATTGCTGAGGCTATGCTATAGGCATTTCAAAAGAACGCGTGGGATATATTTTGCATGAAGAATTGCATATAAAAAAGCTTTGTGCAAAATGGGTGTTGTGCTTGCTCACAGCAGATCAAAAACGCACTCGCATGAAAATCTCTGAACAGTGCTTGGAGCATTTTAACAAGTATAAAACTGATTTTGTGCATCGATTTATTACTATGGATAAGACTTGGATTCACCATTAGACACCAGAATCCAAACAGCAGTCAAAACAGTCGACAGAAGCCGGTTGTTCAGTACCAAAGAAGACAAAGTCGGTTCCATCAGCAGGAAGGGTCATGGCATCAGTGTTTAAGGATGCTAAAGGTATTTTGTTTATTAATTATCTTGAAAAGGGTAAAACAATAATCAGGGAATATCATTCTGATCTTTTAACCAGACTGTGTGAAAAAATTCGTGAGAAAAGACTCGGTTTGCAGAAGGAGAAAATCATCTTTCATCAGGACAATGCACCTGCCCACAAAAGTGTTTTGGCAATGGGAAAATTAAGGGGTCTGCACTATGAATTGTTGGAACATCCACCCTATTCCCCAGATTTGGTTCCCTCTGACTTCTATCTGTTTCCAAAACTAAAACTCTTCCTCACTGGTCAGCGATTTTCTTTGAATCAAGAGGTGATTGCAGCCGTAGAGGGGTATTTTGCAGATCTTACTGAGAACCACTACAGGGACGGGATAATGGCGCTGGAGCATCGCTGGAATAAATGTATTAGTCTTAAGAAAGATTATGGTGAAAAATAAAAATACTTTTGAAATTATAAATTCGTTTTTTCATTGTTAGGCCAAGAACCTTTCAGACCACCCTCATATAGTGATATAAACTGGGCAAAGGAGACAGCATGCAGTAATAAGATAACTGAATTTTTGGATTTCTTGAGAGACAGCTGTCTTGGCAGCATGAAGATTGAGAGTTCTGGATTTGGTCATGGTATCAGAGGATCTGATTGGCTGATAGCAATGACAAAATGAAGTCATTAATTTTGTCATTGCTATTGTTGATGAGTATAATGTACATTAGCTGTTAGTTAGATGAAATTTTTTCATTTATTCCAAACTGAGGACAAAATAAAAATCCAGTCCATAGCAGATGTTGATCCAGCCCCAATTTTACTCATATATTATTTTTCTCTTTAGGAGGTATACAAATATATATGATATCAGCTTGAAAAAAATTCATAGTTTATCTGGGGCTGTTGATTTGAAACATTATTGCTTCTGTATTACTAGTGTGGTGTTTTCTCTGATTATAAGAATTTTTTTGTTTTCCAGATATTCCAAATGTCACAAATCAAATAAAGCTATCAAATGGAAGTGGAGAGCTCTCACTATCTAAAGCATCTGAAATTGTATGTAATTATTTTTTGTTGTCACACTCAACTCTTGTTATAGTAAAAATCAAATTTCCTTTAAAATTCCTATAAAATAGCTGTGGGACGTGCATGGGACTTCTCTATAGAATGTTATAATGAGTTTTGTATAATAGGGTATGCTGTAGTGAGAATTGACCATAATATTTATAGGAAGGAAGAAGAAGAAGAAGAAAGAAAATATGCTTAGCTATCCTAACACATTACTGGAACACACAGATACACTTCATCACGTATTCTTGAGCAGCTGGTTTATTAGGTGCACTTATCATGAATAAGTGCACCTAATATTCAGTATACTATTGAGGCAACAGTAATCTAAATATTAATTCAATATACTATTGAGGCAACAGTAATCTAAATGAACATTTGACCAGATATGATAATTTCCCATAGACGTACCACTGTATCATCAAAACTGCTACCTTACTCAAGTGTTCTGCAGCCAGAAAACGCGAGTTACAACAATCATGATGGGTCAAATGGCAGTTGTCTTAAAAGGAAAAAATGACATTGCACAATGCATTGAACCCTATTACAAATGTAGTATAGAGTAGACAACCTTGCTGAACTTTTGTTTTTCTTTTCTGCTGCGTAATTGAATGTATTTAGTAATCTTTGTAGGTATCTTCATATTCTATTAGTAAAATAATATCATCAGCATATCTAGTTATTCTTGATTTTTAATTTGTATTCTACATGTTATAATTTTTTGGTTATTAGACAATATGATTCATAAATTAAATAATGTGTGACTTTATGAATCATGTTGTCTAATTTCTTTGGTTATTTTAATTTCTTCGGTCTGTCCTTGTTCTGTATTTATTATAGGATTCTTATATTTATTCTTAATTAGTTCCAAAATTTGTTTTGGTATTTTTCTCATTTTTAACATTCTTATTATGTCTTTTAACTATACTCCATTAAATGCTTAGTTAAATCAATGTAAAGCAAACACATGTATTTTATTGATTTAACTATTAAAGCATTTAATAGAATGCAGTTAAAAGACAAAATATTATATTTTAATGATTTCTCTATTATTTTCTTTAATATAAATGTTAATCTAGTTTTTAAACCTTGTTGCTCATCAGATAATTCAATCAGATTATTATATTTCCAATTATTTTTGTGTATAATTTTAATGTAGTGCAGAGTAGGTCTATTCCACTGTAGTTCCCTGAATTTTTCCAATTTCCTTTCTTAAAAACTGGTATTGTTTAGCCATTTTGCCAATCATTTATTTTACTTTCTTTGAATATTGTATTTAGAATATCACATAGTTCTCTTGCTAATTATTTCCCTCCATATTTTAATACTTCATTTTCATCATCATCGTCATCAAATTCCTGCCATCCACCTTCAAGGGGTGTACAGGATATGATAGCACTACACGAAAAATTTACATCATTACTAACTTCCTATCTACAATTTTCCTCCAAATCAGTCTGTTACTTGTCAAGACTCCAACATTATCAAATCTTATATTTCTATCGTCTAAGGCACTTTGTACGGTATCAATCCACCTATATATTGGTCTTCCACTGGGTCATTATCCTGCCAGCCTGGCAGAGAACACTTGTTTTGCTAATCTCTCCTCGTCCATTCTGTTTAAGTGACCATACCACTTGAGATTAGTTCTGCTAACAAATTCGTGGATGCTGACAATGTCAAGTTCTTTCCTAATATCCTCGTTCTTAATATGATATTGCCATTGATGCCATCTGTTCATGCCTCTAATCTTTCTCAGGACTCATATCTGCAGTCAAGTGTTTTACTTCTGACCCAGCTCTCAGATCCATAAGTTAAAATTGGTTTGAACACTGTCTTGTATACAGCTAATTTAGTGTTCTGACTAATTTCTCTCTTATTCCATATGAATTTATTCAATTGACTTCCTACCATACCAGCTTTGTTGATTCTGTTGTCAATTTCTATATTTAATTTACCATCTTCACTAAAAATCGTGCCTAAGTAGCTGAAATGTTTTACTTGTTCCACTTCTCCATTCACAACACAGTTGACATTTTCAATGACTGCCTATTTTCATTGTATTTGTTTTTTTATTGCTGACCTTCATACCATATCTATTACAATAGTTATTCAATTTAGTCAGTGAATGTTGCAGACTAGTAGCGGATTTATTTAGAAGTATAACATCGTCCGCATAAAGCAAAGAGCTGACATTAACATATCCAATTTTGATATCGTTTTTAATACCACTTTCCTTCATAATGTGATTCATACAGATAATGAATAACAGAGGGAATAATGTACATTCTTCTCTGACACCAGATTTAACATTAAACCATCTTCCTGTACTTCAATTCTAACTGCTGAATTACAACTCAAATAAAGACTAAGTATGGTTTGATATAATGTCCCATCGACACCATATAACTGTAGCATATTGAATAGCTTCTCTCTTGACACCTTGTCATATGCCTTTTCCAAATCGACAAAACTTAAATACAGATCTTTGTTATATTCCCATGATTTCTCCACTATTTGTCATAAAGTGAAGATCTGATCCTGACAGCCTCTATTTGGCCTGAATCCAGCTTGTTCTTCAAGCTTTTCTTCCACAATTCTTCTCAACCGTTTCTCAAGTACTGGCATAAATCTTGCCCGGAATACTCAGTAGGGAAATACCTCTGTAATTCTCACATTCGGTTTTATTTTTCTTTTAATATAAGGGTACTATGAGAGCTCCACTCCAATCATCGGGAATTCGTCCCTCTGTCCAGGCACTCTGAACTATGCAGTGCAGCCACTGTAAGACTTTTATACCACCACACTTCAGCATTTCTGGTCGAATATCATCTACTTCTGCTTCCTTTCCATATTTCAAGCCTTTGTTGGCTTTTTCTACTTCAAGTATGGATATGTATTCCTGACTGTATGCTTGTTGAGTGTTTTTTACCACTGTACTATCACTGCTTGTTTCATTTAGCAATTTTTTGAAATAATTCTCCATACTTCAAGGATATCTTTTTCTTCCGTTTTCATGTCACCTTTATCATCTCTAACTCCTTTTACAGCACTCTTTCCTTCATTTCTAAGCTTCTTCAACATCCTCCAGAATATCTTACCACCTTCTTGATATTTATTTTCTATGTTCTTGCCAAAGTCCTCCCATGGCTTTTTTTTAGCTAGATTTAGGCAGTGTTTAGCTTTCTTACATTTGTCTCTGTATTCTCTAAGAGCACAAGCTGGCTTATTTGCAGGAACTTTTGATATGCTTTCTTCTTTTCCTTCACTGCCTCTTTAACTTCCTGTGTCCACCATGGAGTTCTAATTTTTCTATCCTTGCAGACAACTTCTTTACATGCCTCTCTAGCTGAATCAGTCAGGGTTTTCTTCAAGTCTTGCCACTGAATCTCCAAGGTTTGGTTCCTGTTCTCAAACGCTTTCATTTTTTCTACAATAATCTTTGTGTATTTTAGTCTACAGTTCACATCTGAGAGCTGCTCAACTTTTCTTCACTTTAAAACTTTCTTATATATTATTCTTTCCTATTCCAGCTAATTTGTCTGTTTTTTAGTTGTTTAAGAGTTTGTTCATTATCTTTTTCTGTTATTTCAAAAGTTAAGTTATTTTCATAAACATCATTATCTCTGATTACATAATCTTTATTTAAAGATAGGAATTACTGGAATAACTACTCCAAAGAATTAGAACAAGATTTTTATAGTACTCAAAGAAGAATCCGGAGAATAAAACTCGAAAGAACTAAATGAAATATAAAACTAACAAATATTGGATTAGATAAATGGAAAGATTTTCTGTGTATATATATTTGGAAATCTATACACAGAATCCAGTTTACTATTTACCTCAAATACAAATGATAGAATTACCATAGGAATGTAATTTACACACACACACACACACACACACACACACACACACACACACACACACACACACACACACACACACACACACACACACACACACACACACACAAAAGGGTAGTTCCATAAGTTTCCAGCCTGACTAACTTTTAGAGCTGATAGAAAGAAAACAGCTGTGTCACTTTTCACATTATCTCCCTTTACTTCAGCACACTTTTCACATCTTTGAATTAACATTTCTATGCCATTTAAAAGATGGTCTGTATTTTTGTCTGCAAAATGGCTTAAATCTGCATCTTTCAACTCATTGTCATGTCATTTCCTCGAAAGTCTTTCTTCAGTTTCGAGAAGAGATAGTAATCACTGGGTGCTAGATCTGGGCTATAGGGTGGGTGTTCAATCTCCTGGAAGCCACAGTCCTTCACTGCAGCCTTTGCAACAATGGCCGTATGGACTGGAGCATTGTCATGAAGCAGGCAAACATCATGACTCAGCATTCCTCATCTCTTCTCCTTTATGACATCGCACATTTTGTGCAGGAGTGAAGCATAATATTCTGCATTCACAATATATTCCTGTCCTTAGTTAATCAAGAATTGAAGCAGATATCACCACCAGGTAATGAGCATGATATGGATATTTTAAGTGGAGAGGTAGAAAAAGCAATTAGATGGCTAAAAACACAACAATAGTCCTGGTAACGATAACATCACTGGAGAAATTATTAAATATGGTGGTGAAAGTATGGTTACAGAAATGCACCAACTATGTAATATGGTATGGAAAGAAGGAAAAATGCCAGAAGAGTGGGTGAAATCGATATTAGTGACATTATACAATAAAGGAAATAAGTTAGAATGTTAAAATTAAAGAACAATTGCCTTGACAAGTCACTTTGGTAATTTGATAAAGTGATGGTATTGACAGAAAGATTGAGGACACAATTGGAAGCATACCTTGCAGACAAGCAAACAGGAACAGATTTTGACAATGCAGTTAATAGCAGAGGTAGCTAGGAGAAAAAACTAAAATATATATACCTGCTTTGTTGATTTTCAGAAGGCATTTGACAGTATTGTCCAGAAAGTGACATTACCAGTTCTGGAATCCTATGGAATTGATAAAAAATTAATAGCTATATTAAAAGATGTTTATCAGAATGCAGTTGCAGCAGTTAGAATAGGTGATGATTTGGGGAAATGGTTTAGAACAAGCAGAGGTATTAGACATAGGGACCAATATCACCAAGCATTTTCATCGCACATTTAGAAAGAGCAGTGGACAAACTGAAGGAAGATGCAAAAGGAATATCTGTACATGGAATGAGAATTAACAATCTGAGATTTGCAAATGACATTGTTATTATTGAAGAAGACGAAAGAGATCTACAAAAAACACTGGAACTGTTAAATAAGGAAGGAAAGAGATTTGGACTTGTTATGTACTTGGAAAAAAACAAAGACAATGGTATTTGGTGAAAAGAATATGAAACAAAAGATACAAGTGGATGGAATTGATATAGAAAATGTAGAACAATTCACATATTTGGGAAGTAAAATGATGTATGATTTGGACTGTAAAAAAGAAATAAAGATCAGGATTGCAAAGGGAAGAACACATCTGAAGGCCATGGATAACATCTGGAAAAGTAAAGTGATCAGCCTGCAAACAAAACTAAAAGTACTGGAAACATGCATCTTTAGCAGTGTATTGTATAGATCTGAAATATGGATAATAAATAAGGAATCAAGAAAAAGAATTTTGGCATTTGAAAGAACTTGTTACAGGAAGATTCTAAGAATAGGATGGGTACAGAAAATCACAAATGAAGAGCTCTATCGGAAGATGCAACCAAAAGAGAATCTAATGCAGAAGATTATAAAACAGAAGCTGCAATTATTTGGACACATCTGTAGAATGAGTGAGGACCGGAAGATAAAGACATTTATGTTTGGTATTTTGGATGATTTAAACAAAAGAGGTAGACCATACAGAGAATGGATAGATGATATAAAAGACTGGTGTGGAATGGGTGTACAGAAACTGCTACACTGTGCACTGGACAAAGAAAGATGGAAGAAGATAGTGAAGGAGGCATCGGACACCAACTTGATTGTGAAAAGAAGTTAGCCAAAGAGGTTAAAGGAAATCGAAGAATTTTATCATTATGTGGAAAGTAAAATGAAGCTCAGTCATGGAAAAATAATTTTAGTGAATACAGATGATAGAAAAGTATCAGCTACACAAGACACAGCAGAGTTATTAAATGTTGACTTTATTAAGGTATGCATTCCATATCTATTAGTTGTCCTAGACTGGATGAAAGAATATAGGTAGATCAGTTAGAAGTATTAAAGCTGTTAGAGTTTGATTGTAAAAAGCAGTCAGACTATCGGATATCAAGCACTGATATTGAAGGAGTGTGCAAAAGCATTAGCAATGTCCAAGACCTGATTGTTCAATTTGAGTCTCAGCACATAAGATTATTAATGAGTGTAATGAGAGCAAGATAATCCCATTATACAAAAGTAAGACAGATTAGGAATCATATGCAAAGTCACATGAATAGATAACAAGAAATCCTCTACAGAGGACAGCATGGATTTCCAGTTTCTTGTATATAAACTTACACATTGGTTATACCACTTTAAATTTTTCAGGAAATGACAACATATACTAAAATATTAATTAAAAAACTGTAATCAACAGCTTCTTATTTGCTTGTTGTTAGCGCCTGCGTGCACATATCATAGTTTTATGTTCCCAGAAGATGCCAATGTAACATTGCCGAAATATAGGAGATTAAAGTTTTTCGATTAATATTTTAGTATACGTTGTCATTTCCTGAAAAATTTAAAGTCATGGATTTCCTAAATGTGGGCCTTGGATAAGGGGAATGGACATAACACAATACTTCTGGATTTTATCAAGTCATCTGATAGGATTTTACACTGTAGGTTGTTATAAAAACCAAAAGTGATGTGTTTGAAAATTATTTTGCAATGTAGATTGAAACATTGCTGAATGACAGGTGTCAGAAAGTGATGTATGATGGTGCTAAATCTATGAGGATGATAAGTAGTACACCACATGGTTCTTACCTGGGCCATTATTATGTAACTTATACGAGATAGGTTCCAAAAGTTTCTGGCCTGACATACAAAATTCATGGCAATTTTAAAATGGCATGCATGATAGATAGCACCGTCTATGTGGAGCTTAGTGTACCAGTTTCAACTATACGTGCATCATCAGTTTGAGGCTCTCATTTGACTAACATGTGGCATGCTAAGTGGCTGTAATGTTAAAAATTGAGTACCACTCTGTGATAAAGTTTTTCACCAAAGAAGGACTTTCTCCAAGTGCTATAAAACAGTGATTGGATAGTTTTTATGGGGAAGCTTCTCCATCATATTTCACCATAAAGGAATGGGCTAAACAGTTTCGCCCAGGAAGAGAGAGAGAGCATCGAAGTTGATTCTTTTTGATGATCGGCCTGTGGAAGTGATGACTGAGGAAAATGTCTCTTGTTGAGGAGGAACTGCTGAAGCTCAAAGAAATTTTAGCAAGGTTGGGGCTTTCTATAACAACCGTCTTTTGCATCATTCAAGAGAAGCTTCACATAATGAAGATCAGTGCAAGGTGGGTGCCCTGACCTCTCTTCAGAAGGAACGTATGACCTGTTCCTGCAAGTTTTTAGAGCTTTGCCAAAGAAAATTAGAGAGAAGCGATGGAATCATTGTCACTGGGGATGAAACTATGGTCCTTTATTATGGTCCTCTTTTCAAAAGGGCATCCATGGATAGTGCAAACCAGGCAAAGCATCACCAAGAAAAACAAAGGTCACTCAGTACACTGAGAAGATCAGCAACAATCTTTTGGGATTGCTGGGGAATTCTCTTGATTGACTTTAAAGAAAGGAATACCACTGTGAATGCAGAATATTATGCTTCACTCATGCACAAACTGTGCGATGCCATCAAGGAGAAGAGATGAGGAATGCTAAGTCATGATGTTTGCCGCATCATCATTACAAAACCATGTCATCACTCTTCTCATTATTGATCCTTGTGAATGCGACATCATTAGGAGCTGGAGTGTAGAGGGACTGATAGTGAGTGAGCATGAGATATGCAAGGAATTAACTAAACTTGATGTTTACTTAAATTTACTTAAACTTGATAATGCAGTAGGATTTAATGATATATCACTGTGTGTGTTGAAGGAATGCTCCAGAGAACTAACAGTACACTTGGCACACCTGTTTAACATGAGTCTTGCAACAAGGAAAATCCCAAAGGAGTGAAAGTGGAAAATTTGTTCCACTTGACGAAGGCAAGAGAGTTGAGACCAAGACTACAACTTACAGGCAAATCTGTGTCCAAAAGAGCGAAAGTGGGAAAATTTGTTCCACTTGACGAAGGCAAGAGGGATGAGACCAAGATTACAAATTACAGGCAAATCTGTGTGTCCAGGGGCTGTGTTAAGGCATTTGAGAGGACTAATGTTGAGAACTGGGTAGATAAGATTAGTGTATTTGATAGTTGGCATGGTTTTTACGGGCAAATCATATTTTAGCAATTATTGGATTTTAAGGGCATGTCATGTTTTAGCAGCCTGCTTATGTTATTCATTATAACAATGAATTTTTAAGAACTAAATCACCTATTTGCTGATGACATTGTTCCTTTTGTGAAACTGCAGAATAACTTCAACAAAGGAGCACTGAATTAAATACAGAAAGAAAAAAGAAAGGATCAAATATAAACAAAGACAAAACAAAAATACTGTATACCCACAGATGCGAGATCCTTCAACACTTCTGCACATGTCAGAAGAAGGAGAATCCATTCGGATATTAGGGTAATCAATGCTTTTCGTGGGATTAGTGTTTATTATTATACATCGGAAAATTAGCTTTTCTTTTATGAAAATTCTAGTTCTTAAAGTGGTAACTATTTTGCTTGTACAACAGTTGGAAATTTTACATATAAAGCACGTGATATCACGTATTAGTAACCAATTCGTACATCCTTTATTTCTCCCCTTCAGCATGAATTGACTATTCTTGGCACATTGCCAGCCCCAGTTCTATGAAGTATGGCATACAATATGTATAATAAATACATCACCAAAAAAGCCAGTACATATAGAACATCAGGAAATCTCTTATGTTTATTTAGGACAAAAGATCACAGTAGAGTGAGGCTATAAAGAAAAAATGATATGTAGAACTCAACTTGGTTGGATAGCGTTTAGAAAACACTATGAAGCACTTGAAGGAAACATCTTTTAAAGAAAAATGTTAACAGCTGTATACTTCTGGTCATGACATATGGAAGTAAAATATGGACTTCGACTAAAAAAATTGAGGATTAACCAGAGGAAAATGGAGAAATGATTACTTGGTATTACCTTTCTAGATAGAAAGAGCAATATTTTTTGATCTGACTTTGGGTCAGAGCTCAGACTAGGGTAAGAGACATTATAACAGCCATTAAAAGATCCAAATGTCAATGGGCAGGTCATATTGCTAGAAGTAACACTCAAATGGATAAAGTTGATATCAGAATGGTATCCCAGAGATGGAAAGAGAGCTACAGGAAGACTAAAGAGAGTGTGGAGGATGAGATTAAAGAAATGGCTGGAACTCCGTGGCTCATGGGGGGGGGGGGTTAACTGACAGTGGACAGAAAATGACTGATGAAGTAGTAGTAGTAGTATATGGTGGTATACTTGAATATTTAAAAGCCTTTGATAGATTGCCACATAAGAAGTTACTAACTAAATTCTAAATTGAAACAGATGGGGATTGATAAGGGATTAGTGAATTAGATAAGTAACTGGCTGTCAGGCATTAGCTGGTTATGGGATGGAAGGACTGGTGTCCCAAAAGAGGGTCACTAGCGGAGTGCTGCAGGGGATCTCTTTTTGGACCATTATTGTTTACTTTGAACATTAATTAAAATCAGACAGGCTATAGAACTGGATGCAGCTGTTTGCCAATGATGCAAAGTTGGAAGGACTGAGTTACATGGCAGATGTTGGTTGTAGCTTTTCAGGAGGATTTCAACAGACTATGTAAGTGGGCAAATGAATGCAGCTATCAGTTTAATGTTGTTAAGTATAAGGTCTTGAAATTTGGTAGGCAAGATTGGGATGCAGAGTGTAGAATTAATGTGGAAATTTTGAAGATGGTGGAAGAGATGAAAGATCTAGGAATATTGGTAGACTGAGACTTAGTTTTGGAGTACTAAAATTGTAGGGACACAATAATAGATTATGGTTCCCTTGTATAAGGCCTTGATCATCACATATGCACTACTGTGCACAGATATGATTACCTGGTTTTCAAGGAGATGAGGATATCTTAAAGAGGATCTGGAGGAGATTCACTAAGGCTTAGTCAGGTCTATTGAAGGTGAGATATGAGTAATTGAAGGAATTTAACTTGCAGAACCTTTTTCGTAATCATCTACATTCCTGATTGTCCTGCCTATCTTTCCATCATCAGCAATTAGCTGTATTTTGCATGCCAGATCCTTCCCAATGTCATTAATGTACAGACTGAATAACAATTTCCAAAGACTGATCCTTGTTGTATATCACTAATTACCTTAAATCTTGTGCACACGTCTCCCATATGCCACTTTTGATATTTTCAGTGAGCCATCTTATCCATGCCAATATTTTATAATCCATTCCCATATTCTCCAATTTATGCAACAGCCTTCCATGCTGTATTCTGTCAAAAGTCTTAGCAAAATCCAAAAATATTATGGTGTATCCATTCCCCCCTTGTCTGACTCAATTGTAACATTATAGAATGCGAGCGAGTTGCTCAAAGATGACCCTCTCTTATTAAATTCGTGCTGCTCATTGTGAAGTAGAGATTTTTTGTCAACCCATTTCTGATTGTGAGCACTAACCAACTTTTTCAAAATCTTCACCACCACTCCAGAGTTACTGATAGTTGGATATGTCAGTCTTTGCACTACCCCTGTATAAGGGGCTTACCATATGTTCTTTCCACTCCTGTGGAATCTTCCCTATTTTCAGATTCAAATTATATAACCTGGTCAAAGGAATAGCCAGTTGAGCTGAATATTCTTTTAGCATCTGTGCTGATATCCCATCAGTCTGTATTGATGAATTGTTATTCAGTTTGCTCAATGTTGCATACACCAGGTTGGGCACTTGTTAGTTGAACAATTTCTTCATCAATCACTTGCATATCATATCTGCATTCAGTAGAGTTATTCTTTCATATTCATTCTTTCTTTCTTTCTTTTGCTTGCAGCATAACAATAGAATCCATTTGGGTTATCTCTAGCTTGCAGGGCCATTTGCTTTTCATAATCAGACTTAGCTTTCCACACAACAGTTGCGACTCTTCTGGCCTGCGACTTATAATTTTCATAACTGATATCATCCTTATTCACATGGTATTTATTCCTTCCACATCATCCTTTTCTTATTGAATCTCTTACTCAATTAGATTAGACATCCACTCCTACCCTATTTATTCTTCAAACTCTAGAGACATATTCCAATATCACATCACTTTTGTATTAAATGCTTCCCATGCATTGTCAATATTCTTCCCATCCAACAACTGATACATTGTGCAGAACCCAGCATATTTCTCAGTATGTTATAATTTTCTGCTTTGTAGTTCAGCATGTAACCTTTTCTGAATGGAACAGTCATAAATTTAGCCACTTCTCAAGTGAGTATTACATGACACTGTCACCAACCAGAGGCAGAATAGTTACATCCTTCACTGTAATCAGATCTAACACTCTTTGATCTTAAGTTCTTTCAGTCAATGCTGTTTTTTTGAGAAAACTGTCTTGCAACAACTCGATAAATTCAGTTTCATTCTTCTTATGGATTTCACAGCTACCCAATCAATGTTCCAATAATTAAGGTACCTCATTATTATTACTCATTTTGCACCCATCATCTTTATTTGGTAATTCATTTGTTCGTCGCTAGCAAATGATCCACTAGGTCTGTAACAACACATGACTATGTTAAAACTCGACCTTACACCAGATGGCACTGAACTCATGCTACCTATAAAATCGTTACTAATATTACATTCATAGATTTCAATTCTAACTGTATTCATATTATACAATATCATTATTAGCACACTCCCTTCTCTCCTATCCTGTCTATCTTTCCTAAAAAAATATTATACCCATTACATCCACTACTAGTTAGTATGTTTGCCTCTGATAGCTAGGTCTCTAATGCCTATAATCTGAGGTCTCAATGTATTGACCAAGGCAACAAACTCTTTCCTTTTTGTTTCTTATACTCGTAGCATGTGTGTATAGGCATAATAAGTTACTTCATCCTTTTTTGTATATTTTTATCTGTAGTCTGCATGATACAGTTGGACTACTTGCAGAAATCTATTCTTATCTAGTGCCTTACTTATGCAGACATACTTGCATATGCGTGGTAAGTCAGAACAAGATGAACACAAAATCGTTCTTTTCTCATAATCATTTCCATGATAATGCCCATTCCCATCATTAACAGCCATATAACGTTGTCGCTGTTAGACACAGGTTCTTGCCATTCCTCCCATTGTAATTTAGATTCTGTGACTCTTTGTTAGATCTCATACCAATTAATAATTTCTCCAGACCCCTTATACCAAATACATTCAAGAGATTGTCTTTTATACAAATCCATTCTAACCTCAAACTCTCTCTACTCATCAAACTCATAGCCCTTTTTCTTAATTCATTTCTCTTTTCACTTTCTCATGCTTCACTCTTGCTTCTTCTAACAATTCTTTCATATCCTCTCATGCTGAACTTATCACTAGCTAAGTCGTTTGTACCTACTAGAATTGCTTTCTCTTTTGCTACTTAAATAATGAAATATTTTTTCTTCTTAAATAGTATAAAATTATTTTGGTTCACCAGTTTTAGGATATTATGGTGTTCTAAATTAAAATTCCTTTCATTTTATATGTAGCAAATATGTGATGCTCATTAGCACGTTTATGGAAACTGTGGTTTTGAGGAGCTTGCTCTTTTGCTGAAATGATACAGCACGCACGCACACACACAGTTTTCACAGATTTGCTTATGATGTGAAGTAATTATTTAAAGATTCAGCAAAAGCTATTTCATGTTGTTTTTTCAATTTCAAAATGTATGAACATGTATATGTTAACTTCATTCCATTTCCTCTTATTTTTGCAAAAATAAGATGGAAACAAGTGTTACGTTTGAAAATGAGATGTTATTTACAACAATAACACTTTAATTTATACATTTATTGTTTACAATTGTAATCGCCTTTCTTTGTTTAGCATATTGAACCTACTCCTACAGCAGATTTAGATCGAAGTAATGATAAGGTATATCAGAGTACAACATTTGTGGTTCGGGCAGTAATGAATCTTTTGGAAGGTGTACAACAAGGAAGACTTGCAGACTACTTAGATTTAGTGAAGGTAACAAAAATTATTTCACTAGCATTCCTTTTCAGATTTTATGTCAAGCTTATCATCTTTTTTTTTTTTTTTTTTACAGTACTATGTTCTCCTTTTCTAAGTTTTTACGTTAGCTTCTGAAAAATTTTACTGCCTTTGTGGTTATTTTCCAATCTTTGGATTCTTTTATGCATAACAGCTTTCTATGCATTCTCTTATGATATAGGCTGGCTAACTTCACAGAACCTTTTAGTGCGTTCATGCGGTACACGTATCATACAGTACTGTACCTCTTTGTAATGACAAGGAAGAACTAGGACAAATACTTGTCAACGTAATGAAATCACTAAGAAGAGAGGACTTCAGCTCAATCCTAGCAAGACAGAGATTATGGTTCTCAAAGGAAATAGACAGGGAAGCTCCTGAGAAACAGGTGTACCGTAATGGAGAAAGAACAGAGGAAGTCAGCAAGTTCGAATACCTGAGATCCTTATTAATGTGAAGAACTGCTGATCGGAAGATGTCAGAAGAATATTAGGAATGGCTAAAACAAGTCAGAGACATCTAAAATCTGGAAGAATGGATCCATTTCCATATGAACAAAGTTGAGGACTCTGAATTTAGCTGTTTTTCCAGCAGCAGCTTATAGATATGAGACTTGGAACCTAAAGAAGTCTGATAGGAAAAGGATAGCTGCTTTTGAGATGTGGTGTTATAGAAGGCTGTTGAGGATATCATATACTAAAAGGCAGACAAGCAGATTAGTACTAGAAAGGATCAGTAGAACTTTAACAGAAGAAAGTTGAAATACTTTGGACACATTGAGAGGATGGAATGAGGACTTGAAAACAGTAATAGAAGGTAAAGTTCATATAAAAAGAGGAAGGGATAGACCATTAATGAGATGGATGAATGGATGGAGTGTCTGATCTTCAGAAAAGCATGGTGAGGACTGGTGTGCACATCATTAAGCAACTGAGTGACCATATGGCATCTGATGATGTTCAGTGAATGGATGGATCCTTTGCTAGTAACTTTACAAATTAGTGCTGTCTTTGAATTTTTGTTGTCGGATCTGTGATTTGGCTCTTGTTTTCAAACTTTTTTCATTTTGTTTTCTCAATAATATTTTTCTATTTGAGTCTACAGTTCACATCTGAGCGTTTCGTTCAACTTTGATTCTTTTAAAACTTTTTGTACATACTTTTCTTTTTATTGTAGTACTCATTTTTATCTTGTTAAACAGTGGTTTAAGCTATTCTGATTATGTTGCGATCAACAGTAACATAATAAGACTCCTTTTTTATGTTTTCTCAATGTAAATTTGCAAAATATGTGGAAATTTGGTATCAATAATCAGTGGGCTGTGTCTTATGCACAGATCTAGCAGGTACTCAGAATTATTATTAGACAAGATTATAATTTCTTGGCATCTTTAATTTAAGTTATAACCAAGTGAAAAAAACTTTCAACAACAAAACATGAGATTGAGCAGTTGGAGAGATGTGTGATAAAGAAGAGGAAGATGCAAAGAGAGAGAGAGAGACAAAGCTGAGTATAAATCTAATTTTGTATAATGATTCAGGTAGCACATTATGTGGAGGAGACTCATCATCAACAGTAACCCCACTTAAGTGGGAGAAGCTGCAGAAGAAGAAGATTCAGGTTGCACACTTATGTGGAGTTATCCACAGAACAATACATGACATTGAGTTGTTGAAAAAACATCTGGGCAGATGGTATGCGGGAGGGGGGGGAGAAAGCAGAGTATGAGAAGCAAAAGCATGAGAATAAGGATCAAATTTTGTATGGTGATTAATTGATAAGAGGAGTGTTTGAGGAAATTATGATAAAATCCTGTTTTTCTCTGGAACCAAGATTAAGGATACAGAGGGTGATGGTGAAATGGATGTTTATTTTGCCTGGTATGAATGATCTAGCAGGTGTCATATGCAAGAAGATATGAGAGTTGCTAGTACAAGCATAAAAGAAGAGTGAGAAAGTAAAAGTCATGAGTCTGTTGCCATGGTATGATAGAGGCAAGCTAAGATGGATAGCTATGATTTCGAATGACTCAGTGTACAGATTGTGAAGGAGGAATAGTGTGGAGCTTGTGTATATGTGGAGTGAGTTTGATGGAAGGATGGATTTATATAAGATGACTTGCATTTGAATGGATTTGGGGTCAGGAGTCTGAAGAAGTATTATTCAGTGATTCAGAAGTACAGTCTGGGAAACTAGAATGCTTAGGGAGGAATGCAGGTAAGTGTGGTTCCATGCAAACTAGAGTATAGCAAGTGGGAGAGTAATCACACATTGTGTGATTACTCTCCCACTTGGGAAGTTGTGGGGATGAAGAGGGTATTTGCTGTTCATTGTATACTAATGTCAGAAGTATTTGGAATAAGGGTGAGGAGAAACGTTCAGCAAGCATCCACCACACTCACACCCATCCATCTGTTTAGTAGAGGATGTTAGTGTGATTCGTTGCTCTATAATACAGATTTCCAAGCTTCCATGTCCCACTACTAGCTCTTTAAACCACTGACGATGATTCGTGTTGGTTCAAGTAATGTGATACTTGAATATTATGGTCCTACTATCGAAACCTATGTTGTGAGCCTATTCTGAATGTTTTTCTATGGATTCCTGTTCCATTTGATGCCATGAACTCATCATTCCACATGTCAGCCAGTGAATGGCAGTTTTTGCATATCATCCTTCGTAGCACCTACGGTCAAGTTTGGAGAGTGTTATGAGCCAGGGAATGTATATAATTGATTGCTGCTATAATTCCATTAAAGCAGCAATTGGGAAAAGTGACTATGTAAAAACCAGTCTGGATAAATGTCCTTCTCATAATGCGTACATTATGCACACCTGAAAGGATGTGTACTTTGCATTATGAAATACTAAGGCAATTAATGTTAAGTCATTAGCTTCTATATACAAGTAGTTAGTTGTGAAGCAAGTTCACGCATAAGCTTTGTTTGCTTATCTTGAATAAAGGATTAAAGACTAATTTCGTGGCATTTTTAATTTAATTTATAACCAAGTGAGAAAACTTTCTCCAGCTTGCTCTAATCCAGAGTATTTTAATAATATGGCGTCACCTTTTCGTTACTTTTATATGGGAAATATATGACTTTTGCATTACTTCAATCTTGATGAGATCTGGCTCCCGCTGGTGACATTTTGTAATATTCATCTTTGGGCTTGCTTGCCCAAAGATGAATATTATAAAATATTCAAAAATATTCATGAGAAGAGCTTCTCTGGAGAATAGAGAGGCTCTGCTCAGTGGCTAGTTTTGCCTATTACTGAGTGGATACACTACTGAGTTTTCTGTTTTAGGGTCATTCAGGTCAGGAGTGATGAGTTTAATAGTGATCCCTAAGGATCACTCAGTGAGATTTAGAATGATCTTGTATATCACTCAGAGTGTTTGGAGAGGTATCCTTTTACTTTAATTTACCTCTATAATGGTTGAAACTGTCTGGGTAGTGGCCCTTCCAATAATGTATAGCATTAAACACACCTGAAAGGATGCATGCTTTACATTATGGGATATACCATTATCGTCAAATTCCTGACATCTACCTTCAAGGAGTGTACAGCATATGATAGTACTACATGAAAAACTTACATCACCACTAACTTCCAAGCTACAATTTTCCTCCAAATCACTCTGTTATCAAGGATCCAACATTATCAGATCTTATATTTCTGTCTTCTAGGCACTTTTTTGCTGTATCAATCCACCTATATCTTGGTCTTCCTCTGGGTCTTTTTCCTCCCAACCTGGCAGAGAAACACTTGTTTTGCTAATCTTTCCTCTCCCATTCTGTTTAAGTGACCATACCACTTGAGATTAGCTCTGCTAACACCTTCCTGGATGCTAACAGTATCAAGTTCTTTCCTAATATCCTCATTTTTAATATATTGCCAGTGATGCCATCTGTTCATGCTCTAATCTTTCTCAGGACTCTCATATCTGCAGTCTCTAGTCTTTGGTCAACTGTTTTATTTTTAACCCAGCTCTCAGATCCATAAGTTAAAATTGTTCGAACACTGTCTTCTATGCAGCTAATTTAGTGTTTCGACTAATTTCTTTCTTATTCATATAAATATGTTCACTTAACTTCATACCATACTGACTTGGTTGATTCTGTTGTCTACTTCCATATTTAATGTACCGTCTTCAATAAAAATTGTGCCTTAGTAGCTGAAATGTGTTACTTATTCCATGGGTTCTCCATTCATGATGCATTTGATATTTTCAATGTTTCTGCCTATTTTCTTTGTCTTAGTCTTGTTATTGCTGATTTTCATACCAAATTTATTACAGCAGTTATTCAAGTTAGTCAAGAAATCTTGCAGCCTGCTTGTCGTAAAATGAAAATTTGATCCTGACAGCCTCTGTTTGGCCTGAATCCAGCTTGTTCTTCACCGAGCTTCCCTTCCACAATCCTTCTGAACCGTTTCTCAAGTATACTTGCATAAATCTTACCAGGAATACTCAGTAGGAAAATACCTATGTAATTCTCAAATTCAGTTTTATTTCCCTTTATATATATATATATATATGTGGGTACTATGAGACCTCTACTCCAATCATATGGAATTCAAGAAACTGAAATAAACAAGATTTCAAGAACGCAGTCACCCTTCCTTATATCAAGAATGTAACAGATAAATTAGTGAAACTTCTCTACAAATACAACATAAAAGTGACTTTCCTGCCACTTGAAAAAATATCACGATCTCTTCAATCTCCGAAACCTCCACATCACCCAATGAAAAAATCAGGGATTTATAATATTCACTGTTCCTGTGGCATCTGCTATGTGGTCCGGACAGAGAGAGAGAGAGAGAGAAATCTGCATGAGCGAACATCAAAAGGACATACAAAATAAGAGAGAACATAAATCGGGATTGGCATTTCACACAACCTCTACCGGTCATGGTGTACTCTGGGATAGAACAAACATGTCCTATATAGATAAGAATTGTTTCACAAGAAAATTCAAAGTGGCAGCAAATATGATTAAAATTACTACGCAATGCAAAAAAAACCAAGGTTTGATTTTAAATCAAGTTTGATCATCGTTTATTAAAAATTTACCAATTTCAGACCTTTGACAGAGTGAGTGTGAACCACAGAACGTGACAACAAATAGCATTGTCTCCAGCTAACATGCATTAATGGTTGTATAGATCTGTTATTCAGTTTTTGAACAAACTGTTTAGATGTTCACAATACCAACAAATGAACTAATTTTCATAATTTCTAGTAGTTTGTGCTTTAAACTTTTAGTTCTCTTTACTCCTGAAGATGTTAGTCTGTTGACTAACGAAACTTGTCGGGTGTTGTTTTTAGTACTTGTTTAGTTTTAAAAACAGTTTTCTTTAATAAACATGTGGTCACAAAATCAGAATAACTATATTGAACTGCTTAACCACAGAAACCTTTGTAGGAACAAAACGTTATATTCAGGTAATAACAATCAGGGAAACGGAGTACCTATAGTATTTGCCCACATTAAATGGACTGATGTGGACAAATATCAGAATTGGGAACTGGAAATGAGACTTATTTTTGCCTATGGTTCCACAGAAGGTTCTACTAAGGCAGAAGTTGAGGCTTTAGGGAAAGCAACTGACACAGTGAAAAAGGAAAAGTTGATGCTTGTTAGGGATCTAAATAGCAGAGTATGAAATGATTGTCAGACGTACCAAAATATTTTGGAAAAATTTGGAGAAAAGAGCAAAGCTAATAATAATGGCAAATAGCTGTTGGATTTCTGCTCAGGACATGGACTGGATATTACTAACTCTATGTTCCAATATAAAAATGTGTACAAATTCACATGGAGAGAAGAGGCAAGGAATAAGAAAATGCTCACTGACTATGTTTTTGTTGTTAGTGATATTTTCTCAGTGGTGCAGGACACTAGAGTGTCCAGAGGATTTGATATTTTAAGTGATCACCAGGATAAAATTGAATTTCATACTGAAGAGAACAACATTATTAAATACACAAACATTATTCAAGAAAAAATGAAGGAGTTTGAGAACAGGAACCAAACCTTTAATATTCAGTGGCCAAAACATAATTGCTTCAGTCAGAGAGGCATGTGGTGAGGTTGTCTGCAAGGATAGAAAAATCAGAATTCCATGGTGGACACAGGAAGTTAAAGAGGCAGTGAATGAAAAGAAGGAAGCATATCGAAAGTTCCTTTGAATAAATCAGGTTGTGCTCTTAGAGAATACAAAGAAAAATGTAAGAAAGTTAAAACACTGTGTAAAACTAGCTAAACAAAACTCATGGGAAGACTTCGGTAAGAACATAGAAAATAAATGTCAGGAAGGTGGCAAAAATATTCTTGAAGCTGTTGAAAAAGCTCAGAAATGGAAGAAAGTGTGCTGTAAAAGGAATTGGAGATGATAAAGGTGACATGAAAACTTGAGAAAAATACATCCTTGATGTATAGTGTAATTACACTTGGTCGTCGACTTACGACCGACTTCCGTTCTGGCTGACAGGTCGTATGTCAGCCATATATTTATTAACAGTATTCTTTAACTTTTCTAATCTTTTTATCATCTTTATAATTTATTTTTATAATTTTTTAAATTTATGATTATGTATATTGTACATAATGTGAAAAATAATACTGTACATACTGTACTGTAAACACAAAAATATAATCTAAAATTAATGTAAAAATTAATACAAATGAAATTTACAAAATCAATGTTTAATCTTTGCTTGTGCTGGGTTGTGGATCGTCAGGGTCATATTCGTGGGTTGAGGTGGGAGATGTTCTCTTGATGAGGAACATGCTGAGCTTTGTTTGAACACTTGAACGTATCATTCAAGATGCTGTGTGTTGTTATCGTGAGATATATGAAGAAAAAAAAAACAATCTCACAATAACAACGCACAGCATCTTGAATGATACGTTCAACCTTTGTGAATCGTTTGACATTAGGGTCCATTGCTTTGAAACTGGCAAGAGCTTTATTCAGTTGCAAAAAAGAATCTGATAAACTCTTTGAAGTGAATTTCTTTTCTGGCAACTCCTCTACGTTTTCTATTTCACATTCTAATTTTTAGATTTTTTGAAAGTTTAACTATTTTTTCTGTAATCACTTCCAGTTCTTCTCCTTTTTCAAATCCTTCAAATGTATTCGCATAACATTTTAGACACTTTTCCAAATTCCCGACATACAATTCTTTGTTACACATTCCCATGCGGTCGAAATATTCTTGATATACTGAAGAATGTTGTACTGCTTTCAAAAGTCTCGCAAAGATAAATCAGCATCAGAATCTATCGCTTCGATGGTTGTGCGAATGTCGTTCTGAGGTAGTGAGCCTTGAATGCTGAGATAGCACCCTGATCCATGGGTTGAATGAGAGCAGTTGTGTTAGGTGGTATAAAAACCACTCTAACATCATGTTAAGCTCGTCCAGATGAGGAGGGTGGCCAGGGGCATTGTCCATAATCAATAAAATCTTGAAAGGGATACCTCTCTCCGCACAATATTCACGAGCCTGGGGAATAAAGCAGTTCATGAACCAGTCTTTGATAAAGTACTAGAGTCATCCAAGCTTTAGGGTTTGAATGGTAGTAAACGGGTAGTGTGTGCTTGTTGATGTGCTTAAATGCACGAGGGTTTTCTGAACGATAAATGAGAAAAGGCTTCAACTTAAAACCCGCAGTATTCCCACCAAGCAACAAAGTCAACCGATCTTAAAAGCTTTGAATCCTGGCATCCTTTTTGCTTTTTGGTGTATGTACATATAATTAGGCATGCGTTTCCATTGCAAGTCGGTTTCATATACGTTAAATATTTGTTCCAGTAGATAACCTTCTTCTTTGATTAAAGAATCGAAACTATCAATGAATTTTTGGGCTTCATCTGCACTTCCTGCTTCTCCTGTGACACGTACATTATGCAAAACAAATCTTTTTTTAAAACTCTTAAACCATCCAGTACTAGCCTGAAAATCTTCTGCATAATCGTTTCCGGTGCATGATTTTAAACTCTGAAACAGACTTCTAGCCTTCGCTTGCACTGTGCAAAGGCTCATGGGTGAATTTTTCTGTATTAAATCTTCCATCCACATAAACAACAATTTCTCCATTTCATCGATGGGTCCCTGTCGTTGTTTGGTTAAAATTGTAGACTTCATAGGTGCGGAACCTTTCACAGCTTCCTGAATTCTTTCTTTGTCCTTAAGTATCGTCGATACCATGGAATGTGATAATTTCAAGTCACGTGCTATCGTATTCACTTTCTTTTCACCTTCATACTTCTGGATAACTTTCATTTTACACTCTAAATCAATAGTTTTTCTTGATTTCTTAGCTGGCGTATCTGTAGATGAAGGCATTTTCCTTTTACTAGACATTTTATGGGTAGTATTTCAGTAGAATTTTAATTAATAAATACACCACATGCAACAGATGCTTGAAAGTGACTGAGTGTACAGGGTGTTCGGGATAAATTTGACAGTTTCGTAAGGAAAAAGAAAATCTTCTTTGTATCTATTAAATTTAATGAATTGACAAAAAAACATTACAGGCAGAGTTAATTACAATACTATCAACAAGATTTACTCAAAATAACCACCATTAGCATCGATCACAGCTTCAATTCTGCTTCGGAACCTCGAACAAGCTGATGCTACAGTCTCCCTGGGAAGGACCGCAAAAACTGTTTTAATTTTATCCATTAACTGGGCTTTTGTATTACTGGAAGTGCGATTGGTGTCTTTTTCAACTGCGCCCCATACAAAATAATCCATGGGGTTAAGGTCTGGGGAGTTTGGAGGCCAAACATTTGGACTGGTGAAGTCGTAGAAATTTTCAGACAACCATTTTTGACTTTTCCCAGAGGTGTGGCAAGGGGCCGAATCCTGCTGCCATACATACGGCCTACCATTGGCTACCCTTGTTATCCAGGGCTTGACTACAGTTAGCAACTCCACGAACAAAGCCCGAATTCCAATGCCAGGGTTCTTCAACACCTGTTCCTGCAGATTTGCGAGGAATTCTGCCGTACGAACGCAATCAGATCGTCTGCTAGGGATCTTTCTTCTTGCTACATCCTCGTAGTCACCATTGCAAGTCTCTAGTTCATGCCTGATTGTTTTTACTGTATTCAGGGAGCATTGGGCAGCAGTCGTAATATCCTTATTTTGATGGCGGGCACGAATCATCATGATACAAGTTATTCTCTTCCATGATTCAGGTGGGTTCCAGCTATCCATCCTTTCTGACATCTTGTATATGAATGAAGAAGGGTCCAAACTTTTAAATGAAGAGAAGTGTGTGTTAATACATGTAACTTACGGAAAAATATAATTAATTATAAATATGTCAAATTTATCCCGAACACCCTGTATGTGACATATGCGGGTTATCGTACGATAACTATCGTATCCCATAGTTATTGTAAGCGCAGCCGCCTGATTTATTATTAATTTATTCATTTTTTTTTTTTGTGGTCGTAAGTCGACGACCAAGTGTACTTTGAAAAATTGCTAAATGAGACAAGCAGTGACAGCACAGTAGTAAAAAAACACTCAACAGGAATACAATTCATACTTAAGTAGAAAGAGCCATCAAAAGCCTGAAATGTGGAAAGGCTGCTGGAGTAGATGATATTTGACCAGAAATGCTCCAGTATGGAGGTATAAAAGTCTTACATTGGCTGCACTGCATAGTTCAGGAGCCCTAGATAAAGGGATGAATTCCAAATGATTGTAGTAGAGATCTCTCATAATACCCATATATAAAAAGGGAAATAAAACTAAATGTGAGAATTACAGAAGTATTTCCCTACTGAGTGTTCTTGGTAAGATTTATGCAAGTACACTTGAGAAACGGTTGAGAAGGATTGTGGAAGAGAAGCTGGATTCAGGCCAAACAGAGGCTGTCATCAACAAATTTCACTTTACTACAAATAGTTGAGAAATTGTGCGAATATAACAAAGATCTGTATTTAAGTTTTGTAGACCTGCAAAAGGCATATGACAAGGTGCCAAGAGAAAGTATTCAAAACGCTACAGTTGTATGGTGTCTGTGGGTATTATATCAAGCAATACTTAGTCTTTATCTGGGTTGTAAGTCAGCAGTTATAATTTGAAGGAAGTATAGTAAGATGGTTTGATATTAAATCTGGTGTCAGACAAGGATGTACATTATCCCCTCTTATTATCTATATGGATAACATTATGAAGGAAGGTAGTATTGAACCTGATATCAAAATTGGAGATGTTAATCTCAGCTCTTTACTTTATGCAGATGATGTTATACTTATAAATAAATCCAGTACAAGTCTGCAAGATTCCCTGACTAAATTGAATAACTGTCATAATAAATTTGGTATGAAGATCAGCAATAAGAAGACAAAGATAGTGAAAATATCAATTGCATTGTGAATGGAGAACCTATAGACCAAGTAAAAATTTCAGCTACTTAGGCACAATTTTTAGTGAAGATGGTAAATTAAATATGGAAATAGACAACAGAATCAACAAAGCCAGTATGGTATGAAGTCAGCTGAATAAATTTATATAGAATAAGAGAGAAATTAGTCAAAACACTAAATTAGAAGTATACAAGACAGTGTTTGAATCAGTTTTAACTTGTGGATCTGAGATCTAGACCACAGATATGAGAGTCCTGAGAAAGATTAAGAGTGTCAACAGATAGCATCAATGGCAATATCATATTAAAAACAAGGATATTAGGAATGAACTTGACATTGTTATCATCCAGGAATGTGTTAGCAGATCTAATCTCAGGTGGTATGGTCACTTAAGCAGAATGGGAGAGGAAATATTAGGAAAACGAGTGTCTGAAGTATTTTCAGGACGGGGGGGTACTTGTATATAGAGGCTAATGACTTCACGTCACTTTCTTTAGTATCCCATAATTCAAAGCATATATCCTTGTGGACATGTATAATCGCTTATCTCACTCCAATCCTGGTAGCTTTCACAGCAACACGTAATTTTTATTTCCCTCCCTGTACACATGCCCTTTCCTCAGCAGAACTATCCAGTTTCAAAATGCTGCTGTCACTAAACTGCAATATCAAACATCTCTCTTCCAAATTCATACATCTACATGCTGTGAAGGCCTCTTTTCCTACACATGTTTCTACATTCCATTTATAATAATTTCTTTCTCTTTTCAGCTCTCTTTTCAACTCCCATAACTTTGCAACACACTTAGTAGTTTTCTATCATACTCTTCTTCTTCACCGTCTCTAAAAACACATCCTACCTCATTCACACTTCCTTTCAAATCATTTGTTCCTACCAGCACATTCATTTCTTTTGTATTTCTTCCCCTCTCCTCAGTCATTATGTTGTAGCATGCTGTTAGTAATGACTAGTCCATTACTGCTTTCCTTTTTTTTTTCTGTAATAGCTTGAAAAATCCTCCACTTTTTCCTTAGTGGAATCGTCTCTGAGAGCATAGGTGCAAAATAAGTTTCTTTGTGTTTGAAATTGGCTTCCATTCAAGAAGTTTATCTTAATGTTTTTTTTTATTATTATTATTATTATTAAACTCATCTCAACAATAGCAATTATTTCAACATGTTATTTCTGTAATTCTCCTATTATTTCCACCTGATTGATGGTTCCCATTTTCAGTTTGTGGCCCTTACCAAGATGCCACATAAAGATTTGTTACTAGCCAAAAAAGTTGCCTTATACCAAATCAAAGGCCATTCGCCCAATACCAGTTATATTCATATGGCTGAAATAATTGGAGTACCAAAGTCTATGATTATGCACTTGTTTTAGTAGCTAATTTTTCACTATTTCCCTCCTGTTGCCTTTGTTGCTATGAAGATAACAGCAAGGACCTTTTTTTTTTTTAACTAGCTATCCTGACATTTGATCATATTGTACTGTGTTATGCCGTCATATATGCATGTGGTTTAACCAATACAGAATACAATTTGTTCATCCAAATCCCATATTGTTAGCCTATCCTTGTTTCTTCAGTATCCAATGGATATCTAGTAATGGAACACATTGTGGAGAGGTAAGAATTGAACCAGAAGTCCCAGTAATTATTGGATATCCTTACCAAAATATGTGGGTGGGTCTCCTCTCAGTTATCTTAAATGACTCTTCTTTACCCTTCCTTTTATATCCTCTACTCTACTCTCTCTCTCTCAAGCTCTCTGGAAGTAGATTAGTAAATAGACTGAAAAATTGTTTGAATGAACTTGTTTTAACAGTTTTGGAGAATTATGGAAGCAATTTCAGCTGTCCATAAAATGTCTATAGAAATTGTATAGTTGAGAGGAGCAAGTTTACTGTAAATTGCTCATTTTAAAATAGCATAACTTTTTATGGAAGTTTTACTGTTATCATATCTGAAATGTGAAAACAGTATTTTTGGGTTCAGTAGACTCGGAATTTACACAGAGTACATGTTATCCATGAGCAACCAAAAAAGTGGCACATAGAACTGGTGGCTTTCCAATGATAATGCTGTGTTAATACATTATTCTAGCAACAGATGTTGCTATAACAATTTTTGGCAAAAAAAAAATAATTTCCAAAACTGGTTCCTGTCACTTTTCATTTCTTAGGATTGCAGCTCAAACAAATGAATATTTGGAGACCATACTGAAGAAAGATATAGGCAATGTTGGATGTTCTTTCAGAAGAAGCCTACCAGTTGCAATGCTGAAGAGGCATATTAATTTGCAAGGGGACTGCTTTGAAGGGAGCAACAATAATATATAAAGCATATACTTTGTTTTACAGCTAGTCCATGAAACATAACAGAATCCCATTTGCATTCATGACCTGTCCACTTTAACATCCCTGCTAAAGAGAATAATGGACATTTAAATTTTTCTTCTTGTAAATTTATCTGTCTGCTTTCCTGAGTGATGTAAAATTGTTAATGTAGTGTTAAGTAACCTCAAAGAACTTGAGTGAAATTTAGTAAATCCTGTTCAACATATTCAACACTTGTTATTACTAGTTAAAGAATACTTTCTCAGAAAAAATTGAGGAAAATGTGGTATTTTTGCTTTCTTCTTAATCTACTTTATCTACTATAGTTATAAGAACTTTATTTTTACAGCATGTTGGTGTAGAATTAAGAGGATTGTTAGGAAGTGTGGATCATCTAGTATCCAGTTTTCCTGTCTGGTCACACAGAGAAGTAAGAAGTTATTTATTTATATAAGTGTGTGTGTACATAATATAGATTACTTGGTCTACTTTAACATACTTTAAATAACTTCATAATTTTACTAAACTTTAATTCAGCTGCTTCATTTAATCTCAACTTTTAACTCTCAGATGTAAAAACTTCTGCATTACTGTTACGACAAACATATTCAGTTTAAGTCTTTCAGATCTTTGCCATTGTATGTCAGTCAATCAGTTTGTCAATCTGTCAATGTACTTCTTCTCTGACCTATATATGTATATTTAAATTTGAACTTAACTTGGAGGAGAGGGACGTTTTAATAATCCAACACAGGTTGCAAAGTGATGATTTTTTAAATGCTATTTTGTGAAAAAGCAACCTTAAATTTCAGCACATTCCACATAAATTAGCTGTCATTTTTTGTGTGTGGGGGGGGTTTGAAATAGGTGAAATAGTGTATCTGTTTGCTGAAAATCTTTGTCTTTCTCTGTATAGAGCAAGACAAGAGAAACTAAACTAATGCTTATAATATGAAAATAACAGAGCTTAGTAGATAATGGAGCTATCCCCCATCTCCAACCAGAAGTTAAGTTAAAAGACATACCTGGACAGTGAGGATGATAAAAATATTTGGAGCCAAACTTCTTCAACTGTTGCTCTAAATCAAAGAATCACCAATAACCCTCAACAACTAATATATTCTGCTATTTATTATTAAGAGAGACCTCCAGGGACTCAGACTAATTGAGGAGGCCACTTACTACACACACACACACACACACACACACACCAGCTATCATACTTATTCTTGAAATCATTCACACACCGCTTGCACTCACAGCATCCAATGGCAATCCATCCCAATCATGTACCACCCTCTGAGAGAAATATCTAGTCCTCACCCCCTTAACAGCCTTCATTCTCAGCTTCCAAGGATGCCCTCTTGTCCTTTCCCCACCATCCATCAATTGAAATCCTGTATGACCCTTTCAGAAGTTTGTAAGTCTCAATCATATCATCCCCTCTTTCTCCTGTTTGTGTCTACAGTCTACAAATTCTCAATCTGTCTTCATAGTCAGTATTCCACAGACCTGATATCATTTTTAACACTCTCCTCTCTCCAATATATCAGAATCGCAACAGAAACCAGGAGACCAGACCTGCGCACAATATTCCTTCCACATCGTCCTATTTTTACAAATCTCTTGCTTAATAAGATTACACATCAGTTTGACTTCTACTCCATTTATTATTCAAACTCTCGGAACACATTCTGATATCACATCGTTTAAGTATTGTTTAAATACTTCCCGTGCACTGTCGATATTCTTTCCATCCAGCAACCCATCCCATTCCACTGAACTCAGTATACTCCTCATTTGGTCATAATTTCCTGTTTTGTACTTAAGCAGGTAACCTTTTCTGAATGGAATATTCATAAACTTAGTCACTTCCCAAGTGAGTACCGCATGAACACTCTCACCAACCAGAGGCAGAATAGTTGCATCTTTAACTGAAACACCCTCTGAGCCTATAATTAAATCTAACACTCTTTGCCCTCAAGTTCCTTTTGTCACATGCTGCTTGAGGAAGTTGTCCCGCAACAACTCAATGAATGCATTTTCATTCTTCTCATGAGATTCTACTGCTACCCAATCAATATTTAGATAATTAAAGTCTCCCATTACGATTACTCTTTTCACGCTCATCTTTTCTATTTGGTGATGCATTTCCTCATGACTAGCAACCAAGGTCTGTAACAACATCCCACTATGTAATCGATCTTGTTAGATTCCTCCACCTCACACCAGATGGCTTCAAACTCACTGCCACGTGAAATATTGCTAGTAGTACTACTACTACATTCATAGGCCTGAACTCTAACTGAATTCAAGTAATCCAATAGCATTAGCAGCATGCCTCCCCCCCCCCCCCCCTCCTCTCCTATCCTTCCTAAAAATACTGTATCCTTTACACTCAATACCAGTTAGTGTATCTAATTCTGATAGCCAGGTCTCACTAATGCCTGCAATCTGAGGTCCCAACATATTGACTAAGGCAACAAACTCTACCCTTTGTTTCTGATACTCCTAGCATTTGTGTACAGACATAATAATCTGTCTGTTTGTTCTTTTGTATACTCTTGTCTGCAGTCTGCCTTACACATGTAGACATCTTTTGCACACTTTTGATGGGTCCGAACCAGACGAACACAAAGCCGAAATCATTCTCTCCTCGCCAGCATCTTCATGACAAAGCCCATTCCCGTCATTAACACAGTTATATAACATTGTTGCTCTTACACTCGCATTCACACCATTGCTTCCTTTATAATTTAGTTTCCCTGACTCTCTGTGTTAGGTCTCATACCGGTTATTAGTTTTTCTAGACCCCCTGATACCAAATGCATTCAGGTGTTGGCCATCCCTCTTATACAAATCCAATCTTCCCTCAAACTCAGTCCACACATCCAAAAACTCACATCCATTCCATCTACACAGCTTATGAATCGAATCGTTTGCCATCATAGCCCTTCTTCTTAATTCATTTTTATCATAGCGAGGTAAAATACTGACGATTTTCACTTTCTCACTCTTCACTCTCGCCTCTTCCAACAACCCTTTCATGTCCTCTCTCATACTGAACTTATCACCAAGTTGTTAGTACCTACTACAACTATGATTTCGTTTACATTTCTTTTCTGTTTTTGAATTGCTTCCTTTATATTCTTAATTTTTGCTCCAGGAAAACTCGATGTTATAACTTGCTCATCAATAGCATGTTTTATTATAGTCACCATACCAAATAACTTCTTTCTTTTTACTAACAACGTCACTTACCTGATTTTTACTATTTCTGGACTTACCTGTTTCCTTGCTTTGTTGTTTTTTTATTTTCCTGTTTAATTTTCTTTTTCTCCCTTTGTTCATTTAAACGTCTCTTGACTTTTTGCAATTCCCGCGTCAACTCTCTGATGATCTGCTTCAATTTTGCTATTTTGGAGGTTAATTCATTTTCATTAAACTCCTCCATGTCTCTAATAACCTCGTTAGCGGGGCTAACCTTCTTGTTCTTGCCTGTGTGCTTTTTTTAACATTGCATTTCTTGCCCTTTTTAGGTCATTTTAAACATATTCTAAATATTGAAAAATCTTAATAAAAATATGCGATAAAATACTAAATAAACTAAAAACACTAAAATCTACACTAGTATACTACAAAACACTAATTATCTAATGGAAAACACAATAAAAACCGACAAAAATTGCCAATTTTACAGGAGCACTAAATTTGCCGACCAACCACAATGTATCCTTGAACCAATCTATGTATCCCGAAATTATATGCTTTCTTCCCAAAGCAACTCGTCCAAATCCTACACCATTCTAAAATTTCCATATATCCATAATACTTGTAGATATATCCATCGGTTAACTGTGGCAGCTGTTTATTTGGGACTGGAGATGCAGCACTCAAGATTATCCCTTTGATTTCATTTCTTGTAAACGGTTACTTGGTTTAAGGTTTATTGGCACAAGGAATGCAAAGGTCATACTGTGCCAAACCACATTTTATGACTCTCATTAGCTTAGTTCCTTCATATGTTTTGGGTCTCATCACTCCTCTCACTGACTTATCTTATACAGCATATTACCTTCAAAGGTGGACAGTTTCTAACTAGCTTTAGTTGAGTGCACAGAAACATTGAAAACATCAACTGTATTCTGAATGGAGAACCTATAACAAGTAAAACATAAGTAAAAATTTCAGCTATTTAGACACAATTTTTAGTGAAGATGGCAAATTAAATTTTGAAATAGACAGCAGGGTTAGCAAAGGTAGGAAGCCAAAGAATAAATTTATATGGCATAAGAGAGAGAGAGAGAGAAAGATTAGTCAAAACACTAAACTAGCTATATATAAGACAGTGTTCAAACCAATTTTAACTTATGGATCTGAGAGTTGGATTAGAAATAAAACTCTTGATCAAAGACTGAAGACCACAAATATGAGAGTCCTGAGATAGATTAGGGGAACTGAACAGATGACATCGATGGCAGTTTCATATTAAAAACAAGGATATCAGGAAAGAACTTGACATTGTTAGCATTCAGGAATGTGTTAGCAGAGCTAATCTCAGGCAGTATGGCCACTTAAACAGAATGATGGTGAAAAGATTACCTAAACAAGTGTTCTTTGCCAGGATGGCATGAAAAAGACCCAGAGGAAGACTAAGATTGGTATAGTAAAAAGTGCCTTAGAAGACAGAAAGATTTTATGATATTGGAATGTTACAGATAACAAGCTAATCTGGAGGAAAATTGTTGATAGGAAGTTTGTAATGATGTAACTTTTTATGTATTACTATCATAAGATTCTGTTACACCCTATGAGGATATGTCAGGAATTTGATGGTGATAATATTAAAATCTTTCCATGAATTACACTTGGCTTAGCTTTCATACATTTGTCTCTGTGTTCTCTCAGGGCACATTGCTGAGGTACTTTCCCTTATCAAGAAAATTTTGCACATGACTTCTCGTTGAGGACTGCTTTGTCTTCTAGCCTTGTAAATAATTTCACAACATCCTTATCTGGCTGAATATGTGTTTCTTCAGATTTTGCCATTGGATCTTTAATTAGAATTTGGTTCTTGTTTTCAGACTCCTTCACTTTCTCTTAACAGTAATATTTGAGTCATGATTCACCTCTGGAAGCTTATAGACCAATTCTTTTTAAAGTTTTGTATATCTTTTTCTTTACGATGTGATACTCACTCATTTTTATCTTGTTTAACTATTATTTAATCACTTATCAGAAAGAATGGGTGAAGCAAACACCGTGCACAATAATTCATAAGCATGACTTGAAGCACATGTATTTGTACTTCCAAAGATATTTGCAACAATAACAGGTATAATGGACAGGATAGGCATCTGGAGACTTTTTTCAGGCATTGCCAGGCATAATGGACATGAATTTGAAATCCTCATCACTTTGGAACAAGAAAAAATATTAAAGCTCACTACCAGCACCTCCAAGGACTCATTGTGGGATGGCACACTTTATTTGCAAAATGATATTGATGCTGGTTGTTTTTTTAATTCCATTTGCTTGATATCAGAAAAACAGAACCACCAACTGAGAGATAATTACAGTTGTTACTCTTTCGGGTAATTTTTGCAGTGCTTCTCCTCAGAGCATCCAAAATATCCTTGACTCAGTACACAGAAGGGAGTAGTTGATTAATGAACATTGTTCACTCCACTCCCTTTCATTCTGTTTCAAGAGATACTGTTAATTGTCATCATCATCATCAAATTCCTGCCATGTACCCACAAGGGGTGTACAGGATATGATAGTACTACATGAAAAAATTATATCATTACTAACTTCCTATCTACAATTTTCCTCCAAATCAGTCTGTTACTTGTCAAGACTCCAACATTATCAGATCTTATATTTCTATCGTCTAAGGCACTTTGTACCATATCAATCCACCTATATCTTGGTCTTCCTCTGGGTCGTTTTCCTGCCAACCTGGTAGCGAACACTTGTTTTGCTAATCTTTCCTCGCCCATTCTATTTAAGTGACCATACCACCTGAGATTAGCTCTGCTAATGCATTCCTGGATGCTGAACAATGTCAAGTTCTTTCCTAATATCCTCGTTTTTAATATATTGCCATTGATGCCATCTGTTAACGCCTATAATCTTTCTCAGGACTCTCATTTCTGTGGTCTCTAGTCTTTGGTCAAGTGTTCTACTTCTGACCCAGCTCTCAGATCCATAAGTTAAAACTGGATTGAACACAGTCTTGTATACAGCTAATTTAGTGTTCTGACCAATTTCTCTATTATTCCATATGAATTTATTCAGTTGACTTCCCACCATGCCATCTTTGCTGATTCTGTTGTCTATTTCTATATTTAATTTACCATCTTCAGTAAAAATCGTGCCTAAGTAACTGAAATGTTTTACTTGTTCCACAGGTTCTCCATTCACAACACAGTTGACATTTTCAATGATTTTGCCTATTTTCATTGTCTTTGTCTTTTTATTGCTGACCTTCATACCATATCTATTACAACAATTATTCAATTTGGTCAGGGAATCTTGCAGACTTGTAGCGAATTTATTTAGAAGTATAACATCATCCACATAAAGCAAAGAGCTGACATTAACATCTCCAATTTTGATATCATGTTTAATACCACTTTCCTTCATAATGTGATCCATATAGATAATGAATAACAGAGGGGATAATGTACATCCTTGTCTCACACCAGATTTAACATTAAACCATCTTCCTGTACTTCCTTCAATTCTAATTGCTGACTTACAACTCAAATAAAGACTTAGTATTGCTTGATATAATGCCCCATTGACACCATATAACTGCAGCGTATTGAATAGCTTCTCTCTTGGCACCTTATCATATGCCTTTTCCAAATCGACAAAACTTAAATACAGATCTTTGTTATGTTCCCATGCTTTCTCGACTATTTGTCGTAAAGTGAAGATCTGATCCTGACAGCCTCTGTTTGGCCTGAATCCAGCTTGTTCTTCACCCAGCTTTTCTTCCACAATTCTTCTCAACCGTTTCTCAAGTATACTTGCAAAGATCTTTCCAGGAATACTCAGTAGGGAAATACCTCTGTAATTCTGTCATTCAGTTTTATTTCCCTTTTTATATATGGGTACTATGAGAGATCTACTCCAATCATCGGGAATTCGTCCCTCTGTCCAGGCTTTCTGAACTATGCAATGCAGCCACTGTAAGACTTTTATACCACCATACTTCAGCATTTCTGGTCGAATATCATCTACTCCAG
The DNA here is from genome assembly GCF_054136105.1 of Typopeltis vanoorti. Taxonomy (NCBI): domain Eukaryota; kingdom Metazoa; phylum Arthropoda; class Arachnida; order Uropygi; family Thelyphonidae; genus Typopeltis; species Typopeltis vanoorti. The sequence goes on from NC_143552.1 coordinate 94,282,734, forward strand.
CTGCCTTTCCACATTTCAAGCCTTTGATGGCTTTTTCTACTTCAAGTATGGATATGTATTCCTGCCTGCATGCCTGGTCAGTGTTTGTTACCACTGTGCTGTCATCACTGCTTGTTTCATTTAGCAGTTTTTCAAAGGATATCTTTTTCTCCCATTTTCATGTCACCTTTATCATCTCTAACTCCTTTTACAGCATTCTTTCCTCCATTTCTATGCTTCTTCAACAACCTCCAGAATATCTTACCACTTTCTTGATATTTATTTTCTCTGTTCTTGCCAAAGTCCTCCCATGACTTTTGTTTAGCTAGTTTTACACAGTGTTTAGCTTTCTTGCGTTTGTCTCTGTATTCTCTAAGAGCACAAGCTGACTTATTTGCCAGTAACTTTTAATATGCTTTCTTCTTTTCCTTCACTGCCTCTTTAACTTCCTTTGTCCACCGTTCTGATTTTTTTATCCTTGCAGACAACCTCACCACATGCCTCTCTAGCTGAATCAATCAGGGTTTTCTTCAAGGTTTGGTTCTTGTTCTCAAACTCTTTCATTTTTTCTTCAATAATCTTTGTGTATTTTAGTGTACAGTTCACATCTGAGAACTGCTCAACTTTTATTCGCTTTAAAACTTTGTTACATGTCATTCTTTTCAATATGAAATTCAATTTTATCCTGCTCAAGACTAAATAGTGATCGCTTCCAATTTCAAATCCTCTGTACATTCTGGTGTCCTGCACCAGGGAGAAAACATCACTATCAACAATAACATAGTCAATGAGACTTTTCTTATTCCTTGTCTCTTTTCTCCATGTGAATTTGTGCACATTTTTATGTTGGAACATGGTGTTAGTAATAACCAGTCTCCATGTCCTGAGCAGAAATCCAACAGGTATTTGCCATTATTATTAGCTTTGCTCTTTTCTCCAAATTTTCCCAAAAGATTTTTGTATTAGCCTCATATTTAGTGTTGAATACTATGGCTACTCCTTCTTTTCCCTGATTGTCATTGCCTGAATATAACATCTGGTATTTATTGCTCAGAAAGATCTCATCAGTTTTTGTCTTTTTTTTGTTTCAGTCACTCCTATTATGTCGATCTGGTACTTATCTAATTCCTTAGCTAGCTCCATTTCTTTGCCATTCAGGCTTCTTATGTTGATAGTACTGATCTTTAACTCTGGTGATGTTGAGTTGGGGTGTGCTTTTAGATTTGTTCCAGTAGCTGACTTTTCGCTGTTCGCCCTGGTTCCCTGACGAAAACAATGGGCGGGCCTTGTTTAACTGGGCGACGTCCCATCCGGCATGAAATTTTGTCATGTTGTACCATCATTTTGTATATTGGTTTCAGCCAATAAGATTACAATTTGGTTGGCTAAATCCCAAATTGCCAGCCCATTCTCGTTCGTTCAGTATCCAGGCAGATACCCAACAGGGTGCATCACGAGAAGGTGAGGATTGGACATTAGGTCAGAAGCCCTGGTGGGTTCTCCACATTCCTTTAAAGGCTATGTGGAGGTCTCTTCTCAGTTATACAGCTTTGACCCTTAAGTTGGCTTTCTAGAAACCTATTTAACACTTTTAAGACTCTGTTTGTCAGTTGTGTGTTTTCTTTAGTCATCTTGCAGAATGAAAAACTTAAGTTTCCAGGAGGGAAAACTCTGTCACCTCCATATGAAATTGGCTTTACTTTTATTTGAAAAAAGTCTGTTCTTTGCATATCTTTCCAACCACTGTATGAGAAATTGGATGTGTATTTTGAAAACATAATTTCATTAAGTGGATTATGATTTGCTTGAATAAATCACAATGAAATGTTTAACATAGGCCTTAAAAATAAGCTCACAAAGTTTAGAGGAATATTTATTGAAGCAACACACACACACCATAAGTCTTAAAAAAAGTGCACCATTTTTGACATTATTATTCTTTTCTATCTTTGCAATTAGCTTGTCTTGTTAGTAATTTGCCTCTTAAACATACTAGAGAGAGAGAGAGACCCTGCCACCTTCATGTGAAACTAATTCACGTTTATTTGCAAAGCTTTTATAAATGTGATCCATATCTTAGACAATTCACATTTATTATTCTTTCAAATGACCTGTAGAAACATTTGATATTATTTATTAATTAATTAAAATTAAAAAACATTATTAATTAATTTAAAAAAACATTAAGGAATTTTTTCTTTCAGGAATATTTTCCCTAGAGGTTTAGGTTATATTATTACAGTGAATATTGTACAAATTCAGCTTCTTGGCATAATTATTGTTACTGATAATTCTACATTTTATCAATTATATCTTGCAAAAAGCTGGGAGTGGGTGGGGATGATAACTTTCTACATTATTATTATTATTAATAGACCTCCATGGAGTCAAGTTACTCTGTGGGAGGTCCTACTCTCACATGCACTGGTTGTACCTTGACTTAAATACATTCCAATCACCCACCACTCTCCATGCCAAAAAATCTACTCCTCATCCCCTTTGCTCACACCCACCTTATACAGCTTCCAGGAAAAGCCTCTCATTCTCCCTTCTCCAGATATTCTGTGAAAAGCCTCATCCACGTTAATCTGGTAATTACTCCTTACCAACTTATACATCTCGATCATGTCTCCCCTCTTCTTCTATCTACTAGGCTCTAATTTACAATCTTTCAATCTGTCCTCATATTCCACATTCCAGAGACCAGAAACCAACTTTGTCATTTGTCTCTGGACCCTCTCCAACATCTCATCTTTTTGAAAACCTGGCGACCAAATCTGTGCACAGTAATCCATATGCAGCCTGATCAAAGTCTTGTACAATGGAATCAAAACATTCTTACTTCTACACATCGGTGTTCTCTGCATCATTCCCATAATCTGCTGTCATCCTCAAATTTTAGCAAAATGTCCACAAAATTTCAAGTCTCTATCCACCACAATCCCCAAATTCTTCATCTCCTCCAAAATATTGCCACCAATCCTATACTCTGTATCCCATCTTCGCTTCCCAAATTTTAAAACCTTACACTTTGTAACATTAAACTTCCATCCCACCACATCACACCACAACATCTGCTCTACTTCTCTCCAACTTTGGATCATCTGCAAACAACTGTATATCACCATTTAAGCCCTTTCCAATCTCATTTACATACAAATTAAACATCAGTGACCCTAAAACAGATCCCTGGGGCAGTAGTGAATTTCTTCTTCTGGGATGTCACCTTCCCATACACAACCTGTTCATATCAGACAGCTGATCTCTAATCCAATGCACTAATCTACTATCCAACCCCATTTAACTTAGTAATTAAATTGAAACATTAGTTCCAATTTAACTATTACTCTCTCATGTGGCAATCTGTTGAAAGCCTTTGCAAAATCTAAATATACTATCGTATATGCATCCACCCCTTTGTCTAATGTACTCGTCACTGTGTTACAATAAGTAAGCAGATTGCTATAACACAATCTTCCTTTAGCGAACCCTTGCTGTCCATGGAATCCTTGTCCTCACTTGTTTCTCCAACACCTTGACCACAACTCTAAACAAACAAATTGGCCTATAATTCAAAGGGTTAGTCATCACCTCATTTATGAAGCAGAACAATTTTGCTATCTCTCTCTCTCCATTCCTTTGGATCTGGACTAATCTAAGACTCATGTTGAAAATGTATGTTGAAGGTGTTAACTCCCTGTAGCATTCCCGCAAGACATGCGGTGATATACCATCAAGTTTACTCGATTCCACATACCTCCTGCTCGCTTACCATCAATTGCTCTTAATTTCTGCATTATATTACAATAACAAGGATGGAATACTTTAACTTCTCATTTAACACCTCTGCTATATCCTTTTCAGTGTTTATCATCCTTCTTCTTTCTACTGGCCACATATAAAAAAAAAAAAAAAACTATTATTTCTTTTAGCATCATTTGTTACCCTTACTGAGTCACCTTCCTTGTTTACTCTTTGTACTCCAAAGATAATCATGTAACTGATTATCTTCGGTCATACGTTTTACACCTATCTTATTTAATCTCCTGACCTTTGGAATACATTCACTCATTGCCTCTGCCAGATAATTCCTGAGTAAAGACCAAGCAGCATCGATTTTCTTCCCATGTAATTCCTCATTCCATGATATCACTGCAAGCTGCCTCCTGAATTTGTCATAATCACCTGCCTATAGTTTCACATATAACTCTTTCTCACAAAATCCCTGATATGACTTGCCACCACCAGTCATGAAGTGATCACTTCATGATCACTTTCACCAACTGAAGGATGATGAAACACTTCATTTACAACATCTTCTGATGAGATAATCAAATCCAAGACCCTTGGTTCACGTGTGTCCTCTGTTACATACAGCTTAAGGTAGTTATCTCTCAAAAACTCAAGAAATTCATTCTATTTGGTTCCTTATGCTGTCTTTTCATTCCAGTCTATATTACCATAATTGAAATTGCCCATAATGATCACCCTTTTCTTATTAGCCACACCAATTTGTCTAAACATTTTCTTCTCACTGCCTTCCATATTACCAGGTCTATAGCAATACCCTACTTAACATTTCATCCTGTCCACCTCCACTTCACGCCGTACTGCTTCAAAACCACTGTCAGCATTTACTCCTGGCATCTCCACCCTAGATGGGCACAACTCCTTTGCCATCATCAATAACACTCCTTACCTTTTTGCTTTGCCTATCTTTGCAAAAGACTATCCCCACATCTCTATTCTGGTTAGAATGTCATCCTTATTTAACCATATCTCACTTATATTTTTGGACAAATGAACTCTATCAATGCTGCAATTTCATTCCCCTTGTTTCGAATACTTCTAGCATTTGGAAACATTCACACTAGCTCATTTCTGTTTCTATGACAAGTCTTGCTAACCTCATTTCTCGGGCATGATTCCTCTACACTCTCCCCTTTCTATTCCTGTCTATCATCACTGATACTGCATACCTCCCAAGACTTAAATATCACCTCCACATCCTTGACTGTCTTAATACTTTCTTGCACACTCAATCATCTACTCCTGAAACCATCATCTACACTTTTCATGCACTGCCTCACTGTCTACCCTGACCTCCCCCCCATTTCCCTGTCCGTTCTCTGTTCTTTCTCTCTTATTCTCTCCACTCGTGCCACTCATCTCTCCATTCACAAACTTGCCTACCTTATTTCCTGCTCTCCCACAACACCCCTTGCTTCCTCAGATCTTACATTCACTTCAGCCATTCTCTCATGCAGCAACAGTTTCTCCAACTGACTCACGCCAAATCCATTCAAATATATAACCCATATCTTTTATACAGCCCTACCTGCCCCTCAAACTCATCCCACACATTCACAAAATGAACTCCTTTCTCCTCACACAACTCTGTTAGCATACCATTCAAAATCTTTGCTTGCCTTCTCAGTTCATTATCATACCTGGGCAACACACTGACTATCTTACCTACCCTCCTATTTTTTACTCTCCTTAACAGCCTCATGACATCATGCCTTATATTCTTCTTGTTACCAGTCAGATCATTTGTGCCAACTCTTTTGCTCGTGTACGTTTCTTATCCAATGCTTCCACCACCCTGCTCGTGCTACCTCTTATCATTGAATCTCCATACATTGACACTCTCAAAAGCATTCAATATTTCTTTCAAATCTTTTGTTCCATTCTTCTTCACATTCCCATGCAAATCTGTAATTCTTATATTTTATGGAATTTAAGAGATTACCTAGATTTTTTTCTTGAAAATAAAAGCAGCAGCAAAAATAAATTAACAAGGTAAGTAAAAGAGATGTCGAGAGCAGCTTAGAAAAGGAAATATCTAATAAAATATATAATGCTTAGAAAAACTCTTATTATGGTGTTCATTAATCATTATTGTTATGTGTACAAAGTGACTGAAGGATATTTTATGAACCTATTAGCTGTGTTGGCAAAATCTAAACAGCCAACTAACTATTCCTGTATGATCCTAAACACAATCCTTTGGAAATGAATTCACAAATTAATAAACTAACCCGATGTTCTGTAAATATTACTGTTAAAATAATCCCATGATGTAGTGAGCACTATGCTCACCTTTGTATGTTATTTTTGAAATGTTATGTAAATATTTTATACTGTTTCCTTTTCTGATATTTACAGATAGAGATGGCTCATAGGGTACTTAGTAAGGATATGGGTTCCCTAGTACAAGCTATGCAGCAGGCTCAGAAATATTCCAGAACAACTTTAGATGTTGAATACAGAAAAGGCATGTTGTCTGCTGCTCATATTCTTGCTATGGATGCTAAAAATTTATTAGATGTAATAGATTCAGTACGGATACGATTAAAGTCATTAGGAGAAGGAAATCCAGTGTGGTTACCTCAAACTATTACATCTGATCACAGTTTTTCAAGACCTGCTAGCTGTATAGACTCAATGCCTAGTTGTACATTAATGTCGCATTCTTCAGGACATGATACTACCCCGTGCAAAATTGCGGAATGTTTAGGATCTCCAAGTTCAGCAGAAGAATCAAAATCCAATATAGCATCCCCTCATTTACTAGATGAAGCTAATGATAGTGGCTATGATGTAACATGAGGTTTGTTATAAAAGTCTTAGCTACAGCAATTTGGGAAACTAAAAATGAGTTTTAAAGGAATATTTGTAATCAGTTCTTGATGTACAGTTTCCTTTTGTGTTCTGTGATGTGCTATGAACAGTACATTCTGTGTTTTTCTTTTTAGTTTTTCCCCCATCTGTATTCTTGTAGTTTCACAAAGAATTGCCTTTCACTAGAAATTCATATTTCAATAAATCTCATATTTATCATCATATTAGAAAACTAAATGCACCAAATACTATTTATTGGCGCAAATCTTACTTTCCTGTCAGAGTTAAATATACCACTTCACAGAAAGAAAAAAGCTCTCTGCCTTTCCTTTGGCAGAGAACTACATTATGGAAACTGCAGAATCTATATACATAATTTTTTTGAATAAAATATAAACATTTACTTAGAAGGATTTTTTCCTTTCTCAGAATAAATAAATAATAAAACCCTTGCAAGAATGCAGTATTACACTTGTAGTAATATCACACAGTAGAACTTAATTTCAAATGTTGCAAAAGTTAAAATTGCCAAAATTAATTTTATAGTGAGAAAAATCTCAACAAATATATCCTAATTCAGTAAAGATAAAATATTTTATCTTTGACTTATAATTTCATGGTGATTTCTCTGGCACAGTCCTAACAATATATACATTTGTAGTAATCTGCAATATTTGATTATCTCACTGCTATCAGAATTTAGATGTGTGATGTTCTACAAATGTAATACTTTTTTTAAAAAAATAATACTTATAAAATGTCATATACTCTAAAAGTTGACTAATCGTTGAATCCTTTAGATAAATGGCTAGTTTGATTTGCTTATTAAGCAGTTAAAAATGCTTTATTATGCTTTTTCTTTCTATTATTGGATGAGTATACCATTATTTTATACAAGATTTGCACCTGTAATGTTCTCTACTTCTCAGCATCATGACATGCTGTTTACTGTCCTGTTAATATGTAGGCATTTCCATTCATTCATACCTGGCAAATAATCTTTTATCTGAAGTAGAAAAGTGCTGACTCTTCTTCATTACAAATCATTTTTTACGTTCTGAAATCAAGTTTTGCATAATTGTATTTCATTATCAGTTTTCTGCATGGCCCATCTTTTGTGCTCTGTGATTATCTGTATTTGGTTAGCCATGGAATATTTACCTCTCTGTGAAATGGAAAGCTATTTGTTTTTTTCTGACATTGGAACATTAGTCACAATGCCAAATTTTCTTCAAATTTAAGTATCTTCGATTTAGGATTGGCTTCATAGTGTAGATATTAAATATCCACATCAGTTAATATGTAATAGACCACATCTTTTTCTGTAATTAAAGGATGAGTCATGTTAAGTGTTGATAAATTTTGGGAGTGGGTGAAAAGGTTTTTCCCAATTAAAATACTCATTTAAAATACTTCTGATTTTGATTTCTTAAGTGAAAAGCTGCCCTTTTTTAGTAATAAGTTGGTCATAGAAATTATATTTATAACATTCATTTTATGTGTGCATTGCCTACTTTTACCTGGATTACTTGTCTTATTCATTATTTTAGTTGCTGTATATTACTTACCCAATACTTGGTTAGTAATATAACGTTTCATTCTTGAATAACCGTATTTCTCTTATAGTAAATATCTCACTGAAATCTAAACTTTCTTTTTAGAAAAGAACAAATTACAGTATTCTTTATTTTCTCTTTTTTAAATCTTCCTGTAGATTAAAATTTTATATCCACTCTGTTTTCATATTTACATCTGTTAAGTTCTACTTTCATTTTTTTTTTTCACTTTTATTTTTCTGATATCTGTTTTTCTAAAACTATTCAACACTGGTCTTTTTGAAATAATTCTTGTTTAGTAATACTTCTATGTTTATTTTTACTGTTGGACATAGGTTTGTTCTTCATATCCAACAGTCTTGTATATAATTTTCTTGGCCCAGTATAGTGTTGGTATGCAGGATTCAGTCTCTTTTCATTATGTAAGATGCTCATCTAGTCTAATATTCTGAACTAAAATCTGGCAGATTAGTATTTGCCACACATGATTAAAATGTAGTCAGATGATTCTTAATGTTCAGATATTGAGAAATAAATATAAAACACTTTTTAGTAATAGTTATTTTCATCTTGTTTATTGTTGTGTGTATTGTATCTAAGCAATTCTTATATCTCTAGTTATAAAGTCATTAAATATTTACAAGAATAAGGATATGTATTATAAAGGCTACACGTACCCATAGCCATTAATACTAGTCCTACATTGTATTTATTTTCTGTCTGTTCACATTGCATACAAATAGGATGATGAGAGAAATCTTTTAGAATGCTGTGAGCATCTGAATACCATATTGCAAATTATGCTGCACAATAAGATTTTGCACAGTTCTTAGTTCAATCTTATTTGTTTGCATTGTTTCAGATGACCTTCTGCAACATAAGATTTTTATTCTTAAAATGAAAATGTTTTCTTTATTATCAACTGATATTTTTTGGTATCAACTCTAGAGATGCACTAATGTGTTATAAAGTATATCATCGTTACAATAGGGAATTGCTTAGAAATAAATGTGTTATGTGTTGTCTAAAAATATAATTTTTAAGTTAGATGCTCATTTAAGGAGAAAAAAAAAATGTATACTTTGTGATACTAATTGATCAACTACAAGAAACAAATCAGAGCTTGAAATGCTGGTTAGTGAGGAAAAAGTTGTAAGCAATTTTTTTACAAGTAAAAATCTAATCAGAGTAGTGGTGCATTCCATTTCACAAAAATATAAAAATTAAAAATTCCATGATTCTAAGAACTTAATATATAATAGTTATTACTGGATAAGAAATATGCATACCACATTTATATATAAACTGAAAATAAAATTATGATTTGCAGAAAGTGAAGTTTATAATAATGCACAATGCCCTTCTCAATAAGATTTCTGTACTCACAATAGTCTTAGAATTATAGAATGTAAATACAATAAATTTGATTGAGCTAGTAATTAAATTACTTCAGTTAATCTAAAAATTAAGATAAAGGGTGGTCATGTACTAGTGTAAGGGTTTTTTTAATATTGCACAGTGTCCATTAAATACTAACATAATTTGCAGCAACTGTGCATGCAAGCAGACTGGCCATTCAGCCGTAGCCTGGAGCTAAACACACTACTTTTTACTCACTACATTAGTTTCACTAGATTTTATTTAAATGGATAGTCAGCCCTGGTATTCCACCTGTTAAGAGTAAAAAAAACCTGAAAATCAATTACTATCTCTTGGTGAATTAAAGAGGTGGGATGAAAAGCTAAATGCAGAATATGGTTACTTTATCTGACTGTTTTTGGTGAGGAACAGATTTCTTTCCTATCTATTTTTCTGTTGATTTCAGAATGTGTGGTGTCTGATTTTTGTATTGTTTTTGTCATCCACCCTTTAACTGGCATATTCTAAATTCAACTTCGTTTTACCATATGCTCTCTTGATGATTGTAATCTCAATTTCCTCCATTATTATTTTCAATTGAAAATAATTTTTGAACATTGAAATGGGCAGAAAATAATACTGAGTAATATAGTCACCTGTGATTAGACCAGTTAAAGGGTTAATAGCTACTTTTAGCTATAATTCTGTAGTTTATAACCTTCTTTGCTATTAAATGTGCAGGTCTTCAATTTAATAGTTCTTCCTGGTTGACAAGAAATGTGATTGAATTGCTGGTAATGCCATTGTTGTGTGTTTAAAAACCAAGTAAATGTGATGTCTTGAATATCACTAATATTATTCCTATTGTAGTTATTTTGTTGTAAATTCCAGTCAACCTAAGCTCACTTATAAGATTTACTGTGATACTGAACTAGATAAATAGTTTTTATTATATCTTATTTTTTTGTTCATTTCTTCTATTAAAAAAAAAAAAATCCTGATTTTAATTTTTTTTTCTAACTTGACCCTCTTTGTAGAGAAATCTTATTTATTTTATCTGTTACATTATGCTTTTGTTTCATAGTTATCCATTTGTAGTTTCCAAAAGTACTGACAACGTGCCTCTTGTATGGTTGCCTGAAAAAAAAAGATAATTGTCCAATGCCTGAAATGAATCTAATAATGCATGTACATATATGAATACTGATATAAATACATTTTTGGCAGAATAATCACATTAATTTTTCTTTAAAAAATATTGAAGTTACAAACATCACTTAAAGTTTATACAGTTGTTTATCAGTTTACTTCAAAAATTCTCTTATTTAACTTGCTTTATATTCAGATCAGATATTTCATTATAATTGCAATTATCATTAAGTTTATTGCAAAATTTGTTTCTACTACCAAATACAGATCATTATAGTCATTAAGAATTTTTATATATTTGAAAAACAATTCTCAGGTATGTTATATACATTTACGTTTTATACTTTTTTAAACATCAGATTGAATAAGGCATTTTTATTTCGGAAAAAAAATTAATATAATTTAAATGTACATTCATTTCATATTTCTTATTGTGTATATGATGAATTTCTTTACATTTGGTGCTGAAAGTGGAACAAGCAGTGGTGGGATTATTTGAAAAGAAATTGTATATTATATGTATAGAAAGATGTGAAATTTATTCATTAAAATATCCTTGTTTTTCATTGCTTTATTTTTTTTCTTTACTGTTATGCAATTGATACAGTATTAAAAATACTATATGTATATAAACAATTAAGTATAATGATTTATCACAAATCCATATCCAATGCAGTACATTGTACCATTCTGCAGTGTACTTGATTAACTGATCTGTCTGTTCAAGAAAATGTTAATCCCATACTATTTCTGAACTGTTTATACCATGGTGGGTCTCCAACCTTTTGGCTTACCTGGGGCCACATTGAGTGAAGAGGAATTGTCTTGGGCCACATATAAAATGTATAATATAGTTTATGTATATAAGTAATAAAACTTCCTTTATTTTTTTATTATAACATTAAAAAAAGTGTGCGGTGTGACCAGAAAGGATCATCTGAGAAATGACTATGTCAGGGGAACAGTGAAAGTTACGAACTTAGGAGCGAAAATACAGGAGGCAAGGTTGAGATGGTTTGGTCATGTGATGAGGAGGGAGGACGAATATGTGGGAAGAAGGGTCATGCAGATGGATGTGCAAGGAAGGTGGAAGCGTGGGCGGCCAAAGAAGAGATGGAGGGAGCTGGTAGAAGAGGACTTGAAGATGAAGAACTTGGATGTGGTGACAGGAAGGTGTGGAGGAGACTCATAACAAACAGTGACCCCACTTAAGTGGGAGAAGCTGCAGAAGAAGAAGAAGAGAAGAACATTAAAAAAAGTGGGTGGCATAAATAAATACAAAACTAGTGAGATATTTGGCCTTGTTTGCGTGAAATCAATGTCTGGTTCGATGGAAAGGTTTGCAATTTGAAGTGAGCTCTCAACGTTGTCGTCAGAAATTTTTCATCTAACTTTACTCTTCGTATCTTCATTCTTGAAAATAGTTGTTCACAAATGTACATACTACCAAAAAGCGATGACATGAATAAAGCGTGATTGTTAAGCAAAGGATATTTTTCTCTGGGAAGATAGATCTTATAAAAATCTAGCAAAGAGACATGATCAAATTTTTCTTGCGTTGAATATCTGATTGTAACTCTATACATTCCATTTGAAAATTCGAAGGTAATGTATTTATGTTGACTGAAAATGGAGTTGCAAATATACAGAAAAAACAAATGATAATTTTTTCTGAAATCTTGAAACTTATTCTCAAATTCCTGTATCAAAATGGAAAGAAAGACAGCATATTTTTTGCATCACATAATAATGTTAAAAGATCTTATGGGGTTGCATTACTAGCAGTCCAGGGCCACAGATTGGACACCCCTGGTTTATACTTTACCACAATCATAATTTGAATTATTAATCATTTTCATTTATATAATGAATGATTGCATCTCTCATAATTCGTCCATGGTCAGATATTTTGTGGTAAACCAAGCCAGGGAATTTAGAACACAGATCACTAATCAAAAAACTATTAATTAATGAAACATTATTCCAGAACTATCTGCATATCATCAGTTGAATGTACATTGCATTAAAGAGCTTCACTAATGGTTTAGAAAGTTTTTTAGTCTTAAGTTTAACCAGAGTGAATCTTGCAGTATTTGGTTAATTTATAATAATAATAATAATCATTAAATTCCTGACATTTACTCTCAAGGGGGTGTACAAGATATTATGATAGTACTACCTGAAAAACTTACATCATTACTAACTTCCTATCAACAATTATCCTCAAAATCAATTTTTCTCTCAAGACTTCAGCATTATCAGATCTTATATTTCTGCCTTCTAAGGCACTTTTTTACTGTATCAATCCACCTATATCTTGGTCTTCCTCTGGGTCTTTTTCTTGCCAGCCTGGCAGAGAACACTTGTTTTGCTAATCTTTCCCCTCCCATTCTGTTTAAGTAACCATACCACCTGAGATTGCGAAGGAGTTAACATCTGCTTTGACATAATTGTTTATTATGTAAAATAAATCTACATTTATACTTTCATATAAACTTTTGTATTTTTAAAAAAGTAAAATTTTTCGCAAAAATTTTTCATGGAAACTTATTTTATGGGGCACTGAAAAAAATTTTGCACAAGGGCGCCTCCAACCCACGGCACGGCCCTGTTTGAGCAGCATTTATGTATTTTAAGTGAACTGCACTAACGCAACTCGTGAATGCCGGTGAGTGTATTCCCGTAAGCTCTCTTTTGATTTTCCCTTTCAGTCGGTTCTGACCGTAGGTGAGTATGTGGGCATTGCTCATAAAGTATTCCTAGTGAGATTTTTACAGGGTAGTTCACGGGGCCGGTTTACCTGTTCTAGGGGACGAAAAACCAGAGTTTCGGGGTGAAAAAACCCCTACCTCTGTATGAGACCGGCTAACTCACCTTTAGTCGAAAGAGATCAGATTAAGGTTCACGGATGGGAATCGAACCCAGGTCTTTCCGACCAAAGGGCTTCGTCTATACTGACTGAACTACGGAGGCTCTGTAAGCTCTCTGAACAACATTTTTATGAAACTTTCATAGTTTCTGCATTTGACTTTGAAATAATGCTGGATTTAATATCCAGCTTGCTTATATAATTTTACATCGCCGAACTGAAGCTTTTTTTGCTCTTTATTTTAGTAAATACTTTCATGCACCGACAGAGTTCACTTACGAGAAATACACATCTCTAACATTTCAAGTTCCTTGGTACTGAATGGTGAATGCTTTTCCCTGGAATATGAATGGTTCTGCTCAGTGGTAGGGTGAGCCTATCCCTGAGTGGAACCACCACTGAGTTGGATGATCCTTCGGTCACTCGTTGGGAGTGGTCTGGGGGGTTCGCCTAATTTTTCGAGAGATGCTTTACTTATGCAGTGTCTGATCTCTGAGGAGAATCAACCAGTTCAAAACAGCTGTCAGGCCAGTGAAACCTTATCAAAATTGACAAAAGGCGAATATATATAGACGCTTGGACAGCGTTTATGTCTTCTAAGTGATCTGCACTAAGACAACTTGTGAATGCCGGTGAGTGTATTCCAGTTAACTTTTTTTTTTACTAAACTAATAGTTTCTACATTCGGCTTTGCAATAATGCTGGAGTTAACATCCACTTTACATATATAATGAGCTAATAAATATTTCATATTTAAACTAAGAGTATATTATCAGTTTTTATATTATAAATAAAAAAAAAATATTGACTTAATTTCAACTTCAAAAAAACCCAAACCATGCTATTAACAAGAGAAAAAGGGAAAATACCCGATATAAATATTAAGATCAGAGGAAATACTTTAGATCAAATATATATATATATATATATATATATATATATATATATATATATTTGGGTTAATTAATTACAGAGAATGGAAAGTGTGATAAGTAAATATTAAAAAGAATAGAAATTGCTAGATCAATCTTCATTAGCATGAAAAAAATTCTGACCTCAAAGGAAATTCACAAAAACAAGAATTAGGCTATCCAAATGGTCAACGCTGCTATATGGAGCAGAAACCTGGACAATATCAAAATATTGTGAAAAAAAACTAAAAGCCTTTGAGATGTTGATCCTCAAAAAAAAAAATTCTTAGATTCCCATGGACTGCCAAAAAAACGAATTTAGAAATATTAGAGATGATCGGAAAAGATAGGAATCTGTTGAAAACCATTAAGAAAAGGAAAACCACCTACCTTAGTCACATACTAAGGCATGAATCCCTTCTTTTTCGTTGTATCATTCCTTCTGAAAGTATTGATACAAGAGAAATGTGTTAGATTACACCTTCAAGGAATCTGGTACTCTGGCTTAGATACAGAGGCAAAAAGTTTATCTTTTTTTAGTTGATAAAAGATTAGAAACCTTGTGGGTTGTAAAATATGTAGCCCCCACATGAAACTTCAAGATTCTACTAATAGGTTTGAACCAGAACGTGTGGGGTTGAAGCTCTATTGATATCAATATCTTAGTATGATTGTGATGAGGGCTCTACCCATTTGATTCCATTAGTGCAGTGTTTCTCAAAGTGTGGTACGCATACCCCCCCGGGGGAGATGCGAAAGGTTGTTGGGGATATGTGGCAATTTTCGGCTATGCACAATTAAAGGAGTCATTTTTCAACAAATAGTGCAATTAGAGACAATCGTGATAACAACGGCACTAACTAATGAATCACCCCCGTCCCCCAACAGAAACTGCTGTATAGACTCGAGCAAAACCATATGTTGCCGGTGGAACATATGGTTTTGCTTGACACCACCCCGTCGTGAATGTGTGAAAACTAAAATATATAGTGAATTTGTTTCAGATATGGAATTAGGTTGAAGGGAAAGTTGAAATGCTACATTTCAACTCAACTGTTGAAATGCTAATTTGTCTTTGGTTCGCGCGATCTTTTGTTAATACCGCACCAATCATATGCCCTTCTTCACTGCTCTACATATCTCAAGTCTTGTAAATTACTGCTAATTTTTGCTTGAAATAATGGGAAAGAAGATGACGCTATTTGAGTAGATGACTTTGACAATGAACACTTTCACAAAGAAACTTCTCGATGCCAAAAATAGCGAGTAGAAGTTTCTTGGTAAGTCAACCATGTTCAGTTTTTTTCTGAAAACTTGAGTTTCCGAAAATATCTCGTAACACGATTTTTTAGCTTTAATTTTGGGATAAAAGTGAGTTATATTCGAATAAATACAATTTTTTTTAGATTTCAAATTCTTGGGTATGGATCATTCGTTAAAGATTGGATTTATAAAACCTCCAAAAGAGAGCAATATAGCAAATACAAGTAGCTGTAAGCAACAAGAAAACGTTGATATCGCACCAGGATCAAATGAATTTGATAAGGGTGTGTCGTCTGACATCTCTAGAGAACCAACTAGGAAGAGGAAAACTCATCGTAAGTATGATATGAATTACTCGAAATGTGGATTTTCATGGATGGGAAATGAAGAGGAACCTGTTCCAAATTTTGTTCTAATAAAAATAAATCATTTGTTGTTTACATGAACATATAAATTCAATTAAATAGACATTTACAATGAAATATACTTTATTTATTATTTTGATAAGGGGGTACTTGGTAATAATGAAAATTTAAGAAGGGGTATGCAGATATCTAAAGATGATTATTATTATTCTGGGCAACTCCAAGGAGTCAACAGACTCATCGAGGGAGGCCCTAACATCATGTCAAGAAAAACTATTCGACATTCACACAGAATCTATCATACCTCGCCTTGAACTCAGTCACGGTCATAGCACCCACAACAGACTCTGGCAGCTTATTCCACTCTCCAAGTAAACCTAACTCTAACACCCCTGCTAACCACATTCTTGCCCAGCTTCCATGTTTGGCCCCTAGTCCTCCCACCACCAGTCCTATTCTCAAAAATATCTTCTGGATTAATCTTATAGAAACCCTTCAGTAATTTGAATGTCTCGATCATATCACCCCTTTTCCGCCTATCGACCAATTTTTGTAACCCACAAATCTTCAACCTGTTCTCATAAAGTTCATTCCACAGACCTGCTATCATCTTGGTCACTCATCTCTGGATCCTCTCCACCTCCTCCCCATCAAGAAGAAACCCTGTTGCCCATATGTGGGCACAGTAGTCTAGATGGGGTTTTATCAAGGCTCGATACAGAGGAACAATAACTTGTTTGTCTTTGCTTGTTAAAGTATTTTTCAGAAGCCAAGTGATTTGATGGGCTCATTTAGCCACTTTTGCAATGTGCCCCCTAAACTTCAATTCCCTATCCACCAACACTCCCAAATCCCTGTCCTCATCAATCTCCTGGAGTACAGTTCCACCAATGTGATATACTGCTGCTATTCTTTTCACCCCAAAATGCATAACCTTACACTTTGCGGCATTAAATTGACATCCGTTTTTCCTAGCCCAGTCCTCCAAACTATCCAAATCATCCTTTAAAATTTTGACATCCTGTGCACTCACAATTGCTCTACCCAACTTTGCATCATCAGGAAACAAGTGAACACTTCCTCTCAGATCCTTTCCTATATCATTGATGAACAAATTGAAAAGTAGTCCAAGAACAGAGCCCTGTGGCACACCACTAGTCACAAGACGTCTTTTGGACTCAACTCCTGAATAAACCACTGGTATCTCTCCATCAACCACCCTCCTATCCATCTCACCAACCCTATACCCATCCCCATCTGCTCCAGTTTACTGATTAGAGTTCCATGTGGTATCCTGTCAAAGGCCTTGGAAAGGTCCAATAGAATCACTAAGTAAACCCATTACCCTTATCTAGTTCAGCCGTCACTGTGTTAAAAGACGTGAGCAAGTTACCGAGGCATGATCTACCCTTCACAAAACCATGTTGTCCCCCATACAATATCCCATTTTCATCTATCCAATCCTGTATTCTTTTCTTGCCTAATTTCTCCAAGACCTTGACAACGATTCCTGATATGCTAATCGGTTAGTAATTTACAACAGCAGTCTTGGAACCCCCTTTATGCAGTGGAACTATTTTCCCCTCTTTCCACTCCCCTCGGGACTAATCCAGACCAGAATCAAACAAAATGGTCAAGGGTACTGGCAATTCTTTAGCCACTTCACATACGACACGAGCTGATATACCATCTAATCCCACAGCTACTCACCTCCACTTCACCACAATTACCGTATAATCTATTGGTTCATTCATTTCTGCAATGTCACCACCTGGATGATATATTCTTGCAAAGTGCTCACTCAGTAACTCAACTATATCAACTGATTCAGTTATCTCCCTACCATCTGCATTCTTTAAAATCATTCTGCCATATAAATTTTTTCTTTTACTTGCAACATATCGAAAAAACTGTTTAGGATTCTCTTTAGCCTGCATGGCCATTGTTCTTTCGTAATCCTTTTTTACTTTTCTTACCACACTCGTTACCCTTCTGGCCTGCGCTTTATACCGTTCATGTGCCTGCCAGTAACCTTTCAACTTAAATTCTCTCCATAGTTGTTTCTTTTTTTGCAGCTCAAGCTTAATGGTGTTATTCATCCATTTAACCCCTACTTGATTTATTATTCGGACTCTAGGTATACAGTCAGCCATTGCTTCATGCAAACACTTCTTAACTGCCTCCCATACACTATCAACTTTTAGCCCTTGCAGTTTTACAACTGCAACGGCTAAAAGTTGGAGTCACTTTATGAGCATCATGTATCGCCCAAGTGTGTTAGGGTATAAATCTATAATGAGTACTCAATATGAGTGACTAATTTTCTGAACATTGATTGGATAGCTGCGAAATCTCATGAGAAGAATGAAACTGAATTTATTGAGCTGTTGCGAAACAAAACAACTTCCACAAGCAGCATGTGACGGAAAGAACTCGAGATCAAAAACGGTTAGATGTGATTATAGTGTCATGCCTGTAGTATGACAGTGATTATGACTTAAATGGCTAAATATTTGGAAGTTTCATTAAGAAACGTTCTTTGGCTGAACTACAAAGCAGAACATTATGAACTGTCGAGATATATACTAGGTTCATTCCCATGGTATAGGTTGCTGAATTAAGAATATACATTAAATGATCCTTAAATGATAAACAGGCATTATATGAATGTGATATGTTTCCCATGAACTGCCGATATCCGAATCATATGTCTGTTTATCATTTAATGTCTATTCTTAATTTTACGGGAATAGATTTGTAATAATATACGATCCTCTGTTAGAGGATATATTACAACTAAATGTTTCTTACCCATGCTCCAATATTTGGTCATTTTTATCCAACATTTTTTCATTTCCTTTTTCTTATTTCTTTCTCCATTTTTGTTTGTTTAACGAGTGAAGCTGCCAACGAAGACTGGTAGGAAACAGGAACTATGGAGGAAGTTTCGCATATGGACAAAATATATTTTTTTGAGATTCAACGCCTTCTTCATATGCTTCCAGTTGCTTTTTTTTTCCATCTGTCGTTCTGTAAGACCTGCACGGGATAAAGATTTCTTACGTAATTTAGAAGCATAGTAAGAAACTACAATTTATAAAGGTATCAAATTGGAAAATATTACGAATTAACCCATATTATAATACACGCAACAAAAATTAGAGAGTGGATTATATAAATTCAAACCTAGATTCCTTTAAATTCTTTAATGGGACAAGTCTGAAGTGTGATATATATACATATATATATATATATATATATATCCTGTCCCTCTCGTTCGTCCTAGGGCGGGTTGAGTCCCCTCCTAATGAGGAGTTACTGACATATTGATGCAGCCGGTTCGCCACTCTGCTACATCCCCTAAGGGCAATTCACGATTGTGAATTGCCCTTAGGGGATGTAGCAGAATATTCAAGACTGTATTCCGTGTGTGTTCACGGGACCGTTGCCTGCTTGCAGGATGAAAACCCCCAGGATAAACTGGGGAGAAAAACCCTGCTGTACACGTCCGACTAACTTGGCTGTGGCTGAGGAAGATCCTTGAGCTCATGTCGTATGTGTATATATATATATATATATATGTCGTCTACGTCTCCTACTCCCTAGCTGATTATATATATATAATAATCAGCTAGGGAGTAGACGACGCCGTTTTTTAGCGCTATCTAACTTTTGGAGACTGAGTGGGCAGT